>NW_027507686.1:220751131-222164881 GCF_037356315.1 Lithobates pipiens | reverse complement strand
AATAAAAACCACAGAGGTGATCAAATACCACCAAAAGAAAGCTCTGTGGGGGAAAAAAATAAAAAAGACGTCAATTTTGTGTGGGAGCAACGTCACACTTCACACAATTATCAGTTAAAGCGACGCAGCATGGAATTGCAAAAAGTGCTCTGGTCTTTGGCCAGCCAAATGGTCCGGGGCTTTAGTGGTTAAACACCACAGCCTGAGTATTGTTGCTAACCATGTCCATCCCTTTAGGAATATAGTGTCCCCATCTTCTGATGGCTCCTTCCAGCAGGATAATGCACCATGTCACAAAGCTCAAATCATGTCATCACTGGTTTTGTGAACATGACAATGAGGTCACTGCACTCCAATGTCCTCCACACTCATCAGATCTCATCCAATAGAGCACCTTTGGGATGTTATGGAACGGGAGATTCGCATCATGGATGTGCAACCAACAAATCTGCAGAGACTGTGTGATGCCATCATGTCACTATGGACCAAAATCTCTGAGGAATGTCTCCAACACCTTGCTGAATCGATACCAGGAAGAATTAGTGGTTGTTAAGCCACTATATCATCTGTATACCATCCCATCACCAAAAAAAAATAAAATGCAGATTTCTACCTGATCTTAGAATGTCTCCTGGTGCTCACGTGACTCCTTGGCTCTCTCCTCTCCCTGTCAGCTGGGAGGAGAGGGGAAGTAGAGCAGAGAGCCAGGAAATCACATGTACTCCGGGAGACACTCTAAGATGAGGTAGAAAACGTATTTTTTATATACAGCACAGGCACTAGGACACATAGCATTATATAACAGAGGGGATGGTATAAGAAGGATATTGTTTTTATAGCAGCAGGAGAGGGGCGGGCAGTGTCTGGAGCTGACAGTTAAGCAGGGGAGGTGGGAGAGCAGAGAGGAGCAGATGACTGAGGCACATAAACTGACCAAGGTGTCAGGGCTCAGCAGCCATGATAAACAGTGGTCAGTTTACAGGGGGGGAGGGAAAAAGCAGGCAAAATCAGCCAGGTATTTAACGTGATACGGGGGGGGGGGGGGGGGGGGGGGCAAATTACAAAGCACAAGCACTTTTCTACATAACACGCTTTAAGGGAACATTTTTTTTTTTTTCAGGGTAACAAGCACTTTAAGACAGCTCTGAAGGCAAAAGGGGGTCCAACCCAGTACTAGCAAGGTGTACTTAATAAAGTGGCCGATAAGTGTATATACAGTGCCTTGAAAAAGTATTCATAACCCTTGACATTTTCCACGTTTTGTCATGTTACAACCAAAAACGTAAATGTATTTTATTGGAATTTTATGTGTTAGACCAACACAAATTGGCACATAATTGTAAAACGTAAGGAAAATGATAAATGGTTTTCAATTTTTTTTTACAAATAAATATCTGAAAAGTGTGGTGTGCATTTGTATTCAGCCCCTAACTAAAATCTAGTGAAACCAATTGCCTTCAGAAGTCACCTAATTAGTAAATAGAGTCCACCTGTGTGTAACTTAATCGCAATATAAATACAGCTGTTCTGTGAAGCCCTCGGAGGTTTGAACAAACAGCATCACGAAAGGCCAGTGAACACACCAGACAGGTCAGGGATAAAGTTGTGGAGAAGTTTAAAGCAGGGTTAGGTTATAAAAAAAAAATATCCCAAGCTTTGAACATCTCACGGAGTACTGTTCAATCCATCATCAGAAAATGGAATGGCACATTATGGCACAAGTATGGCACAACTGCAAACCTACCAAGACATGGCCGTCCACCTAAACTGACACGCCTGGCAAGGAGAGCATTCATCAAAGAAGCAGCCAAGAGGCCCATGGTAACTCTGGAGGAGCTGCAGAGATCCACAACACAGGTGGGAGAATCTGTCCACAGGACAACTATTAGTCGTGCACTCCACAAATCTGACCTTTATGGAAGAGTGGCAAGAAGAAAGACATTGTTGAAAGAAAGCCATAAGAAGTCCAGTTTGCAGTTCGTGAGAAGCAAACATGTGGAAGAAGGTGCTCTGGTCAAACAAGACCAAAATTTTACTTTTTGGCATAAAAGGAACATGCTTTGTGTGGCAGAAAACCAACACTGCACATCACCCTGAACACACCATCCACACCGTGACACATGTTGGTGGCATCAACCTGTTATGGGGATGCTTTTCTTCGACAGGGACATGGAAGCTGGTCAGAGGTGATGGGAAGATGGATGGAGCCAAATACAGGGCAATCCTAGAAGAAAACTTGTTAGTCTGCAAAAAACTTGAGACTGGGGCGGAGGTTCACCTTCCAGCAGGACGACGACCCTAAACATACAGCCAGAACTACAATGGAATGGTTTAGATCAAAGCATATTCATGTGTTAGAATGGCCCTGTCAAAGTCCAGACCTAGATCCAATTGAGAATCTGTGGTAAGGCTTGGAAACTGCTGTTCACAGACGCTCAAGGGGCTGAATACAAATGCACGCCACACTTTTCATATATTTGTAAAAAAAAGTTGAAAACCATTCCTCATTTTCTGTCCACTTCACAATTATGTGCCACTTTGTGTTGAGCTATCACATAAAATCCCAATAAATTACATTTACGTTTGAGTTTTTGATTTGTAACATGAGAAAACTTTTAGGGGTATGAATACTTTTTCAAGGCAGTGTGTGTGTGTGTGTGTGTGTGTGTGTGTGTGTTTATTATATATATATATATATATATATATACATATACACACACACATACACACACACTAGCATTATTAACAAACATTACCTTCTTTGTACTTGAAAAGTTGAGATTATACTCAAATGATTAATGAAACCTGTATTGACAGTCTTGCTGGAGTATTCAAATATTGGGTGGCTGGAGGCTGCTATACTTATTCTCCATGCAGTAATCACTATTCAAAGCTCCCTCCATTGATGAGCAATAAAACAAAAACCCAGGCCTTTGGCCATACCATATCTGCTCAAGTGAAGAACTGAGATCCTATGCTCTTCAACCGAAACCAAATGCCTAGGTTTTATGTTATGTGATCAGCACTGAAGGGAGTCTTCAGTATAATTTCCTCCAGAAAAAGATACATAACAAGCCCTTCACCTCACAAGTTTATTTGCCATCCTAGGTTATTAACACAGCTTTACATAACAAGTATAGGTTTAGCAATAACTTATTCTGTCCACCAGTATTCACCTGTAACAAAAAAAAAAAAAAAGAGTCTGTTTTGGATGGACTGACCCTTGAATACTTTCTGTATAGCATGGCTCGTCATTAGCAATACAATGGTAATTTTTACCAGCATTCAGATTAACAGGCCATACCTGGCTGTGTTACTGTGAAGAAATGTGTGGTCTGGGATTTGGAGTAACACTTAGCTGCCATTTTGCAGCGCTGCTCATCAATCAGACCTGAAGAGACAATTCTGCAGTGCGATAGGACAGGACGGGGCGGGGGATGGGGGGGGGGGGGTTAATCATGGGGCAAAGCTCATGGGAGAGCTAGGACTCTATAGGGCTATTTAGTGCTCCCTGTATCTCTCTATCACACGGTACCTGGTCTTGGCATTTGGGACATATCCACATGCCCTTAGGAATGGCTTTCAGAGGAGGCTCCAAACAGTCCAGGTGGTATACACGTGAACATGTGTCGCACATCAGTAGCTGTCCGCTCTTTCTGCAGACGCTGCAAAAATCCTCATGGATATCAGCCTATAGGAGTCACAGGAGAGAGGAGGCGAAAAGAGGGGTCAGCCCAAAAATCTGACAACTGCCCTTCTTTACTGCTTTATGAGCTGCAATTAGTATTTCCTGATCTGAGGGGAGGGAGGAAGGGAAGGGGTTCTTCCAGAATAGACAGATAGAAGGGACACAGAAGGGACTAGTGCACTGCAGAGAAAAGCAATGAGCGGAAGAGTAATTGGACAGCAAGGTAGTAGAGATAAAAAAGCTGATGGAGGAGTATAAAAGCACACTGGCGTGAAGAAAGTTTACCACCACCAAGAAAGTCAGGGTATTATTCTGAATGCCACAATACATCTAATCGCTATTAGTATCTACAGTAGGAATGTAGCAGAAAACCTTCAGAAGTTATAAAGATGAGTGTAAAGTTCAGGCAGAAAAGTTCTATGATAGAAAGTTAGTTTTCTAATCCTCAACACAGAAAATCTGCGAGAGAAAATTTGGGGAGCATTTATTAAAGTGACGCAGGCTGAAAACTCTTTTCTGTGTCTCGCTACAAAACAGCAAGTTTTCTATTTCCAACTTTACAAAATAAATGTTCAAAATGCAAATCAGAGTGCGATTTAGGGAACAAAATGCTAGCAGATATGGTTTTCAGCATACGCTAGTTTTATAAAAGCTCCTTCTGTATGTGAGATACAGATGCAGGAAAAACTAAGATATTTCCCAATGTATAAAGAAAAAGACAACAGCGATTACAAAACACAATCATTACCGATATACTGCCTTAATACATTTTAGCTGAACTGTTGATGAGGCCTTAGCACTAACAGATACCCAGTGGCTAATTTCCTGCCCACCAGTCAGCAAGCCTGATTTGAACAGTTCTATTCTGTCTGGTGACCAGCTGAGACCGCAGATTACAAAATGGAAACAGATGTCTAAAAAGGTCAAACCAAGTTTTGTTTTCCCCAAGTTGGTGAAATTTAAAAAAAAAGTGTGTTTATATCGCTTCAGTTGAGCTGCATGGATCAGCCAGGCACATGGAAAACAATAGTTTTCTATGTGCTCTCTTCACACCAGGTGGGTTGCAGTGCATAAAAATGAAAACAGGATCTCAAGAGTTTTGCTTTGCTTAGGTGTATAGAAGTAAATGAAACATCATTTTGCCCTAAAATTAAGCACCAGGCAAATATCAAAGACAAATTAATGAAGCTCTGGATCCCTTAATGGATTTTTAACATCAATTTTATGCAACCAACTAATCTGAAACAAGGCAGACACTCCTAACAGGTGTGTGTGGCCCCAAACGCACACGGTATGAGTTTTGGGACCACACACCTGCACCTGTCAAATTGGAATGAACGGCTGTGTAAAAAAAAAAAAAAAGGGAACTGCTTAAAAGGAAAATTATTCTGAGATCGCAGGACGTGCGAGACAAAGAAAGTTACAGGATAATAGAGAGAGAAGGAGAGCACTAAATAGGACAGCCACTGAACAAACTCCAGAGAACCTCCGCAGAATAACAACTACTCTACTGAAAACAGCCAGCAATGCCAAGATAATCAATTTTGAAAAGCACGGCAGAGGTCAGTGATTAGAGGTTAGTAAACAAGAATTAAACAGTAAGCAATAGACACTCTTGTAAACATCAGTCCACCTAAAAGTGATATTTCAGGCTTAGATGTACTTCGGTCAGCCATGTCAATCCTGAGATCCCATTGCTCATATTTTCCGACGTTATTTCTAGACATCTTGGTACAAAGGGGATCATTTACATTCTTGCAATGCATTAAAGCGTGTCATGTGCTGCATTTAGGCATCCAATTGAAATGAATAGGCTGCTAATAAACCCCCCCCCCACCCCCCAAAATAAGTACCGTATTTATCGGCGTATAACATGCACCCCAAGTTTAGGAGGGAATTTTAAGGAAAAAAAAAACAAACAAAAAAAAAACTTACATTTAAATGCCCATCAATGCAGCCTCATCAGTGTCCATCTGAAGCCTTGTCCTGCAGCCTCTCCATCATTGCAGCCTGTCTATCATTGCAGCCTGTCTATCATTGCAGCCTGTCTATCATTGCAGCCTGTCTATCATTGCAGCCTGTCTATCATTGCAGCCTGTCTATCATTGCAGCCTGTCTATCATTGCAGCCTGTCTATCATTGCAGCCTGTCTATCATTGCAGCCTTGTGCATCGTTGTCCCCTTGTGTTAATTGCAGATTTTATTTTTAAAAATGGCACCGCTGAGATGTCCTGTGTATCTCAGCGGCACCCGGTAGTTCTTCGGCTCTGCTCGCGGCTTTCTGCCACGTTCGGCCGTTCTCGGTGGCTTTTGGCCGCTCTCTGCGGTTTTCCGAGAAAGGCCGAAGGCAGCCGAAAGCCGCAAGAAGAGCCAAAGGCGGCCGAAAGCCGCCTAGAGGCTCAAAATCGAGAAGAAATCGCGGAGGATCGGCGTATAACACGCACCCGCGATTTCCCCGATTTTAAGGGGAGAAAGGTGCGTGTTATACGCCGATAAATACGGTAAATAAATCCCACATGTCACATAATTGTGTACTGCAACACAGTGTAGTGCAGCGCCTTAGTGTGCTGGAATGCCATTTAACGCAAATGTTTCTAGAATACATGGAATGTGTGTGTTACCACGAAGCAGGAGTCTCCATGGGCCCCAAGTGTTGGTGACTATTTTCTACTACAGACTAATATAAAAGAAGAATGGGACCTTCTTGTGGTTCTTATTACAAGAGTGCAGATTGTGGAAATCAAGAGCAGTTATCGCACCACCAAGAGCTCCAGAGAACTATAAGAAGCCATTTGACACCTTTTAAAATTATGGCTCAATAGACATGAAAACAGAGCAAAACTGGGTGATTAGGTTATCCCATTCAACTTGTGCCATAAACAGATACGAGGGAAAATAAGAAGCAGCAATGAAGAAGGTTGTTTATTATTATTTAGTGCTATACAGTGAATCTGAAAAGTATTCCCTTTTTCCACGTTTTGTTGTTGCAGCCTTATGCCAAAATGGATTAAATTAGTTATTTTCCTCAAAATCCTACAAACAATACCCCATAATGGAAAAAGTAAAAAGTTACACTCAAAAATCAATAAACAACATGAACACAAAAAGCCCCAAAAAATTGCTCATACAAATATGTTCAGCAACAAGGGCTGAGTGAAGAAGAATCTAAAGTGCTTGTGCAAAACAAATCCAAACAGGAATCCTCCACCTTGTGAAGTCAACAATAAAGTCGGGTTACTCTTACCCCAGATTGTGGACCCTCTGATTATGGAAGGTCGCATAGGCATTTGGATATCCCAGCTGTTATGTATCCACGGAAGATGCAGTGCGAATGGTGTGCGGCTCTTCCTGCTTGAGCTCAGATCATCCGCATAACCCAGCGGTAGCAAAAATAAAACAAGGGGCCCCAATAGTGTAAAAAAAACATTTTTATTCAAATAATAATGCACAAGTGTCCAAAAAAAGAGTGCAAAGAAAGTTAAAAAGCAGCAATCGGTACCGATAAACAAATGCAATGACATATCATAAATTATATATATATATATATATATATATATATATATATATATATATATATATATATATATATATATATATGACATTTGGGATCAAATGGCACACGCATTGTAAATTTAGTTTTTGACCTCAGGACAATAAAGGTTCTGAGGGTTAATTATTGTAGGTAGGCCTAACGCCAGTCTGACCAGGCTATGTTTGAAAGTTCTGCCTGGTCATGTGAACGGTTGGATGTTTTGGTATCGGCCCTCTCAATCAGCGGGAGTGCCGGGGCCCGCCGAGGAGTCTTGGAGGGGGTACTTAAACAGGTGTGGGTCATGTGTTCAGGGTTCCGGAGTTGTTCGGGAGACCCGTGTGGTCTGTTCTGGTTCCAGGACTGGGGTAGCCCCGTGAGGGGTCCCGGGGCGTTCAACATCCTGCAACATGTTCCTGTCAGTGGCCCCTGATATATCGGTCTGGTCTGGGGTAGGGATCCGTCTGTTCCCAAGTCTTGGAACCGGCTGGTCCGAGGCGCTGTAACTGAGGGAGGATTCAAAGTGTCCGGGTGTCTCGGCTTGGAGGGACACCATAGCTCGTGGAAGTGACTGCGGGAGGACTCTTGGGAGGAGGGTATCCTGAGAAGTGCCAGGTTACTGAGTTGGAAAGGACATTGACGAATTCACACTTTTCCACTACCTCAAAGGAAGCGGGAAATGTTCCAGGTACAGTTGGAAAAAGGTTCCTGTATACTCTCAGTTGATTGTTCAAGTTTTGAGTCAACGTGCTGACTGCCATGATCTCTGGCTAGAGATCTGTTCGGCCTTGAAGTACCCAGCTGCGAGTGGCTACTCTCTGGGTGGAAATAGAGACTTTGTTAAACCTGCAGTTCAAGGTACCTGAGTTCTTCATCCATGCCCTCTGTTCCCTAAGAGACTGTGTTGTGAAAGTTCTACTGCAAAATAAACCTTTTTGAAAGGACTTCATCTGTGTCAGTGTACAAGTCATTGGGTATCAACCCTGGGAACCCCTAGAAGCGGAGGAGCAGGCCAGGAGAAGGTAATCAGTAAGCCCATTCAGTCAAGGCCGCCCTGCAATGGGTTATGGCCGCTATACATTATACTATTTTATATATATATATATATATATATATATTACTTCTTTCAAGATGCCCTGGAACAAGTCAATTTGCGATGAACTCTGAGCTCAAGTGCAGATACACTTACACAAAGGTGGATGATTCCTCTTTGGATTTGTTTTGCACAAGCATTGATGCCTATTCAAATTTTTTTCTCTTTCTTCACTCAGCCCTTGTTGCTGAACGGACTTATAGGAGCATTTTTTTTTGGACTATTGTGTTCACTTTATTTATTGATTTTGAGCGCCGTTTTGTTGTGTCATTTCAAAATATTTGACTATTACTTACACATGCGCAGTATGTTTTTTTTTTTTTAATACCCCATAATGACAATGTGAAAGAAGTGGATTTGAAATTTTGGCAAAAAACTAAACAAATCCCATGTTAATAGGTATTCATAGCCTTTGTTCAATACTTTGTTGAAGCACCTTTGGCACTAGTTACAGCCTAAAGTATTTCCGAGTATGACGCTAAAAGATTGGCACACGTATTTCTAGGCAGTTTGGGGTCATTGTCCTGCTTAAAGATAAACCTTTGCCCCAGTCTGAGGTCCAGAGCAGGTTTTCATCAAGGATGTCTCTGTACATTGCTGAATTCATCTTTCCCTCGATCCTAACTAGTCTCCCAGTTCCTGCCGCTGAAAAACATCCCCACAGCATGATGCTGCCACCACCATGCTTCACTGTAGGGATGGTATTGGCCGGGTGATGAGCGGTGCCTGGTTTCTATACATGACGCTTGCCATT
Source organism: Lithobates pipiens (assembly GCF_037356315.1). NCBI lineage: Eukaryota > Metazoa > Chordata > Amphibia > Anura > Ranidae > Lithobates > Lithobates pipiens. Next base: position 222,155,817 of record NW_027507686.1, on the reverse strand, counting down.
CAGGCCAAAGTGTTCAAGCTTTGTTTCATCAGATCCAAGATATTTGTTTCTTATGGTCCGAGAGTCCTTCAGGTGCCTTTTGGCAAACTCTAGCCAGGCTGTCACTGAAGTGTGGCTTCCGTCTGGCCACTCTACCATACAGGCCTGATTGGTGGAGTGCAGGGATGGTTGTTGTTCTGGAAGAGTCTTCTCTCTCTACAGAGAAATGCTGGAGCTCTTTCAGAGTGATCATTGGATTCTTTGGTTACCTCCCTAACTAAGGCCCTTCTCCCCCAGTCACTCAGTTTGGCCAGGCGATCTATTCTAGGAAGAGTCCTGGTGGTTCCAAGCTTCTTCAATTGATTCAAGATGGAGGCCACTGTGCTCATTGGGACCTTCAACGCTGCAGACATTTTTCTGTACCTTTCCCCAGATCTTTGCCTTGATACAATCCTGTCTACAGACATGATTCCTTCCTTGAATCCTTGGATTTCATGGCTTGGTTTGTGCTCTGAAATGCACTGTTACCTGTGGGACCTTATATAGACAGGTGTGTGCCTTTCCAAATCATGTCCAATCAACTGAATTTACAACAGGTGGACTCCAATCAAGTTGTAGAAACATCAACAAGGATGATCAGTGGAAACAGGATGCACCTGAGCTCAATTTTGAATGTCATGGCAAAGGCTGTGAAAACTTATGTACATGAGTTTTTTTTTTTTTCTCGTTTTTTAGTTTTTAATAAATTTGCAAAGATTTCAAACTTTCACATTGTCATTATGGGGTATTGTTTGTAGAATTTTGAGGAAAATAATGAATTTAATCTATTTTGGAATAAGGCTGTAACATAAGAAAATGTGGAAAAAGTGAAGTGCTGTGCTGTGAATACGTTCTGGATGCACTGTGTAATAAAGGAAGCATAGCAATGTACACAAGTAGGAGGACATTATCTCCAAATAATATTTTTACATCTGTCCCTTCCAAAAGCAACACAGTAGATCTACTACCCCACATCAAAAGTTGTGAACCCAGCCTTTATGTTGCGGCCCTAAGTGTTGGTGTACCACTTTTTGGGACCCCCGACTATCAAGTCACCTAAGGTCCACATTACACTGTGTGATCACATCTACAGTATGACAAACACCAAGTTGGGCGGAAAAAAATCTCCAGAAAATGCACAAAAGTACCCTTACAGTGGTGCCCCCTTGCCAGGGTTCAATGCTCATTAGGTCTAGGTCAGGCATGTCCAAAATCTGTCCCGCGGTCCAATCGCGGCCTACATTCCGGTTTCGAATGGCCCGCTTGGTAATTTGGACACAAATATCTTTTGTGGCCGCAACGAATTCCCAAGAGCCGGGGGGCTACAAAAGATATACACGCTGGCTACCTTGGAGGGGACAGGGAGGAGACAGGGAGGATACGGGACAAGTGCCGTACATACAGGTGAATATCCTGTTTAGACGGCAGCCTGTCTAATAGAAGTCCCGTCTCCTGCACGGCTATTGGATGACTGTTCTATCCATTATAGGAGGCGGGACTTTGTATAAAAGAGGCCACTGAGAAAGCAGATTCTCCTGTATGTAATCTGTTGCTGCTCATCCCACCCCCCTCCCTGTCCCATCAGAGGTTGCAGATGGGCATCAATCAGGCTGCACTCATGGAAACGGTGGGGCCGCGTTCATGGCAACGGTGGGGCTGCAGATGGGCACCGATTAGGCTGCATTCATGGGCAATGACCCTTATTTTGCCTCACAGTTCCTGAAACTTCCCTCTTAAAGTGAAGGTGCGTGTTATATGCCGATAAATACGGTATAGCTAAATAACACGCCCAAGCTCATCTCTTCACCACATACAGCCACAAAGGCAAGAGAATGTTTGTTGGGCAGTGTATTAGTGGTCAGACGAACATACTTAGACTTTTAATGGTTCAAAGAACGTCACGCAAAACGGTCAGCCCTCACGCACGTTCACTTCATCAAATCTGGCCCTCTTTCAAAAAAGTTTGGACACCCCTGGTCTAGGTGAAAAGGAATCCACTGTAATATTTACTGTAATCTTCACTCCCCCTCGTCTGATGCTCTGAGCTGTGAGTAGGCCGCTCATATTCTCACATACAATGTAAGATTATTGGTCCTATATTTTACTTGATGACATTAACGTGTGACAGCCAACTGAAGGCTTTGTGGAGGCTAGGTACACACAAGCTGAAAATCGGACAAAAATGGTTGGTTCAGCAGGAACCAGCTGACTTTTGCCTATGTGTAAAGCCGGCTTCTGCTGTCAATCGAGCATGCTGGAAAACCAGCATCCATGTCAGAACAGTACGGCGAACTGTATGTTTTTTTTGTTTGTTTAGCCTGCTGAACGTGTGTACCCCACATTATCGTTCTTCCCCTGAATGGGCATTTAACCCTTGTAGTAAAGGGAGGTAAATGCTATAATCCCTGAAATTCAGGTTTAAAAGATTTTGCAACTGTAAAACTAGATTAAAAAACAAAAAAAATAAAATAAAAAAAAACACACAAAAAAGAGGAAAGGCTGTTTGCAGTGAACAAGAAGGAAAGAAGGTACTTTACTATTCACATGACAGGTACAGGCCATGAAAGAAAGGTTACTTCACAAGAAAAGAACATTGTACAATTTAGATGAGGTAGAAGCCAGGGCAGAGAGCAGTTTAGGAAGATAAAGTAGCATAGAATCAAGCAGCACCTAAAGGAGTAGGAGGTGACATTCACATTATACTGCAGGTAACATTTTTATTTTCCAAGAAACTAAGCACTGGTTAAACTAGTAAGCAGTTTTAGAAAGATCCTAAAGAACTAGAGAAGACATTTTCTCAATTTTTGGGAAATGCATTTATAAATGTAAAGAATGAAAACTAATCAGCAAAGTCCCCAACCTATAAGACTTCACACAGTTTTAAATGAAAGCTCAGTCATGTACCAACAACGTTAATTTACCTGTAAATAACATTTGCACTTTTATATCATATCACACACACCACATAAGCAGCATTAATAGGTATAACAGGCTGTTCAGGAAGCATGCATGGCCAGTGTTGATTACAGGAGATCCCCCAAATCCACTCTGCCTGTACACATGCTGCTGCTGTCCATACCAGGACAAAGGGTCTTTCAGCTCGCCACACATTAGGACCCTTCTGGATTTACAGTCCCTTTTGTTTTTGGAGTTACTTACGTCCGTGGAACTAGGATTAGGCAAGGACACAGGCAGGATGCTTGCAGGGAAACTACATGTGATCTGGGTCTTTTCGCTTTCAGGGGAATCAGGATGACTGGATGGAGGGGAGGTGGGTGGCAGGGCGCTCAAACCCAGGGCCGTGTTGTATTTGGGAGGACGACCTATATGTTAATAAACACAAACAAAACAAAAAAAAGAAACAAAAATGGGGGAATTTACATACCTTTGGCCAGTGTTCCTCATTGGCTAGCATGGAAAAGGAAATTATGCAGTAGATGAGGAAAACCAATATAATATTACAGAAGTAAAAAAGGATAGCTGTTATCACGACAGTTAAACGTAAATTGGTAGACTGGCAGGAGAAAGTCAGTGAGCAGGAGAAAAAGCAGCAGTAGCCAATCACACAGAGAACATGCAAGTAACAGAATAATAGGCAACTTTAAACATTGGACTGAGCATCCAAAAGGCAAACATTTGCAATAGGTGGCAAAATACAGATATGTTACTGGATGATGGTGCTATTGAAGATGACCTGAACCCAAAAGTGAAGATGTTAATTGTGCCTAAGTTGTAAAAATACCCTGAAAAATATTTTTTTTTTTCTGGGATTACTCCTGAGAAATAACCATGGTAAGTCAGTAATGGGGAAAGATCATCTGCAGTGAGACCACAGGGGGGAGTAGTAGTAGTTAGTCACATTGAACTGGACCTGCTCTATTCCACTGAAGACGTGTCAATACAAATACAAGCAGCCCGAGTTCCAATGAGCATCAGGAACATACCCCAGCATTTATAACCACACTGCTTCAGGACACCTATTAGCACTAATACACACGGGCTTCTTAAGATTGGCTGAAGTGGAAATCATGACATCACCCGCACTCCTCTCTCCCTTAGCCAATCAGAGGAAGCATTGTATGCAGTCACCTGAATGGAATAGTGAAGGAAGCCGTTCATTTGGACCAGCCTAGTCCAAACAAATTAAAGCCTAACTCAAGGTTTTAGTGAGCTTTAAATATGCCAAGTTGGCAAGTTGATGTTTAAGGAAGGAAACGGTTGGCTTTTGGGGGGGGGTATCTGAAATACAACCAGTAGAGAACGCCCAAGAAAATCTAACTTTACTGGTGGACTCCTCCCCAAGAGAGACTGATCAGTGGTATTCAGGAGGGAGTTCTGAGAACGTCCATAGACACTGATATCCCAATCTAATCATGACAAGCAGATCATCATTTTATGTCTGTTGGCATCTTTACACAGGCAGTTTAGAGCAGTATTTTTCAACTCCAGTCCTCAAGGCGCCGCAACAGGTCATGTTTTCAGGCTCTCCGTTTTTTTTGCACATGTGATTTGATCCGTTTCAGTGCCTTAGTAATTACCACAGCTGGTTCATCTGAGCGAAATCCTGAAAACATGACCCGTTGGGGCGCCTTGAGGACTGGACTTGAGACACACTGGTTTAGAGTGAGATAAAGAACTGGGAGAAAAAACAAAAACAAAAAAAACAACGATAAATCCTTTGTACAAAGGAGTCCAAGTTGAAGTTATTTAATTAAACTTTATACTGTCTGGTGGATATAAATTGTATGGTACCCCGTAAAAATTCACTCTCTAATCTGTGCTGTTGAAGAACATAAATGGATTCCCTGCAGTTTTCAAAAATTAGTCTAGTTTACTAAAGGAAAATTAGACTATCGCATGATCATAGATTGAAATAGGTAATCCAAAAGACCTACAAATTCAGTGTGGGGTGCAGACATTTGGCTAATCAGAATAAGTGATGAGATACAGGACAAATGGAAAACAGCAGGTGCGCTGTGTCTCCAGAAAGGAAAAAATGGACACAAAGATTCTGCAATCTGCTAAGATGGGGATAGAGAAGCATTTTATCCAACACTAACTGGCAGCAAATCCTAAAAAGCAAATATGGACAATAAAAACACTTAAGAGAAACACCTGCTGTTTTGTTCCCATGAGCGAGCTCACCTACTCGCAGAGAAAACTGCACTCCCTAAATGCTGCTGACAATGTAAAATTGCAGAACAATAACACGGACACAATAAAAACTCAGAGTGCACCCGCCGATTCATCAGGGAAAGCAGGATATTTAGGATGACTGTGGGATAAAATTATAGCGGGTTTAAAAAAAAAAAAGGTCACGTCATACTTTGTTCGAATTTCCGAACCATAGCCACAGTCAGGAGGACAATCCAAAGAACAACAACATGTGCACTCAAATCACTTGCCACATGAACTTGGGACATCCTAATCAAAAGCCATGACTATTAACATGGCGCTGCCCCTCCCTTTTATAACTAGCCTATAGTATTCTCAAAACACTTTCCACAAGATTTGAGTGTTGTCTGTGGGAAATGGTGCCCATTCAACCAAAAGAGCTTTTGCATGGTTGGGTACTGATGTTGGATAAGAAGATCTGGATTACTATCTAGATTTCAATTCACCCATTCTCTGAAATATCTGTAGATTGTAGGGAACGTCTCCCTCACTGTATGTGTGCATCAAATGTACTTTACATCTCTCATTTTGATGAATACACACCAAAATGACTTGCTACCATGCACATAACTGGCACAGTTTAATAATACAGTATACATTAAAAAAAAAAGAAAGAGAAGGCCTGGCTCACAGTCTCCACTCCAATTCATCCCAAAGGTGTTCTATTGGGTTGAGGTCAGGTCTCTGTGCAGCCCAGTCAAGTTCCTCCACCGCAAACCCGCTCATCCATGTATTTATGGGACCTTGCTTTGTGCACCGGTCTAAATCATTTGGTGGAGGGGGTATTATGATGTGGGGTTGTTTTTCAGGGGTTAGGGTTGCCCTCTTAGTGCCAGTGAAGGAACTCTTAAGGCGTCAGCATACCAAGACATTTTGGACAATTTCATGCTCCCAACTTTGTAGGAATAGTTTGGGGATGGCCCCTTCCTATTCCAACATGACTGCTCACCAGTGCACAAAGCAAGGTCCATAACGACATGGATAAGCAAGTTTGGGGTGGAGGAGCTTGACTGGTCTGCACAGAGTTCTGACCTCAACCCGATGGGGTGAATTAGAGGGGAGAATCCGAGCCAGGCGTTCCCGTTCACATCAGTGCCTGACCTCACAAATGCAATTTTTTTGGTAATATAGTGCAGCTGAACTAAAGTTCTGCAATTTTTCGCTGTGAGCAGGCAGATTTTGTATTGCAGAACAGACGTGCAATATCTCTTCTGCAACAAACTACACTTACCTGCCTGTTTGCAGTGTCTCCCGGCATGTAAACTGAGCTGCGCCTGACCAGCCCAATCCATGTGTGCCGGAATGACAGCATCTAATGCCAGCCAACAAAAGATGGCCAAAAGCTAGTACAGAAGATGGAAACTTCCTATGAAACAGTCCTCCTCGGTCTCCTCCCCCATTCCATCTCTTAGCAATCAACTTTTTTTTAATAAGCACTTATTTGTGCTGTAAAGCAGCACTTTAGCTCACCTAGGCGAGACCTTGTCATCACCCTTGGTGTGTGTGAAGATGTGCACACACAGGTTTTTGCCCGTGCACAAAGATTGCCAATACTAAAACTGGAAACCTTTCCAATCCGTGTGTGTGTGTGTGTGTGTGTGTGTGTGTGTGTGTGTGTGTGTGTGTGTGTGTGTGTGTGTGTGTGTGTGTGTGTGTGTGTGTGTGTGTGTGTGTGTGTCTTTTCCAAAGCATGCACGCAGATGCGCCGACAGGCTCTGCCAACACTCGAAGGCCAGATACAGCCCACGAGCCCATTTGCACATGCGGCATAATGGGGAAACACCATTCACAAAGAGGAATGAAGATCCACTTTTTTTTTTATTTCATAATCTTTATTCATTTTCAACATTCCTTTACAAAATAAAAGCAAGAGAAACATTCTCTATAGCACGTGTAACACTTATTACATCTTTACAAATACAGTAATACTATTGTGAATAATAAAACCTTTAGAAAACGTTCCTATCCATGATGTGTCAATAATTCTTCTATCTAACCCCACTTTTCACTCATTGCTCAGATATTCCTCCTTCCCCTCCTACTTCCTCTCTCTCTACCCGACTTCCTCCTCTCCCATGCCTCATTCTGGATATCTCATTCTATCCAGCCAGGGTTTCCACATCTTTTTAAATTCTTTAAAATTTCCTCTCCTCAAATATATCACCCTCTCCTTCCATATTGCCTCCATGATTACTAACTGCCAGTCCGCTACTGAGGGGGCATTTTTTGCTTGCCACCTTTGAGCTAACAATTTTCTTGCCTGAAACAGACATCTCAGTATTACTTTATTTATATGTCGCGATCTTCCTATTGCTTCACCCAGGCCCAGCACACATATCCTGGGATCCCCTCTGATCGCTACACCGAATGTTTCATTCAAGGTGATAACAATCTCTGTCCAGTAGCGAAACAATTTTGGGCATCGCCAGAACATGTGAGCCAGGTCTCCAGACTCTTGACATCTAGGGCATTTGTCATCTGCTCTGCGTCCAAAACTAAACAGTCTTTTTGGTGTATAATAGGCTCTATGTAGCAACATTAAGTGTGACATCTTCTGGGCAGGCGAGACTGAGACTGAATAACCATCCTCCAGTATTTTCCTCCACTGTTCGTCCGTAAATATTCCCAACTCCTCCTCCCATTTCCTTCTACATTTAAACCCTTCTGGGCTTCCTATACTTCCTTCACATATGACTGGATATACATCCGCTATAAATCCTTTTGTCCTTACTGGGGCATTTAATCTACTAAAAATAGGGGAGTTATTCCACACAGGACCTTGCCTATTAAATTGTTTCCCTAGAGCATGTCTAATTTGAAGATATTTATAAAATGATTGTTTTGATATATCAAACTCTGATCTTAAAGCGCTAAATGTTTTTAATATTTTCCCTGTATATAACTGGGCCAACTTATCTATCCCTTTAACTTCCCATTCTTTATATACCCCTATTTCTTCCATTTCCTGCAGGTTCCGGTTATCCCACAATGGGGTGTACTGAGTTAAGCCTCCCAGGCCTTTAATCGCCTTAACTGCCTTCCACACCTTTACTACTAATTTTATTGTAGGTATTTTTTTTGGGGGAAATGAATTTGCCTCCAGAGCTTCTACCATATTCTTATGGGGTGTCTCCATTAATATTAGGGCCCTGCTAGTTCCTCCACCCATCTCTTCACTCATTTCAAAGTGTTGTAATTGAGCAGCTAATAAGTAGCTCCTTGGATGTGGAACTGCCATTCCTCCTTTTCTTGTAGGTGATTGCAAAGTTTGTAGAGAAATCCTAGATACTCCCCCTTTCCATATAAGTTCTCGAAATAATACCTCTATTTTCCTAAACCACATTATGTCTACCCAAATCGGGGAATTATGTAACATACAATAACTGAGGCATCCATACCATTTTAATCAAATTGCATCTCCCTGCATTCGATAATGGGAGTCTTTTCCAGATTTCGATTTTCTTTTTAAATTTAGCTATTAATGGAACCAAATTATCACTTATATATTTATTAGGATCTCTTTGTATGTATATCCCCAGGTATTTCATGCGCTCCACTACTTCCAGCTGCGCACCTGTCCCTGGGCTTTGGGCCCTACTTTTATCCAATGGCATAAGAGCTGATTTTTCCCAGTTTATCTCCAGGCCTGAGAACCTCCCGAAATCTGTAATAAGTTTCATCCCTTGTCTGAGGGACTGCTCTGTGTCCCCCAGAAAGAGGAGAATATCGTCCGCATATAGCGCTATCCTCTCTTCCCTCGTCCTCCTTTGGAAACCAACCATATTCCTACTAGATCTAATTGCAATAGCTAATGGTTCTATTGCCAGGGCAAAGATCAGGGGTGACAAAGGGCACCCCTGTCTTGTCCCCCTCTCTAGGAAAATCCTATCTGAATATTCATTATTAACCCTAATTCTAGCACTAGGGCCGTTATACAGGGTTTTTACCCATGCAATAAGATTAGGGCCAAACCCAAATTCCCTCAGTACCCGCCAGATATAGGGCCATTCTAAACTATCGAAGGCTTTAACATATAAAAAGCATTTTTACTTCTGTGTTGCTGTTACAAAGAGTCCCCCCCAATTCCTGTACTGCAGACAACCTTTTTACAAGACAGGAAGTGAAGAAATCTCTCTAATAAAACCTGACAGAAATGTATAATAATCTATCCTCATATCAAAAACTGAAACGTTTTGGCTATAGATAAACTTCAAATCTTTGAGCATATTTATGAAAATGTGCTGGCTGCACACATTCATTATAGTTATAAAAACATAACAAATACACACTCTGTGAATGTGCCAGCCATGACAACATGTGCTGGCAAACCCTTTAGCGTTAGAAAGGGGGCCTACAAAAAAATGTTGTATGCCTCAGCAATTACCAGCCTTGTTATGAATCCCCTAATGCCAAATGGTATGGGAAGCACGTAGGCAGGTGCAGTCTGCTTTTTCCATTGCAGATGGTGTCTACAGTTGGAGAGGAAGTCAAAAGGAACATTGTTTCTCTGTGGTTTCCTGGGTCACTGGGGAAGCTGTCCCATTGGATGCTGGCCCCCCCATTTGACTCTAGCAGCCATCATGGGTCAGTGCCTTTTAAGGCTCTGGCTCCTAGATTCGGGGCACATTTTGCAAGTGGGTACAGTAGGGACAGGTACCCCACACATGGAAGGGGCAGAATTAGAGGAAGGGAAAAAGTTTCCCAATGAGAAGAGAAAGCGTAGGGCTCAAAATTTTTGTGGACATCTGCCTGCTTGGGCACCAGATGGCCAGACCACATTCTTCCCCTCTCTACACGCTGCTTGACCTAAGAGTGTTCCTGGCTGGGCTGTCTTCCCACGGGGTTAATCGGAAACTGTCTTTGCATTATTTCAATACAAGTTCTTATGTCGCACTGGGACCATGCATGTTATTGTCGCTGCAACCCACCTACAAGTAGGTAGGCTTGACAGCCCCTGCCTTGTAAACAGCTAAAGGGGTATCTCAGACCAACTGACAGCTCATCAAGAGTGGATGAAAGAGTTAAATGAAACTCCCACTGTGTAGAAGGCACTATTCAGTGCCTTTATTTACCTTCTCCACTTCTGCTCATTGCCCTGTAGCAACCCGAGTGACCCCAACAACTCAAGTATGAAGCACATGTACATACTTTACCTGCACCACAACATCAAGAAACCAATCATCAGGCACCAGAGCTTTGACAGAAGTGAGCGGACACCTACTTGACAGAATTCAGGGCTGGCTAATGCATAGACATTTGCTGTTGCAGCAGTGCAGATGATGGCAGAAGGCAGGAGTGGGTGAACAACGGGAGTGTGTAGTTCAGGTATAATATTTAATACAGGCTCATAATACAAAAACAAACACACACTTGGTTAAAAAAAAAAAAAAAACACGTCAATATGTCCTATACTGGAAGCTTATTGTCTGGGATCTGAAATATAACAGCGCTAAGTGAATTTTAAGGTGGTGTGACCCTAGGGGTCCCCCGTGAACTCACTGACAGTAATATCATTTCTGGTACAAGCAGTACAGAGCGGGATGTGACTGTGTCCCTGGGATCTCGATGACCTAACTAATAGCACATTTGGTACGAGCGGTATGCGATGCAGGGTACGATTAGAAAAATATGTAGCAATGATGTTGAATTCATACTGCTCTTCACTTGATAAATTCCTCCTGCCATGGAAGGCACAATTTCACCTACGAAGAGGGAAAACTGTGTTCTAACATATGCAGATACATTTACCGAAGAGGTGTTTAGAAGTATTCCATTCTAAAATTGTATTTAGGATTGGATTGGCATCAATATATCTTACAAATCCTTATACCAGTGTGATAACTCATAGCTAGAAGCAGATGTCCTCCAATTCCCATGATGCATACAGCTATTTGGCTACATTGTAAGTGACCATAATGCCCCAATACCAGTATACTGGCTAGGTTTCCAGATTATCAGCTTTCAAATATGTATTACTTCATGACACATTCTTTATCCTTCCTTATCCTTTAGCACTCTGTAAGTAAGAATGTTAGTAACACGAGACCAGCACACTCACACACATTCAAGCAGGCCCCACTGCTGCTGCAGAAAAGTACAAAATGCTGGGACAAAGCAACAGAAAAAGAGCAAGAGGAAAGTGAAGCTGATAGCACAGGGGTGTGCAGGATACCTCTCTTCCTCGTCCCTGGATGCACTGTGCTGTTCAAGTACGTCACCGCGCTCTTCTTACGCTGCAAGTAAAAAAATAAAAGTCTATTGGCATTGTATTAACATCAACTGTTACAGATAAAGAAGACCTCCAACCTAAAACAAAAAAATCATATATAAAACTTCTATTGACAGAGGGGTTTGGTATCTGAAACAACACTCACATATTATGCTAAATCAGAAAAACACTACTTTCAATTGCCTGGCCTCCTCAGTAAAGGAATAAGTTGTTTATGCATGCCTTGGTTTAAATGGACTTTGCTGGTATGTTTGATAATCCAGCTAATAGACAAAAAACACAGAGGTCTCAGTTTGCGCTAGCACCATCTTGTCCCTCAACAGTACAATAAGAGAGCCTTCATTATTGATTGAGTTTCTGGCTTTGATCAGTTATAGGGACAGGACCTGAAGTTGTCAAAGTTAGAAGCCTTCTTAAAGGCTAAGCTTACCTTTAAAAAAATATTTAGCATTTATTTATTTTTACTTAGGAGCCTGTAAAGTATTGCATCCACAATCAGAAGATCCCGGGTGCAATGCCAGGTTCCTGCAGGCTGTCAGTGCCATCTGCTTGTACCTGAAATAGGGGCAGACAGTTACTGAAGTCCTTGAAGATCAATGAACTACAAGAATGCTCACCAGCACCCTCGAAGTTCATTGAGAATTACAAGCTGAAGGGGCGCATGCGTGCGATCACGGGATATGGCTGCCTAGTCCCTGCGCTCCACGCCACCAGACACTGCATTCCCGGCTGACAGAGCACTACTCCCCCGCAGACACGATCTACTGGGCCCCTGGGACAGTGATCACCACCAAGCACCCGCAGGTATGTACTGCTCGCAGAAAAACAGAATCAAAAACTGTCTTTGCATTATTGCAATACAAGTTCTTTGTATTGCAATACAGACCACATTCTTCCCCTCTCTACACGCTGTTTGACCCAAGAGTGTTCCTGGCTGGGCTGTCTTCCCACGGGGTTAATCGGAAACTGTCTTTGCATTATTTCAATACAAGTTCTTATGTCGCACTGGGCCGTGCATGTTATTGCCCCTGCACCCCACCTACAAGTAAGTAAACTTGACAGCCCCTGCCTTGTAAACAGCTAAAGGGGTATCTCAGACCAACTGACAGCTCAGAAAAACTAAACTTAAACAGAGCAAAGCTTCTCCTGCAGTGGGAAAAGGCAAGATGGCACCCGATCCTCCTGAGCCTGATGACACCACGAGGCTCTCTGCAGCAGGTCCAGTTTCCCCTTCAGACAGCCTGCAGCAATTCCCTACAGACCCGGTAAGCCCTGACCTGCATAACTCAGATGCAATGCTGGCCAAGTTCCGTTCCATTGTGAGAGCTGAAATCTCCACAGCCTCTCGCAAGCTCTCCTCTGATCTCATGCGAGGCCCTAAAGAGCTAGGCCACCGCACAAATCAGTTTGAACAACGGATGGATTTACCCACCACAGTGCTAAAGGGCCACGAGGATGAGGTTGACAAACTTAATGCTGAGCTTGAACAGCTTGTGTGACAAGCTGGAGGACTCTGAAAACAGGGCCCGCAAGGACAATCTTAGAATCCGTGGGATTCCGGAGGTCATTACCAACCTGCAAGGCACGCCCACCACTTTCTTCCTTCCAGGAATTGGCACCCGAGATCCCGTTGGAACATCTGGAATTTGACCGCATTCATAGATCCCTTGCACCCAAACCTACAGATGGCCCTCCCAGAGATGTCATTATAAAGTTCCACTTTTACCACACTAAAGAGAGACTCTTGTAAGTGGCGCGGGAACGTCCGGATATCTCCTTTCAAAACCATTCTCTCCAGCGGTTTACGGATCTATGCCCAGTCACGATCGCAAAAAGAAGGAACTTGAAACCATATCTCCAAATCCTGCAAACCCAAAATATTAAACACAGGCGGGGGTTCCCCTTTAAGCTTTCTTTTTCCCCATCGAGGTAGCCAAGTTCAAGTATCCTTCTTGCCTGATTTGAGATGCCACTTTTAGGACCTACAACTGGATCTCTCTCCATCCCAAGAGGAATTATCCTCCTTGTCCTCTCACCCACAGTTGGTACAGCCTCCTCGCAAACCATTGCAGACATCCCAACAAGGCTCCCAGGCCCTCCATTTCCTTCAAGCTCAAAGCTTCCAGGATGTCCCCAATGGCTGAGAAACTGAACTTTCTTGAACTCCAGGTTTTCACTTCAACATGGGCCTGAGTTATTTCTCAGGCTTTTTCCACATCGTAGCCCACTTTGGCTATGCTTACTGAGGTTGATTACATGTTCATGCATTCACTGAGAGGCTCCCTAGAGCTGCATTTTATTTCTTTAATTATTTTGTTTACTATTTTAATGCACACGATTGTTACCTTACTTTAAAAGTGGCCGAGACTGCACAGTGTGGGACCGCCACCGCGGGTCGCCCAATTTGATAGATGGCGACCGGGGGAGGGTGGCCCACGGTTGAGGAGTTGGCTGATGTCTCAGATTCATCCTTGGCCAGTTGTCACTCATTCAGGTTAAAGGTCCACTCCATGCCCTTTTCGGTCTATGGACCGTGACCTTATTCTTTCTGGCCATCATGGATGACCTCTGACCTACCACCCAGATATTGCACATTCTCACTGGTTGATTTGATTTACAACAGTTGCCTAATAGGTAGTTGATATCAGCACCTAAGTTGCTCAATTTCTACACCCCCGCACCCTTGCCCGGGGAGGCTGTAATGGGTCTAACCTAATCTTGTATTTGAGCCAGAAATGACTGTTTTCTCTTTAATAGTTTGTGTCTAATAGATTACGTTATATTAAGTGCTCATTTTTATTTGCTTTAAAGGGTTAAGTAAACCAAATGGGTCTGGTGGACCACTGCGCCCCCACGGTGTCATCACGTCCTAGCCAACCACCAACCTCTTGGTGGGTCACCAGACCTACGATTGGTTGCACTATTGCTTTATCCAAATTTTTTCTCCAGAGATTTCCTCGGCCTTATTGTGCACCTCTTTCGCTCTCTCTTTCACTACCTCCAATTTCTTTCCCCACGATCTCTCTTCTCTGAGTCTGCAGGGGTTGCCTCCGGTGACAATGGTAAGCTCTTAACCGCTTTTCCACCATGACGCTACACTGGCTGTCATTAAATGTTCAAGGTATATACTCACCACAAAAAAGGGTGAAAGTATTTATGCATCTTAAACAACGTACAGATATAGCATGTCTACAGGAAACAAATTTTTCCCTCTGCCTCTAGCCCCAAGTATTTTGACGGCCAATACCTCCAGGTGTTTATGGCTAATGGCCCGACCATAGAGGAGTTCTGATAGCTTTATGCAAATCGGTGTCTTAACCGCATTAACTAGATAGTAGACCCCGATGGTAGATACTTCCTGCTCACGGGTACCATTCAGGATGCAGAAGTTACCATAATGACCTATTATGCCCCCAATTCTAATCCGGGACCCTTCTTATCCCATGTCTGCTCCCTATTGACAGCTCACCAAAAATGTACCCTGCTTTTAGGACGGGACTTGAATGTAGCCCTGGATCCTGTACTGGATAAATACCCTTCAGAAAGAGTGGCTGCCTCAGCTGCAGCAAAAAAAATTTCCCACTCCTTAAGCTCTCATGATAAAGATTACTACTCTCACCCACATCATTCTCACTCTAGAATCGATCATGTGATAATGTTTAGAAAACATTTCCCTTTAATAGATTTGGTGTCTATGCTTGCGGCCCCTTGGACAGACTACGATCCCCTTCTTGTGGTCTGCCAGTCCTTAGTGTATAATCCTCAAGAGTCCTCATGGATCATGAACAAATCGCTATTATCTCTTTGCGACATTCAGGAAGATCGGTTAAAAATTTCCGTAGAATATTTTCTCCTCAACTCCGATTCTGTCTCCTCCCTGGTGACCCTGTGGAGGGCCTATAAGGCTGGGCACAGGGGTCATATTATCCAGGTAGCCTCAAAACACAAAAAAGAGAACGCCAAAAGCTGCAGAAAACACTGGAATCCCAGCTGGAATACACTTCCACAACTTTTAAACAAACCCCCACACCTGCTAACCGTAAACTTTTGGACCAGGCTCACAGAGTTAGACTAAGGCCGCGTACACACGCGGGGACTGTTCGCCCAACTTTGTCCGTCAAACAGTTTCGGCAAACAGTCCGCTCAAACTTAGCATGGACGGACATGGCCACACACGACGGACGAACAGTTTGCTGAAACCGTGCGCGATGACGTGAACGGCACGTACGACGGGACGAAAAATACGACGTCCTATACACTGCATTATAACTTTCGGCGTGTAAATCCTTTCTGAGCATGCACGGAACTTAGTTTGACGAACAAGCCTACACACGGGCGGACTGTTCGCTCAAACAAGGTTTCAGCGGACAGTTTTACGGAATTTCCGAAAAACCTTGTTCGTCAAACTGTCCGCTGAAACTGTCCGCTGAAAGCCCACACACGAGCGGACTGTCCGCCCAAACACTGTTCAGCGGACAAAGTTGGGCGAACAGTCCGCGCGTGTGTACGCGGCCTTAGGTCTCGCCGATCAGGCAGAGCATGCACTGCGCTGGTTTCGCCAACATTGGTATATTAAAGAAAACAAACCAAATGCGATGCTGACCAAAAGGTTACGTGCTTTCAACCCCAAACCCACCCCTATTACTTTATGCACCCGACATAATATAATTACTAGCAACCCGGCCCGGATACTGGACGAGTTCAGTCATAGACTTGCTACTTTATACTCTGCCCAAGACCTCACCAACAACCAGGATATGGCAGACTATTTGCAGCGTATTTCGCTGCCCACCATATAAGGGCACATATGGACCTTATATGACATCCAAGAATCTGAAGTCCAACAATGTATTAAAGACTTAAAAGTAGGGAGGAGGCCAGGCCCTGAACAGCTTTACAGCACTTTACTATAAAGTTAGTGGACGTGTTAGCCTCTCCCTTGACGGCCATGTTTAATTCCGTAAAAAATGGTCAGAACTTCTTGCCTAATATTCTCACGGTTAATATAGTTATGTTGCCAAAACCTGAACATGATCACTCCTCATGGGCAAATTTCCGGCCTATATTTTTAATTAATGTTGACATGAAGAATTTTGGCCAACCGTTTGAACTCCTTCCTCCCCCGTTTAATTAAAAATTACCAAGTAGGGTTTGTACCGTAGAAACAGGCAGGGGATGTCATTAGGAGAATCATTCAATCGCACCACCTTGCCCATAACTGCTCCCTGGAAACTAAGGCCTTTGACACTTTGTCCTGGCCTTAGCTCATGACAGTACTCAGCCACTATGGCTTTGGCATTTCCTTTCTAAGTTGGCTGGCAGCACTGTACGATGCCCTCAGGCTAAAATGAAATACTACGGATTTGAATCCTCTATTTTCCCTGTCCAGGGGCACTCGACAGGGCTGTCCGCTTTCACCTCGTTTGTCCTGGCTATGGAACCGCTGGCGGAGGCGATTCGTTCACATCCAGATATAAAAAGGTATTGAAGTGGTGTGTTCTGCTCATAAGATCTCCTGCAGATGACATCCTATTGACTATGACAGCACCCAGAATCTTGATGCCTATTTTCCCTTTTGGAGACCTTTGCATCTCTTTCAGGACTACACGTTAACATTACTAAATCTAAGGTGAT
Source organism: Lithobates pipiens (assembly GCF_037356315.1). Classification (NCBI taxonomy): domain Eukaryota; kingdom Metazoa; phylum Chordata; class Amphibia; order Anura; family Ranidae; genus Lithobates; species Lithobates pipiens. The sequence goes on along the minus strand of NW_027507686.1, from coordinate 222,138,761 downwards.
GTCCGTAAACCTTTCCTCATCAGAGCTGATCTCTCTAAAAGCTAATTTCACATTTTAAAGAGGAAGTAAACCCTGATGAGTTTACTTCCTCTTTCATTCCCTGCAAATGCAAAGCATAATGGACTACTATGCATTGCATAGTAGTCCATTATGCGTCACTTACCTGACACAGGAGCCAGCGATGTCACCGATGTCCCCTGTAGTCCGGAGCATCCATCTTCTTGGTGGGGTCACGCTGCTCTGCCGCTGTCATTCGGCGAAGCAGCGATGACGTCACTCCCGCACATGCGCACGGGAGCCGACACACGCGACATCTTCGTCGTCATTGTGCCGCGTAGACAGCAGTGCCCGTCTTTCGACAACTATCTCCTAAACCGTGTAGGTTTAGGAGATATTTCTTGGACCTACAAGTAAGCCTTAATCTAGGCTTACCTGTAGGTCAAAGTGTGTTGTAAGGGTTTACAACCACTTTAATGGCTCCCCTCATTGCCCTATCTGGGTACACATTTCACTCCAAAATATGACGGACTGTACCAAGACAATTACCCTCCTCTCTTTAGAAAGATCACTGACATGCTATCCTCCTGGTCCCACCTCCTGCTATCCTGGTTCGGCAGGATCTCTGCGGTTTGTATGACCTACCTCCCGAAACTATTGCATCTCTTTCGAGTATTAATAGTCCCGATCGCCAACGCAAGCTTTTGAAATTTATCTGGGGTTCCACACGACCCAGGATCAATAAGCATGCTCTGTACGCTCGGCGGATCAATCTTCAGGCTCACTACACGGCAGCAAACATAGCCCCACTATCTCACCTTCATGACATATATCAAATGTCACTATGGGCCATTATTGATCTGGTCAAATATCACCCCATTCCCATTTCCTCTGTACCCTGGCTCCCTCCCCCAACACAAAACAGCCACGTGGGTTTGGGCCTTGTATGGCACACTCTCTTCCCCTATGGGACTTTGTTGAATCCTCAGCAGGACTACTATCCCCCACTTACCATTACTGCATTTTACTCACTGCCCTTTATTTCCCCCCAGCTGTGATAATCCTAAACAATTCTCGTGGTGGACTGATAATGGACTCACTGACGTTCATTCTCTGTTCACCCCTACGAGAATAATAACATTCAATGTTCTCAGATCTTCTCACGATATCCCCCTTCAGGAACATTGTAGTTACCTTCACATTAAGCACTTCCTCCAACAACTCACAAAGGCCCGACCTACCCCATACACCTTGACCCCCTTTGAAACCATCTGCAGGGGTAAACCCCATTCCCCGGGATTAATATTTTAATTTTCTCCTCAATCATTTCCATCTAGGAAAGCCCCAGTGAGATTGTATCATCTCCAATGGGAGAGAGACTTGGGTAAACAGTTGGACCTAGAGGGTGGGCAGAAATCTGAGCTCTGCTGACGTCACAGAAGTCGGTCCAAGCTATAATTCATCACAACCATGGAGTCGGAATCTGCCAGATCCCTGGACTGACACCCAGCTCAGCCTCTCAGCGAGCCGCTGAGAGCTTGAATTGGCAACCCCCACCCCCTCCACAGGCCAGCACTCCAGTGAGCTACTGACTGACAGTCTGCAGATCTCTGCTCAGGGAGCTGTGAGAAACGAGCGATCGGCAGTGTTTGATCACTTGGTTCTCAGCATAGAGGCACCAGGGGACAGATGCAGCATCGAAGCAATGCTGCATCCACCTAGGCAAGTATGATTGTGCAAAAAAAAAAAAACACAGAAAACCATTATTTTACGTCATTACTAAAACAAGTAATAATCCAATACACAGACAATTATTTAATATGATTAAGAGTAGATAGATTTATATAGTCTTAAAGATAAAACTGGCCCTTTGAAGGCAACCATATTGCTGATGCAGCCCGTGATGAAATGAAGTTCAACACCCCTGCTCTAATGGTCATACTTACATAGTTACATAGTTACATAGTTACATAGTTAGTAAGGTTGAATAAAGACACCAGTCTATCCAGTTCAACCTAAGTGTCTACAATTGTCCCTATCCCTGTACATTGCACATTCACATCAGTCCCTACCCTCAAGGAGCCCACAATCCAAGGTCCCTATTCATATACTAGGGCCAATTTTGGACAGAAGCCAATTAACCTACCTGCATGTCTTTGGAGTGTGGGAGGAAACCGGAGTACCCGGAGGAAACCCATGCAGGCACAGGGAGAACATGCAAACTCCAGGCAGGTAGTGTCATGGCTGGGATTTGAACCAGCAACCCTTTTTACTGCTAGGTGAGAGTGCTAACCACTACACCACTGTGCTGCCCACATCACATTACATTTTTTTTTTATTATTTTTTTTTATATCACATTTGATAATCAAAAAGAGCCAATTCAAAGTAAAAGACTGAACGTGCAGTTAATATTGCAACCTTTGGTAATATGTGCAGTAAATACTGCAAACAAGATAGAGGTGTGTGTGTGTAAAAAAAAATAACACACACGTGTTATCTTTGGAATGTATAAAATAACAGTGTGGTGCACTGGCCAGTTGATTAAAAGAAAACAATGTATCAGTGTGGTAATGTTATGCTCTTAGACCAGGAAAGTAAATGATCTGTTAAAGCACTAGAGTGAGATTGGATTGTTCTTTGAATGAAGGCACAATAAGGCCTCCTCCACACAGCCATTCAGCCACTTACACCACATTTCAGCAGTGAGAATAAGCCGATTCTTGCTGCTGGAATTACAAGTACATCAAATTGCAGAAGCTGCTCAGTCTGTAAAAAGTATTTGGCCTTTTTTCCCCCTCTGTTTTCACCTGGTGAGCACATCTCCTATATTAGGCCCCTTTCATACATGCAGACCATTCGACCATTTTTCATCCATCCATGACGGATGAAAAATGGAAATCAATGCATTCCTATACTTTGATCCGTTCTCATCCACTTCCATCAAAAAACAGATCGGACGAAAAACAGATGTAAACAGACAAACGGTCTGTTTTTCATACGTTTTTGCACTGGTAGTGGATGTATGAAAAACGGACAAATACGTCACCTGTTTTGACGTGACCAAACTGATAAAATGAACGGTCTGCAAGGGGCCTTAGAGTGCCTCCACACTGGATAAAAGAGCACAGGGGGCACATTTGGACAGCAGCACTGTTGATTTGGGGGAGGGAGTGTCATGCCGCGTACAGACAACCTGAGTTTCTGGCAGAAAATGTCCGATGGTCTTCCCGACAGACTTTCGACGAAACTATGACAGACCTCCGAACGAAGACCGTTCCTTTTGAATGTGATGACGTATGACGGGACTAAAAAAAGGAAGTTCAATAGCCAGTAGCCAATAGCTGCTCTTGCGTCATATTTGGTTCATCGGACCAGCATACAGACGAATGGTTTTCCCGATAAGAATGGAGTCAGTCGGACAGATTTGAAGCATGTTCTATTTCTAGGTCCGTCTGAATTTTTTAAAGAAAAACAATCGGCTATCCCACACGATCGGACTATCTTATGGAATGATTCCATTGAACCTATTCTGCCGGAATGTCCAGTCATGTGTATGCGGCATCAGATGTATCAACTGATTTAGATACACTGGCAAACTTAAGCCAAACTCCAGCTCACACTTTGTAAGCAGTTACAGAAATTCTTTTTATTTTTTTGGGAGGGGGATAAAGGTTTTACATACATTAATAAAACGATTCACTGTAAGCACCCCAGCCAGTGTTGATTTTTTTTTTCTCATTCCTATAACCGATACATCTGCAAGGGAGCTTGCACTTTTGAAAAGCAGACTTGCTGGTCAAATTACCAGATGAAAATGAAGGAAAAAAAACCTAAAAAAGAAAAACCAATGCAGCCATCACAGCTAAAAACCGGTAAGCCGCAATATAATAAGGGTTTGATTTTGGGTTTAATACCGCTTTAAAGAGGAACCAAACCCAACGATTTCTCAAAAGAGTTGCACTGAAGGTATGTCATGAATGAATGAATGAAAGAGAACTGCCACGGCTGCTTGTTTTCTAAACCAAACTGTTAAGCCAACAAATGGCGGACGTCACATGTACAGCACCATAGCAAATGAAGATCAGAGGCCAAGATGGCAGCATCCGCCTTCAGGGCTAGTTCACACCACTGGAAAGCAGTCAGGATGAGATCCAAATGCTTTTCTGCATGAGTTTTTGATGTATTCCAGTGCATTTTTGGTGCGGTTAGGTGCATTCCAGTGCGTTCTGGATGTTTTTTACAGTGTTCCAGTACAGTTCAGTGCAGGAAAATTGTTCTATTTGTTTTTCTAGAACTGCAAGTACTGGTGTGAACTTTGTCATTGAAAACCATATAACCTACTTTCTATGCGTTTTTAATGCAAAAAAAAACGCACTGGACTGAATGTGGTGTGAACTGGGCATTAAAGTATTAAAGTATGGTTCCGGATTACCTGCTATATAAATTACACTATACACATCCAACAGTCCTTTAACAGCGAATGAAAACAGAGGAAGAGTTAGATGGGGGAAAACTGACAACTTTACAACTTAGCTCAAACATTTAATCATACATTTTGAACGGTCGGCACAGTGCACAAACTATGTTCTCTAGAACTAACAAAATATGAATTGCATCCATACACCCAAAAAATATATACACTCACCTCAGGTTCAAATACTGCCCCACTGTACACTGGGTTGGCGGTTGTTCTTCTTTTTCTCTCTTGTCTTTTACTTTGAATTTCTGATGGTCAGGGGGGAAAAAAATGACATTTGGAAAAAATGTATTAACACGAGTCATGATGCAGTGCAGTTATGTGAAATTCAGTAGTGTACAAAGCTTGAATGTAAAATACACCAAGAATTGAACAACCCGTGAAATGCTGCATGGCACATCACCCTATGCTTCCTCATTCATCGCAGGGACTCTGCTGGTGAAAGGTCTGTGCTTCGGCTCTCAGATTTGCACACATACACAGCAGCACTTAAAGTGTTCGTAAATTCTTACATGTACCCAGTGACGTGACTGACCTCAGGTGATACAGAGATGAAACAAATCCTACTACATAAGTTGTGTCTGTTTATCTGCTACCTCATCCTCTACATCCATTCAAAGTGCTTTATTATAAAGGTGGTCAGAGTTCAGAAAAAAAAAAAAAAAGAAAGGAGGGCAGAAAGCTGATGTCACACTCTGTAAAACTCAGTGAGGAGACCTCTGATTGATAGGGAAGGGACACACACCCCTACACACAGCACACAGGAACAGAACTGAGGTGGTCAATCAGCTGGACGTCCCTCCGCTGTCACCATTTTTCTCTTGGTGTCAAGAAAACCTGTCAGAAAAAGAACGAGGCAGCAGACAAAACGACACTTAGTGCTCTTAATTGAGATAAGCACACAATATAGAGGGATATGCTTTGCTCATAGTTCATGTCTGAGGTTTACATCTACTTTAAGGCTCTGGTCTACCTGTCCACTGGTACATCAAGGTGGGTGGGAACAGAGGTAAGGTTCAGGAATAAAGCCTCCTCCACAGGGACAATTTAGAAGGAAAAATAAATAAATAAAACACACACAAAAACACTTGCAGAGGTAACTTTTTCATGCAGGATTCTAAAAGCACGTATATTTAAGATTATACAATTTATTAATCATTTAAAAAAAAAAAATCCACATGACACAAATAATACACAAGACAATTTAAATAAAACGAGACACCACACGTGATACCCCCAAGAGGTATTATACCATATATTGGAATATCTCTGGACTGTACAATCAATGTATCCATGTATACAATTCTTCAAAAGGTAATAACAGTCTGTACCAAACCAATTGAGTCGGTTCTAGTGCCTGCCGAGGGTAAGCAGCTGCGGCAAGATACCGGAAACAATCGGGTGTACCCAAAGTAACCACACCTGCCATGGACAATGACACTCCACACTCCCAGCAACATAGGCAGGGAACAGGGCCCAGCCTCCACAGCTGGGGCAGCCGCACACTCCAGCCGAGCACAGCATAGCCAACCAGGAACGCCGTGTTGTCAATTTACAGTGTGCTTTATTCAGAGAACATTGTAGGAGTTTTTTGTTTGTTTTTTTATTTTACCTAGCCTGAACCCCTTTTTACCATTCATTTCTAGGTCCCCTTTTGGAATTTAGGACCTATAATCACAGTACTACTAGTTTTTTTTCTACACGTCTGTGTAAGTATATACTTGTGGGAATATAGATATACTTAAAAGGGTATTTCACCAGCTAGAACATATACTTACGTGTATTGTAAACTATTTCAGCTACCCTGTGTGTCCCCACACTCTGGCAATATGAGCCGTTGTTGTGGCCGACTTGGGGTGTCCCGGACAGCTCTTGGGATCAGAGCTGAAAATTTGGGGTCCATGTTGAAAGTGAGTTCTACTGACATTGAAAGCATGTCTTCACGTTGATCTTACAGTATGATATATGTGTACAATTTAAACACAAGATACATTCTTATCCAATTAGATATTTCAAGCTCCTGAAGAAGCGACTTTGTGGTCGTGAAACATGTTGAGCAAAATTTTTACTCATAGATGAGGACAAGTGGTACACCCCCACCTTTGAAGAATTATATACATGGATACATTGATTGTACATTCCAGAGATATTCCAATATATGGTTTCATACCTCTTGGGGGTAACACGTGGTGTCACATTTTAAAGTGTCTTATGTATTATTTATATCACGTGGATTCTAGTTTTTTTAAAATGATTAATAAATTGTCTAATTTTAAATATACGTGCCTTATACGTGCCAGTTCATTATTAATGTTTTGGAAATGGTATTCATAGATATCGGGATGTGGCACATGATTTACTCTGGTGCTCAATAGCCACCTACCGGCACCATATCAATATTTTTCTCCTCATGCAGGGTTCTGACAAATATATTACAAGAAAACTCCACTTTTGTTTAAAATTAAAGGGTTAGTTCACATTTACCAACAAAACTGCATATGCAGATAAAGGTTGTCTGTAGGTAGAAACAAAATGTGCAGCTTTGACTAACGTTGAATAATGCCTTTGCTATAGGTGTAAGTCATTTACATAACTCAAAGCCTGACCTAAAAGCTCCCAGGACGTTGTTAAAGAGAGGCACAGCTATCAATGCTCATCTTCACGGGAGTGACTGTTCAAACTCTGAGCTACAGCATATCAGGGAGAAGAAAACGCATGCGAGCAATAGCTAGGCCTTGCTTAGAAACATCCTGAGCATTTTCAGACCAGGCTATATGACATATACAATGCTGTGGAAAAAGTATTTGCCCCCTTTTTGTTTTTTGCATGTTTGTCACACTTAAATGACTCAGATCAAACAAATTTTATTATTACAAAAAGATAACCTGAGTAAATACAAAATGCAGTTTTCAAATGAGGATTTCATTTATTAAGGCAAAAAAGCTGCCCAAACCTGCCTGGCATTTATGTGAAAAAGTAATTGCCCCCTAAACCTAATAAATGGTTGTACCACCATTGGCGGCAACAACTGCAATCAAGCGTTTGCAATAACTGGCAATGAGTCTTTCACATTGCCGTGGAGCAATTTTTGGACCACTCTTTGCAGAATTGTTTTAATTCAGCCACGTTGGAGGGATTTCCAGCCTGAACGGCCTGTGTAAAGTCATGATGCAGCATCTCAAATGGATTTAAGTCCGGGCTTTGACTAGGCCACTCCAAAACCTAAATTTTGCTTTGTTTGAACCATTTGGAAGTGGACTTGATGTTGCGTTTTGGATCATTGTCCTGCTGCATAACCCAAGTGCACTTGAGCTTGAGGTCACAACATTCTCCTTTAGTATTTTCTGGTAGAGATTAGAATTCATGGTTCCATCAATTATGGTAAGTCATCCAGGTCCTGAAGCTGCAAAGACCGAACCATCACGCTACCACCATCATGTCGGACTGTTGGTATGATGTTCTTGTTATGAAATGTTGTATTAGTTTTATGACAGATGTAATGTGACGCACACCTTCCAAAAGTTAAATTTTTGTCTGATCAGTCAACAGAATATTTGCCTACAAGTCTTGGGAATAATCAAGATGTTTTTTGGTAAATATGAGATGAGCCTTTGTGTTTTTTTTTGGTCAGCAGTGGCTTTGGTCTTGGAACTCTCCCATGGATGCCAGGTTTGTTCAATCTCTTTCTTATTGTTGAATCATGAACACTGATCTTACCCAAGGCAAGTGAGGCCTACAGTTCTTTAGAGGTTGTTCTGGGTTCTTTTATTACCCTCCTGGATGAGTCATCATCATGCTCTTGGATTGATTTTTGCAGGCCGGCCACTCCTGGGAAGCTTCACCACTGTTCCAAGTTTTCTCTATGTGGATAATGGCCCTCACTGTGGTTTGCTGGAGTCCCAAAGCCTTAGAAATGGCTTTGTACCCCTTTCCCAACCCGATGCATGCCAGTTACTTTGTTTCTCATCTGTTCTTCCATTTTTCTAGATGGCAGCATGATGTGTTGCTTTTTGAGATCTTTTAGCAGACAGCTTCTATGCAAGTGATTTCTTGATTCAACAGGTCTGGCAGTAATCAGACCTGGGTGTGCCAACTGAAATACAACTCAGCTTTCGAAAAAATTTCGTTAATCGCAGTTCATTCATGATTTAGCAAGGGTGGCAATTACTTTTTCACACAGGGACAGGCAGGTTTGGACAGCTTTTTGCCATTAATAAATGAAATCCCTCATTTAAAAACTGCATTTTGTATTTCCTTGGGTTATCTTTGTGCAATATTAATATTTGTTTGTTGATCTGAGTCATTTAAGTGTGACAAATATGCAAAAAAAAAAAATCAGAAAGGGGGTAAATACCACAGCACTGTATTTACTCACCGACCACTTTATTAGTTACGCCTTGCTATTACCAGATTGGACCCCCTTTTGCCTTCAGAACTGTCTTAGTTCTTCGTGGCATAGATTCAACAAGGTCTTGGAAACATTCCTCAGGCAGTTGCTGACGATTTGTTGGGTGCACATCCATGATGTAAATCTCCCAGGCAGGATGGATCCATGCTTTCATATTGTTTACACCAAATTCCAATTTCAGACCCTACCATCTGAATCTCACAGCTGAAACCGAGTCTCATCAGACCAGGCAATGTTTTTTTCAATCGTCTATTGTCCAATTTTGGTAGTCCGTGCGAATTGTAGCCTCAGTTTCCTGTCCTTAGCTGACAGGAGTGGCACCTGGTGTGATGGTGTGCTGCTGTAACCCATCTGCTTCAAGGTTCGATGTGTTGTGTGCGTTTAGAGATGTTATTCTGCATACCTTGGCTATGAGTGGTTATTTGAGTTAGTTGCTTTCTATAATCTCAAACCATTCTCCTCTGACATCAACAAGACATTTTCCGCCACACAACTGCCGCTCAATGGATATTTTCTCTTTTTCTGACTATTCTCTGTAAACCCTAGAGATGGTTGTGTGTGAAAATGGCAGTAGATCAAACGTTTTTTAAATACTCAGTCCAGTCCGCCTGGTAACAGCCATGCCATGTTCAAAGTCACTTAAATCACCTTTCTTCCCCCATTCAGTTGCTCAGTTTGAACTTCAGAAAAAAAAAGTCTTCACCATGTCTAGATGCCTTAATGCAATGAGTTGCTGACATGTGATTGAATGATTGGAAATTTGTGTTACCAAGCAAATGAACAGGTGTACCTAATAAAGTGCGCAAACCCCCCCCCCCGCCAACAATGCCTCAAATACAGGAATTACATTTTTTGAGAATACTCCTCCTCCTCCTCCTTCTGAGGCTTGTCTGCTAAAGGAATGCAGACACCATAGCTTCCCCATTAGAAGACATAGTATAGTATACATGTAAAGTAGTGAATACATAGTATAGTATACATGTAAAGTAGTGAATGTGACATTCATTGCAGGTGAATCTTCTACATATAACAAATATGTTTTAAAAGATAATGATTGCTTCACAATTAGTCAATGTTTCATGAATGCCACATTTATAGCTTTTTAAATATGCCCCATAGCATGTACCAAGCGGTGGTTAAAACAGGCTGACCCTCCCATTCTGAAATCAGTCTGGAAAGGACATGCTGAAACAAACATTAATTTCATCAGGACACTAAAGGGTTTGAAACTGCAATAAAGTTTTCTAAAATCCTTGCAGTGTAAACGGATTACCCAGAAAGGATTTTTTTTTTCCATAATAAAAGTAGTGTTGCACTTTAAATAATGCCTAACATTTTAGTTTTGTTGAAACATATAGCTCTGCTTTGGCAGGCCATTGCAGCTATAGTAAAGCATTGCTAAGGTATACATATACAAGAACTGTTTTGTGAAAATGAAAGTAATAGTAATGGCAGAAGGTTTTTTATCTTCATGCATTAAGATAAAAACCTTCTGTGTGCATCCCCCCTCAGCCCCCCTAATACTTACCTGAGCCTCTCCAGCGATGTTGCACAAGTATCTCTCCTGCCCGGGACAACCCTCATTGGATGAGACAGCAGAGCGGTGCCATTGGCTCCCGCTGCTATCAAAATTAGTTCGCTAATCAGGAGAGAAAGGGGGTGGGCCTGGGCCACGGCTCCGTGTCTGAACGGACATAGGGAGCTGTGACTCGGCTCAGGTGCCCCCATAACATGCCACTTGCTGTGGGGGCACTCAACAGGAGGGAGGGGCGAGGAGAGCCGAAGAGTGACCCGAGAAGAGGAGGATCTGGGCTGCTCTGTGCAAATACACTGCAACGGAGCAGGTAAGTATGACATGTTTTTAAAGCAAAAACAAAGATGAGATTTTGCCATATGTATTGGTAAAAAAACTTCATGTAACAAGGACTCCTCCCTCCCAAACAACGTTTTATACACAAGGGCTGAAGTTGGCATACTAAAAAGTGTACTTCCTGGACTTACCCTCTAAGTGGTCATATGTAAGCAAACCTAGTGCCATCATGAAGGCGAGTTTCTAAAATAAATGGGAGAAGAATAAATGTTAACAGAGTTGGAAAAATCATTGAACTTGCCTCTCCTTGCCTAGGAAACTTTCATTGTGACCCTACCTGTGGGTTCTCCTCTCGTTTTGGCTTGGAGGCAGGTGGCACTGTCGTACTGCTTTCAGTTGGCTTCTCTGGTTCCACCTGAGTTTTAGTCATCTGGAGGAAAAATAAAGATGTCAGCATCTGATAGAACACACAGGGGTAAAAAAAAAAAAAAAAAAAAACAATAAAAACACAGGGACAGTCGCTGCCAATTAGCATCCTTCCTTCATTTAAAAGAAAACGGTCATATTCTTGTGACAGCCACTTCATTGTTACTCCCGTTCTGTAAACTTATCTTTGCACATATATGGACAAATGTACATTTGCGGCATAATAAAACCCTGACTCTAAACTCACACTCCCAGCTAAAAGCTGCGCTTTACATTTATAAATGTATTACTATAGATTTAGCAAGCATGTCTAAAGCAAGAACTGCGCTCTCCAGTGCTGAGAGAAGGGCTCGCTGCTACAGGCCAACCATCTTACTTCCCACAAACCATATAATATAAGGCCAAAGGATAGATTAGGCACGCCGTATATTTTAATTTTCAAAGGTCCCATAAATATGAATGGATGAACCAATCCTATAGATGAAACTTTTCATTCATGTCTACAGAACATTGGCGCAGAGACGCAAGCATAAGAAATAACAAGGGTCAAGTCATACTAATATTTTTTTTTAGGTTTGGCTAAAGGAGGAAAAAGCAAAATGTTCAGTAAGGTTATTTCTTTCTGGGATATTACCGAGTAGAATTTATCTCACTTCCTGTCTCTATGACACCCCTGCCAGAAACCAGGCTCTAAGAATGTTGCCAGGAGAGGTAGACAGACAGCAATAAAGTAAAAATAAGCTACTAAAGATGTGCTTTTTTTTCTCCCCAATTGGAGAAATATCCTTCCACAATAAAAAGAAAAAGAAATCTGATGGTGACTGACTCTTTCTCTAACCAAAAAGAAACAAAAAACATTTTTGCTGTAATTCTTAATAAATAGAAGACCATGTGCGTTTACCTGCTTCTCCACATTTGGTTTGGGAAGTTGCAGAGTCTGAGGAGCTGCCAGTCTCGTGCCTGGTGCTGCTATGACGATACTGGTAAGCTGTGTTGTGGGGAAGGCTTTGGAAATGGCTGCAGGTTGCCCATTTACAATACGCACAGGATGAATAGAGTTCTGGGAAGTGGGGGTAAGCTTTGTGGTTAGCATGACTGGCCGTTGGATTAGCTGTGGAGCTGCAAGCATGGGGGGAGGAGCAGGGGCAATGGGAATGTTGTTTTGTGCTGCTGGCTTTGGCCGCACCTGTAATCAACACATTAAAAACGATTACTGATTGGACAGAAAACATTAGTCTTTATCAGTTTGCTGAACCAAATAGGTTTACAAAAAAAAACAATAGTGCACTAAACTGTCTAAGTTACCGTATTAATCCAACTATACAAAAAATTTATACAGTGGCAATAAAAAGTATATGAACCCCTGGTTAGGGAACCCCCCGTTTTTTTTTTTTTTTTGTTTGTTTTTTTGCAGTAACTTTCCATAAAACGTGATCTGATCCTCATCCAAGTCACAACAATAGACAAAACACAAAGTGCTTAAGCGGATGACACAAACAATTCTAATTTCTTTACTGAAGTCTTTATTGAACACACTCCTTAAACATTCACAGTGCTAGAGGAAAACATAAGTGAACCCATAAACCCATAAAACCATGAACCCATAAAATACCTGAAGTCCAATCAGAGTTTGGAAGTGTGATTTAGAGCTGCTTTGATAAGACACTCAAACATTTTAAGATTGCTGTTCATAAGAAGCATCAGCTGATGTGTGAACCATGCCTCACAAAAAAGTACTCTCGGAACACATACAATCAAGATTAGATCTGCATAAGGCTGGAAAGAGATACAGAGCAATCTCAAAGTGTTTAGGCATTCATCAGTCAACAACTTGGCAAGTTGTCTATAAAAAAGGAGACAATTTAGTACTGTGGGCACTCTTCCTAGAAGTGGGGACCCAACCAAAATGACTCCCAAAGCACAACGCAGAGCCCTCACTGGAGGTAGAGAAGAACCGACGAGTAACAGCTAAAGGCTTGAAAACATCGCTGGAACTGGCAAACATCCCCATTTATGAATCTACCATACGCAAGTCTTTGAGCAGGCAAGGTGTCCATGGCAGAAGATCAGAGGAAGCCGCCGCTTTCCAAAGAGAGCTAAAGAGCACCTTAGCAAACTAACGCTACAGTTTTGTGGACGATTGAAACAAAAGTTGAATCATTCGAAAAGAATACTCAGCACTATGTGTAATGCAAAAAGGGGACAGCTTACTGACCTCAAAACATCATCCCAACGGTGAAGTTTGGTGGAGGGAACATCATGATTTGGGCTTGCTTTGCTATCTTAGGGCCTGGACCTCTTGTCATAATCGAGGACAAAACAAATTCCCAAGTTTACCAAAATATCCTACAGGATAATGTCAGGTTGGCTGTCCTCCAGCTGAAGCTTAGTAGGGGTTGAGTGATGCAGCAGGACAATGACCCTGAGAATCACACAGTAGTAAACCCAAACAGTCTTCAGAAAAAGAAAATGTGCCTTTTGAGGAGGCCCAGTATAAGCCCAGACATTAATCCGATAGAGATGCTGTGGAATGACCTCACGAGAGTCGTTCACACCAGACATCCTACAAAAGTGCTTGAGCCGAAGCAGTTTTGGAAAGAGAAATGGTCAAACATTTCTCCTGAATGTTGTGAAGGTTTGATGTGATCCGAGCTACCAAAAGCATTCGCTTGAAGTCATTGCTGCCAAAGGAGGTTCAACATCTATTAACTCCAAGGGTTCCCTTACTGTTTCCTCCATCATTGCACATTTAATGGACGTGTTCAATAAAGACATAAGAAATTAGAATTGGTCGTGTTTTAACAACTTAAGCACATTGTGTGAAGGAAACCAGTTAATTCTAAGGGGTTCACATACCTTTTCTCAATATATATATTTATATATTTTCACACAGATGCTAAATTACCAAGAGTATTGGGATGCCTGCCTTTACACACACATGAACTTTAATGGCATCCCAGTCTTAGTCCGTTGGGTTCAATATAGAATTGGTCCACCCTTTGCAGCTATATCAGCTTCAATCAGAGGGCCCTGCTCCTTAGAGCTTACAATCTAAGATATTATATATATATATATATATATATATATATATATATATATATTTATTTATTTATTACACACACACACACACACACAGTGCATCTCACAAAAGTGAGTACACCCCTCATATTTTTGTAAATATTTTATTATATCTTTTCATATTACAACACTGAAAAAATGACACTTTGCTACAATGTAAAGTAGTGAGTGTACAGCTTGTATAACAGTGTAAATTTGCTGTCCCCTCAAAATAACTCAACACAGCCACTAATGTCTAGACCTCTGGCAACAAAAGGGAGTACCCCCCCCCCCCCAAGTGAAATCTCCCAAACTGGGCCCAATTAGCCATTTTCCCTCCCCGGTGTCATGTGACTCGTTAGTGTTACAAGGTCTCAGATGTGAATGGGGAGCAGGTGTGTTAAATTTGGTGTTATCGCTCTCACTCTCTCATACTGGTCACTGGAAGTTCAACATGGTACCTAGGGCCTAGGCTATAAGAAGATTGCCAAGACCCTAAAACTGAGCTGCAGCACGGTGGCCAAGACCATACAGCGGCTTAACAGGACAGGTTCCACTCAGAACAGACCTCACTATGGTCCACCAAAGAAGTTGAGTGCACATGCTCGGCATCATAGCCAGAGGTTATCTTTGGTAAATAGACATATGAGTGCTGCCGGCATTGCTACCCATGAGATACCATATAACACCGAGAGCATGTTAACTCAACTTCTTTGGTTGACTATGGCGAGGCCTGTTCTAAACATGTCCTGTTAAACCATTGTATGGTATTGGCCACCGTGCTGCAGCTCAGTTTTGGGGTCTTGGCAATTATTTTTTTCAGATCCTCAAAAGAGTTCTTTGCCATTGGGTGTCATGTTGAGCTTTCAGTGACCAGTATAACAGAGTGAGAGCCATAACACCAAATTTAACACACCTGCTCCCCATTCACACCTGAGACCTTGCAACACTAACGAGTCACATGGCATTGGGGAGGGAAAATGGCTAATTGGGCCTAATTTGGACATTTTCACTTAGGGGTGTACTCACTTTTGTTGCCAGTGGTTTAGACATTAATGTCTGTGCGTTGAGTTATGTTGAGGGGACAGCAAATTTACACTGTTATACAAGCTGTACACTCACTACTTTACATTGTAGCAAAGTGTCATTTCTTCAGTGTTGTCACATGTAAAGATAATATAAAATATTTACAAAAATGTGAGGGGTGTCCTCTGTCATTGTACTCTGTCACTTTTGTGATACTGTATATATATATATATATCATTATACAGGATTTATATAGCGCCAACAGTTTACGCGGTGCTTTACAACATCAGGGAAGACAGTACACTTACAATGCAATTCAATACAGGAGAGATCAGAGGGGCCTTGCTCGTTAGAGCTTACAATCTAGAAGGAAGTGGAACAAAAGAGTAGTAGCTGTGGGGGATAATCAGATGGACAAAATGAAAATACAGTTGTTAGGTGTGGGTAGGATAGGATAGGCTTCTCTGAAGAAGAGGGTTTATATATTTTTTCCTTCAAAAGGAAAACCACACTCACTGGCGGAAATTCATACACTAAAAAGTTTCCACCCTGATCCCTCGAATTTTCACACTGTTGTGGTCGCATACAAATGTTGCATTGACCCCACTATTAACAAATTGAACGAACATTCTGAAGACAAATTTTCAGACAATCCTACTAGCGTACAACCACATTTATGGTTTTACCCACCTAAACTGTGATTTACACAAAAGTGCCACCGCATTTTTCTACTGTACCTTTCAGTAGCACCTGCCATTTCAGGGAATTAATAAGCAGTATCTGGAAGCCAATTCAAAGACTAATAAGCAGGTTACATAGAAAGCTGCAAAGCACAAATGGGTAACAGTGGAGTCATTCTCAACATCCACACCCTTGGTTGTACAGCATGCATTTACATTATTGGGCAGAACTTGAAAGGTATGCTCACTTGTGGAAGAAATGTAGGGCGAGGAGTTAGCCGGGGAGGAGGAATGAACTGGGGAACTTTGATAGGCTGAGAAGTCGTTGCCTGGACCTGCTGAAAATAAATAAATAAAGTATGAAAATAGTGAAGCACTACTAGACTGAACAATATGACAAGAAAACCCAAACTATTTACTAACCAACAAAAACAAAAAAACAGACTAATCACTCACCAAAGTAACAGCATTTTTTGCCAGTATCTGGAAAGTTTCTGTTCCCTGATTGGCGACTTTGTTAGTTGTCTGCAGGTTTACTGCAGTGCTTTGGGCATCTGCGCCGATAACTGCTTTCTGGCTGTTGATGGCAGTCACCATGGCGATGGTTGGCCGTTGCCCCATCAATGTAGTGGGCATAGATGCTGCTGCAGCTTTCAGCACAAGAGGTAGAGTCTTTGCCGTGATCATAGAGGCTGTGGCCACAGTCTTCTGACACAAAAACACAAAGATTAAAGTCAAAAACTTTTACTACATCTGGGGTGCCATAAATCCAAACTAGCAAGACGATTTCCAAAACAAAAATGTACAACAGAACTAAGCTAAAATAATAAGGTCACATGTACTCGTCTGTTTCTAACTGTGGATAGAGATACTCTTACAGAATGTTAGATAACACTTCCCAGCAAGTGAGAGCTAGCCTGCAATCTGCATTTGGAATTAAACGGATTCTCAACTACACAGACCTAGGAGGATTCTTTACTGTCAAAGTGAATTAGAAAACATTTTGAAAGACTGTGTAGAAGTTTTGACTGTAGAAATATTCACTCTTTTGCAGTGCAAAGTCTAGGGCCCTGTTCACACAGGAAGAACAATACCATATACCAGTGTAGAGCCCTGTTATCCCATACAGGGTGCACAGACGGTTTGTGCATCCCTATGCAGGAAGGATCATTAAATTTGTAATGGGACACAGCCACTCCATGTCCCCAAAAGCACCCACACAGTGGCTGTCTCAATGGAAAAATCGATGAGACTTCCTGCATGCGGATGGACAGAACACCTGTGTATCACCGTGCGGGAAAACATGGCTCTGCTCCCCAAATCACTGACTGGAAACTTCACACCTCATGCAACTTGAATTCTGTGCCTCTCCACTCCTCCTCCAGACTCTGGGACCTGGATTACCAAATGAAATGCAACATTTTCCACAGTCCGTGACGATTTGGGGAGCCATGTCATCCGCTGGTGTCCACAGTCAGCACAGCCCACTAGAGCACTTCATGCTTCCCTCTGCTGACCAGCTTTATGGAGATGCGGATTCATTTTCCAGCAGGACTTGGCATCTGCCCACACTGCCAAAACTACCAATACCTGGTTTAATGATCATTGTATCACTGTGCTCGATTGGCCAGCAAACTCGCCTGACCTAAACCCCATAGAGAATCTGTGGGGTGTGGTCAAGAGGAAGATGAGAGACACCAGACTCAGCAATGCAGATGAGCTGAAGGCCGCCATCAAAGCAACCTGGGCTTTCATAACACCTCAGCAGTGCCCCAGGATGATCCCCCTCCATGCCACGTCGCATTGATGCAGCAATTCATGCAAAAGGAGCCCAGCCCAAGTATCGAGTGCATACTATACTGTACATGGACATACTTTTCAGAAAGCCAACTTTTCTGTATTAAAAATCATTTGTATTGGTCTTATGTAATTTTCTAATTTTCTGAGATACTGAATTTTGGGTTTTCACTAGCTGGAAGCCAAAATCCTCAACATTAAAAGAAAAAAAATGCTTGAAATATATCACTCTGTGTGTAATACATCTATGTAACATAATGAGTTACATTTTTTGAACTGAATTACTGGAATTAACTTTTTGATGATATTTTATTTTAGGAGATGTACATACAGTGGGGACGGAAAGTATTCAGACCCCCTTAAATGTTTCACTCTTTGTTATACTGCAGCCATTTGCTAAAATCATTTAAGTTCATTTTTCCCTCATTAATTTACACACAGCACCCCATATTGACAGAAAAATACAGAATTGTTGACATTTTTGCAGATTTATTACAAAAGAAAAAACTGAAATATCACAAGGTCCTAAGTATTCAGACCCTTTGCTCAGTATTTAGTAGAAGCACCCTTTTGATCTAATACAGCCATGAGTCTTTTTGGGAAAGATGCAAAAAGTTTTTCACACCTGGATTTGGAGATCCTCTGCCATTCCTCCTTGCAGATACTCTCCAGTTCTGTCAGGTTGTATGGTAAATGTTGGTGGACAGCCATTTTTAGGTCTCTCCAGAGATGCTCAATTGGGTTTAAAGAGGAAGTAAACCCTAATGGGTTTACTTCCTCTGTTTCCCTGCAAAGGTAAAGCATAATGGACTACTATTATGTGTCACTTACCTGACACAGGAGCCATCGATGTCACCGCTGTCCCCTCTTCCACGGAGCGTCCATCTTCTTTCCAGGTATTGTGGCTCCGGCGCTGTGATTGCCCAGAGCCTCGAGGACATCACTCCCGCGCATGCGCACGGGAGCCGCCACTAACGGGATATCACCATTAGCAGCGGCATGCTCAGTGCGCCTGCGAGCCGATGTCTTTTTACAAATATCTCCTAAACCGTGTAGGTTTACCTGTAGGTCAAAAGTGGTCTGTAAGGGTTTACAATCACTTTAAGTCAGGGCTCTGGCTGGGCCATTCAAGAACAGTCACGGAGTTGTTGTGAAGCCACTACTTTGTTATTTTAGCTGTGTGCTTAGGGTCGTCGTCTTGTTGGAAGGTAAACCTTTGGCCCAGTCTGAGGTCCTGAGCACTCTGGGGAAGGTTTTCATCCAGGATATCCCTGTACTTGGCCGCATTCATCTTTCCCTCGATTGCAACCAGTCGTCCTGTCCCTGCAGCTGAAAAACACCCCCACAGCATGATGCTGCCACCACCATGCTTCACTGTTGGGACTGAATTGGACAGGTGTTGAGCAGTGCCTGGTTTTCTCCACACAAACAGCTTACAATTAAGGCCAAAAAGTTCTATACTGGTCTCATCAGACCAGAGAATCTTATTTCTCACCATCCTGGAGTCCTTCAGGTGTTTTTTTTTTGGGGTTTTTTTTTTTTAGCAAACTCCATGCGGGCTTTCATGTGTCTTGCACGGAGGAGAGGCTTCCGTCAAGCCACTCTGCCATAAACCCCCGACTGGTGGAGGGCTGCAGCGATGGTTGATTTTCTACAACTTTCTCCTATCTTCCGACTGCATCTTTGGAGCTTAGCCACAGTGATCTTTGAGTTCTTTACCTCTCTTACCAAGGCTCTTCTCCCACTCAGTTTGGCTGGACGGCCAGTTCTAGGAAGGATTCTGGTCATCCCAAATGTCTTCCATTTAAGTATTATGGAGGCCACTGTGCTCTTAAGAACCTTAAGTGCAACAGATTTTTTTTTTGTAACCTTGGCCAGATCTGTGCCTTGCCACAATTCTGTCTCTGAGCTCTTCAGGCAGTTCCTTTGACCTCATGATTCTCATTTGCTCTGACATGCACTGTGAGCTGTAAGGTCTTATATAGACAGGTGTGTGCCTTTCCTAATCAAGTCCAATCAGTATAATCAAACACAGCTGGACTCAAACGAAGGTGTAGAACCATCTCAAAAATGATCAGAAGAAATGGACAACACCTGAGTTAAATATATGAGTGTCACAGCAAAGGGTCTGAATACTTAAGACCATGTGATATTTCAGTTTTTCTTTTTTAATAAATCTGCAAACATGTCAACAATTCTGTGTTTTTCTGTCAATATGGGGTGCTGTGTGTAAATTAATGAGGAAAAAAATGAACTTAAATGATTTTAGCAAATGGCTGCAATATAACAGAGTGAAAAATGTAAGGGGGTCTGAATAATTTCTGCCCCCACTGTACATACATAGCACATCTATGTTATTTAGTTAAGGTACCCATATAGCGCCGTCAATTTACGCAGTGCTCCACACATACACTAGAGAAAGCAGCAGAACAAGGGACATAACTTCCAGGTATGTTCCTTGTGCAGACACCTCTTCTAATAGGTAGAATCCTCCTTGGACCATGCCCTACCCTCCCATCTTCTGGTGCGGCAAGGGTTAAATCAAACAAAAGGGCTGTCACATGCTCTCATCTAGTTCTATTAACACCTGTCACACCAGACAATTACGGCGGCAGGGGTGGGGGAAGCATGGACAGAGGAGGATTTCACCCAATAGAATAGACATCAACACAAGGGGCACATCCTTATGCAGATTTTTCAGTTTTTTATTTAGGCTGCACTTAGGCTTTAACACTTATCTTAACACATTTTAGTGACAGAGTTTAAATCGACTTTAAAGTAGATTCTGAATATCTTAGCAACACAATATCATCTCGCCAGCATCCATAGTCCCAGGCATTGTTGGCAAGGAGAGTGTAAACCTCCACCAGCCACAAAGAGTGAGGGGTGAGCTGGAGTTTACAGACAAACTTAAAAAAAAAAAAAAAAAAAAGATATAATTGAGAAAGTGACTTATTAGAAAATGTACTGTATACAGGGAGGACCAGAGCAAAGGGGGATCATAACAGATGGGTTATTGTGATGCTATTTCTACTTTAACGTGTGTCACAGTAAAAATATTCTGTGCATAAATAGGTGTGTAGATTCAAAAGAAAAATCCCCAATTAAATCTATTTGAATGTCAGCCTACAAGGCTACACAACATATAAATGTTAAAAAGGGAGTGTACCCTTATCCACAATACTAATTTTTTTTTTTGGGGGGGGGGGGGGGGGGGGTCAGCACAGCGAACAATATATTAATAATTTTAGTAATATATGGTATATAAAAAAGAAAACCATTTACCGACAGAGCAGACCACTGAGAACGTCCTCAGAGCACCCCTTACTTTGTGATAGGAGTGGTGGCTTGGCATATACTGTTGCCATACTATACTTAATTCATTAGAAAACCTGGATCTTAAAGTGCTGATAAAAAAATAGCAAAGTAATTCCCTGCCAACAATCACAGATCTTTTTTTTAAAATAATTTTATCACATGGTATGTGAAGTTCTAACTCCCACGCTGACGGTGGCTATTTCCAGAAACAAGTCTCATAAGTTACTGGATGTCCTCTCAGCCAACACCTTTTCTCACAGGCCTCTACAATCCAGGCATGACAGGTTAGCAGATTTAATATAGACAGGGGGGAAAAAGGCAATTAAAAACTGAACATGTCAGCATTTACTGGTACAAATGCTATTTTTGTGTTACTGCATCTATCTTACATTCTGAAAGGCAGTGTTTGAGCTAAATCAGAGTCTTGACACTGAATTGACTCAAAAAGTTAAGGTATCCAGCAGGGGGTGCCAACACCTGCAAATACAAATAAATGCTCTGGAACCTCCTATGAAAGCTGACATTTTTTTGTCATGTTCAGAAAGGCAACTTCTTACTTTCAATCAATATTTTTGTGTTTTACAATGCAGTTCTCTAGCCATTTTAAAAACCCACCCAGATTCCAGCAGCATAATAGCTCAGTGTCTATCATTTTTGATTCATAAAGACCAGTAGTTGCTATGCTCCCCCGTCTCCTCCTCAATGGCTGCGGGTGGTGTACATGTCCCCCCACACTTCTCTCTCTTCCAACCATGCCAGTTAAATGCCCATTAGTGCTTTACATAGAGGAAAACAGAGGAAAACGACAGATGCAGTAATTTTGGTGTCTTCTCTCTGTAAAATGCCCTTTTAGGCACTTTGACTCTGGGACCTTTTATTATCCACTGATTTTTCCTAAGGCTGTGCAGACTGACCTGGCAGGGTTGGGGAAAAGGCTGCTAGGCATAATGTGCATTGTATGCACCGTATATTAGCACATTATGGCGGACTTACCTGGCAAGTGATTCACTGTTGGTGCTGCCATCATCTCCCTTTATTTTTTCGGGTTACAAACCTGTGCCCAATTGGTTGGCCATGCCACAATGATCTCATATCATGGCACAGAACGGTGTTATAAATGTACACTGAGCTGTGCATGCAGAAATACAGTAACAGTGTCTCTTCTGTCATAAAATAACCCTAGCTGTCAGCATTTTTTTTTTAGGTTTAATTTCACTTAAACAGTTCAAACAACACTTGTGGATTTTGTGGTTAGTGCAGAATTTAAAGCTGAACTCCAGCTTACTATGTGTTAGGTCCAACGAGGTGTAAGCTACCACTATTGATATACTTATATTAGCCAAAAACGAAAAATTATGTAACTCACGCTTAGCAGCATTTGGCACTTGAAATTCCTCTAAACTCGGCGTCTGAACTCGTTTTTTTGCTTTCCAAAAAAGGCCTCTCAACTCAACTGCCTAGAAACGACCCTGTGTACATGTACTGATAAGATAACAGAGGAGAGTTCAGAGGGCAGTTGAAAAAAAAATGCCCAACTGCTCCTAAACCCCTGTTTAGCAGCAGCAGTGTACATGAGACCTTATAAAATACATACGGGGGTAAACAAACATTCATGGCACAGAAACACATTTGTTACCACCAGAAGAAATGTCAACACATCACTGCCGATATGTATAAACCATTTATTGTATATTCTTCAAGAGCAAATAACACTAAGGCTTAATGTACACAGGACGTTTTTACAACCTCTTGTGAACGATTTTACTTGACAGATAGTAACCCACCCACGTTTAAAACTTCCATTTTGTCACGTTTGCGTTTAGAAACCTTTGAGAAAAAATTCTTTTTTTTTTTAAATAGCCAAAAATGAAAAAACACCTGTAAACGAAAGGCGGCTAAACGTGAGTTGCCGCGTTTGGTGTCTGAAACGTCTGAACTCATTTTTTGCCTTCAAAGAAAAGCCTATAAACGCAACTGCCTAAAAATGACATTGAATGAACCTGTGTACATGTACACATAAGAGAACATTGGATGAGTTCTGGGGCTGCTGAAAAAAGCAGCCAACTGCCTCTGAATGTCCGTTTACCAGCAGCAGTGTACATGAGACCTTACAAGCAGCAGTGTACATGAGACCTTACAAGCAGCAGTGTACAAGAGGCCTTGGGACACAAAGTTGCTGCTGTTGACACATTTCACACAAACTTGTGCTTAATCATAACACCCATAAGCACACTTTCGTGCGAAATGTGACAATAGCAGCTACTTTGTGTCCTCCCAAGTGTTATCTGATCTTGAAGATTATACAATAAATTGTTTATACAAAATCGGCAGTGGTGTGTGCACCTTTCTTCTGGATGTGCGGTGTTGTGATGGTGAGCACCCATATGTGGATAACACAAACCTGTCTAATTCTCACCCGGAGCAGGTTTTTTTTTTATATATTTGGTACACAAGATGTGCACAATCATCAGTATATCTAACAGTTCCAAGCTCATTTTTAAAGCTGCATAAATTCCTGGAGTTCAACTTTAAAACCCTTTTCTTTTTCCCATAAGCAGATTTCTTGAAATAAAAGTAAATGACAAACATAAAACTACTCTTTTTTTATTGAGAAAAGGGCAAGGATGTATTAAGGAAACTTCTGTCCACTGTTCAAATAGAAAGCTACCAACAGCAGATGAGGGGCTATACAATTCATCAAATTTCTGTTTCTAGAAGACCTTTAAGAGGTTTTTCATTTTGGGCTAAGACATGTTAAACATTCAACATTAAAAAACAACAACATTGGTACCCTCTACAGTCTTCTGCACTCACCTGTGCACCACTCAGGCCTGGAAGAGGTGTTGCAGATGAGTGGGACACCTGCTGGGCATGGAGCTGTTGCAATTGTATCTGATGTGTTTGATGCTGCACTTGTGGTATTGGCGGTTTGCTTTCTAGATGGAGCAGAGGCTGGATAAGAAGTTTATTGTCTGGGAGTTCCTGTTTCACTATAAGATTCTTTCGAAGTTGTTCCACTACAAGTTTCTGCAAAACACAATACACTTACATAAGATGATAGTCACACTCACTATCAGTCAATGTTATGTTCTGGGTTACAGCACTTTCATAAACACTGGTATACTTTACACTACTTTAGCAACAAACAAACCGCCTAAGACCCTATAGGTACTAGTGAGCAGCCAATTCAGCTAATGCATATTGGGAACCCAAAATATCCACAGTACATGTTTAAAAAGACCTTGTTGCCAGACTATTCATTGCAACATAAATATTTCCATAAGTTTGCAGATGAACATATGTTGGATGTTATTTACCTGTAAGAATCCCATGTCCAGGTATCCAACAACCCTGAGACTGTTGCTGGGTGCCACCATTTTGGACGAGATGTTAGCAGCCCCAGCAGACGGTCACTGAAGTGACACTCCATAGGGGAGTGATGGGGAGGGTGGAGGATCTGGACCAGCATAGAGAGAGATTAGACCAGCCTTTCTCAACCTTTTCAACACAGAGGAACCCTTGAAATAGTTCTTCAGTCTCGGAGGAACCCCTGCTAAAAATTAGAAATCTACAACTCATGATACATTAGTGTGATGGTCAGTGGGAAGAATGGTCCTTACACTTGTGGTCATTGGGAAGAATTACTTCCTTACAGATAGCTAAAAAGATCAATGGTGTCGGTGGGAACTTATCTGAGAGGCAGAAATGGCCCAATGCGAACGGAACCCTGGTTGAGAATCACTGGATTAGACACTCGCTAAAGAGAAGACGGCAATGCCATACAAGGAGGGAGGGGGTTGTGCTAAGGAACGGCCTCTTCTTCAAGTAGTCATATTTTCTAGCTAGTTCAAAGATACATTGCAAGGAATAAAAAAATAAAAATAAATAAATCACTTGTGGAAAAGAAAAATACTTCAAGTAAGCATTTAAAATAGAAAAATCAAGTATCTTCTACCTGCATTTTTTTTTAAGTTGATCATGGGGTCTTAAAACGTTTTTTTTTTTTTTTTTTGGATAGAGTGGAGAGAAAATGAGAACACCTGTCCATTTCTTATTGCGGTCTGTGCCTTTGCCATTAGGGAGATCCCCCCTCTCTATTTGTCCTTTTTACAATTATCATTGAAAGTGAAAAGTAAAAGAAAATCCCAAATTTTGAGTTGTCCCCGGAAAAGTAATAGGAAGGGAAATCTTCTAAGGGAGCACTAGTTCTGATGACCTGGGGGTCGCAAGGGATTCCTTTAATTTGCAGGGATTTCCTCTCACTTCCTGTTTTGGCTATGGGGCAGGAAGTGAAGGGAAATCTCCCCAATGGCATACAGATGGCAAAAAATATACTGACAAGTTATGACCCTCAATCACACTATGCAAAATAGAATTATTATTTTTTGTCCATAGTTCTACTTTTACTAATTGTGCTGTTCACATCATCAATTAGTGCTGTCGTGTAAAAGAAGATTTGACAGGAAGTAAGAAGTAACGCTTATTTTTACCCCCTAAATGCTGAATGACCCCATTTACCTGGATGGATTGCGTTTGGCAGCAGATGGTACTTGCCATACAGGACAGGGGATATAATTCCACTTGTGGCCATGAAGCAAAGCATCTCAGCCATGGATTGTGTACATCCCACCTCTGCATTTACAGCTAAAGGAGGGGCAGGGTTTAGGAGCAGTAAAAACACATGGTTTTACTACCACCCCCCCCCCCCCCCCAACAGCTAGTGTAAATGAACCCCAAGGCCTCATGCACACAGCTTACAGCTGCTGTTTTTTGCTTCAGGTGTATTTTTCTGCAGCCAGTAAACCCCCCCAGCAGCGTTTATTTGGCCAGGGACATTCTCTCCAAAACTAGTGGGTTTGAAGAGGAGTTTTTCAGCTGTAAATACGTCCCAACTCTGAAAAACTTTGAGCCAAAAAGCTTTTGTGGGAGTATGGTTTTGCTTAAAAAAAATAAAATAATAAAATAAAAAAAATGCTAATGCCAAAAAGGCTGTAAAATTTGTGTTTTTAATACGGCATTTTACAGCTAAAGCTACTGGCGTTTTTATAACGTGTTCAGTGTGCATGAGCCTTACTGGAAACCCTTTGTTTCTTACCCCTCTAGGAGTTATCTCCTTATATCTATGGGTTTCCCTGCATTTGCCAGTTTTAATGCCACCAGCATATCTGTCTACTAGCAAAATTGAGCACGGTGACATTCAGATACAGTAACTTTCTATCCCCACCATGAAAAGGGACATGAAAAGGTTTCTTTGTTGTAATACAACACATACTGCAGACTGGAGAAAAGCCTGTGTATATATATATATATATATATATATATATATATATATATATATATATATATATATATATATATATATATATATATATATATATATATATATATGAGTTAAAAACAGCAGTGACATGAACTTTCCAAATAGTATTGTAGATGTAACATTTTTTTCCAATATTTCACAATCCACAGATCTGGACCAGTTTCATCCAACATATCTCTGTCCATCTCGGACGATTGCAGAACTTCCAGGAGAATTAAAGAAGTCATCAAAATACACATTTTCAGAGTTCAGTAAAAGACTGCAGATCGTCATCAAGCCTCTCCAGGCTGACAAAAGACTTGATGGCTGCAGCTGAGAGATACAGGAACACACTAAAGATGAAGGAGGAAAAAAAAAAAAAAAACGAGGCAACAGAGATGGGGGAGGCCTGGCAATACAAGGAGGCTGTGGTGCCAGCCATCTGTCATTTGCCAGACACATTTTTAAATAGAAGGCTGCACAGGTACTAAAGAAGGAACAAGAACAGCCATTCTTTTAGCAAAAAGTTTCTTGGTACATTAGAGACCCAATATCCTTACTGAATTTCTGATGGACGTGCAAGCTTCAACAATACAAGATCTCTTTCTGCCTACAGAGGCTCAGCAGAAGGGAACAGTATGAAGCAGGTTGCTATAAGAATGATAAAGCCAGATGGTTTTAAACAAGAGAAGTCCAACCATGAATTGTGACGGTAGGAGTTAAAGTGAGTCGCATCACATTTTCTAACCCTCCCTCCTTTCTGCTGCTTCAGAAATGAAACAAAACCTTCACAAACAGAACAAATATGCAAGCAAATTTTCTTCGGTAGCAGGATGAAAAACAAATCTCACATCTGAATGCATGCATCAGAGATAATGAATGCAAGTCAACTCATAGTCTGAGGCTTGATATTTACAGAGGGTGGTCAGCTGGCTTTGCTTGCCTGCAGCCCTGTGTGGAACCAACTGAAAGATCTGATCCTGTGAATTTTTTTTTTTTCCCTGCAACGTTAACAATTTATGAAAAGAAGATAGAACAGGCACTGAGGGCTGAGAGGCATGAAGTGGGCGATGTTACTGTGAAGCACAAAATTAGCCCAAAGTTCCACATCAGTTAACTGTGTAACAAGTTCTAAGGTGTGTGTGTATATATCTACATACAGCACACACAAGAAGGGCTGTGCATTTATTAAAGAGGATAGGCCAATCTAGTGACAATTCTGTATTACAGCAGGAAAAGCAATCCAAAGCTTAGGAGGCCTTGAAAAAAAAAAAAATAGCATAACAAAAAATAAAAGAGAAAAGAACTAATGCGAAAAACCAAACTCGCTCAAATAAACAAAATAAGAATATGAGAAGCTGCCAACATATAAAAGTGTTCCCACACAGAAAAAATAAATTAGTACAAAAGGTATGTGGTTAGCGCCACATACCTTTGTATTCATAATATTAAAAAAATACTTCCACATATCTACATCATTTATAACTATGTTGGGGGTAGTCTGCCATTATAGTTTTCATTCTTCATTTGGCATGTTTATGTTTTGCAAGCTTTTATGCAAATCTAGGCTTTATTAGCATTGAGGTCATGCACATATTTTTGTGTTTGGGAGCCGAGTATAGCAACCCATGGACATGAATAGGTGTAGGCGGCTGTAAGTAGGTATGTACCACTACTTGCATTAAAGCGGTTGTATAGGGTTTTTTACTTTTACCTACAGGTAAGCCTATAATAATGCTTACCTTTAGTTAAAAAAAAAAATAAATAAATAAAAAAAATCTCCTAAACCTGTACGGTTTAGGAGATATTCCCCTTGCAATGAGCCGCTGACTGCAGCGGCGCATGCGCACAGGGGGTTTTCGGCTGAAAGCCCAGCAGACCCAGCCGGAAAGAAATCTCCCGCGCGCAGGTGCGGGAGTGGCGATATCGCGGCTCCGACTACTCACAGCGCCAGAGCCGCGATACCCAGAAGACACGCCGAGGGGAACGTGTCAGCTCCCTAGGCGTGGATCGGCCGAGATGTCAGGGGCTTGTTCTAAGGTATTTCATAATGAGCTAGTATGCGGTGCATACTAGCTCATTATGCCTTTTCCCTTGCAGGTCTAAAAAAAAAAGTCAGCGGGTTTACTCCAACTTTAAGTGGTCACTGTACGTAGCACCAGAGGCTTCCAGGCATCAAAATACACGAGCGTGTTTTCACAAGTCCATTTACACCCACCTGTCCATAGGGATCAATGGGCCTTCCAATTAGATCTGCCTGAAAAACTGACAGGTGGACCTGATCAAAATGAATGTCTTAAAGGGGCCCAAGAAAACTGAACAGTTCTGCAAACATATGAAAATCTCACTGCATCTGAAAGGCAGCTTTCTCACTATCGTGTTTGAAATGTGCTACATTTTGAAGATCAGAGCTTTCCCACTGCCTTTGAGGATATACTACAAGAAGACTGATTAAAGTCCAATTCTAGCATTGCAACCACGTTTTATTTTCAACCCAAATTTAGGGTGTGACGTGGTCACATACCCAAACTCCCCACTCTCAAACCACGCCCCTCACCACACATGTAGTTCATTGATTAAATCCTCCAACCCCATAACTGAAGGTCCATATGCCGTTACCATCCTGGAGGACGGGTTTGCAGGAGCCTGTGCATTGCACCTACAATCCACTGATCATGATGGCAAAGCTTTACTGGTTCTAAAGCAAAAGGTTAATAAATACACTTTTCTCTTTTATCAATGTGGGGACCTATATTAATTTTGTAGAAAATGTGGAAAACTCTGAGTCCCCGGAAAACGGTTTCATTGTTGGTCCTGCCAGTATAGCCATTATTCTTCCCTGCCTTCAATGTCTGTTCTGCAGTGAAATTACTGCAGATTTGTAACTTGGGGACAAGTGAGGACATGAAGTCCTAATTGAACTTCAAGTAATTGGTAAACAAAATTAGGCCCTTTTCACAGTAGGCGGCACAGTGGTGTAGTGGGTAGCACTCTCACCTAGCATTAAAAAGGGTCGCTAGTATAAATCCCAACCACAACACTACCTGCCTGGAGTTTACATGTTCTCTCTGTGCCTGCGTGGGTTTCCTCCGGGTACTCCGGTTTCCTCCCACACTCCAAAGACAGGCAGGGAGGTTAATTGACTTCTGTACAAAATTGGCCCTAGTATATGAACTTGGGACCTTGGATTGTGGGCTCCTTGAGGGTAGGGACTGATGTGAGTGTGCGATGTATGTGTGGAGCACTGTGTAAATTGACGGTGCTATATGGGTACCTTAAATAAATAAGATATAATAGAGGAGCATCTTAAATGAGACACAATGTACAGGGATGGGGACAACTGTAGACATTCACTCAGGTTGAACTAGATGGACTGGTGTCTTTATTCAACCTTACTATGTAACTATATAACACTAGCAGACTGATTTTTCAGGCGGACCCGATCGGACTATCCAGTTTCCTGTCCGTCCTCATCCATCTGGCAGATCAGATAGGATGTCAGTCAGGTGTAAAAAGACAAGTGGTCCATGTTTACATCTGGCTGCCCATACAGGATAGAGGGCTATGTCCGATCTCCATAAGCCAGTGGTTCTCAACTCTTGTCTTCAGGACCCACTAACAGGCCAAGTTTGCAAGATAAATACACAGGTAATATCATTTGCTGCGCAGTGATTGCAGTATTCTAGTCTGCCTCTCCCCAAGGTAATACTTAAAATCTGGCCTGTTAGTGGGTCCTG
The DNA here is from genome assembly GCF_037356315.1 of Lithobates pipiens. Lineage (NCBI taxonomy): Eukaryota > Metazoa > Chordata > Amphibia > Anura > Ranidae > Lithobates > Lithobates pipiens. The sequence goes on along the minus strand of NW_027507686.1, from coordinate 222,108,728 downwards.
AGGACAGGAGATGAGAACCACTGCCATAAGCAGAGGAAACACTGACTAGCTGTCTGCCTGCTCAGTGGGGCTCAGCGGACAGATTCCCCCGTTGAGCAGGACGACTCCAATGGAGTCCACCCTGTGTGGAAGGGGCCTTAAAACCCAACCTACAGCTAATACCTTTTTGGAAAAAGGTTTAAACCATATTCATAAAAACTGACTGTTCCAAGCATCTGGCGATGTTTTATCCTTCCCGCTTTAAGTGTCAATTTTGCTGAAAAGCCAGATTTTAATATAAATGTGGAAGAAAAAAAAAAAAATGAAAACTCCTATACTGAATACATTTTTTTCTATTATCACCATTATCAGAATACAGTTTATTTTTATAATAGTGGGCCTTTGAGAATGAAAGATGTCATTCATTAGGTTCAGAGAGACGCTTTTTAGAGATAAATTGTTGCACATATGTTTAATGCTATACAAAAAAAAGGGAAGCACTTTCCACTCGCAGCACAGGTATAAGAAGCGGAGTGGTTTAACAATTCATCTTCCTTTATAATTATGCTCCATTAACCTTCCACAGGAGAAGCTCCCCTGCATTTGTACAACAGCAGCACCAACTGGCTACATTTGATAAGGCCTTTTGGAGTCTGAAAATCCTACGCAAATGACAACAGGGACGTTTTAATAGTGCAGACTTAAGCAAAAATTCAATACAGCTCTGTTACTCGCAGCAGACGCGCTCAGCTCAATTATACATGAACGCAAGGAGGAAAGAATACATGAAGTGCACAATCAGGAGGATAAATGACTTGGACATTACTCTGGCAGCAAGTGATTCAGTGCATTACACATCACATTTAATACACTTTGCCTCCTCATTACAGCCATGCCTCCAGTGAAAGGCAGTTTTATTGGTGATGGACAACGGTGTGACAAAACAATTAAATGATAGGAAGTCACACACAACGTGGCCTTATTTGGAAGTCAGTTTATCTGACAGTCTTCATTTTTGCTGTTTCAACTGCAAAGAAGAAGCCGTAACAAAGCAAGCCTCCCTCGCAGCCTTGAAAAAGGACTCGCCAATGTTTCCTCTGTGCACTGCAGTCATTTAATCCGGTCTGTAAATAAAGTGCATTCCTTACCTAAATACACAAAAAATTAACCCATGGAGTGTGCAAGTTAGGGCGAGAGGCCTTTTTTTGTAATTTCTGGAGTTAGGCCTAAAGGCCCGTCTGTGCACACGGTTAGAAATCTGAAGATAAATTTCTTCTGATGAACGATCTGCTGATTTTCTGATCGTTAGTATCCTCCTTTTGACAGCCGATTACGAATTTTCATCAGACAAAAACTGGATGTGCAGGCTTGAAAATTTTTGTCTGATGTGACAAGGTTTAAATTTTCTTTTCATTTGCACAGTTTTCTGACACAAAAAATAAATAAACGCATCTGAAGAGCAAGTCTAGGCATGCTCAGAAATGAAAGAACACATACAAAACAATTCAAAACATTACGTTACTTCTGACTTTGAATTCTGTAGTCAGAAAATTTTCTGATGGCGAGTACCCCCTCTTTACTTTCGACTTGAGACTAGCATCGAACAAAAAAACTGACGAAAATTCGTCCGATAATCTGACCGTGTGTACAAGGCTTAAAGAGGAAGTAAACCCTAATGGGTTTACTTCCACTTTCATTCCCTGCAAAGGCAAAGCATAATGGACTACTATGCATCGCATAGTAGCCCATTATGTGTCACTTACCTGACACAGGAGCCAGCAAAGTCACCGCTGTCCCCTGTAGTTCGGCGCATCCATCTTCTCGGTGGGTCTCGCAGCTCCGCAGCTGTCATTCGGCGAAGCCGCGATGACGTCACTCCCGCGCATGCGCACGGGAGCCGAGACAGCGGTGCTAGTCTCCGTATAGGTTTGGGAGATATTTCTTGGACCTACAGGTAAGCCTTAATCTAGGCTTACCTGTAGGTCAAAGTGGTTTGTAAGGGTTTACAACCACTTTAAGGTCCAATACACACTATTAGATTTTCTACAGATTTTTGTCTTCAGATTTGCCAAAACCATGTAGTGCAAGGGCCTTCCTGATTGCATACAAATTGAAACTCTTAAGGCTTGGCCTCCTATTATATGGTTTTGGTAAATCTGAAGACAAAAATCTTCAGAAAACCGAATAGTACGTATGGGGTCTTAAGCCTCGTATACACGCTAGCCTCATGTCGAAATTGAAAAAGGTTGCCAACAATTACAAGAATTTTCGTTTGACAGAATACAAGGTCAGAAGTGATGTAACCTGCTGAATAATTTTGTATGTATTCTTCTGTTTCTGAGCATGCGTAGTTTTGTTCTTACGGTTTTTTTTCCGTACGAAAACCGTACTAATGAAACAAAAACCAGATGTCGAGTTCATATCCAACAAAAAATGTTATAGTCTGCACATCCAGCTTTTGTTTGATGAAAAAGTGAAAATCGGCTGTCAAAACGGTAAGATTTGTGGACGATCGGTCGTCGTAACACAATCGACATCCCAAAATCAAAGCATGCGTACAGACATTTCTAGTGTATCTAAAGCCAATATTTTTTTTTCTTCACTTTGGATGAGGTTATGGAAGGATGCAAGACTCCTCAGAATTTTGTTTGTGTCATCATTAGGTAGATCACCCACTCCGTTTGTCCAAAAGACCATTGTTAATAGGACTAACAATAAGGAAAGAATCTACATTTTTGAGTGGTCCTCAAAAGAGGAGTAGAAGTGTAGACCTTCTAATGGGAAAACCTGTTGACAAGATTCCCTTCACTTTGGAGAGATCACTTCCAGCTTCCTAAATGGCATGGAGACGGGAAGTAAAGTTTTTACGTTGGATATACTTTAAATGCCAAAGACCAAAAGATCTCATTATTAAGGCCAATTGTACACAGGCATAAAAAAAAAATGTGCTGATGTTTATACTCAGCATCTTTTTGACAAAAAGATTGAGTAAAATGTTTCATAAAGACCTTGCGTAAATGAGCATAAAAGAGAATTACACTGATGTAGTTAGCAGGCTTAAACGTGTAATGCAATATGTATGAACTAAAAATCCCTGTTTTTTATTGCAGAATTTGTTATAAAATGTATAAAGCAATGTACAGAGGGTTCATTGAGAATTTCTAAAGGAATGTAAAGGCACTAAAAGGGACTGTAAATGCAGAAGGTATTTTATCCTAATGCATTCTACACATTAGGATAAAAAAAAAAAGACCTTCAGTGTGCAGCAGCCCACCTAATACTTACCTGAGCCCCATCTCAAGCCAGCAATGTTGCAGAAGAGACTCAGCTGCCGGAGACCGCAGCACAGTGCCATTGGCTCCTGCTGCTGTCAAAGTCAGTGAGCCAATGAGAAGAGATAGGGAGCAGCGCGGGACCCAAGAAGAGGAGGCTCTGGGCTGCTCTGTGGAAAAATCACTGCACAGAGCAGGCAATATAGACATGTTCTTCATTGCCAGCATTGTAAAATACACACTTAAACACATGTAGAGGTGTGTAAACACTTATATGTGCATAAATTACTGCACTCAAATGTAAAATTTTCCATTTTTGTTTTACAACCCTGTACTCATCACAATTCATCTTTATACAGCTGTGTGTATGGTTCCATAGATTACAATGCACCTATATCTAAGAGATGCACCAAAATTTCAGCTGGAATGGCGATAGGTGAAAAAGGTGCTCATAATGGCACTGAAAATGCACCGCCTTTTTGCTGCGATTTTAACCGCAAATTCACAGCGATTTACTGTGCTCATGGTGTGTTTTTCATAGGTCATGTGACTCAAAAACCACATCAAAAACATAACAGGTGCGTTAATGATATCTTCTTGCTGCATTTTCATGCATTTTCATACAGCAATAAAGAAGTCCAACAGACCAGTGGGAAGACATACATAGAACTTAAAAGGGATATATTTCTCTCTTTTCTTGCTCTAAAAGGTGCCAGAAATGGCTGACAATTCATATTAATTTAAATTGATGATATTAATTAAAAAGTCGAATATAATACAATTATATATAAAAATATAAATATTTTTTTTTAAAACGTAGGTTCTGGTTTTTCGGTCAAGTGCATTCTGCATTTTCAGTACCAACATTTTCATTTGGTGCACCTCTATAAAAACTTTTCAGCACTCGCCAAAGTGAAACAAAAAAAAAAAAAAAAGACAAAAAAGTTTGGGCAGACCCTTTAAATGTTTTAGAAAATCCTAATGTTATTAAAATGCAAATGTGAATGAATAACTACACAAGACTGCTTGAATGCAACAGTTGCCCTAAATGTCATAACATACGTATGCTATAAGAAAATAAAACAGACCATTAGAATAGACTTTCACCATTGAGCAAAGTTAGTTACAAGTCATTTCAAATTCTTTTGTTTTCAGTAATTATCTCCCTACTCGAAAAAGAAAATCCATTATTTTAAAGATTTGTGAAGGTTGAAATCGCTAGAATAATGCATAACTAACTTGCCAGCTGCCACCAAACACTCCACCTCCAACAGACAGAAGATATACAGGGGTATACGAAGAGATTTGCTGTAATAGGGAAGTTCATAAGTAATCAGTGTATGGACTGATTCATACATTACATGAATGTCAATAATGGTGCTAGCGCAGCTCAACTGACTGCTCTCATATAAAATGATGCACGGTCTGAAAAGCTCCCTTACAATACAATCTACCAAGTAGAAGTAGTATATAAAAAAAAAAAAAAAAAGATTTATATATATATATATATATATATATATATATATATATATATATATATATATATATATATATATATATATATATATATATATATATATATAAAAAATATAAAAAAATGTTTTATAATATTATAAAATATATGTAAATATCTCATTAAATGTACAAAATGCAGCCACTACTGTATAGTTCTTCGTGAGGTATATATGATTAGTTAAAGAAAATATGTGTGTGTAAATTATAATATATATATATATATATATATATATATATATATATATATATATATATATATATATATATATATATATATATATATATATATATATATATATATATATATATATATATACATATACACACACACACACACACATACATACACACACACGCGCCTACATTTGGTACTTTGGTAATAATTAAAGCAGGTGGATTACTGCACAAAATACATATCTTAATGAAAATATAAAACGTTATAAGAAAGTATTCATGGTTAAAGTGGTTGTATACCCACATTTTTAACTTTTACCTACAGGAAAGCCTATAATAAGGCTTACCTGTAGGTAAAAAAAATATCTCCTAAACCTGTACGGTTTAGGAGATATTCCCCTCAGTATGCGCCGCTGACTGCAGCGGCGCATGCGCACAAGGGGTTACTCGCCGTCAAAATCCGGCAGCGGCAGAGCGGCCGGACTGAAATCTCCCGCGCGCATGCGTGGGAGTGACGATATCGCGGCTCCGGCCCACTCACAGCGCCGGAGCCGCGATACACGGAAGAAACGCCGAGGGAGCATGTCAGCTCCCTCGGCGTGGATCGGGCCAGATGTCGGGGCCTCGTTCTAAGGTAAGTATTTCATAATGAGCTAGTATGCGGTGCATACTAGCTCATTATGCCTTTTGCTTTGCAGGTTTAAAAAAAATAAAAATAAAATGTGCGGGTTTACTACTGCTTTAACTAAGAAGATTGCCAAGATCATTAAACTGAGCTGCAGCATGGTGGGCCGGTGGTCATACAGCAGTTTAACAGGACAGGTTCCACTCAGAACAGGCCTCGCCATGGTCGACCAAAGAAGTTGAGGTCACGTGCTAAGTGTCATATCCAGAGGTTGTCTTTGGGAAACAGATGTATGGGTGCTGCCAGTATTGCTGTAGAGGTTGAAGGGGTGGGGGATCAGCCTGTCAGTGCTCAGACCATATGCTGCACACTGCATTAAATTAGTCTGCATGACTGTCGTCCCAGAAGGAAGCCTCTTCTAAAGATGATGCGCAAGAAAGCCCGCAGTTTGCCGAAGACAAGCAGACTAAGGACATTGATTACTGGAACCATGTCCTGTGGTCGGATGAGGCCAAGATAAACCTATTTGTTTCAGATGGTGCCAAGCATGTGTGGCGGTAACCAGGTGAGGAGTACAAAGACAAGTGTGTCTTGTCTACAGTCAAGCATGGTGGTGGGAGTGTCATGGTCTGGGGCTGCATGAGTGCTGCCGGCACTGGGGAGCTACAGTTCATTGAGGGAACCATGAATGCCAACATGTACTGTGACATACTGAAGTAGAACATGATCCCCCTCCCTTCAGAGACTGGACCGCAGGACAGTATTCCAACAGGAAAACAACCCCAAAACACACTTCCAAGATGACCACTGCCTTGCGAAGGAAGCTGAGGGTAAAGGTGATGGACTGGCCAAGCAGATCTCCAGACCTGAATACAAATAAGAGTGCAGCGCTGGATAATATACTAATAGTAAAAGTGAATGTGATTACAATGTGTACAACATAATAATAATGTGTCCCTAATAATCAAAAAGTAGTGTACAAATAAAAAAGCATACAAAAAATATTCACATGTGATTGTGTAGTTACTTCATTAGTGACAGAAATGTGCATTTCAACACAATTTTTTTGAGGCCTCAAAAAACAGTTCATAAGTGAAGGTATCCAATAAGAGAATCTTCAATGCGAAAACCTGGGTATATGCTTCCAATACTGCTGCCCATCACCTCACAATAAAAAAATGAAGGCTTACCAGAAAGCCAGCGACCGCCCTTAAATCGGGGGATCGAGCAAGGCGTAGTAGAGCACCAGGAATGCTCCTAGGATCTCATAAGCTGGTGACCGGCCAGCAAGATATGAAGAGCCCCTTCTGAAGCACACTCCCAGCATACAGACACCACACACCAATGGGCGTTCCCTTCCACAGATGAGGCACAGATGTCCAAGGGATTTCCAGAGGAGAAAAAACACACAAAAAACTCCCGTAGTGCAGAAAATCCTTTGGTTGGTTCATTAAAATTTCCAAAGATCACAGTACATAAAATAATTCTTTGCAAGGATAGAAGTTGAAAAAGCTCTGCTCATAGCTAAAAAAAATAAATAAAAAAAAATAAAAAAGTTCACGCATGCGCAGTGCGTATATGTGCAACGACCCTATGACCGCTTAGTCACAACTGATGTCATCAAAACGTCTCCAGACCTAAACACTATTGAGCACCCTCAAACAGAAGGTGGAGGAGCGCAAGGCCTCCAACATCCACCAGCTCCGTGATGTCGTCATGGAGGAGTGGAAGAGGACTCCAGTGGCAACCTGTGAAGCTCTGCTGAACTCCATACCCAAGAGGGTTAAGGAAGTGCTGGAAAATAATGGTGGCCACACAATATTGACACTTTGGGCCCAACTTGGACATTTTCACTTAGGGGTGTACTCGCTTTTGTTGCCAGCGGTCAAGACATTAATGGCTGTGTGTTGAGTTATTATGAGGGGGCAGCAAATTTACAGTTATACAAGCTGCACACTCACTACTTTACATTGTAGGAAAGTGTCATTTCTTCAGTGTTGTCACATGAAAAAGATATATTTACAAAAATGTAAGGGGTGTACTCACTTTTGCGAGATATAGGGTGTGTCCCATATCTCACAAAAGTGAGTACGCCCCTCACACTTTTGCAAATATTTTATTACATCTTTTCATGTGACAACACTGAAGAAATGACACTTGTCTACAATGTAAAGTAGTGAGTGTACAGCTTGTATAACAGTGTAAATTTGCTACCCCTTCAAAATAACAAACACACACCAACACACACGCACACCAACACACACGCACACCAACACCAACACACACGCAATCAAAATTAGAGAACAGTTAATGAAAGCTTTTTTTCCCCCAGAAATAATGTAATCTTCATTGCTCAACATTTGATGGAATTTTTGTTGTGGCCATACCATGTTAATAGAACTGTGTTTTTCAAAATAACCAAGGCACAAAAAGAAAACAAAAAAATAAAATATAAAAAAACTATTTTGTAGAAAACACAATAATCAAAATGAGAGAACGGCCATAACTGTAGCACAGAGAAAGATTACAACTACAATTTCTGATGGTTACGACAATTAAAAATGAGTGTGGGGGGGCCTTGCTTTGAATTACTTCAGCACATCTTTGCACAGGACATCACTAGTCTCTCACATTGCTGCTCTGGGGCGATTTTGTTCCACTCTTCTTCCAGTCTCTTCCACAGCTCCATGACTGTAGTGGTTTTCTTGGCCATAACTTTTTCCAGAGGTTTTCTATTGGGTTTAGATAAGTACTTGGGGCTGGTTATTTCATTATTTCAATGTGTTCAGCTGCAAGGAACTGCTTTATCCGTTTTGCTATGGCTGATTGGGTAAGGAACGCAGGGATGGAACCGCATGTCATTGAAGAAGGTTCTGATAAACATTTGCATTCATTCTTTATGTAGCTTTATAAGAGGCCCAATTCCTGCTGCTAAAAACATCCCCTAAGCCATGACACTTCCCCCTCCACCATTCACCGACTTCTTTGCACACTTTGGGTTCAGTCTTTCCCCAGTTTGATGAACATAATAATTTTTCCCATCAGATCCAAATAAATTGAACTTGCTTTCATCACTAAAGTGAACTTTGGAGCAGTTCTCCTCCGTCCACACAATATGCTCCTCAGCAAAGGTTAGTCTAGCCTTTTGATTCTTTTTGTTAATAAGAGGTGTGGTCACAGCAGAGCAGGCTTTCAGTTCAAATTCTCCTAAATGGCGAGACACTGTATGACGAGACAGATCCTTACTTTGTTCAGCACTGACCTTGCAAGGAATCACAGATACAGTGTTCACTCAATTTCCCACTGAGATTCTCCACATTATCCTGTCATCACGTGCATTTGTATTTTCGTGGACGATCAGCCTTCTTGGGGGACTTGAATGAGTTTGTGACGTTGTAAAGATGCAATATTCTAGAAATCACAGATTTGGAAGGACAAACTTCTCTTGCTATGGCTGAAAGGGTCATTCCTTTGGCCTTCATCTGGACAACCTGCTGCCGGAGGGGTTTCAGTCACTTTAGAACGGCTCACTATCTTACAAAGTCAGTGAAAAGTGGAAAGTTAGGCTGCCAGTTAAATAGGGTTTGCAAGATAATTAAAGAAACTAGGAGAAACTAGGGAGGTATCTGAAAGTGTTCTCTAATTTTTTCAAATCTCATTGAAGTTTTTTATTCCGCGCTTCAAAATATATGCAACTCGTGAAATATGCTTAACAAAACGTCTGTTTTACTCCCATTTAGATCATTTCAAATAGGACTAAGCGGTGATCTTGAAATTTAGGAAACTGTAGGTTGCTCTCTAATGTTGATCTCCAGTGTATGTGTGTAATATTTTATATATATATATATATATATATATATATATATATATATATATATATATATATATATATATATATACACACACACACACACACACACATACTAATTCTCATTTTCAGTCTAACACATAAACATACAATACCATCTTCCAGGCTTGAAACCCAGAGAATAACCTTCCAAAGGAGGACACCAGCGGCCTGTCAATCAGGCTTCTAGCGCGATTTTTACCACCCTTCTTGTTCACCGCTGACAGCATATTGGAATAGGAAGAGTATGTCAACCTCTGGTTTCTATGGAAACACAGATGGGTCACTTGACAAAGACACTTATCAATGGCAAAGGCCAAGGATCAATTTGGAAGCTACAAAAGCAGGCATAAAAAGTGCCCAATATATATTAAAATCAGACCTAAAACCTAGACTAAAAATTACCCCACCTCCTTAGAGCTGGGGGGAGGGGAAGAAAAGCCAGCACAAGTCATTATATATGCACTCAGCCTATTATCTCAGCATACATTTTCACATAGGAATGTTTTATTCAAAAACAATATTTCATTGGAGTGGAATCATTTTTCAGCAAACAAACATGTAGCAATGGAATACGGTCATGTTTCTCTTAAATCTTGAGTCATTCTTTTATGTCAATCTGTAGTGGTTTATTTTTTCTGTTCCCAACAAGACAACCTCATCGAAAGTCACTGATGTCAGCCTGGAAATAAAATTGTGATGTGTGAGGTAGTGCTGGGCCACCAGAAGTGAGAATTGATTTTAATGTATTCATAGCAGAGTGCTTTTCCCTTCACGGAAGCAGATTCACAGTGAAAGTATAGTGAATGTCAGCCGTGTTCTGGCCCTCGGCTACTACCCATTTGATCACGATAAATGACTCAGGATCAATTCCTGGAAGTCTGTTGAGGAGCACTTTAAAAAAAAAAAGTGTTTTTAAAGCATTTATTGGGTAAGGGCACCAGATAAAGCCAACATGTTTCAGGGGTGAAGCCCCCCCCCCCCCCCATTCTCCAGGGCTTGCACAATGAATGTTAATAGAATCACAATGAAGTGCATTGATTAGATGCCCTAAATTAAGGCCTTATAGAGGCCATAGTCTTCCTAGGCCAGCCATTCTTTGCATCATCCATTGCTTAAGCCCTGAAGGAGGGGTGCCTTTCCCCTAAAACACTTTAGACAAGGGGGAAGACCTTTATTCCTAAACACATTGACTATCTGAATCTCCTAACCATTAAAGATCTCAAAAATACTTTTTTTTAGTAATACAGTCATTTGTACAAAGTGCTTCTCCACATACAAATATGAGCCCAACGGTATTATAAAAGTTAAAACAATTTTTTTTTTTTTTTTTTTAACGTTATTAAACTAGAAAATTGTGTTTTAACCACTTATGTCCCCTAATGACCAGGCAATATTTAGCGATATGGCACTGCGTCACTTTAACTGACAATTGCACGGTCGTGTGACGTTGTACCCAAATAAAATTGACGTTTGCACAATTTTTTTGCACTATAAACCATAAATTGTGTGACAATTTTGAAAAAAAAAAATCCAATATTATTTACTATTAAATATCCCAAAAAATATATATATTTTTAAACCACAAAATTTCTTCATCAGTTAAGGCCAATATGTATTCTATATATTTTTAGGAAAAAATAAATAAATCGCAATAGATGCATATTGATTGGCTGGTGCAAAAGTTATAGTGTCTACAAAATGGGGGATAGATTTATGGCATTTTTCTTATTTATCTTCTACTAGTAGAGTTATTGATCAGCAAATTTTTAGCGGGACTGCAGCATTTCGGTGGACACGTTTTGAGGACCATTTATACAGTGATCAGAGCTAAAAAAAATAAAATAAAAATAGCCATCGATTACTGTATAAATGTCACTGGCGGGGAAGGCGTTAACACTAAGGGGCGATAAAGGGGTTAAGTGTTCCCTAGGGAGGCATTTCTAACTGTGGGGGGGGGGGCTGACTAGAGGAGGAGAGAGATTGCCGTTCCTGATCACAAGGAACAGTAGATCTCTCTCTACTCCCGCTGGCCACGTGCATTGGCTCTGGCGTCGCGCACATGCCCTTATCGCTCCTAAAGCGTCCGACGTATACCTACGGCGTTTCGCGCAGGGAAACCAACCTGCCGCAGTAGAATGCTGGCCAGCAGGCGGTTAAACAATGGTTTCATTACAGAGGAATGTGTGGTATTTAAAATAATGTTGTTTTTTGCCTAACTGCAGTTAAATGCCCCAACTAGGTCACTAGCATGCCATCAGATTGCGACTGACCACAGAAGGAGCAACATACAAAATGAAGGCATCTTTCTGGTCTCTCCTGCAGCCAGCAAGTTCATTTGCAGCCCACATGAATGCAGGACCGCTCACTGGTTCTTTAGTATAGTTGTACAGGAGAGCACAAGAGACGGAAATCAAGTCAAATTCAGATATGTATACCAGTTGCATCAAAACACATTTAATTACCGTCTATGGTTCCGCATTAAAAGGAGGAGAAGTACTGCCAAAGCTCATTTGGCTTTACTTCTGTGGCTCACAGGACAGTTCATTCGTAGCCAACATCACAGAGCCGGTCCAGACTGCGGAAAGATAGTGACCACCCAGAAGCATGGATCGGCCTCTCAGCAAGCCGCTGAGAGCCTGAGCCAGTGTTCCATCAGAATCGGCAAACCATTTGAATAGGTAACAGAAGTGACATTCTGTCACAACACCATGATGGTCATCTTATTACACCCGACACCGTCCGCATTAACACCCCTCTCAGTCTTCGAGCTGCCGCAGGACATCACCTAGGTAAGTATTATTTAATTATAAAAAAAATTAAAAAAATAAAACCCCTATAAAACTTTGCTTATCCACAGAATTCTCATCTTTCTTAGAACTCTGAAAAACGAATCCTGGATGAAAGATGAAAATTAGGCTGTAAACAGGGAGCCCAATCATCCAGCATTTTCCCAGTCTCTACAATATCATTAAACACAGACAGGAAAAAAAAAAAAAAGACAATATACAAAGACAGGAAGTAATTTCTAGCAAATAGATCAAGCTCATCACAAAGTTTCCTGGACAGATTTCAGATTTTGCAGAAGGATCCTTCTACTGTGGTCAAAAGCAATCCCATTTGGAGATCCTTCAAGCACTGTTTTACATCATGTGGGGAATGTAAAGCAGCAACGTAACATTCAGGCTGTTTGACCTCTCAACTTCCATCAATTGTAAGGGCTTTATATGAAAATAACCAGATAAAAATAAAAAAGAGCAATCAGAAGTCATCTGAAGCCTGACAGCTGTTGATCTGTCACATCAAGATTTTCTCATTACGTGGGACAATTATCAAAACTATCTTGTTTGCTAATCTGTAAGACCCCTTTCACACCACACCGCCCTTTGTGTCGGCGGTAAAACTCCGCTATTTTTAGCTGCGTTTTACCACCGGATTTGCGGCGCATTTCGGCCGCTAGCGGGGCGCTTTTACCCCCGCTAGCGGCCGCGAAAGGGTTAAAACCAACGGCAATACGCCGCAATAGCGACGTTTTGCCGGCAGCATTACAGCGCTGCCCCATTGATTTCAATGGGGAGCAGCGGTGGAAAAGAGGTAAACACACCGCTCCTTCACCGCTCCAAAGAAGCTGCTGGCAGGACTTTTTTCTGACATCCTGCCAGCGCACCGCTGTAGTGTGAAAGCCCTCGGGGCTTTCACACTACACACAATTGTGCAGCTTCTTTAGGGCGGATTGCAGGCTCTATTTCTAAAGCTATAGTGCCTGCAAAACGCCCTGGTGTGAAAGGGGTTTGTTTATTTTTAATGCAAGTCAGGGACAGATTTATTGCTTAAAGCCGTAATAAACACTGCTGGGTTAGGTGTACCTTAGGCCCCTTTCACACTGGGGCGGGGGTCGGTGGTAAAAAGGCACTATTTTTAGCGCCGTTTTAGCGGCGGTATTCAGCCGATAGCGGGGCGGTTTTACCCCTTGGTAGCGGCCGAGAAAGGGTTAAAACCACCAACTGCTGGCAGTATAGCCGCGCCGCCCTATTGATTTCAATGGGCAGGAGCTAGATGCTGCTAGCAGGACTTTTTTTACCGTCCTGCTAGAGCACCTCTCCAGTGTGAAAGCCCTCGGGGCCTTCACATTGGAGACAACAACGGCTGTTTCAGGGAGCTTTTCAGGTGCTATTTTTAGCACTGTAGCGCCTGCAAAGCGTCCCAGTGTGAAAGGGGTCTTACAGATAAGCTTAGATTAAGGCTTACCTGTAGGGTACAAGGAATATCTTGTGCGCGGTTTAGGAGATACTCACCGTTTCTGCATACTCAGACCGTCCTTTCAGAGCCCCGAGACATGGCGGCAACTCTGTTGTGCATGCACGGGAGTGACATCATCGCAGCTCGACCACTCAATCGGCCAGAGCTCGTGAACCCAAAAGGAAGAAGCCCAAGTGAAGATAGAAGCCCTAACAGTGACAGTGCGCCACTGTGGGGCTTCGTTTTAAGGCAAGTCTTTCATAATATTTGGCATAATGTATTTTTTAACTACCGACCGCTTTAAGAAATTACACCCAGTTAAAATTAATATATCTACACATCTACATTCTGCAAAAGTCCTGAGGTAAAATTTGATTGCTAAATAAGTGCTCACAGTTGCAGCAGAAAACGGAGAAAATGGGTGTACATTTGATATTTGGCTGTACTAACATGCAAAACTAAATCTATTGCTATGGTCGCAAAATAGATCCAAAAGATTAATGCTAACGTTTTTGTAAGCAAAATGTATATTTGATATGCGACTGCGTTAACCACTTGAAGACCAGCCATTTTCTGGCTTTTTTGGTTACATGTAACAATCAGTATTTTTTGCAAGAAACTTTCTTAGAAGCCCCGTACAGAATAAATTGGTGGGTTTTGCAATTTATGTCACAGTATTTGCAAAGCAGTTTTTTTTTTTTAACACAATTATGTTTTGTGGGGGAGATACATTTTATTAAAGAATGTTGATGCAAACAATAACCCAATTTTTTGGGTAAAATATAAAGACGTTTTTACGCTGAGTAAACAGATAAACACGTCATGCTTTAAAATTGTGCAATGGCAACAAACCACATACATTTTACGATCCATAGGCAAAGGTTGAAATTATTTGACGTTTGCGATGATATCTCACGAGTGCGTATGTGTGTATCTTTGTGTGCGTGCAGGACTGGCACGTGCGTTCACCTTTGCACACAAGCACAGGGGGATAGAGGCAAACAATTTTTATTTTTTTGCACTGTCACTTTCATTTTTTTTTTTATCAGTTTTATTGCTGTCATAAGGAATGCAAGCATCCCTTGTGACATTAATGGGCATGCGACAGGTACCCTTTATGGAGAGATCTGGGGTCTATAAGACCCCAGATCCCACCTGTGCCCTTAAATGAATTTGATCACACCTATGTCAGCGAGATCAAATGCTTTTGATTTTTTAAAATGGGGCAGTTTACATCTGGGTAACCTGAAAATTATGTGATATCATCGCTTCTTGGTAACTAGATCATAGCGTCCAACAAATCCAACTCAGTCTGCAGGCATTATCCCGGTATAACGGTTCAAACTTCATCAATGTACGGGTACCTTGCTGGAGCTGAAATCATTAAAGAGGAAGTAAACCCTGATCTTTGTTTCCCTGCAAAGGTAAAGCATAATGGGCTGGGCTACTATGCATCGCATAGTAGCCCATTAAGTGTCACTTAACTGACACAGGAGCAAGTGAAGTCACCGCTGTCCCCTCCTCCACAGAGCGTCCATCTTCTTTCCGGGGTATCGTGGCTCCGGCACGGCGATTGGCCAGAGCCGTGATGACGTCACTCCTGCATGCGCACAGGAGCAGCCTCTAACGGCATATCGTCGTTAGCAGCGGCATGCTCAGTGCGTCTGCGTGCCGCTGTCTACGGTGCATGCTTCGTAGACATCGGTGCCTGTCTTTTTGCAATTATCTCCTAAACCGTGTAGGTATAGGTAATGGGTCAGGACAGAGAATGCAGGATCCCTTAGGTCCCATTTATACCTGAGTGCTTTGCAGCTCGAATGCTCCAAAACGCTCTGGGATAAAAAAAAATTAAAAAAATACTCTCTCTGGTGCCGTTTCAAATCTCCATTCCAAAACACCATTAGTTAAAGTGTTGGACCTCCTCTTGTAGCGCAATTCAGAAAGATTGGTGTGTTTTTGTAGCAGCTGAAAGTAGAAACACATAGCAAAAAATGAAGCAACAGAGAATCATTTTCTCTATTGGCCAACACGCAAAGCTCCAAAATGCTTGGAAAATGCTGTACAAAACCAAATACGGTATAAATGCGCGACAAAACGTCTGGGAAAAAGAAAAAAAAAAAACAAGGAAAAACACAATGCTTAGGTGCGACTGCAGCCTTATTGCTTCATAATAGCCGCTAGCTAATGTATCAGGCTCAGAAGTAAATATATAACACACACATACAGTATCTCACAAAAGTGAGTACACCCCTCACGTTTTTCCTAAATATTTTATTATATCTTTTCATGTGAAAACACTGAAGAATTAACACTTTGCTAAAATGTAAAGTAAAGTAGTGAGTGTACAGCTTGTATAATTAGCTGTCCCCTCAAAATAACACACACAACCATTAATGACTAAACTGCTGGCAACAAAAGTGAGCGAGTACACCCCTAAGTGAAAATGTCCAAATTGGGCCCAATTAGCCACTTTCCCTCCCCGATGTCATGCGACTCGTTAGTGTTACAAGGTCTCAGGTGTGAAAGTGGAGCAGGTGTGTTAAATTTGGTGTTATCACTCTCTCTCTCATACTGGTCACTGGAAGTTCAACATGGCACCTTATGGCAAATGACTCTCTGATGATCTGAAAAAAAGAATTGTTGCTCTATATAAAGATGGCCTAGGCTATAAGAAGATTGCCAAGACCCTGAAATTGAGCTGCAGCACGGTGACCAAGACCATACAGCGGTTTAACAGGACAGGTTCCACACCGAACAGGCCTCGCCATGCTCGACTAAAGAAGTGTTTCCATGCTCAGCGTCATATCCAGAGGTTGTATTTCGGAAAAGGACGTACGAGTGCTGCCAGCATTGCTGCAGATGTTGAGGGGGTGGGGGGGGGGGGGACTTCAGCCTGTCAGTGCTCAGACAATAAGCCGAAAATTGGTCTGCATTGCTGTCATCCCAGAGGAAAGCCTCTTAAGTTGATGCACAAAAAAAGCCGCAAACAGTTTGAAGACACGCAGACTAAAGACATGGATTACTGGAACCATGTCCTGTAGTCTTATGAGACCAAGATAAACTTATTTGGTTCAGATGGTGTCAAGCATGTGTGGAGGCAACCAGGTGAGGAGTACAAAGACAAGTGTGTCTTGCCAACAGTCAAGCAT
Organism: Lithobates pipiens; assembly: GCF_037356315.1. NCBI lineage: Eukaryota > Metazoa > Chordata > Amphibia > Anura > Ranidae > Lithobates > Lithobates pipiens. Next base: position 222,091,928 of record NW_027507686.1, on the reverse strand, counting down.
GGTGGTGGGAGTGTCATGATCTGGGGCTGCATGAGTGCTGCCTGTAATGGGGCGCTACAGATCATTGAGGGAACCATGAATGCCAACATATACTGTGACATACTGAAGCAGAGCATCCCCACCCTTCAGAGACTGGGCCACAGGGCAGTATTCCAACATTAGGACCCCAAACAAACACTCCAAGGTGACCACTACTTTGCTAAAGAAGCTGAGGGTAATGGTGATGGACTGGACAAGCATGTCTCCAGACCTCAACTCTATTGAGCATGCAGTGCCTTGCAAAAGTATTCACCTCCCTTGGCTTTTTATATAGTTTGTTATATTACAGACTTTAGTTCGATGTTTTTTTTTTTATCTGAATTATATGTGATGGATCAGAACACAATAGTCTAAGTTGGTGAAGTAAAATTATAAAAATATATACATAAAACTATTTTTCAGAAATAAAAAAAAAAAAACTGATAATTGGCATGTGCGTATGTATTCACCCACTTTGTTATGAAGCCCATAAAATGCTCTTGTGCTATCAATTACCTTCAGAAGGCACATCATTTGTGAAATGTTGTCCACCTGTGTGCAGTCTAAGTGTCACATGATCTGTCATTACATAGACACACCTTTTTGAAAGGCCTCAGAGGCTGCAACACCTAAGCAAGAGGCACCACTAACCAAACACTGTCATGAAGACCAAGGAACTCTCCAAACAAGTACGGGACAATGTTGTTGAGAAGTACAAGTCAGGGTTAGGTTATAAAAAATATCCAAAATTTTGATGATCCCTAGGAGCACCATCAAATCTATCATAACCAAATGGAAAGAACATGGCACAACAGCAAACCTGCCAAGAGACGACCGCACAACAAAAACACACGGACCGGGTAAGGAGGGCATCAATCAGAGAGGCAGCACAAAGACCTAAAGGTAACCCTGGAGGAGCTGCAGAGTTCCACAGCAGAGACTGGAGTATCTATATATAGGAGGACTAAAAGCTGTACGCTCCATAGAGTTGGGCTTTATGGTCAGAAGAAAGCCATTACTTTCAGCAAAAAAACAAAATGGCATGTTTTGAGTTTGCGAAAAGGCATGTGGGAGAATCCCAAAATGTATGGAGGAAGGTGCTCTGGTCTGATGAGCCTAAAATTTTACTTTTTGACCATCAAAGAAAACGCTATGTCTGGCACAAACCCAACATATCACCCAAAGAACACCATCCCCACAGTAAAATATGATGGTGGCACCATCATGCTGTGGGAAGGTTTTTCAGCAGCTGGGACTGGGAAACTGATCAGAGGAAAAGATGGATGGTGCTAAATACAGGGATATTCGTGAGCAAAACCTTGTGTGTGATTTGAGGCTAGGACAGAGGTTCACCTTCCAGCAGGACAACGACCGCTAAAGCAACACTTGAGTGGTTTAAGGGGAAACATGTAAATGTGCTGAAATGGCCTAGTCAAAGCCCAGTCCCCAATCCAACAGAAAATCTGTGGTCAGACTTAAAGATTGCTGTTCACAAGTGCAAACCATGCAGCTGGAGCAGTTTTGCAAGGAGAAATAGGCAAAAATCCCTGTGGTAAGATGTGGCAAGCTCATAGAGACTTATCCAAAGGGACTTGGAGCGGTGATAGCTGCAAAAGGTGGCTCTACAAAGTATTGACTTTAGAGGGATGAATAGTTATGCGCATTGCCTTTCTGTTATTTTGTTCCATTTGTGGTTTGCTTCACAATAAAATAAAAAATAATAAATCATCTTCAAAGTTGTGGGCATGTTCTGTAAATGAAATGATGCAAATTGTCAAACAATCCATGTTAATTCCAGGTTGTGCGGCAACAAAACACAAAAAAATGCCAAAGGGGGTGAATACCTTTGCAAGGCACTGTATGTGGGGCTTTGTAGCAAAGTGTCATTTCTTCAGTGTTGTCACATGAAAAGATATAAGCACTTTTTTTTTTTTTTTTTAGAAAAATGCGAGGGGTGTACTCACTTTTGTGAGATACTGTGTGTGTTTTTATTAATTTATATATATATATATATATATATATATATATATATATATATATATATATATATATATATATATATATATATATATATATATATATATTTTTTTTTTTTTTTTTTTTTTTTTTTTTTATGTAGATGAATAGAGTGGGTAGAGGTTTAACCTATCCAAACTTCATTCTATGAAAACAAAAAAACAAAAAAAAAAACGCTTTAGTTTAACCTTAGCCAAAACTACCGGTATTAATAATCAAGTTAAGAATGCTGCACACAAGTCAAATTGGTGTTAAGCTGCTGTCATCAGCAGTTGAATAGAAACTGTATTACATTTAATACAAATTTTAAACATGTAAAATGGTCTTGAGACTTCTAAAGTTGCAAAAAACATAAATCCTTAAATCTTAAATTAATTCACCAAAGAAAAATAAAACTAGAAGATAACAAAAGTAAAAAGGATCCAACTTCTACACAAGCGAACTGAGCATTAGACATACTGTATCTTTACCTACATTACTGTGTGCCCTATAATGATTTTAGTGCTTTCATAGAATGTACTTCCCATTATGAAAACAGCTCAGCAGGGAGCTGTGCAAAATGATACAAATTGTCCACCAAACAGGAAAAGTGATAATCTTGTGTTCTCTGACCAGACTGGTCTCTTGATTCCAAAGAAACAAAAAAAAGTAAAACCTCAGCTCTTCTACTTGCTGGAGGAAGCATATTCTGTTATCCTGAGGATGTAACTTTAAATAAAAAGAAAAACAAAACCATAACCAGCTATCCAGCTGAATGCATAATATCACAGGTATATATGTGAGCAAGGATGATGGGGGATCCATCCCAGCTAAACCAGGGCAAATGCATAATTCATACCAGGTCATGCGTGAAAAGGCTTACAAGGCAATCTTACCCACTGAGTAAACGCAGCAACATGATAAAAAGGTGAATTGAAATGAACCTGTAATCTAGCCCAACTGCTACAGAAGGTAAGTAGGGTGTACAAAAAAAAATATATAAGTGTGTGTAAAAAAAAAAAATATATATATATATAATTTTTATTTATTTTTTCTACCAAGATAAACAAGTAGTCAGATAGGCAGGCTAGGACCTTTAGGTCATTTATAAGGATCCACACATTTATTTTAGAATCAATAGCCAGACAGCTCAGAATGATACAGATTCGGCAGCTCATTAACAAGTTAACTATGCCATGACCCATTTCTTTTTCTGCAACTACACGAGTAGTACATACCCACTAAGCGGCCCAGGTCCCTAAAGGCCGTATGAGGCGCAGGCCATCAGATGTATTATTGAACAAGCAACTTTGTTTTTCTCAAAACAAGTGATGCCAGGGTTTAAGCATTAAACTGCTGCAATGATAATACACGCCTGTAAGAAAATAATTATTTCAATAAAAAAAAAAAAAAAAAAAAAAAAAAAAAACAGTCCACATCTCCAAGTACACTGGACAAAGCTATGTTGACACCTCACTTTCTTCACTTCTATGACCACTTTATACTTTCTAATAGCTTTTGCTCCCTTATCTTCATCTTTTCACTGCATCAAAATAGGTTCTCTGCAGCATTCAGCTCTTACAGGTCTGATTTTTTATTTTATTTTCAATGTGCCTCAGATGGTATAGGTAAACTTGTTTTCTTAAAAAGAAAGCATTTGAAGATATTTTTTCTGAGCTGCAATTCTTCACTCTATTGCTAAAAATATAACAGGGTAAAGACATTCCTTACTTACAAATGTGTACCAGAGAATTCTTTGTGTCAGAAAAAGAGAGCCTAATATTACAGTAAGCCTTTTTACAACCATGAGCAATTCAAACTGAGCTTATAATGGGGCTGGGGGGGAGGTTCAAATTTAAAGTGGTTGTAAAGTTGTTTATCTTAAGCCCCACTCAGCCCCCCAATACTTACCTGAGCCCTCTTTCTATCAAAGCTTCATGCTGTGGGGGCACTCAACAGGAGGTAGGGGCCAGGAGCTCCAGCCAGGGACCCGAGAAGAGGAGGATCCGGGCTTCTCTGTGCAAAATCACTGCACTGAACAGGTAAGTATAACGTATGTTATTTTAAAAAAAGAAAAAAAAATGAAAAAAATATAAATAAAAAACAAGACTTTATGATCACTAGAAGCCAAATCACTGCGGTGGCTATAGCCGGGAAGCAGTGATCATTGTATTCTGCCGATGAGGTAGGCAGAACACCATAGCACTGCAGAAGGGAATCCAATTGGTTTCTATGCAGAGCTGCACCAGATTTCACACAATCCAGTTTTAGTAAAAATCAACAACACGGTCAGTGGTAGCCTGGTCCCAGTTCTGAGCACAATGGTAACATCACTGTTATTGCAAGTTATAATTCATATGCAATGTTTCAAGAATGGAAAGAAAAGGAAATGGTAAAAGGTTTAAGAATTCTTAAATTGACATGGATCTGTTTTTTGTCTGAGGAAGTCGTCACATCAACAAAGCGTGTTAAGAGGCGGAGTCTACCCACGTGTGGGTGTCAGCTGGGTTTAGGTTATCCATGCCGATATCATCTTGATTGTTCTGTGTTCTATTTGGGCCCATTCCTTTGTCACTGGGCAATTGTGATCGGTGAGTGTCCCAATTTTGGTGACGGGCTGTACTCCAGTGACATGAGCAGTGAGGCCGGGTTCACTGTGGATCCAACTTTTCCCTGCGACTTGAAGTCGGTCATCCAGCCGACTTCAATGAACGGGGATCAGACTTTGATCCCAATACCAGGCACTTGGTGTATGGTATGAATCTTTAGGGGAGACTCGAAATAAAATATTTATAATAAATATATATAAATATATATATATATATATATATATATATATATATATATATATATATATATATATATATATATATATATATATAATAAATATAATCAGGGGTTGACAAATTTGCTTGGAATCTAGGAGCCAGCTAAAAAAGTTAGGAGCCAGGTCCATGACAGCGATCTGGACCTGTCCCTGGCCTGACATGGAGACGAGTGAGGGGAAGATAGCCCCCAGCCCCTCACCTGTCTCCAAGTCATTGCCCATAGCTATTAGAGGGACATTTTATTTGTTTTATTTTTTTCAAATGACGATTTTTTTTTAAATTGCATTTTAGTGTAAATATGAGATGTGAGGTCTCTCTGACCCCCCGGATCTCATATATAAGAGGACCTGTCGTGCTTTTTTCTATTACAAGGGATTTTTACATTCCTTGCAATAGGAATAAAAGTGACACACATTTTTTTTTAAAAGAACAGTGAAAAAAAAATAAAAATAAAAGTTAAAATAAGAAAAAAAATTTTTTTTAAATGCGCCCTGTCCCGCCAAGCTTGCGTGCAGAAGCGAACGCATATATGAAAGCAATGTTCAAACCACACATCTGAGGTATCGCTGCGATCGGTAGAGTAAGAGCAATAATTCTAGCCCTAGACCTTCTCTAACTCAAAACATGCAACCTGTAGAATTTTTTAAACGTTGCCTATGGAGATTTTAAAGGGTAAAAGTTTGTCGCCATTCCATGAGCGGGCGCAATTTTGAAGCATGACATGTTGGGTATCAATTTACTCGGCGTAACATTATCTTTCACAATATAAAAAAAAATTGGGCTAACTTTACTGTTGTCTTATTTTTTTTTATTAAATAAATTATTTTTTCCCCCAAAAAAGTGCGCTTGTAAGTACGCTGTGCAAATATGGTGTGACAGACATTATTGCAACGACCACCATTTTACTCTCTAGGGTGTTAGAATAAAAAAGAAAAAAAAAAGTGTGTGTAATATATATATATATATATATATATATATATATATATATATATATATAATGTATGTGTGTGTGTATATATGTATGTGTATGTATGTATGTATGTAATGTTTAGGTGTTCTAAGTAAATGGAAGGAGATCTATTAGCATTAATGGTTGTAATTCCAACGGCCACCACAAGAGGGCGCCATATTCCAGAAGGAATAGGGTCACAGAAGGGAATAGCATCACAGAAGGCCTCAAAGCCGGGGGCTCAATTACCGGCCGCCGGCGGCGCGGCCCGACGCAATCACGCTGGGGGGGTCCACGGAGACAGGATACCCCCAGCTGTGCTGCCCCAGGCGCCAGTCGCTAATTCTAGTCGCCAATGCGACCTGGCGCCCGGGTTTTGTCGAGCCCTGATTATATATATATATATATATATATATATATATATATATATATATATATATATATATATATATATATATATATATATACACACACACACACACACACACAGTCCCAATGCGTTTCGCTTGATGATGATGCTTTTTCAAGCGAAAAGCATCGGGGCCGTATGCTGATCCGCTCACTACCCCTGAATTGCCCTTTTAAAGCGCTTGTTTTTATTCAGAGTATGCAAGTGCAATTCTTATATCACTACTTTAATAAAACTTTTCAGACGGAAATACACTATGTGCCCCTCCCTTCTCCCTTATCTTCCTGGTGGGGTTTATTCCTCCATACATCTACAACTTGCCAAATTCTATGCTTATGAGAACAATTGTCTGGAGGTTTCATCTCTATAGAGAATTTGGACCCATAGGATCATCTTATAAAGCCTGCTAGACTCACCAGGTATACACACACCTGTGTGGGTCCACATCCTCTGGCAAGTGACTAGTGCTGTTGGTGGTGGATTCCTCTGATCACTTAATCCTTTTTACACTCACGGAAATATCTGTTTTTGATAATCACCCACCATTCTTGGATGTCACTATTTGGACTTTTTTGTTATTATAGAAATTATTTAAAAAATTTTCTATTTCTCTTCAGGGTTTAAATTACTGTTTAATTATTATCATATGCCACTATATTTAACTTGCGTTATTGGGTCACTTTATATTTTGAAGTTGATTCTTCAGCGCTGCACTTTTTTCACATATACTTTTAGGGGAGACTCCACCAAAAACAAAAAAAAAACAAAAAAAAACCCTGGCATGGATTCCCCCCCCCCCCCCCAACACCAAACCAGGCCCTTTGATCTGCCATGGATTTTAAGGGGAACCCCCCACGCCAAAAAAGCTGCATAGGGTCCCCCCAAAAATCAATGCCAGACCCTTATCCGAGCACGCAGCCCAGCAGGTCAGGAAGGGAGGTGGGGACAAGTGAACCATACCAGGCTGCAGGCCCTCAACATGGGGGGTGGGTGCTTTGGGGCAGGGGGGAGCCTTGTGCCCCCCACTCCAAAGCACCTTGTCCCCATGTTGATGGGGACAAGGGCCTCTTCTCGACAACCCTGGCAGTTGGTTGTCAGGGTCTGTGGGTGGGCTTATCGGAATTTGCAAGCCCCCTTTAACAAGGAGGCCCCCAGATCCTGGTCCCCCACCCTATGTGAATGAGTATGGGATACATTGTAGCCCTACCCATTCACCTATAAAAAAAAAAATCCAAAAATCTAACGCTAAAATTTAAAGTAATCTATTAAGGCAGTTCTGGTGTTGCTTCCAATTTCTTCTCCCCTCTCTGGCTCTTCTCTCTCCTCTGCTGACGTCTTCTGCCTCTGCCAGTTTTTCTCCACTGATGTCTTCTAGCCCTCTCCGGTTCTTCTCCCTCTGTCTGCTGTCTGCTCGCTCTTTAGCCGGATCTTCTCTGCTGCCTTCTCCCTCTGTTCTTCATCCGATGTGGGCTGGACGCTCTCTCCCACTGTAATGCTGGGTGCGGTGTGCCACTACTTATATTGGCATGGCGGTGGTGTCACCTGGTGACGTCATCCGGAGGCCCTGCCCCTTATGATTTTAACCTGAGGCATGGTGGGCAGTGATGTCATAAGGGACAGGGCTTCCAGACCCTTGACGTTTTGAATACTTTCAAGTGCAGAGGAGGGGCTTGGGGTCTTCTAGACCCCAGACCCCTCCATGAAGAGTATCTGTCACTGCATATTACTGTCACAAGGGATGTTTACGGTGTTAAAAAAAATTAAAATTAAAATTAAATCTACAGAATATCGACACCGGACATCAGCTATAGGCCTGGAAGGCAGCTGAAAATTCGGTATCGGTAATAGCCCTGCAAAAAACTATATCAGTCGATCTTAATTAAAAATAACAAAAGTAAGGTTAGGAAATGAAAACAAATGAGTGAAAGACCACTTTGAAGCTCGAAGGGTTATTGACCATCTGTGCTTCTTATGAAATGCCAGAAAGAACACCACAATACAAATAATGGATAAACAACCGGAAACTGGAGTGAACCAGGTAATCCTTCAGCCTTAAATGAAAAATCACTCCCATCCCCAAACCAGCTTCTCATACATACTAAAAAAACAACCTGATAAAATATTTACACTATGAGGTGGTCTTTAACAGGCAAAGCAACAGGAGGATGACATTTTTAGACTTCGAAAATGATAAGCCACTTTATCAGATGTTGCATTTATCCGTGACATTTGTTTGATTGCACAGCACTACTTGGGCAAAACATCTTTGTAATGATAGTGGAGATTTAATTGTCCCTGCTACAAGTAATCAGGCACCTGTCTCTGTTCTCCTGCTTCCTCTCGCTCAATGTGCTGGTATTTAAAGCACTGTCACACTAGGTTTGAAGAGCCTGATTGTGATGCTCCTCACGTTGAGGCATGCATTCTCTGTCTTCAAAATGTCGTAAACTCATCACAGACCAGCATTAGAGTGTTGGCTCAAAATATCTGAAAGCCACTAACATGGATTGATGATTGGGGGGGAGGGGACTGCACCCTGGCTTAGACGTTTACGAACTATGGCAAAAGCATTAAGCTCAAGCAGAAAGAGTGACTGAAACAAATGTCACAATCGTCACATAAGAAAAAAAAAATCCTGCAGGTCCAGTATGCAAAAATTGATTTAAAGACCCATTCTTGAGAACAATATAGGGCAAACGGTTGTTAATGCCATCTGGCAGATGCAGAAACTGTGCAAAAGTCAGAATTCCTACTAAGTGCATCTTTGTCAGAGTTCTCTGTAATCCCATATTGCCAGGTGTCAAACATCTAACATGTAGAACGGGTGGTTTTGTTTCCAAAATGTAATGCTGTGCAACTCTGTTCGAAGTTAGTGGATTGTAAAATCTCACACTTATCCAGTGAAGTGAACAGCCTCAGATGATACACAGGGATGAAACAAATCTCCCTACATAAGTTTTACTTGTCTATATGCTTTAGAATCCTGACATTGTTTCTACCGTAATAAAAAACTCTTTGGTGTGTTCTGGGCTGCCTACCGTGCTGCAGCCTTATTAGCTGGAGAAGAGTTTAAGATGAAGAAGCCTCCTAATTTATTCCATCTTTTTACTGTACATTTTCTATCTTTGTACACAGGAGTGAGATTTAGACAGTTAATTAATTTGGTAGATTGGTAAAATGTATAATGCTGGTTGGGTTGGGAGTAGCCTTTAAATGGTTATTACTCCTTTCTGGCTCTTTGGAATGTATCAAGGCTGCATGTGTACATATCACCTTTTTGGCCTGTGGTCGGCTTTCATGTAAAAGCAATCCTAGCAGCTAATTCAACTAATTAGCCGCTGGGCTGCTTTGAGAAGCACCGGGAGGGAACTTCTCCAATTCTCCGCCATTGGTGATCCTGATAATGCAGCCAAAGACTCCGCCAGCTGACCATAGAGCTGAACCCAATAAAAAAAAAAAAAAAAAAAAAAAAAAAAGGAAGGTGTAGCGGTCACTACCTATTGCTGTCATAGGGGATATTTACATTCTCTGTGATGACAATAAAAATGATTTAAAAAAATAAAATAAAGAAAGGAACAGTGTAAAAGAAAAATAAAAAAGCAAAATAAGTAATTATGGGAGGGGGAGAGCACGTACGAACGAGAGCGTTGTTCTCATGTCATATGTGAACAGCAATTGCACCATACATGTGAGGTATCACCATGAATGTCAGATCGAGTGCAAACATTTTAGCAGTAGACGTCCTCTGTAAAAGTAGTTTGTTGCCGCTGCACTGTTGTATGCAATTTTATAGCATGTTGCGTTTGGTATCTATGTACTCAGCATAAGATCTTCTTTTATAGTTTATAAAACATGTGGGCAATATAGTGTGTTTTAGTGCATTAAAATGTAAAAAGTGTTATTTTTCCCAAAAAATGGCATTTGAAAAAAAGCTGTGCAAATACAGTGTGGAAATTTTTTTTTTTTTTTTTTTTTTAAACCACCATTTTAATATGTAGGGCCTTTGCTTTAAAACATAAATAAATGTTTGGGGGTTCAGAATAAGTTTGTGGAAAAAATAATTATTTTTCCCCATGTAAACAAAAAATGTCGGAAAGGGCTTCGTCTTCAACTGGTTATTAGAGTGGGTGATGTGTAGCATAAGCTTCTGATTTTGTGCATAAAATACCAGGACAGTTCAAAATCCACCCAAGTTTCGAGTAAATTAAATTTTATTTTATTTTTTCTACACAAAGTTGTCACTAAATGATATATTATTCAAACGCTAAGAGGCATGGTGAGTATATTGCAGCTCTCATTTGTTTTTGAAAATAAAGAAAGAAAAGAAAAAATGATTTTCAAAACTTTGTGACAGATCTGCAAAATACTCAACATACCTCTCAGCAAATAGCTTGGGGTGTCTACTTTCCAAAATGGGGTAATTTGAGGAGGGGGGGGGGTGGAGGTGATGTGCTATCTTGGCATTTCATGGCCTCTGAAACAGTTATAGGTAGTGAGTGAAAAAAAATTTACACCATTAGAAATGCCGAAGGTTTTTCTCAGTCCTGTACGTGGCTAGACTGCCAAAAAGTCTCACACATGGCATCCTCATACTCAGGAGAAGCATCAGAATGTATTTTGGGGTTTAATTTCACATATACCCAATGGCATGTTTGAGCAATAAATCATTTCAGTGACAACTTTGTGTAAAAAGTATCTTTATTTTTTTGTCATTTTTCAATCACTTGTGCAAAAAAATAAAATATTCAATGGGGTCAACAGTCCTCTCAGCAAATTCCTTGAGGTATGCACTTTCCAAAATGGGGTCATTTGAGCGGGGTATTGTACTGCCCTGCTATTTTTGCAGCCTCCCTGACTAGTTTTCTTCTTGTCTTTTCATCAATTTTGGAGGGACATCCAGTTCTTGGTAATGTCACTTATGTATTTTATGAGTAATATATATTTTCTCTATTCCCTTAGTTATATCACAATCATTTTTCATACACCATCTAATTATAGAAAGCTCCTGGAGAGCCGGCTAATGTAAACCCACAAAACATATTGTAGAGCAACCAATATTACAGTTGGTGTTTATGTTAAAGTTGTCACGATAGGATGCAAATTGTGAAATCCAATCCGATTGTCATGATCGGTCTTTATTCTATGACTATATGTCATTATATATACTTTTGTAATAAAAAATTATTTTAATCATTCTATTTTTGATGGTTTAATATCAGTTGATATATGGTACCATATATAGCCGCTCTTTCTCCTTATCTACGCGGCAGGGCGTATTATCCTGTTGAAAGGTAAGTGACACACATCTGGCCATCCACGCAATGTAAAAAATGAAAAAAAAATGTGATTCATTAGACCAGGCAACCATCCATTGCTCCGTAATCCAGCTCTGATGCTCACATGCCCATTGTAGACACGGGTCAGTATGAACACCCTGACCGGCCCTGTGACTACCCAGACACAACAAACTGAGATGGGCAACATGTTAACTTGCTGCCCAATATATCCCCCCCGACTTTCATATCCCATTGCAACGAGATAAGGTTATTCACTTTGGCATCTGAGGCTGGGTTCACATATGAGCACGCAGTGGCTCACAGCAGGGGACCAATGCATGCCCGTTCACCGTTTTAGGTTTGATTTCAGCCCGAATTCTTGGCGGAATTAGACCAAAAAAAAGACACAGCATTCCTGTGCAAAATCGCACCGGATCCGCTGTGGAGATATGTGAACCGGCTCCATAGCGAGCTGGTCACAATCTCCTGCTATTGCAAATTCTCACTAGTGTGAACCCAGCCTTAGGCCTGAAGATTTCTAAAAGCAGAGACCCTGGAGAATAAGATGGTGGTAGTTACAATACTTTTGGTCACAGGAGATCAGAACAACTTTTTATCTTACCCATATCTTCAGTAAAAAATAAAATGCACTCAAAATTAATTTTATACACATAAAACATATATTACCTGTTTGGTTACAGTTGTTTTAAAGGCTGGACTTTTTTTTTTTTTTTTATTAATTAAAGTGATACTAAAGTATTTTTTTTTCATTAAACATAATAAACAGGTCATACTTACCTGCTCTGTGCAGTGGTTTGGCACAGAGCAGCCCAGATCCTCCTCTTTGGTGCTCCTGACACTTCTCTCCTGTTGAGTGCCCCCACAGCAAGCAGCTTGCTATGGGGGCACCAGAGCTGAGCCGCAGCTCCGTGTCCATTCAGACATACAGTCGTGGCCTGGCCCTGCCCCTTTCTCTCCTCATGGGCTCACTGAGTTTGACTGACAGCAGCAGGAGCCAATGGCGTCGCACTGCTGTCTCAGCTAATCAGGGGGGTGTCCTGGACAGCTGAGCCTCTCGTGCAATATCGCTGGATCTAGATGGACCTCAGCCAAGTATTAGGGGGTTGCTGCGCATAGAAGGCTTTATCTTCATGCATATATGGACGATAAAAAACCTTCTGCCTTTACAACCACTTTCATGTATTCCCTGGGAGGTGAACCACTTCCGGACCGCCCACCGTCATTATGCGTCAGTACTTTGAAGGAGGATATCATTGTTATGGTAGAAGCTAGCTGCCATAACCCCGATATCCTCCTTTTCAGTGGGCGGTCTGGCGTAAGATAAGTTGCCTCTGCAGCCGATTCGCAGAGAGATCACTTATCGGCCGCGGAAGAGGCTCCCCCCATCCTCCAAAATCCGCCGTTTACCAGAGCGGTCGGCAGCAGCGGTGGAGGTGATCGCGTCTGTCCCCCGCCTGGGTATGGAGACGTCTGAGGGGAAGATGGCCCATCCATCTCCATATCACTACAGGGCAAAAGCAACGCAACGTCAAAACGTCACTTCTGCCCATAGCTCTTAACGGCCTTTTTTTTTCCATAAATGACAAAAAAAATAAAATGTTTTATTGCATTTTAATGTAAATGGGAGATCTGAGGTCTTTTTGACCCCAGATCTCATATTTAAGAGGTCCTGTCATGCTTTTTTTGCTATTACTACGGATGTTTACATTCCTTGTAATAGGAATAAAAGTGAGCCAAAACTTTTTTTTAAATGCACCCCGTCCCGACGAGCTCCAGTGCAAAAGGGAACACATACGTGACTAGCGCCCGCATATGAAAACGGTGTCCAAACCACACGTGAGGTATTGCCAGGATCAGTAGAGCAAGAGCAATAATTCTAGCCCTAGACATCCTCTAACTTAAAACATGCAACCTGTAGAATTTTTTAAACGTCGCCAATGGAGATTTTTAAGGGTAAAAGTTTGTCGCCGTTCCACGAGCTGGCGCAATTTTGAAGAGTTACATGTTGGGTATCAATTTACTCAGCGTAACATTATCTTTACAGTATATATATAACAAAAATAATAATAAATTAGGCTAACTTTACGGTTGTATTTTTTTTTTATTCAAAAAAGTGTATTTTTTCCCCCCCAAAAAAAAGGCGCTAGCAAGACCGCTGTGCAAATACGATGTGACAGAAAGTATTGCAACGACCGCCAAAAAAAAAACTGTTTGTAACTCGTAAACAACAAGTCTCAGAAAGAGGCTCGGCCCTTAAGTGGTTAAAATGACTTCTGCCACTGTAGCATGCTGAACAAAATAGCTTGTCTGGAGGCAAATAAAAGGTTGCTGCAATTACATGATAGGAACAGGGATGTTTTTTTCCTGTCTCACACCAACACAACTCCCACATTCTGAGGAGGTGTGGTCACAATTTTTATGCTCTCGTGTGTGTCCGACTTGAAGGTACAAGAACCCAATTAGTACATTTGTTTTGTTCTAAATTCGGCTGTATGACAGATTTAGAAGCAAATGGCACTTAAAAGAAGCTCTTTAACATTTGATATGTGTGAATGTTAAAAGTTCCATGGATAAAAAAACAAAAAACAAAAAAACAAACAGAAAGCTTAACAAAAGATTCAGGCATTCAAAATTTCCTTCAGCATAGGAAAATGAAGAAATAAAACAACCACAAGTTCGAAAAGATGTGAAGCTGTAAACATGCCACATAAAAGCATGGAGTGCACAGTAATGTACTGTGTTGCTCTAAATTCTAATGTCAGGATAAGTACCCTCTAACCAGCAATATCAGCAGACTGGGGCTGAACATCTTTCTCTAGAGACACACAAATCATCACATACACACTGTCACAATGGATCATAGTAACCATTTTCCTGTCAACATGAATACTGCAGTATGTTTTTTTGCTCTCTCTCTGCCATTATACAGTCCATCCATATCCTAAGAGTAAAATTTAAAAAAAGGGAAAAAAGGGGGTCTGCTACATGTTGAAAAGGGTATGTGGACATTCAACTATTTTGGATTCTTACCTGCTACTATTTTGCAATTGTAACAAACCATATTCCAATGAGATATTGGAACAGTTTTCAAAATAAGTCTGACATTTGACAGTTCAAATAAATATATTTCAATGCAGTATTTGATAATTCTTTATTTAATAGCCGAGCAGATAAAAAAAAATACTCAAATACCGGTATAGGTTCTTATTATTAATAATAATAATATATATCCCCTGTACAGAAGAGTTCAGTGTGGGGGGAGGAGGGGCTAGTGAGGTGTGCCAAGGAGGAACGTGCTGACAGAAGAGAGCAGAATAACAGAGAAGAGCTCATCAGTCAGTGCAGTCTGTGGTTTCTCCTTCACTGCATAGTCACAGGCTGGGGGGAAAAGATCCAGGCAGGCTGTCCAAATCTGAGTCTGACATTCCGAATATCACTAATCATATGGAAGTGATCAGGTGGCTTTACTGCCACCTGAGTCACTGTCACTAGAAAGCTCAACGGATAACTGAGAATGTAAACAAACTCCCGGCTTTTATAGCAGCTGGGAGTTTCCTTTTGTAATCTAGGATTCTAGCATGGACAGAAATACAAATATTCTGGCAGGGAAAAGAGTGCTTGTATATGCATTTCATCTTTGTCTGCCATTCAGCTTTACCTTTCCTGCAAAACATATGGCTCTTATCCATTTAATAAAGTAGCATCACTTACTGCGAATGTCAAAAATCCAGCACATCAATCAGTTTGCACACATGAATGAACTGGCAGCAAAAACTGGCCCACAGAAAGGGGGGTGGGTGGGGTGGCAGGGTGATGGGGGTCAACATACTAATACGGGAAGCTGTCTAAAGCCACTCACCCAGGAAGGTACAGACTGCACAAAAATTAGCCAAAATGTATTTCACTTCACACAGAGGCAAAGCAAGCCATAAACATTAACTTCTGCTGGTACACTGATTAATGGACAAAATAGAGCTGCAGCGCGAGATTACAGTTTAAGTGAAACACATTCATTTAGAAAAGCTTCTGCAATATATGCCTGGAACATTCAACATAAACATGCTGGCAGAACCAGCAGAATGAAGACACTTTGCTTTATTAACTTTACCATCATTTGAATACTGGCTGCACCTTCTGGAGCTGGTCTGTATGGACTCAAATGGTCTTAAACCCACAGACAAGGCATAAAGATATTCTATGTTGCATTTATATTCTGCACATAGAGGTAGTTAAATGTTGCTGCTGCTGCTATGTAAACAAAGTACTTAAACAGCAGAAACAAGAACCCTCAGGGCTGCATTCACACCTGAGCATTTTCTGCTCGTAAAAACGCCTGAAAAAAAGGCTTTAAAAAGCACCCAATAAGCAAAACCCCATTTATTTCAATTGCACCTGTTCACATCCGAGTGTTTTGTCACCTGAAGCAAAACGCCTGGAAAACACCTTAAGCTCAAAAAAAGAACACAAGCTTCTTTTGGGGCAGATTACAGACGTTTTTCTGCTGCTTACATTGGTGACCTTTTGACCTGTACAAATCACGGCAAAAATGCACGACTTTGAAACGCTCAGATGTGAATGCAGCCTCAATGACAAATCTATACTACCGGCTACTGACACTGGTTTGTAATCTACTCTTGAAAAAAATGTATATATAATAAATTCTATATCTTGGCTTTCAGTACAGGACATGGGCATAATATGGTTGCAACAAAAGCTATAGCCGTGTACCTTCAGATGACTGGACACTGGCAAAGCTTTAGACCCCTTTCACACTGGGGCACGTTGGCGCTAAAAATAAAGCCTGCTTTCACACTGGAGTGTTGCGCTGGCAGGACGGTAAAAAAAGGTCCTGCTAGCAGCATCTTTGGAGCGGCGTGTATATCACTCCTGCCCATTGAAATCAATGGAGCAGCATGGCTATACCACCAGCTAGCAGCTGAATACCCCCGCAAATACAATGTTAACGCGCTGCCAAAAATATCGACACTTTACCATCAATGGACCCACCGCCCCAGTGTAAGGGGGGCTTTAGAGGACATATCTCTGGACACCTCCCATATAACCCTACCAAACTCTACCACACTCAGAGTACTCAGTTTTGTAGCATGCAATGCAGAGTAAACCTAGGAATGGAAGAGAGGGTAGCCTGTTTGCTGTACTATAGTCCATGACACGGAAGTCAAAATATTATAATATTATATATTTTTTTGTAGAACTATAAGCACATTTTTTTTATCCAATTCTGGGTAGCGTAAAAGAGTTATAACCAGTGTGTATGTTTTTTGTTTTGTTTTGTTTTTTGCCATTTGCAACTTATTGGGTATAGTTACCTTCTCTTCTCATCTCCTAGCCAAAACAGGAAGTGAAGACATCCTTGCAAATTAAGGGACTCCATTGGGGTCCCCAGGTCACCAGAACTAGTGTACACATTGGAGAATTACCCCTTTATTTGTGTTCTGGTAAAAACTCAAAATTTGGGATTTTCTTTTAACCACTTTCAGACCGGACCAATTTGCTGGTCAAAGACCAGACCACTTTTTGCGATTCGGCACTGCGTCACTTTAACTGACAATTGCGCGGTCGTGCGACGTGGCTCCCAAACAAAATTGACGTCCTTTTTTTCCCACAAATAGAGCTTTCTTTTGGTGGTATTTGATCACCCCTGCGGTTTTTATTTTTTGCGCTATAAACAAAAATAGAGCGACAATTTTGAAAAAAAACGCATTATTTTTTACTTTTTGTTATAATAAATATCCCCAAAAATATATAAAAACAACATTTTTTTTCCCTCAGTTTAGGCCGATACGTATTCTTCTACATATTTTTGGTAAAAAAAAAAAAAAAAAAAAAAAAAAAAATCGCAATAAGCGATTATTGATTGGTTTGCGCAAAAGTTACAGCGTTTACAAAATAGGGAGAGTTTTATAGCATTTTTATTAATAATTTTTTATTATTTTTTTTTTACTAGTAATGGCGGCGATCAGCGATATTTTTATTGTGACTGCGACATTGTGGGGGACCCATCGGACATTTGACACATTTTTGGGGCCATTGTCATTTATACAGTAATCACTGCTATATAAATGCAGTGATTCCTGTGTAAATGACACTGGCAGTGAAGGGGTTAACCAGTGGGTGGCAGTGTAGGGGTTAAGTGTTCCTAGGGGTGTGTTACTAACTGTGGGGGGGTTGGGCTTTCATTTAGTGAACACTGATCTCTGCTCCAATCACATGGAGCAGAGATCAGCGTCACTAGTTGCTAGGCAGAATGGAGAAATGTTGTTTACAACGGCACTTCTCCAATCGGCCGCTCCGTGAGACGATCGCGGGGATGCCCGCGGCAATCGAGTCCGCGGGTCCCGCGACCGGACTCACGGGGGTCCCGACCAGTGCTGGAGCGCGCCGCCAGCAGCGCGCTCCCGATGGCAGGGCGGCAAATTTAAAGGGACGTACATGTACGCCCATTTGCCTGCCCGTGCCATTCTGTCGACGTACATCGTCGTGCGCTGGTCGGCAAGTGGTTAATTTCAGTTTTGATAGCAGTAAAACAGGACAAAGAAAGGAGGGTAGTGAAATAAGAACAGGTGTTCTAATCAATCTTCACTCTATCCTAAACAAAAAGAAAAAATATCCCCATGCAATGAATATGAAGGGTGGGCAACAACGAAGCAAACAGAACTGTGCCAACAGGCCCAACAACAAGGGTCAAAAGCATAACCTGGCAAAACTTTGAAAAAAGTATGAACAGAAGACCAGGTGGCACCCTTACACAACCGGGCTACTGAGGGTTGGTGCCAAAATGGCCACGAAACAACCACAAATCTCGTGAACTAATGGTACTCCTTGGAAGGAGGTTAGCATTAGGCCTAGAGATCATGGAGAACTCCAATGTGGGATGTCTCTTGGATCTCTTTTCTCGGAGAGATATTTACTTGGGATGTCTCAGGACCAGATCAAACTATTCCAGGTGAAGGGAAGGCCGGAGAGCACATTTGCTGAAATTGATCACCCAGTCAAAGGCCTGATGTAGCTGAAATTTCTTTTGGACATTTGCTGATGAGCTGCAAGGAAGACAAGTCCTTCATAAGAAAGCTGTATTAGCCTGCGACTTGGATGCCTTAAAAGTGGTTGGAAACCCTTGCACACAAAATAGTCCTACGCAGTCCTTAAAAGGGTAAGTTCACCTTCACAGAAAATTTGTAAGGTGAACTTACACAGGACATCACTGGACAGAGATGGGGCACAGGCAAGTATTAGGGGGTGCTGGGGAGGCTGCTGCACACAGAAGGCTTTTTATCTTAATGCATAGATGGGGTGATATATTGCCTACCCCATGATCACAATCTGTGGCGGATGGTGCTCCATTTTTGGGGGGGGGGGGGGTGGGGGGCTTAGCAAAATGGCCACCGACCCCCGTATGGACTGGTCACAATCCTCGACTCAGCTATTCACACAAGCCAAAGGAAGGCTAGGATGATTGGTGGAGTGGCTTTCCCTGTCGGAGCTCTCTCATGACGAGGACGCTTGTGTATGCAGTTCAGTTTTGGGCACCAGTTCTCAAAAATGATAGAGGAACTAGAGAAAGTGCAGAGAAGGGCAACCAAACTGATAAGCATGGAGGAGCTCAGCTATGAGGAAAGATTAGAGGAACTAAATCTATTCCCTCCTGAGATGAGGAAATTAAGGAGGGATATGATCAACATGTACAAATAAATACATAAGCGGTCCATATCATGAACTTGGTGTTGAGTTATTCACTTTAAAAGGTCATCACAGAGGACTAGGAGGCACTCTAAGTCTAGTGGAAAAAAGATTTCATCTACAACATATGGAAAGGTTTCTTCACAGAAATAATAAGAGCGTGAAAATTACTCTCTCCAGAGGTGGTTCTGGCTAGCTCAGTCGATTGCTTTAAAAAAGTCCTTGATTCTTTCCCAAATGTACACAATTTAACTGGGTACTAACATTTATAGGTAAAGTTGATCCAGGGAAAATCCGATTGCCTCTCAGGGGATCAGGAAGGAATTTTTTCCCCTGCTGTAGCAAATTGGATCATGCTTTGCTGTTTTTTTTTTTTTTTTGCCTTCCTCTGGGATTATTATTTTTTTTGGTTGATGCACTTATGTCTTTTTTCAACCTATGTAACTATGTATGCTCAATCATGAGAAAGCATGTGTTGGCCAAAAACAGGGGAGGGATGGAGAACACAGACAACGGAAGGAGGAAATGCAGACACATTTGACAGCACACAGCTAACGTTGTCTGTGGAAGGAGGATTGCTCAATGTCTGGATTGGACAGCTGTTTCCAGTAAGGCATTCAGCAATCCAAAAAGTGGATAATATAAATGTTTATTATATTTTCAAATAAAGGGGAGCTTTTGATTTTTGACTGGAATTCCCTTTTAGGTTCTGAGTAGGGCTGGCGGTGCAAAGACCTTTGCGAATATTCTGGGAGTATAGGAGAAGACAAATGGCAGTGCAACAAACTGGAAGTGGCTGTGTGCCAATGAGAAGTGCAGAAAGCAGTGGGTGGGGGGGGGGGGGTAAAAGAACATGTAGTTAGGCATCTTGGACATGCACAGATGTCATGTATTTACCTCGTCTTTAGACAATTAATGACCTTGCAGATTCAATTTTGGAATTTGAAGGAAGAAATTAGTTGAGGAATTTTAATTTCAGAATAGGACAAATGCTCGCTTTGGTACTGTGAATAGGTTTGAGTAGAAACCTTTGAAGCTTCTAAAAATCGGTCTTGTGGTGGTACTGGTTCAGCAACCTCCTGGGATAGAATGAGATTCAGGGCATTTTGTAAATCTGACTTTGGTTAGTTGTTGGTTGATTTTAAAGAAAAATGCAATGAGGTGGCAGAGTTTTGAACTCTATTCTGTACCCTTTTTAAATCACCAATTTAACCCAAAGGTCTAGGATGTCTGTGAACCAAAGAGAGAAACTAACAGAAACCCCCTTCACTCCTAGGGGTAAGGGCACCCAATCATTTTGAAGAGGGCTTTGGGGGAAGGTATGGGGTAGCATTGGTGGGCCAAATCTTGTACTAAAAAAAAAAAAGGATGAATTTAGATTTTGAGGTCGAAACCTGGTTAGCGCAGACAAGTGCTCTGTATTTTGAGGAGCTAGGTGCTTTGCAATTTGAAGAGCTAGGGGGTTCATGAAGAAGGTGGTTTTGGAATCTTTCACGGTGGAAGTAAAATTTCCCCACTTGTGACAAATAGGTCAAGTGCTTCAAAAAAAAAAAAAAACACCTTCCTTGGAAAGCTGTTAGCCATAAGATTCTGTGCATGTGACTGGAGATTAGAGCTCTTCTGGAACTTTGTCTCAAAACACAATTTAGGGCATTTACGCATAGTACAGCCACATGGAATTTTTTTAACAGCACAATCCAGAAACACAGGGTCATGTTGGTTATTGTCCTAGTACAGTTGGCTGCAGTATGAAACGCTGAAATTACAGCAATAGCTTTTAGGAGCATCCTAAACTTTTTATCTATAGTATCTTTGAAAGCAGGAACATATTCAGTAGGTACAGTGAGATGTTGGTTTAGGACAGACAGCAGGATCAACTACAGAAATAGCACACTTATTTGTGAACTCTTTATCCAATCGATAAGAGTTCAGTAAAGGTTTTGGGAGGACTGAAAATTCTTACAGACTGTGACAACTGGGTCACACCTGCATCTTCCATCTACTCCTAAACAGGAAAAGTTTTGAAGAGTTTTGTAGGTCTCTTGGTACCCAAAGGGGCATGGCGAGATGGAAGAGAAAATTGGTATTGAGAAGAAAATTGTGAGGAGAATCAGCTTGTAGAATGCCAAGGCCTTTTCAGAGAAAGAACTTTTCAATGTTAGTAAGCATTTAGTGGGAAGCTCCCTCTCTCCCTCAATATAGTGACAATCTAGGTGAGAAAGTTTCCTGCAGCCTCCTCTATTTCCTCCATATCGTCCTCATTTCCTTCTGCTCAAATTTCCTCTAGGACTTGCATATCAGGATCTGACTCCAGTTGAGAACCAGAAGTAGCAGAAGAGGCTTCGTGTTTTTGAGCCCTGCGTGAAGATGGCTGTATAAAGGCCATGATCTGTCTGAGGAAATGTGACAGATACATAGAATTCTGCCTTAGTCAAATAGGTTGCTTGTTGCGTGCCTGAACTAGAAATCAGTTGCTGAAACTGGGGTTTGAAGCAGCTCTTGTGCCAATGCAGAGGCATCGTTATTCTAAAGTTGCGCTATGTGCAGGACTTCGGCACAGCAAATCTCTGCCTACACTTTTCCTTTGTTTCCCTTTTGTCTGGTCTCCATCATAGCTAGGGTGAGGGTATTCTCATGTAGGATACTCACGGAGTATAGGGTAAGCATGTCCTAAGGAGTATGCAGTAACCCAGATGAAGACTGTCCTGTAATGTATTCTCATTGCAAAAGGGCAGGAGGAAGCGCCCTAGTACCTTATAAAAGGCTTTTGGCAAAGGTGACATTAAAGTGTGCAACCAGTGGTGTGATGCAACACCTGGTCACCAGGTATTAGAGGCAACAATGTCTTTGATGACCTCGCACTGCAGATATACAGCTGAGGCTACAGAGGTACAGTGTTGCTATTTTCAGCAAGAATTCAAGATTAGATTTTTCATGATAACACTATGTTCCTTATACCATAACAAAACTTACTTTTTGAGTTCAGGTCATCGTTAGGTTCAAAGGTGTAGCTGAGCCCTAATCATAACATGTTTGGGAGGAATAGCTCTGGAAATCAGGCAAAACATTAAACTAGTACATTGTTCAGCTGGGTAAAATAGAACTATGGTCACTAGCCATCTAGAAAGCCGCACATAGAAATACTGAGAATGTTCAAATTTCCATACTCGCCATAGAACTACAACCATTTGTAAAAGCCTTAAATCATCTCACAGGTGTTGAGAGATCCAAGAGCACTCTATTAAACTTGCTCAAAACAAAAAAAAAATTCCCTTCATAGAAAGAAATTCTCTAGACAGATGAACGCAGAGTGACTCCTGTTATAAATATTTTAAGTCCATTTCTATGTATTTCTAAGTGTAAGCTGGCATCCTGCAGTGCTGCTCTTGAATAAAATAAGACTTTACCTTCCTAAACCATTATAATAAATTCACAGTTGGGTAACATTACTGCAGACCACTTAGAAGCCCCCAAGGTCTAAAATGCCGTTTTAAGTGCTTTTATTTTCATTACTATACTAACTATAAAAGCAGAGTTTTTTTTTTATCCCTACAAATAACACAGAGGGTGCCATTTGGGGTGTGAACACTAGTAGTCTGTCCGTTTGGTAAATGTTACTTTGTTACCTATAAAAACTACAAATGCACTGAAAGCAAAAATTGCCCCATGGAAAACATGTGAAACATACTATTTAAAAATAAATAAAAACACAACAAACACACAAAAGACCATATGAAAAGCTAGTTTTCCCATGTATACCCACTACCAACGGCGTTTTTTTTTTTTTTTCAATGGTCACAAAAAATTATATTATATATATATATCATTGTAACTATGGCAACAGTGCTTTCCATCTATCCCCCTTGCTCATGTGCTTTTTCACAAATCTGCACAGAGTTTAAAGTCAAATTACAGGTATCCCCCCTGTGAGACTTCTCTTGGAGATATACTACCAGTTCGCACATCTGTAAAAGGAGCGACGGAACAACAGCTTTTAGTACAACCTTGAGATGATTAGATTAGGTGATTTGTTCTAGTAAGGGCTGTAGCAAGATCTGCATCAGTACCTCCACTAATAGAAGCAGTTAAGTATTGATTATAACTTGCTAAACAGAAAGGCAATATAATATTCTACTATACTCACCAGTCTGCACCCGTCCCAATCTGTAAATTTCACCTAAACCAAGCAGTAAAGTTGTTTTTTGAGCAGCTGTCAGTAAATAGGCTGACAGCTTATGAAGCGCAATTTGGAAAGCTTTGTCACCCCTAAACCATTTTTTTGTATATACATTACTGTTAAAAATCCCACGTTTTGAAGGCAATCCTATCAAATATATATCTCCAGGTCCCCCAGTCTCTGCAACCTGTAATACACAAGGGAATGCTAAAAGAGACAGAGAGTGATTCTGTAAAGACAGCCAGGTGAGATCTAGAGGTGAATACATATGATTATTGCTTATAATAGCAGGTCTTAAAATCATTTAATCGAAAAAAACAAAGTTACTCTTGGAACAGAAAGGCATATAAATTGCACTATTATTATTAACGATTTATATAGCGCCAACAGTTTACGCAGCGCTTTACAATGTATAGGGGAGACAACACAATTACAGTACAATACAAAACAAAGCTTTAGGATACAGTTCATGTTACAATTTTAAAATTAGATTTTTCACACTTTTGTAAACGCATCAATAGCAGCATACGCAGCCAGAGCTCTTTTAGGGGCCGATTGTTTCAAGTAGAAGTACAGCCTAAGGGCCCGTTTACATTGCAATGCCAGTGTTCAGTTCCATGTGCGTTTGTGGTGCATTTTTTGGCACTATTATTTTTAAACAGTGTTGCAGCTATATAAGTTTGTGGTGCGTTCACATGCATTCCAGTACATTTACGTGCAAAAAAAAAAAAAGTAAAAAATAATAATAAAAAAAACACACACCACGATGGTGTAAACTAGGCTAACTGAAATTCATTTTCTTTTCTTACATATGCATTCATATGGCATTTAGAAATGCATCTGTAAATGGGCCCTTAGCGTGGCCATGCTGCTGCTTTTTAAGGAAAAACATCCTCTACTACTTTTACGGAGTGTGCTGCCACAATAGCCTGTTATTTGACGTTTTGTTCAAACATTAGGTTCTGCTTTAATTGAATTATGTAGGAATCAAGTGAAATTCTAGCCCTGTATGGCTAGCACAAGTCTTCGCAGTGAGTTGATACTGCCTGTGGATTCTTTGAGCCAGCAAGTTGTTGTTCTGTCCACACAGACTAGGTCGTGTGGGGGGGGTGCATCTTTAGCAACATTGGAAACAGAATCTAAGGTTGTGCTTTACAAATGTGCTCATTGCTTGCTTTGGGCTTAACAGCAGCATCAAAAGTTCCATTCATTTTAACATATAATCAAATGAATCGGTGGGTGGGTCTAGGGGGGAGCACCTGGTCACATGACCAGTCAAATCAGTACAGATTGAGGTGCCTCACATCAGAGTGCTTGGCACCCATGATTTAGGTCTAACTGCATGGCCGACCTTTGAATTAGCTGTATGAACACTACATACGAACAACTGTCATACAATGAGGATACCAGCTAACAAGGTAATGTCAAAATCAAATCACACATGGCTTAACAAAAAAAAAATAAGGTGTGCAGAGTTTATGCATCTTGGAAAGTTACCAAAGACTCCACAGATCCCCTGTACCAGATTTATGAGGGCAACATCAGGCAGAAAAATCACTAATGCACTGCTCAAGTAACCCCAACAACCTCTGGAGGAACCCTGGTTAGAAAGGCTGTCCCAGGGAGAAAGAAAGAGCATGAAAGAGAAAGAAGGGTGAGAATGAGCAAGAGAGCTAGCGAGCAGGATTTCAGGGCAAAAAAATAAAAATAAAAAAATCACCAGACCATTTTCACTGTCTGGAGTCCCAGACTGACAAAATATGACAGGGCTTCCTAGAAAAGGTCATTTTAAAAAAGGGACCTCTTTTTACTGTTCATAGCAGTCAGACCCGGGACACAAAAATCAATAAAGAAATAAATAAAAAATAAATAAATAAAGCACTACTCGGCTGTAATTACCACTCAGATCAGGCAGTTTGAGATAAATGTAAAACTTGTTCTGAGTTACTGATTAAAAGGCAAAATATCAGACAACTATAATTAGCAAAATACGTTTTTTTTTTTGGAAACTTTTTCTTTATTGGTTTAGTGAAACTTTGGAACACATTTCAATTGCTTTCCTAAGGGTCCGTTCACACAGGGGCAACTCCGATCCGACTTCAGGTCGCCCCTAGTCGCCTCAGGTCGGACAACATTTAAAAAGCAATGTAAGTGAATGAGAGCCGTCTTAATGCACACTACTGAAGTCGCTCCGACTTCAGAAAAGGTTCCTGTACTACTTGAATCCGACTTGTAGGCGACCGGTACCCATTGATTTCAATGGAGGTCGCCTCCAAGTCGGATCTCCGTTTATACGGAGGCGACTCTGACAGAATTATCAGCTCTCAAGAGGGCACTCCACGCCATATTTATGAAAAAAATTTGGCGTGGGTTCCCCCTCCGAGAGCATACCAGGCCCTTAGGTCTGGTATGGATTCCAAGGGGAACTCCCTACGCCAAAAAAACGGCGTGGGGGTCCCCCCCAGATTCATACCAAACCCTTATCCGAGCACGCTACCCGGCCGGCCAGGAAAGGGGGTGGGGACGAGCGTGCGCCCCCCCCCCCTCCTGAGCCATACCAGGCCGCGTGCCCTCAACATGAGGGGTGCCTTGGGGAAGGGGGGGCCGCGCGATGAGGACAAGGGCCTCTTCCCGACAACCCTGGCCGTTGGTTGTCGGGGTCTGCGGGCGAGGGGCTTATCGGAATCCGGGAGCCCCCTTTAATAAGGGGGCCCCCCCGGATACCAGCCCCCCACCCTATGTGAATGAGTATGGGGTACAATGTACCCCTACCCATTCACCTGTGAAAAAAAGTACAAAAAAAAAACCACAACACACAAGATAAAATAGTTTATTGCACAGCTCCGGGGGTCTTCCGTCTTCGGGGGTCTTCTCGCCGGACTCCTCCGCTATCTTCTTGTAGCTCTTTTACTAGCGGAGGAGCCCGGCTTTCTTCCTCGCCGCCGTCCTCTTCTTCCGACTTCGTGGGGGTCTTGTCCCCCTCTTCGGTTCTTCTGCCGGGCCACCGCGCCTTCTTATAGCTCTTTTACAGGCGTTGGCCCGGTCTACTGTCGCCGCCGCCGCCGCCTTCCGTTCTTCTTCTCCTTCTCCTGGAGATGTTGACTCGACGCTCTCTCCGGCCGCAATGCCAGGGACGCGCTGTGCGGCGACTTATATAGGGACAAGGGGCGGGGTCATCGGTTGATGTCACATGGCGACAGTCCCAGCATCCTCCGGGACTGTGACATCGTAAGGGGGCGGGGTCACCATGTGACACCAACCCATGTGACATCAACCGATGACCCCGCCCCTTGTCCCTATATAAGTCGCCGCGCAGTGCGTCCCTGGCATTGCGGCCGGCGAGAACGTCGAGTCAACATCTCAAGGAGAAGAAGAACGAAAGGCGGCGGCGGCGGCGACAGAAGACCGGGCCACCGCCTGTAAAAGAGCTATAAGAAGGCACGGTGGCCCGGCAGAAGAACCGAAGAGGGGGACAAGACCCCCGAAGTCGGAAGAAGAGGGCGGCGGTGAGGAAGAAAGCCGGGCTCCTCCGCTAGTAAAAGAGCTACAAGAAGATAGCGGAGGAGTCCGGCGAGAAGACCCCCGAAGACGGAAGACCCCCGGAGCTGTGCAATAAACTATTTTATCTTGTGTGTTGTGTTTTTTTTTGTACTTTTTTTCACAGGTGAATGGGTAGGGGTACATTGTACCCAATACTCATTCACATAGGGTGGGGGGCCGGTATCCGGGGGGCCCCCTTATTAAAGGGGGCTCCCGGATTCCGATAAGCCCCTTGCCCGCAGACCCCGACAACCAACGGCCAGGGTTGTCGGGAAGAGGCCCTTGTCCTCATCAACATGGGGACAAGGTGCTTTGGGGTGGGGGGGCCGCGCGGCCCCCCCTTCCCCAAGGCCCCCCCCATGTTGAGGGCACGCGGCCTGGTATGGCTCAGGAGGGGGGGGCGCACGCTCGTCCCCACCCCCTTTCCTGGCCGGCCGGGTAGCGTGCTCGGATAAGGGTCTGGTATAATTCTGGGGGGGATCCCCACACCGTTTTTTCGGCGTAGGGGGTTCCCCTTAATATTCATACCAGACCTAAGGGCCTGGTATGCTCTCGGAGGGGGAACCCAGGGCAAATTTTTTTCATAATTTGGCGTGGAGTTCCCTCTTGAGAGCTCATTCTGATTGGCCGCGGCAAAAGTCGCCTGGCCTGGGGCGACTTAAAGTCGTGTTGTAAGTCGCCCCAAGTCGTGTTCAGGTCGTGTCCAAGTTGCCTCCAAAAGTCGTGTTGAAAGTCGTGTTGCCCCTGTGTGAACGGACCCTAAAACTACCTATCAAAAAAACAACAAAAACAAATCACTGACTAGATGAATACAACCTACCAACAAGTTTATTTAAAAGGCAAGGATACTGGTAGGTAGCCTTGAAACCTGTCATAGGAGAACAAAGACTAACACGTCAACCTCTTGGGTTATGTTTGGCAAAGATACCCTTGAATAGCGCATGTGGTCATCATGGTTTTGCTATTAATAGGACTAGTGTCCCGAATGTTTTTAAATTGATTTTAGTTTTGTAATACAAATTCATAATATATATATATATATATATATATATATATATATATATATATATATATATATATATATATATATATATATATATATATATATACATATACATATATATATATATACATATATACATATATATATATATACATACATACACACACAGGTCTGTCCTCTCTTGTAACCATAAATTCCAATGTATTTGAATTTTGAAGTTGTAAAAATAATGGATGTGATACACTAATAGCAGCCTTAGCTGAAACATACAGTGAGGGAAAAAATTATTTGACCCCCTGCTGATTTTGTACATTTGCCCACTGACAAAGACATGATCAGTCTATAATTTTAATGGTAGATTTATTTTAACAGTTTAAAAGTTATAAATTTATTTGCATTTTAATGAGTGAAATAAGTATTTGATCCCCTATCAATCAGCAAGATTTCTGGCTCCCAGGTGTCTTCTATACAGGTAATGAGCTGAGATTTGGAGCACTCTTCTAAAGGGATAACAATGACCCAAAGGCCGGGTTCACACCGCTGCGATGCGGGAACGCCGCGAATCCGCGGCGTTTTCCCGCATCGCACACCTCCCGCCGGCAGTTCACACTGCCCTATGCGGACGGCTGGGAGTGTCAATGTTATGTTAATGACACCCCCAGATCCGTCCGCATATCGCAGTGCGATCTGCCGACTCGCACAGGAATCGGATCGCATGGTGTGAACACCCATGCGATCCGATTCTGTTGCGGACCAAAAAAGGGTCCCGTGCGAGTTTGCTGCGGGAGCGCTGCGAATTCAGCCATACTATCTGTATGGCTGAACTCGCATCGCTACGGAGATCGGATGTGATTTGCGGTGCGAATCACATCCGGATCTCCCCCCGCAGCAGTGTGAACCCAGCCAAAAACACACAGCCAAAAGCAACAAAGGAGTGTGTGTAAAATTATATATATTTATTTACATATTTTTTTTTTTCCACATACATACACACTATGTGGGTTCTCTCTTGTAACAGTAAAGTTCAATGTATTTGAATATTAAGATTGTAAAAATAATGAATGTGATAAGCTAATAACAGCCTTAGCTGAAACAGAGGTCATTTATAATGGCCAAGTATGCAAATAATGCCTGATGACTTTATCTGCCTAGTTGTTCCAGGTCAAAAGGCACATCTAGGCAAATGGCATTTTCAGAAAGCGCTCAGCAGATGCAGTATTATTATTTGTATTTCATCCTATGACAGATTCACAAAAAATGCAATTCCAACCTCACGCCTTCACCCCTGGTGGGGTCACTTGATACACAGGAGTCCTCGTCATTTCTTCTCCGAGCATTGAATAATCCACTTTGATTTAAAGAGCCATGCTGATGTAACAACAACACTATTCTGAGTGTTGTACTACGAGCGCAGGGCGCCATTGTGACACGCCCCCAGGAGTTGTGTCCATGATGTTTTTGGTTCACAGCAAGTAGATTGAATGATGTAATGTCACTGAACCCAGAAGAGGTCCAGAGCTGCAACACAGTGCAATATGTTCAGGGGATATTGCCCTGGAAACGTTAAAGCATTGCTGTGAACGTTGCCTTATTATTAAATTCACAAATGCTGGGCTACTTATGAGTTTTAAAAAGTGGAAATGGAAAAATAAATAAAAAGTAACACCACACAAAATGCTGAATTTCCATTTGATATCACAGCAGGAGAGCTGAATGGATGAAGTTGTACATCAAGTTTGGTATGGGAAAAGAGGCAAAATTTACACACAACAGAAACCCCAAAAACTTGATTCAGCATTTCTTCATTACATTTGTCATTTCAAAGTACCACTTTGTAGCAATCTGTTCGATAAAATCCTCAGACAATAAAACACACAAACAGTGGCAGGAATAAAACTTTGATATACGGCACTTGTGAGGTATTAAAATCTTTTCATTCCATCTGGTACTATGAGGAGAACTACCCAAACCCTCCCCACATCACCACCTCTGCTGACAAGTTAAATGTTCCTGATTTAAAGATTTGCACAACATTATTGAACTTTGTTTAATGTGGTAGAGCCAACTATACCAGCCTTACAAGAATAAGAATGTCTCAACTTTTCTTTCAAAGCTGAAAAAAAAAAAATTTGAAACCACATTTTTGAACACTCTGTGTAAGACCCTTCCTTGTGCTGCGGTCTAATTTAAAATAATGGAGTGGATAAAATCCTTATATAGAGTGAGCAAAAAGGATTAGAGTAAGGGCCAGTTCACACTATAATCACACATTCCTGTGCGTTTCTCCTGCAGTGGAATTTTACAGCCCATTCATTTAAACGAGCTACAAATGCACTACTTTTGAAAAACACGCTGCAGCAAACTGCATGTTACAGGGGCGTGGTGTGGTGCCCACAAACACACTGCATTTGTGATCTGTATTTGGGGTGCCATTGATGCAGTACCCGCAGCAGATCACAAAGGCAGTGTGGGAAACGCACACGGAATGCGCCTTTCCCACACCACATTCTGATGTGAACCGACAGCCCTAATGAACAAGTGCAGCAGAAAAGGTAGACAAATGTCTACTGTATTATAGAGCGCTAATATGCATCAGAGGTAGCAGTCCTTCCTTCGTCAGGAGAACGGTCAAGCTGCTAATATTTGCTTTTTGCCTACTAGGCCTTCTTGCCGGTCATACTAACAGACGTTACCTGACCCATCTGCCGAAACTGTGCTCCAGCCAAGCACAGGAGCACAATGAAGGTATTATATAGAATGGTGTAGCATTCATCCCAAAAAAAAAAAAAAAAATTAATAAAAAGTGCCCTTTAAAATGAAGATCTGAGAACACATAGGAAGGAGCGCTACAGCATTATATATTCTATATTGTTTTAAGCACATGTATAGGAGAGTGTGTTAGGGTGGCAGCAGCTGTATTAACCACTTTGCGCTGGGTGAACATCCTGGGACGGCCTCGACTTTCGGGGGTTATATCTGAATCATGCCCGAGGCTACAGACATCATTCAGATATCGGCATTTTCAGCCGGCAGGTCTCTCTCCCCGATGCCCCTCCGCTTCCAGTGACGTCACTTCCCTGCGTGGATTAAAGTACAATTTAATGGCAAGGTAAACAATGACGCTCACAGGATAAAGATTAAAAACAAGCTCATCTGTATGTGGTATCTCTCATGCCGTCCAAGGCATGAGAGATACCACATACAGATGAGCTTGTTTTTAATCTTTATCCTGTGAGCGTCATTGTTCACCTTGCCATTAAATTGTACTTTAATAATACACTCAGGTGGCCCCGCACACACAAGCGGATTTTCCGTCTGAAAAAACGTGGATAGTTTTACCGACGTTATTTCGCACAAGCTTGGCTTTTTTACACACGGCCACACAAAAGTTCTCTGAAGTTTTGACCGTCACGAACGAGGTGACATACAACACTACGACGAGCCGAGAAAATTAAGTTCAATGCTTCAGACCATGCTTCGAATTGTTGCCGAGCATGCGTAGGAATTTTGCGCATCGGAATTTCGATCTGAACTTTTTCCCAACAAAAAAAAAAAGGAGAACCTGCTCTCAATCTTTTGCTGGCTGGAATTCTGCCAGCAAAAGTCCGATGGAGCATACACGCGGTCGGAATTTCTGACCAAAAGCTCACATCCGACTTTGGCTCGCAGAATTTCTGCTCGTGTGTATGGGGCTTTACACTAACCTATCTAGCCCTGAAAAGAAAAAAAAACATACATATCTTTTTCTGCAGACGACACAACCCGATATCCAGCAGCAGAGGCTCTGCAGAGGACATGGCCAAGGAATATGAAATGAATGGGAAGTCACGTCACCCATAGAAGTACTATGGGGCTTCCATTGACTGACGTGTTATCTTCTGCACCCACCTACACAGCGAAGCCGCCACTGACAGCTCAGTGTGGGATCAGAGCTTCAGCCGCTGGAGATCGGGTCAGATGAACACAGATTTTTTATTTATTTTTTCAGGGCTAGATAGGTTAGTGTTAGAAAGCTGGTGGCTATAGATGCAGGGATTTTAGTTTTAGCACGGACTTCCACTTTAAAGCAGAGTTCCAGCTGGCTGTTTGTTTGTCTTTTTTTGTTTGTTTTTTAAACACCCATGTGATTGTCACACCAACACATATAAAATCAGGAAGAATACTAAATGTAGGTTTTGGTAGTATTTCTCTGGTTAAAATAAATACTTTGGTCTTCCCTGTGAGCCCACTTCCAACTTGAGTGTGGGCACCCAAAGCCGATCCGTTGCTTGTTCCGGGATATGGCGCTCATGCATGCACATATATCGTAGAAAGCGTGGAGCGAATACCGCAATGCTGTAGGCAGAGGATGCCCATTGGCGCCTGTGACTGAATAAACTCAATTGCCAGGAGCCAATACACAGCGGCAACTGAGCATTGCCCAGCGATACAAGGTACATATAATGCTGGGGGGAAGAAAAAAAAAGAAAAAAAAGGTTCTCAATGATAAATTATGCAGTAGTCACACATGCAAGGACGAAAAGTTTCAAATGTGGGTGGAACGCCGCTTTAAGTCCTATAAGTTGTTAGGTTGGGCCTCCATAGATTAGACTTGATTTTCCAGCATGTCCCACAGATGCACAATTAGATTGAGATAGAGAATTGATTCGATTGAGATCTAGAGAATTTTGAGTTTATACCTCAAACCTGTTGTTGTGTTCCTCGAACCATTATTATCCTACTTAAAGAGAGCACTGTCATCAGCAAATACCATTTCCATGAAGGGGTGTACTTGGTCAGCAACAATGTCTAGGTAGGTGGTATATATAGTAACATCCACGTGAATAGCAGGACACACAGGGTACCCCAGCAGAACATTGCCCAACACACCACACTTGCTCTCTGCCCATACTGCATCCTGGTGCCATCTCTTCCTCAGGCAAGTGAAGTACACACACACCAGATGATCCACACAATGTAAGATAACGTGTTTCATCAGACCAAGCCTCCTTCCATTGCTCCGTGGTCCAGTTCTGTTGCTCAAGTGCCCATTGTAGGCCAATAAAACCTTTTCATCAATTTGAGCTCCAGTAGCTCTTTTATTGGATCGGAATGCACAGGCCAGCCTTTGCTCCCCACGTGCATTAATGAGCTTTGGCTGCCCATGACCCAGTCATTGGTTCTCCTTCCTTGGACCACTTTCTGAAGTTTTGGAGTTGCTCTGACCCAGTCATCCAGCCATTACAATTTGGCCTTTCATAAAGTTGCTCAAATCCTTATGCGTGTCCAATTTCTTCTGCTTTCAACCAATCAGCTTCAGGGGCAACATGTTCACTTACCAACACACAGAACAGGGTCTTCTAGCTATTAAAGGCATCTTGTGGCCTTCACTCTTATGCCCCGTACAGACGATCGGACTTTATGCCAACAAAACCGTTGATTTTTGTTCAAAGGACATTGGCTCAAACTTGTCTTGCATACACACGGTCATGCAAATGTTGGCCAACAAGTACGAACATGGGAACGTGGTGACGTACAACGAACCGAGAAAGAGGAAGTTCAATAGCCAGTACGACTCCTTCTGCTTTATTCCGAGCATGTGTGAACTTTTGCATCGGACTTGTGTACACACGATCGGAAATTCCAACAACAACGTTTTGTTGCCGGAAAATCCGACAACAAATGTTCGATGGAGCATACACATGGTCGGACTTTCAGCCAACAAGCTCACATTCAACATTTGTTGTCGGAAAATCCGATCGGGTGTACGGGGCATTAGGCGGCAGTTTTAGGGCTCTTTCACACTATATGCAGTGACTAGTCTTTCTGCACAAGAGCAACATAGCCCACCGCTAGGGCCCCATTCCCACCACAATGCAGTAAAAAGCAGACACACAACTTTTCCACAGCACAGCTCACTGCATGTTTCCACTGGTCAATGCTTAAAAAAAAAAAAAAAAAAAAAAAAAAAATGTATAAAAAGAAAGAAAACCCTTTGATGAGGTGTAATTTTGTGACACTTCAATAACGGTTAAAAAGAAAAACCAACATAACCCGTGTGATGTGCTTAAATGTTACTTCATGTCCCTCCTTTTCATCATAGCAAACACCAGCCTACAAAGTAAAACACTAGGGACTGGTGTGAAGGGGCAATAACTTTTACATAACATGCCGATTTTTTTTTTAGCGCCAACCTAAGGACAACGCACACAAAGGTGTGTTGAGAGCAAAGTTAAAAAAGGTGTCTCTGGTGACCAGTTTTTATACATGTCCTCCAAAACATGACTATCCCATTCTTATTTACAACAGCAGAGTGTGTAAAGGGATCACAGCCCAGCACTATTCATAGAGGAAACTAATTAAGCATTTTAAAAGACATATACGAATGAGCAGCAAGATGCAGGGAAGGGGTGGGGGTGGGGTGGGGGTGTTAAATGTGTTCCTTAATAGTGAACAAAGCAGAGAAGTGAGCCACGAACAACCTCTTTGTGTTTATGTCAAACAAAGGACTGCTCAGTCACACTGAAAATCGGCCCATTACTGGAGGAACACTTTGCACTTTTCATAATGAGGCCAATTTATTGAAGGAACACCTTTCACTTTTCATAAACGCCAATTTCTACATGACTAAAATAAAAGGTTTTTAAAACAGAAGTGCAAATAAATCAAAAATAACAAAATAAAACTGCAAGGCATAGAAGGATATCATGCATTAGCCATTAATAACACTGCAATAATAAGGTGCAAATCTGTTTAAGGTAAATTTATCTTTAGAGATTACAACAGGCGTATTCTTACCTGCTTTTCGCTCAGAGATGTTATTTTGGCTTGGAGTTCATGGAGCTGTTTTTTCAAGTCTGCATTCTGCCAAAAGGAAAAGGAACATGATTTTAGGTGGTTTATGTCACAAAGTCATAGTCACAAGAGTCTGCTAGCAGAGATGGGACAACATAACACAACGTGGTAGTAAATAGTCTAAAAAGCTTTGCTAAATGACTGTCATGAATGTTCCCTGTATTTAAATATATGTAAATCCAAATCACTAAAACCTTGTAAGAGCCAAAATGGTAATGGCAATTCAAAAGTGGTTTTCAGTCTCTTAAAAAGTGTATGTAAACCAACACCTTGTAAAACAATCCATTCAGTTAAACATAGAAATGAAAGGCAAACCTGTGTATGTGTATAAATAAAAAAATAAAAAAAACAAAAACACACATACACACACACACACACACACACACACACACACCCTCTCCTGATCAAATTTCTTCAGTTGCATAAGAGCTGGGGGAGGTGAAACAGTAGAACACAGATCTTCCCAGTATATAGCTGGAGGGGGGGGGCAGTATAAGGACAAGTCTGATCATTGGAGGAGAGCAGGCCGAGTTCTCAGCACATCTAGAAAATGGCCATGCTGTGCTCTCATGTCTAGCGTGGTCTGTTTTTAAAAAGGAAAGCCCAGAAATTGCCAGGAGTACCGGGGATTTCACATAACAGAAACAATACAAAGAACAGTAGACTTCTTCATACAAGTACGTGGTACAACAGGCACAGATCAGGAACAAATGCCGAGTTTACATATTCTTTAACTGAGCAACTTTAATTAAAATCTTACTAGGTGGTCCTGCCATGAAGGGCCTTGTTCAGTCATTTCCTGTCATAGGGTGTTGTAGGGCGACAACACTTCTCCTGTGTCCCAACTGTGCTCCTGCGTGGTTACCCTGTCACATGCACTTCTGCTGGAGACCACAAGGGACTGTATTAACCATTTGGCAGACATGGTCCATTGTTGTCACCATCAGGAGGCCAGCCCTAACAAATGCAATATCAATGCTGGCGTGCAAGTAGAGAAGTTGCTGTAAAGAGGCTGCAGGACATCAGCCATGAGATGCCATAAACATGCTTAGTGATACACATACCTTTAACAAACAAAATGCCATTCATTAGACCTGGTTCTCACTAGTGTTTGCTTGAGTCGCACAGAATAGCACATGGTTTCCAATGGAGCCCCTTAACATCAATGCAGCACAGCATGGCACACTTTTGGCATAGGGTCCTGTGCTATTTTAGTGCAATTCCAGTGCGATTTTGGCCCCCATAGACATTACAAACCAATTCCAAAATGCAATAAAGACGCACTATATAACTGCACTGAAAAAAATTAAAGAAATCGCAGCTGCAGTAGTGTGAACCCAGCTTTAGTGTTTACGTGTACTTTACATTTGATTTGTAAAATAAACATTAGATATAAATGTAACTATGCACAAATCAAAAACACAAAAGGTTCATAAGCGTGTACCTTTTGAAAGCTGGGAACAAAAACAGACAAAAAATACAAAAACAATCCCCTAAAGAGGAGTTCCACCCAAAAGTGGAACTTCTACTTTAAGCAGTCCTCGCCCCCTTACATGCCACATTTGAGGGGGGGGGGGGGGGGGGTGCTTGTGGATACCTAGTTGACACGTACTTCCTGACCAACTTCCTGCTTCCGTCACCTTGCCGCCTAGGCAACTCCTCCTCTCCCCCTCCCACTCTGCAATCTTCTGGGGCACGTCACAGATTGCCTGGCCACTAAGAGAGCACAGCACGACTCGTACATGTACAGTGTGCACCAGGCTGTGAAGCCGCAAGCTATCACAGCCGTGTGCTGACACTTGCAATGCCGGCGCCGCAGAGGGGTGAGGGAGAAAGCTGGCAAGTCCAAGCTAACCAAAAAACTAAAGCTGGCCATAGATGGTTTGAATCTCAGTTGGTTCAGCAGGAACTGGCCGAGATTTGAACCATGTATGGGCAGGCTGATTGAGTGCAACCAGCATGTGGGATTTTTAGGATGCCAGTGGAGCATTACAAGTGGCTATAACCGCTAGAAAAAAAGTGCTCTACCAGCTGTGTGTTCTACCCACCGGGAGAACAAAATAGAAAGATTTCCCCATCAACACAGTCTGATTTGATGAAGGAATCTAGCAAAAAAAAAAAAAAAAATTGCCTCATCTATGGCCAGCGTAACATATTCAGTTGCCATGATGGGTGATTATTTTGCTAATTTTAAAAACTTATTTTGACAGGCCACATGGCTACAACTAGCAGGCCCCGGACTGGTATGTCACTTTATTAGAATCAATGAACAGGGCTGTTCCCAAATGCAGTTTGTGCATGTGTATCATTCCTGTTCTGACGTCCTTGGATAGAGCTTAACATCGTCAAATACATAAAGCAGTCACATCCTATGCGAAATACCCTACACACCCAATTATGTGATAAGGAAAATGATCCTGTCCTTACCAATTCATCTTGCTTCATTGTGTCTGATTTAAACTGACTGGTACTGACTTTCAGGTTATTTTTATGTATAATGCAGCATAAAGTGAAAATTGAAAGACAAAAAAAAATGATAGTACACTTTCTATTGCTTAATTAGTGACTTAAAATGCACTTACCTGCGGATCCTGTTTCATTTGAGCTACCAGTTTCTGGAAAAGAAAAAGAAAATTCTCTGTTAACATTTTAGATCATTTTAAAGCATTACGCCACGTTTGTTGAGAAAAAAAAAAACTTTCCCCATTGGGTGATTTATTTACATTACAAGGATTTTAACAAACTTTTTTGTAGGTTCCTACAATCCCTGTGTGTTTGCGTCCATGTAAGAAAGCAATTCTAATGGGAGTGGTTTCATATTTATCAGGTGCAGCACCTGCAGGGCTCTAATGAGGAAAGCTGCTGGGTCTGCATCCCTTTAAATGCAATTTCCTATTGGGAGTATCACACCAAAAATGACTTTTTTTGTAGGGGGTGCCTGAAATCTGACTTGTATCTTAGTGCAGATGGCAAAAATCGGTGAGCCAATCACACAAGCAGGAAATTAGGTTTCTGGGGGTCGTTCTGTAAATACGCCAAGTAGCCATATTGCATTTTCAGAAAATTACAGCAGCTGATTGGAAAGGTAATTTTTAATAACATTCAATTACAATATGACTTGTGTTGCAATTTGCTATATTATTTTTTCTTTATTTGCGATTTTACCCCCCACAAAAATGGAGTTACCTTTTAAAGCTGAAATTCCTGTATGATCAGTATTGCTTCTACTATAGGTCCAGCTTGGCAAAAGTATAAAATATATATATATTTATTTTTTTAAATTCTTATACTAGATGGACCGCCGAGGAAGCCGCATGTCTTTCTCTCGCAACACAGACCAGTCACTCACTCGGCACAGCTTCCACTGAGAGAAGGCCTTTTTTTTTCAATGAATACAAGGCGTTCTCTGATTGGACAAGGTGGGGATCTTATCACTGCCGCTCCTCTCCGCCTAGAACTGCGTACCAAGAGTTGCGGTGGTGCCGAGCAAATATTCAGAGGGGGAGGTGCTCATACAAAACCCCATCAGGTCTCAGAAGATCACTGTAGCGCCAACTACTACACTGATTTTTCAGCTTCCTGAGCTACCTACCAGATCTGCTTACTTACATTATGCCAAGCTGGACCAATGTAAGTGATGCAACATTGTATTAATCATTCCTGGTGTTCAGCTTTAAACACAAATCAGACTGAATAAGGGTCCATTCACACAGGGGCAACTCAGATCCGACTTCAAGTCACACAACATGTAGAAATCAATGTAAGTGAATAAGAGCCATCTTAATGCACACTACTGAAGTCACTCAGACTTCAGAAAAGGTTCCTGTACTACTTCAATTGAACTTGTAGACGACCGATACCCATTGATTTCAATGGAGGTCGCCTCAAAGTCGGATCTCCGTCTATACGGAGGCGACTCTCAGAGAATTCGCAGCTCTCAAAAGCAGTTCCCCTTGAGAGCTCATTCTCTGATTGGCCACGGCAAGTCGCCTGGCCTGGGGCGACTTAAAGTAGTGTTGTAAGTCGCGTCCAAGTCACCTCCAAAAGTCGTGTTGAAAGTCATGTTGCCCCTGTGTGAACCGAGCCTAAATAGCATTGCAATCAAAAATGATCTTCACAAGGGAACAAAAAACTGTGCCATCTAGACCAGTGGTGCTCAACCCTGTCCTCAAGTACCCCCAACAGGCCATGTTAGCAGGTTCTCCTTTATCATGCACAGGTGCTTTAAATCAGAGTCAACGGCCTGGTATTTTGGACAGCTATTTTATCTAAGAGAAATTCCCAAAACATGGCTTGTTGGGGGTACTTGAGGACAGGGTTAAATCGTTGTTTCACCTAAAAAAATAAAAATAAAATTAAAAGCCAGCAGCTACACATACTGCAGCTGCTGGCTTTTAACAATAGGACACTTACCTATCCTGGAGTCCAGCGATAGCGGCACCGCAGCTGATCTTTCCATCAGCTGTCGAGTGCTGCCACCTCCATTGTGGGTAAAGGTACCCGGCAATGTAGCCTTACGGCTTCACGCCGGGAACCCTACTGTGCATGCGCGAGGAGCCGCTCCTCTCTCCTACTGGCACGGCGACAGGGAGAGGAGGAGGGAGCCCCGCGGTGATGTCACGGGCCATGGCACGGACTCCCGGAAGACAGGTATCCTGTTCCCCTCCCCCCAAAAGGTGCAAATTCTGGCACCTGAGGGGGAAAGGAGACAAATGAGCGAAAGTTCCACTTTTGGGTGGAACTCCGCTTTAAGAACCACTGATGTAGACAATGCTCTGTTCCTGCTTTATGCTGCTCACCTATAAGACATCACAGACTCTGCACCACTTTACATCATACATCACCCCATTACAGGGAGTTTATTTAAACAAATATACAGAAGGCCTCATGCACATGGGCAGAAAAGGTTACACTCAAGTTAAGAAACAAAAAAAAAATCATTTTACTTCAGTAGTTGACATCTATACATCTGTTTACTCATGTACATGCACGAGAGTACGGGTGTAGAACCATAAATTTCATACGCCCGTGTGCATGAGGTCTAAGGCTTCTTGCACACTGTACTGAAGTATGAGCATCAGACATTCTTGGTAGAAAAAATGCGAGGGTGGGCAATATATTACTTGAACGTATTTGCAAGTATGCACACACATACAAATTCTTCTAGCTTTATTGTGCGACATATGCATGTATTTGTGCATATTACATGCCAAAATACGTTACAAGCAACTCTGATTTCTTCTAACTGATCTCTATATGCAGCACATGTTTACGCAGGTTATTACTTCCCAGAGAATCAGCATGCATCGTTTGAAACAGTAGGTAGTAATGTGAATAACCTGATTATACAGGGACTACATTTTTTTCAGGGCCTGCTCACACCAAAAATCAGGAGGATAGAAGTCAATATGCACAAGTGAGGGTTAGGGGGGGGGAAAGGGGGGGGGCAACACTTTGGTGTCCTCATTTATAACAAAAGGCTACCTCACTTCTGGAGAAGGGAATAGCACTGTATTTCTATACAATGTCCTGGAAGCATGGTGCGATCACTCCCTATCTGAAATCGGGAGGTCTACAGATGTCAGAGAAAAGGGGCTCCCCTGCACAGTGCTCTCACACACCAAAAATGTGCTTACAGGAGGGCAGAGCACAGAGAAACCCAATTATGAGCCACTGCTCCTTCTCTATGCAATCAGCAGTCTGCTGTGGGGAGGTGAAATGGAGCAATTTCCCAATTCTAACAGAAAAAAGTAGCATTCTCCAGGCTATGTAGTGTGGCAGGTATTTCTAACACATAAAATTGTCTGAACGTTATAAATATGTAGGCAAAGCAGTAATTACAGTATAATGGTACTTTAGCATTGAATTAGGTTGGCCAGAGAGAAGCCAAAATTTTCAGTTTTAAAGTGCATATCAGCAGACAGCTGAACTGAAGCAGAAAAAAAAAAATAAAATAAAAAAACTAAAATACACAGAAGATAAACCTGTATATGGGAGTAGTCTCACCTGCCAAAGGATTTGTATTTATCCCTTCAGTTTAAAGATTTATATAGTCCTGCCACACAACACAACCACCCTGCCATGAGTGGGGACCTGACCAGTCTTTCCCGCAGTTTCACTATCACATAAAAGGTCCCCCCCCCCCTCCAATCCTGTGACTGAACACAAAGGCGAAGCAGTAAACTGATGATCTTGTCTTTGTCACTCTCCTCCTAACAGCAAGCTCCATGCAAAGTAGCAAACCTGCCCTTCTTTACTGCTTCTCTCTAGCTCTCTCTGAGCTCCTCTGTACAGATTGTAGGAGTCGAAAGACAACTCAAATTGAGGTACTTTCACTACATAAAAATACAATTATTATTATTTCAGGTACTTATGTAGCGCCGTCAATTTACGCAGCGCTTTTACATATACACTGTACAGTCACATCAGTCCCTACCCCAAAAGGCGCTTGCAACCCAAGGTCCTTAACACACATTCATACATATACTAGGGCCAATTTAGACAGGATCCGATTAACCTACCTGCATGTCTTCAGAGTGTGGGAGGAAACTGGAGTACCCGGCGGAAACCCACGCAGGCACAGGGAGACCATGCAAACTCCGGGCAGATGGTGTCGAGGTCGGGATTTGAACCAGCGACCCTTTTTGCTGCTAAGTGAAAGTGCTACCCACTACAACACTGTGTAATGTCAGTAATGCATTTTATATCTGCTTGCAGTTAAAACAGCAATTATACTGGAGTGCATGACCTGTGATAACCAGTTTTGGAAAATGCATATACATGGTAAAGAGGGGCAATGCACCTAGCTACACACAAAAAAAATAAAATAAAAAAAAAGAATTAAAAACACAGGTCTAGTTTCAGTTTAAGAAAAATATGGAGCTGCGCTAAAAAAAGATTAAAAAAAATAATAAACCCCCAAACCAATGTGATAGAACCAATCATGTAGCAAAATTACACAGTAAAGCCAATCTAATTTAGGAAGGCAAAACATACCACACTGATTAACAAAAAACACACGTGAAATAACAAATTCTTACTTAACATACATGAAAAATTGTAAAAGTAAAAATAGGAATTGTGTATTAGATCCTAATAAAAAGGAACAAAAAAAAAAGGAGTCCATATGATTATGTATCCAATAAAAAAAACTATAAGTAGTCCGTGCAAAATGTGTAAACTTGATCCGGTGAAAAGATCCAAATCACACCCCTGAAAAGTGCAGTGAATCAGACAGATGCCTCCACATTGTTAGCAATTCTAATAGCTTTTCTAATTTGTTTCTGCTGGCCTATTTAATTTTTTATTGTAATTTTGCTACATGATTGGTTCGGGGGTTTATTATTATTTTTTATTATCTTTTTTTAGTGCAGTTCCATATTTTTATTTCTGGTTGGTCGTTGTATAACAGTTTGAGTTGCAGCTTAGTTTTTAATTAATAGCGCAGTTTTCTCATTTACAATACTAGTTTAAATTTAACCTGGAAAGCCTTAATTCTTCAGTTTTCATTTATTCATTGTAAACCTAAAATGATAGGAGAGGTTTCCGTCAGCAGGGCCTGGCACATTCAGCACAAACCTAAAGAGGCCAATGCTGGAAAACCTTTTCAGCAGAGTCACTCCAGACGGGACGGAACAAGTGTTCCAGGAAGCTGCAGTCAGCATGTTGAATGCAATGACTCCGACAGACACCAGTGCACCAGAACAATAAAAAAAATTAAATAGGCCAGCAGAAACAAATAACTGAAAGCAGAGTGCACCTTCCCTGAATGTTACTAAGCTCAGATTAACCCACATTTACAATATTTTATTCTGGATCTTAAGAAGGTTCACCAATAAAACTACCATGTTGCTTTTTGTTTTAACATATCACTAGATTTATTTAGCAACAGTGCAATAAAGAAAAACAACCCTAACATATCACCGTAGGTAGGGACAGAAGACCAGTCAAGTCCATTATGGCCAACTACATTTATTTTATGTGAATAAACACAAAAGGAGAGGCCTCCGATTATGTGTCTTCGACCATGTTTGCCTCGTGTGCTTTTTACATGTCTTTAGGTGTGCTGCCAGCAAATTCTAATCTACTGGCCGTTCTAACAAACCTTAGCACACGATAACACACAGACCTTTAAAAGTTTCAGCTTAAAATCATGGAGGAAGAATGAGGCCCGTTTACATAGCTCCCTACTGTCCCTCAACAGGAACCAAAACTACCAAAAGTTTTATACCATGCTAAACTTTTTATACAACCTCTATATCCTTGTGTTCTGTCACCATAAAAAGGAAAAGTAACGATGAAAGTCACCTGCGAGTCTAAGGCCCCGTGTACACAGGGCATCTAAATCCTGGAGTTTGTGTGCCCGGGTGGTACAGGTACAGTGCCCAGTCTACCAATCAGAACCCGCCTAGCCCGTCCGGTCAGCAATGAAGAGGAGAAAGCCGCTGGGATTTCAAAGCTTTGGATCGGTAAAGCAGTGTCTCGATCTCTCACATCGGGTGATCGCGGTGGGGTCCATGATGATGGGGCCCAGTGTAAGTTCCCCTTACCTTAGATTTTCTGTAAAGTGAACTTACCCTTTAAAGTTTTTCCTCTTAATACATTCTATGCATTAAAGGGAAAAACCTTCTGTGCTGCAGCTCCTTCCCAGACCTCACCTTTTTCTTACCAAAGTCTGATCCGATCCAGCAATGTACACAAGAGCAGTGGCTCACTCTGCTGTCTCCCTGCTCATTGGGCAGATAGATAGCAGCAGGAGCCATTGGTACAGGAGTGGGGGGAAGAAGCCAGGTTCCGCTGTCTGAATCAATGGACTGAACAGCGGGGATCGGGAGCAATCGCGCATGGGTGCCCCCATGGAAATCATTTCATGGGGGCACCCGCTGATGAGGAGGGGCCTGGAGCGCCAACAGGGGACCTGCAGGATTTCACTATTTATTCTTAATACGGACATGCAATTGGGTACTATTAATTACTGCAATGTCATTGCTGGATTTTGCAGTGTTGGTGAGCACGGATCAGTGTGTGTGTGTGTGTGTGTGTGTGTGTGTGTGTGTGTGTGTGTGTGTGTGTGTGTGTGTGTGTGTGTGTGTGTGTGTATATATATATATATATATATATATATATATATATACACATATATATATACACACACACACACACACACACACACACACACACACACAGAGTATATATCCAGACTGCTGTTCTTCACGTTTACTCCTGCATATGACTGCACTGTGGTTCCATCAGCCAGCTCATATGTCACAATTGTATCTTGTTGTGATGTAGGGGGGGCAGGGGACATAATCGAAGCCCACAGAGTGGAGCAGGCATCCAAAAGTCCCCAAAAAGTGTTCAATGCAAAATATTCTTCTGCAGGCTTAGCTCTGCAACAGAGAAAAGATGCGAGTTGCAGTACTCCCTCTGCAAGCCCACCTTTACTGCAATACTGCAAGCCCACTAGGCAACTGGAGTATTCTGCAGAGTCTAATGACTCTAGATGACAATATTTCTGCCATTTACACATTAGTTCTAGGCTGCATAGGCATTAGGTTACATACTAAAAATCTGAAAAGATAATTATTCACCGATACCAAGCAGGAGATACTTTCTTACTTCAAAAAATTAAATCTGGTACTGCCAATTTATACCCACGATAGGTTATATTTTATTGTACTTCAGGATAATCTTTAGTGGGATAGGCAGAGTAAATGGGTTTCCATTCTTCTGAACAAAGCAACAACCAATAAATAGAATCAA
Organism: Lithobates pipiens; assembly: GCF_037356315.1. NCBI lineage: Eukaryota > Metazoa > Chordata > Amphibia > Anura > Ranidae > Lithobates > Lithobates pipiens. The sequence continues at coordinate 222,047,415 of NW_027507686.1, read as the reverse complement.
TGTTGATACAATTTGTAGGCGACAACTGATCTTTTAAAAGTGTAGTAACTGTGCTCTTCCTCCAGATGTCACTGCTGCAGCTGCCATCAGGACAAAGTATCCGGGTGATGAAATACTTCTACAAACTAACTACTTTGCAAAAGAGATACATGAAAGTACAATTACTGTATATTTGTAGTTCTTGTTGCTCTTTTTTTCTAGCCTATTCCCATGAAAGTTCCATTTTAACCAAATAAAATTCAAATACAGATTTTCCTCATATATTTCTTTCATGGGGAATTTCACAGTGAGAATACATACATACATACACACACACACGACGGGTAAATTAATTATTGAGATGAAATATACAATCTCATCTTAAAAGTGGTAATAAAGTTTTGTCAACTTGTAATAAGGCTTACCTGTAGGTACAGTGAATATCTCCTAAACCTGCACTGTTTAGGAGATATTCACACACAAAAGGGCCACTGCTCCACCTATAACCGGCCTATGCAGCAAGGAGCACTAGAAGGGCAACGCATATAAAACAAAATACTGGGGTGCCTTGACGGGGCTCTGTAGCTTACGCATGCATTTGCAAATGTGTGCAAACTTAACCCCTTTTTAAACGCATACTGTTAGACAGGACAAGTCGGCTGGTTAGCAGGCTGGTAAGTTGAGCTCAAAAACTTCTCTGGTTTAGTTTGCTATGTGTTGCCTTTGCAGTGCTCCTTGTTGCATAGGCCAGTTACAGGTGGGGGAAATGGCACTATGTAATGTATCTCAACTGTTTGGTCAGTTTCATCAGGAATGAACCTATGGGAATGTAGGCATCCAACACACCTGGGATGTGTAGAAGTGGTTGTAAACCTCAGACATGAAATATGACAAAAGCATATTCCTCTACAGTGTGCGCTTGTCTCACTCCAGAACACCAAGTGTAATTTCTGTCTGCTGCCTTGTTCTGCTATCTGCATGAGTCACTTTCTGACAAGTTTTCCTGACACCAAGAGAGAGACGGTGACGGGGGAGCTCCAGCACACAGCCTGCGATTGGCAACCTCAGTTCTGTTCCTGTGTGGGGGGGGTGTGTCTATCTGCCAACCAGCTCTCCTCAAGCTCCACAATGTAACTTCAGCTCCTGGCCCCATTCTTTCTGAAAGCTCAGACAAGCTGTATAAATTCTGCACTGAACAGCTATAGAGTAGAGAAGACTACAAACAGGTACAACTTATGTAGGGAGGATGCGATTCATCTCTGTGCACTACCTGAGGTTTGTCACATCACTGGGTATATGTAAGGGTTTATAGCCACTATCCCATGCCAACTTAGCATACCTTTTTTCATATACAGGCAATGTGCGATGAGCAGAAATTCAATAAAAATAAATACATTTTTTAAAGAAAGAAACAAAATTTCTACTTTCGAAAAACATCCTCCTCCTTCAGCATTTTTATTTTGTGTACACTGCCAGTGGTGCATGCACAGTACATTGGCCTTTATTTACTAAAGCTGGAGAGTGCAAATTCAGGCTCACTTCCAGGGGCGGACTGACCATTGGGCCACTCGGGCACTGCCCAAGGGCCTCGTGCCACTAGGGGGCCCCATCAGGGTTGCCAGCCTCAGTAAAACCAGGGAAAATATATAAAAAAAAATCTGTGTTTTTTTTTACATCTGTCTCTGAAATGTCCCTTACCGACATCCTTTTGGTCTAAAAATCCCAAGATCATAGCTGCCCCACCTCTCCAGTACATTCTCAGCCAATAGAAACGAGAGAGAGAGAGAGAGAGAGAGAGAGAGAGAGAGAGAGATTGTGTGTGTGTGTGAGTGTGATTGTGTGTGAGTGTGATTGTGTGTGAGTGTGATTGTGTGTGAGTGTGATTGTGTGTGATTGCGATTGTGTGTGATTGTGAGTGAGTGTGATTGTGTGTGAGTGTGATTGTGTGTGAGTGTGATTGTGTGTGAGATTGTGTGTGTGTGTGTGATTGTGTGTGTGTGTGTGATTGTGTGATTGTGTGTGTGTGTGTGATTGTGTGATTGTGTGTGATTGTGTGATTGTGTGATTGTGTGTGTGTGTGATTGTGTGTGTGTGTGATTGTGTGTGTGTGTGATTGTGTGTGTGTGTGTGGCCCCATAATGTCTGATTGCTTTGGGGCCCCATAATCTCCTATTGCCCGGGGGCCCCATGAGTTGTCATTCCGCTCACTTTGCACTTATTCGTATAAACCCCAAATGTACACACCCGACTTTTCTATGCCGGAGTCAGGTGCCAGGATGATTCGACTCCAGCATGTAGATTCGGCCATTACATCATCAGTGGCTGCCCAAAAGTGGAGTAAAAAAAAAAAAAACCTGCAACATTGTACTGAGAAGAAGCCTGGATAAAAAAAGGCTGTGTGTGGTGTGTCATAATGTGAAATAGCCTACCCTCTACAAAAAAGGTGAAGTGCCACTTTAAATCAAGAATGACTTAACTCCTGTGATAAATATAAAAAAGGGGTTTCACCTGGTGAAATTGTATTTCCACTTTCAGGGCCTCCTGTAGAGACTGCAGCTCCATCCTCCTTTCTCCTGTTTCCTCCAAATGCTGCAACTCTAACATACGGGGCTTTTCACAGAAAGAAAAGGTCTTCCAGGATTTAGACCTGTTGAAAAAATAAACAAACAGAGATTAAGTAATCACAGATGTGTTTGAGGACTATCGGTGGTGGGTAAAAGGACCAAAAGTGTTAAGTACTCCCACTCCTGCATTAGTCAGAGAGGCCCAAAAGACTTTGTACTAATCCTGCCATCACGGCCTTGGGTTGAACTGCCTGATAATTCTGGACATAATGACGAATTGCTACATAACAATCAGTAAGCCCAGGAAATCATACAAGCACATACTATTTTATGTATACTTGTTGCCAATACCATAAATCAGCTGGTCTTGGGCACAAGGAAAACAAACACTGCATTGGTATATTGATATATTGGTATATACGATATTGATGTACATTGCAAACACAGTTGTAGCAAGGGCTGTGTAGTGTCAACGAACTCCTCCATCAATACACATACACGACCTTTTGATCCCATCAATACTATGCAGCAAATGTGCACATTAATAAGGGCTCATTCACACCAAAGCTTTACAACAACACACGCACAATTTTGAATGGTACCCCAAATTACTAGCACAAAAAAATAAATAAGGCATACCCATGTTGTGGTGCATTGGCAGCACATTAAAAAGGTTGGTCTTAAAGTGGATGTAAACCCAACATTTTTTTTTTTTTTTTTTTAAGTCATAATGTAGAGTATAAGATTTCCTATCATTTGAGCCCAGTCTTGCCACAAAGAGTTAATCCAGCTCTGATCAATCCTTTTATTGTTCAGTGAGAGTCAGAGAAAAACTTGGCCAAATCCTCCCCCTTGCTGGGAGTGACAGGCGATTTACATATCTGTGCACTAGCCTAAGAGACATGCATTATTTTTTTAATTCCCTCCCACTCCTTTCTTCTGCTGCTCTGCCAGGATTGGATGTTCCACACCTCAGCATAATTGGGCATGCTGAAGTCATGTGGTTACTTTTCTGTCTTTTCGCTGGATGTTAGAGATCATAGCAGAAGTTCAGTGTAAGAAATACACAGGAGAAAATGCATATTGACAAGGGGAGTGTAGAGGTGGGCGGGGAGTCTACTGACATCACAACTCCACCCACCGAGCTCCAGACAACAGACCCACCCACAGAATCTGCAGTTTTTCAGGGGTCTCATAACAGACAGAGGGGAGACATTTGATGGGTAAAGATTCATGTAGGAGGCATGTATATCCTTATAGATAACCCCTATGGCAGTAGTTTAGAAAGGATGACATTGGGTTTACATCCACTTTAATAGAATGTTAAAGCAACAAATCACTAAGATGTCAACAGGCCCTAAACATTACAACTTCTCAACTTCCTCCAGACTCTGGACACATCCCATATACAAAAATGTGGTTGTTCACTGCCGACAACATAGGATTTGAGTACTGTCCGTGATACTTTTTTTTTTATTTGCACTAAAATATCATTTTTCATGGACCAGCTTTTGGGGGTATGTCCTCTTCTTCAAGGTCCAAGCAGTACTGATTCACAAAAGTTTTAGTAGAAGGTAAAATGTTAAAAACAAAAAATAAAAATCTTTGAAGGAAAGGAAACTGAAAAAAGGCTACAATCACCTCAAGCATGCAAGTGTTGAAAGAAATACACACAATATCTCAGTTTGTTATTCCTGAGTAGCAACCCAGTTTCAAACCTTTCTTCCCTGTCAATTTATGACAAGAGTAATAGCTTTTTCACCTGCCATTGGCTCCTCCTGCCATCAATCACAGCCAGTGAGGAGGAGCAGGGGGTGGAGCCGAGCCACACTCTGCATCTATGGACAGAGCGCCCTCAGAGCAAGTGGCTTGATATGAGAGCCCTTGCAGGGGCCATCTTTCTACACCCAGGCCGTTTACAATGTAATCGTTCTGTCAAATGACAGAGCGATCACTTGTAAATAAACCGGCGTCATTACATGACACCGGTTCCTCTCTCCCCTCCACGTACCAATCTGTACAGTGGAGGGGAGAGATCGGATGGAAGCAGCGATGTGGGCTGGATCTGTAGTGCCCACAGCGCTGCCCTGTGACAGCCATCCCTCCATACCCAGCCAATGCCCCAATACCCTGCCAATACCCAGCGATACTAGGTAATACTCTGCAATACCCAGCCATACTCGGTAATACCCAGCCATTATTACAGTGGAGGGAGAGGTCCATTACAGTGGGGGAGATGACGTGGATATTACAGTGGGGACTATATGGTGGTGGAATTTTCACAGGTTTTTGCAAATTCAATTATTATTTGCCAATCTGAAAGATGATCCGATCCGTGACTCTGATCCGAGGAATGATTCAATCTGAATTTTTTGATCTGTTGCACCCCTAATATACACATACATATGCACGCATGCACACACACACATATATACATACATACACATTATATTATACACACATATACACCATTGAAATTACTTAAAGCGGAGTTCCACCCAAAAGTGGAACATTTGGCACCTTTCAGGGGGTAGAGGGGACCTGTTTTTGACCGGTCAACTTCCCCACTTGGGGAGACGGGTTACATAGTTACATAGTTAGCCAGGTTGAAAAAAGACACAAGTCCATCCAGTTCAACCTTAAAAACAAATAAATAAAATAAAAAATAATCGTACAATCCAGATACCCAATTTTATGCCCACAATTGATCCAGAGGAAGGCGAAAAAAAACCCAGCAGAGCATGCTCCAATTTACTACAGCAGGGGAAAAAAATTCCTTCCTGATCCCCCAATAGGCGATCGGATTTTCCCTGGATCAACTTTACCTATGTTAGTACCTAGTTATATTATGTACCATCAGGAAAGTATCCAAGCCTTTCTTAAAGCAATCTACTGAACTGGCCAGAACCACCTCTGGTGGGAGTCTATTCCACATTTTCACTGCTCTAACTGTGAAGAAACCTTTCCGTACTTGAAGCTGAAATCTCTTTTCCTCTAGACGTAAAGAGTGCCCCCGTGTCCTCTGGGTTGACCGTACAGAGAACAACTCAACACCAAGTTCACTATATGGACCCCTAATATATTTGAACATGTTAATCATATCCCCCCTTAATCTCCTCTTCTCAAGAGTGAATAAATTTAGTTCCTCTAATCTCTCCTCATAGCTGAGTTCCTCCATGCCTCTTATCAGTTTGGTTGCCCTTCTCTGCACTTTCTCCAGTTCCCCGATATCCTTTTTGAGAACTGGTGCCCAAAACTGAACGGCATATTCCAGGTGAGGTCTTACTAATGATTTGAACAGGGGCAAAATTATATCTCTTTCTCTGGAGTCCATACCTCTCTTAATACAAGAAAGGACTTTGCTCGCTTTGCAAACAGCAGCTTGGCATTGCATGTTGTTATTGAGCTTATGGTCTACCAAAACCCCCAGATCCTTCTCCACTATGGATTCCCCCAGTTGTACTCCCCCTAGCATGTATGATGCATGCATATTCTTAGGCCCCAAGTGCATAACTTTACATTTATCAACATTAAACCTCATCTGCCACATAGTCGCCCAATTAGACAGTGTATTGAGGTCGGCTTGTAAATTGGAGACATCCTGTAAAGACGTTATTGCACTGCATATCTTGGTGTCATCTGCAAAGACAGAAATGTTACTTTTGATGCCAGACCCAATATCATTTATAAAGATGTTAAAAAGTAAGGGTCCCAACACTGAACCTTGGGGTACACCACTGATAACCTTAGACCATTCAGAGTAAGAGTCATTAACCACGACTCTTTGAATTCTGTCTTCTAGCCAATTTTCTATCCATTTACAAACTGATATTTCCAAACCTGTAGACTTTACCTTACACATGAGCCGTGTGTGCGGAACTGTATCGAATGCTTTTGCAAAATCCAAGTATACCACGTCCACCGCCACCCCTCTGTCCAAGGTTTTACTTACCTCCTCATAAAAAGAAATCAGATTTGTCTGACAACTTCTGTCTTTCATGAATCCATGCTGTCTGTTGCTTAAAGTGTTATTGTTCAGCAAGAACTCGTCGATGTGGTCTTTTATTAAACGCTCCAGTATCTTCCCAGCTATAGAAGTTAAGCTAACAGGTCTATAGTTACTTGGTAAAGACTTTGATCCCTTTTTAAATATAGGCACCACGTTCGCCCTGCGCCAATCCAGTGGGACTATTCCCGTCATTGCGGCCCGCTCTCCCGGAAGTTCAGGCCAATTAGAAAGTGCAGCGCATTTCGCGCATGCGCAGTTAAGGAACCAGCAGTGGCTTCACTGCTGGGTTCCGTCACCAGGAATGGCGGCGGCAGCACCCATGAGTGGATCCGTAAATCAGGGTGGGGTGCCAACATCATGGACTCCCTGAACAGGTAAGTGCCCTAAAATTAAAAGTAAAATTAAAGCGCTGCTGACTTAATTTTTTTCACACAGGCTGGACCTCCTCTTTAACCACTTACCTACCGGGCACTTTAACCCCCTTACTACACAGGCCATATTTTCAGCTTTCAGCACGGTCACACTTTGAATGACAATTGCATGGGCATGCAACACTATACCCAATTGAAAATTTAAACTTTTTTTCACACAAATAGAGCTTCCATTTGGTGGTATTTAATCACTACTGGGGTTTTTATTTTTTGCTTAACAAAAAGATAAAATAAAAAAGAAGACCAAAAATTGGGTGTAAAAAAAAAATAAAAAAAATAAAATAAAAAAAAAAACACCTCGTTTTCATATTGTTTTCTCCTTCAATGATGTGCACTGATGAGGTGGCACTAATTAGGCGCCACTGGTGGGCACAGATGAGGTGGCAGTGGCTCTCTGATCGGGACTGATGTCCCTCTGACAAATACTGGTGATCGGCTGTCATTGGCTGACAGCTGATCAAGTGGTAAAGGTTCGGGGTCAGCCGGGTCTCAGATTCGCCGACTACAGAGCACGTTGTGCACACCCCACAGGGGGCGCACAGGCAGCTCATATACGGGAGAACATGGACGCCCACCCAGCAATTTAGGCCAGCACTGTAGCCGTTCTGGCAGATAGTGTCCTGCCATCATATAGTGTCTGCCCCGTACTGCGCATGCGCAGTACTGAGCAGAAGCTTCGGAAAATCTCTGAAGATGAAAGGCGCCTGCGCCGTGAGTGGAGGTGGTAGCCCCACCATCCAAGCGGACATAGGGTTGGGAGAATTAGAGGGCCCCTCGCGGGCTCCCTTCGCTCGCCATGCTTCGGGCTCAGCCTCGCTACGCTCGGCTCTTTTATATTCCAACTCTCTGTGCATTTGGATGGTGGGGATAGAACCTGGACTCACGGTGCATGCGCCGTTCATCTTCGGGTATTTTCGGAATCTGTGTGTGCTGTGTACTGCGCATGCGCACTACACAATGGACACTATCCGATGGGGGACAGTATATGATAGGACACAGTCTTTCAGCTATAGCGCAGGCAGGAAGAGGTTAAAAAGTATAACTAAAAAGGCAAAACGTTCTTTTTTGTTTTAGAATGGAAATGGATTAGAACACCTGTACATTGTTATTGCCATCTGTGCCCCCGTTATCGAGATTCACCCTCTCCATTTGTCCTGTTTACCATCATCATTGAAAGTGAAAGCCCCCAAAAAAAGTAAGAGGGGAAATCTTCCAATAGGGACACTAGTTCTGGTGACCTGGGGGCCCAAGGGATTTCCTTAATTTGCAGGCATCTCTTCTCACTTCCAGTTTTGGCTATGGAACTGGAAGTAAAGGGAAATCTCCACAATGGAACACAGATTTTGTGGGGGGAGGGAATAAAAATAAAATAAAAAAAACGTAGTTTTGCCTATAGTTCCATTTATAAAAAAGTTGTGCTGCAGCACTATATTATAAGTGCAATTGCACTTCAAGTTCTCTTCCCTGTAAGATTTAGAAATGGCTGTTGCTCCTGCAAGTGAATGCCATCTAATGAAGCTTCCTATGATGGACGTGGCAACAATGCTGCATTGCTCCCAAATTCAAATTAAGAGTTTTGACTCTTGTGTAAGCTATGTCTGCTTGAACAAGTGTTATGAAAAAATGCTGCAGGGCGCATAGGTATCAGTATGTCACTGCGGATTTATAACCATGCAATTTGTTGATCAGCATCTGCCAACGCCTAGCCCCGCACATTGCCTCTGTTTCTGAAATCCTACCACTGTTAGGCTTAATGTACAGGGGGCGCTGAGGAAACCGCCTCTGAACAAATTTTTTGACAGCTTTAAAAATGCCAGTTTTGCCACGTTTGCATGCTGCGTTAAGCTGCATTTTGCGTCTAGGAGCGTTTATTCAAGACAACTTTATAGGACCCTACCAAAGCTCAAAAAACAGTATTTAACTATATTTCAGTCAGTCATTCTGTGAGACCAGAGTGAGTAGCTGCAGCTCAGAGAGCGGCAGTGTACTTGTATCTACCTCAACTTCAGTGCTTTTACTATGGATCCCATAATGACCATATGTGAGAGAGGAAAAAAAAGGCAATTTTTAAATATATTTACATTTTAAATTGCAATTAGTATATTTTTGTTTATTTTTTATTATAAGCTGTATATGTCATTTCTATGGATGCACCGAAATTTCGGCCTAAAAATTGCCTTTTCGGCAATATATAAATATATATATTTTTTCAAAATATCCAAAAAAGAAAAACGCCTGTGAACAAAATGCGGTAACTCGCACTTGGCCACGTTTAGAAGCATTTGGCACTTGAAATTTCTCTAAACTCAGCGTCTGAACTAATTTTTTTGCTTTTTTTTGCCTAAAAACTACATTAACTACTTCAATACCAGGCACTTAGACACCTAACTGCCCAAGCCAATTTTCAGCAGTCAGCGATGTAGCAATTTGAATGACAAGTACACGGTCATACAACACTGTACCCAAACACATTTTTTATCCTTTTGTTTCCACAAATAGAGCTTTCTTTTGCCGGTATTTGATCACCTCTGCAATTTTTATTTTTTGCACAACAAATAAAAAAAGAAAAGACTGAAAATTTTGAAAAAATGTTTGTTACATTTTTTTTGTAAACAAATACGTTTTCTTCAAAGACAGGCACTGATATGGCTTCACTGACAAGGTGGCACTGATGACGGGCACTGATAAGTGCCACTGATGGGCACTTGTAGGCGGCACTGATGGGTGGAATTGCCAGGCATCACTGATGTAATTTGTTATAGAATCGTGCCAGTCAGTACCCATTTGTGGGCAATGATTGGGCATTCATTTGCACATGTGGATGGCCATGGGGTACATACCTGGCCATCCACATGTTGCCCCTTTTCCTGGTGGTCCTGGCAGTTTCATGGTGGTCCAGTGTGGGCATCCGAGGTGGGCTGCGCTGATAAACAATCAGCACAGATTTCCTCCCCCCCCCCCTTGAGGAGAACCACCGATCGGCTCTCCTCTACTCGTGTCGGTCAGACGCAAGTGAGGAAAAGCTGATCAATGGCTTTTCCCGTTTACATCGCGATCAGCCGCAAATGGACACGGCTGATCACGTGGTAAAGAGCCTTCGTCTGAGGCTCTTTACTGAGATTGGTGTAGTGGTATGTCAGACTGACACACCGCACCACCGATCGCCGCAATGTGCGCCCCCCACTGATGTGCCCAGCTGCTATCCTGAAGGACGTCATGATGCCCAGTCAGGATAACTGAACCACAGTTTTGCTATAGCAAAATGACGGCGGGGCGAGAAGTGGTTAAACAAACCTGTGTACGTGTACACATAAGATAATATCGGATGGGTTCAGGGGCAGCTGAAAAGAAGCATCCAACAGGCTCTGAACGTCCGTTTACCAGCAGCAGTGCACATGAGGCCAGGGGGTACAAAGCACATTTAGCACCCTTGCTTATTTCAAGCACAAGCTGAAAATACTTCTTGTGTACTGAGAAAAATACAACAAATGGTAGTCCATTACACAGCATCTCTCCTTAAGATCTTAAGGAAGCATCACAAGAATAGTTGGGAATCATCTTTTCAGTTCCCACAGCCACAGACCAAGCTGCTTAAAGAGGTAACATTAGGTATATTGATGCAATTTCAATACACAGAAATTCAATTTAATTTTAAATTCACAATCAAGAATTGTAAACAAATTTGGCTAAAATACATAATGACTTGTAAACCACAAGTGTATTCTATAAATGTAACATTAGGACAGGAAGAAAAAGTGTTGCTATAGCAACCCATCAAGTGGTTGCTTTCAATTTTCTGCCCAAAGTGAAAAAATGAGATTTGTAATTTGATTGGCTGCAGTGTATAACCATTGATGTGCCCGTTAGAGAAACATTCCAATAGTTGTGTACCTGTCACTTTGTAAAATCAATTAGGCTTGCTGCAGGAATACATTGTGAAAATACAGGCATGTTACCATATCCACCCCCACCAAGTGCCTGGAGTTTTTATTACAGCACTCCAGGGCAGATGTAATGTAAAACAGAACCTACAGATAAAACCTGTACAGCACAAGTACTTGTAAGCAGAAAGAAAGCTGCATATGTACAAAACATATGGCTGCCACCACATACTCCTACAAAAATATTAACTATAAACAGAAAGTTTTTAAAGTACACAGTGACAAAATTACGTACGTTAACCTGATCACATTCATATACATATCTGAAAGCATTTAAAAACAGATAAACTAGGGTGCCCTTTCACATAAGCCTGCATGTTTTTCAGGTGGATCAGAGCAGGCCATCCATTGACTCCCATGGGCAGATGGAGGTCAGCAGAGATGTGTCCGCTGATACTTGCCTGCCACCTGATCAAAACAGACGTACGGAGGATCGGAAGAGATCTGATGAAAACAGACATGCTGTCCATTTTCATCCGATCTCCCCATAGAGATCAGCGGGACTCTGAGAAGGTCCCTCCCCGCTCAGTGAGCGAAGATGGACCTATAATCTGCCGCCTCACCGGAGATCAACGGAGCAGCGATCTGCTGATGAGCTGGCGGACTCTGCTGAGCGGATCCACCTCGTGTACATTGAGCCTTAGGACCAATTCAAAACCATCTCTGTTAAGCTGCAGTCATCTGCACAGAACAAAACAGGCTCAATCCAATGGCATTTTCTGTGCCTCATCACAACACAACTGAGGTGGGTTTCAGTGCCTTGACACACTGCATTTATTTCTGCACTGCACCTCATGTCAGCACATCTCACCATGTCATTTTAACCAATTGCCTATTGGGCACTTTTACCCCCTTTCTGCCCAGGCCAATTTTCAGTGCTGTCATGCAACACTGTACCCAAACATAACTTTTATATATTTTCACACAAATAGAGCTTTCTTTTGGTGGTAAAGCGTTTATTTAAAAAAAAAAAAAAAAATACTGCAGCTGCTAACTTTTAAAATGAGGACACTCACCTGTCTAGGGCTCCTGCGATGTCAGCACCCGAAGCCACTCGTCTCAGGTGCTGCCACCACCATTTTCGTTAAGGGAGTCAGGAAGCGAAGCCCTGTGGCTTCACTTCCTGGTTCCCTATTGCGCATGCGGGACTCGCTCTGCACAACCCCATTGGTCCCTGCTATCTCCTGGGGCCCTGGGGGGGGGGGGGGGTGGCGTAGATACCCATGGGTGGCGCGGGTATCTATGCCCAGAAGTGGGAGAAAAATACATGTATTAGACAGGTATTTTCTTTCCCCCTCGCCCTGAAAGGTGCCAAATGTGACACCGGGGGGCGGGGTACTCCAAAAAGCGGAAGTTCAATTTTTGTGTGGAACTCCGCTTTAATCACTGCCGAGTTTATTTTTTTGCTCAACAAAAAAATTCCTGGAAAAAAAAAAAAAACAACTTTCATAGCTTGTTAGAAAATTTTGCAAACAGGTAATCTCTCTTTCACTGATGTGCACTGTTGAGGCGGCAGTAATGGGAATTGATGGGCACTGATGAGGCGGCACTGATGAGAAGGCACTCAGAGGACACTGATGGGACTGCATTTATAATCAGTGTCCTGATTATCAGTGTGCATGTCCCTTTTAGAAAAGCCAGTTACCAGCTCTCTTTTCCTCTCCTCCTGCTGTCAACATGAGGAAAGGAGGAGTGCAGATAACCGGCTTAACTTTACATCTGTGATTGAACACAGCTGATCATGTGGCAAAGGGCTGTGGATTGGCTCTTTACCTCAATCTGTGATCAGCAGTGTTCTCTGGATTACAGAATGTGCCACCCAGAACTAAACGGCCACGCTGTAGCCGGCAAGTTTCATCCTTAAAACACTTAACCACTTAAGGACCACCTCACGCCGATATAACTCAGTCATCGGCAGAATGGCACAAGCACGTACAGGTATGTTGCCCTTTAAGAGCCCAGCCATGGGTCGCTCGCGACCCGGTCCCGAGTTCTGTGACCGTGACCCGATCACCGCCAGTGTCCCGCGATCAGGTCACAGAGCTGAAGAACGGGGAGAGGTAAGTGTAAACAAACCTCTCCTCATGCTTCCCAGTGAGCCCATCATTGATCGTCTGTTCCCTGTCATAGGGATAGACAATCAGTGATGTAATTCGCCAAGCTACGCCCCCTACAGTAAAAAAAAAAAAAAAAAAAAAAAAAACACAAAAAAAAAAAAAAAAAAACACACACTTTAGGTCACACTTAACCCCTACACTGCTCCCTAGTGTTAACCCCTTCACTGCCAGTGACATTTTTTACAGTAACCAAGGCCTTTTTAGTCACACTGAACGCTGCATTAATGCCAATGGTCCCAAAAATGTGTCAAAAATGTCCAACGTGTCCGCCATAATGTCGCAGTCACAAATAAATACATTTAAAATCGCTGATCGCCGCCATTAAGAGAGCTTTCTTTTGGTGGTATTTGATCACCTCTGCGTTTTTTATTTTTGGCGCTATAAACAAAAATAGAGCGCCAATTTTGAAAAAAATGCAATATTTTTTACTTTTTGCTATAATAAATATCCCCAAAATATATATATATATATATATATATATATATATATATATATATATATATATATATATATATACACCGTATTTTTCGGACTATAAGGCGCACCGGATTATAAGGCGCACTAGCAACGACCGGCTGATAAAATGGATATTTCCATATATAAGGCGCATCGGACTATAAGGCGCACCGGATTATAAGGCGCACTAGCAACGACCGGCTGATAAAATGGATATTTCCATATATATAAAGCGCATCGGACTATAAGGCGCACGGTCGATTTTGGGAGAAAATTTAGGCTTTTACGTGCGCCTTATAGTCCGAAGGTTTACGTCAAGATGACAGATACTGTTAACAAAGAACTCCAGCGATGTCAACAGGTCATATATAAGGCGCACCGGACTATAAGGCGCACGGTCGTTTTTGGGAGAAAATTTAGGCTTTTACGTGCGCCTTATAGTCCGAAAAATACGGTATATATATATATATATATATATATATATTGGGGATATTTATTATAGCAAAAAATATTGCATTTTTTTCAAAATTGGCGCTCTATTTTTGTTTATAGCGCCAAAAATAAAAAACGCAGAGGTGATCAAATACCACCAAAAGAAAGCTCTATTTGTGGGTAAAAAGAGGGATGCCAATTTTGTTTGGGAGTCATGTCGCACAATTGTCAGTTAAAGCGATGCAGTACCGAATTGCAAAAAGGGGCCTGGTCCTTTAGCTGCAAAATGGTCCAGGGCTTAAGCGGTTAAACCATCAACCACAAATTATACTAGATTACCAAATTAGAACGTCCCATATAGTGCACAATCCATATAGTGCAGCTTTAAAGAGAAATTCTATTGATGAACAATAACGTCCTTCAAGTGCTACTTGTGGCCATCATTTATCTTGAGCAATACCGTGCAAAAAAATAAATAAAAAAAAAGTGCTCCATGCAAATCTAATTATATTTTATGATTAATAGAATTTGGTTTGCACAGAGCATCAATGGTTCAGGCTGGTGTAATGGTGTGCGGGTTATTTTCTTGGCACACTTTGCACCACTTACTACCAATTGAGCATCGTTTAAACACCCATGGCCTACCCGAGTATTGCTGCTGACCATGTCCATCCCTTTATGACTACAGTGTCCCCATCTTCTGATGGCTCCTTCCAGCAGGATAATGTACCATATCACAAAGATCAAATCATCTCACCACTGGTTTCTTGAACATGACAATGAGGTCACTGTACTCCAATTGCCTCCACAGTCACCATACCTCGATCCAATAGAGCACCTTTGGGAATGGTGGAAGGGGAGATTCACATCATGGATGTGCAGCCGACAAATCTGCCCCAACTGTGTGATGCGATCATCAAGTCACTATGGACCAAAACCTGAGGAATGTTTCCAACACTTTGTTGAATCTATACCAGGAAGAATTAAGGCAGTTCTGAAAGCAAAGGGGGGTCCAAACCCGGTACTAACAAGCAGTGGTGGCTAGTGCTCAATATTTTGTAGAGGGTGGCAAACCAACGGCAACCCACCACCACCATGGGAGACGGCCGGGAATGCGGCGGTGACCAGAAGCCTCCTTACCTTAGGAAGGAGGCAGGTCAAGCAGACATGGATCCGGGCTGCAGCTCCTCACTCTGGGGCCATCGCTTCTCCTCCAGGCCAAAACAGGAAGGGAGCCCTGACTAAGACTCCCTGGCCAATCAGGTCTCAGGAACTGCTTCCTGATTGGCAGGGAGGAGAATAGCAAATATTAATTCGCTATTGTCGCACAAGTGTGTCGGCTTAGGGCGCCGTGCTCTGCACCTCAAATCCAACCTTTTTTAAAGCCAATTAGAGCCTTAAGCTCAAATCACGTTAAAAAAAACACACACACACACACACACACACACACACTAAACGATCCCCAATATTGTAGACACTAACTTTTGTGCAAACCAATCAATATACGCTTATTGCGATTTTATTTTACCAAAAATATGTACAAGAATACAGATCAGCCTAAACTGAGGAAAAAATGTGTTTAAAAATAAAAATTTTGGGATATTTATTATAGCAAAAAGTAACAAATATTTTATTTTTATTTTTTCTCCAAACTTGTCGCTCTTTTTGTGAATAGAGCAAAAAATAAAAAACCACAGGAGATTATTAAATACCACAAAAAGAAAGCTTAATTTGTGGGGGGGGGGGGGGGGGGGGGGAATGATAAAAATTTAATTTGGGTACAGTGTTGCATGACCACGCAATTGTCACTCAAAGTGTGACAGCGCTGAAAACTGGCCTGGGCAGGAACGGGGTTAAATATATCAACAGTACAGAATATCAAAAGATTCTGAGAATCTGAAGAAATCTCGGTGCGCAAGGGACAGTCCGAAATGCAATATTGGATGCCTGTGATGTTCAAGCACACTTTTGTAATGGACATGATTACATGGGCTCAGGAATATTTCCAAAAATCACCGTCTGAACACGTTGCCATCCAAAAAATACATTGCAAAGCTCTATCATGCAAAGCAGAAGCCATATCTGAACATGATCCAGAAACTACGCGGACTTCTCTGGGCCAAAGCGCATTTAAAATGGTCTGTTGCAAAGTGGGAAAAAACTGTTCGGTGGTCAGACCAATCTAAATTTGACATTCTTTCCACGAACACCACATCCTCCGGACTAAAGAGAGGGAGCTTTCGGCTTGTCATCACTGCACCTCTGATAGTAAGGGGGGTGCATTAGTGCATATGGAATAGATAGCTTGCACAACTGGAAAGGCAACATCATTGCTGAAAGATATATCAATGTTTTAGAGCAGCATATGCTTCCATGCAGCCAATGTATTTTTCAGGGAAGGTCTTGCATATTTTAGCAGGACAATGCTAAACTGCATACTGCATCTATGACAACAGCATGGCTCCATAATAGAAGAGACCAAGTGCTTAACTGGCAATTTCTTTTCCCATAAAATGGTACATTTTCTCAGTTTAACCACTTCCCGACCAGCGCACGACGATGTACGTCGACAGCATGGCACGGGCAGGCATATTGGCGTACATGTACGTCCAATATTCGTTGCCGCCGTGCCATCGGGAGCACGCCGCCGGCGGCGCGCTCCCGCGCTGGTCGGGACCCCCGTGAGTCCGGTCGCGGGACCCGCGGACTCGATCGCCGCGGGCACCCCCGCGATCGTCTCACGGAGCGGCGGAATGGAGGAAATGCTGTATAAACAACATTTTCTCATTCTGCCTAGCAACTAGTGATGCTGATCTCTGCTCCATGTGATTGGAGCAGAGATCAGTGTACACTAAATGAAAGCCCAACCCCCCCACAGTTAGTAACACACCCCTAGGAACACTTAACCCCTACACTGCCACCCACTGGTTAACCCTTTCACTGCCAGTGTCATTTACACAGGAATCACTGCATTTATATAGCAGTGATTACTGTATAAATGACAATGGTCCCAAAAATGTGTCAAAAATGTCCGATGGGTCCCCGACAATGTCGCAGTCACAATAAAAATCGCAGATCGCCGCCATTACTAGTAAAAAATAAAATAATAAAAAATTATTAATAAAAATGCTATAAAACTATCCCTATTTTGTAAACGATATAACTTTTGCGCAAACCAATCAATAATCGCTTATTGCGATTTTTTTTACCAAAAATATATGTAGAAGAATACGTATCGGCCTAAATTGAGGGAAAAAAATGTTTTTTTATATATTTTTGGGGGATATTTATTATAACAAAAAGTAAAAAATAATGCGTTTTTTTCAAAATTGTCGCTCTATTTTTGTTTATAGCGCAAAAAATAAAAACCGCAGGGGTGATCAAATACCACCAAAAGAAAGCTCTATTTGTGGGAAAAAAAGGACGTCAATTTTGTTTGGGAGCCACGTCGCACGACCGCGCAATTGTCAGTTAAAGCGACGCAGTGCCGAATCGCAAAAAGTGGTCTGGTCTTTGACCAGCAAATTGGTCCGGTCTGAAAGTGGTTAAACATTAAAATGTTTTCTATGGTGAATAAAATATAAAGTATGAGATTCGCAAATTATTGCATTTTTTATTTTTTTAATGTAGACTTGACACAATGTCCCAACTTTTTTTGTAATTGGGGTTGTACATATTCAAGACTATGGGTACTGACCTAGGACACCACACAGAATAATAATCCAACAAAAATCATTAGACAAAAATATACAAAGGAAATCTCAAACTGTGTAGCTATTAGAAGTAATATTTTTATGACATAATTACAGATCCTGCAAAGCAAAAGCAATAATTAGCCCTGCCACCACTGTCCGGGTATGAAGAAAAATGAAAACACAAACATTTTCTCTGCTTGCATAAATGAGTCACTCCTATTTCTAAATGGTTACTTAGTACTGATTGCATGAATATATTTCAACTTGCAGCTCACAGATATTGTGTTTAATACCCACTGAAGCCACACCACTCACAGTTCAATGTGCAATGGAGGTTTTCACTTTACACTGGATGTTGGTTAAGAGTTGGCAGTGTTCAGAACGGTTTGTTGGTACAGTTAGTGAAAATGATTGGAGTTAATGTCTTTAAGGTAGTAATGCCCACACTTGTCCAGTTATTAGAGCAGATTTATTTTTTATGTTTTTTTTAACTGCATAAATAACAGTCATAGGATGGTGGATAATCACATTATCAAAACATCTAGTTCTCTCAATTAAGTCACTTGAGCGCCAGTGCCAACTTGGTCAACGAATATGTTTTCCTTAAAGTTTTCATCAGTGGCATTTTTAGTGACGAAAACCAAAATGAAAAAAGTACAACACATTTGTCTACTGACTAAAACTATGACGAAAATCAAATTTGTTTTCCTTAACGAATGGAAACGGGATGAAAATGTTTTGCCAGGATCGTTTACCCTTGTAAACCAACTTCCGGTTTTTACGGATCTCCGCCTGCTTCTGCTCCAAGCAAGCTAGTTGAAGCAACTATGTGCACACAGTCTGACGATTGCCAGAGACCAAAGCAGAACTGACCATCACAGGCAGGCCTCCCAACCAGACTGTCCAACTCCCGAGTCCCGACCGCATCCACAGCAGAGAGCAGTACTATACATTAGTAAGTACAGCAGGCCTGAGGCCCCTGCCCGTCCAGAGCACTGTGTGTGCGCATTATTACAGGCCTTCTCTGACCACTGGCATCCAGGGCACTGTACATTACAGGCCATCCCTCAGACCCGCGACCACCATACAGCACTGTGCAGCATTACAGGCCTCCTCTGACCAGTGACCACTGGCATGGCGGCATCCAGGGCACTGTACATTACAGGCCATCCCTCAGACCACCATACAGCATTCCAGGCCTCCTCTGTCCAGTGACCACCGGCATGGTGGAATCCAGGGCACTGCATTACAGGCCCTCCCTCAGACCACCATACAGCATTCCAGGCCTCCTCAAACTGCCCAGAGCGGCTAAATATGCATCTGTGAGTTTGTTCAAACCTTAATACCATAAATAACATATTTGATTCTTTTACTCGAGAAGTATAGAAAAAGTAGTTCGGAAATTCTAAAGAAATGCATTATAATTTAACACATCAATTTTAGTTGACTAAATTTATTTTATTAGACTAAAATGTATTGGAAATTTTATTTGAATAAAATACAATGACTAAAAATTGCATTTTAATCAAGACTATGACTAAAATGGGACTAAAACTAAAATGCCATTATAGTCCTAAGGCCTCATGCACACGAGACGCAGATGAAACCTCTGTTAAAAAAAAGCTGAAACGCGCGTTTAGAAACGCGCGTTTTGCCGCGTTTGCATGTCGCAGACGCGTTTAGACGCGTTTACACGCGTTTGCGTTTAGACGCGTTTATAAAGATAACATCATGTAGACCCTCCCCAAGCTCTCAAAGCATTTTTTTTAACTATTTCTGCTATTTTGATCAGAGTGAGCAGCAGCAGCATAGAGAGCAGTTGTACACTTGCATTTGCCGTGTCACTTGCCACGGCACCTGCCACAAGTTGTGGATTGTCCACTTGCCACGTCACTTGCCACAAGTTGGGGATTGTCCACTTGCCACATCACCTGCCACGTCACCTGCCACAAATTGTGGATTGTCCACTTGCCACGTCACTTGCCACATCACCTGCCACGTCACTTGCCACGAGATGTGGATTGTCCACTTTCCACGTCATCTGCCATGCCACCTGCCACAAGCTGTGGATTGTCCACTTGCCACGTCACCAGCCACATCACCTGCCACAAGTTGTGGATTGTCTACTTGCCGCATCACTTGCCACATCACCTGCCACGTCACTTGCCACGTCACCTGCCACAAGTTGTGGATTGTCCACTCGCCACGTCACTTGCCACAAGCTGTGGATTGTCCACTTGCCACATCACTTGCCACGTCACCTGCCACATCACTTGCCACGTCACCTGCCACATCACTTGCCACGTCACCTGCCACAAGTTTTGGATTGTCCACTTGCCACGTCACTTGCCACGTCAGCTGCCACGTCACTTGCCACGAGATGTGGATTGTCCACTTTCCACGTCATCTGCCATGCCACCTGCCACAAGCTGTGGATTGTCCACTTGACACGTCACCAGCCACATCACCTGCCACAAGTTGTGGATTGTCCACTTGCCACGTGACTAGCCACATCACCTGCCACGTCACTTGCCACGTCACCTGCCACAAGTTGTGGATTGTCTACTTGCCGCGTCACTTGCCACAAGCTGTGGATTGTCCACTTGCCACGTCACTTGCCACGTCACCTGCCACAAGTTTTGGATTGTCCACTTGCCACGTCAGCTGCCACGTCACTTGCCACATCACCTGCCACGTCACCTGCCACAAGTTGTGGATTGTCCACTTGCCACATCACCTGCCACGTCACTTGCCACGAGATGTGGATTGTCCACTTGCCATGTCACTTGCCACGTCACCTGCCACGTCACTTGCCACAAGATGTGGATTGTCCACTTGTCACATCACCTGCCACATCACTTGCCACATCACCTGCCACAAGTTGTGGATTGTCCACTTGCCACGTCACTTGCCACATCACCTGCCACGTCACTTGCCACAAGATGTGGATTGTCCACTTTCCACGTCACCTGCCATGCCATCTGCCACCAGTTGTGGATTGTCCACTTACCACGTCACCAGCCACATCACCTGCCACAAGTTGTGGATTGTCCACTTGCCACACCACTTTCCACGTCACCTGCCACGTCACCTGCCACAAGATGTGGATTGTCCACTTGCCACGTCACCAGCCACATCACCTGCCACAAGTTGTGGATTGTCCACTTGCCACGTCCCTTGCCACGTCCCCTGCCACGTCACCTGCCACAAGTGGATTGTCCACTTGCCACATCACTTGCCACATCACCTGCCACAAGTTGTGGATTGTCCACTTGCCACGTCACCTGACACAAGTTGTGGATTGTCCACTCGCCACGTCACTTGCCACATCCCCTGCCACAAGTGGATTGTCCACTTGCCACATCACTTGCCCCATCACCTGCCACAAGTTGTGGATTGTCCACTTGCCACGTCACCTGACACAAGTTGTGGATTGTCCACTCGCCACGTCACTTGCCACATCACCTTCCACAAGTGGATTGTCCACTTGCCACGTCACTTGCCACGTCCCCTGCCACAAGTGGATTGTCCACTTGCCACGTCACTTGCCACGTCACCTGCCACAAGTTATGGATTGTCCACTTGCCACGTCACATGCCAGTCACCTGCCACAAGTTGTTGATTTTCCACTTGCCACGTCACCTGCCAAGTCACTTGCCGCGTCACCTGCCAGGTCACTTGCCACGTCACCTGCCACAAGTTGTCCATTGTCCACTTGCCACGTCACATGCCAGTCACCTGCCACAAGTTGTTGATTTTCCACTTGCCACGTCACCTGCCAAGTCACTTGCCGCGTCACCTGCCAGGTCACTTGCCACGTCACCTGCCACAAGTTGTGGATTGTCCACTTGCCACATCACTTGCCACCTGCCATGTCACTTGCCACAAGTTGTGGATTGTCCACTTGCCACAAGTTGTGGATTGTCCACTTGCAATTGCAATTGTTTAAAATATTTTTCTAATGGTTTTTCATCATTTGCAATCATTTTTGAGATTTTTAATGTAAAAAAAAAGGTCACCTTTAAAAACGCATATAAACGCAAACGCGGCTAAACGCGGTAGCGGCGTTTTGCCGCGTTTTACCGCGTTTTGCCGCGTTTTGCGTCTGAAACGCAGAAATTTTTGTTTCTGAACGCATTTTTTTGCTTCTGGAAAAACGAGATTAAACGCAACTGCATATAAACGGAAAAAAACGAGACTGTGTGCATGGACACATAGGATAACATTGAATGAGTTCAGGTGCAGTTGAAAAAACTGTCCAACTGCATCTGAACGCGCGTTTAACTGCGTCTCGTGTGCATGAGGCTTAAGACTAAGGCTGGGTTCACACTAGTCTGGTGCGAATTGCAGCTCCCCTTTCCCTGCAAAGATAAAAATGATTCATTCAGCAGTTCCTCTCTGTTGTAGCTGCGGCTCAGCTGACCAGGGAGAGGTGTAGTGAGGAGGCGGAGGGAATTCCTGTTCACAACAGAACATATCTGCGAATAACATGTGTTCCCATCGAAGATTGCAGAGTGCGGATGCAATGCACATATGTGAACCAGACCCATTGAAAAGAACATATTTTCAAATGTTCTCCGAATTGGATCCGAAGTGTACGCCGCTTCCAATTCGCAGATGTGTGAACCCAGCCCGAGACTAAATAAAAATTTGCTGGCAAAATGAACACTGTTGAATCTGGTATATACAATGCTTTGCAAAAGTATTCACCCCCCCGGCATTTTTCGTGTTTTGATGCCTCACAACCTTGAATTAACATGGATTGTTTGAGCATTTGCATTTTTTTTTTATTGTAAAGCAAACAGATGACAAAATAACAGAAAAGGTCAGTGTGCATAAAACTATTCACCTCCCCCCCCCCCCCCCCCAAAGATCAATACTTTGTAGAGCCACCTTTTGCAGCCATCACAGCTTCAAGTTGCTTTGGATAAGTCTCTGAGATTGCCACATCTTACCACTGGGATTTTTGCCTATTCCTCCTTGCAAAACTGCTCCAGCTCCTTCAAGTTGGATGGTTTGCGCTTGTGAACAATCTTTAAGTCTGACCACAGATTTTCTATTGGATTGAGGTCTGGGCTTTGACTAGGCCATTCCAACACATTTACATGTTTCCCCTTAAATCACTCAAGTGTTGCTTTAGCAGCATGTTTAGGGTCATTGTACTGCTGGAAGGTGAACCTCCGTCCTAGCCTCAAATCACACACAGAGTGCTACAGGTTTTGCTCAAGAATATCCCTGCATTTAGCACCATCCATCTTTCCCTCAACTATGACCAGTTTCCCAGTCCTGACTGCTGAAAAACATCCCCACAGCATGATGCTGCCACCACGTTTCATGGATGGTGTTCTTTGGGTGATGTGATGTGTTGGGTTTGCGCCAGACGTAGCATTTTCTTTGATGGCCAAAAAGTTACATTTTAGTCTCATTAGACCAGAGCACCTTCCTCCATACATTTTGGGAGTCTCCCACATGCTTTTTCGCTAACTCAAAAAGGTGCAATTTTGTTTTTTGCTGAAAGGAATGTCTTTCTTCTGGCCACTCTGCCATAAAGCCCAACTCTATGGAGCGTACAGCTTATTGTTGTCCTATGTACAGATACTCCAGTCTCTGCTGTGGAACTCTGCAGCTCCTCCAGGGTTACCTTAGGTCTCTGTGCTGCCTCTCTGATTAATGCCCTCCTTGACCAGTCCATGGAGTTTTGGTGTGCAGCT
The DNA here is from genome assembly GCF_037356315.1 of Lithobates pipiens. Taxonomy (NCBI): domain Eukaryota; kingdom Metazoa; phylum Chordata; class Amphibia; order Anura; family Ranidae; genus Lithobates; species Lithobates pipiens. The sequence continues at coordinate 222,024,080 of NW_027507686.1, read as the reverse complement.
GTCTCTTGCCAGGTTTGCTGTTGTGCCATGTTCTTACCATTTGGTTATGATAGATTTGATGGTGCTCCTAGGGATCATCAAAGATTTGGATTTTTTTAATAACCTAACCCGGACTTTTACTTCTCAACAACATTGTTCCTTCCTTGTTTGGAGAGTTCCTTGGTCTTCATGGCAGTATTTGGTTAGTGGTGCCTCTTGCTTAGGTGTTGAAGCCTCTGTGGCTTTTCAGAAAGGTGTGTATAGGTAATGACAGATCATGGGACACTTAGGCCGCGTACACACGAGAGGATTGTCCGTCCAACTAAGTCCGTCAGACAATCCGACAGACAGTCCGTCCTACTTTTGAATGAACGGACTTGACCACACACGATGAACAGACAGTCCGCTGAAAGCTTGCGCAATGACGTGTACAGCACGTACGACGGGACTAGAAATACGACGTCCAATACACTGCAATGCAACCTTCGGCCGTGTAAATCCTTTCTGAGCATGCGCCATACTTAGTCCGTCCAACTAGCTTACTCACGAGCGGACTGTCCGCTGAAACCAAAGTTGGACGGACTGTATTACGGAAATTCCGAAAGACTTAGTCCGCCAGACTGTCCGCTGAAAAAGTCAGCTGAAGCCCACACACGAGCGGACTGTCCGCTGAAACACGTTTCAGCGGACTAAGTTGGACAGACAATCCTCTCGTGTGTACGCGGCCTTAGATTGCACACAGGCGGACATCATTTCACTAATTATGTGACTTCTGAAGGTAATTGGTTGCACCAGAGCTTTTTATGGGCTTCATAACAAAAGGGGTGAATACATACGCACATGCCAATTATCAGTTTTTTATTTCTGAAAAATAGTTTTATGTATATATTTTTCTAATTTTTCTTCACCAACTTAGACTATTGTGTTCTGATCCAACATATATTTTTTTTAATTTTTTTTTTATCAAAACACATTGAACTAAAAGGCTGTAATGTAACAAAAAATAGGTAAAAAAGCCAAGGGGGCTGTCAACATTGTCGGGTAATTTCCCAAAAATTATTACCTTTTTCCTAATTTTCACTATGCCTATTTAATCAACAACTTTCTGCATCTAAAACTGAACACCCTGGAAAAACAAAAAAAAAAAAAAAAAAAAACACATGCAAGTACCTTTAATCCAGGAAGGGTTTAAAGCACATGTCTGCTACTACAAAGTAAATTCCAATTTAAGCTCAGCAAAAATGAACAGCTAAAGAAAAAAAAAGAAAAAATTAAATAACTGTCTGCTTGAAGCAGGTGTCGTAAAATGAGCAAATAGGAGCTGCTATCATTTTTTTGTACTGCACATCAAATTAATGTGACATCTGTTCTGAGTTGTCTCAACATTTTCAACAAGATATTTTTACACTTCCTATGTGTGTTTTTATTTTTCAACTATTTCACTTTTTACATGCAAGACAGGCTATGCGGGCAGATAAAACGCATTGGCAACCAATAAAACTTTGTTTTCTTGCAATTGTAGACACATCAGCAGCTCATACCAAAAAAGAAATAAAAAGAAATGTTATTAATCTGTACCATTTTTCAAAATAAAAATTTAAGCAGGATTTTCTAGGTGGGATCAAAAACACGACAGCAAAATAAGTCAAATAAAAGAACACGCTACTGCAGAGCACAGATATCAGCGTACAGAATGCTGAATTACACATTTCAGTAATAAACTATCCATTTTTTTCCCCCCATCTTAGTATGGTATCTAATCCAATTATGTTCTGATTCTACTTGTTTGCTTGCAATAAAGCCTCTGAAAATATTCAAACTCACGAGACAGGAATACCTTTTTATTGTGCCTGACTTGCATTATATAGAACAGGCAGAAAAGCAGAGCTCATGTGTCCAGGCGTTTGTAGGAAGAAAATGGTCTTGGAACAGATTTAATGTGCTCAACAGCAGAAACTCCATTCACTATACTGCAAAAATGAAAGCGGAAATCTGATTGGTTGTTGCTAAACTGACTGTTCTTTTCCATGCACACATAATCCTAAAGTAAATTCACCACTGTTTAAAGCGGTTGTATATCAGCTGAAGTTTTTTTCTTTTCCTGACCTGCAAAGGAAAAGGCACAATGAGCTAGTATGCACTGATATATCGCATGCGCATGGGAGATTTCTTTATGGCAGGGTCCAATGCCTGCCGGACTTTCAGCCAAGAATCCCCTGTGCTCATGCGCCGGCTGCAGTCAGCGGCGCATTGCGAGGGGAATATCTCCTAAAACGTACAGGTTTAGGAGATATTTTTTTTTACCTAGAGGTAAGCCTTAGGGCCGGTTCACACAGCGAGGCGCGGCGAGGCGTCTCCGACTTGCCTCGCCGCGACCTGCGGGGATCTCAGCAGCGACTTGCAGAGGACTTCTGTATAGAAGTCAATGCAAGTCGCCCCCGAAGTCGCCCAGAAGTAGTACAGGAACCTTTTTTCTGAGTCGGAGCGACTCGAGTCGCTCCTCTCAGAACGGTTCCATAGTACTGAACTGGGGCGACTTGCGGGAGCGAGGCGAGGCGAGTCGTGTCGCCTCGCATCGCATCGCTGTGTGAACCGGCCCTTATTATAGGCTTTCCTATAGGTAAAAAAGTCATACAAATGACTATACAACCATTTTAATATAAGTGTCTAAAACAAGCATCATCATAAAGTACACAAACAATATTAGCTGAATCTAGAGTTCGTATATTGAACATGGTCAGCTTGACTGACATACTAATGGTTAATAAAGTTTGATGAAACTACGGGTATGTGCAGGCATCTTGTGGTACCTCCTTTTGGCGAATTATACAGTTAGTATACTTTAATGAGACCCAGTGCCAAAAGCAGCCTGCAAGAGCCCAGTGATGTTGTGGAGAAACAACTTCTAAAGCCAGAAGCCTTTTTAGAGAATGGAGAAAGGTCAGGGACATTGTCACCAGGAATATAAGCAACAGAAAGTCAAAAATTGAATTATCAATAAAGCTACTGCAAGCAGATTTACACAGCAAATCCCGCCTGCCACTGTCAGCTGGGATTTGCCTGCAAGTGCAAGGAGGGCAGGGCAGGAGGACAGGGTATACTTCATATGCCTGTGTCTTTTGACACGTTTTTTTGATGTGTAGAAAGCCCTAAAAAAAAAATAAAAAAAAAAAAAAGTAAAAAACAATAGTCTCCATTTGTACGAAGACACGTGCATGAATAGGGGTTGCAAAAAAAAAAAAAAGACACGGTATGGTGCAACTGGTTGGAGAACCCTCAACCACTTTGGCTATAGCGTGCAACACCAACAGTTTAAATGTTCCAATTTAATGCAAGTTTTGTCCTGGGGTCAAAGTTTCTGATGTTTCTAAACTATGGTTACTGTAAGGCGCTCAGAGCTCTCAAAATGAGCAGCACCATTTTATTATATGCGGCACCCGATGCCTTTGTCCGGATTCGGTTATGCATGTACACATGTGGGATGCGCCATTAAACTTCATTCTAAGCAGTGTTTTAAAAAACAAAACAAAAACAAACCGGTTAAAGTGTATCCAAAGCCAAAATGTATTTTTCTATTTTGGAGTACGGCAAGGGGGGGGGGGGGGGGGAGGAGGAGGAGGAGGAGGAGGAGGAGGAGGAGGAGGAGGAGGAGGAGGAGGAGGAGGAGGGAGGGAGGAGGTTTTCCATTATACTTCTGGACTAACAAATGCAGTTAAACCACTTGAGATCCGCGCTATAGTCAAATGACGGCTACAGCGCGGATCTCGATTGCCGGGACTACATCTATTGACGTCGTCCCCTTTAATGGCTCCCCGCGCGCTCCCGGGAGCGCGCATCGGGGAAAATCTGTGTTCGCCGTGTCCCCTGGACACAGCCAATCACAGATCGCTGTAAACGGCCAATCACAGCGACCGTTTACAGCGCGATCGCCGCCTCCAATGGGTGATGATCTCAAAATGTAAGCAAATGAGATCATCTCCCATTGCCGAATCGGTCTCCTCACACAGACAGCGTGTGAGAGAGATTCTGTGAGTTGATATAACAAGTGTTATTAGTGCCATCTGTTCCCGCCAGTGCCCATCTGTGCCGCCTCAGCAGTGCCCATCTGTGCCGCCTCAGCAGTGCCCATCTGTGCCGCCTCAGCAGTGCCCATCTGTGCCGCCTCAGCAGTGCCCATCTGTGCCGCCTCAGCAGTGCCCATCTGTGCCGCCTCAGCAGTGCCCATCTGTGCCGCCTCAGCAGTGCCCATCTGTGCAGTAAATATGCACATCTGTGCAATAAATCAGTGCCCATTTGTGCCACCTCAACAGCGCCCATCTGTGCCACCTCAAAAGCGCCCATCTGTGCCACCTCAAAAGCGCCCATCTATACAATCAGTGCCCATCTGTGCCACCTCTGTGCTGCTTCAACAGTACACATCTGTGCCACCTCATCAGTGCACATCAGTGCCACCTCATCAGTGCAGGCTTAACACCAGCAACCATGTCTAAACGAGTCTTTTCCACCGAGGAGGCGTAAAAAATTCTTTCCATGGCCGACGAGAGCAACGGGGAGCTCTCCTCTTCAGATTCTCTTTCAGATTCGGATTCTGAAGCCGACATAAATTATAAGCCAGTCCTCAGTAGTGAAACACTGACTGAATCCGAGGAGGAAGATATCCTGCCCATCAAAGGAAGGCGTTCTAGTGAGGCAGTGCCATCCACCAGCACCGCAGTGCCCCGGCAAGAAAGGCCAAGTACCAGTGGGGTGTCATCTCAACCCCAAAGGGTTAGGAGCCATGCCGGCCTTCCCTATGCCCTTCAGAACCCCTTGTGGCTTCCTCCTAATTCAGGAGAGGCCAATGTTCCCCCTTTCACTGCCCAGCCAGGAGTCCAGGTGAACACGGAGAATTTTGCCCCAATAGATTTTTTTAATTTAATTTTTACGGAGGATATGTTGGCGTCAATTGTGACCCAGTGCAACCTGTATGCACAACAATTTATTTTGAAAAATCTGACATCTTATTATGCCCGTCCCTACGAATGGAGAGACTTAACGGTGGAGGAGTTCAAGGTTTTTTTAGGCCTCACATTTAACATGGGACTCAACAAAAAAAATCAATTGCGTACCTATTGGTCAACCCAGCCCCTCCACCACACACCGCTCTTCTCCGCGGTAATGCCCAGAACCAGGTATCAGATGATCATGAGGTTCTTACATTTCAGTGACAATACCCAGTGCCTTCCACGAAATGACCCAAATTACGAAAGACTTTACAAAATTCGACCAATACTTCATTATTTTTCACAAACATTCCCCAAATTGTTTACCCCGGACCAACACATATGTGTGGATGAGTCCCTTATTAAAATTTAGAGGTAGGCTTAAAATGAAGCAATTTATGCCCAGCAAAAGGGCCCGCTATGGGGTGAAGATCTACAAATTATGTGACCGAGCCACAGGGTACACATATTCATTCATAGTGTACGAAGGGAAGGACACCCAGCTGCAGCCCCCTAATTGTCCGGACTACTTGGGATCGAGCGGGAAAGTTGTTTGGGACCTCATATACCCCCTATTGGATAAAGGCTACCACCTTTATGTAGACAACTTCTACACATCTCTGCCCCTGTTCCACAACCTTCACCGGAAGAAGACACCAGCATGTGGCACCGTAAAAAGTAATCGGAAGGGCTTTCCTCAAAGTCTTGTGAATAAGCTGCGAAAAGGAGAAACCGCAAGTCTGAGAAACAAGGAGGTTCTGGCAGTGAAGTGGAGGGACAGAAGGGATGTATATATGTTGTCTTCTATCCACAATGATACGTTCGTGGAAATCCCCAGAAGGAATGGCCACGTAAAAAAAAAAAAAAATGCATTTATGAATACAATTTGTTCATGGGGGGAGTCAACTTCAACGACCAAATGATGGAACCATATCTTGCCACAAGACGGACATACCATTGGTACAAAAAAGTAGCAATTTATTTTTTTCAATTGGCCATTTACAATTCCCATGTCATTTACCGCAACTACACCCAAAACCCCAAACGTTTCTTTGGCTACCAGGAGGAAGTTTTCACTGCCCTTATTTTCCCAAACAGCCCAGCAGAAAATATCCGATCAGATGTTGTTAGTCGACTCTCCGAGCGCCACTTTCCCGATAAAATCCCTCCCAAACCAACAGGCCAAAGACGTCAAAAAAGATGTAAGGTGTGTACCAGAGCAGGAGTCAGAAGAGACACATCTTATTATTGTGCACAATGTCCTTCCCAACCAGGCCTCTGCATAGGTGACTGTTTTCGGCGTTACCATACTTCAATACATTTTTAGTGAAGTATGGTAAACATAATCCTCAGTTCCTGCCTTCATACACCTTCACACCCCTTATGCCACTGCCTGCTCTGTAACTGACCCTGGCTTATTTGACCACTCTCATGCCTGCCGATTCTGTACATACCGATGCCTGATCTGGAACTGACCCTGGACTGTTATTCCACCATGCTTCTGCCTAACGATTCTGTACATACCTCTGCCTGATCTGGAACTGACCCTGGACTGTTATTCCACCATGCTTCTGCCTAACGATTCTGTACATACCTCTGCCTGATCTGGAACTGACCTTGGACTGTTTGACCACGATATTTGCCTGCCTCTTGGACTGATCTTGTATTCTGCAACTGGACTAGTGGGATTCAACACGGGGTCTCACATATGTGAGGGTCTCCAGTATAGTTTTTCTGGATGAAGAAAACAATTTTCTTTGTTTTCTTATTACTAGATTAGGGTCTGGAGACTCGGAGGCTTCAAAGAGATTTGGGAGGGAGAAGCCTCTACCCCTATCCCCATTCTGTCCTGAACGAGGCTCTACTTCTGTCTGCTGCCTGTAGGACTTACTGCCGTCATGCCGCACTGACCACACCACATGGACCTGCCTACTACCAGGACCAATATTTTTGGCACTGCTGACAATATCTCTGCACTGACCCTGGACTGTATATGGACAGTATCCCTGCCTGCTGCCTGAAAAATTGTGTTCGCTGTTGCTGACCAAGTCCCTGCCTGGACCAGTGATATCCTCCTGTGGACAACTGCGCTTCTAAAACCACAGGTAATCTTTTCTTTACCCTTTGCTCAGCATAATGTATTTGGGGGTGTAATTCTTGGTATGTGCATGCTATGTGTCCCTGGAACGCCCGACGGTGTTCCTTGTATGTTGCGCCTCTGTATGTGACCAGGCTGTGTAAACATCTCACACATGTGGTATTGCCATACTCAGGAGGAGTAGTAGAATGTATTTTGGGGTGTTATTTTTGCTATGTAAATGCTATGCGTTGGAAATATCTTATAAACTGACAACTTTGTGTAAAAAAAAAAATGCGTTTTCATTTTTTTCCACATTTTCCAAAAACTTCTGGAAAAAAATGAACCATTGAAAAGACTCATTATGCCTTATAGATTGTACGTTTGGGTGTTAGCTTTCCAAAATGGGGTCATTTTCTGGACGTTTCCATTGCCCTGGTGTTCCAGGGCCTTCAAAACTGTAATAGGTGGTTGAGAAATTAAATGTAATTTATGCTCCTAGAATGCCTGAAGGTGCTACTTCAAAATTAGGCCTCTAATATGTGGTCAGGCTGTGTAAAAGTCTCACACATGTGGTATCGTTATACTCAGGAGGAGTAGGAGTATGTATTTTGGGGTGTTATTTGTGGTATGCACATTCCGTGTGGGAGAAATAAGCTATTACAATGAAAATTTTGTGAAAAAAAAAAAAATCGTAATTTTGCAAAGAATTGTGGGAAAAAATGACAACTTAAAATAACTCACCATGCCTCTTACTAAATACATTGGAATGTCTACTTTCCAAAAAGGGGTCATTTGGGGGGCATTTGTACTTTCCTGGCTTGTTAGGGTCTCAAGAATGGAGATAGGCCTTAGTACATCAGATGTGATCTTTTTTTGCAAATCTTTACGATTTGCACCATAGCTTGTAGACTCTATAAATTTCACACAGATCATATAATATGCAATAATTTGGGTTATTTTTACCAAAGATGTGTAGTAGTATAAATTGTGGCCAACATTTATGAAGAAAAATTGCTAATTTGCAAAATTTTATCACAGAAACGAAGAAAAATTTTTTCATTTATAGTGCAGAAAATAAAAAACCGAGAGGTGATCAAATACCACCAAAAGAAAGCTCTATTGGTATGAAGAAAAGGACAAAAAAATCATTTGGTTACAGTGTTGCATGACTGAGTAATTGTCATTCAAAGTGTGAGAGCACTGAAAGCTGAAAATTGGTCTGGGCATGAGGGGGGTTTAAGTGCCCAGTAAGCAAGTGGTTAACCTGCTTATTTCTCCCAGTTATCCACCTACAATTTGTTAATTTTTGTCATAACATCTAACACTATTCTGCCATAAATAATATACCTCAATCACCTCATAGCAGATATACTGCTACAGGGTGGCCGCTCTGTACAGAATCACACATACATACATCACACACGTGATTCTGCACTTCCGCCTAGGATGCACCGCTGGCGGGCTGCTTCAACGGTGGGATTACTCACAGCAGAGGCAGATCTGCGGGTGCCTGGCAATGGATGTCCACCGGCACCCGCCATTGCTTGGGTCGGTCATGACTAGGGCTGCAACTAACGATTATTTTCATAATCGATTAGTCGGCCGATTGTTTCGATTAATATCCATAAAAAAAAAAAAGTGTGGTGTATAATTTAGTTAATATGTAAAGTTTTAAAAAAAGGCAATTTATTCTTAAATATCTATATGCAGTAGTAAATATAAATAACCAACTATATGGTTAGGGAGCAAAATATCGAATCCACTCTGAGAATAACAGACAGAAGAGATATACTGTATATACTATTAGAGCCTATATACTATTAGAGGAGAGATATACTATTAAAAAATAGTGTGTGTGTGTGTATAATATATATATATATATTTTTTTTTTTTTTTTTTTTTCTACCTATCCTTTACAGTACTTCAGATAAGTTGATATCCTTGGTTTCACCTGATCTGTGGATCCCTTGATTTCCCTGTGTGGAAAACTCACCATAACTTCTGTGCACTATTTAATATACGTGGACTCATTTGTTGGGACTCATCAATTTAACTATCAATCATCTTTTGCATTCACAGCTTTTGATGTTATATTTTTGTATATTCACACTTTGTTTTTTTGATTTTTTTTTCACAATTATATTTTATATATAAATTTGCTACACAAATCTAGCACCGCACTATTTGTTATATATATATATATATATATATATACATATACACACACACACACACACACACATATATACATATACATACATACATACACACATATACATATACACACACACACATACACACACATACACACACACATATTCGGGGGTTCCAAGTAATTTTCTAGCACAAAATACGGATTTTAACTTGTAAACACCAAATGTCAAAAATAGGCTTAGCAATGAAAGGGTTATACAGGACTCCAAATATATACAATTGGTATCGTGATCATGCGTTCACTCAGTTCAGCTCCCCGATCACAAAGCATACACAGGATATCCAATAAAAATGAGAATCAGGGTAAAAACAAATCAATCAAAATTGGCCGTGGCAGTGTGCTTGCGTCTCCCGTCTGGTCCCATCGAACACGTTTCGTCAAGTAGATATCGTCAGATGGACTGTCTCCTAACTACATTGGATTAGCGCTGCATTTATATTTGTAATCAGCAAATTAATGCCGGCTGCTGTTTATTTGCACCATTATCTTAAAGGTGCACGGATATGCTGTATTATTTTAGGTTTTATAGCAGAAAGTAAAAGATAGTTTTCTTTTTTTTCAAAATAGTTTTTTGTTTTTAGCACACACACACACACAAACAGTGGTGATCAAATACCACCAAAACAAAGCTATTTGTGTGGGGGGGAAAAAAAACATTACATTTTTATTTAGGTACAGCGCTGCATGACCGTACAATTGAGCACAAAATGACCTGGTCAAAATGTACTGGACGGCATCAAAAGCACGCATGCAGAAAAACATCCGGACTGCGTTTCTATGGTATGAACTGGCCCTAGCTCCAGGAATTATTTTTAAATTTACATCAGGCCAGCTTGATAAAAAGTAATTATCCTCGTGTCACATCTGGGGGCCTTTTTGGGTACAGTCAGAGTTGTCCTGTTAGGGTGCTGCTGGAACAACTTGCTCATATGTCCTAAATCACATGTAAATCTCACCTTGTGTGAACACATGCAAACAGTGTCAATGGTGCTTTCAGATGGGGCTAATAAATGAAAATGGAGATAAAGCTGAGTTTTGCCCACCGCAACCAATGAGACTATAAAAAATAAAAATATTAATCTGGTTAATAAATCTATACTTTTGTCCCATTTTGTAGCAGTTAATTGGGAGGCACCAATACTGCACTTTGAGCACCTTTTGCACACTACTTCCATTTTTTTTCCTGATTTTCAGGCAAACGTTGACACACACACACACACACACACACACACACACACACACACACACACACACACACGCGCTAGGGGTCGACCGATATTCACTTTTTTAGAAGTATAGGTCAAAAAAACTGACCGATATTACCAATATTGTTTCAAGGGGTTTTACAGGGGTACTGTTCTTTAGAGCGGGCGTCCGACTTAATTGGAATCACAACTGATGCGGCTCCCCACCACCACCACCACCTTCCGCTGCTCGCCCGAGCTCTCCTGTCCCACCAGGAGGCCCAATCATTCAGTCGGTACACGTCTGCCGGCTGGCCAAAAACCAGAACAAAGCTGATGCTTCATTCAGGTCTCGGATCTAGTAAACCAGAAGCGGTGTCATGACATCACTTCCTGGGATTACTGGTGTTCCGTCAGATTAGGTGACCCGTCAGAATGTGCAACGGAAGTGACGTTTTGATACAGTGAGCAGGTGGACATCTTGTTACACCCACTAGAGTTTTGCATTTCACACCCATTTATAACGGTAAAGTGATGTTATATAGTGAAATACAGTACTTAGAACTCTATCTGAATGTTTAGATGTTGAATTTTAAAAGCAGCCAACTTCTGTCAGATTAGCAAACCTTTGAGATGAGCAGGGATGCCGCTGCTTTTAAAATTCAACATCTAAAAGCAGTCAGACGGGGTTCTAAGTACTTTATTTCACTATATATACTCAGTTTACTGTTAAAAATAAATGTAAACTGTGATACTCCAGTGGGTGTAATATGTCCGCTTGCCCCTTTCTCACTGTATAAATATTGATGGTGTAGCAAGATGGCGGCGACGAAACTTCACTTCTGTTACACATTCTGACGGGTCGCCTAATCTGAAGGAACACTGGCATCTTAAAAGGCGTCAGTTTAACCACCTTCAGACCGGACCATTTTGCTGGTAAATGACCAGAGGTCTTTTTACAACTTGGCACTGCGCTGCTTTAACTGGTAATTGCGCGGTCATGCAATGTTGTACCCAAACAAAATTTGCGTCCTTTTCTTCCCACAAATAGAGCTTTCTTTTGATGGTATTTGATTGCCTCTGCGATTTTTATTTTTTGCGATATAAACGTAAAAAGACCGCAAATTTTGAAAAAAAATGATATTTTCCACTTTTTGTTATTAGAAAAATCCAATAAACTCAATTTTAGTCATACATTTAGGCCAAAATGTATTCAGCCACATGTCTTTGGTAAAAAAAAAGTCAATAACTGTATATTTATTGGTTTGCGCAAAAGTTGTCACATCTACAAACTAAGGTAAGTTTTCTGGAATTTACGCAGCCTTTAGTTTACGACTGCCTATCTCATTTCTTGAGGTGCTAAAATGGCAGGGCAGTACAAAACCCCCCCCAAATGACCCCATTTTGGAAAGTAGACCCCCTAAGGAAATTGATAAGTGGCATGTTGAGCCCATTGAATATTTTATTTTTTTGCCTCAAGCGATTGAATAATGACAAAAAAAATTTTTTTTTTTTTTTTTACACAAAGTTGTCACTAAATGATATATTGCTCACACATGCTATGGGCATATGTGAAATGACACCCCAAAATAAATTCTGCTGCTTCTCCTGAGTATGAGGATACCACATATGTGGGACTTTTTTGGAAGCCTAGCCGCGTACGGGGCCCCGAAAACCAAGCACCGCCTTCAGGCTTTCTAAGGGCGTAAATTTTTGATTTCACGCCTCACTACCTATTACAGTTTTGAAGGCCATAAAATGCCAAGATGGCACAAAACCCCCACAAATGACCCCATTTTAGAAAGTAGACACCCCAAGCTATTTGCTGAGAGGCATTTTGAGTCCATGGAATATTTTATATTTTGCCACAAGTTGCTGGAAAATTACAAACTTTAATTTTTTTTTTATTTTTTTTTCACAAAGTTGTCACTAAATGATATATTGCTCACACATGCTATGAGCATATGTGAAATAACACCCCAAAATAAATTCTGCTGCTTCTCCTGAGTACGGGGATACCACATATGTGGGACTTTTTGGGAGCATAGCCGCGTACGGGGCCCCGAAACCAAGCACCGCCTTCAGGCTTTCTAAGGGCGTTACAGTTTTGAAGGCCATAAAATGCCAAGATGGCACAAACCCCCCCCAAATGACCCCATTTTGGAAAGTAGACACCCCTAAATTTAGGGGTACACTAGTGAGACTAGGTAATAAATGGCAGGTGCCCTGAAACTATAAAAAAAATAACTAACCAATCAGCGTCACCTGTAACAGTTATATGGTGATCACTGGTGAAAGGGTTAACTAGGGGGCAATCAGGGGGCTTTATGCGGTAGTATATGGGGGTCCCTGGCGCTATAAAAAGCTGCGGCGAACCTAAATACCTACCTGCCTAACTAGCATCACCTGTGACACTAATACAGCGATCAGAAAAACGATCGCTTATTAGGCTGGGTTCACACTGGAGCGATGCGGGAACGCCACGAATCCGCGGCGGGTTCCCGCATCGCATGCCTCCCGGCGGCAGTTCACACTGCCCTATGCGAACTGCTGGGAGTGTCAGTGAAATGTTAATGACACCCCCAGATCAGTTCGCATATCGCAGTGCGATCTGCAAACTCGGATCGCATGGTGTGAACACCCATGCGATCCGATTCTGCTGCGGACCAAAAAAAGGGTCCCGTGCGAGTTTGCGGCGGGTGCGGCGGGTGCGACACGAATTCAGCCATACTATCTGTATGGCTGAACTCGAATCGCACAGAGATCGGATGTGATTTGCACTGCAGTGCGGTGCGAATCACATCCGTTCTCATAAACCGCTGCAATGTGAACCCAGCCTTAGTGACACTGGCGACGGGGGGTGATCACGGGGTTAAACCTTTATTGGGGGGGTTAGGGGGGTACCTTAGAACTAAAGGGGGCTAACCCTAACTGCCCTAACAGTTATTACAGTCACAAATGACACCCGCCGGGTGATCAGGGGGTTAAACCTTTATTAGGTAATAAATGGCGGGTGCCCTGAAACTATAAAAAAATAACTAACCAACCAGCGTCACCTGTAACAGTTATATGGTGATCACTGGTGAAAGGGTTAACTAGGGGGCAATCAGGGGGCTTTATGCGGTAGTATATGGGGGTCCCTGGCGCTATAAAAAGCTGTGGCGAACCTAAATACCTACCTGCCTAACTAGCGTCACCTGTGACACTAATACGGCGATCAGAAAAATGATCGCTTATTAGGCTGGGTTCACACTGGAGCGATGCGGAAACGCCACGAATCCGCGGCGGGTTCCCACATCGCATGCCTCCCGGCGGCAGTTCACACTGCCCTATGCGAACTGCTGGGAGTGTCAGTGAAATGTTACTGACACCCCCAGATCAGTTCGCATATCGCAGTGCGATCTGCAAACTCGGATCGCATGGTGTGAACACCCATGCGATCCGATTCTGCTGCGGGCCAAAAAAAGGGTCCCGTGCGAATTTGCGGCGGGTGCGGCGAATGGCTGAACTCGAATCGCACAGAGATCGGATGTGATTTGCACTGCAGTGCGGTGCGAATCACATTCGTTCTCATAAACCGCTGCAATGTGAACCCTGCCTTAGTGACACTGGCGACGGGGGGTGATCACGGGGTTAAACCTTTATTGGGGGGGTTAGGGGGCCACTTTGGAACTAAAGGGGGCTAACCCTAACTGCCCTAACAGTTATTACAGTCACAAATGACACCAATGCAAAAAAAAAAAAAAAAAAAAAAAGCAATTGGTGTCACTGTGACTGGGGGGGCAGGGGTAATTGGGGGGTGATCGGGGGGTAAAGGGGGGGTGTGAGTGTGCCTGGCATGTTCTACTGTGTAGTGTAGTGCTTGTGCAACTCACCGATGCTCTCTCCTCGGTGCCGGAACGAAAACTACCGACACGGAGGAGAGAATACATCACTTCCTCTCCTGTGTTTACATTACAGGAGAGGAAGTGATGTCACCGGACAATTTCATTCGCCGGGAGCGATCGCGAGGGGGTGGCCATGAATGAATGGCCGTCCCCTCGTCCGGGATCGCTCCCGAACGAATACCGACCGCCGCAGGCACCGGGCGGGGGCCCGATCGGGCCCCCGACCCGCGGGAGGCAAGGGACGTACATGTAAGCCCTTATGCCTGCCCGTGCCATTCTGCCGACGTACATCGGCGTGCGGCGGTCGACAAGTGGTTAAAAAAAAAAAAAAAAAAAAAAAAAGCATTCAAAAAACGCTGACCTTGACATTTTAAATACTCTGAAGTGCAGAGGAGGGGTTTGGGGTCTTATAGAGTACCTATTACTGCCTATTACGGTCACAAGGGAGGTTTACATTCCTTGTGACAGCAATAACAGTGTAAAAATAAAAACTAAAAGTGTAAAATTACAGTACATTTTTTTGTTTTTTTAAATGTGCAAAATATCAGCACAAAATAGCTATTGGAGAAATATCGGTATCATACCAGCACCGAAAAACAATAATCGGTAATAGCCAACACACACACACAAAATACTGGTGTCAAGTTACTCTAAAAAAAGTCAATATTTTTAGAAGTTGATTAAACTGAACAAGTTTTGCTTTGATACGAATTCTGAGCTATTTTCCCTTTACATAACTGACTTCCTGTTTGCAATCTGATTGAAAGACACTGTAAACTTTTGCATTGGCTTAAAATTGACAGCTACAGTTTACAAACCCAGATCATGTAACACTTCGAATCATGTGCCTGGCCACTCACCACTAGCAGGATCACTAAAAAAAGGGCCAAGGAAAATACTTGCCCATTTGTAAATTGCCCCTTTGTAAATCGCACCCTCACTTTGATGAGTGAGGTGCAAGTCCCACGCTGATACAAACACTGCAGAATCTCTCTCACCAGAAGGACATGACTGTTACTGCATAACAAAGGTAATTATGTAAAATATCTCTGGGTGAGCACATTATGGACCTAAAAAAATAAAATAAAAAAATAATAATATGATGGTTTCACCATCTGACCTCAAGGTGGTTTTCTGGCTCCATGACTAGAGCATTTGTTTGCTCTTCAGCACTGTGCTACTTAGTGCAGTCATGCAACACTGTACATAAATTACATTTTAAATTATTTTTCCCACACAAATATTTATTATGCCATTTGATCACCACTGGATTTTTTATTCTATAAATGAAAAAATAAAATGACATTTTCTACTTTCAATTATAAAAACATATCCAAATAAAATAAAAATTATTTCATAAAAATTTAGGCCAAAATGTATTCTGCTACATGTCTTTGGTAAAATAAATCCCAATAAGTGTATATTAATTAGTTTGTGTGAAAGTTGCAGTGTCTGATCAGTAACTTATAATGGGACTGTGATAGTGTGGCAGGCAATCTGGCACGAACAGACCCTCGCTGGGAGGTACACCAACATCAATAGTGACAGTATTACAGTGATAACACTGTACTCTGTCACTTTACTAATGACAGTGGCTGGGATAGAGTTAACACCTTGTTTATCCTAAGATGTTAAAGAGGAAGTAAACCCTAATGGGTTTACTTCCTCTTTGATTCCCTGCAAAGGTAAAGCACAAAGGTAAAGCACAATGGACTACTATGCATCGCACAGTAGTCCATTATGTGTCACTTACCTGTCACAGGAGCCAGCGAAGTCACTGCTGTTCCCTTGTGTACGGAGCCTCCATATTCTTGGTGGGTCTCGCTGCTCCAGCGCTGTCATTCGACGGAGCCGCGATGACGTCACTCCCGCGCATGCGCACAGGAGCCGCCACTCGTGCCATATTGCCGTTAACAGCGGCGTGCTCAGCGTGCGCCACTGTCTACGGCGCATGCGCCGTAGACAGAGGTGCCTGTCTTCTGGCAAATATCTCCTAAACCGTGTAGGTTTAGGAGATATTTCTTGGACCTACAGGTAAGCCTTAATCTAGGCTTACCTGTAGGTCAAAGTGGTTTGTTGAAGGGTTTACAACCACTTTAACAGTGTGCCTAACAGTTTAATGCATGTAATATGTGCTGCTTTTACTGACAGATCTTGTTTTTTTTCCTCCCTCCTTTGCAGGGAGAAGAAACGGCCAGGTAGACGCCCTCTGTGTACAGAGTCCTGTTGTACACACAGGGCTCTGTGCTGTGATTGGACACAGCCAAATCAGCAGATCTCAGCCATAAATCACTGGCACATGCATGCGCGCCCCAAACCTGGATTTAAAAAAAAAAAAAAAGTCTGGAAACGACTTTTTGCGTTGCGGAGCCTGCAGCTGCTTCTCGGTCACAGGACATCTACTGTGACTGAGCAGCAAGTGGTTAAATGGAGGGGGGGAAAAAAAAAAAAAACACACACACACACACACACACACACACACACACACACACACACACCAGACACTGACCTAATCATAGCTACTTTATGTGCATGGTTAGATGAATACCATATGTACAGGGCATCCGGAAAGTATTCACAGTGCTTCACTTTTTCTACATTTTGTTAGGTTACACAGCTTTATTCCAAAATGGATTAAATTGATTATTTTCCTCAAAATTCTACAAACAATACCCCATGATGACAACGTGAAAGTTTGTTTGAAATCTTTGAAAATGTAATAAAAAATAAATAAATTCACAGCCTTTGCCATGACACTCCAAATTGAGCTCAGGTGCATCCTGTTTCCACAACTTGGAGTCCACCTGTGGTAAATTCAGTTGATTGGACAGGATTTGAAAAGGCGCACACCTGTCTATATAAGGTACCACAGTTAACAGTGCATGTCAGCACAAACCAAGCCATGAAGTCCAAGGAATCGTCTGAAGACTACCGAGATAGGATGCTATCAAGACACAGATCTGGGGAAGGGTACAGATTTTTCTTTGCAGCAGGTCCCAATGAGCACAGTGGCCTCCATCATCTTTAAATGGAAGTTTGGAACCACCAGGACTCTTCATAGAGCAGGCCGCCTGGCCAAAAAGAGCTATTGGGGCAGAAGGGCCTTAGTCAGGGAGGTGACCAAGAACCCAATGGTCACTCTGAAAGAACTCCAGCATTTCTCTGTGGAGAGAGGAGAACCTTCCAGAATAACCACCATCTCTGCAGCACCCCACCAATCAGCCCTGTATGGTAGAATGGTCAGACGGAAGCCACTCCTCAATAAAAGGCACATGACAGCCCCCCTGGAGTTTGCCAAAAGGAACCTGAAGAACTCAGACCATGAGAAAAAATAAATTCTCTGGTCTAATAAAACAAAGATTGAACTCCTTGGTGCAAATGGCAAGCTTCGTGTCTGGAGGAAACCAGGCACGACTCATTGCCTGGCCAATACCATCCCGATAGTGAAGCATGGTGGTGGCAGCATCATGCTGTGGTGATGTTTTTCAGCAGCAGGAACTAGGAGACCAGAAAGGATCGAGGGAAAAGAAGATTGCCACAGTGTACAGAGACATCCTTGATGAAATCTGCTCCAGGGTGCTCTGCACCTCAGACTGGGGCGAAGGTTCAACTTACAACAGAACAACGACCCTAAGCACACAGCCAAGATAACAAAAGGAGTGGCTACAGGACAACTCTGTGAATGTCCTTGAGAGGCCCAGCCAGAGCCCAGACTTGAACCCGATTGAACATCTCTGAAGAGATCTGAAA
Source organism: Lithobates pipiens (assembly GCF_037356315.1). NCBI lineage: Eukaryota > Metazoa > Chordata > Amphibia > Anura > Ranidae > Lithobates > Lithobates pipiens. The sequence continues at coordinate 222,006,003 of NW_027507686.1, read as the reverse complement.
ATGGCTGTGTACCGACGCTCCTCATCCAACCTGATGGCGATTGAGAGCTCCTGCAAAGAAGAATGGGAGAAGCTGCCCAAATGCTTTAAGCATTCTACTCAGACTTGAGGCTGTAATTTGTGCCAAAGGTGCTTCAAAAAAGTATTGAGCAAAGGTTGTGAATACTTACAGGATCTCACAAAAGTGAGTACACCCCCTCATTTTTGTAAATATTTTATTCTATCTTTTCATGTGACAACACTGAAGAAATTACACTTTGCTACAATGTAAAGTAGTGAGTGTACAGCTTGTATAACAGTGTAAATTTGCTGTCCACTCAACACACGGCTATTAAGGTCTAAAGTACAGTGCGTGAGTAAACCCCTAAGTGAAAAATGTCTAAATTGGGCCCAAAGTGTCAATATTTTGTGTGTCCACCATTATTTTCCAGCACTGCCTTAACCCTCTTGGGCATGGAGTTCACCAGAGCTTCACAGGTTGCCACTGGAGTCCTCTTCCCCTCCTCCATGATGACATCACAGAGCTGGTGGATGTTGGAGACCTTGTGCTCTTCCACCTTCCATTTGAGGAGGCCCCACAGATGCTCAATAGGATTTAGGTCTGGAGACATGCTTGGCCAGCTCATCACTTTTACCTCCAGCTTCTTTGGGGTCGTTAGGTTGGAATACTGCCCTGTGGCCCAGTCTCTGAAGGGAGGGGATCATGCTTTGATCCAGTATGTCACAGTACATGTTGGCATTCATGGTTCCATCAATGAACTGTAGCTCCCCAGTGCCGGCAGCACGCATGCAGCCCCAGACCATGACACTCCCACCACCATGCTTGACTGTAGGCCTCACCTGGTTGCCGCCACACACAATTGACATCATCTGAACCAAATAAGTTTATCTTGGTCTCATCAGACTACAGGACATGGTTCTGGTAATCCATGTCCATAATCTGCTTGCCTTCAGCAAACTGCGGGCTTTCTTGTGCATCATCTTTAGAAGAGGCTTCCCTCTGGGATGACAGCCATGCATACCAATTTGATGCAGTGTACTGAATATGGTCTAAGCACTGACAGGCTGACGCCTCCACCCCTTCAACCTATGCAGCAATGCTGGCAGCACTCATACGTCTATTTCCCGAAGACAATTTCTGGATATGATGCTGAGCACGTGCACTCCACTTCTTTGGTCGACCATGGCGACGCCTGTTCTGAGTGGAACCTGTCCTGTTGCACTGCTGTATGGTCTTGGCCACAGTGCTGTAGCTCAGTTTCAGGGTCTTGGCAATCTTCTTATAGCCTAGGCCATCCTCTGCCGTTCTTTGCCATGAGGTGCCATGTTGAACTTCCAGTGACCAGCAAGAGAGTGAGAGCGATAACACCAAATGTAACACCTGCTCCCCATTCACACACGGGACCCTGTAACACTAATGAATCACATGGCACCGGGGAGGGAAAACGGTTAATTGGGCCCAATTTGATCATCTTCCACACCTAGACCACCCCACGGTCAAGCTCTGCGCTTTACCAGCTCTGCAGAGCTGATTTGCCAGCGGAAGTGAGGTGCTGTTAACCCAACAGAAGGGGTTAAAAGTGCCCGTGTTGCAGCGATGCCAAAGTGCCTTTCAGTCGCTTCGGCAGGGCTGCTTATTAGTTTCAATGGGCAGGGCGGTTCCGGAGCGATGCATATACGGCTCCCAAACTGCCCCAAACATGCTGCTTGCAGGACTTTTCTTCCCATCCTGCAAGCGCTCAGGCTTTCACACCGGGGAGACATAAGAACTGCTTTTCAGGCACTTTACAGGTGCGATTTTTAGCTCTAAAGTGCCTGAAAAGCACCTCAGTGTAAAGGGGGTCTTACGGGTGTACTCATTTTTATTGCCAGTGGTTTAGACCTTAATGGCTGTGTTTTGAGTTAGTTTGAGGGGACAGCAAATTTACACTGTTATACAAGCTGTACACTCACTACTTTACATTGTAGCAAAGTGTCATTTCTTCAGTGTTGTCACATGAAAAGATAGAATAAAACATTTACAAAAATGTGAGGGGTGTACTCACTTTTGTGAGATACTGTATGTATATGTTTTTTATTTTAATTTGAAAATATTTAAAAACAAACTTCTTTCATGTTGTCATTAAGGGATATTGTTTGTAGAATTTTGAAGAAAATAATGAATTTAATTAATTTCGGAATAAGGCTGTAACATAACAAAAATGTAGAAAAAGGGAAGCGACGCGAATACTTTCTGGATGCACTGTATTATATAAAAGCACGTGATGTGAAATGTATGCTAGGCCAGGATTCAGGCAAGGCACTTACTTACAGCGTAAACCCAACTTTTTTGATCCTTTTCTATTGTTGGCAATAGAAAGAAAAAACATGCTTATAGTAAAATTTAGGATACTACTTTCCGCTTAGAATTAGAAGTCAAGTAGATGTCAACTTTTGCTCTTCGATTTTCATGGAACTACAAGCACAAGCGCACATTGGTAATTATTCCACAACTGATGAAAAAGCAACAAACTGCCTGCCGCCAACAAAAGTACATCTTTATGCGGCTAAGAAATAAAAATTGCCCCAACTGCTCGCAATGCAAATCACGCTTCTCGCCATTATATAAGAAATACGAATCACAGTCATTTTCCACAAACAGCAGCGAGCCTCACAAAGTGAAATAAAATTACATACCTTTGTTCCTGAAAGATATACTGACAAGACTGCATTCCATTAACTGCTAGAAAAATAGCACCTTTTCAATGATCTGTGTTTTAGAGATGATCCTGCAGGCCACAGGCCGGGTCCCAAGAAAGAAAAATTCAACAGCAGCACATGATGTAAGGCCCATCTTTTCTCTCATTACCCTTTCAAGAAAATGCTAATTTGAGATCTCAAACACGGACTACGAGACCAAACAAGCACTTAAGAGTAAAAATCTCAATCAAACCAAGTAAAAGACAGATCAGAGAGCCCCAATTTCCAGCAAAAAATAAAAAGAAACCTGGGAGAGCAGAATGTTTATACAGACAGCAAACTCCTGACGCTTCACTCTACACTTAGAGCTCAGGCATCAGGTTTGTCTGTACAGAGAAATTCTAGCAAAAGATTGGTAGAGAAGCAACCTATCCGAATCAGACTTGCCATATACTCCCTTGTAATCCTCGCAAAGCAAGTGGTTACTCATAGTTTGTGTGATTCAGCTGCAGCCACACAAACCGTTCAGTCTGAATTGGGCTCAGCTGCTCAGAACTGACATTTTATCCCTACAGTTTTTTTTACCTAGAAATCGGCCAAGAAAATTCTATATGCATTTGCAAGTAACCAACCTTTTACGGCCTCATGCACACTAGGGCTCTTCTAAATGCTTTCTCCCGGCACAAGAAAAGCAGCTGCAAAAATGCTCCTAAGCAGAGGTTTTTTTTTTTAAGCGCGTTTAGGCCACACGTAGGCACATCTGGCGTTTACACTCAAAATCTCCCCTCCTGAACACACAAATTATTTTTTGCCTCTAAACTCCTGCAATCACCAATAGTGTGCATGGACATAGGGGTAAGACAAAGGGGAGTTTAGAGGCAAAGAATAAAAAATAAAAAATAAAAGCCCAAATGTCTGCAAAAGCAGTGTGTTTGAGCTCAAGTGTGCACGAGTGCCTTTAGGTAAAACAAAATGACAACTATGCAGAAGTCACACACCTCTGAATAAAAGCACGGATTTGTATGCAGTCATTACAGTGGCTTTGTTGTGTGGCACCCAGACTCCTGACTAACCATTTTACACTTAAAGGGGAACTCCAGCAAAGAGAATGAAATCAGTAAACAGGTTCAAAACAGTGGCTATAACTTTGAAGTTAAAGCGAGATTAAAGCCTTTTTTTTTCTTGCGTTAAAGAACATGTTATACTTATCTGCTCTGTGCAGTGGTATTGCACAGAGCCTCCTCTTCACAGGTCCCATGCCAGCGCTCCCACCCCCACAGCAAGCAGGCACACTCCTGAGCCACCGCCCTGTGTGCATTCACACACGGAGCCACGGCTCGGCCTTGCCCCCTCCATCTCCTGACTGGCTCACTGGCTGCGATGGAAGCCAATGGCCCCCACTGCTGCCAAAAGCCAATTCAGAGTGCGCCTCCCTGGAGAGGCAAGGCTCTCATGGACATCACTGGATCGAGAGGGGGTGCAGGCAAGCATTGAGGGCACACAGGTTTTTTACCTTCATGCATGAAGGTAAAAAACCTTGTGCCTTTAAAAACACTTTAAAAGTGTAACTAAAGGCAAAAACGTTTAGAAGAATTAGAATCCTTGTCAGGTTTTTACTGCTGCAGTGGAAAGAGCAGTGTGTCAGATACGAGCTCAAAGTGGTTGCAAAGGCAGAAGGAGTCTTACTTTACTGCATTCTAGGTAAAATAATAATAATAATATTAGTGTGTGTGTGTGTGTGTGTGTGTGTGTGTGTGTGTGTGTGTGAAATCTCTTCTGCATGCAGCCTCCCTAAATACATACCTGAGCCAGATCTCGATCCAGCTATGTGCACGAGAGCCAAGACTCTCTCACTCCTCATTAGCTCAGATACAGCAGCAGGAGCCATTGGTCAATCAGAGCCAGTGACGAAGAGCAGGGGGTGGGGCCAAGCCCCGTTTGGTGTGTCTTCTGGACAAGTGGCTTGTTGTGGGGGCACTCAGTGGGAGGGTTGAACTCAGAGCGCCGGCAGAGCACCCCAGATGAGGAGGGAGGATCAGGTTTGCTCTGTGCAAAACCATTGCACAGAGCAGGTAAGTATAGCAAGTTTGTAATTTGTATACAAAAAAAAAAAAAAATACAATTAAAAAATAAAATAAAAATAAAAAGCCAAGCTTTACAAATCACTAATAACATGATGGACATAAATACAAATACTTTGGAATCTTAAAAAAAAAAAAAAAAAAAACACAGCTCCCTCATATATATTTTTTGTTTGGTAAATTCATTAGTTTGACTGAAGAGTAGCTTGAAAGGTGTAAGCTATATGGCTATCCTAATTATAATTGCATCACAACGTAATAACTGATCTAAATAAGGCTGTGTTCACACTAATGCGATGCCAAACATTGCATGCGATTCCCACCACATTGCTGTGTAATGCGAATTCAGCCATACAAACTGTATGGCTTAATTTGGATCACATTCAGAAAAAACTTGTGCAGGACCCTTTTTTTGTCCGCTCCAGGATCTGATTCCTGTCCGAATTCACAGGTTACACTGATCTGTGAAGCAAACTGGGGGTGTCATTTACTTTGTATTGACACCCACAGTGGTTCACAGAGGACAGTGTGAACTGCCTGAGAGTCTGACGCGATGCGGGAACCGGCACTGGAATCGCAGGGTTTCCCGCATCGCACCAGTGTGAACCGAGCCCGAGTGCGGAAGTTGGGAGATACATTAGTCACCACACACTTGGTTGGGCCAAACACTCACTAGGCAGTGCTGCAAGGAGCAGGGATGACAAATACTTTTTATTGGCAGCAATCATCTACCATGATTTTAGAAAATAGACTACCGTTTCCAACAAGTCAGATTGACTGCAAGACAGATGCAGACATTCTTGTATGATCATTCATGCACCACACACAGAGATTACCAGACAACTATACGTGTTCCCCTTAAAAAGGAACACCAAATAATATTATTCGCCAAAAATAATGCATCCACATCCACTACATATTGGCCCTGTAATTATTTTTCATGAAATGGTTTCTTAAAGAGGAAGTAAACCCTGATGGGTTTACTTCCTCTTTTTTTCCCTGCAAAGGTAAAGCATAATGGACTACTATGCATCGCATAGTAGCTCATTATGTGTCACTTACCTGACACAGGAGCCAGCGAAGTCGCCGCTGTCACCTGTAGTCCGCCGCATCCATCTTGGTTGTGGCGTCTCTCGCAGCTCCGACGAATGACAGTGGAGAAGCCGCGATGACGTCACTCCCGCGCATGCGCACGGGAGTCGCGTCTCGGAGCTCCGACGCTGCCATTCGGCGGAGCCGCGATGACGTCACTCCCGCGCATGCGCACGGGAGTCGACAAATTAGGCAAATCCATTCTTGGACTTGCCGCATTTAGTGCGCCTGCGCGCCGCTGTCTACGGCGCATGCGCCGTAGACAGCGGTGCCCATTTTCGGGCAAATATCTCCTAAACCATATAGGTTTAGGAGATATTACTTGGACCTACAGGTAAGCCTTAATCTAGGCTTACCTGTAGGTCAAAGTTGTTTGGAAGGGTTTACTTCCATTTTAAGTGTTTTTCTGCCTCCTTGCCTTCTGTGAGCTCCTGAACCTCTCCTTCCTCCCCTCGCAGTCTATAATTTTAATGGTAGATTTATTTTAACAGCGAGAGACCGAACAACAAAAATATCCTGAAAAATGCATTTTAAAAAAAGTTAGAAAATTGATTTGCATTTTAACGTTTAAAGTGTCTTCTATAGAAGGTAATGAGCTGAGATTAGGAGCACTCTTAAAGGGAGTGCTCCTAATCTCAGCCTGTTACCTGTATAAAAGACACCTGTCCACAGAAGCAATCAATGAGATTCCAATCTCTCCACCATGGCCAAGACCAAAGAGCTGTCCAAGGATGTCAGGGACAAGATTGTAGACCTACACAAGGCTGGAATAGGCTACAAGGCCATCGCCAAGCAGCTTGGTGAGAGGGCGACAACAGTTGGTGAGATTATTTGCAAATAGAAGAAACACAAAATAACTGTCAATTTCTCTCAGTCTGGGGCTCCATGCAAGATCTCACCTTGTGGAGTTTCAATGAGCATGAGAACAGTGAGGAATCAGCCCAGAACTAGACAGGAGAATCTGGTCAATGATCTCAAGGCAGATGGGACCATAGTCACCAAGAAAACAATTGGAAACATTACACAGTGAAGGACTGAAATCCTGCTGTGCCGGCAAGGTCCCGCTGCTCAAGAAAAGCACATGTACAGGCCCGTCTGAAGTTGCAAAATGAACATATAAATGATTCAGAGAAGAACTGGATGAAAGATGAGACCAAAATCAAGCTCTTTGGCATCAACTCAACTCCAAGTTGGCTAGCCAGTCTCCAGACCTTAATCTCATAGAAACTATGTGGAGGTTCCCGTTACCAAACGTCAGCCTTGAAACCTTAATGACTTGGAGAGGATCTGCAAATAGCAGTGGGACAAAATCACTACTGAGATGTGTGCAAACCTGGTGGCCAACTACAAGAAACGTCTGACCTCTGACAAACAAGGGTTTTGCCACCAAGTCAGGTTTTGCGAAGGGGTCAAATACTTATTTCACTCATTAAAATGCAATTCAATTTATAAAAATTTTAAAATGCGTTTTTCTGGATATTTTTCTTGTGATTCTGTCTCTCACTGTTAAAAACCTATCACATACCACTATTATAAACCTACCATTAAAATTATAGACTGATCATTTTTTAGTCAGTGAGCGCAAAAAAAAAAAAAAAACAAAAAAAAAAAAAAAACACGTATAAAATCAGCAGGATACTTTTTTCCCTCAAGCTTGTAGGACAGTAGAAGAAGGGGCGGAACAGAGTAGATAGGGTCAAACAGTCTCTTTGCACAATGTGGAGGATTAGCCCCTTGGGTTCCACAGCGAATATAACAAGCATGTTTTACCGCATATCAATTTTACAAGTTGGGGGTTTAGTAACACTTTAGGCCTCATGCACAATGGATTTTTTTTTTGGACGGTTTTACAGCTGCTGTTTTTGCCTTCAGATTTTTTTTTTTTTCTAGTCAATAAACTCCCCATCATGTTATCCTGTGTGTCCATGCACACATAGGCAGTTATTAACGGTTTTTGGCTGGGGCGTTTTTTTGCCTTAAAAAGAAAAACATGTGGGTTCTGGAGAGGAGTTTTCAGCTGTAAAAACACTCCAAGGTCAAAAAAATAAAAAAAGTTGATAAACACTCAAAAAACGCGGCTCACCAATGTTTTAACATTTTTGTTCCAGTGAAAAAAAAACACTATTGCAAAAACGTTGAAAAGCTCACTGCAAAGCTACTGCCATTTTTAGAACGTTATTTTAACGTCTAGTGTGCATGAGGCCCTAAAGTTGTACTTTCCATGCAACTTGAGGGCCAAAGACATCAATGTTAACCCTCAAAACTTGCATGAAAGTCAAATCTGAATATTTTACATGCAACAGTCTGACTTTGCAAAGGGACAACAAGTCACATCCAAGTCTCCAAAGTCACGTGACTTTGGAGTTGTACAAGTGTGATTGGAGCCTGAAGAACGAAGGGAGCCACTCTGACAGAATGTTGGATTATATCGCAACAAAAAAATAAAAAAGTAATTTGGAGGAAACAGTAATAGAAGGTACTTTTTAAGTTAGGAATACATACTTGAATAGACTTTTTAAACCATTGTTTTGTTTATTATAAAATTAAAGACCCAACTTAAAATTGTATTTTCACTTTTGAAGTAAACTATGTTTTTGTTATGTTCCCTTTCACATAGCATACCTAAAAAAGGTTTTCAAAAATATTTCTCAACTTTGAAGCTCCGCTCACATCTTGGCTTTCCGAAACGGGGGTGGAATCGCCGCAATTCTGCCCGATATTCTAAATAGTGTCAAATCGCGGGACGCCTGTGCGATCCCGTCACTTCCAATGGCACCACGATTGCGGTGTGATTTTTCCACACAATCACAGTAAAATCACGCAAAACAATCGTAGGACGCCTGTCACTCAAGAGTTCTTGTACTTCTTTTAGGCATCCCGTGATTCTGTTTGCGCAAATTTACCACGATTGTTATTTAGAATCGGAAGGCCAAGGTTTCTGATTAGAAGACCTCAAAGCAGACTACAGCAATTCTGGACAATCTCAGAGGATATCTGTCCCTAAACACACTGGGAACAACATTGAGCTATCCCTCATGAACACACAAACCTAGAGGCCAGCTTCTAAACCTATAACTCTTTTTTAGGACAGACAGTGTTCAAATCTACTTTACAGATGATATGATAGATCGGCCAGCACTGTACAGACAGGGGTAATTATGGCGAACATTAAGTCTTCGGTCACACTGAATCGGACTTTCAAATCGTCCTACTTCACTTGAAGCCTCGCAATTTCAAAGTTTCAAACTTCAGGGGCAACTTGGAAGACATTGTGCGACTTCATGCAAAGAAGTCTATGTAAGTTGCACTCGAACTTGCAAAAAGCAGTGAAAGGAACTACTTTTAAAATCAGCCGCACTGATCTGACCACTTCCACTGCGGACAACAGGGTGAGACTTGCCATGTTATATGAAAACGATCAAATCGCATGACAAGTTGCACCGGTGAGACCGGGGAGACTAAGGCCCTTTCACACATGCGAACCATTCATTTAATCCAGGGGTCCTCAAACTTTTTAAAAAGGGGGCCAGTTCACTGTCCCTCGGACCATTAGAGGGCCGGATTTTTTTTTTTTATATATAAACTAAACTAAACTAAGAACAAATTCCTTTGCACACTGCAAATATCTTATTTTGAAGTGAAAAAACAAAACAGGAACAAATACAATATTTAAAAGGAAGAACAAGTAAAGTTAAAATCAACAAACTTACCAGTATTTCAATGGGAACTATGGGCCTGCTTTTGGCTAATGAGATGGTCAAAGTCGCAGCCCACCATCAGTACAAGCCCCTTCTCACCATCATTGCAAGCCCCCCCCCCCCCCTCACAGCCTTACTGTGCCAAACAATGTCTCACCAGTCAGTGTGTGTGTGTGTGTGTGTGTGTGTGTGTGTGTGTGTGTGTGTGTGTGTGTGTGTGTGTGTGTGTGTGTGTGTACACATCGGCATCTCCTGCTGCTGTACCGCGGCTCAAGTTCGGGCGCGCTGCGATAAAAGTCCCGCCCTCCTCCTAGACCAGCTCGTGTGATAGACGGAACACTGCCTCTATCACATGAGCTGGTCTAGGAGGAGGGCGGGACTTTTATCACAGCATGCCCACATTTTTAACAGTGAGCTCCATGACAGCAGTCTCCCGCTGTGTTACAACCAGCCCGCCCCGACACCTATTTTTTACTTTCTGCTATAAAACATATGCAAATAAATCCAAAAAAAAAAAAATGAAAAAAAATAAAATCTAAAATTTCTTCATGCGCATATACACACACACACACACACACACACACACACACACACACAGGAGGTCCCCGGGTTACAAACGTTCGACTTACGAACAACTCCTACTTACAAACGGAGGGAGACAACAGGAAGTGAGAGAAAATCTGCCCCTAGGAAGGGGAATTCACTCCTGTAAGATTTATCATGGGGGGGACAACAAAGTGTCTCCACTGAAGCTTTAATCGCCAAATCTTGTTTCCACAACAACTCAAAATTTTCTAAATCCGATTGTCATAGGGACAGAAATTATGGTGAAATCTGCTGAACAGGGGCACAGACAGCAAAACAAATGTTACAGGGGTGTTAACCCTTCCCTATGCTAGCCCAACACTTTTTTAAATGATCTTTTTTTTGGCTGGACCTACACTTAAAAATGTACCTGTTCCAAATTGCATACAAATTCAACTTAAGAACAAACCTACAGACCCGATCTTGTTTGTACCCCAGGGACTGCCTGTTTTGCAATTGTATTATTTTTATAGCGGGACTGAGATATTGTGGCAGACAGTCAGACACTGACAGATTTGACACATTGTGGGAACCATCGACACGAAGACTGGGTTCATAAATGTGCGGCCGCGCTTCCCAGCAGAGGGTCCGGTGCATCCCTGTTCACTGGTTCAGGTGCAGATCAGGGCTGAATATTTGCCTGAATTCACACTTGAACCAGACCCAAAGACGCACAGCACCCTTTTGGAATGTGGACCATGGCCGCCCCAGAACCTGTGTGAACCGGCTCCATTGTGAGCCAGGCACACTCACATGTCATGCGAACTGCATGAGGGGAAACTTGCATCCACTTTGCACATATGTGAACCCAACCTAAAACCGTGATCAGTGCTAAAAATATGTACTGTCACTGTACTAATAAAACGGTCTGGGAAGGGGTTAAACATCTAGGGTGATTAAAGGATTAACTGTGTGCCTAGCATGTGTTTTACTGTACTATGTTTGCTGTTTTTACTCCCCTCAGTCCATCATGAATTCTGCTGGCTGACTTATCCACCTTACCAACCATGCAGTGTCTGCCAACCCTCTCCTTCAATCCCTACACTGGCTCCCAATCACCCAGCGAATTCAATTCAAAATACTAACCACAACATACAAAGCCACAACTCTTCCCCGAGCTACATCACCAATCTTGTCTCCAAATATCACCCAAATCGTCCCCTCCATTCTTCTCAAGACCTCCTACTCTCAAGCACTCTAGTCTCCTCCTCCCATGCTCGTCTCCAGTTTTTTCTCCAGAGCCTCTCCCATCCTCTGGAACTCGCTACCTCCACCAGTCTGGCTATCCCCTAATCTTGCTACCTTCAGGCGATCCCTGAAAACGAATCTCTTCAGGAAAGCCCTTCACATTTCCAACTAATCTTTTACCACTTTCCATCAGCTCATTCCCGACAGTTACACCCTCTTGTACACCACTGCCCTATTAGATTGTAAACTCTTCTGAGCAGGGCCCTCTTAATCCTCTTGTATTTTATTGTCTTATAACTGTATTGTCTCCATTTTATATTGTAAAGCGCTGCGTAAACTGTTGGCGCTAAATAAATCCTGAATATTATGAATATATATATATATTTATATAATATATATTATTAGAGAAGACTGGATGGGAGCCATGTTGTGCTTGCCCTTATTATTGACAGATTTTGACATGTTGAGCATTAAGAGTGACTACACAGAGCTTGTAATGATTTTCCCTTCCTTCACGTGATTGTTGTTAGAGGCATATGAGCCCCTTAAAAACCAAAGCAATACTACAAAATAGTGAGGATGGGGGACTGGCCCCTAGCGTTTAAGTTTTTATAAACTTACCTGTCACTTGCATTACGCAAGTCACCTGGTACTCCAATTCTCTAGTGCAGTTTTGTGGTGACCTGAAGCCACAGCAAACATGCACTAGAGAGGTGATGCCATAGTTCATTTTCAAAGTGAAGGAAAACGCTGGTGATGTCAGAACCGCAATTCACAGCTGCTGTGGGTCACCTTTCCTAATGGGAGCATTAGATCACATGACCCAGAAGAAGTGACGCATCGAGGGACCAAACTATTTCTGCAGGGAAGCATTTGTCACCTTTACCACCACTATCCTACAAGTAGATCTAGATTTTAAATGATGGAATCGCGAGAGAGAAATCGCGCAAGAAAGAGCGCAAGAGAGAGAAAAAAAAAAAAAAAAAAAGAAAAAAAAATACTTTTCCAGAAATTATTTTTGTGTTACCATTTTAGATGTAAACAGGGCTTAGTGGAGCAATCTCCATCTAACAAGACAATATAACAATGTCCCATATAGCAACCTGGCATGCGTTAGCATCATTCCGCATATGTTCCAGCATATGTACTGACAACACACAGATCAAACATGGATAAGACAAAGACCATGCTGCTACTCCCAGCACTGCAACACCAACTCCCCCCCCCCCCCCCCCCCCCCGCACACACACACAATTTTCATGCCAGTAAGTAAATAAGCAATAAGACTGACTTTTTAACCACCTGTCCTTTTAAAGCTTCCTCTGAACTGGACGGATTGTGTGCAGAAACACACACAGAGCACATAGTGAAGTTGTCTAGGATTTGGACCCAACCAAACAGAATCCAATAGAACGGTCATTATTCACAACCATCTGAAGAACACAACTTAAAACGTACACATTTGCTGTATGTGCATTACAATATGAATTTACTAAATTGCTTAAAATAAAAAAAAATAAAAAAACAACAAAAAAACAGTGCAAGATTTAGGCAGCGGTTTCTGAAATTAGTCTAAATAGCTCTATCTGCGCCTCAACATCAATTTAGAGTTTAAGCAAAAAATAAATAAAATAAAAAATCCACAAAACTACAGGCTGCACATGCCTCATCTGATTTGGTTCCATCGCCAAGATATTTACTGACCAAATACAATTTTACAGACAGTAATTAAGAAATGCTTCTATGTCAGGAAACAAAGCTCCTCAGATAAGCCCTTATTTTGAATGGCATACATGTCCTCGACAAACCCCTGTAAAGTGCAGAGGGAGGAGAGATCATCAAGTACGTTTCTAAGTGCTAGAATGGCAGCTGTGATTGCAGTGAAAAAAAATGCAATATGGAGACATTCACCAACAACAATACATGAACAAATGAAGCTGGACAATCAGAACTGCCTCTATTATTGTTGACTGTAATGCAGATAAACATTTTGAAGATAGAAGAATCAAGCCACCAAATTTTTGGGGCATAAAAGCAGCAAAATAATAAAATAAAAAAAATAAAAAAAAAAACACACTTCCATAATAAAATAAATAAATAAAGGTGGAAGATGTCCATGAGGTTTACAGTGTCAAAAAAATGATTACACACACACAAAGGAAAAGTGTGTAGCGCAAAAAAAAAAAAAAATGAACAGCGATGAGAATACGGTGTTATAAATGGACAGCACATTGAAATAAAGTCCAAAAAAAAAAAAAAAAAAAAAACTGTTAAAGTGAAAAAAAATGCTAAAAGTGAAAAAATATATATAGAAGTCCAATCTTGATTGATTGGACTGCTGATTTGAGCGACTATATAACACTAGGTTTGATGTCTGACACTAGAGGACCCTTGAGAACGTCCTATTGGACGAAAAGATTCGGGGGGGGCAGCAGGGTGGATTTGATTTAAATCACATATTTAAATCATGATTTAAATCACTAGTAAAAAAGGCTTGATTTAAATAATTTTTAACGAGCAATTGTCATTTCCGTCTCGCAGCGGCTCCTTCTCTGACCCGCTATTGACTCACCGACAGCCCCATTCACTTTAATGGGACGGCTGGTGTTGCGACAGTGACACAACAAGGTGAGGGACGTGGCAGCAGCAGGTGAGTGGATGTCCGCTAACATGATGGATCTGAAAATGACATGTGCTCTTTAAATGTAAGGACTCATTCTTGCTGGTAGTTAGAATCTTTAATATTTAAAAAAAAATATCTAAAAATGTATCAAATACCGAAAATGAAAAATACACTAGGCCAAAAAGCAAAACAGATATCGAAAATGACTGATACCGAAAAAAAAATTTTTTAAATAAATATTTTTATACAGGAGATGGTCAGAGACTGCAGACATAATACAAGAGATCAATGCAGCCTCACCAGTGCCCATCAGATGCAGCCAGCCCGTGTCCCCCAGTGCAGCCAGCCCGTGTCCCCAGTGCAAGTGAGAGGAGAGCCGTCGCCGCCTGTCTGTGTTCACCGCCACGCGCCGTCACATACTGCCCCTCCCTCTTGGCCAGGGAACTTTGACAGATCACCCGTTCAATCCTAGGATGGGTGCATTTTTGGTGGAATTTTTTTTTTTTAATTGACCAAAAATGCAGCAAGTAAGATTTTTATGGGCCAGTGTGAAGACATACATTTAAAAACGGATACATTTTTTTTTTTAGCTTTTCTTGTGCCAAAAAAAAAAAAAAGGTGCCAATAATGGTCGCTAATAAATTCATATTCATTTAAAATTCATGATAGTAATTTAAAAGTCGAATATAAAATACATTTTATTATTTTTTTGATTAAATTCTTTTTTTTAAACCACTTCAGCCCTGGAAGGCGTTACCCCCTTCCTGACCAGGCCATTTTTGCGAAACAGCACTGTGTCACTTTGACAGTTGCACGGTCGTGCGATGCTGTACACAAACAAAATTGATGTCCTTTTTTACCCCACAAATAGAGCTTTCTTTTGGTGGTATTTGATTACCTCTGCATTTTTTTATTTTTTGCGCTATAAAGAAAAAAACGCAAAAATTTCTTCCTCAGTTTAGGCCAATATATATTCTTCTACATTTTTTTTCTATTGTTACCAAAATTGCAATAAGTGTATATTGGATTGGTTTGCGCAAATGTTATAGCACCTACAAAAGGGGTAAATTTAGGACTTAAAAAAAAAATAAAAAAAATAAAAAAAATTACTACTAGTAATCACGGTGATCTGTGATTTTTAATCGGGACTGACATTGCAGCAGACAGATCGGCCACTTGACACTTTTGGAACCACTGACATTTATACAGTGATCAGAGCTAAAAATAGCCCCTGGTTACTGGGGGTTAGCACTAGGGGAGCGATCGAGGGGTTAAATGTGTTCCCTATGCGTGTTCTAACTGTAGGAGGGATGGGACTGCCTGGGGAGGAGACCCATCAGTGTTCCTATATACTAGGATCATACGAGCTGTCTCCTCTCCATTCTGGCTCTGTCAGGCACAATCGTGGGTACCCAGTGGACATCGTGGCCACCGGGCACATGCATCGGCTCCTCAGGACCACGGCCGGTGTGCGCCTCCCCATACCCCTTAAATCTGCTGTCGTACAGCTACAGGGGAGCCATTCTGCTGCTGGGAGGCAAGCGGTTAAACTGTTATTTCCAGACAGGTACATTCTGCATTTTCGGTACCAAAATTTCCATGCACCTCAAATATACACACTCAAACACACACACACACACACACACACACACACACACACACAGATCAACCATAAGAATATGACCATGGACATGAATGACATTGATTATCCTGTTGTCTCATTGAGTTATGGTGGGTGATCATAATGTATTGGCTGATCAATATATATTTCTTTACAACCACATCCTACATATCAAATGTACAGTTGTGCGCATAATTTTACATTCCCTGGCAGAATTTATGATTTCTTGGCCATTTTTCAGAGAATATGAATAGAATAGAATATAAATAACACAAACTTTTCTCACTCATGGTTAGTGTTTGGCTGAAGTAATTATCAACCAACTGTTTACTCTTTTTAAACCATAATCACAAACTACCCAAGTGACCCTGATCAAAAAAAGTTTACATACCCCAGTTCTTAATACCAAATTAAGACAAAACATATGTAAAATTCCACGTTTGAGATCTCCCCAGAGTGGCTCAATGATATTGAGGTCAGGAGCCTGAGATGGCCACTCCAGAACCTTCCCTGTATTCTGATGTAGCCAATGACAGGTGGACTTGGCCTTGTGTTTTGAAACATTGTCATGTTGTAATGTCCAAGTATGTCCCATGCGCAGCTTCCTGGCCGATGAATGCAAATGTTCCTCCGGTATTTTTTGATAACATACTGCATTCATCTTGCCAACAATTTTTTTTTACCAAATTTCCTGTGCCTTTTGCAACTCACATCTCAAAAACATCAGCGATCCACCTCCGTGTTTCACAGTAGGAATGGTGGACCTTTCATCATAGGCCTTGTTGAATCCTCTCCAAAATGTAGCGTTTATGGTTGTGGCCAAAAAGCTTAATTTTGGTCTCATCAATCCAATTGACTTTGTGCCAGAAGGTTTGAGGTTTGTCTCTGTGCTGTTTGGCATATTGTAAACTCATCTTTCTGCAAGTGCCTCCTTATTGTGCATCTTGAAACAGCCACACCACATGTTTTCAGAGAGTCCTGTATTTCACCTGAAGTTATTTGTGGGTTCTTCGTTGCATCCTGAACAAATTTTCCTGGCAGTTGTGGCTGAAAATTTAGTTGGTCTACCTGACCGTGGTTTGGTTTCAACAGAACCCCTCATTTTCCACTTCTTGATTAGAGTTTGGCATTCTCAAATCCTTGGATATCTTTTTATATCCCTTTCACATTTTATACAGTTCAACTACTTTTTCCCGCAGATCTTTTGACAATTCTTTCGTTTTCCCCATGACTCAGAATCCAGAAATCAGTAGTGCAGCACTGGATGAGAGATGCAAGGGTCTGTCAGGAATCCAGAAATTCATTGACCTTTTATACAAACACCAATTATAAGCAAACAGATCACAGGTGAGGATGGTAACCTTTAATAGCCATTCAAACCCCTTTGTGCCAACTTGTGCACATGTTATCAGGCCAAAATCACCAGGGTATGTAAACTTTTGATCAGGGTCATTTGGGTAGTTTCTGTTGCGATTACGATTTAAAAAGAGTAAACACAATTGATTGATAATAAATGGCTTCAGCCAAACACTAACCATGAGTGGAAGAAAAGTTTTTTTGTGTTATCATTCGTATTCTTTGGAAAATAGCCAAGAAATCATAAATTCTGCCAGGGTATGTAAACTTATGAGCACAATTGTATAACTTGTTCAGGGTGCTGTATTAGGCATCCTCTGCTCTGGCTTCTGATGCTTTTATCTCTGGAAGCCAATTCTATTGCTGCAGAGTAAATGCTGTATAAAGAGGCTTAAAAGAAGAACTACAAGCAAATTTTTGCTTAGTTTGGGTAGAGTAAGGGACAGTTAACAATACCTGTTGGTTTATTTTTTGCAATCTGTGACCCAGAATTTTGCTTTAAGTTATACGTTAAAGTACAGTATATGTAAATCTTTAGGCTGGGTTCACACTTATGCGAACTGGATGTGGGTTTTACTGCATTCAATTCACATAACAGGAGACTGTGACCGGCTCTCAAGGAAGCCAGTTCACACATCTCAGAGGTGGCCCCGGTCCGCACTGAAAAGAGTTCTGTGCGTCTTTGACTCTATTTTAGGCAAATTCAGGTGAAAATTCTGACCCAATTCGCCTCTGAAAACAGACGCATCGGACATCTGCTGCAAGACGTGCCCGCAGCTAGTGTGAGCCCTGCCTTAATTTGCAGTATGTTTCACACATTTCACTGTAGATTATCTTTTGTGAATCTGTTGCACAATTTCTTACCCGAGGATCGCTAAGCCACTACCTCGCAATGAGCAACAGGGTGTCCCGTTTGCTGAGCATGCTCCTTCAGTTGGTGGCTGGGCTGTCTTGCTCTTATTCAACTGAAGAAACTTGCAAGGCAAGCAGACAACATTGCTGCTAGAGGTCAGCCGATATTTGGCACTTTTTAATTAATCGGCTTTTAATTAATCGGCGCTACTTGCAAACGACTTCTGTAATAGAAGTCAATGCAAGTTGCCTAGGTCTTCCATGAAGGGACTTGTGTCTCCTCTCTGGGCTGGCCAAGAAAAGACCAAATAGATACAATGTTTCTACTTATCAATGGGCTGAACTTCCTGTGAAGGAGTTTTCAGTTTAACCATTTATAGACTAAATCTTTTCTAACACTTGTTGCTTACAAGTAAAAATCCTGTATTTTCTGCTAGAAAATCACTTAGAACCCCCAAAAATTATATATTTTTTTAGCAGAGACCCTAGGGAATAAAATAGCAGTTGTTGCAATATTTTATGTCACAAGGTATTTGCGCAGCGGTCTTTCAAACGCAAATTTTTTGGAAAAATACACTAATGATTTTTAAAAAAATAATAAAACAGTAAAGTTAACCCATTTTTTTTCATCCAAAAGATTTGATTTTTTTAGTTTTGTATTTAATATTTAAGATATCGTTTTTTGCTTGTTGTTTTATCTAAATTAAACATACAAGTGAACCGATTGGAGGTTTGTTTTGTTTAATAAATGTTTAAAATGTAAGAAATTTTCTGTATCACTTATTACTTAAGGCTGCTTACACACTGGAGCGGGCAGGCATTGGCGGTAAAACACTGCTAGTTTTAGCGGCGCTTTACCGTCATTTTAGTAGCGCTATTTAGAGGTCGACCGATATGGGTTTTTCTCTGGCCGATGCCGATATTTAGAAATCATAGCGGCCGATAGCCGATATATGATGCCGATTTTTTTGGGCCGATTTTATTTTATTTATTTCCTTTTTTTTTTTTTTTTTTTTTTTTTTAATCCCCCTTGATCTAACACACCTTTCCCACTGGGGTGTTTTTCAGGTGCTTTTGGGCTAAAAATAGCGCCTGTAAAGTGCCTGCAAAACGGCTCCCCTGCAGTCTGTGTGAAAGACAGAGTGCTTTCACACTGAGGCGATGCGCTGGCAGGATCTTAAAAAAAAAGTCCTGCAAGCAGCACGTTTGGAGTGGTGTATACCGCTCCTCCACCACTCCTGCCCATTGATATGAATGGGCACCACTGCCGAAGCGCATGCAATGCGATTTGGCAGCGGTGCTTCATGGGCGCATTTAACCTCTTCCTTGGCCGCTAGCTGGGTTATATGTGCCCCACTAGCAGCCAAATAGCACCGCTAAAATGATGGTAAAGAGCCGCTAAAACTTGCGTTTTACCATCAACGCCTGCCCGCTCCAGTGTGAAAGCAGCCTTCATAAGTGATACAGAAAATTTCTTACATTTAAACATTTATTAAACAAAACAAACCTCCAATCAGTTTACTTGTATGTATGATTTAGATTTAAAAAAAAAAAACCTATGTATTAAATAAAAACAGGTAGTCAAAACTTTTGGACAAAAAAAAAAAAATGGGCTAACTTTACTGTTTTTATTTTATTTTTATTTTTTAAATAGTGTATTTTTTTCCCCAAAAAATGCATTTTGAAAGACCTGCAAATGCCGTGTGACATAAAATATTGCAACAACCGCTATTTTAGTCCCTAGGATCTCTGCTAAAAAAATATATATAATTTATGGGGGGTCTAAGTGATTTTCTGGCAGAAAATACAGGATTTTTACTTGTAAGCAACAAGTGTCAGAATAGATTTAGTCTTTAAATGGTTAAACTGAGAACTTCTACACACTGAGATGACTTCATTCATTCAGAAGTGTAAACATTGTATCTTTTTGTTCTTTTCTTGGCAGCCTGCCCAGAGAGGAGGAAAGGGTTTCTATGAAGACTCAGGCAACTTACACTGACTTCTATTACAGAAGTCATTTCAAAGTCCCGCTGTAGTTCTAAATCGGCTTTTTATCAGCACAATCGGCCGATGCCGATTATTTAAAAAACGGCAAATATCGGCCGATGTATCGGCCGGCCGATATATCGGTCGACCTCTATCGCTATTCAGCTGCTAGCAGGGAGCTTATAACCCAGCTAGCGGCCGAGGAAGGGGTTAACTGTGCCCGTGAAGCGCCACTGCCAAATCGCATTGCAGGAATTTTTGCAGCAGTGTCCATTCATGTCAATGGACAGGAGTGGTGGAGGAGCGGTATACACCGCTCCAAAGATGCTGCTTGCAGGAATTTTTTTTTGTTTTTTTAACGTCCTGCCAGCGCATCGCCTCAGTGTGAAAGCACTGGGGCTCACACAGACTGCAGGGGAGCCGTTTTGCAGGCACTTTACAGGCGCTATTTTTAGCCCAAAAGCACCTGCAAAATGCCCCAGTGTGAAAGGTGTCTAACTGTTAGATTTTATGAGATGAAGGGAAAAAAAAAAAAAAGAAAAAAAAAAAAAAAAAATCGGCCTCATATCGGCTGCCGCGATTTCTAAATATTGGCATCGGCCAGAAAAAAAACCATATCGGTCGACCTCTAATTGCTGCTAACTGACACGAAGCAGCTTAGTGTTGTCATCCTGCAACAGAAGTACTGTTAGGCTCGGTTCACACAGGGGCGACTTGTCCAGGCGACTTCGCCGCCTGACAAGTCGCGCCCCGTTCTGTACTACGGAACCATTCTAATAGGAGCGACTCAAGTCGCTCCAACTTAGAAAAAAGGTTCCTGTACTACTTTTGCGGCGACTTCGGGCGACTTGCATTGACTTCTATACAGAAGTCGTTTTGCAAGTCGCCGCTGAGGTCACGGCAGGTCGCGGCGCTGCAAGTCGTGCCGCCTACTGTGTGAACCGAGCCTTACTGGCAGGATATCCATGTAAGAAAGTGGGCAACAAAAAAAAAAAAAAACTATTTGCATAAGAAAACTGTATACCAGAGAACAATAGTACACATACAGAAAAATAGATTTAGGCCCTTTCACACGGGACGGATCTGTAATGATCCGCCTGCTCAGCGGGGATCGCTCCATTTATCCCCGCTAAGCCGGCTGGTGACAGGGCGGTCCCAGCACACTGTGCAGGGACAGCCCTGTCAGATCTCTGCTCTCCTCTATGTGGGATCGGATGAACACGGACCGTCTGTCATGTTCATCTGATCCGCTCTGCAGACAGATAGAAAAATAGGATTTTCCTCCGTCTGCAGAATCGGACCATAGCGGAGACTGATGATATCGGGTGTCTGTGGATGTTCATCCGCAGACACCCACTATCCCATAGGGATGCATGTATGTCCGTATTTCATCCGCAAAGGGATGGATGAAATATGGACGTACGGTCCACATGTGTGAAAGGGGCCTTCGTGTTTAGATTTACGGATTATATATATATATATATATATATATATATATATATATATATATATATATATATATATATATATATATATATAAATATATAAAAGGGGGGGGGCATAAGACCAAGTTCACAATGATGCAGGTTGTGGTTGATGCTGCATATAAAAAAAAAAAATCTCTGCACCTTTCCAAACAAAATGCACTGATGAAAACTGCATAGATGTGAGCCATAGGAACTAATGTTTATATGCAGTAGTGCATTTCTGGAAACACTGCAAAACACACAGTTATTCCAGGGTTAGGCTAGAAACTAACTGCACATACACCAATTTTTAACTGTATCAGTATCTTTATACCAGACTCCTCACATATGCACAATAAAACTGCATGGTCTAAGCAATCATGGTGTGAAAACAACATTTCATAGCAACCAATCAGATTTACACTACTGAAGATGAATTTGGTTTCTGTACATTCCCAAGCATCTCGATTACTTGTAAGAAAGGATCAGTAAAATCTGGACAGAGCTGAAGGCAAATACACGCTGCATATTTTTAGAGCAATGGCAAATGAATGCTTACAATTTATCTAGCCTTGTGATAAACTGTATACACCTTGTGATAGGCAGTTGGGGTCATTGCACAGGCGGTGTCAGTTCAGTCACGTTTTTGTTTTGTTTTTTGCCAAGAAAGCAGTTTCCACATTCATCTTCAGCTCACATCAGTTTGCACTGCACAAGTGAAAATGACTTACACAGGATCTAAGGCCCCTTTCACACGGGGCGGATCAGTAAAGATCCGCCCCGTGATGATCCGCTCGCTCAGCGGGGATCGCTCCGTTGTCCCCGCTGAGCCGGCTACGGACAGGGCGGTCTCCGCACACTGTGCGGGGACCGCCCTGTCAGCTCTCCGCTCTCCTCTATGGGGATCGGACGAGCACGGACCGTGTGTCCGTGTTCATCCGATCCGCTCTGCAGACGGACAGAAAAATAGGATTTTCCTCCGTCTGCAGAATCGGACATTTGCGGAGGCGGACAATAGCGGGTGTCTGCGGATGCTCATCCGCAGACACCCGCTATCCCATAGGGATGAATGGATGTCCGTATTTCATCCGCAAACGGATGGATGAAATACGGACATATCATCCGCATGTGTGAAAGGGGCCTAAGGGATCGATGTAGCAGGCAAGCAACTAGCATTCTCAGGAAAAAAGGTTAGTACATGTGGGCATCTCTCTGTATGCACATACAAGTATCCTTTTCAAATAGGTGAGGACCACAAAAGAAGTCAGACACATTTATTCCTGACCAGTGCATCACAGAACATACATCTATACAACACATATGTACAGATATTCTGACACTACTGTAGCTCTACATCAGGTCACAACAGAATATACATCAGGTCACAATCTACATTTTATTATACAGTATATGGCAAGTTTCACACCCCAAAAGCAATGTGAAGTGTGTGAGAGGACAGAGGTGTTTTGCTTTTAGAACAGACAGCCTTTATATCCATACACGTGACACACAGTCCACTCACACAGTGTTGTGCATGATGAGAATGGCGTGTTTCTGACCTCACGTATACGGTTTTTAAGTATTCTGAGAGAATAACATTTTTTTCAGCAGACTCATAGCAACCATTCAGATTTAAATCTGCACTGGAAAAATGACATTTGGAGAATGAAGGTTGAATATGATGAGTTCCCAGAGACAGTCGAATACACGAGGACCAGTGTTTTGCTCGTCCAAAAGGTCACAGAGAAAAAAAAAAAAAACTAACGCAGTGTCACTCCCAACGTGTCAGATGTTATGCATGGTGTCACTCAAAGCATATTTTTGTGGCAGAGGGGGCGCATTGGGCCTGGTACAGTTGGGGGGGGGGGGGGGGGCACTTGCTCAGATAAGGGTCTGGTATGGATATTGAGGGAGAGCCCACACATTTTTGGCATTGGGGGTCCCCTTAAGATCCATGACAGACCAAATGGGCCTGGTATAGTCTTGGAGGGGGAACCCATGCAGTTTTCTTTTTAAATTTGTCGTGGAGTTGCCCTTCAAGATAAGAGCATGCCAAAGACACATCAGTTAAGACCACGATCAGACTTCAGTGATATTAAATGGGCTGAAGTAGGATCAAAGTCGGACCAAAGTAGTACAGGGAGCATTTTCAAAGTCGGACTGACTTGTGTCGGACCAGTTAAGACGGCTCTCATAGGGAAACATTGATTTTTCACATGTCATGCGTCATGAGCTCCCAATGTCTGAGCATTTGTCGTACCAGTGTGAACCTGGCCTAACAGTCTATTCCAGCAGCACTCACACATAATGTAAACACGAGCAAAATAGATAGTATATACAGTTGTGCTCATACGTTTACATATCCTGGCAGCATTTATGATTTCTTGGGCATTTTTCAGAGAATATGAATGATAAGCCAAAAAAAAAAAAAAATTCTTTCACTCAAGGTTAGTGTTTGTCTGAAGCCATTTATCATCAATTGTGTTTACTCTTTAAATAATAATGGCAACAGAAACTACCCAAATGACTGATCAAAAGTTTACATACCCTGGTGATTTTGGCCGATGACATGTACACAAGTTGACACAAAGGGGTTTGAATGGCTATTAAAAGGTAACATCCTCACCTGTGATCTGTTTTCTTACAATTAGTGCGAGTGTGTATAAAAATGCATTGAAAATTAGGGGTTCTGTAACCAAACCACGGTCAGGTAGACCCACTAAAATTTCAACTGCCAGGAAAAAATTGTTCGGGATGCAAAGAAAACCCCACAAATAACTTCAGGTGAAATACAGGACTCTGAAAACATGTGGTGTGGCTGTTTCAAGATGCACAATAAGGAGGCACTTGAAGAAAGCCATTACTACGCAAATGCTACAAAGTATCCCACTTACAATACGCCAAACAGCACAGAGACAAGCCTCAAACCTTCTGGCACAAAGTAATTTGGAGCGATGAGCCCAAATTTGAGCTTTTTGGCCACAACAATAAACGTAATATTTGGAGAGGATTCAACAAGACCTATGATGAAAGGTATGGAGGTGGATCGCTGATGTTTTGGGGGTGTGTGAGCTACAAGGGCACAGGAAATTTGGTCAAAATTGATGGCAATATAAATGCAGTATGTCATCAAAAAATACTGGAGGAACATTTGCATTCAGCCAGGAAGCTGCTCATGGGATGTACTTGGACATTCCAACATGACAATGATTCAAAACACAAGGCCAAGTTGACCTGTCATTGGCTACAGCAGAATAAAGTGAAGGTTCCGGAGTGACCATCTCAGTCTCCTGACCTCAATATCATTGAGTCACTCTGGGGAGATCTCAAACATGCAGTTCATGCAAGACAGCCCAAGAATTTACAGGAACTGGAGGCTTTTTGCCAAGAGGAATGGGAATCTTTACCATCTGAGAAGATAAAGAGCCTCATCCACAAATACTACAAAAGACTTCAAACTGTCATTGATGTTAAGGGGGGCAATACACGGTATTAAGAACCGGGGTATGTAAACTTTTGATCAGGGTCATTTGGGTAGTTTCTGTTGCAATTATGATTTAGGCCGGGTTCACACCGCTGCGATGCGGGAACGCCGCGAATCTGCTGCGTTTTCCCGCATCGCACACCTCCCGCCAGCAGTTCACACTGCCCTATGCGGACGGCTGGGAGTGTCAATGATATGTTAATGACACCTCCAGATCCGTCCGCATATCGCAGTGCGATCTGCCGACTCGCACAGGAATCGGATCGCATGGTGTGAACACCCATGCGATCCGATTCTGTTGCGGACCAAAAAAAGGGTCCCGTGCGAGTTTGCTGCGGGAGCGATGCGAATTCAGCCATACTATCTGTATGGCTGAACTCGCATCGCTACGGAGATCGGATGTGATTTGCGGTGCGAATCACATCCAGATCTCCCCCCGCAGCAGTGTGAACCCAGCCTTAAAAAGATTAAAACACAGTTGATCCGATAATAAATGGCTTCAGCCAAACACTAACCACGAGTGAAAGAAAAGTTTTTGTGTTATTCATATTCTTTGAAAAATAGCCAAGAAATCAAATGCTTATGAATTGTAAACTTATGAGCACAACTGTATATAACAGTTTTCTCCTATTTTATGTACAAAACGTATCCCCAACAACTTACAGCTATCCATTAAACTCATGAAATGCACTGGAAAGCATAGGTGGAGAAAGACTTCCAGTCCGATTGGCTGCCTCTGTTACATCCCTGCGTGTTTTATATATGAGGCCATGTATTGTACTCTCCAAATCACAGCACATGTTTCAATGAGTGTTTCTCACAGACAGTGCAGTTCCAATGTTATGAATGTTGAAGCACAAGCAAGATTTTGAAAATGCCCATGGAAAAGGACAATGTTTTAGACAACTTATAGCTACCAATCACTCACATTCAAGTCTGCTCTAAAAAAAAAAAATGACACTTGAAGAACGCAGGTCTGATATTCTATCACAAGGCCTGCTGTTTTAATATGCAACTCACAGCCTATACCATGTTGTTACACAAGCAGTGTAGTGCTCACACTCATGCTAAAATGGTGTGTTCGGCCTTTACATATAAAGCTGCCATAAAAGAGGAAAACTTTACCTTAAGTTAAAGTTCTCCATCAAGGCATTCCCCCTCCCCCAGTACAGAGGGAGTTACTTTCGGAAGAAATTGTGTAGTGCTGACCAGAGTCACACAACCTAACGACTGCTGGAATGGGGATGGAAGTAATCATTGGATTGGGTATGCTGCACTTAGGAAAGTGTGGGCACTTCTTAAAAGACAACTTGTACCAAAAAGGTACATCTGTCCAACAACCGATCTCAAATAAATAATAGTGACCAGTTAGACACAAAACAGCACTGAAAATTTATAGCTGCATGATGACATTTTGAATCCCATTATCTGAGGCTGATCTAAATGTGCATTGGTTTAGCCATTAGGTAATGTAACATCAGAACTTCAGAGTAAACCGGTCATGAAATAAACATGTGGGTTCACAATGCACATTGACGACCTCCTTCAAATGCTAGGTGACTGGCTGTAACATCAACACACAATCCTTAGTACAAGTAACCAATATGAAGATCAGGAAAGGCTGAGAAATGTCAGAGAAAAGGTAGCAGCACAAAAGCCAAACAGAATAGTCTAAGGGCCAGTTCACACCAGACGCAGTTCCATTCAGTTCTGTGTGCTTTTTTCTGCACTAAAAATGCATGCACAGTGTTTTCCATGTATTCCAATGGCTCTAGTTCACACCATGCAGTCAGTTTCTGGTGCAGAAACTGACCGGAACTGACTGTATTGGTCCAGAAAAAAAAAAAACTGAACTGCATCTGGTGTGAACTGGCCCTTTTAGAGAACTCAACATCAGCTTCTATGGTTTCTCCTGTACAGATTTCTTTTAAAAATCACACTCCCTTACCTCACACCCAACCTACACAAGCAATTTACAGACACACAACAGTGGTACGCTGCATATTTTTTTATAATATATATATATTACACATACACACACACACACACACACTACAGGGTGTATTTACTAAAGATAAATCCACTGTGCACTACAAGTCCACTTGGAAGTGTACTTTGAAATGCAGTCGGGAAAGCTCTTCTGATTTCTATCCTCCAATCATGTGCAAGCAAAAATGCTGTTTATTTTCCTTGCATGTCCCCCTCAGATCTACAGCGACTGCACTTCCCAGTTGCAGTGCACAGTGGATTTGCCTTTTGTAAATAAACAAAATATATATTTTATTTTTTATTTTCTCTCCAGGTGGGGATCTGCACATTGCAATAAGCAGAGTCCGCATCAACCAGTCTGGTAGGCTCCAAACACCGCCCAACACTTAATCAAAAAGAGGACTGGGAGCTGAATGCAGTAATCAAATAGTATTTAATACATCAATTGGGGAATCTCTTCGCTGACCACAGAGAACAAAAATAGAATATATTTATTTATATAAAATCACACACACATATCAGAACAACTCTCAGACAACTCCTAGCAACCAATCGTATTTAAACCAGCACTAGTGACTATAGCAAATGAAAGTCTGAATCAGATTGGCTGCCCCAGACTACAAGAATCAGAACTTCAAGGGCCCATCTTCACTATTCTGGTGCGTTGGTGCACACATGTCAACAAGCATTTCGTGTTGAAGCAGCTCATTTGATCGAATGGCCAAATTCTGACAGTGCACAATTGACCGAATATCAGTGGAACGAAGATCAACAGAAACTGCCCGACATTCAGGTTGTGTGTACAGTCTGTCCAGCAGAAGCCAGTCTAACGACTGGCTTTTATCAAATGGGCATGCTGGAAATCCAGTATCCAATCAGCACTTACAGCCAATGGCTGCAGGCGCTGATCGCGGTGTTCTGGCAGGAGGGGACACTCAATAGCTCAGCAGCAGAGATCGCTGTATTTACATCGCTTGGGTTAGTACAGCAACCTGGCAGCTTTTTTTGTTCAGCCCACTAGGTTGAACCAAAGAAAAACTCCCTGTGTGTATCTGGTATTAGGGTCCTATTCCCAACAGAAATGCATCCCTTTAATTCAGCTTGAAGAAGCTTGTGATTTTAATTGAGCATAAGCGTTTTTTTTTTTTTCCCCACAAACCCTCCTAGATAGCATTTTCTTAACCACTATATAAACAAATGTTTTCGCAAATTTTTGAACTTCTTTGAGCCCTTTGTGGCACTAGCCATAGCATGCATGGACACATTGGGCAACATGGAGGGGAGTTTCCAGGCAGATAAAAAAATAGGAGCGCAAAAGCCTGCAGGAGAAGCTTCTTTGAGCTGCAATGTGCATGAGCCCTAATGCATGCAATATTCATTGCCTTGTGTTACCACAAATCTGTAAATGGGCCCTTATTTATCATTGCATTGTAGAGATTTATGCTACTGAGAGTTCTAAAATTCTCCCACTTAGTTGTGTTAAATTAAAATGTTACTAAAACCAAAAATTCTAACATAAGGCTAGGTTCCCACCTATGCGTGTGGCTGCTGGTGCGGGTATCGCAGCGATTCTAGCACGCAGTGAAAGTGCGCTGCTATGCGAAAACAAGCGGGGCTGCATTCAGTCTGAATGGCACCTCCATGCATGTAAAATTGCAGTGCGGGTACCACAGGGAAATCACATCGCCAAAATGATGATGCGATTTGCCTGAAGGCCAAGTTTCAAAAAAGGTGCAGGCACCTTATTCTACAAGAGACGCAGGACGCAAAAACGCTAAGCTGTGAACATAGCGTAAAGGTTGTTATAATGTGGAATGCTAAAAGGCATCCTCTAAACTGCAATACATATAGTACAGTCAGTCAATGCTTTAAACATTTTTACAGATTACCTGTTGAGTTACAGCGGGGGTCTTGTTCTAGAATTATTGCTCTCACAATGTTTGCGGCGATACTTCACATGTGTTGTGAACACCGTTTACGTATGCGTTCGATTCTGCATACAAGCACGGAGGGATATAAAAATATAATATTATTACATCTGCCCTAAAGCAGAAATTACGTCATGACGTCACTCCAGTCCTCAAAATGCCATAGAGGCAATCTGGTCTCGGATAACCTCTATGGCCAGCCACACGACCCGTCAGATCATTTCTCAGGCGCGCCGGTAAAAATAGCAAGCCTGAGAAACACCAGCGAGCGTTTGGCAGGGGTTGCCGTTTGGTTGGGGAATGTCCCCCCCTGCTGCTTCTGAAAGCGATCTATTGGCCAGTTTCATAAGAAAGCCATTTTACGGCTGAAAAAAAAAAAATAAATAAAACACACACACACACACACACACACACACACACACACACACACACACACACACACACACCACAAGTACTGGGGTTATGGCTGATAGCTTGCACTTGCAAACCGCAACACATACGCACATACATATAGAGCAGTCAGCAAGTGGTTAAATATATATTTTTATTTTTTTAAAGTGTGAAAACCTTTTCAAGACCCTATATATTATATCTCCATGTGATTTATTCGCTTTTACCATTGTGAACCATCAGTTTCAATGTGATATCCCATGTATTGTGCCCATACAGAGAACTTACCAAATAGTTTTTTTTCCCTTTACAATTAAAAAATTTCAATAGTGCTGATATATCAATTTTGCATCAACCCAACATTTCCTCTGACCTCATCTTTACCACATTACACTATAATATAATAAAAAATAAATAAAACAAATATTATTATAACTTTGTATATTTCATCTAAAATCGAAGGCCCCTTTCACACACAAGGACCGTTCAGGCCCGCCTGAAAAAAACTGACAGGCGGACCTGAACGGGCGCTCCATGCATCTCTACGATGGTGGTGCTATTTTTCTATCCATCTGGCGGATCGGATGAAAATGGACAGGCGGTCCGTTTTTATCCAAGCTCCCCATAGAAGAGTGTAAAGATCTGACAGGTCAGTCTCTGCACAGCATCCGCATGTGTGAAAGGGGCCCACACGGGCGTTGTGTTTTTTTTCTTTTTAAAGAGGGATTCCACCTAAAAAAAAAAAAAAAAAAAAAAATATTAAAAGCCAGCAGCTATAAATATACTACAGCTGCTGATTTTTAATAAATAGACACTCGCCTGTCCCGGGTTCCAGCGATGCCGGCAGCCGAGGCCGATCGATCGCTCGGCTCTCGGCTGCTGCCGTCACCATTCTAGGTGAGGGAATCAGGAAGTGAAGCGAATCGGCTTCACTTCCCGGTTCCCTACTGCGCATGCAATAGGAATTGTCCGCGCTGCCACTGGGACCCGTGTGTGTCCCAGCAGACAGCGCGGCAGGACAGGAAATGACATAGACTCCCACGGGAGTCTATGCCCGGAAGTGGGTATAAATACCTGTCTTTGACAGGTATCTCCACCCCCCTCCCCCCTGTAAGGTGCCAATTGTGACACCGGAGGGGGGGAGGGTTCCGATCAGCGGAAGTTCCACTTTAGGGTGGAACCCCCGCTTTAAAAAAAAAAAAAAAAAAAAAAAAAATGGAACTGAACTTAAACGGATCAAAAACGGATACAGATGTAAATTTTTACATCCGTTTCCATGTCTACTGAAATCCGTTAAAAAAAAAAAAAAAAATAGTTACTGAACTGAACTTCAAACACTGTATATAGCCGCTTGGAGGGATGCCGGCCATCGCGTCCTTAACCGATTCAGCCCTGGAAAGTTTTGCACCCAAACCATTTTATTTATTTTTTGCGCAAAGAAAAAAAAAAAAAAAAAAAAAAAAAGCTGTTTTTTTTTTTACCCATTTTAGGTAGAGCTCCACTTTAGGCCCCTTTCACATGGGACGGATCCGTGATAATCCGCCCCGTGAACATCCACTTGCTCAGCGGGGATTTATCCCTGGCAAACCGGCGGATGACAGGGCGGTCCCTGCACACTGCAGGGACCGCCCTGTCAGATCTCCACTCTCCTCTATGGAAGATCGGATGAACACGGACCGTCTGTCCATGTTCATCCGATCCGCTCTTCAGACTGATAGAAAAATAGGATTTTCTTCCGTCTGCAGAATCGGACCATAGCGGAGACAGATGATATCGGGTGTCAGCGGATGTTCAACCACTGACACTCGCTATCCCATAGGGATACATGTATGTCTGTATTTCATCCAAAAACAGATGGATGAAATACGGACATACAGTCCGCATGTGTAAAAGGAGCCTTAGAGTGAATACACACTATAAAACAGAAATCTCCCAAACGATCATCTGGTTTTCCCTTTAAAGTTTCACAGCAACTCAAAACCTGTAGATGAAATGAGTAAGAAAATTCTCATACAAAAGGCTTTTTTTTTCCTGGTTTATTGCTTCTGATCATGCTCAGTGTTTTCGAAACAGATTTTTCTCATCCAAAAACAGAATATATTAAACGAAAATCATTAGTTCTGTTTACATACGAGAAAAATGTTGGAGTCGGTCCCTTCTAAAATTTTCATTTGGAAAGTCTGAATCAGATGTTGAATGTACACACTATATGAAAATCGAATGATCGTGCCTCATACGGAATTTTTCTTATAAATGTGTACCCTACTTTATACAGTTTTATGTACAAGGTCCCCTGCACTGTTGTGCTTCTCCCCCAAATATCTGCTCTTTAACCCCTTGGCATCAGCCACATGCAAATATGCAGCCTCTTAACAAAGGGTCCTTGGCGCAGAGCAGACGCATATTTGCGACAATTCGTGTAAATATAGCTGTGCTGAGAGTGCATCCAATCAGATGAAATTTAAAATCGGATTGGATGCCCGAGGTTAAACTATAGGGCCGTACTCCCGAACCGAATATTGGGCGGCATCGGGCCGGTTGAACAGAAACCAGCCAACATTCCGGCCATGTGTATGGCAGCCGGTCCAACAGAAGCCAGTTGTTTGCCCGGCTTCTGTCAAAGGGGCTCAGCACTCTCAACTATTGCCAACACTGGGGTGTTCTGGCTGGGGTGGGGGGGCATCCCTGTGTCAGAACACAATAGCTCAGCAGGGAGATCGCTGTACTAATATTGGACCGTTAGTACAGTGGTTCCTCCTGAGCTCTTCGTTTTTTGTTTTGTTTAGCGCGCTGGATTGAATGAAAAACAATGTACAGTGCGTACCAGGCTTAACCATAAGGCCCAGTGTTATGTTGTCCAGCACAACTTTTAATCAATATTACATGTGATCACAACAGAATTGTATACTACTCACATGTGTTAATAACAGTGTTTCTAGCCCAAAATATATAACTATACCTTAGACCAGTGGTTTTCAACCACAGGGCCATAACTCACTGCCTGGCCACAGTCTCCGTTCTTCCCTCCTTCAGGCCTGCTGCAGATCTCCTAAACTCCTGCAATGTCTCCCACCTCCCATAGTGCCCCCCCCCAACTTTCCATACTGGACCAATGTGTCCCTTAGCCCTCACAGTACCTCCTTCAACCTCCCACAATAGCACCCAGCCCCCCGATGAGCACTTTAGCCCCCACTGTATACCACTTCTATAAAACCATTTCCCAGTCAATTCAGCAACCAATCAGGTTTCA
Source organism: Lithobates pipiens (assembly GCF_037356315.1). Lineage (NCBI taxonomy): Eukaryota > Metazoa > Chordata > Amphibia > Anura > Ranidae > Lithobates > Lithobates pipiens. The sequence goes on along the minus strand of NW_027507686.1, from coordinate 221,973,736 downwards.
TCCTGCCACGGGAAAAGGACGATTGAGATCTAGCACAGCTTTAAGTATGATGCCAGATTCACCACCAGCTAACATGCGAAATAACATTTGCAGAATGAAAGTCTAGATCTGATTGGCTGCCCGAGGTAGAACTAGTCATGCACAGCTTTGTTGCGTTTCTCTGAAACCTGAACATAAGAACTTTAAATCAGCGCCACACAGTAGAACACAAGCACTGTATAAAACTCATAGGTTACAATGACAAGGTTTCTATTCTCAAATATAAAATAATCTGGCAGACAACTCAGTAGCCAAATCGTATTTCAGCCTAAGCTGGAGAGAAGATAAATATACATCCCAATCTGACTGGCTGCCTAAAGCCTCGTACACACGGTACGATTGTTGGTCAACCAAGCATCTGATTTTTGTCAAAAGGGTGTGTGCCAGGATCTTGTCTGGCACATTATTGGTACACAATTGTCATGCCACAAACACGAACGTAGTGATGTTCTACGAGGAATTTCAGCTCTTGAGGGCCACCCTTTGGGACCTTCTGCTAAATTTATTTTTGGTGAGCATTGAGTCCGATCATGCGCGTTTGTACTTTCAACTTGTGTGATGGATTTGTGTACTGACCATACGATAGTCGGATGTCAAGCAGTTGTCTGCTGAAAATTTACTAGCCTGTCATCCAACATTTGTTGGCAGAAAATTAGACAACAATTGTCAAAGGGAGTGTACTAACAGTAAGATTTTAGGACAACTGTCTGTCAACAGACAATCCCCTGCAAACAATTGTACCATGTGTACGAGGCTTAAGGTTCATCTAACCATGCAAGCTTTGTTCTTCTGACATCAGAACTTTCAGTCAGTGCTACACTGTATACAACACCAGCATTTTATACTACTCACCCATGTTACAATGCCACAGACCACTCAGCAGTCAATCAGAAAACAACCTGCACTGGAAAATGACAAATACAAAATGAAAGTTCAAATCTGATTAACTTCCCGAGACTGATCTACAGTAGCCCCGTTTTAAATAAATAATGAGGCCCAGCATTGCACACTATCCAGTCCTGTTATAAACACGTTTTTCTATCCTAATATATAGGACTTTCTCAGCCCACTCAGCAGTCAATCAGGTTTTTAGCCTATTATGGAAAGACAACAAGATGTAGATGAAGATTCCAATCCGATTGGCTGCCTTTGGATGATCTGGGCCATGCACAGCTATAAGCTCCATGCACACTGAAGTTCATAAAATGACAGTTTTTGGGAGTTTGGGCATTTTTTTTTTTTTTTTTTTTTTTTTAACAGCCCATAAACTCCCCTCTAGTTATCCTATGTGTCCATGCACACATGGACGGTTTTGGATGTTTATCAGCAGTGGAGTTTATGGGCCGTTTTCTGAACCCAATAAAAAAAAAAAAAAAAAAAAAACCCATTCAGGAGTCGTTTTTCTGACCACAAAAAACGTCAAATGCTGATCGACGATAAACGCTCAAAAACGTGTCCCACCAGCGTTTAATGTTTTTGATCCATTGAAAAAAAAAAAAAAGCTACCGTAATAAACGCTATTGCAAAAGTGTTAATAAACATTGAAAGTCTCACTGCAACGCTACTGCCGTTTTTATAGCATGATTTTAATGTCCAGTGTGCATGGAGCCATATTGTTCTTCTCTGCCACCTAACATCAGAACTCTGAATCAGTCACATGGTATCACACACACACACACACACACACACACACACACACACACACACACACACACACCAGCATTGCACACTACTCTCACCTGTATAAATATAAAATGCTTTGTTGGGCTTTTCTGCCAACTAACCGAAGAACTTTAAATTAGTGCCACACTGAACCCATCACTGCATTCCACCTGCACCTGTAACAATAACAGTTTTCCTATCCTCAGAAATAAAACTAAATCTCAAACCCCTCAGCAGCCAATCAGATTTCAGCCTACACTGTACAGATGACAAATTATAGGATGAAAGTTCCATCCCAACTGACTGCCTTAAACTAGTCTGGAAGTGCAAAGCTTCGAACATCACAACTTTATATCAAAGCCACATTGTATCCCCCTGCACCTGTTACAATAACATTTACACTATCCTTAAAAGAGGAAGTAAACTCTCCTACTCTGATGCTTCTTTTCATTTAGTTTCCAAGCTACTGGATGAAACTTGGAAACTGATTGGCTGCCCGAGATTGATGCTGTGTTATCCAAGAGGCCCGACGTTGTTCTACTGCTCCACTAGAACTTTCAATTAGTGCGACATTGTATCAAACATGCATTTATACTACTCACACGTGTTATAAATATAACAGTGTTTCTATTCTCAAATAGTAAATCTCTGCTCACCCAGATTTCAGCCTTCACTGAATAGACAAGATCCAGGATGAAACTTGGCTGCATGAGCCTTATCCAGCATCACCTATGAGACCCCCAATTTCATGCTGCAGGACTTTCAGTCAGCGTCGCATTGAGGTTGATTTACTAAAACCGGGGCATGCAAAATCTGCTGCAGCCCTCTACAGAAACCAATCAGCTTCCAGGTTTTATCGTCCAAACTTAATTGAACAAGTTGATTGGCTACCAGATTCTGAGTGCTCCAGTTTTATCAAATCTTCCCCATTGTATCACACCAGCACTGTATACATACCAGTGTTCCCACCCTCAGAAAACTAAATCTCAGTTTACTCATCAGCTGATTTCAGCCTGCACTGGGCAGCGACAAGTTACAGGATGAAAAATTGAAAAATTCCATTCCGATTGGCTGCCTTATGACACGTACACACAACTTTTTTTTGCATGTCTCATATCGAAAACGAAGAGATTACTAAAGTGACAAAAATTCTCATATGACAGAATAAAAATTTGGAAGTGATGTAACGTGTTATAGTGCATTTTTAAAAGACAACTGTACTGACTGAAATCAAGTCATACAATCATAGCATCATACGAGAAAAATGTTCTCGCTTGTCCCATCGGATAATATCAGCTGAACTGTTCTGATCAGCTCTCGAAAGCTGTGTACCAACAATCAGATCATACGATCGCTTCAAAAATGCAGCGTTTTTGGTACGATTTTCAGATCGTGTATACGGACGGGCCTTTAGGCTAGTCTGGCAAAGCACAGCTATATTGTGCTACTCTGCCACCTAACATCAGATATCAGCACCAAATTGTATTCACCCTCATCTGTTACAATAACATTCTTCCCATCTTCAAATATAAAATTAAATATCAGCCCACTCAACAGCCAATCAGATTTCAGCCTGCACGGTATAGACAACAAGCTCCAGAATGAGACTTGGAACCTAATTGGCCTCCTGCGGCTGATCCAGCACCACCCATGAGGCCCATTGTCGTTATGCTGCTCCAGCAGATCTTTTATCCAGTGCCACACATCATCTCTCTAACTTTCACAAAATTGTTATAAAGAACAATTTTCCATACTCAAAACATTAAGGCCCCTTTCACACGGGCGGATAGAGTTCAGCTTTTAGCTGTGGATAGATCAAGTTATCTACCACAGATAAAACTCACACAATGCTTTCCTATGGCCCCATTCACACACTGCATTTATTAACAGTTTTTGTACATGGGGTTTGGTTAGAAAAAATAAATATGACTGCGTCCAGGACCAATTTATTGCAGCCATCTGAACATAACTGCAGGTAATCGCAGTGTACTATTTCTTATGCAGATAGCAGCAGCAACAAGGAAAGAAAAACAGGAAGCACATCAGAAATGGCAAGAACGTTAACGCAGCTAATCGCAACGTACAACTGCAAGTGAACGCTGTGCCAGGATTCTCTGAATTTCAAAATAACAGCCGTCCGTGTGAAAGGGGCCCAAAACGTAATCTTAGCACTCAATCAGATTTTAGCCTACACTTAAAAGAAGGCAAGCTGCTGGAGGAAACTTGGAACCAGATTGGCTGCCTGAGGCTGATGCAGTGTTCTCCATGAGGCCTGGTGTGGTAATGCTGCGCCAGCAGAACTTTTAATCAGTGTCACTTGGTATCACACAAGCACTGTATACTACTCACACCTGTATAAATATACCAGAGTTCCCACCCTCATATATAAAAATTAAATCTCAACCCATTCAGCAGCCAATCAGATGACAAGTTGCAGGACGAAAGTCCCATTCCAATTGGCTGTCTTAAGCGAATGCAAAGCTTGCTTATGCTGCTCTGCCACCTAGCATCAGAACTTTAAAATCAGTGTCACATTGTATCCACACTCACCTGTTACAAGAACAGTCTTCCTTTCCTCACATATAAAAATGAAATATCAGCCCACTCAGGAGCCAATCAGAATGCAGTCTTCACTACGAAGACAAAAAGCTCCAGGATGAAGCTTGGAACACGATTGGCTGCCTGTGGCTGATCCAGCATCTTCCATGAAGCCCAGTGTTATGCTGTTCCAACAGAACTTTCAGGCAATGCCACAAGTTATCACACCAGCTTTGTATACTTCCCACACCTGAACAATTTCCCCATCCTCAAAAAACATAAAACTAAATATCAGCAGCCAATCAGATGTCAGCCTACACTGAAAAGAAAGCAAGCTGCTGGAGACAACTTGGAGCCTGATTGGCTGTGCGAGACTTATTCAGCATTTTCACTGAGGCCTGATGTTGTGCTGCTCAAGCAGAACTTTCAATCTGTGTCACACTGTACCAACTCATGACTTATAAATACCAGTCTTCCCACCTTCATATATAAAACTAAATCTCAGCCCACTCATCAGCCAGCCAGATCCCAGCCTGCAATGGATAGATGACAAGTTGCAAGATGAAAGCCCCATCTTAATTGGCTGCCTTAGGCGAATGCAGTCTTTGTTGTGCTTCTCTGCCACCTAACATCAGAACTTTAAATAAGCACCATGTTGTGTCCACCCTCACTGAACACCACCCACACCTGTTACAATAACAGTCTTCCCATCCTCAAATCCAAAATAAAATCTCAGCCCACTCAACAGCCAATCAGATTTCAGCCTACACTGGAAATACAACCTGAACCTGGATTGGCTGCCTGAGGCTGATCCAGGGTCATCCATGAAGCCCAGTGTTGTTCTGCTGCTGCAGCACAACTTTCAGTCAGTGTCATGTTATCACACTTTCCACACCAAGTTTCCATCCTCAAAATATAAAACAAAAATCAACAGCCAATCAGATTTCAGCCAACACTAAAAAGAAAGCAAGTTACAAAAGGGAAACTTGGAACCCAACTGGCTGCCCGAGACTGACCCAGCATTTTCTATGAGGCCTGGTGTTTTGCTGCTCCACTAAGGGCCGGTTCACACTGCGGGCGATGCGAGGCGACACGACTTGCCGCAGTGTGACAAGTCGCCCCCGTTCTGTACGATGGAACCGTTCTGAGAGGAGCGACTCGAGTCGCTCCGACTCAGAAAAAAGGTTCCTGTACTACTTCTGGGCGACCTCGGGACGACTTGCATTGACTTCTATACAGAAGTCATCTGCAAGTTGCTCGCATCGCCTGCAGTATGAACCGGCTCTAAAACTTCAAATCAGTGCTACATTGTATCACACCAGCACCGTATACTACTCACAGGTGTTTTAAAAAAAAAAAAAAAAAAAAACAACACACACACACACACCATTGTTTCTATTCTCAAATATAAAAGTAAATCTAAGCCCTCTCATCAATCAGATCTCAGCCTGCACCGGGCAGATGACAAGTTGCAGGATAAAAGTCCCATCCTGACTGGCTGCCTTAAACTGGTCACACACCTATAGATTATCTGCAGATTTTCTATGGTTAGATGGAAAAAGTGCAACAGATTTCTCCATGTTCGCTAAACTGTGTGGAATGGGGAAATCTCCCACTTTTTCCATCCAACCATAGAAAATCTGTAGATCATATATAGGTGCATGGCCAGCTTTAGGCAAATGCACGTCTTTGTTGTGCTTTTCTGCCACCTAACATCAGAACTTAAATCAGTGGCACATTGTACCCGCCCTCACTGCACACCACCCACACCTGTTACAATAACAGTCTTCCTATCCTCAGAAATTAAACTAAATCTCAGCCCACTCAGTAGCCAATCAGATTTCAGTCTTCACTGCAAAATCAACAAGCTCCAGGATGAAACTTGCCCCTTGTGGCTGATCCAGTGTCACCCATGAGGCCCAGTGTTGTTATGCTGCTCCAGCAGAACTTTAAGTCAGTGCCACATGTCATCACACTACTTCCACACTTGTTATAAAGAACAATTTTCCATATAAAACTAAATCTCAGCAGCCGATCAGATTTCAGCCTACACTGAAAAGAAGGCAAGCTGCTGGAGGAAACATGGAACCCGATTGGCTGCCTGAGGCTGATGCAGTGTGCTCCATGAGGCCTGGTGTTCTGCTACTCCAGCAGAACTTTCAATCAGTGTCACTTGTGATCACACAGCACTGTATACCACTCACACCTGTTATAAAACACTAAAACTCTGCCCACTCTTCAGCCAATCAGATCTCAGCCTGCACTGGGCAGATGTCGAGTTGCAGGTTGGAAGTCCTATCCAAACTTGAAGCCTTGGGCTAAATCACAGCTTTGTTGTGCTTCTCTGCCACTTATCAGAAGTTTAAATCAGTGTCACGTTGTATCACATCAGCATTTATACTACTTACATGCGTTATAAATAAGATTATTTATTCTCAAATATAAAACAAATGCCCCATAAATACTATGAGAAAGTCCGGCGAACAATCGGTCGGTTTTCCCTTGATGTTTCACAGTAAGTCAGAGCAAAGGATAGAAATAATGTACAAAAGTTCTCATACCACAAAGGCTTTTTTTTTTTTTTCCTGATCATGCACAGTCTTTTGTATCTGATATTTCTCCTACAAAAATGGTACACATTAAACTAAAATCGTTCGTTCTGTTCCCATATGAGAAAAATCTTGGAGTTTGTGCCTTCGAAAATTTTCATTAGGAAGGTTGGAATTTGCTTTTAAAAGTGGTGCAAACACTATCAGAGAATCGTACGATCATTCCTCGGACAAAAAAAAAAAAAAACGATCATCCAATTTTCTTGTGTGTACAGGGCTTTAATCTAACCTCTCTCTTCAGCCAATCAGATCTCAGCCTGCACTGGGCAGATGACAAGTTGCAGGATGAAAGTCCCATGCTGACTGGCTGCATGCGTGGCTTTGCTGTGATTCTCTACCTCCTAAACATCAGAATTTTAAGTCAGTGCCACATTGTATCCACCCTCACCTGTTACAATAAAAGTCTTCCTATCCTCAGAAATTAAACAAAATCCCACTCAGCAGCCAATCAGATTTCAGCCTACACCAAAAAGGAAGCAAGTTGTTTTGGAGGAAACTTGAAACCAGTTGGGCTGCCTGAGACTGACCCAGCATCATCTCTGAGGCCTGGTGTTTTGCTACCAAAACTTCAAATCAGTGCTACATTGTATCACACCAGCACCGTATACTACTCACATGTGTTATAAAGAACATTGTTTCTATTCTCAAATATAGACGTAATGGCCGTACACAAGATCTGAAAGTGGGATGAAAAATACCACTTTCGGCGTGATTGTACACTAATCGGATCGTTAGTACAGAGCTTTTCGAGAGCCAATCACGACAGTTCATCCGATATAATTCGAACAAGCACGAAAAATTTTCCTTGTACAATACCAGGCCGTACGATTTTCATTTAGTCAGTACAGTTATCGTACGAAAATACAATACAAATACATTACAACACATGACATCACATTTCCGATTTTTTTCTGTCACGCGAGAATTTGTGGCTTTAGTAAGTAATTAAATTTTTACTTGCGACTATTTAGCAAAAAATAAAAAGTTGTACGATCTGTCGTACGATATTCAAATCTTGTGTACGGGCCTTAAATCTAAGGCCTCTCACCAGCCAGCCAATCAGATCTCAGCCTGCACTAGGCAGATGACAAGTTGCAAGATGAAAGCCTCATTCTGATTGGCTGCCTTAGGCGAATGCATGGCTTTGTTATGCCTCTGCCACCTAACATCAAAACTTTAATCAGTACCACACTGTACCCGCCCTCACTACACACCACCCACACCTGTTACAATAACAGTCTTCCTATACTCAGGATATACAACTAAATCTCAGCAGCCAATCACATTTCAGTCTTCACTGCAATGACAACATGCTCCAGGATGAAACTTGGAACCTGATTGGCCTCCTGTGACTGATCCAGCAGAACTTTAAGGCAGTGCCACACGTCATCACACTACTTCCACACTGGTTATAAAGAACAATTTTTCACCCTCAAAATATAAAAAAATAAAAATAAAAAATAAAAACGAAATCTCAGAAGCCCATTAGATTTTAGCCTACACTGAAAAGGCGGCAAGCTGCTGGAGGCAATGTGGAACCCGACTGGCTGTCTGAAGCTGATCCAGTGTTCTCCACGAGGCCTGGTGTTCTTTGTTCCAGCAGAACTTTGCATCAGTGTCACATTGTATCATACCAGCACTATATACTACTCACACCTGTATAAATACCAATGGTCCCAGCTTCATATAGAAGACTAAAACTCAGCCTCCTCATCAGCCAATCAGATCTCAGCCTGCACTGGGCAAATGACAGGATGAATGTCCCACCCTGACTGGCTGCATGGATGGCTTTGTTGTCCTTCTCTGCCACCTAACATCAGAACTTTAAATCAGCACCACATTGTATCCACCCTCACTTTACACCACCCGCACCTCTTACAATAACAGTCTTCCTATCATCAGACATAAAACTAAATCTCAGCCCACTCAGCAGCCAATCAGATTTCAGTCTTCACTAAACCTCAGCTCACTCATCAGCCAATCAGATCTCAGCCTGCACTGGGCAAATGGCGAGTTGCAGAGTCCCATCTCAATTGGCTGCCTTGGGCTAATGCACAGCTTTGATGTGCTTCTCTGCCACCTAACACCAGAACTTTAAATCAGTTCCACATTGTATCACATCAGCATTTATACAACTCACACGTGTTATAAATAAGATTATTTATTCTCAAATATAAAAATGAATGCCCCATACACACTTTGTGAAAATCGGGAGAATAATTTTCCAGTTTTCCTCAATGTTTCACAGCAAGTTGGAACAGAGGATAGAAATAATGTGCAAAAGTTCTCATACGACAAAGGGCTTTTTTTTTTGTTTTGTTTTGTTGTTTGTTTCTGATCATGCGCAGTCTTTTGTCTGATATTTCTCCAATGAAAATGGTACACATTAAATGAAAAGCCTTCGTTCTGTTGACGTATAAGAAAAATCTTTGAGTTTGTCCCTTCGGATATTTTCATTAGGAAGGTCGGAATTCGCTTTCAAAAGTGGTGCACACCCTATCAGAGAATCGTACGGTTGTTCCTCAGACAAAAAAAAAAAAAAAAGGTTCAGCTAATTTTCTTTGGGGCTTTAATCTAACCTCTCTCTTCAGCCATTCAGATCTCGGCCTGCACTGGGCAGGTGACAAGTTAAAGGATGAAAGTCCCATCCTGATTGGCTGTGTGCACTGCTTTGTATCTTTCTCTGCCCCCTAACATCAGGACTTTAAATCAGTGCCACATTGTACCCACCCTCCCCTGTTACAATAACATCCTATCCTCAGATGTAAAACTAAATCTCAACACACTCAGCAGCCAATCAGATTTTATCCTACACTTAAAAGAAAGCAAGTCGCTGGAGGAAACTTGGAACCAGATTGGCTGCCTGAGAATGACCCACAGTTATCTATGAGGCCTGATGTTTTGCTGCACCACTAAAACTTCAAATCAGTGCTACATTGTATCACACCAGCACCTTATACTATTCACATGTTATAAAGAACATTGTTTCTATTCTCAAATATAAAAGTAAATCTAATGCCTCTCATCAATCAGATCTCAACCTGCACTGGGCAGATGACAAGTTGCAGGATGAAAGTCCCATCCTGATTGGCTGCCTTAGGCAAATGCATGCCTTTGTTGTGCTTCTCTGCCACCTAACATCAGAACTTAAATCAGTGCCACATAGTACCCGCCCTCACTGCACACCTGTTACAATAACAGTCTTTCTATGCTCAGAAATGAAACTAAATCTCAGCCCACTCAGCAGCCAATCAGATTTCAGTCTTCACTTCAAAGACAACAAGCTCCAGGATTTAACTTGGAACCTGATTGGCCTCCTGCAGCTGATCCAGCATCACCCATGAGGCCCAGTGTTGTTATGTTGCTCCAGCAGAACCTTAAGTCAGTGCCACATGTCATTACACTACTTCCACACCTGTTATAAAGAACATGTTTTCACCCTCAAAATATAAAAACGAAATCTCAGCAGCCCATTAGATTTCACATGGAACCCGATTGGCTGCCTGAGGCTGATCCAGTGTGCTCCATGAGGGTGGGGTTGTTCTGTTTCTTCAGCAGAACTTTCCATCAGTGTCACATTGCATCACACCCGCACTGTATACTACGTACACCTGTATAAATACCAGTGGTTCCTGGCTGCCTGGGACTCACCCAGCATTAACTATGAGGCCTGGTGTTTTGCTGCTCCACTAAAATTTCAAATCAGTGCTACATTGTATCACACCAGCACCTTATAATACTCACATGTTGTAAAGAATACTGGGGTTGATTTACTAAAACTGGAGAGTGCAAACTTTGGCGCAGCTCTGTATAGAAACCAATCAGCTGCCAGATTTTTTTGTCAAGGCTTAATTGAAGAAGCTGAAGTTAGAAGCTGATTGGCTACCATGCACAGCTGCACCAGATTATGATCAAGCACAAGATGTATGTGTGAAACGTGTCTACGTAACCACAGTTTGCTGTTATCTTTGTGAAACATAATACAGGCATACCCCACTTTTAAGTACACAATGGTGTTTATTTACTAAAGCTGGAAAGTGCAAAATCAGGCTCACTTCTGGATAGAAACCAATCAGCTTCTAACCCCAGCTTGTTCAATTAAGCTTTGGTAATAAAACCTGGAAGCTGATTGGTTTCTATGAAGAAGTGAGCCTGATTTTGCACTTTTCATCTTTAGTGGGGTATGCCTGTAAAAGGCAATCGGAAGTTCTGGATGTGCAGCCATTTCTTTCTTCTTTCCAGTGCACTAGATTATGCACATTCCAGCTTTAGTAAATCAACCCCATTGCTTCTAATTTCAAATATAAAAATAAATCTCAGCCCTCTCATCAGCCAATCAGATCTCAGCCTGCACTGGGCTGATAAGTTTCAGGATGAAAGTCCCGTCCTGACTGGCTGCCTGCACGGCTTTGTTGTGCTGCTCTGCCCCATCAGAACTTTAAATCAGCACCACGTTGTACCTGCCCCTCACCCGTTACCAGAACCTATCCTCAGATATAAAATTAATCTCAGTCCCACTCAGCAGCCAATCAGATTTCAGCCATCAGTGTGAAGACAACAAGCGCCATGATGAAACTTGGAACCCAATTGGCTGATCCAGGGGTTGGCCTGGTGTTATGCTTCTCCAGCAGAACTTTCAGTCAGTGTCTTTTGTGATCACACGGCAGATTCCATTCTCCAATATAACATGAAAACTCGGCCCACTCATCAGCCAATCAGATCTCAGCTTGCATTGGGCAGACGTCTATTTGCAGGATGAAACTCCTGTCCTGACTGGCTGCCTTCTCTGCCCCATCGGAACGTTAAATCAGCACCACATTGTACCCCACCCATTACAAGAACATCCTATCCTCAGATATAAAACTAAATCTCAGCAGTCAATCAGATTCCAGTCCTCACTGTGAAGACCACAAGCGTCAGGATGAAACTTGGAACCCGATTGGCTGATCCAGCGTTGGCCTGGTGTTATGCTTCTCCAGCACAACTTTCAGTCAGTGTCACTTGTGATCAGTGGTCACTGTATACCATTCACACCTGTTATAGAACACTAAAACTCATCCCTCCGATCAGCCAATCAGATTTCAGCCTGCATTGGGAAGACGTCTAGTTGCAGGATGGAAGTCCTGTCATGATTGGCCACCTGCACGGCTTTGTTGTGCTTCTCTGCCCCATCAGAACTTTAAATCAGCGCCACATTGTACCCGCCCCTCACACCACCTACACCTGTTACAAGAACAGTCTTCCTATCCTCATCCTGATTGGCTGCCTTACGCTTTGTTATTTATGCATTTGCCACCTAACATCAAGAAAAACTTTGAATCAGTGCCACATTGTACCCACCCACACCTGTGACAAGAACAGTCTTCCTATAATCAGATATAAAACTAAATCTCAGCCCCACTCAGCAGCCAATCAGATTTCAGTCTTCATTGCAAAGACAACAAGCTCCAGGATGAAATGTGGAACCTGATTGGCTGACCCAGTGTTTGTTGTGCTGCTCCAGCAGAACTTTTTCGGTGAGTGTCACATGTGATCACACAGCACTGTATACCTCCTATAGAGGACACAGAGCTGCCACCCTCCTACAGAACACCGAACCTCGGCCCTCTTCATCAGCCAATCAGATCGCAGCCTGCACTGGACAGATGACAAGTTGCAGGATGGAAGTCCCGTCCTGATTGGCCGGCCCGGTGTTGTTATGTGGAACTTTCAGTGGGTGCCCCCCTGAGTGTGTGTGGGGGGGAGGGGGACACGTGTGATGAGAAGTGATTGTTGGTGGAGTTGGTGTGCCCCCCCTCTCTCTCTCCCCTCCCCCATACATATATATATAATATATATACAGTGATCGGGATATCCCCCCCCTCCCCCCACAACTCTCCGGCCTCCTCCCCTCCCCCCATCACCGGCCCCGCACCTGCTGCGCCCCTCTCCCGGGGGATGACCGGGGATGTCCCCCCTTCTTCTTCTTCTTTCTTCTCTTCTTCCTCCTCTTCTTCCAGGGGAGGGGAGCAGAGCCCTGTCACCGCCACATCTTTCCTCACAGCCCCCCCCGGCCTCCCCCTCAGGGGGTAAATCACACGGGGGGCGCCCCTCTCTCCTCACTCGCCCCCCTTCTATGAGGACGGGGGGGGGGGTCCGTTCAGTCAAAGTGAACCCTGGACAGGGACGGGGGTGTTAGAAGAGCCGACACCGGGCTGAGTCCGTGCCCCGGCCCGCTCACTCAGGAGGGGGGAGGGGGGCCCAATAAATAAATAAAGAAAAAAAAAGTGATGGCAAAAGAAGAACTCTCTCCCTCCCCGAGCCGCAGCGCACCGGGACGCGGATCCCTCCGCCGCCTTCTCCTCAGCCAGGCGCGCCCCCGCCGCCACCTCCAATCCGCTACAGCGGGGAGGAGGAGCGCGCGCGGGCGCGCAGGACCCCGTGACGTAGAGCGAGAGAGGGCCCGAGCGGCCGGCGAGCGGAGGGAGAGGGAGGGAGTGATGGGACGGGGAGGCGCGGGGGGGAACACGAGGGGAAATCGGTCAAATTGCTCCGGGAAGTTGTCCGGCGGGTTCTCCGGGTGCGAGAACCCCCGTTCGGTGGCAGGAAGGCGGGGCCCAGCGTCCGCCGGGGGTAGCGGGGAGCGAAGGAAAGAGCGGACTATTTGTCGCGTCGGTGCGGCGAATTTATTTCACTTTGCCTAAGGAGCGGGGTGTAATGCGGCTCCCATTGCCTAGGGAAAAAACCCGGATGTAAAGTGAAGGAAAAGTAAAGTAGAGAGAAGAAGTGGAGAGAGAGGGAGGGGGACTGGCCAGGACAGGGCTCCAACAAAGGACGGATTAAAATGGAGGGAACACTCCACTCATACAAAGAAAAGTGCTCTGAGGGGGGACAAGGGGAAGAAAATAGAAACGAGTCAATGTGTTCACAATAAACATGGGTGCAGAACTCCGAACCCCCAATCACACCTGAGTGACGCGTTGTGTGCATACAACAACGCTCAACACCTAAAACCTCGTTCTCCTCTACCGTGGCCATTCACATCCCTACAATAAATGAGTGCCAAACTCACCCGCCTTTGTTACTCCAACTAAGTAATTCCTGCCACTTTGTTTACAGGAGCTGAGGCAAGAGAAAATGTTGCCTGCCTCCCGTTACGGTGGCAAAGGAGCGGAATTTTGGGTAGAAATGAGTAGTGGATGCCCAAGCTCATCTCTCATCTCTACACTGAGTCACTTGAAGGTCAGGTGTCCTCCAAACTCATTCCTGTCCAAACTCGCAACTCCTTTGACAACAACGTGGCCCAAAGCCCATTAAAGTAACAAAGGGGTAGAGGTCTGGGTTGAAGTGAGGGTTTGGAGGATGCCAAAGCTTATCTCTGATCTCTAAACTCAGTCACTTAAAGCGCAGGTGTCCTCCGAACGAATTTCTAGCCAAACTCACGCTCCTTTGTTACTCTAATGAGCTGCAGGCTGGGTCATTCCCTCCACTTTGTTTACAGAAGCTTAAGCAAGAGTACAACGTGGCCCGCAGCTCATCAGAGTTACAAAGGAGCACAAGGTTAGCTAGAGATGAGTTTGAAGGACGCCCAAGCTCATGTCTGATCTCTACACTGAGTCCCTTGAAGGTCAGGTGTCCTCCAAACTCATTTTTGTCAAAAATCGCACTCCTTTGACAACAACGTGGCCCACAGCCTATTAAAGTAACAAAGGAGTAGAGGTCTAGGTAGAAGTGAGTTTGGAGGATGCCAAAGCTTATCTCTGATCTCTAAACTCAGTCACTCAAAACGCAGGTGTCCTCCGAACAAATTTCTAGCCAAACTCATGCTCCTTTGTTACTCTAATGAGCTGCAGGCTGGGTCATTCCCTCCACTTTGTTTACAGAAGCTGCGGCAAGAAAACAACGTGGCCCGCAGCTCATCATAGTTACAAAGGAGCACAAGGTTGACTAGAGATGAGTATGAAGGACTCCCAAGCTCATCTCTACACTCAGTCACTTGAAGGTCAGCTGTCCTCCGAACTCATCTCTAGCTGAACTCACACTACTTTGTTACTCTAATGAGCTGCAGGCCGGGTCATTGCTCATGCCTTGTTTATGGGCGAGAGAACAACATTGCCCGCAGCCCATTAAAGGAACAAGGAGTGGAGGTTTGGGTAGAAGTGAGTTTGGAGGATGCCAAAGCACATCTCTGATCTCAACACTCAGTTACTCAAAGCGCAGGTGTCCTACAAGCTCATTTCTAGCCAAACTTGCTCGCCTTTGTTACTCTAATGAGCTGCAGGCCAGGTCTTGACCTCCTTTTTGTTTATTGTAGCTGAGGGAGAAAACAACATAGCCTACAGCTCATTGGAGTAACAAAGTAGCACAAGGTTGGCTGGAGATAAGTTGGAAGGATGCCCAAGCTTATCTCTGATCTCTACACTTAGTCCCTTGAAGTTCAGGTGTCCTCCGTACTCATCTCTAACTAAACTCGTCCTCCTTTGTTACTCTAATGAGCTCCAGGACAGGTCATTCTAGCAATTTTGTTTACGGGAGGTGAGAAAGCAACATGGCCCACAGTCTATTAAAGTAACAAAGGAGCAGGGGTTCAGCTAGAGATGAGTTTGGAGGATGCCCAAGCACATGTCTGATGTCTACACTCAGTCACTCAAAGCACAGGTGTATTCCAAACTCATTTCTAGCCTAACACACACACCTTTGTTATTTTAATGAGCTGCAGGCTAGGTTATTCCCTCCACTTTGTTTATAGGAGTGGAGGTACAAGAACAACATAGTCTGCAGCTCATTAGAGTAACAAGTGGGCACAAGGTTGGCTATAGATGAGTTTGAAGGACGCCCAAGCTCATCTCTGATCTCTATAATTAGTCAGGTGTCTTCTGAACTCTGTTCTAGCCAAACTCGTGCTCCTTTGTTCATCTAATGAGCAGCAGTCCGGGTCATTTCCTCCACTTTGTTTACAGGAGCAAAGGCAAAAGAAAACATGGCCTGCCTCCAGTTAGAGTAACAAAGGAGGGGAGGTTCCGCTGGAAATGAGTTGGGAGGATGCCAAAGCCCATTTCTGATCTCTTCACTAAAAGTGCAGGTGTCCTCCAAACTCATTTCTAGCCAAACTTGCACTTCCTTTATTACTCTATTGAGCTGCAGGTTGGGCCATTCCCTCCACTTTGTTTACAGGAACTGAGGCAGGAGAACAACATAGCACACAGCTCATTAGAGCACAAGATTGGCTAGAGATGAGTTTGAAGGACGCCCAAGCTCATCTCTGATGTTTACACTCAGTCAATTAAAGGTCAGAAGTCCTCCAAACCCATTTCTAGCCAAACTCTCACTCCTTTGTTACTTTAATGAGCTGCATGCCCAGTCATTGCTGCTGCTTTGTTTGGGGGGCTGGGGGGGGGGAACAACATGGCCCACCACCTATTAAAGTAACAAAGGAGCAGTGGTTCAGCTAGAGATGAGTTCAGAGGATGCCCAAGGTCATCTCTGATCTCTACACTTAGTTGCTCAAAGCAAACTCATCTCTAGCCAAACTCATACTCCTTTGTTTTTGTAATGAGCTGCACGCCAGGTCATTCCCACCACTTTGTTTATAGGAGCCGAGGCAAGAGAACAACATAGTCTGCAGCTCATTAGAGTTACAAAAGAGCACAAGGTTGACTATGGATGAGTTTGAAAAACACCCATGCTCATCTCTGATCTCTATAATCAGTCGCTCAAAGCTCCCGTATCTGCCAAAATCATCTCTAGCCGAACCCATACTCCTTTGTTACTCTAATGAGCTGCAGTCTGGGTCATTCCCTCCATTTTGTGTACAGCCCATTAAAGTAGCAAAGGAATGGAGGTTCATCTCTCATCTCTACAGTTGTTCAAAGCTCAGATGTCCTCTGAACTAATTTCTAGCTGAACCTGCACTCCTTTGTTACTCTAATGAGCTGCATGGTCCACAGTTCATAAGAGTAACATAGGAGTGTAAGGTAAGCTAAAGATGAGTTCGAAGGACACCCAAGCCCCTCTCTGATCTCTACACTCAGTCACTTGAAGGTCAGGGGTCCTTCAAACTCATCTCCAGCCAAACTTGTGCTCCTTTATTACTCTTAATAAACTGCAGGCCGGGTCATTGCTGCCTCTTTGTTTATGGGAGCTGTGGTGAGGGAATGGCATGGCTCGCAGCTCTTTAGAGTAACAAAGGAGCGCAAATTGGGCTAAGGCTGAGTTGGAGGACACTCAAGCTCATATCTGATCTCTACACTCCGTCATCGGAGCTCAAAAAAGGTTCATTAACTTTTTTTGGAGGTGCTTCGTGTTTTACTGTTCTCCATAGACTTCAATGCAAGCTCTTGTAAACATGAGGCACGCGGTTTCACGCACTTTTGTGTCTGAACAACTATTCTCTTCTTTTTTCCCACCCAGGAAGCCCAGCTAATGGAAAACAATAATAGAGGAGCAAGGCCTTGCTGTGCTGGATGTGGAGGCCTTTATCCACAAGGTGTGAGCACACCCCAATCTTTATGACTGCAGCTGCTGCCAGGACAAGCGCTGATAACTCAGGAGCAAAAAAAAATACACTACACCACAAAACAGAAAGATTACATATGATGTTATGGATTATACTGCTTTCTGTTTGCCCAAACAAAAATGCCTGCGCAAACACACAAGAATACACATCAAAACACTCATCAATGGATGCAAAAAAATCAGCTTAGATGTGAATGAGTTCCCATGCACATCTGAGCAATTGTTTTACATATTTCCCAAAGTGTACAAAAGCTCAACATGAGAGTTCCTGTTATATTTAATAGTGGTCACTGACACCTGAAGATTATGTTGCTGCTTGTCAGGCAAAAAAGTGCATGAGTTTTTTTTATGCATTCTTGGACCAATAGACTACACATGGAACACATGAAGGCATTTGTGTGATTTTGCACCTAACAACCAGTCTACTTCTAGCAATCTCAGGCCTGAGAGTCCAAAATTGAAGATGTAGAAGCATCTATGGTGGTTGTGGAGATTTTTATCCACCTGGTGATGGGCCCACAACAACTTCTATGACTCCCAGTGATGTCCATTATAAGAACCACAGCAGAGGGCTTGGGAAGAAATTGACATAGCAGATTTGCCTCAAAAGCTCCAATAGCACAAGCCATCACAACACCACACAGAAAAGCTAGGAAGCAGATACACAGACAATAACATATAAGGTCGCTGACACAGATGATACAGCTTTTTACTGGCTAAAGCAAAAATGTCAAACGCTTGAAAGCGCATGGAAAAAAAGCTTCAACATTACCTGAAAGCGCTCATGCTCAAGTGTGAATGCAGGCCAAGGCATTTTCTCCACTGGCATTACATATTCAACGAATGCATAAGCTTTGAAAATGCACTTTGCTTTTTGAATTTTCAAGGAATGTTTGAACACGTGTGACCACCCTTTGGTTGGGAAGTTGGAAGACTGTCACTCAAAGCGCTGCACCTTGCTGTGTTTTTGAGCACCACAATGCCTTCATTTATGTGAGTAATGCTTTGTTACAGTTAGACTAGGCATTTTTTGGCCATTTCAGGGGCAGAAAAACACCCACTCTGTTTGTCACCAGTCAAGACAAGCCCTAAAGGTACAACTGAAGACAAATTATAAGAATTTCAGTCTAAGATACTAACTTGTGAAATGCCAATATCTTCAGCAGGTGTAGCTTATAACAAAGGGGATTCTGCATTAGACAAGCTATTTAGAATTCCAGAGTCTTTCTGCTCCCATGCTCTGCAAAGTCCCTTTCTTTTGCCATGCCAGGTGCTGGTCGAAGAAGCCCATTCCCGCTCCATACATAGAAACCAGGTCTCATTCCATCAACTTGTACAAATCAAAGTGCCTGCCTCTCTTACCCTTCACCCATCCTAGCTTAGTCGTAGATTGACGTGAGTGACATTGTAGGAGTGTTACCTGGTTTCTGCGTTCAATCAGCAACCTTGGTACAATTTTTACTCTGCATTGCATAAATGGATGGGTACTGATTGGTTGCTGTTGACAACTAGAAGCTGTAACAATGACATGGTCAAACAGTATGATCACTCAACCATATATTTGAATCCGAAACCCTACCTGAATCAATTCAGCAAGCGGTGATCATTGTGCACCCCAAACCAGGCAAAAATCCTAAATACCCTGATTCCTACCATCCAATCTCATTATTACAGGTGGACATCAAAATATTGGCAAAAGTACTAGCCACTCGCCTTAACCAAATCATTCTATCCCTTATTCATCCGGATCAAACGGGATTCATGCCTGGGAAAAACACAGCCATGAGTATCCACCACCTCCACATGAATCTCCAAGCTTGCCATGAGCTAGTTGGTACCAGAGCAGTGATAGCATGGACACGGCTAAGGCGTTTGATTCTGTGGAGTGGGGCTACTTATTGGAGTGCCTGAGAGGCTTCAGGTTTGGCCCTAATTTTGTCAAATGGGTGCAGCTGTTATACTTCTCTTCGGAGGCACGAATGGCAGTGAACGGTTGGACTTCAGACCCCTTCTCCCTCGGGCGAGGTACCTGGCAGGCAGGGGCAGACTGACAACTCATGGGGTCCCTGGGCAATAGGAGATTATGGGGCCCCCAGGCAAACAGACATTGTGGGGCCACACAGTATACACAAACACACACACACAGTATACAATCACACAGTATATACAGACATGTTTCTATTGGCTGAGAAGGTACTGGAGAGGTGGGGCAGCTATAATCTTGGGATTTATAGCCCAAAAGGATGTCGGTAAGAGACATTTCAAAGGCAGATGTAAAAAAAAACATATTTTTACATACTAATGCCTAGTTTTACTGAGGCTGGCAACCATGATGGTGTCCCCTAGTGGCCCGGGGCCCTCGGGCAGTGCCCAAGTAGTTGAATGGTCAGTCCGCCCCTGCCGGCAGGGGTGCCCACTATCCCCATTGTTATACGCCCTTGCCATTGGCCAGTTTCAATTGAACCACTGGCCATTTCACTTGGGATGAATTCAAACATCCATGGTCTTGGGTTGAGCCCTCTTGTGGAAACCTACACGCGGGTGACATGCTCCTGTACCTAGTGGACACTGGCCCGTCTCTACAGACTGCCCTCTAGACCTCAAGGAATTTGAAAAACACTCAGGACTATGCATAAATTGGTCCAAATCACAAATTCTACCCCCAGACCTCTCTCCACCAATCAGATGCTCTGCTTCCTTCCCATTGAACAGGGTGTCCTCTATTCAATACTTAGGAGTACAGATTACTAGGGAGCCCCAAGAATATATTATATATATATATATATATATATATATATATATATATATATATATATATATATATTCACAATCCTGGGCATGACTCCCATTGGGGGTAATGGGGAGGGTCAACCTTACAAAAATGATCCTGATGTCCAAGTTTAAACATGCTTTGGCACGCTCTGGTTTTAATCCTTTTAAAAATCTTGAAAACGCTCAATAGTATTCTCAACACTTTCATCTGGGACCCCCCCCCCCCCCATATTATATAGCGGCCCAACTATCTTATTTCTATCATCTCCACAAAACAGATGGCCCTAGATATCAAACTCTAATATGCAAGAAGCCTGGCCTTAGCACTCATTTTCCCATGCAAGCACTATTTAGAGCCAAGGGAGGTAGAGGAGTTGCCAACAACAGGAACTTACTACTATCCCGCCATAAATGCATAGGGAGATTGCGCTCAAAATAACCGATGTTGACTTCTTCCATTCACACACACCCCTGTGACATATTCGCCAACTACGGGAACTGACTTTAATCCCAGACGTTGACATTTGGGTTGCTAATAAGATACTATTCCTATACCAAGTACTTACCCCTCTCGGTGTACAAAATTTCGGATCATGCAGGATGACTTTGAGCTGCCCTTCAAACCCATTTCACAGACGGTTTCCCAAACCCGCAAACTCTATCCCTGGTAGATGTGATCATAGGTGCAGACCCCTCAAAACTGATATCTACTATATATAATATCTTACAAACTCGTTCGGTAACACGGATTATCGGTACAGCTAGAACCCGATGGGAGGGGGGTATAGGCCCCATAGAAGAATCAGACTGGGACAAGATATTGGAAAACACCAAGAAGGCCTCTCCTAGGCTTTCCGAGCGCTTGACACAACTATACATTATACACAAATCATATCTTACTCCGGCGAGAATTGCCAAATACTACCCTAACTATAACCCACTGTGTCCTAGATGTGCTGGCCACCCGTGTACATTTTTCCACCTAATATGGTCTTGCCCAGCTATCTAAAACTACTGGGCACAAATTATTACGTTTCTGCATGACAACATGGGCTCACCCCTACAAATGGACCCAAAGCCATGTTTATTGGGCCTACTTCCAGACATCTCTATTGATAAGTTACTGGCCACCTTTCTATATGAAACCCTTTTCAGCGCCCGGAAGCTAGTGGCCCGACACTGGATGCAGACTAAAATCCCCCACCCACCCCCACCCTCCAGGCCTGGGTTGGGAAAATAAATTTGAATCTACCATATAAGAAAGTAATCTACCGACACCGGGGCTGTCCCACCAAACATAATAAGGTCTGGGATAGGTGGCTCGACATCCCGGACACATGCACTGAGTAGGCTTGTACTCCTGGACCAACATAGGGGTACATGAAATACCCCAAGTCTCCTGTAAGAATTACAATGTACTGCAATCTGATTCATGATTCCCCAGTACAGGGTGATGTATTATAACCTGATAAGTGTGTTTGGGCACTGATTTGAAGCCATATTACAATGTGCAATAGGCACCTAGAGCAATCCACTTGTTTGTGTTTAATTTGTATCCTTCCTTTGTATATGCTTTACTTACAAATAAACTTGTTTTGTTTGAAAAGAAAACCCCAGTATGATCACTGTTCAAAAGCGTTTAAAGTTGATGTTATCCCCAACTCCATGGCACCCAACTTGTGGTTCTTTGGGACTTACTGAGCAGCCCTCAGGACCACTGCAGACCGACATTTTCTTCATCAATGTGCTTAGTTTAGCTGGTAAAGGAAAAAACTCTTTAGACTGGATTTTGGAGGTTAAAGCGTAACTCCACTTTTGTTGAAAAAAAAACATTCCCCCCCGGGTGATATATGTACATTGCAAGGGTTATAACAACCTTTGTTGCAGAGTCCTAACTTTTGTTGTTCTGAAGAAATCCATGTGTGTTTATCTGTGCCTCTGTGCCTAGTAGGTCTAATGGGAGTGGTTTCATAATCATCAGTCAGCTGTGGCAGCTGAAGAGCACTAATGAGGAAAGCTGCTGGACCCGCATCCCTTGAGATGTGTTCCTTTTGGAAATATCTCACCAAAAATTACATTTTTGTTGCAGGGGATGCCTGAAATCTGACTTGTATCTTTTGCATACTTCTGGGAAAATTGGTGAGCCAATCACACAAGTAGTAAATGTTGTTTCTGGGGACTGATTAGTACACATTCTGTGTACAGAACAACTCCATATAGCCATATTGCACTGCATTTATAAAAAATTACAGTGGCTGCAGATTCAAAGGGAAAGGTAATTTTTTATAACATTCAATTACAATATGAATTGTATCATGATTATACACGCAATATTATTTTTTCTTTACTTGCTATTTTTTTTTAGAGGAGTTACCCTTTAATTGGTTTGGTTTATTTATTCCACACTATCTTACAATTTCTGTACTATTCACCCCCATTTCTCTTTTTATGTTTTTATAATGTATCTTTCAAGCATCATGATGATGCCTCATTCCCTAGATGCTCACCCCACCAGCTCATATTCCTTCTTCCATTCCCCACTCCTGGGGACTTTACCTCTTTTTTGTTCTTCCTGCTTTCTTTCTATCCCTTACATCCCTCTTTTTAAATGTTTACCCCTTCGGTTTGTTTTGCGTACGTATTTAGACAAAATTTGACCATAGCAAGGCCTGAATACTTTTTTGTGGAGAAATATTAACAAAATTTTCTCAGATGACTTTTCTATCAGTCTGTATTACATAATTGGTAGACATACCACTGGAACTTCATCTGTATCTGATATGCATATGTTTCCACGCTATCCGATGTCTTTGAAAACAGATTTTTTTTACCCTGTACTGTGGTCAATATACGGTGCTGAAAATAATTATTTGATCCCCTGCAGCTTTTGTACGTTTGCCCACTTGCAAATAAATTAAGGGTCTATAATTGTTATCATAGGTGTATTTTAAATGACAGAGACAGAATATCAACCAAAAATCCAGAAAAAAACCCAACTAATGTTATAAATTGAGTTGCAGTTCAGTGAGTAAAATAAGTATTTGATTCACTACCAACCAACAATAATTCTGGCTCCCGCAGACTGGCTACAGTATGTGCTCATGTGGTACACAGATTAGTCCTGTCAAGTTAAGAAGGTGCTCCTAATGACAACTCGTCAGGGCCGGATAAAGAATATCATGGGCCTGGTGCTGAGGATTTTCGTGAGGCTTTTTAGGGAGGATGAGAGAGAGAGACGGGGATGAGAGAGAGAGAGAGGATGCTCATGAGCATGTGTGGGAGTGACAGCAATGCAGCCCGGTCAAGGCAAGTGACCAAAGGCACAGAACCCTGAAGGAAGACCGGGTGAAGATGGAAGCACCCAGGACCCGCTAGATTGTCCATTGAGCTCAGTGCCTCTGACAAGAAGTGAGGAGAGACACTGTGAGCTCATCCTCTCAATCTGCTGCAAACAGAGTGTGATGGCTTGTATTTAAACTGGCCACTCTTTATGTAGCTTATGCAAGGCTATGCAAGGAGCCCCATATCTCCGGAATCATAGATGATAGGAGCCCCATAGTTTGATCAGTGGTGGGGTAGGTCTTCAGCTACCTAACCCCCAATAGTAACCTCTGGTTGCCGAGCCACGACCCTCGAAGTTGAATGGTTTTTCTTTGTGATTTTTTTTTGGGGGCAAATGGGCCATCTTGGTAAGGGGCCTGGAGCTGCAGCTCCAATAGCCCATATGTTAATCCAGCCCTGCAACTCCTTATATGTATAAAATATAGCTGTCCACGGAATCTATTTCTTCCATTCAAACCTAACCATCTGTCAGTGCTAGAATCCCTTTAGGACCCAGCACAACTCACCTGACACAGCCTGTGTCTGGGAAACAACAGTGATTGGCCAGCTCACGTTTAAATCACCTGTATCAGCATTCAGTCAGCGCTCGTGTTAGAGTTCACTTGTGTTTGATCCAGCTGATATTTGCTCTGTGACTTTCGTGTTTGACCCGGCTTGTTTGACCTTCCTTGCTTGCTTCTGATTCTGTACCGTTTGGATTCTGATCTACCTGTGTATGACCCAGCTTGCCTAGACTACGCTTTGCCTGATTCTACTAGTACCCACATCTGCAGCAGTGAACTACAAGGTCCAGCACTCATCTATCCTCATCTACAGCAGTGAACTACAAGGTCCAGCAATCACCTACCTTCGTCTACAGCGGTGTACTACAAGTCCCAGCTGACCTGCTCTGCTTAGACCTGCTCATGGTATGTGCTTTGAACTCTTTGTATAATCAGCACACCTGAACTGTTACTTGTTATCTGCACCTAGCCTGACATTAACACGAGCCAATACATAAGGGAAACCTATCATGAATCCTGAACAGGCTCAGTTGTTTACACAAGAACTTTGCCGTTTATCGCATCAAGTTCAGGAAATGGCCACAGAGCTCACCAAGGTGCAATCTCCTTCTACTACCACCATTACTAAAACTCCATCTGAACCAAAAATTCCTTTGCCCGACCGGTTTTCTGGTGACCGTAAAGCGTTTTGCAACTTTAAAAACAGCTGCAAATTATATTTCAAGTTGAGGCCATCCTCGTCTGGCCCTGAAACTCAGAGGGTTCAAATCATTATCTCTCTACTACAGGGTGACCCCCAGGCTTGGGCCTTTAACCTGGAACCTAACCATCCAGCCTTACTAACAGTAGATGCCTTCTTTGAAGCCCTTGGGTTGCTATATGATGATCCAGATCGTGCTGCTACTGCAGAATCGACCCTGCGTAACTTAAAACAAGGAACTACCACAGCTGAAATGTATTGCTCAGAGTTTCGCAGGTGGGCCCCGGAATCTGGCTGGAATGATGCAGCTCTCCGCAGCCAGTTTAGAATTGGCCTTTCAGATGCGATTAAAGACGCTCTGGTCAACTTCTCCTATCCAGCCTCACTGGAGGAGGCTATGTGTCTAGCTATTAGAATTGACCGCCGCCAGCGAGAGAGGAGGCGAGAACAAACGATGGCTGTGGCAAACTGTATACCTTCCTTACCACCTGATTATTCCATCTCCAGTGCCAAATCTGAGGAAGAACCTATGCAGTTAGGCTCCACCCGGTTATCTGCCCAGGAACACAAACGCAGGCGTAATATGGGACTCTGCTTATACTGTGGCCTCAAGGGTCATATGCTCCGTTCGTGCCCTACACGTCCGGGAAACGCCAGGACCTAGGTGATTGCGGGGAGGTCACCTTAGGTCTACTCTCATCTCCCCAGGGGGACAATCGTATACTTTTACCCGCTGTCATTCACTTTGGGACAGGGGCTCATGAACTGCTGGCCTTGGTGGATTCTGGAGCAGCTGAGAATTTTATTGATAAAACTCTGATCACCTCTTTGTCCCTGGAAACTCATGCTCTAGATTGTCCAGTCCGCCTGATCTCTGTGGATAATCGGCCTCTCTCACAAGACCTAGTGCTTCAATCCACCAACCCTTTCCAGTTACAATTAGGGGCTTTTCATTGGGAGAAGATTTCTTGTCTTGTCATTGACTCTCCATCCGCTCCTTTGATCTTCCGCCCTCTGATGTTCCAGATGCCAACACCACGATTGAACATTTCTCCAAAATCTGGTCCGATGTAAATCATGCTATTTCCCGCTCTGTGCAGGCTTTTAAGAAAAATGCTGACAAGAAGCGCTCAAAGGCACCAGAATATAAAGTTGGTGACAAAGTGTGGTTATCATCTCGGAATCTGTCCCTGCATGTTCCATCTAAAAAGCTTGGCCCAAAATTCATCGGGCCTTATGAAATCTCGGAGATTGTTAATCCTGTGTCCTACAGATTAAAACTGCCCCCATCCATGCGCATTCCAAATGTCTTTCATGTTTCATTGTTGAAACCTGTTCATTCCAGCCTCCTAGTAAATGAACCAGAACCTGTGGATGTGTTGGACAGTCAAGAATATGAAGTGGCATTTATTCTTGATTCCAGACAAGTGCGCAATTCCTTACAATATCTTGTTCATTGGAAAGGGTTCGGCCCAGAGGATCGATCTTGGGTACCAGCTCGTGATCTTCATGCTGATCGACTTAAGAAGAAGTTCCATCTCCGTTATCCAAGTAAGCCTGGGGGTGCAGGAGCAACCCCTCGAGAAAGGGGGGGTACTGTCAGTGCTAGAATCCCTTTAGGACCCAGCACAACTCACCTGACACAGCCTGTGTCTGGGAAACAACAGTGATTGGCCAGCTCACGTTTAAATCACCTGTATCAGCATTCAGTCAGCGCTCGTGTTAGAGTTCACTTGTGTTTGATCCAGCTGATATTTGCTCTGTGACTTTCGTGTTTGACCCGGCTTGTTTGACCTTCCTTGCTTGCTTCTGATTCTGTACCGTTTGGATTCTGATCTACCTGTGTATGACCCAGCTTGCCTAGACTACGCTTTGCCTGATTCTACTAGTACCCACATCTGCAGCAGTGAACTACAAGGTCCAGCACTCATCTATCCTCATCTACAGCAGTGAACTACAAGGTCCAGCAATCACCTACCTTCGTCTACAGCGGTGTACTACAAGTCCCAGCTGACCTGCTCTGCTTAGACCTGCTCATGGTATGTGCTTTGAACTCTTTGTATAATCAGCACACCTGAACTGTTACTTGTTATCTGCACCTAGCCTGACACCATCATGGGCAAGACCAGAGAGTCGTCAAAGGACATCAGGGACAAGATTGTAGACCTGCACAAGGCTGGAATGGGCTACAAGACCATTAGCAAAAATCTTGGTGAGAAGGAGATAACTGTTGGAAGAAATAGAAAATAATCATCATTCACCCTCGGCCTGGAGCTCCATCCAGAAAAGGATGATCAAGAGAAAAGTGAGGGTTCAGCCCAGAACTACACGGGAGGTCACCAAACAAACCATGGGTAACACAATACGACGTCATGAATTGAAATCTTGCAGTGCCCGCAAGGTTCCCCTCCTCAAGAAGGCACATGTGCAGGCCCATCTGAAGTTTGCCAATGAACATCTAAATGATTCAAAGAAGGGATTGGGAGAGAGTGCTGTGGTTAGATGAGACCAAAATTTAGCTCTTTGGCATTAATTCGCTGTTAGGGATGAGCCGAAAACCCCCCGGTTCGGTTCGCACCAGAACTTTCGAACGGACCCCAAATTCGTACGAACTTTAGAACCCCATTGAAGTCTATGGGACTCGAATGTTCGAAATTAAAAGTGCTAATTTTAACGGCTAATATGCAAGATGCTGTCCTAAAAAGGGTTTGGGGACCTGGCTCCTGCCCCAGGGAACATGGGTCAATGCAAAAAAAAGTTTTAAAAATGGCCGTTTTGGCGGGAGCACTGATTTTAATGACGATTAAAGTGAAAAAAAAGTGAAATATTCCTTTAAATATTGTGCCTTGGGGGTGTCTGTAGTATGCCTGTGAAGTGCCACGTGTTTCCCGTGTTTAGAACAGTCCCTGCACAAAATGACATTTAACGGAAATAACATCATTTAAAACTGCTTGCGGTTTTAATGTTATATCTGGTTCCTGCAATATGGTTGAAAATCATTGAGAAAAATGGCATGGGTAGCCCTCCCTGCCCATTACCAGCCCCTTTGGGTCTTGTACGCATATTAAGGGGACCCCGTACCCATATTAAAAAAAGGAAATGTGTGTGGCCCCCAGGCCCTATATACTCAGAACAGCAGTATACAGGCGGTGCAAACAAGACAGGGACTGTGTAGGTTTGTTGTGTTAAGTTGAATCTGTTTATCATTTTCAACTGGTACATTTTTAAAGTGTAGCTCCAGTCAAAAAAACTATTTTTAAGCTTTTTGGAAAACATAGGGAAGGGTTATCACCCCTGTATAATTTGTTTTGTCGTACATCTTTTTTCATCTCACTTGCTGTTGTCTCCTTCCGTTTGCAAGTAGGAGATGTTTGTAAGTTGTATGTTTGAAAGTAGGGGCCTGCCCTATATGCTCTGCAGAAATGGCGGAACAAGGTGTTGGTTTTGCCACAACATTGTAAGCCCTCAAAGTGACTCTTGCTGTGAACGATTATATCAAGAATTGTAATTACATGCCATTGTTGAACAGTGGTAGAAAAATTGACCTTTGGTGGTTGTGGTGCTGGTGCCACAACACTATAAGTCCTCACAGTTACTCTGGGTGGGCACAGGAACGGGCCCTCCTGTGAAATATTATATCAAGAATTGTAATTAAACGCCCCTGTTAAACAGGAGCAGAAAAATTGGGCCTTAGGCACTGGTGCTGGTGCCACCACACTGCAACCTCTCCCATATACTCTAGTTTTAGTGCAGGAATTAGCCCTGCTGCAAAGCATTGCATCAAAAATTGTAATTAAACGCCCCTGTTAAACAGGGGCAGAAAAATTGGGCTGATGGCATCACCCAGAACCAGAAATGTTCTTCCAACATATCAGCGGAGGAGGAAGAGGATAGACAATCAACATAACAGGACAGTCACTCAGCATCACCATAGGCAGTCTTGAAGGGATGTGATATTTCAAAAAAAAATATTCGGTTACATCAGCTTCAGGTGCTTGGTAGCTGTGGGTGATCCAAGACTGATTCATCTTGATGAAGGTTAGTCGATCAACTGATTCGGTGGACAGGCGCACCCTGTGATCGGTAACAAAGCCACCAGCAGCACTGAAGGTGCGTTTCCGAAAGAACGCTGGATGCAGGACAGGCCAGTAGCTCAATTGCATACTGTGCAAGCTCTGGCCAGTGATCCATCCTTAAGACCCAATAAGCCAGAGGATTTTCGGTGGGACAGGTGTCCAAGTCTGACCTTGCCCCTAGGTATTCCTGCACCATGTAAATCAGACGCTGGCGATGGTTGCTGGAACCGATCATACCTTGGGGCTGCGGACTAAAAAATTGTCTGAAAGCATCAGTCAGACGGCCACCTTCTCCACCGCTCCTTCTGGCCGATGCCTCAGCAACACGTTGTCCAGGACCAGGAGTTTGTAACCTCCCAGTCTCTGGGAACGCGTTGCACAGACCTTTCTGCAAGGCCTCCCGGAGATGTCTCATCCTCTGCTCCCTCTGCGATGGCAAGATAAGGTCGGCAACCTTACCCTTGTACCGTGGATCAAGGAGAGTGGCCAGCCAGTAATGGTCCCTCTCCTTGATCCGAAGAATACGAGGATCCTTCCGCAGGGTTTGCAGGATCAGGGAGGCCATGCAGCGTAGGTTAGCTGAGGCATTCGGTCCGGAGTCCTCTGGGTCACTAAGGACAACATGATCCGCAGCTACCTCCTCCCAGCCACGTACAAGTCCATGGGTTTCTTGGGACTGTAAATCATCCCTACAAGACTGCTGCTGCTGCTGATGCTGAGTGCCAGCCTCCACCTCCATGCTGACACAATCATCCTCCTCCTCCTCCTCCTCCTCATCCTCATCCTCTTCCTGTGTGATGGGTGGCACAGCAGGAACACTGTCTGGATAAAGGGGGCCTTGAGAGGCAAGGAAGTCCTCCTCTTCCTGCCTCTGTTCTGCCTCAAGTGCCCTGTCCATTATTCCACGCAGCGTATGCTCCAAGAGGTGGACAAGAGGTACAGTGTCACTGATACATGCACTGTCACTGCTCACCATCCTTGTGGCCTCCTCAAACGGTGACAGGACAGTGCATGCATCCCTGATCAAGCCCCACTGGTGTGGTGAGAAAAAACCGAGCTCCCCTGACCCTGTCCTGGTGCCGTAGTCGCACAGGTACTCATTGATGGCCCTCTGCTGCGTGTGCAGCTGCTGCAGCATGGCCAACGTTGAGTTCCACCTGGTGGGCATGTCACATATAAGGCGGTTCTTGGGCAGGTTCAACTCCTTTTGGAGCTCAGCCAGCCGAGCACAGGCATTAAATGATCGGCGGAAATGCACACAGACGTTCCTGGCCTGCTTCAGGACATCCTGTAAGCCCGGGTACCTGCCCAAGAACCACTGCACCACCAGGTTAAGGACGTGAGCTACACAGGGCACATGGGTCAGTTGTCCCTGTCGGAGGGCGGAGAGGAGGTTGGTGCCATTGTCGCAAACCACCATTCCTGGCTTAAGCTGGCATGGCGTCAACCACCTCTCGGCCTGCCCCTGCAGAGCTAACAAAACATCCGCCCCAGTGTGGCTCCTGTCCCCCAAACAAACCAGCACAAGCATGGCATGGCATAGTTTTGCCTGCGTACTTGCGTAGCCCCTGGAATGCCTACGGAGCACCGCTGGTTCTGAGGACAGAGCACTGGAAGAGGCCATGGAGGAAGAAGAAGAGGAGGGGGTGTGTCACAACTAATAGTAGCATTTTGGAGGCGTGGTGGCGGAAAACAACCTCCAACACTACTGCACCTTGTCCTGCATCCTTCCCAGCTGCCAGAAGAGTGACCCAATGGGCCGTGAAAGACAGGTAACGTCCCTGTCCATGCCTGCTGGACCATGAGTCAGCGGTAATATGCACCTTACCACTGACCGCCCTGTCCAGCGAGGCAAAGACATTGCCTTCCACATGCCGGTAGAGAGCCGGAATCGCCTTCTGTGAGAAAAAGTGGCGTTTGGGGACCTGCCACTGAGGAACCGCACATTGTACAAACTCACGGAAGGGGGGCCAAGTCTACCAACTGAAAAGTCAGCAGTTGAAGTGCTAGCAATTTAGCCAAGCTAGCATTCAACCGCTGGGCATGTGGATGGCTGGGAGTGAACTTCTTTCGCCGGGCCAGCAGCTGGGGCAGGGACATTTGCCTGCTATAATCGGACGTGGGTGTACTGCTAGCAGAGTGCCCGGAAGCACTTGGCTGTGACACACCTAATTCTACACCTTCATTCCTCTCAGAGCAGGTTTCAGAGAGGACTGAAGGTCTAGTGGGGTTGGAGATGCCAGCTGATGAGGAGCAAGTAGAGGTCCGCTTTGTTCTTTGGTGTGGGTCTTTGAGGTACGCTTGCCAACGAGCTGCATGGCAGGTCAACATATGTCTGGTCAAGCATGTGGTGCCCAAGCGGCTGATGTTTTGGCCACACGAGATACGCTTGAGACATATGTTGCAAATAGCAGCGGTGCGATCTGATGCACTCGTCTCAAAAAAGGCCCACACCAAAGAACTTTTAGAATAACGCACAGAGGCAGCGCCCTGCACAGGCAGAGCTCTGCAGTGTGATTCAGTCGGTGTGCTGCCCCTAAGCTGGCCCCCGGAGGGCATCCTACCTCGTTGGACATGTGCCTCCTCCTCCTCCTCCTCCTCTCTCCTACCAGGCCCCACGTGGAGTCAGTGCCCTCATCATCCCCTCCCTCTTCATTGCTGGAGCAAACCTGGCAGTATGCTTCAGCTTGTGGTACATGACTGCCAGATTGCTGTCCTTCTTGAGCATCCCCTCTCTCTGCATTCACGCTACTGCCTTCCTCTAGCTGAGTATCTTTATCAGAGCCTACAAAACACTGGGCATCCTCCTGGAGCATGTACCCAACACTGTGCTCAAAGAGTTCAGGAGACTCCTCAGGAGGACGTGGTGGGTCTAGGGAAGGAGTCACTGATGATGACATTGAGAGGAGGGAAGACGATGCGTTGGCAGCTGCTTTGCTAGTACCCTGAGACTGGGTGAGAGAGGATGAGGAGGATGAAGAGGGCTTGGTCATCCACTCTACCAAGTCGTTGGCATGTTGCGGCTCAACATGTCCAGCTGCCGAAAAGAAGGACAAGCGTGTCCAATGGCCACGTGCTGATGATGACGATGCACCGCGTCCACGACCAGCACTGTTGTCTCTAGACACAGAGCCTGCTTGCCCTCTTTTATCGGCTCGCACCTGTCTGCCTCTCCTTGCTGGCCTTCCAGACATGGTAATGGCCTGAAGGGAGTTGGGAAAAACAGCAATTGGGTAGTGTATATTGTGCTGGAGGCACACACAACTTCCAATAACTCCTGCAGTTGGCAGATGGCTCAAATAGAGAAGAGCTATGTAGGTGGATATAGCGGTGTATACTGGGTTCAGAGCACGCAGACAGCACGCACAAGCTCCTACCGCTGACTGCAAGCTCTATTTAAAACGAGCAAGATAGTTTGCTATATAGGTGGATATAGCGGTGTGTACTGGGTTCAGAGCACGCAGACAGCACGCACAAGCTCCTACCGCTGACTGCAAGCTCTATTTAAAATGAGCAAGATAGTTTGCTATATAGGTGGATATAGCGGTGTGTACTGGGTTCAGAGCACGCAGACAGCACGCACAAGCTCCTAACACTGATTGCAAGCTCTATTATAAAAGATAGATATATTGCTAGCTATATAGGTGAATATATATACTGCGGTCAGGGCACGCAGACAACAACCACTACAGAAGAGCAAGAACGAAAAATCGGCCAATAACGATCGGTGTATACTGTGTTGAAGGTACACAGAACACCCACTAACTGCTTCAGACGCCAACACACTACACAAGGCCGCCGCGCTGGCGGCCTTATATAGTGTGGGGCGTGTACTACACAGCCTGAGCTATGATTGGCCACAGGCATCCTGCCTGTGGCCAATCATGGCTCTCCTCACTGTCGGCGCTGTGATTGGCTAAGCATGCGGGGTCACAGTGCATGCTTGGCCAATCATGAGCCAGCAATGCACTGCGCCATCGCAGTGCATTGTGGGCCGTTCGCGCCACACAAATTTGGCACGAACGGCCCATAACGTTCGGAATTCGCCGAACGGGCGAACAGCCGATGTTCGACATATGTTCGACTCGAACACGAAGCTCATCCCTACTCGCCGTGTTTGGTGGAAGAAAAATGACTATGACCCTAAGAACACCATCCCTACAGTCAAGCACGGAGGGGGAAACATTATGCATTGGGGCTGTTTCTCTGCTTAAGGTACAGATGGACTTTGCCGCATTGAGGGGCCAATTGACGGGGCCATGTATTGTAAAATCTTAAATGAGAAACTTCCTCCCTCAGCCAGAACACTGCAAATGGGCCGTGGATGGGTCTTCCAGCATGACGATGACCCAAAACATACCGCCAAGGCAACAAAGAAGTGGCTCAAGAAGAAACACATTAAGGTCATGGAGTAGCCTAGCCAGTCTCCAGACCTTAATCTTATAGAAAATTTATGGAGGGAGCTGAAACTTCGAGTTGCCAAGAGACGGCTAAGAAACCTTATGGATTTAGAAAAGATCTGTAAAGAAGAGTGGACCAAAATCCCTCCTGAGATCTGTGCAAACCTGGTAACCAACTACAAGAAACATCTTACCTCTGTGCTTGCCAACAAGGGTTTCTCCACCAAGTACTAAGTCATGCTTTGCTTGGGGATCAAATATTTATTTTATTCACTGAACTGCAACTCAATTTATAACCTTTGCATCATGTGTTTTTTCTGGATTTTCGGTTAATATTTTGTCTCTATCATTTAAAATACACCTATGATAAAAATTATAGACCCTTCATTTCTT
The DNA here is from genome assembly GCF_037356315.1 of Lithobates pipiens. Classification (NCBI taxonomy): domain Eukaryota; kingdom Metazoa; phylum Chordata; class Amphibia; order Anura; family Ranidae; genus Lithobates; species Lithobates pipiens. The sequence goes on along the minus strand of NW_027507686.1, from coordinate 221,940,208 downwards.
TGTAAGTGGGCAAACTTACAAACTCTGCAGGGGATCAAATAGTTATTTTCCCCACTGTAAACAAATAAAGAATTTATTTACAGATAAAAATGCCAGGCGTGTCATTTAGCTACGTACATCTGACCACTTACGCTTTGTAAATTACATTTTATTTAAACAATGACTGGCCATAAGGATTAATTATGCCATATACCTAATATTCTATTGTAACAAAAGAAAGAAAGAAAGTGGGACCTTTTAGGTGCTACTTATAAATACATGTTTTGACCACTATTTGTTACAACATATTCTTTTATATTTAGACATTTTGTTTAAAAACAAAAACAGTAAATATTTTTTTTTTACATTAGTTGATTCATAAGTTTGGAGTAATTTGCTATTGACACTCCTATATTTCAGTATATCTTCCACAAAAAGTACTAATATCCCACAGGTCAACAATAAAGGTATAACAAAGCTTAAAGAGACAAACAACCCTGTTTCCTACAGTATCAGCTGTAGTAAAGGGCTAGGATCATCAGCCTGCATGGCTGACTCATAAGAGAGGGAGTTGAATGAATAGGTAAGAGATTTTTCAATTGGATGTTTTCCCCTTTTTTTATTTGTGATGAATAATATTTATTCCTCCATCTTTAGTACACCTATATTTTTTTATACAATGGATGGGTCTTCTTTTTTAGTGTGGACACCCTGGTATTTTTATACTCATTTCGGACCTCCTTTTGGATTAGGGGTGCGGTGAACAGGATTTTTCCAGGTAACAACGCCATTTAATCCCACATGGTGATCTTGGGGTTTGAATTTTATGTAGGATAGTACCCAATTTAAATATAAAATATATTTTTATGTCCAAAAGGTTTTGCTGGTTTTCACCACTAAATTAAAGTTTATCGGAGTTCCTGAAAAAAGGTTGTATCGGAAGTGAGGCTATTTAAAATATTATCTATATATGGGAGGTAAATATTTCACTGAGTGGGCCATGCAGATTCTATTTTCAGGTATCATTGGTATATCTGTTGTATTCATTTATTTTTGATCTATTCCAACAGATGGATTCCCTAAGGGCTTAGTCCTTGTGTGTAATATACCCCTCTCTATGGTATCATCATATGAGCTTATGTTTTTATTCAACCTTGAGTGGAACATTTGTATTATCATTTTCAACTGGAGTGCACAGGTCAGCTTTGAAGTCATGTTGTATCTTCATGATAGCCTATGTGGGGGGTAAATTCTAATATATTTATTTATTTATTTATTAATGTGTCTTTATACTTGTTTTTGATTGTTTTTTTATGATTATTTGCTTATGCGAGATTAAAAACTTCTTCTGAAGAAGCCTTATGATGTACGGCGAAATATGTTGAGATATATCCGCTTTGCAATTGTATATAGTGATTCTGTGCTATATTGTTGTATCAAATTTCAATAATGTATTTTGTAACTTATATTAAAATTTATATTTTTATATAATTTGGAGTAGTTGTGCTTTAAAAGTCCCATAAAAATTTGGTATTTACAGTTTCAGCTGATCCACCCAATGAGGTAGGGATATGGCTCTTCAACACATTTCTCAGGCTATACAACCCACCTCATCAGGAAGTTGTGAAGCTCAACCGTACAAACCTAATTGTTCAAATTTGATTTTACAAATGATACAGCTGACATATCATGCTATTTATAGAACTATAGACATAGACTTGCATACACACCACACAAAAAAGTTAAATAGGAGATATATATCCTCTTCCAGTCCTGACTGGTAAAGAAAGGTGTCTTGCGGGACCAGGGCCATCTTTAATATTGATTGGACCCTGGGCAAAATTTTTCTTGCTCCCCCCCCCCCCCCCCCAATTCAATTTTACTCTCCACCTTCTCTGACACATACAATAAATAGCAGCTAGACTTAAAATCAGTTTACTATATCAGATGAGGCAGCAATTGCAATTGGTTGCCAGAGGTTACAGCATATCATTACTGCTTACCGACTGGTTGCTAGAGGTTACAGCACACATTACGGCTCATTGATTAGTTGCTAGAGGTTACAACAAATGATTTCTGCTTGTCAATTGGTTGGTAGAGATTACTGTACAGTATTACTGCTCACTGATTGGTTCCTAGAGGTTACAGCACATCATCTCCTCACTGCAGAGGGGCATGATATACATACGAATGCTGCCTCTATTTACATATCAGTGCCTCCCGACGCAGCTATTTACTTATGAATACTGCCGCTATTTACATATGAATGCCAGTTATTTACATGTAAACACAGGGTCTCGTGAGTCATCTGTACACAACAATAGGGCAGAGCTGGGCAGCATTAGTATCAGCACTTCACACTGAGATATTGGGACACAGCACAGGGCTAAAACTTCAAAGGACAAGTCAATTTAAACTGGGATAGTCAGCAAGTATGAGGCAGCTGCTTTGGGGCCCACAACAATGACAGGGCCCAGGGCAGCTGCCCTTTTTGCCCTGCCTTAAAGACGGCCCTGTGCGGGACTCAAAGGAAGAGGACTGTAGAGAACCACCCCTAAAAAAGGGGATTGGGATACAAAATTCATACATGTTTTATTTCAGCCTGCAAAAACTTTTATTGTTAAAGTGGAACTTCACCCAAAAGAGGAAGTTCCATTTTAAGTCCTCCCCTCCTCTATCATATTTGATAAGTCATTTTTTTTGGGGGGGGGGCAGGTACCCTCTACTACTTCCATTTGCATCACCTAGGCGATCCAAGAGGAACTTCGACCCCCCCTTTCTTCACCCGCAGCTTTCTGGGACACATCGCAGGTCCCAGAAGACCGTAGGACCATTCACAAAGTGCAGCACATCTCACGCATGCACAGTATGAAACTGTCTGTGAAGCCGCAAGCTGTCACAACCGGCTTCCCACACTAAAGATGCCATCACTGGGAACCTGAAGATTAGTAAAGAACTAACCCAAGTGAGGTTATATATATAAATCAGTGCAGCGCTTAAAGATACCTATCTCAATAAGTGAAAATATATATTTGTAGTAAACAAACAAATAATAGTGATAGAGAAGTCCACAAATTATGTGTAAACAGTCCAAAGATAAATCGCTCAGGTGCATCTGGAGCTTTGTTAGGGTCATCAGATGGTATTCAAAGCTAAATAACTTGCAACGTTCTCAGGCTTCAGACCTCTTGAGAGTGGGTTTTACACAAGTTAGAGAAGATAGGTACTCTTACCGGATGGGTTGGACACATCCACCTTATAGTAGTGTGTCTTACGAGCTTATGGGAGGGCTCCAGCCACTCACCCCAATACACCGGCCAGAGGATATTTTCCTCTCGGGATTCATTACGATATCCAGATGGAGAAGATAAATGGAATTTCCATACCATGAATTACTGTAGAACCTGGTGCCAGAAGTCTCGTGAGGGTTCACCATAAAAGGGACAAAACATAAAAAATGCCTCACATGGTGAAATACAACCAATGATGGTTTATTGAAAAATTCTGATAAACAGGACTAAAATTTTTTTTTAAATCACATGATACATAAAAACTAAAATAATTGCAATGTGGGGAGCAAACAACTGCTGGCCCAAGTGAGGGCAGCGCTGGATCCCTGGACAGGTAAGGTGTCCTTTCATTAAAAGTCAGCAGTTACAGTATTTGTAGCTGATGACTTTAATTCTTTTTTTTTTTTTTTTTTTTTTACAAACTAAAGAAACTCTTTAGGAGGAACGGTGCAAATTAGGTATGAAACATAGACAGGATTTGTGTATACATGTTGCCTCTCAAATGGGTTCTACCTCAACTGATGTTTTACTTTTCTCTTTAAATTACAGACATATTTAAATCTAAATCTATAGTTCTTTAAATAACATGATATGTTATCTGTATGATTTGTAAAATCTAATTCCAACAATCAAGTTTTTAGAATAAAACTCGACAATTTCATAATGAAGTAGAATAGCCTGAGAAATACGGTGAAGAATGGTATCCCTACCCCATGGGATGGATCAGCAAATATTTGAAAAAAAAAAAGAAAACGGTTGTGGGGCATTTTAGGTTGCAGTAATACGTTACTGTTGACCTGTGGGATATTGAGAGTACCTTTTTTGTAGTAGCTATACAAAGAAATAAGTGTCAATACAGTAGTGTGTCAATATATGACTACAAAAAAATACAAACCAATGCATGTTAAAAAAATGCTTTTATTGGGTTTAAACAAAAATATCTAAACAAAAGGATGTGTTTTAACAAATAGTTATATCTATGAGTAGCACCAAAAAGTTCCCATGTATATACAGTATTACATATTGATAGGTTGCAAAATATTTTTTGGGCAAAAGAGCTGAACAGTGACTGAGTCCAATCACATGCAAAAGGTGCCTGATGATAGCTTTAGATGACTCCTCCAGCTCTCTTGGGATTTAGGTGCCTTGAATCTCAGGCTGCAGTATCCAGGGCCGTCTTTAATATTGATTGGACCCTGGGAAAATCTTTTCTTGGGCCCCTCCATGCAGTTTCGCTCTCCACCTGCTCTGAGACATACAATAAATAGCAGCTAGACTCAAAATCAGTTTACTGAATCAGATCAGGCATCTTGTGCGATTGGTTGCCAGAGGTTACAGTGTATCATTACCATTCACTGACTGGTTGCTAGAGGTTGCACCATACATTACGGCTCACTGATTAGTTGCTAGAGGTTACAGCACATGATTTCTGCTTGTTGATTGGTTGCTAGAGATTACTGTGGATATGACCTCAGGAGGGCATGTCAGTGCCGCCGGCCTCTGCTATTTACATATGAATGCTGCCACTATTTACATATGAATGCTGGTAATTTACATGTAAACACAGGGTCTGCCTCTGAGTCATCTGTACACAATAGGGCAGAGCTGAGCAGCATTAGTAGCAGCACTTCACACTGAGATATCAGGACACAGCACAGGACTAAATCCTCAAGGGACAAGGGAATTTAAACCAGGATAGTTGGCAAGTATGAGGCAGCTGCTTTGGGCCCCACAACAATGACAGTGCCCAGGGCAGCTGCCCCTTTTGCCCTGCCTTAAAAAACGGCCCTGGCAGTATCATACCCTCTTCTGAGACTTCATGTTAGTGTTGATAGCTGATATGCCTCTTCTAGCATGTTTCAATTGGCTAGTGAAGATGCTCATTATAGCGATTAGCTAATAGGAACATACAGTCGTGTAGAAAAGGATATATACCCCAATATAAATTGTTGGCTTTTTCAACATGAACAGGAAAAACCTTAGATCTTCATTTAAATAGTGCATATAGATAAAAGTGTTATATTTGAAGAAATAACACATATAATGTACCGTATGTGATGATTTCATTTTAATGACCTATATGGCCGGAATTAGAATTAGAAATTTTGGAAGATGGTTAGTTACTTATATACATCTGTCACATCAACTTCTCATACTTGCAGTGTTCCAGTGCAAAAAAACACACACATCTTATTTCATTTATATTTATCACATCAATGAAGTTGTCAGCATGCCTGATTGAAGAAGTCACGGATGTCGATTGCAAGGCAAGTACATATGCTGTATGTCATTGTCCACTTGCCACGTCACCTGCCACAAGTTGTGTATTGTCCACTTGCCATGACACCTGCCACGAGTGCCACGTGACCGGCCACGAGTGCTACGTGACCTTCCACGAGTGCCACATGACCAAGTTGTGGATTGTCCACTTGCCACGTCACCTGCCACAATTTGTGGGGTTCCTAGCACCAAGTGACCCCCGAGATATGGACAATATGTCAAGTACTTTTCTGCAGAAGAGAATGACATTTTGCAACCCGACTTTGGGGCCACGTATCTCGGGGCCACTTGTAGCTAGGAATCCCAAATTTGGTATGCAAACACAGTAGAACTAGCACTACAAAACCAAATGTGGGGTTTCTAGCTCCAAGTGACCCCGAGATATGTGGCCCCAAATTCGGGGCGCAAAATGTCATTCTCTGCTGCAGAAATGTGCTTGACATTTTGCGACCCGAATTTGGGGCCACGTATATCGGGGTCACTTGGTGCTAGAAACCCCAAATGTGGAGATGTTGTAGTTCTAGTTTTATTGTGTTTGCATACCAAATTTGGTGTTTCTAGCTATAAGTGACCCCGAGATATGTGGCCCCAAATTGGGGTAATTTTTCGAATTTGAGTCAAATTTCTTCAGAATTCGGTTGAATTTGTTAGCATTGTAATTCGGTAATTTGGATGCATCCGAATGTCCGAATAATGAAAATTCATCCGAATTTCGATTCGGAACGAAACGAAACGAAATGCACATGTCTAGTGTTCTCTTTGCTATTGACAAGTGTGGTATCATAATGTCAAGATCATCAAAGCTCTCTAAGGCCCTCAGGAAGAAAGTTCTAGATGACCATGAGTCTGGCAAGGGATTTAAAAAGATTGCAAAATGATTTAAAATCAACCAGTCCACTGTAATGAAAACAAGCTACAAGTGGCATAGATTTCATACTATTACTAATTTGTCCAGCGCTGGATGACCTAGTAAATTCAGCTCCTGAACTGACTGATGAAGTCTCCAATATCCCAACATTCCTCTGCAAGGTGTTCAGGCAGCTCTTGCATCAGTTAGTGGCTCTATAATCAGAAAGACATTGCACCAATTCAACCTGTATGAGAGGGGTGTTAATCAAAAACATTTGCTGACGAAAAAGAACATTATAAAAAGACTAAAGTTTGCCATTGAACATATAGGGAAAGACGAGGACTTCTAGAGCAATGTGCTCAAGACTGATTAATAAAAGAGTTGTTTGGTCATAGTAACAATAGAAATGCTTGCTGCAAACCAAACCAAACCAAAGTAGTATTTCAGAGAAGGATCCCATCACAACGGTGAAGCATGGTGGTGGTAATATTATAGATTGGGATAGCATTGCTGCTCATGGGCCTGTAGTGGTATTTTTTTAAGAGGAAATCCAGAAAAAAGTTGTTGTTTTTTAGGGAACTGCTAATGTACATGTTTCCTATAATAGCAAATCTTCACTTTTTGAGTTCTGGTCCACTTTAAAGTGATCCTTCTAGTAACTTTAGAAGTCTACATGAGTACAATACTAATATGTCATAATATCTGTATTTTTTTACCAAAAGAGGAGTACTGGGAACGTTTGACCTAGGGGAAAAATACAATTAAAGTGGAGTTCCACCCAGAAATTGAACTTCCGCAGATTGGATCCCCCCCGCCCCCCAGGGGGGGAAGCAGATAGCTGTCAAATGGAAAGATCGCTGTAATCTTGTTCGGCGAGCATGCAATGTCCGGTCCTCCTCCTCCAAGGTGGGGGGGGGGGGGGATCGTGCCTGCGCAATAGGAAACAGACTGTGAAGCCCTAAGATTTCCCTTCCTGTTTCCCTTAGCAAGGATGCTGGTGCCTGCACCGGAGCTAAGGGACAGGTTTGGGTGCTGACATTGTGGGCTCCCTGAACAGGTAAGTGTCCATATATTAAAAGTCAGCAGCTGCAGGATTTGTAGCCATGATTATTTGCATTGTAGCAAAAATCAAATCCATCTAAGTGGAGGAGACTGAGGCAGAACCACCCTCTAACCACTAGCGAAACATGGCTATGGCATGCTGGTTTGGCCTTTTTAGGGTTAACACAGACAGTGAGGAGGCGATATATTGTTTCCCAGCTGCCTGTGAACCTCCCATGTGTGCAAAGAAGCCTCAGCATTTAAAATGCATTCAGCCATACACTTTTTAAAAAGCTTTACGCAGCACCTGTGACTGTCCAATTGCAGGAAAGTGCCAGGAAATATACAGTAGGTGTAGAACATACCTATAGTGCATGAACTCTAAAGAGGAACTTTCTCCCATGTGTGATTTTTTTTTTCCTTTCCCCTCTTACTGATTTGTTGGGTCACCTTCAAAATGCATACACACATATCCAGCTAACCCTGCATTTCTTTCCTGTAATCCCCAAAAGGCTGCACACTGGGTCCCTTTCTGCCATCTTTTTTACTGACTTCATCAGGAGCCAGCTGCCTCCTCCAGTTTCTTGCAGCTGCCCCCCTAGTGATGCACAGTAGTGCATGCACAGTGTGTCAGAGATAACCCCAAGCCTCCTTATATGTGTGACATGAGTATGTATTCCAGAAGGCTTTGGGCAGCTGGAGAAGTCATTCTCGCCTAGATTTAAGCATCGGCTGCTGTCCCCAAAAAATTATATCCCTGCCAAAAAAAAATGTTTAATGCATTTTCCTGAAACAAGGGGACAAAGGAGTAATATTCCTTAATTCCTTAATGGCCAAAATTGTAGCGAAGGCCTGCTTTAAAGTGAAGCTATGATTTATTTTAAACATTTAAAACTCTCTGGCTGCTTTTACCTTTGTTAACCAGGAATAAAAAAGTTCATCTGTGCACTTCTTTGTTCCTGGTTTCATTTTGTTAGCAAGGGGTCTAAAGAAGTGGAACAATTATTTCACTGAGCATCATTTCACAGTATAAAAGCCTCTGAGTCAGGAAGAATATAGACTGTAGGTACAGCTGCTTGGTGATCAGCACAAGGTCAGGCCAGTGTTGGATCTTTTGTCAAAATCAGCAAGAAAATCTGGCAACCTTTAAACCACTTGCTTAATTAAAAGGTTTAGTCCACCACAGACTTATTTGTCATGGCTGGACCCTGGGAGGCTGAATTAGCCGTTGGCTTCTTAAATCTCTCAGTGTCTTCAGCTGCAAAACCTCATCATCATATTTTCTGGCTCTGATTCCTTTCCCTTTAGCTACCTTTGGGTTCCTGCAACATCTCTGCTGTAAGATAAAGCAAAATTCAATAAGAAGGGAAAAGCTGACTGGATTCCCCCATCCACCCAAGCAAAGTGCATGAAGGAATCCTCCCCGCTGTGCTATTGCAGGAGGGCTCCTCCGCTGTCAGAATACACAGATCAGTGCTGCAGCTGCTGATCAAAGAAAAATTTACAACAGTCCTGTTTGACAGAAGTCGAACGTTAGATCAAATTCTGTCAAGCTGCAGTTACCATAAATTAATCAAAATTTGTCCAGTCCCTGCTGAACCCTGCTGAATTTCGATCCATCTATGGCCAGCTTTAGATACCCTGATAATGGTCACTATACAGAATGTAGGTGGAGCTGGAAACTCAACTGCAAAAATCTTGACACTCATGCCTCATGCCAAAATTGTTTTCGATTAAAGTTGAACTCTGGGGTAAAGCTAACAAGGCATCAAATCCTCCCTCTCCCAAAGCTCTGTCCATATAGCTTTTTCCCCTCTCTCTCTATATATATATATATATATATATATATATATATATATATATACAGTATCTCACAAAAGTGAGTACACCCCTCACATTTTTGTAAATATTTTATTATATCATTTCATGTGACAACACTGAAGAAATTACACTTTGCTACAATGTATAACAGTGTAAATTTTCTGTCCCCTCAAAAAAACTCAACACACAGCCATTAATGTCTAAACCGCTGCCAACAAAAGTGAGTACACCCTTAAGTGAAAATGTCCAAATTGGGACCAAATTATTCATATTTTGTGTGGCCACCATTATTTTACAGTACTGCCTAAACCCTCTTGGGCGTGGAGTTCACCAGAGCTTCACAGGTTGCCACTGGAGTCCTCTTCCACTCCTCCTGACGACTTCACAAAGCTGGTGGATGTTAGAGACCTTACGCTCCTCCACCTTCCATTTGCAGATGCCCCACAGATGCTCAATAGGGTTTAGGTCTGGAGACATGATTGACCTTCTTTAGGCCCCTTTCATACTGAGGCGGTTTTCAGGTGCTACAGCGCTAGAAATAGCGCTTGTGTAGCGCCTGAAAAAACTGGCCCCTTTCACTCCACTGTGAAAGCCAGAGGGCTTTCACACCGGAGCGGTGTGCTGGCTGGACAGTGAAAAAAGTCCTGCTAGCCGTATCTTTGGAGCGGTGAAGGAGCTCCCAAACCGCCCTTAACCATTGAAATCAATTGGGCAGCGTGGCTATACCGCCGGCAAAGGGCCGCTGCAGTGGATGTCTTGGAGGTGTGTTTGGGGTCGTTATCATGTTGGAATGCTGCCCTGCGGCCCAGTCTCCAAAGGGAGGGGACCATGTTCTGCTTCAGTATGTCACAGTCAGTGATGTAAGTAACTGAGTTAAAATAAATGGAGTTACGTAACGCAGTTACTTTAGAGGGTAACGAGTAGTCTAACTGATTACTCTTCCCCTCATGGTAACTCAGTTCCCATTACTTGGGCACATTACCTAAATTACATCTACCGCCCGGGAGGCCCCGCCGTGGCCACGCTGCCTTGCCATTCTTTCTGCCGCGGGGAGGGGGGCTTTTGCCTGCTGAGCTGAGAAGAGGCTGAGACTCAGAGAGACTGTCTGGACCGCCCCATTCCGCCCCGCTTATCCAGAGAGAGAATGTAGGGAGGCAGGGCGGACACTGAAAAATGAAGTCAGATTACCAGCTGACACCAATCGAGTGCAGGGGAGGGTCTCTCTCTCTCCCCATGAGGAAAGGCATCCCTGGAGGCATTCAAGTGACTGATTCGAATTGCAGTGCAATCGATCCATCCCAAGTCCTCCACCACCTCTGCTTCTTACTGATCCCATCCCTACCCACCTACCATCACTTCTACAACAGAGGTGATGGGGGGATAGGGTAGGGATGAGATCAGTGGTGGTGGGAAATGGGATCAGTAAGAGGTGGTCGGAGAGGAAGGCACCACCACTGCTGCCACCTCCCCAAGTACCACGCTGCCTGCCACCCCCCAAGTACACCACCATTGCCACCCCGAAAGTACCACCTCTGCCACCCCCTCAACATTTGGGTTCAAACAAATACCAAATGTTCTAAAATACTGATTATAGTGTTTTTAGTCTTCAATCAGTTAATATAAACATCTTTGATATTAAAGATGTTATAGAACGTAATTGCATTATAGAATATTTAAAAAAAAGTCACAGTTACTTTGCTGAGTAACTAATTACTTTTCCAATGTAGTAATTGAGTTACTAACACAATTACTTTTTGGGAGAAGTAATTTGTAACTTAACTAATTACTTTTTTAAAGTAAGATGACCAACACTGGTCACAGTACATGTTGGCATTCATGGTTCCCTCAATAAACTGTAGCTCCCCAGTGTCGGCAGCATTCATGCAGCCCCAGACCATGACACTCCCACCACCATGCTTGACTGTAGGCAAGACACACTTGTCTTTGTACTCCTCACCTGGTTGCCGCTACACATGTTTGACACCATCTGAACCAAATAAGTTTAGCTTGGTCTCATAAGACTACAGGACATGGTTCCAGTAATCCATGTCCTTTGTCTGCTTGTCTTCAGAAAACTGTTTTTGGACTTTCTTGTGCATCATCTTTAGGAGAGGCTTCCTTCTGGGAGGACAGCCATGCAGACCAATTTGATCCAGTGTGTGGCGTATGGTCTGAGCACTGACAGGTTGACCCCCACCTCTTAAACCTCTGCAGCAGTTCTGGCAGCACTTATGTCTATTTCCCAAAGACAACCTCTGCATATGATGCTGAGCACATGCACTCAACTTCTTTGGTCGACCATGGCAAGGCCTGTTCTGAGTGGAACCTACCCGGTTAAACCGCTCTATGGTCTTGGCCACCATGCTGCAGCTCAGTTTCAGGGTCTTGGCAATCTTCTTATAGCCTATGCCATCTTCATGTAGGGAAACAATTATTTTTTTCAGATCCTGAGAGAGTTCTTTGCCATGAGGTGCCATGTTGAACTTCCAGTGACCAATATGAGAGCGTGAGAGCGATAACACCAAATTTAACACACTTGCTCCCCATTCAAACCTGATACCTTGTAACACTGAGCCACATTACATCAGGGAGGGAAAATGGCTAATTGGGCCCTGTTTTCTAGAATCTCATTATCTCGTTATGAGGTACAAAAGCATTACCACTAAATGCCCCTCATGATGATCGCCTTAGTGGATCCACCCAGATCCTGCAGTAGATAATCTAAATGTCATATATATATATATATATATATATATATATATATATATATATATATATATATATATATATATATATATATGTCTCTTTATTTTCAACTAGGGTTTTAGCTGTATTTATTTGTATATCCTCAGTCCCTGACATTTCTGTTTTGTGCCATTCACATTGTGCTGCAGCGCCATGGTCCGGATCCTTCTAGCTGGGCTTGCCCGGCTGGCTCTGTGGACTTCCTCACTCAGTGCAGGGGGGCCGTCATGTGCACTATTTTGGCACAGGTGGCCTTCCATAGAGTGGAGGAGCGGAGACACTTCCTTTTCTATGGCTCTTCCGCATTTTTGTGCTGCGAGCCGCCGACGCGGGCCTAAGTCCCCGCCCCTGGGACGCTCTGGCGTCACCACGCCGAGCGTTCCGCATCACCGTGCCCAGAAGTGTTTTACACACCGGCCGCGGTTACCATCTCTGTGCACACACTGCGCGACGTGGGGGCAGATTGATATCCTTGAGTATAGGGTCTAACCCTGTACTCAAGGGAATGTCCAACTGCTGCCTACTCTTCTCTCCCCAGGTTCCCAGTAGCCGCCCTTGGACCTCTATCAAGGCCCCCACATTGTGGAACCCCCTTTGCCAGGGAGCTCACACTCCTCGGCACAAGGTAGGTCAGTCCAGTGCCGCTGCGTAACATCAGTGCACCGGGACACCCACAGCAGGTATCATCAATAGCAATGGTGTGGGATCTCCAGTTTCCCCTGCCATATAATGCAGATGGAGCACTATATTAGTCAATGTACAAATATCTCTTAACCCTTATCACTCCAACAGGCGCAACTTCTGGCTCCTGTGGACATCAGTGAGGATTCTGGCACTGTGGTGCTCCTTTGCGCCCCTTTGTGTGCACCTGCTTGGTACAAGGCACATCATCCTTCCTCCTTTACACCACATTACCTCTGATCACAAACATTCCAGCAGGCACCAGTTTTTCTATCAATTGTACTTCTTTTGATTTCTTGGGGTCCCACTTATCTACATGGACACATGGGGTTCACCCCCTGTGGTCTCATGTACTGTGTGTTCACTATAGCCCAGTAACAATTATGCAATTTAAATTTTCCACAGTGATCCGTGTTTCGCTCCCTGGATACTGACTACACACTGCGGATTTTGATGCCCCCTGCTGGGGAACATCCTTCCGCAGCTCTGCTTGGCTGGCTGGGCTTGCTGGCTCCAGATTAGGCGTTGCTTGCAGAACAGTGGCACTCTGCCCCCTCTCCTTTCATACAAAGTTTTTTTTTTAAATGGATGCAATTATACACAATGTCTTTAAGCTACACTACATGGTCAGTACATACGGTACTTACTTACTATGAACTTGGATGAGATCACTATTTCTTATTGTTTCATCCTGTTTTTTCTTATAATTATTTTTTTTTTGAATTATAGATATATTCTAACGTGCTGATCTCAATCATTCCCCGTCGGAATATATCATTGTTAATCTTTGTATTGTATCTCATGTCTCTTCTCGATGCATTCTGTACATTTTATATGCACCTTCCTTTTCCTTATTTCTCTTATGCAATGTAGGTTTTGTATATCTACACAAAAATACAAAATAACTATTTTCTAATAAATTTTGTACACTTGAGTTTTCTAAAAGAGTAGTCGTTTTCCCTTAAAAATCCCCTAAGAGGAACCAAGTCCCTATGCATTTGGGCCCAATTTGGACTTTTTCACTTGCACATGGCAAGGCAGAACCAGACCTGGTTGGACGGTTTGGGTATCAGACTTCTCGGAACCAATTAGTGTGTGTGCCAGGCCCCGCTGAGAAGTCTGGGAAGGGGTACTTAAGATGTTGAAGTCACGTGTTCAGGAGGAGTTTGTGAGGCCGGAGCGGTCTCTTCTTGTTTCCTGGACCGGGGTAGCCCCGCGAGGGGTCCCGGTCACGGGGTGTTCGACATCCCGCAACATGCTTCTGTTGGTTACCCCCAATAGACCCGCCTGGTCTGGGGTAGGGATCCGTCTGTTTGTGAAAGTGACCGGGGGAGGACTCTTCAGAGGAGGGCCAACAAGCTGGCATCCTGAGAAGTGCCTGGTTACTGAGTTGGGAAGGACATTGACGAATCCACGTTTTTCCAGTACTCTCAAGGAGACAGAGAACATTCCAGGTGCTGTATTTGCTACACAAGGATGACTTATGTGCAAAAAAGAGGATGTGGTTCTTTTGATCCTCAGTGAATGTGGTGTTAAGATCTCTCTCCCACTTCCTCAAGTATGGGGGGTCATGTGAGCAAGCATCTGCCAGGCAAAAATCTTCAAAGGACGTAGGCTGTCTGCGGAAACAGCAGCTATCAGGGAGGGATCGGATGAATTATGAAAGTTTCCACCTACCCAAAATGGAGGAATTAAGGATAGGATATAGGCCTGTGGGGTCAATCCACTCTGAGGGGCCAAGAAAAGAGGAGGCTCTAACCAGTCTCTGGTCCGGTTGGAGCCAAAAAGACCTGTTCGAAATACCTGGTATGAAGTCCAGGTGCCCAATTATGGGTGTTAACGGGAAAGGAAAGCTGGCCATCTCTGCTATCCTGAAATATCTGTGAAGCTCTGCAAGGTGGGTTTGATTAATGGATGTGGGGAGGAAACTGGGGAAAAACAAGACCCATGGTGAACCTGCTAGGGGAATTGGCACTGATTCCTGTTCCAGGCAGACCCACAAATTATGGGGTAAATGTCTGCACCAGTCCACTACTCTGTTCATGTGGACTGCTGTGTAATACAGGGCGGGGTCTTGAAGGCCAACCCCTCCTCTGAGTTTTGGCCGCTGTAATAGTGATCTCCTAAGCCACAATAGCTTGCCCTGCCAAACGTAATTAATGAAGATTGTACATAGCTTAGGAAAGAAGCTCTGCAGTATCCTAACTGGCAGTGCTTGTAAGAGGTAGAGCAGCCTTGGCATGATATTCATCTTTAGAACATCACATCTACCAAACCATGAAATTGCCAAGTTCTTCCATCTGTCTAAATCTGAAGAAAAACTGTTCAGGAGAGGCTGAAAGTTGAGTTAGTAGATGAGATGCAGATCAGAGGGAATTTTAGTGCCTAGATATTGGATTGCCTGAGGAGTCCATCAGAAGGGAAAGTTGCCACTAAGTTGAGCCTGGGAGCTGGGAGAAAGGGAGATGTTGAGTGCTTTAGACTTTTGGAGATTGATTTGAAAATCTGATAGATCACCATATTGGCATATTTCAGATAGGAGGACCGGGAGAAAGGTATGCTGTTCTGAGATGTAAAACAATAGATCGTCCGCATAGGCAGCAAATTTTATGGTGGTGCATGCCAGTTTCAAGTCCTCTGATGTTGGGGTAAAGCCTAATGTGTTGCAATAGGGGTTCCAGAGAAAGTATAAAGAGGAGCCGGGAGAGTGGGCACCCTGTCTCATTTCATTACTTATAGCAAAAGAACTAGAAGCAACTCCATTCACCCTGACTGTCGCAGTAGGGGTAGAATAAATGGCAGAGATCCAGAATGGAGGTCAGCATCCCAAGACATCACAGGGTGGCTAGGAGGAAAGTCGAGTTAACCCTGTCAAAGACATTTGACACTTGCTACGACATCTATCGTCCTGATCGTGTTATCTCATGCTTCTCTGTTGCGTATAAATCCGACCTGGTCCAGGGGGATTATACGTTGGAGGACGGACCCTAATTTTTGTCTACAACTTAAGGTCACAATTAAGCAGGGAAATAGGCCTGTAGCTCGCACAAAGAAGCGGATCTTTCTCAGGCTTAGGGATAATGCTCATGCTCGCTTGTAAAAAGTCCCGTGGCATATTATGGTTATCTAATATTGCATTGAAGGTGGTGACAAAGTGGGCTGCCAAATCAGTTTGGAATATTTTTTGGTAGGCAATTGTAAAACCATCGGGGCCGCACGCTTCCCCCCACGGAGACCCCGCCAGAGCGCTCGCAAGTTCATCTGTTGTTATAGGCTGCGAGAGCAAATCTACCTCCTCAGCATTGAGAGAAGGCAGGTTAGCTGCCTCAAGGTAGGCATCTATTGTCTCTACTCTATCCTGGAGCTGATCTACCGAAGGGCGGGGGTGCAGGTTATAAAGAGCCTCATAAAAAGCACGGAAGGATTCCGCCATTTCCATGGAAGAATGAGTTCTGAGTCCTGTGGGGTGGATTAAGCGGGGATGTAGGATAAGTTGCGTTGGGTTTGGGTAGCGTTCGCTATCGTTCTGCTGCATTTGTCTCATAGTTCTGTAGCGCCTTCAATAGCCTGTTCTTAGATTAGAATAAGGAGTGTTCCCTAATTTGTTCTCAAAGGCTAGTGACTTCTGCTTCCAGGGTCCTGTCTGGATGTGTTTTATGGCGTTTTTCGCAGTCGTGGAGTTTTGCAAGGAATTCGGACAGCGTTTTTGCTCTGGCCACCTTGAGTCTGTGACCATGTTTAATGAGTATTCCTCTAATGTAGCACTTATGTGCAGACCATATAGAGAGAGGGTTAGGGACCAAGTCTTTGTTGCTCTCAAAAAAATTTGAATTCCCGCAGGATGTCAACTTTAACCTCAGGGTCCTAGATGAGGGATTTGTTAAGTCGTCATGTGGCTGATCTAGGTATCGGGTGTTGTAGGGCTATTACTACAGAGATCGGAGCGTGATCTGAGAGCACAATATGTCCAATCTGGGCACTAGAGACAAGTGGGAACGTGGCATGGGAGACAAAGAAAAGATCAATTCCAAGTACGATCCATGAACCGCTGAGAAAAAGGTATAGTCCCTCTCCTGCAGATAAAGGATACACCAAATGTCAACTAACCGATGAGAGTTCAACAATTCTCTGATTCGGTTTCGAGATCTCAGGGACAGAGCCGAAGAGCCCGTCAAGGAGTCTTTCTGGGAATTGATGGTAAGGTTGAGGTCACCCCCTAATACCAGAGTTCCTTCAGCAAAGGAAGCTAAGGCAGATAAGCACAATTCAAGTGCTGGAATCTGATCCACATTCGACAAGTACAGGTTAGCCAAGGTGAACGTCTGCGATTGTAGTGTACCTGTCAGGGTTGGCTTAGCCCTTCCTCCTCTGGGCTGGCCGCTCAGCTGTCGGCTAATTGCCAGCTCTCTTCTCTTTCCACAGTTACCAGCTGTTCCCGATGATGCTCGTCTGACCGGCCTATTTAAAGCCTTCCAGCTCACTTTTTCCTTTGCCTTCGCGTTGGTCACATCACAAGGAACCATCTCCTGCTGTTTGTTTCAAGACTGGCTTGCTGACATCCCTCCTGGCTTCTTATTCTGCTTGCAGTTGCTCTCCTTGGATCCCTGACTTCTGGCCTGGCTGCTTACCCGATCTGGTTAATGAACTTTGGACTGGCTGACTACCCGATCTGGCTACTGGACTCTGGCTATGCTTGACTACTTTTCTATTTACCTTTTTATTTTTATTAATAAACAAGTGTGATTTGATTGTACTTCTGTCTCAGCCTGTTTCATGGTTTCTGACAGTACCTTTAACAAATAGGTATCTACCCTCTTGGTCAGTATGGAGGTCTATCAGCTGCCAGGGTACAGCTTTGGCCAGGGGAATACTCGTGCCCTTCGATTTTGTTGAGGGAGACACACCTCAAGTTTCGGACAAAATCCGTCAGACAAAATCCGGCGGATTTTGTTGTCGGAATGTCCGATCATGTGTACAAGGGCTTACAGGACATCCCCCCACTGGATGGATCAGTTCTGAACCAGAGACCCTTTGAGGTCTTCTCATAAAATGGTCAAAACCATAGGACCATGACAATCAGTCTAGGGGAACCAGGTATCGCTGCCGAGGAGAGTCATCAAGCCCATGAGTCAATGGCAGATGGGGCAACAGGAACATGGCAATGTAATGCAGAACTTACTTACGGAAGGAAACTCCTCAAACCTGGGTATACCTTCAACCTGAGAGCAGTTCTAACCTTGGAGGCTCAAGGCTTGTTGTCCTGAGGAGCCGATATTCTGCGATGAGACCGGCGATTGCGCCGGGACAGTTGAGGCCTTCCAGATGTGTTTACTGTGGGGTTAGTGCCGTTTGGAGGAAGTACAAACGCCAGCCAGTTGGGTAGCAATACCGCAGGCAACCCAAGAAAGTTGAGGAAAGCAGGGACATGCACGGGGTGTCAAAGGGTATAGGAACGGCCTCCCCTGCGTGCAATGAGGTGGAAACGTTGGCCCCCCTTGTAGGTGATCTCTTGGTCGCCGAACTTCTCCAGCAGTGGCTTAATGCAAAGGCCCATCTGAAGGGTCCCCTGGAAAACATCAGGCAGAAGAATGATTTGTGCTCCATCAAAGTCCAAGTGTCCTCTTTGCCAAGCTTGTTGCAATATGTCTTCTTTGACAGAATAGTTGTGTAAGCAACAGAGGACATCTCTGGGTCTGTTCTCTGCACCCTGTCAATAGCAATGGGTGTCTGCGAGGGGCGCTCTAAACAGTTATTAAACATGGCAGTTACGGTTATCTTGAGGTCTGCTTGTCGAGTGGCTTCAGGCAGACAGTAAATTCTGATGTTACTCCTGTGATTACAGTTTTCCAGGTCGTCTAACAAAAGATGCAGCTGTGCAACTTGGTCTGACACCTCCTCACATGTAGCTTGTAGGCTGGACACATCTTGGCGGAGGGCGGTAGTGTCAGTTTCAATTGAGGAGACCCAAGTGGTCACTTCTGCTACTTCTTGTTTAATACCTGTGAGTTCTCCGCGGACTGCCACCTCCATTCTGGCGGCTAAAAAGTCCAGGTCTTCTCTGGTGAGAAGCTTTTGCAAAAGAGCCCATAGAGCCTGTTCATTGAAAAGTGTAGAAAAGGGTTCTCATGGGGGCACAACTAAAGGAGCAGTACTCACTGTAGCCTGCATGTGTTCTGTGAGGAGCAGCGGTGCGCCGGGTATGGAGACTTGGTATTGGGAGGTATGTGTGTCTCATGGAGCCCACTGTGTTGAGCCGCCTAGCTCTCCTCCAGGACTACTGAGTGATTTGAGGGACAGTGAGCAGGGGAGGCAGGGGGAGAGATCGCTGGACAGGGAGAATGGAGGCATGTCATTGCAACGAACGTACCTTGCTCCCCCTCCTTCATTTGCAGGTGGGCTGGGCTGTTTCTGCACAAGGAATCACTCCATATGGGCAGCAGAGCCTAGAGAAGACACGTCACTCTTCCATGCCGAAACCATGCCCCCCCCTAAAGGGCAATCTTAGAAGAAAACCTGTTAGAGTCTGCAAAAGACTTCAGACTGGGGTGAAGGTTTACCTTCCAGCAGGGCAATGACCCTAAACATACAACCAGAGCTACAATGGAATGGTTTAGATCAAAGGTTTTCATGTGTTAGAATAGCCCAGTCAAACTCCAGACCTAAATCCAACTGAGAATCTGTGGCAAGACTTGAAAATTGCTGCTCGTAGACGCACTCCATCCAATCTGACAGAGCTTGAACTATTTTTGCAAAGAAGAATGGGCAAAAATTTCCCTCTCTGGATGTGCAAAGCTGGTAGAGATAAACCCAAAAAGACTTGCAGCTGTAATTGTAGCGAAAGTATTGACTCAGGGGGGCTGAATACAAATGAACACCACACTTTTCAGATATTTAGTTTAGTAAACATTTTTGAAAACCATTTATCAGTTTCCTTCCATTTCACAATTATATGCCACTTTGTGTTGGTCTATCACATAAAATCCCAATTAAATATATTTATGTTTTTGATTGTAACATGACAAAATGTGGAATATGTCAAGGGGTATGAATACTTTTTCATGGCACTGTATAATACCACAGCTTTAATGTTTTTCTTCTATGGTTATGATTATAATGAACTTCGTTATGGAAGATGTTATACTTACTTATTCTGTGTCCTTCTTGCGACTTCTTTGTTAGTAATATCATGAGACATGTGAGACGGTATGCTTAATTTTCATTGTCTGTCATTTTTTTGGTGTACATTGGATTTCTGTACTTGTCTGTCATTTTTTTGTAATTTTTTTCTGCTTTTTGTTGCTGTTTTTTGGGTTATTTTTAGATTACAGAAAAATACCAGGTATGGGTATTTTATACATGGCTACACTGGTCCAGCTTGGACCAATGTACAGTTGTGTTCATAAGTTTACATACCCTGGCAGAATTTATGATTTCTTGGCCATTTTACAAAGAATATGAATGATAACACAAAAACTTTTCTTTCACTCATGGTTAATGTTTGGCTGAAGCCATTTATTATCAATCAACTGTGTTTACTCTTTTTAAATCATAATGGCAATAGAAACTACCCAAATGACCCTGATCAAAAGTTTACATACCCTGGTAATTTTGGCCTGATAACATGCACACAAGTTGACACAAAGGGGTTTGCATGGCTTTTAAAGGTAACCATCCTCACCTGTGATCTGTTTGCTTGTAATTGGTGTGTGTGTGTGCATAAAGGTCAAATGAGTTTCTGGACTCCTGACAGACCCTTGCATCTTTAATCCAGTGCTACATAGATGAGAATTCTGGATTCTGAGTCATGAAAAAGAATTGTCAAAGGATCTGTGGGAAAATGTAGTTGAAGTGTATAAAACAGTAAAGGGATATAAAAACATATCCAAGGAATTGAGCAAGTGTTCAAACTCTAAGGCACTTTAAGAAAGATGGGCTGCATGGTTGAGTCTGCAGGAGACTGAGATGGCCACTCTAGAACCTTCATTTTACTCTGCTGTAGCCAATGACAGGTCGACTTGGCCTTGTGTTTTGGATCATTGTCATGTTGAAATGTCCATGTACGTCCCATGTAAAGCTTTCTGGCTAATGAATGCAAACGTTCCTCCAGCATGGTCGAGTCGTCAGGAGAAAGCCATTACTACGCAAATGCCACAAAGTATCCCATTTACAATATGCCAAACAGCACAGTGACAAGCCTCTGCCACAAAGTCAGAGCCATGAGACCAAAATTTAGCTTTTTGGCAACAACCATAAACGCTACATTTGCAGAAGAGTCAACAAGGCCTATGATGAAAGGTCCAAACATTCCTAATGTGAAACACAGAGGTGGAACTCTGATGTTTTGGGGATGTGTGAGCTATAAAGGCACAGGAAATTTGGTCAAAATTGATGGCAAGATGAATGTAGTATGTTATCAAAAAATACTGGAGGAACATTTGCATTCATTAGCCAGAAAGCTGCACATGGGATGTACTTGGACATTCTAACATGACAATGATCCAAAACACAAGGCCAAGTCAACCTGTCATTGGCTACAGCAGAATAAAGTGAAGGTTCCGGAGTGGCCAGTCTCCTGACCTCAATATCATTCAGCCACTCTAGGGAGATCTCAAACATGCAGTTCATGCAAGACAGCCCAATTTACAGGAACTGGAAGCTTTTTGCCAAGAGCAATGGGCAGCTTTACCATCTGAGAAGATAAAGAGCCTCATCCACAAATACCACAAAAGACTTCAAGCTGTCATTGCTGTTAAAGGGGGCAATACACGGTATTAAGAACTGGGGTATGTAAAATTTTGATCAGGGTCATTTGGGTAGCTTCTGTTGCCATTATGGTTTAAAAAGAGTAAACACGGTTGATTGATAATAAATGGCTTCAGCCAAACACTAACCATGAGTGAAAGAAAAGTTTTTTCATTCATATTCTCTGAAAAATGGCCAAAAAAACTCCATAAATTCTGTCAGGGTACCATACCTGGCAGATGCCCCTGGGAGCTGGAAATCACTGAAGTAGACATTGCTACCCCAGTGATCTCCACTTGCTTTCAGGTTCTTTGCTAAGTGGCCCGATGCCATTTAAACACAGGAGGTTGACCACTCAGCACAGGTGTTACCACCCCATCTCTCCACCGTGTCCAATCAGAGAACATTTTGCATTCATTCAGAAAATGCAAAGTGTTCTCTGAATGGCGCCTATGCCACATGGCCAACCTCCTGTATTCAGAATGCAGCAGGTCAGCCACTCAGCAGGACCCAGAGGCAAGTGGAGATCACTGAAGTAGTGGTGTCTACTTCATTGATTTCCAGCTTCTAGGGGCAAATTGATCCAAGCTGGACCAATGTAACGATGTATAAAATATATATACCTGGAAATCTTCTTTAAGTCATATACAAGAAATAAAGCATTACTGGATCTACTGATTACCAGCAATACAGACCTTATCATGGATGTGGAAATATGGGGCAATTTAGGAAACAGCGTTCATAGGAAACATAAGGGGAATACAAAGACACTGAATTTCAAAAGAGCCAACTTTCCTAAACTACGAACCTTGCTAGAAGGCATAAATTGGGATAAAATTAGGAACAAAGAACATGGAGGAGAGATGGGTTTGTTTAAAAGCATATTAAATAAGTGCATTAGCCAATGCATCCCATTGGGTAATACATTTAAAAGAGCAAACAAAAACCCTGGATGGCTTAACTGCAATGTAATAATGCAGATAAACGCAAAAGAGAAGGCCTTCAAAAAATACAAGGTTGAGGGATCATCATCAGCATTCAGACTTTTATAAAGAATGCAACAAGAAATCTAAGGGTGTAGTTAGGGCGGTTAAGATAGAACACAAAAGACACATAGCGGAGGAAAGCAAAAAAATCACAAGAAATCCTTTAAGTATGTACACAGTAAAACAGAGAGGACAGACCATATTGGCCCCATAAAGAATGAGGAAGGACATCTGGTTACAAAGGATGGGGAGATGGCGAAGGTATTGAATTTATTCTTCTCCTCAGTCTTCATGAGGGAATCAGGAGGCTTCGGGAGGCTTCAGTAACCCAAACTGCAGTGTTTATCCTCATGACACATCACAAGAAGTACCTCCATGGTTAAGAATTAAAATTAGACTTCAGAAACTTAACATTAATAAATCACCGGGACCAGATGGCTTGCACTCGAGAGTACTTAAGGAACTCAGTCAAGTAATTGCCAGACCATTGTTCCCAATTTTTACTGACAGTCTACTGAATAGACTGGTATCAGCTGTTTGGAGAAAAGCCAATGTAGCCCCAATATTTAAAAAGAGACAAAATACTTCCCTAGGAATTACAGACCAGTTAGCCTAGGGAACTCAGTCAAGTAATTGCCAGACCATTGTTCCCAATTTTACTGACAGTCTACTTACTAGAATGGTATCAGCTGATTGGAGAAAAGCCAATGTAGCACCAATATTTAAAAAGAGCCCAAAATATATCCCTGGGAATTACAGACCAGTTAGCCTAGTGAACTCAGTCAAGTAATTGCCAGACCATTGTTCCCAATTTTTACTGACAGTCTAGTGTTTGGAATGGTATCAGCTGATTGGAGAAAAGCCAATGTAGCACCAATATTTAAAAAGGGCCCAAAATACATCCCTGGGAATTACAGACCAGTTAGCCTAACATCAATAGCATGCAAGCTCTTGGAGGGGATGATAAGGGACTACATAAAAGATTTTAGTAATGAGAACATTATCATTAGCAGTAATCAGCATGGATTCATGAAGAATCTATTAACCTTCTATGAGGAGGTGAGTTTCCATCTAGATAAAGGAAGGCCCATAGACGTGGTGTATCTGGATTTTTCAAAAGCATTTGACACAGTTCCCCATAAACATTTACTGTACAAAATAAGGTCCGTTGGCATAGACCATAGAGTGAGTACATGGATTGAAAACTGACTACAAGGGCGAGTTCAGAGGGTGGTGATAAATGGAGAGTACTCGGAATGGTCAGGGCTTATTCTCTCTGGAGAAGAGATGCTTGAGAGGGGATATGATTTAAATTCACAAATACCATACTAGTGATCCCACAATAGGGATAAAACTTTTTTGCCAAAGGGAGTTTAACAAGACACGTGGCCACTCATTAAAAAGAAAAGAGGTTTAACCTTAAACTACGTAGAGGGTTCTTTACTGTAAGAGTGCCAAGGATGTGAAATTCCTTCCACAGGCAGTGGTATCAGCGGGGTGCATCGATAGTTTCAAGAAACTATTAGATAAGCACCTGAATAACCACAGCATACATATTATTTATTCCATATGAAATTTATCTTCACCTCAGACCAGTCACCACTCTGGCTGTATTACAAACAGAAGAAAGCTAACCAGTCTACTGAGGTGTAACGGTGACCAAATATTTACAAGCCATGCTACAGACTTGCAGCTCTCAGGAAGTTTATGAACTTGTAGGTGGAAGCAAGCATGCCCATTCCTTCCATCAGCTAGGGAGAAAGTCCACAAGCATCAAAGTACTGCACATACTCCACCGTCAACATCAGATGAGATGTGCTATTGGTACCAGCCGTCAGACGACTTGTTCAGGGACAGGCAAATATCTTGACAGTTGTTCTTGGACAGATATCTGCGCATCCATGGCTATCCTAAACATTGCTATTGACCTACTTGGGAGTTCTCTGCATTGAAGAATTTCTTCCTGCAGCAAAACAAGCAAGTAAAATGTCAATATTACTTTCAAGTAAACTTTATAATAACCCATAATAAATATTCACCCTTGTGCTCAAATACAGAATGCTTGTCAAAAATGCGCGCCATAACCTAATAATGAACTGTGTGTACCGGTCTAAGTATGGGGAGAATTACTGAAGGAACGTTACAGTGCTGATGTAAGCCTTAAAGCTGAACTTTAGGGAAAGGCAGTGGGGCTGCCCCAGAACAGCACGAGTCAAATTCTCATTTAGAGGGCCACAAATAGCACTTTAACTTACTCAATCCTCCACTCCCAAAGGCTCAATCCAGTTACCTGTAGCCTCCTCTGCCTTACACTCCTGCAGCCACATATCCTCTGATATCATAAACTCCAATGCAGAGGATGTGAAGACGTCAAGAGACAGTTCACCAGTCCCAGTGACCTCTATGAAGAATTGGAATACCCCCAATTGGGACTTTAAGTTGGCAACAACGCTATGAGGTAAGTAAAAAATCGCTTCATTTAAACAAAGTGGAAGATAAATAATCATCACGAGATGATTGCTAAAACATACAATGACATAAAACCAAATTCAAATAACAAATTTCAAATAACAACTCTTGCAATAGATTTGAAGGGTACGTATATTGAGTAGTTTCTCTCCAGTATTCAAAAACGCTTTCCGGTAACCAGCATCCATGCAAAGGTGTGCGGAGGTGTACTAGGTGTACAGGCAGTCTCACCTGCCACCCCCTCTAGCACCAATAGATAGATTAGATCTATGACCGCCGTTGCCACCCCCTATTCAGGCGTCCGGCCCCTTTTCGGGTGCAGGGCGCCTGAATTACAGTGGCAAAAGGACGGTAGAAGACATCAAGGAGCTGTTCCACCAAGACAGGTAAGTGCAGAAGGCGGGCCGGGAGGGGGCACACTGGCAGCATTTGATATAGCACAGTGGCTGCATATGATGGGAAGAAATGGCTGCATTTGTTGGGCACAAGTGGTTGCATTTGATAGGCACAGTGGCTGCATATGATGGGCACAATGGCTGCATTTGATGGGCACAAGTGGCTGCATTTGATGGGCACAAGTGGCTGCATATGATGGGCACAGTGGCTTCATATGATGGGCACAATGGTTGCATATTATGGGCACAAGTGGCTGCATTTGATGGGTACAAGTGGCTGCATTTGATGGGCACAAGTGGCTGCATATGATGGGCACAGTGTCTGCATATGATAGGCACAAGTGGCTGCGTTTGCTAGGCCCAATGGCTGCATATGATTGGCACAAGTGGATGCATATAATGGGCACAAGTGGCTGCATAGGATGGGCACAGTGGTTGCATATGATGGGCACAAGTGGCTGCATATGATGGGCACAATGGCTACATATGATGGGCACAAGTGGCTGCATTTGACAGGTACAAGTGGCTGCATTTGATGGGCACAAGTGGCTGTATATGATGGGCACAGTGTCTGCATATGATGGGCACAATGACTGCAAATGATGGGCACAGTGGCTGCCTTTGATGGGCACAGTGAGGCTGCAATTGATAGGGGGTGTTGTTTCAGTATTTTTCAGTTTGTTTGCGCCCCCCAAATTTTTTTTAGCACCAACCGCCACAGGGGTTATTTAGGAGGTACAGAGATGTGCAGGGTGGTATAGAGGTGTGCTGAGGGGTACGGGGTCATTCTGGGGGGGGTGTAGAGATGTGCAAAGGGGTATGGCATTAGAGACGGCTCTTGTAGAACCACGCACATTTTATATGTCCCACTCCTAATTAAGATACATTCTCCACCTACAATGGCTAACTGAACACATAAAAAAAACCCATCATTCATGGTTTCTTGCATCGGGGCCCTGAGGGTTCTAGTTACGCCTCTGCACCTTCCATATAGAGTTGCCACCTCATCCCTTTTAACCCGAACACATATGAATTACACAGGTTCTGAGGCTAATTTAACGCAGAGAAGGCACCAAGTGAGTTTAATTACCAACTTAATCAGCCACAGAACCTGTGTAGATAATATGTGTTTGGTTTTAAAGGGATGAGGTGGCAACCCTACTTCCATATGTTATGGGGATGAAAATAGAAGAAGTTGTTTGTTGCTCTTTCATAAATACCATATAGTGAGTGTTGTCATCCTAGGACAGGAAGTTTGTTACTCTCAGGATCACCAAGTAAAAATAAAAAACTTGAAAATGAATGCAGCCACCACATCTGAGGACTAGAAAGTTGAACTATATTTGTAGTGCCCTCCTAGTTAGGTGCTAGGCTGATAGATGAATTTAGTCTTTCTTATGTGGATGTCCTGTAATCAGTAGAGCAACTGCTGATTGTTTGGCTGATCAAGGTCTCATAGGCTGCAGACATGAGTGCTTCTTCCTGCCTTCTGGAAGGTTCAAGAACATAGGAGTGGAGCAAGCTAAAAAGGAGCTCAAGTCTCCTGTGTAAACATTTAAAGTCAGCAGCTACAAAAACTGTGGCTGCTGACTTAATCAACAGCCACTTACCTGTCCCATGATCCAGCGCTGTGCTCACCCTAGCCATTTTCACCTGCCGTATTATGTCCCTGGCATCTTAACTGTGGGCACCCAGCTGTGACAGCTTACAGCTTCACAGCCAGGTGCCCACTGCACACATATGAGCCACACTGCAGATTGTGAATGGTCCCGCAGTCTTCTGGGACCTGTGGCATGTCCCAGAAGACTGTGACGTGGGAGGGGGAAGAGGAACTTCTGTTCCTATCATCTAGGCGATTGGAACAGAAGTGGGAGTGGGTCCTGTCAAAATCAGATGCCCCCTCCCCCCAAAAGTGCAATTTCATTTATAGGAGCAAGGGAGGAGGCCTTTAAACAGAACTTCCCCTTTTGGGGTTAAGCACCGCTTTAGGTGAATAGCCTGAATATTTATGGGTCTCAGCCAATCCCTGAGGAGGTGTGCCCGGCAGGTAGTTGCAGAGCACATACATAGTCTGGGGCCTGGTACAGTCTTGTTTTTGTCCAGGAGGAGAAGTTCCCAGCCACAAGGGATGTTGCCCAGCTGAAAAGTCTGCTTATGTTCATCCAGGTCCCAGCTGTGGCAGAGCTGGGGGTTCTGTTATGCTAGAACTCTGAAGCTAAGTGAAGGGTTTCACTGAGGATCTGGAAGACTCTCTGAGGGCTTGTCTGATGGATATTGTAGGGAGGCATCCACGTATCCAGGGACATTGTGAGTAATGACCTCAGTGAAGGACTCTAGTCTCTGCTGGTAACCCTTGCATAGCCATACTAGTGTTTACCTGGCCTGGGACATTACTGAAGCATCTTGTCCAGTTTTGGGCCTTAACTGTACTGAGAAGCTATATACCAGGAACAGTGTCCTCAACCTATTGGTCAATGTTCTTGGTGTATCCCACAGCTCCCTATGCCGTATCTTAGTTATTCAGCAATAAATCTCCAAAAAAGTCAACCTCTAGACTATTAATTGAGCCAGAACAATTACTATTGTTTGTGCCTGGCTTCTTTCACTCTAAATTGGGAAAAATTCTGGGACAAATTTTCTTTGGAGGTAGTGCTACATATTACCATTTTGTTCTTGGTTTTGGAAATGATTTAATATTTGCCTTTTTTATCTTAGAATTTATACAACTTCTAATGTCAATTTCTAGAGTCACTGTTCCTCGAATTGTACAAACACAGGTTTCAGTATACACAACTGTTAACTAAAATTTTTAATAAAGTAAAAAAAAAAAAAAATCTCTTTTCACGGTGGAAAAACCTTAGAACCTCTTAAAACAATATATTGTTGTTCTTCCTTGCAGTGGAGGAATTGTGGCCCAGTATGTTCAGGCAACTAAATCTTTTAGTCCTTACGGGTGGCACAAGTATTTTGGACCAAAACATAATAATTAGTAATGGATCGCACAGAAATGTCCATCCCCATGGACCCATTTGTTTACATCCTCAGTAAACCCATCAAGGGGCTTACAACTCCTTCACAGAGCCTGTTAAGTCATTTCTTAACAGCTGCCAGATGTCTGATCGTAAGTTATTGGAAAAACACTATCCTTTCTGAAAAGTCCGTTATAAAACAGAAAATTCAATATGTGTACAAGATGAAGGAGCTAACAGCGAAACCAAGGAACAAAATAGAATTTTCTCCAGAAGAATTTAGTCTGATTTATTTATTTATCTCATGTTTATTTTTGTTATCCAATAATGTTATAAAGACTTCCCATCCATGTTTTACAGCACAAATTTATGGTGCACTAAAAAAAAACGCATGGTGTTTGTTATGTAGGGGCAGTGAGGGGCGGTGCAATGCAATGTTACAATGTTACATTTTTTATTTTTTTAAACTTTATTCTTTATTGAAAGATCACAAAATTACCCTTCATTCAACTCTATGCACTACTGCAGTGACATGTGGTGGGGTGCTAGTCTGCATATCTGCATTTTATGCAATGCACCGCAACCCTGTGTTGATCTATGCATATCAACACAGCTCAATGGACATGGGGGCTGATTTACTAAGATGAATGCGCTGTGCTGGTTCATACCTTCATTTGTGCGCCAGACTAATTATTAAGTGAACGTGTGAACCGGCGCATGCATAAGCGCAACAGATTATAATATGCTGGCGCACATGATGATAATATGCCATTGATAATAGCGCACGCCGTATCATTAACAGTCCATTCACACAGGGGCAACACGACTTCCAGCGCAACTTTGGGAGGTAACATGGACACGACTTGAGTGTGAATCACAGCGCGACTTGGGGCGACTTACAACACGACTTTAAGTTGCCCCCAGGCCAGGCAACTTTAATTAAAAAAAAAAAAAAAAAAACTGGCATGGGTTCCCTCCAAGAGCATACCAGGCCCTTCAGGTCTGGTATGGATATTAAGGCGAACCCTGCACCAAAAAAAATAAATAAATGGCGTGTCCCCCTCAAAATCCATACAGACCCTTATCCGAGCATGCAACCTGGCAGAGAGAGCATCCCCCCTCCTGAAACGTACCAGGCCACATGCCCTCAACATTGGGAGTGTGCCTTGGAGTCCCCATGTTGATGAGGACAAGGGCCTCATCCCCACAACCCTGGTCTATGGGCAGGATCTTAACAAGGGGACCCCCAGATCCCGGCCTTCCCCCCTGTGTGAAATGGTAAGGAGGTACAGAAGTACCCCTACCATTTCACCAAAAAAGTGACAAAAGTGTTAAAAATGACAAGAGACAGTTTATGACAATTCCTTTATTAAAGTCTTCTTTCATCTTCTTTCTTCTGGTCTTCTTACTTCTTTTTTCCTTCATTCTTTGGTTTCTTCCTCCATCTTCTTTTTCCTCCGATCCTCTGCTTTTTGCTCTGGTGTTCTCGTCCGGCATCTTCCTCCACGGTGTCTCTTCTTCGTTTTTGGGCCGCTCCGCGCAATGGGAGGCTCCCGCTGTATGACGCTTCTCTTCTTCTGACAGGGTGGCCCTTCCCTCTGTTATATAAGCAGGCGCAGCAAGCTTGCTCAGAGAAAGTTACTTTTCCGTTCTGTTTTGGGCATATTTGTTACTTGGACAGTTATATACTTTTAATTCTGAGTTGAAGAATGCGTGCGCCGGGTCTATAGCGGAGCACAGATCACGGCCGCCCGTGCGCCAACATGCTAATAGTAAATGGGGAATTGCACTGTGTTACAGGTGCAAATGCTTTGTGAATACGAAAACGGCCGTTGCGCATCGGCGTGCGCCGCAACTCATTGCGCAAACCCTTTGTAAATCAGCCCCATGGTGTAAATGAGCCCTAAATAGCAGAATCGTTTATTTTCATTGTAGGAAAATATAAACCAAACAAGCTGTCAGCACCAGTATCAGATAACAATAGTTAAAACTGGCCATAAATTGGTTGGTTGGGTAGGGATTATTTACTAAAACTGGAAAGTGCAAAATCTAGTGTAGCTCTGCATAGAAACCAATCAGCTTGCAGGTTTTATTGAACAAGCTGAAGTTAGAAGCTGATTGGCTACCATGCACAGCTGTACCAGATTCTGAGTGCACAAGTTTTAGTGAATCTCTCCCAATTTGCCAGTGCGTGGCTGTCTTTGCTCAACAGAAGTCGATTTTTTGACCGATTCTGTCTAAAACCTCGTACACACTATCAGATTTTTGGATGAACGTTTGTCCGTTTTTCTTTTTAGCATGCTAGTCTCATATCGAAAGTGAAGAGGTTACTCTCTTTACGAAAATTCTCCTATGAAAAAATTCAACTTCAAAAGTGACGTAATGTGTTCAATAGTTTTGTGTGTATTCTGAGCATGCTTAGTCTTGCTCTTACAATATTTTTTGGATGAAAACCGTACCAATTAAACGAAAATCAGACGTTGTGTTCACGTACGATTACAATTTTATAGTCTGCACATTTAGCTTTTGTCGTACGAAAAATCGGAGTCGGCTGTCGAAAGCACCATACTAACGATCCAAAAATTGGCAGATCGTTTGTCAGACAAAATTTTACTTCTGATTTTTGTATCAGTGTGTACGGGCCTTTAGGCACTTGTTGAAAATGTTTGTTTGATCAGCAGCTGCAGCCAATCAGCTACACCCACCGATCAGTCTAGTCTAAAAACAGGAAGCCTAACTGTCAGAATACAATGTCCTCCCAGGGGATTCCTCCATCCACCTTGTTCATGTGGATGAAGGAATCAGTTTGGTCCATGTATGTTTGGACCATGTATGGTCAACTTATTGTGTAAGTTGGCCATACATTCTAGAATGGATCAGAATATTGCTGGCTGGAGCCAGCACTAACCAATCAGAATTGCTCTGCTCCAGCTCAAAGGCCCTGCAGAGAGAAGAGGGAAAAGAGCAGACATTTTTTTATGTAAACCCTCTGTACAGCATTCTGACAGATAATTGCTTTTCTTTGGTCAGTCAGCAGGCTAAATTAAAAAAATGAACAGATTCTCCCATCCACATATTTGAGGTGGATGGTGGAATTCTCCTGGCTGTTCTATTGTATTCTGACAGTATGTACAGATCCCCACTGTCAGAATACCCATATCAGTGATGCAGCCATTGGCTGCAACTGCTAATCCAGCGGCTTTTATCCGACAGGTTGGTTGAACAGGAGTCAGTTGGTAGATCAACTTTGATCCATCTATGACCACCTTTAGGTAGGCTGTTATTTATTACAGCAGCTGCTGCCCTGGAAGGAGGGGTGAGACGTAATAACTGATCTCTGTACAAGGTATTGTCTGGCTGACCAAAATTGTATGTCACTGGTTCCATCTGACCTTGATTCACACCTACTTACTTTGATCAGAGAGGTCCCACTAAAACACTGATTAATTTGTCATCTGCTCCTCTCTTACAGTATCTCACAAAAGTGAGTACACCCCTCACATTTTGTAAATATTTTATTATATCTTTTCATGTGACAACACTGAAGAAATAACAGTGTGCTACAATGTAAAGTAGTGAGTGTACAGCTTGTATAACAATGTCAATTTGCTGTCCCCTTAAAATAACTCAACACACAGCCATTAATGTCTAAACTGCTGGCAACAAAAGTGAGTACACCCCTAAGTGAAAATGTCCAAATTGGGCCCAAAGTGTCAATACTTTGTGTGGCCACCATTATTTTACAGAACTTCCTGAACCTTCTTAGGCATGGAGTTCACCAGAGCTTCACAGGTTGCCCCTGGAGTCCTCTTCCACTCCTCCATGACAACATTACGGAGCTGGTGGATGTAAAGACCTTGCGCTCCTTCACCTTCCATTTGAGGACGCCCCACAGATGCTCAATAGGGTTTAGGTCTGGAAACATGCTTGGCTAGTCCATCACCTTTACCCTCAGCTTCTTTAGCAAGGCAGTGGTCATATTGGAGGTGTGTTTGGGGTCGTTATCATGTTGGGACAATCGGGAAGCAGA
This sequence comes from Lithobates pipiens, assembly GCF_037356315.1. Classification (NCBI taxonomy): domain Eukaryota; kingdom Metazoa; phylum Chordata; class Amphibia; order Anura; family Ranidae; genus Lithobates; species Lithobates pipiens. The sequence goes on along the minus strand of NW_027507686.1, from coordinate 221,907,930 downwards.
ATTCAAGGCACTGTTGTGAGCAAACTCTGCCCATGGTAATAGGTCTGACCAGTTGTTATGATGGTCAGAAATATAGCAACGTAAGAATTGCTCCAAGGACTGATTGGCTTGGTCTGCAGCCCCATTAGACTGCGGGTGATAGGCAGAGGAGAAATCAAGCTGAATTCCCAGCTGTGCACAAAAGGCCCGCCAGAACCGAGAGACAAACTGACTACCCCTGTCCAAGACAATCACCTTGGGTAGCCCATGTAAGCGAAAGATCTACTGAGCAAAAATGGATGCCAGTTGTTTTGAAGTGGGCAACTTCTTAAGTGGAATACAATGGCACATCTTTGAGAACTGGTCAACCACTATAATGATAACAGTGTTACCTTGGGAGTTGGGTAACTCCACAATGAAACCCATAGACAGGTGGGTCGCTGAGGAGGCGGTATGGCACCAGGTTGAAGGTCAATTGCGTAATCATAAGGCCGGTGAGGAGGCAAACTACCAGCTTGACCTTTGTCAAAGACATCACTAAAAGCGCAGTACTCATCCAGCAGGGAGGAGAGTGAAGAGGTGCACAGGACCTTGGCTACTTTCTGGAAGCATGTCTCACTGCATTGTGGTAACCAGGAGAGAACCTCAGCACAAAGCCAATCAAAAGAGGGGTTTTGCCTCTGTAACCAAGGATAACCAATAACCAGCGGAAACCTAGGTGAGGAAATAACTTGGAATTGGATTATCTCATCTACGCCCATGGACAATGGAACCATCTCATGAGTCACATGGGCAGGCTGTAGAGGTCTCCAATCAAGAGCCTCACTGGCAAGTGGAGTGTCATGAAGCTGTAGCGGAATCCAATGCTGCAATACAAAGGCAGCATCAATAAACAGGCCTGCAGCCCCAGAGTCGATTAGAGCCTGTATCTCGATGGACGACTCAGCCCAAGAAAGGGTGACCAAAACCAGGGCCTTATCCTGGATAACTGGTGACAAAACAATGCCACCTAATGTCTGTCTATGACAGGACCTCAAGGTTCGGGCTTTCCCTGGACGGGTAGGACAAGACTTCAAAAAGTGACCTGCCTGGCCACAATAAAGGTACAATCTCTCCCTCCTCCTAAGGGCTCTCTCATCTGCAGAGAGACGCGGGAAGCCCATGGGTTCATCTTTACTGACCGACTCGGTACCAGGAGGCATGGGAGTTGAGAAAGGCACGGGTGGGACTGCAAAGCTCGGAGGCAAACGTACAGGAGGCTTCCGCAAGTGCTCCTTAAAAGAGAGTCAGTCTCTGAGTCTGGAGTCAATGAGGATGGCATACGTGATCAAGCTCTCCAGCTCAGTGGGTATATCTTGGGCTGCTATCTCATCCTTGATGGAATCCGAGAGACCATGAGAAAAAGCAGCCACTAGAGCCTCATTGTTCCAAGCAACCTCTGCTGCGAGAGTACGGAATTTAATGGCGTAGTCAGCAACAGTTCTCGTACTCTGTTTGATGGACAGGAGGCACTTAGCAGCAGAAGCTGAGCATGTGGGAACGTCAAAAACCCTTTTAAAGGAGGCCACAAAGTCAGGGTGTCATGGTTATGCAGTGATCTTCCTGTGTTTGCTTACCTCCCCTCATGTGTTCAGACTAAGAGGCCAACCACTTCCACCTGGTGGTTTTTATAACCTCTCCTCTAAGCATGGCTCCACCCCAGGCCCTATCAGGGAGACCTATATTAACCTGTGCACTGCAGGCCATCAGGGCTGATCAACCTTTGGGTGTTAGCTTCCTGTTACCTGCTGTGTGCTCTTCTGTTGTTCTGTTACTGACTTTGTCCTTGACTATCCCTGTTTGTCTGTGATCCTGACCTTTTGGCGTGTCCCTGACTATTCCCGTCTGCTTGTGGCCCCGACCTTGGCTTTGTCCTTCACTATCCCTATCCTCCTGTTGCCTACTGTGGGTGTGAGCTGGGGGACCCTGGGGGTCGCGACTTGGAGCCAGTTGCAGCCAAGTCCATCCTCACCACTAGAGGCGCTGGTGAACACCTGCTGGCTCTTAGACTCCGCACCCCAGGGAATCTTACGCTCTAACCCCAGTGGGATCTGTCCCCCGTCTGCTGCAGTCAGCCATAGGGTCCACAACCTTGCGGTGCACTCCTGATCCCTACGGTGTGCATCTGTCACCTCGCCTCAAGGTGACCTGACACAGGGTAACTCAAGACAAGAGGTTTTTGCGTCTCCCATAGAGGGTTTACCCAGGCCAAGGCTCTCTCAGAAAGCAAAGATATCACAAAACGACTTTGCTTCTGTCAATAGAAAATGTCTGGGGCAGCATCGCAAAGTAAATCTCAACCTGGTTGAGAAACCCTCTGCATTGAACTGGATTGCCCCCAAATCGAAGGGGAAGTGGAGCGAAAACAGACATAACTCTTATAGAGGTAATACTCGAGGTGGGTGCCTGCACAGAGACTGGCGCAGCAGCAGGTGACGGCCTGCAACTCAGGTTGTACTGGAGCAACCACAGTGGGAGTTTCCAGGTGAGCCGTTCGACTCAGGAGCGTTTGTAACGCTATGGAAAACTGATCCATGCGGTGATCTTGCTCATCCAATCTGTAAAAAATATTACTAACAAGTAGATTGACTGTATCGTCTGAATTTATGGCCTTCGCCTACTATAAGGAACAATGAATCAGACCAAGACAGAAGTAAAGTTAAATCACACTTGTTTATTAATAATAATAATAATAATAATAATAATAATAATAATAAGGTAAACAGAGTAAGCGTAGTCAAAACAAGCCAGAGTTCAGTAACCAGTTCGGGTAGACAGCCAAGGAAATGTCAGAGAGCCAGAGATAAACGTAGTAGTACAGCAAGCAGGATCAGGAGCCAGAAGGAACGTGAGCCAAGCGAGTCTTCAACAGGAATGCAGGAGAAAGTCACGGTGATGTTGACAAAGGCGAAGGCAGAGATCAAATGAGCTGGACGGCTTTTAGTAGGCAGGACTGACGAGCAGAAACAACAACAGCTGGGTAACTGTGGAGAGAGATGAGAGCTGGCAATGAGCTGATAGCCTAGCGGCCAGCTCAGAGAAGGAAGGGCTGAGCCCAGCCCTGACAAAAGCAAGCTGAATTCCCAACTGTGCACAAAAAGGTTCGCCAGAACTGGGACACAAACTGACTACCCCTGTCCGAGACAATCACCTTGGGTAGCCCATGTAAGCGAAAGATCTCCCAAGCAAAAATGGAAGCCAGTTCCTTAGACGTGGGCAATTTCTTACGTGGAGTACAATGACACAACCGTTCAACCACCATAAAGATAACAGTGTTGCCTTGGGAGTTGGGAAACTCCACAATGAAATCCACAGACAGGTGGGTCCAGGGCCTCTCTCCATTGGGTATGGGTTGTAGGAGGCCCACAAGAAGGTGTTGTGGAGTCCTACTCTGAGCACACATGGAAAAGGCAGCTACAAAGGCAGTTACATTAGCACGTAGACTAGGCCACCAGAATTGTTGGGAAATTACCCACACAAGTTGATTTTTCCCAGGGTGGCCAGCTGCCTTGGGAGAATGGTAAGTCTGGAGCATGGCAGTATGGAGACTCTCTGGGACAAAGCAGTGGTCACAAGGTTTCTCAGGAGGAGCATGGACCTGAGCAGCAAGAATTTTGTCACCCAAAGGAAAAGTGAGACTGGTGCGAACCGTAACCAGAATACGATCAGGACGAATTACAGGAACCGGAACAAACTCCAACTTGGAAGTGGAGGAAAATTGTTGTGACAAGGCGTCAGCCCTTACATTCTTAGTACTGAGTAAGAATGAGTCAATGTAATTGAAACTTGACAAGAAAAGAGCCCATTGCGCCCTTCTGGGAGAGAGGCGTTTAGCCTCAGACAAAAATGTGAGATTCTTATGGTCAGTAAGAATGAGAACAGGCACAGTGGTACCTTCGAGGAGAAGTCTCTATTCTTTTTGGGCTAAAATGATCGCCAATAGCTCTCTGTCACCAATCTCGTAATTGCACTCTGCAGGTGACAGTTTGGAAAAGTAACCACAAGGATGCATAGCGATCTCAGAAGTAGGAGGTTGAGACAGAAGGGTGCCAACACCAGTCTCAGAAGCATCAACCTCAAGGATAAAAGGTAACGTAGGATCAGGATGTGCCAACACAGGAGCAGAAACAAAGGCAGCCTTGAGACTTTCAAAGGCCTTAATGGACTCCGGAGACCAACTCTGTGGTTAACTGTCCTTTCTGGTCATATCAGTCAGGGGCTTGACCAGAGACGAGAAGTTAGACGAGAAGTTACAAATAAACGTCCGATAATAGTTGGCAAAGCCCAGGAAATGCTGCAGAGGATGTAAACCCACGGGTTAGGGCCACTGTAACATTGCCCAAAAGTTTCTCTGGGTCCATCAAAAAAACAGCAGTGGAAATGACATAGCCCAGGAATTTAACCTGTTCACGATGGAACTCGCACTTCTCCAGTTTACAATAGAAATTGTTCCAAGTTTCTGAAGCACACGACAGACATCTGTGTGGTGGGTTTGCTGGGACTTGTAAAATATGAGGATATCATCGAGATAAACCACCACACATAACTTTAACAAATCTCGGAGGACATCGTTAATAAATTCCTGGAAAACTGCCGGGCGTTACAAAGGCCAAAAGGCATTACAAGGTACTCATAATGGCCTGTTCTGGTATTAAACGCAGTTTTCCACTCATCACCCTCCTTAATCCTCGCAAAATTGTATGCCCCTCTCAAATCAAACTTTGTAAAAACCGGTGCTCCCTTGAACTAACTCCGTAATCAATGGAATCGGATAGGCATTCTTATAATCAATACAAGGTCTCAGCTCACCACTCTTTTTCTTCACAAAGAAGAAACCAGCACCAGCAGGAGACAAGGATTTGCGGATGAAACCTCGAGAAAGTGCATCTGCAACATACTCCTCCATGGCCTTATCCTCCAAGACCGACAAAGAGTAAACCCAGCCACAAGGGGGTATGGCACCAGGTTGAAGGTCAATTGCGCAATCATAAGGCCGGTGTGGAGGCAAACTACCGGCTTGACCTTTGTCAAAGACATCGCTAAAATTGCGGTACTCCTCCGACAGGGAGGAGAGTGAAGAGGTGCACAGGACCTTGGCTACTTTCTGGAAGCATGTCTCACTGCATTGTGGTGACCAGGAGAGAAACTCAGCATGGAGCCAATCAAAAGAGGGGTTGTGCCTCTGTAACCAAGGATAACCAATCACCAGAGGAAACTTAGGTGAGGAAATAACTTGGAATTAGAATATCTAATGGTGAAGAGCCCCTACAGCCATGGACAACGGAATCAACGGCAAGTGGAGTGTCATGCAGCTGCAACAGAATACTGCCCCATCATTGGAGTGCTTCAATACAAAGGCAGCATAATGAACAGGCCTGCAGCCACAGAGTCGATTAGAGCTTGTATCTCACCGCATGTCTCAGCCAAAGAAATGGTGACCGAAATCAGGGACTTATCCTTCTGGATAACTGGGGATGAAACAGCATCACCTAAGGTCTGTCCGTGACAGGACATCAAGGTTCGGGTGTTCCTTGGTGTTCCTTGGAAAGGTAGGACAGGACTTCAAAAAGTGACCTGCCTGGCCACAATAAAGGCACAATTTCTCCCTCCTTCTAAAGCAAGGGTACCCAACCAGTGGCCCGCGGAGCCCTCTAGTTTGACCCGCAACCTCCTGCTCTGGGATAGAATAGAATTTAAAGAATACTGTTATTAAAGGTCAGTTTATTACTAAAATCACAGTGTAAAAATGGGCATATCTGTTCTGCAGTGGTTACTGGGCTGCTTTCAAACTGACCCGCAGGTGCAGAACAGTTTACCTGTGGGTTACCTGCACTGAGCCATAGACTTCTATTATTACCTGCGAGTTTGGTGATCTTTCTGAAAGTGCACCAAACCTGCAGAATATAAAAGAAGTCTATTGTAAATTGCAAGAAAGGCAAAGATACACTGCATTGCACACGTGGTGTGGGTAAACCAAAGCCTATCAGTGTGAAAGCTGCCTTGGACCCTTTTCACACGGTCAGTCCGACCAATTGGACCCTCTAAGTAGTGGCAGACATAAACTGACTTGTGTTATACCTCCAATACGATCCGCTAAAAAGTATTGTGGGTTGCGTCCGTTTCCGCTCTGCAAATGCAGAGCGGACACGGACATGCCATTCACCTGCTCCGCTCATTGTGGCCCGCAACCGATTAGCAAGTAGCTTAAGTGGCCCTCGCTCTTCAAAAGGTTGGGCACCCCTGTTCTAAAGGCTCTCTCATCCACAGAGAGATGATTGAAACATAAGTGCATGGGTTCACCTTCACTGCCCGACTCGGTACCAGAAGGCATGGGAGGTGAGGGAGGCACGGGTGGGACTGCAAAGCTCGGAGACAAACGTACAGGAGGCTTCTTAAAAGAGTCTTTTTCTGAGTCTAGAGTGAATGAAGATGGCAAATGTGATCAACTTCTCCAGCTGAGTGGGTATATCTAGGGCTGCTATCTCATCCTTGATGGTATCCGAGAGACCATGAGAAGAAGCAGCAATGAGGGCCTCATTGTTCCATGCAACCTATGCCTCCACAGTACGGAATTCAATGGCGTAGTTGGCAGCAGTTCTTGTACTCTGTTCGATGGACATGAGGCACCTGGCAGCAGAAGTGCAACATGTGGGAATGTCAAATACCCTTTTAAATGAAGCCACAAACTCAGGGTAACTCAAGACAATGCGTTTTTACATCTCCCATAGAGGATTTACCCAGGCCAAGGCTCTCTCAGAAAGCAAAGATATCACAAAACCTACTTTGCTTCTGTCTGTGGGAAACGCCTGGGGCAGCATCTCAAAATATATCTCAACCTGGTTAAGAAACCCTCTGCATTGGATTGGATCTCCCCCAAATCGCTTGGGAAGCGGAGCGCAACCAGATATACCTCTAACAGAGGTAATACTCGAGCCGGGTGCCTGCACAGAGACTAGAGCAGCAACAGGGTCAGCCTGCAACATAGGTTGTATCGGGGCGGCCACAGTGGGGGATTCCAGGTGAGCCGTGCAACTCTGGAGCATTTATAACACCATGACGAACTGATCCATGCAGTGACTCAGTTCATCCAATCTGGAAAAAAATATTATCAACAAGTGGATTGACTGTACCTTCGCCTACTATCAGAAACCATGAAATCAGACCGAGACAGAAGTACGGTTAAATCACACTTGTTTAATAGTAAAAGTAAAAAGAACAAATGTAGTAAAAACATAGCCAAAGTTCAGTAACCGGAACGGATAGTGAGCCAAGCCAGAAGTCAGGGACCAATGTAGTGGAATAGCAAGCAGGATCTGGAGCCAGAAGAGATGTCAGCAATGCCAGTCTTTAAACAGGAATGCAGGGGATAGTTTCTTGTGATGTGACCAATGCGAAGGCAGAGCTCCTCTGGACTGGACGGCTTAAGTAGGCAGGGCTGACGAGCAGGATCATCAACAGCCGAGTAACTCTGGGGAGAGAGGGGAGCTGGCAATTAGCTGACAGCTGAGCAGCCAGCTCAGGGAAGGAAGGGCTGAGCTCAGCCCTGACACTGGGACTCCGGGACTTACATCAAATCCTGGGATGGTCCTGGCGGATCTGGGACGGTTGGGAGGTATGGGAATGTGAGCAGTTATAACAAAGGGAAAAAGGTATTTATAAAGGTTATTTTATATCGATTTGAAAATGTTTTGCCTTTCATTTCTATTTTAACCTGAATGGGTTGTTTTACAAGGTGACCATTTACAATCACTTTATATTACATAAAATATAATGTACTGTATATATACTGTATATAAAATAGATAAATCTGCACAATCATAAGCAGTTCTTTTTACAATCATGCTAATTTTAGACAAATAATTCAGACTCTTTGAGCATGTGGTCCAATTATTCTCAAAAACGAATACAGTACTCTGGGGACTGGAAAGAAACCTTTCCTTTGCCAATTGTTATGGAGATATACTTTGTACCACTCAGCATATAAATAACAGATACTCCCTTACTGTAGCAGGGGACAGAAGACTGCGGTGTGGCAGGAAAAGGACCAGGATCTCAGGAAGGGGAAGTAGTCATTTCAATTTTAAATTGGGAGTTTATCGGTATCCATGTGATATAAAAATTGCAGATCCAATGAGAAAATGTATGTAGATTATCAATTAAAAATGGCTAATTTTTTCAATCAAACACTGCAAACAATTAAAAAAGCCCCACATACAGTATGTGGGAAAATAAGCACATCTATTTTTCAGATACCATCAATTCTGAGTGGTCTGTCCCTTCAAATTCCTAAGCTGGTCTTATGCTTCGTACACAGGATGGGAAATTCTGCCAGAAAAAGTCAGATGAGAGCTTTTGATCGGAAATTCCGACCGTGTGTATGCTCCATGGGACTTTTGCTGATGGAATTTTCCGCCAGAAAAAGATTGAGAGCAGGTTCTCTATTTTTCCGACGGAAAAAGTTCTGATCGGAAATTCCAATTGTCTGTAGCAATTCCGACACGCAAAATTCTTACGCATGCTCAGAAACAATTTGACGCATGCTCGGAAGCATTGAACTTAATTTTCTCTGCTTGTCGTAGTGTTGTACGTCACCGCGTTCTTGACTGTCGAAAGTTCAGAGAACTTTTGTGTGACCGTGTGTATGCAAGCCAAGCTTGAGCATAATTCCGTCAGAAAAACCATCCAAGATTTTTCAGACGGAAATTCCGCTTGTGTATACGGGGCATCACACCTGTAGATTTTTGTTTGAAAGCTGTAGTTTGCAGATCATTTTTTGATAATCATAGAGTAAAAGGGGATTGATTTGACAATGACTTTCGAGCAGAGTGAGCAGAAAATTCAAAGGATGGACATTTTTTATCGAATTTAATGGTGACAAACAATTTTCTACTTGTTAAATTAGCTCAAAGCCAAGGAAAAAAAGTAACTAGTGTCATGTGCACACACTTGCAAAGTTAATCCAGAAATAGAGCAGTCTTCACTACAAAAATCGAGACATGAAGTATTTCTACAAAAAGTTGTTGAGTCTATGAACACTTCATCAAATGCTCAGGTGAGCATATTTGATTATTTTTTGTCTGAACATACAGGTGTTAGGCCATCTTTAGAGTAGAGTTAAGCTCTGATTTTAAATGTCCCCACCCATGAAAGTAATCAAATACCTACATCCAGGATTGCTTCTATCTAGTTACAAGGGTCCCACTTGTGTTCATCTGCTACCTGGTTAAAGCTGCATTGTTACTGGCAGGATCTGTGCACAGTGCTCAGGTGATGCTTAATTTTGTACCAGCCATGATGGCTTTTGTAAAACTGGCAAAGTTAAACCCCTTCCTAACTGTAATCTGAACAGTACCATTCCTCAGGATGCTACTTCATTCCAAGGAGAAGTTAATCTAATCAGGGGTCTCCAAACTTTCTAAACAAAGGGCCAGCTTACTGTCCTTCAAACTTTACGGTGACTGGACTGTGGACTGTGGGACAAGAAAAAGCTCCATGAATAGTTTTAAGGGGAGTTAGAGTGCCCCATCCTTGCTGGGAGGAATAGTGCCTCGTCATTGGTGGAAGGAAAAGTGCCCCATAATTGGTGTGAGGAATAGTGCCCCATCATTGGTGTGAATGGGAGGAATAGTGCCCCATCATTGGTATCAGTGGGAGGAATAGTGCTCCATCAGTGGTGTGAGTGGGAGGAATAGTGCCCCATCACTGGTATCAGTGGGATGAATAGTGCTCCATCATTGGTGTCAGTGGGAGGAATAGTATGCCATAGTTCCTATCAGTAAGAGTACAAGTGTGCCCCATTGTCGGTGTCAATGGCAGGAACTATTTACCACTGTTGCTGACAGCGTGTGTGTGGGGGGAATAATGCCCCAAGGGCCGGATTACAGCAACCAAAAGGGCCGCATCCTGCCCCCGGACTACAGTTTGAAGACCACTGATCTACATAATCCATTTTTTATTAGGTTTGCTTGCAACCTAGTCTGTCTGTAATGATAATATATAGTTAGTGTAAAAAAAAAAAAAGCAGCTGTTTCATTAAAAGAGTGTACCAAAATAAATAAATCCTTAAAATAATATAAAAATGATTTAGACATAGAGGTGTCAAGTTAACCAGTGCATATTTTGATCTAGACATCAAGGCTTCAATGACCTCTGGACACAAAAGGTTTATTGGCACTGCAGGGGTGCACTTGTATGAAATATTATGATCCGTTTCAAATACTGTCAGCTCCACTACACTGGATCTTGGCTTTTTTGACAAAGCGGGGCAAAGAGACAAATATGCTGAAGGTATTATATTATCTCATGCATACTCAGGGTCATCTTTAATGCATGGCGGGAGGGGCAGCTGCCCCGAGTCTAGTCATTGGGGTGGGGCCCAAAACACCTGCCCCTTGAGCCTGCACTATCCGCAAATAGTTGATAAGTGGATTCAGGGGGGCCCAAGAAAATGTTTGCCCAGGGTCCAATCAATATTATACAAGGCTTTGGCAGGGCCTTCTTTAATGCAGGACAAAAGGGGCACATGCCCCGGGCCCAGTTATTATTGTTGTCCAATCAATATTAAAGCTGGCCCTGTGAATACTGTATTTGATTAGTTACATGATGGCAATGTTATAGAAAGTGACTGGTTTGAATAGCAACCAACCCAACTGTATCTATTTATTCTTGTAGGATGTTTAATACAAAAAATAACTGGTTGCTGTGTACAGTATTTTTACCTTCCTGTCTTGTAATAAATCCTTTACTTACAATAGCCTATATCAGCTTTTCTAAACTTTTTTGTTTACCAACGAGGAACCCTTGCAATAATATTCAGGTCTCAGTGGACCCCTGCTACAATTATTTTATGTACAAATTGTGGTACATAAGCCACACCAGACAGGTGGTAATGAGAGGTAGTCAATGGAAAGAATGTCCCTTACTCTGGCAGTCAGGGGAAAGAATCACCTTACATTGGTGATCAGTGGAAAGAATGCTTCTTACATTGGTGGTCAGTGGAAAGAATGCTCCTTACATTGGTGGTCAGTGGAAAGAATGCCCTTCTTTAAAGGCAGCTAACATGATCAAAGATGCCAGTGGTTACCTAAATAACAAAAGAGAGGAGGGGTTCCACTGGTTTTGGTTCCATGCTTTTGGCTCCAAGTGGCCTTGCTGTCAGAACTATGCTGGCACCATCAGATGGGAGTTTAGTCAACCACTGCTCAATAAACTCCTAGTAATCCCTGGAGGAACCCTAGGGTTCCATGGAGTCCTGGTTAAATAGGACTATGCTATCTGTGATGTTGGAACATCTAGTTAGAGTAAGGAACTATTAAAACATGTTCTCTGCTGCCCTCAGGTGGCTTCATATCATATAAACACCATTTATTTCAAAACTAAGAGCTTGGTCTTCTGTCACCATTATAAAGTACAAAACTGAGCAACTCAGAATCAATAAGTCACTAAATATTGGTAATGATCTTAAGCAAGCTGAAATGTTGCTTGTATTTAAAACAAATACATTTAATGATATATTGACAAATACAGAACTGAAATAATGTGTCTCTTACAGGTGCATCTCAAAATTCGAATATCATCAAAAAGTTAATTTATTTTAGTAATTCAATTCAAAAAGTGAAACTTTTTTTTTTTATATTTTGTATAGATGCATTACACACAGAGTGATATATTTCAAGCAAAAAAAGGATTTTATAAACATAAATTTTTGCTTGCCCTTTTGCATAAATTACTGCATCAATGCAGTGTGGCATAGAGTCGATCAGCCTGTGGCACTGCTGAGTGCCCAGTTTGCTTTGATGGCGGCTTTCATCTGCATTTTTGGGCCTGGTGTCTCTAATCTTCCTCTTGACAATACCCCACAGATTCTCTATGGGGTTTAGGTCAGGCGAGTTTTCTTCTTTTTTTTTTCCGCCAGCAAAAGATTGAGAGCAGGTTTTCTAATGCAAAAAGTTCCGTTTGGAAATTCCGATTCTCTGTAGCAATTCCGACACGCAAAATTCCTACGCATGCTCAGAAACAATTCGTAACATTCTCGGAAGCATTGAACTTAATATTGTCGGCTCGTCGTAGTGTTGTATGTAGTACTGATATTTTTGCCTATTAATGCTTTACAATGTAAGTCTATGGGAAGTGTTATAGCTTAGTATTTGGCGCCATCTAGCGGCCAAATCAAGAAATGGACTTGAATTCTTTTTCCTTTTCTATAGTACTAGAAAGTGAACAGGAAGTGACTGTTGTTTACATTTTTACTATGACATATCTACCCAGAATGCCAGGTGACCTACCCATGATCACCCTGTACTGAACTGCATGCTGGGTAGGCTATAAAAGGACATGCAAGCCATTTTCTTTCTCTTCTGGATGCATGGCCTGCCTGTAAGGACCTGTGAGGGGGTCTCCAGAGAGCACGGCCTACAGCCACTGCAGAGCGAAACAATTACAGACTCTGTCATTCACCTGATCGCTGGAGAGACTAAGTGAACAGATTGGGAAGCATCCATCAGAGGGACCCGGTTCATCTGGCGGAGTGGAGCGGTGTGACGGAGCAGGCCAGCTAGAAGCAAGACTGAGTGCACCAGAGCAGAGCTGTTCCACTCTTCAGACCCTGTTTGGTGAGAAGGCTGTTGCCCACAGTTCCTTATGCACTTTCATACACCTAGACTTTAATGCAGTGTTGCTGGGACCTGTAGTCCCACGGAGGAGAACAGAGACTGAGTTTAAGCAGGCCTCAAGCTTATTCATCACAATACTATTAGCACTGTGTTATCCTAAAGTAATTACAAGTGTATCACACCACAGGAACAAGTCCAATATTCATCTCAAGGTAACCCTTGTTATTCCACTGTTGGATTACAAAGTGTTATAAACACAAATAGCTAGCACAAGAAAGAAGATCAAAGACTGCATCTTGTATTGCAAGACCTTGCACCTTTACTAAAGAGGGGGTGCTCCCTTGTAGTTGTGTTGTACCATATTTATCATTCTCCTTTCTGTATTCACTAGAGTGTGCTGGATGTGGGAAGGTGCCCACAGTAAGGATTACCGGTAGTCACTCTGAGCACTAGTCCCAATTGTAGTCACATACTCAGAGGTCACCTAAGACAACTGTACAGATACAAGCTGTATACAAGCTATATACCTATTGTACTGTTACATTATGTTTATGTGACAGTGCAAATGTTGTAATTACCATTTTACATTACTCAATACAAGTTCCAGTAAAAATAAGTTTCTGGTTAAGTACTTTGGTGTGGAGTGTTGTTCCTTTTTCAGCAGCAGGTGGAGCCATCGGCTACCAAGGTAATAAAGTAATACTGTTATTATATTGCATATTGTGGGTTATCCTTCACCATTAGTTCCACACCAACATTGCACCACAGCTGTGTCAAGAGGACAGAGCCAAGTCAGTGGGGGTACACTAGCAGAGTACAGGCCCAAACAAATTCGGTAGTTCCTTCGGGGGTCAGTGCTACATGTATGTCACTGCGTTCTCGACGGTCAGAAGCTCAGAGAACTTTTATGTGACCGTGTGTATGCAAGCCAAGCCAGAACGGGACATTAGAGTCTGCAAAAGACTTGAGACTGGGGCAGAGGGGTTCACATTCCAGCAGGACAAAGAGCCTAAACATACAGCCAGAGCTACAATGGAATGGTTTAGATCAAAGCATATTCATGTGTTAGAATCGCCAGTCCAGACCTAAATCCAATTGAGAATCTGTGGCAAGACTTTAAAATTGCTGTTCATAGACGCTCTCCATGCAATCTGACAGAGCTTGAGCTATTTTGCAAAGAAGAATGGGCAAAAATGTCCCTCTTTAGATGTGCAAAGCTGGTAGACATATCCCCCAAAAGACTTGCAGCTGTAATTGCAGCGAAAGGTGGTTCTACAAAGTATTGACTCAGGGGGGCTGAATACAAATGCACACCACACTTTTCACATATTTATTTGTAAAAAAAAATGAAAACCATTTACCATTTTCCTTCCACTTCACAATTATGTGCCATTTTGTGTTGGTCTATCACATAAAATCCCAATAAAATACATTTACGTTTTTGGTTGTAACATGACAAAATGTGGAACATTTCAAGGGGTATGAATACTTTTTAAAGGCACTGTATCTACAATAAAAATTTTCTTGTCCACATATTCCAGATTTCTCACTTTTTCCTAATGTTTAACTCCACATGTGGTAGCAGTGAATGGCCTAAACCAGGGGTGTCCAAACATTTTTCAAAGAGGGCCAGATTTGATGAAGTGAACATGCGTGAGGGCCGACCATTTTGTCTGACATTTTTTAAACCATTAAAATTAAATACAAATGAACTAATACACTGCCCAACAAGAATTCTCTTGCCTTTGTGGCTGTGTGTGGTGAAGAGTCTAAGGATGGGCATGTTATTTGTATATACTGTATTTATCGGCATATAACATGCACCGTCACTTTAAGAGGGAATTTTCAGGAAAAAAAGTACATTTAAAATAAAGAACTGTGAAGCAAAAAAAGGGTCAGGGCCCATCGATGCAGCCTAATTAGTGCCCATCTGCAGCCTCATCATGGCAGTGAATGCAGCCTCACCATTGCCATGAATGCAGCCTCACCATTGTCATCTGTGTAGCCTGATCCATGCCCATTTTCAGCCTCAGGGGGGACAGGGAGGGGGGTGGGACGAGCGCTGAGAAGCTCCTGTTTACTTGGCGGGCTCTTAAATACAAAGTCCCGCCTCCTATGATAGACAGAACAGTCATCCAATCCCAGCCCAGGAGACGGGACTTCCTATTACAGAGGCCACCGAGTAAACAGGAGATTCTTCTGTATGTAATCTGACGGCACTCTTCCCGCCCCCTTCCTGTCCCCTCCAAGGCTGACAGAACTGAACGATAAATATGTGTAGCGGCCATAAACCTCGATGGGGCGGCCTTGACGTTTGGGCTTACCGGTTACCTCCGCTTGGCTTGTTCTTCCACGTCTAGGGGTTCCCAGGGTTAGTACCCAACAACTTTGGACGCTGACACCATAAAAGTCCTTTAGAAAGGTTTTTATTTGCAGGGGTAACATCCAACAAACACAGTCTCGTGTGGAGGGTAAGGGTGAAGAAACTCAGGCACCTTGAACTGCTAATCACCAAAAAGTCTCTAATACAACCCAGAGAGTAGCCACTTGCAGCTGGGCGCTTCAAGGCTGAACAAATCTCTAGTCAGAGATTATGGCAGTCAGCACTTTGATCCAGAACTTATAAAGTCTCTGACCTTGAATAAAGCTTGCAACTGAAAGTGAACAGGAACCTTTCCCCAGTACCTAGAACGTTCTCTGTCTCCTTGGCAGTACTGGAAAAAGCGTGGATTCGTTAATGTCCTTGACAACACAGCAACCAGGCACTTCTTGGGATGCCAGCTTGTTGGCCCTCCTCCGAAGAGTCCCCCCCGATTGCTTACACGGGCTGTGGTGCCCCTCCAAGTTGAGAGCACACCCGGACGCCTTGAATCCTCCTTCAGTTACTGCACCTCGGACCAGCCGGTTCCGAGACTCGGGAACAGATGGATTCTTGCCCCAGACCATGCGGGTCTAATGGGGCTAGTCACACCGACCATGTTGCGGAGTGGCATATGCTCCCGTGAACAGGACTCCTCAGGGCGCTACCCCAGTCCAGATCCAGGAACAGGCAGCTATGGCCTCACGAACGAACCTTGAACATGTGACCTCAACATCTTAAGTACCCTTCCCCAGACTCCTCAGCGGGGCCAGACGCACCCACTGATTGTCTCCGGGGAACGATGATACCTAAAGCGTCCAACCAGGCCTGGTTCTGGGCCTGTCATGTGCACCTAACTGTACACATGACTAGGCAGAACTCTAACACAGCCCAGCCAAACTGATGCCAAAGTTAAACCTACACAATCAGCCCTTAGAACCCCTTTACTGTTCTGAGGGAAAAACAAAATTTGTACATAGCAGACACTTTGTCCAAAGTGTCGCCGCTACATATGGTATATAGCTTTTGCCACTCGGCACTTGGGGATTTGTTGGGGGCCACAAAAGATATATATATCCAAATTACCAGTGGGGCCATATTAAACCATAACACGGGCCACAATTGGCCCGCAGGCCAGACTTTGGACATGCCTGGCCTATATCCTCCATACCTGAAATTACAGGGTATTTCCTTCCTTTCCCAGCACTATATCAGTGGTGGGGGTAGGGTGGGGTGGGGTGGAAGAAAGTAAATCCACACTGGGTAATGATAAAGAATTAAAGGAAACCTTTAGCTTTGCTCTAAATTGCACAGGTTTTTGGGTGAAAACAACAATTGCAAAATACTGTTGTTGTTATATGTTGGCAGTCAATGACAGTTTGCTGTTACATATTGGCAGTCTATGATTATGTTAGCATGTTGTTTATACCAACTTAGTTGCAACAACCTTTCTCATATATTATATTGTTATTACTAGTTTTGCCACTAGGTGGTAATATCAGCTTAAATGTTTGTATAACGTATTGTTCTTCCTTGTAGAACTATGTGTTTGTGATGTAATTTCCTGTCACTTGTTTTTCAGTTTTTTTCCAATAAAACAAGAAGGGTTCAGCCATGTGTCCAACAGCATCTTGACTGGTAAGAGTCATATCTGCAGCAGCTTTCCAACTGAGAGTCTTTTGCACAGCACTTATCATCACCCTAAATACATTTCTCCATGTAGGTGGAAGAGGTACAGCACACATTTTCTATGGGATTCTCTTATTTGTAGTTAAGTCACATCTATTTGACCACTCTTGTCTCCTCAAAGTCAGGTCTACAGTTTGCACACTTTGTGTATCACTAACACCCCTTTCACACCAGGGCGTTTTGCAGGTGCTATAGCGTTAGAAATAGCACCTGCAATCCGCCCTAAGGAAGCTGCACCATTGCACAGCGGTGCGCTGGCAGGACGTCAGAAAAAAGTCCTGCCAGCAGCCTCTTTGGAGCGGTGAAGGAGCGGTGTGTTTACCGCTCCTCCACCGCTGCTTCCCATTGAAATCAATGGGGAAGCGCTGTAATGCCACCGGCAAAACGCCGCTATTGCGGCGTATTGCCGGCGGTTTTAACCCTTTTGCGGCCGCTAGCGGGGGGGTAAAAGCGCCCCGCTAGCGGCTGAAATGCGCTGCAAATCCGCCGCAAATCCGGTGGTAAAACGCCGCTAAAAATAGCGGCGTTTTACCGCCGACGCAATGGGCAGTGTGGTGTGAAAGGGGTAGGTGTCCCTTTTTTAGTTCTTCAAAGTTAAAGTGTAGCTATATCCAAAACTTTTTTTTATAGAATGGAGAAAGGCAGATGACACATCAGTGTACCGACCCTGCTTCTGGTAACATGTGATCCCACTAACCAATTGGAGCAGATCACATGGCAATTCTGCACAGTGAATGACTTTGTGTACTATTATGTTGATCTCTTTGATTGGTCACAGTGATCACATGGTACAAACAGGGCTAATCACAACCTATCTGTACCATGTGATTAGATGTGGGCAATCACAGCTAATCTCAATAGTAAACACTGAATGAATGGATTTAATTCAGAAAAAAAGCTGCTTATGACAGTGAAGTTCAATGTCATAAGCAATTATAGTGTGTAAAAAACAAAAAACAAAATCCTGATCAACTCCCCAGAGTAGTACAATGTAACTTTGGTCTGGTCATAGTATGTAAAAAAAAAAAAAATCTTAGATCTTACATACTGTCACTGGTCTGTGTCCCTGATCACCACCACAGCAGTTATAAGATGGTGCTGCACTGCACTGGTGACAGTATGTAAAAAAATTGAAAAAAATGTGAAAAAAAAAAATTCAAAAAATGTCTTAATTTTCCGAAAACCAGTGACAAAAATTACAACTTTAAAAAACTTGCCATGCCCCTTATTAAATACCATGGACTGTCTGCTTTTCAAAAAGGGGCCATTTGGGGAGAATTGGTACTGTTCTGGAAGTTTTGGGTCTCAAGAATTGTGAGTCAGTATATCGGGATTAATCCGTTTTCATATATATTACATAGTTTGTGGACTTTATAACTTTCCTACAGACTAAATCATTTACATTGATTTGGGTTATTTTCACCAAAGAAAAGTAGCAGTATACATTTTGGCTTAAATGTATGGAGAAAGATTATTTATTTGCAAGATTTTATAAAAGAAACAAAGAAAAGCGCATTTTATTTTTCAAACATTTTTGTCTTTTTTTGTTTATTTAGCAAAATACCACCAAAAGAAAGTTCTATTTGTGTGAAACACATGATAAAAATTAAATTTGAGTACAGTGTTGCATGAACATGCAATTGTCATTCAAAGTGTGACAGCGCTGAAAGCTGAAAATTGTTATTAAATGAAAGTGGAGATTTTCTTAGGTTTACTTTTTAGCAGCTATTTGTTTGGCTGCCTTTTCTATGCTATATGTTTTATTTGAAATGTAATAAGGAATTAACATAAAAAAATAAATAAAAATAAGCTAAAAATTGGCCTGGGCAAGAAGGAGGTGAAAAGTGCCTGGTTTATTTCTGTCTACTGCTGTTAGAAAGATCAGTCCAAGATATTACCAGCACACCATGTTTAGATAAACAGACAGGACAATTGAACAGAAAGCAGCAACGTTTTCGATGCAACTATGTGCCTCTTCTTCAGCATCATTGACTGTCACTGCCTGAGAAAGAGGCCCTTGGCGGCCTTGAAATATTGCTGCTTTCTGTTGGTGGCATTCATTTGTGCTGTCTGTTTATCTGAACATGGTGTGCTGGTAATATCTTGGGGACTGGACTTACAATATTCTTTGGTGACACCATCCACCATTTTTAAATGGTGACCCATTCAAAGCAAAGCATACAGGCCAAAGCTTTTTTTTAAGCAGTCAGTATTTACCTTTCTCATAGTTAGTTAAAACCTGAAAGACTTTCAATACTACCTATCTGATGTAGTCTAGAGATAACACCTAACATCAGAGATAGACTGTTCTACAAAGTCTGAGTTGTTTGCAGAGCAATAATAGCAATGTTAATATAGCCAGATGGGTAAACATGTTGCATTGATACATTAGGTGTTTTCAGGAAACGGATATTTGCTTGTATGTGTGCAGTATTTAATGTTTACTCCAACTTTTATAAAACAGACATATAATACATTAACAACTTTATTATTTATTTAGTTGTTTCAGTTTTTTGTTTTTGCTCGCTAGTTAATACTCAAATCTACGTTTTTTAAATGATAAATCCAGCAGGTTTTAAAATGAAAAAAAAAAAAAACAGCTCTTGCTGCCTTTTGTACCTTTTTTCTAGTGCCACCACCTGTAGATTCACCATTTTCCACCTTCCCCCCCGATGCCATCCCCTGCAGACCACCCTCTCTCTGATGCCATACCACCCAGACTCAACATTGTCGATTTTCTCTTTGGTGCCATCCCCAGCAGAATTACAGTGGTCCACCTTCTCTCTGGTGCCATACCCTGCAGGCTCACCATGGTCCACCTTCTAGCCAGTGCCATCCCCTGCAGATTCCTAATGGTCCACCTTCTCTCAGGTGCCAAACCTCGCAAACTCACCATGGTCCACCTGCTATCCAGTGCCAGTCCCAGCAGACTCCTAATGGTACCCATTCTCTCTGGTGCTATATCTCGCAGATTCACCCTGGTCCAGTACAGTAAAAGTTTTAAAAGAAACAATATCACCTTGCCCATGCAGAAAATGTTGACATTGTCCCTGTAAAGGGCACTTAATGACCAAGAGGGGCCAATGATGCAATTTCCCCAATCATGTGACAATGCTCAGGCTATGTACTTGACTGCTAGTCATTGGCACTGTCACAGGGAGCAGGACACATGCTTCCCCATTTTGAGAAATGCTTGGCAAGTTCAATGGCTACAAAGGGGCTAGGAACTGTGAGAGAGTGCAGGTGAGATGGGTATAAAGGGGCCCTTTGCAGATGCACTCTCTTTTAATTGCATATTTGACATAACAGTGTCCCCTCCCCGAAGTTTCTAATGGGGACTTTTTTGGGGCTATTTTTCCAAACCTTTGATGCACACAATACAATATTATGTTCCTACAGGCAGAACCAGGCAGAACCCATCCAATTATGAGAAAATAAAAACATTTTTATAGCCTTGTTAACTTGTGTGTGTGTGGATGGAGCCCCAAACTACAATGGTAAAAGCTGATTACTGGGCTAAACCTCTAAACCTACCAACATGCATTAACAATATGATCACCAAGTTGTGCACAATTCAGAAGGCAAATTATCTCAATGGTACAATGTATACAAAATAAAAAAACAACTGCTTGGCGCAAGAAGAAGAAATTGTTTTTGGCTAAAGACACTTTTTATACCTCTTCAGCCAAAATAAAAAACTCTACCTCCTAGCAGTTTTTTAATTTTTTTACATCAGTTCTGCTTCAAATATGACTTCAGACTTCCCCAATTGTCATCCTTATGCCCAAGATGTAATACAGAGACTGAAACATTTTTGTACGTGTTCTTTTTATGTCCACATATACAAACGTACTGGTAAGGGGTATTTTCAGTCATGTAAGCATAATGCCGCGTATACACGACCGGACTTTCAGGCAGACTAGGTCCGACGGAATCAGTCTGTCGGACAATCCGATCGTGTGTAGGCTAATCCGATGATCGTTTTTCATATTAAAAATCCGGTGGACCTAGAAATAGAACATGTTTCAAATCTGTCCAATGGACTCAATACCTATCAGGAAAACCATTCGTCTATTCGCCTATGCTGGTCCGATGGACAAAATACAACACAAGGGAAGCTATTGACTACTGGCTATTGAACTTCCTTTTTTAGTCCCGTCTTACGTCATCATGCTCAAAACGAACGGACTTTTGAACGGCCTTAGTCCGTTCGTGTGTGGCCAAGTCCCTTCTGTTGGAAACCGCCAGAACTTCGCTGAAAAGTCAGTCGGAAAGACCTTCGGACCTATTCTGCCGAAAAGTCCGGTCATATGTACGCGCCATTACTCCCTTCTTCTCTCTACTCTTTCACAATCCTTATCCTTCCCTTTGTCTACACTTTCCCTCTCATTATTCCATGTTCATCCTATAACATTCCCATGCAACACCATGTCATTCTTCTGGTACACATCCCAGTACTCCTAGATTCTTTCACCTATGGATTGTTGTGTTGCTTAATCTTTATTTTGCAAGTTACCACAGTGGAAACCACTTTTTTGTATTTGTTTGTTGTTTACAATATACTTCCAATAAATAAAAAAATGTACCCTAAAAAAAGAAGACTGCATATCTAGTGTGCTACCAGTGTGAGTGTAGGCAAATTTACTGGCTCATGAAAAAATGAGTCTTTTTAATATAGGTTAAAAATGTATTGCGGGTCAGCTGGATGACTCATACAGGCAGGTCTCTGGTGCCTCCCCTGGTTCTTGAAATTTGGAGAAACTGCTGGAAACTGAATGACGGAGGCCAGAAGAGTTGATCTGCATACTTGGGGGTACTTAGCCAATCTCCAGGTGGTGGGCCTGGTATGGTTGCTAAGCCAGCCCTTACATATGGATGAGTCATGCAAGGAGGGGAGTCGGGTTGAAGATAAAGTGTTGAGGAGACTGTCGGAGGCTTTTGAGGCGAACCCCCTAGTCTGGGAGGGGGGGGGGGGGTGCTCGGCCTCAGGCTGGCTGGGGAGGATCCTGACAGCATAGCGGTTTGAAAGGAATCTTACCTGGGAAGCAGCGGGAGCAAGTAGGACAGTGTGAGTACATCAGCACAGTCAGGGAGTTACAAGGGGAGAGAATGACACATATAGTCAGCCTTTCTGAAAGACAGCGTTGAGCCTAATCTTTCCTTTCCCTTGCCCTGGGAGATCTTTGGAGTAGCCGGGTGAAGAAGCAGCTGGGTGGGCTGGTAATTCCTGTAGTTGGTAGAGCTGGGATCATGGTCTACAGGGGAGTTGGCGTTACTCCAGAATGCAGCCTACAACACTTTATGCTACTTGTTAAGGGAGTGGAATGAGAGTTCCTAGTCCTTAAGGGCTTTTTTGGATATTTTCTATTAGAGACTTCAGCGAACAGATGTGAGACAAATCTGGAGTTGTACATTGGGAGGAAGTTGTCCCTGGTTTTGTGGAAATCAAGCTGGGCATCCCATAAATTCCTATTCCCCATTCAAGCTTTTACCCCTAGTAAAACATAAAAAACAGGCTCAAAGATTGTTCCTTGTGTCTGGATGAAAGCAGAAAATGCATATTGACTGGCTGTGCAGGAGTGGTGAACCCAGACATCTGTAATCCTTGCAGGGTTAGTGCTACACATTTTTATTCAAGAAGATTTAAGAACTACTGCCTTTTAGATCCTTGCATAAACTAAGAGTTGATTGGTATTCCCTGTGCCTTTGTGTCAGACAGATAAACTTTATCATTTTTAGAATTATTGTAGGTTTTCATCACTACCAGCAGAGGCCAGCAAATTCTTTTTATTCTTTGTTTGCGTCATCTATTTTAGGGAAGCAAAGCAGCAGCAATTGTAATAGTACCTGATTATTTTGAATCATTGGTTTATTTTCACCAGATTAAAGTCAAGTTATGATTAGGGATGATATTCTTACATTTTACCAACCTAGAAATTACATTTTACACATACTAAAAAGGTTTCCAGTAACTCGCATGCTGAATGTGAATCATACCCAAAGACATTTTAAGGTTTCACTCCAATAGTCCCAGTACAAGAAAACACAATTTTTAATAAAGGAAAATATACTGTACACTGTAAGTGCACTTG
Organism: Lithobates pipiens; assembly: GCF_037356315.1. Lineage (NCBI taxonomy): Eukaryota > Metazoa > Chordata > Amphibia > Anura > Ranidae > Lithobates > Lithobates pipiens. The sequence continues at coordinate 221,885,161 of NW_027507686.1, read as the reverse complement.
CTGCAGAGCTAAGTAAATGAGGCAAAACTTCACTTTGAAAAGAATACTCATTCATATGCAAGGAAGATTTAATTTTTTTTTATTTTTGATTGTACATGATTGGATCATAGAAACCAGCAGAGCTTCCCCTCATTCCAGAGCTTCCTCTCAGATCTAGAGCAAATGCACTTAAAGTGCATAGTTTATTTGCCTTTAGTAAATCAACCTCCCTGTGTTGTGATAAAACAGAAATGAGGGTTAATCCTCCTGTAACCTAGGACAGATTGGAATTTATTTGTACATTCACCGTTGGGGGTCCTGAGGATGTTGAATAGGGATAAAGCGGACCTGTTCCATTGTAATGGCTATTGTATTCTTACAGCTGGAAGCCATAGCATCTGCAGCTGCCAGAGTACCCAAAATCCACCCACTTAACCTCTAGAGATCCGCGCTATAGCCGAATGACGGCTACAGCACGGACCTGCTTTGCCGGGACTACGTCTACTGACAGTGCCACCTATAGAATAAAAAGTTCCCCCCATCAGTGCCACCCACCAGTGCCCACAGTGCCACCCATTAGTGCCCACAATGCCACCCATTAGTGCCCACAGTGCCACCTATCAGTGCCCACAGTGCCATCTATCAGTGCCCACAGTGTCACCTATCAGTGCCCACAATCTGCCAAAAAAAGTGCTGCACCTCAGTGCCACATATCTGTGCCCATCAGTGTCATCTACCAGTGTCCATCAGTGCCACCCATCAGTGCCCAGCAGTGCCGCCCATCAGTGCCACCTATCAGTGCCCATCAGTCTCATCTATCAGTGGTACCCATCAGTGCCCATCCATGCCACCCATCCATGCCACTCATCGGTGCCACCCATCCGTGCCGCCCATCTGTGCCATCTTATCTGTGCCCATCTTTGCCCATCAGTGCTGCCTTATCTGTGCCCATCAGTACTGCCTTATCTGTGCCCATCGGTGCCACCTTATCTGTGCCTATTAGTGCCAACTTAACTGTGCCTATCAGTGCCCAACAGTGCAGCCTATCAGTGCCCACCAGCACCGCCTCATCAGCGCATTTCAATGAAGGAGAAAAATTACCTGTTTGCAAAATTTTATAACAAACTATTAAACATGATTTTTTTTTTTTTTTTGCATTTTTTTGTTTGTTTAGCAAAAAATAAAACTTCCAGCTGGAATTAACCACTTGACCACTGGGCACTTAAACACCCTTAATAACCAGACCAATTTTCAGCTTTCGGTGCTCTCACATTTTGAATGACAATTACTCAGTCATGCAACACTGGACCTATATGAAATTTTTGTCCTTTTTTTCACACAAATGGAGCTTTCTTTTGGTGGTATTTAATCACCGCTGGGTTTTTTATTTTTTGTGCTATAAAAGAAAAAATACAGAAAATTCTGTAAAAAAATGATTTTTTCTTCGTTTCTGTTATAAAATTTTGCAGATTAGTAATTTTTTCTTCATAAATTTTGGCCAAAATTTATACCACTACATATCTTTGGTAAAAATAAGTACAAATTGGTGGATATTATTTGGTCTTTGTGAAAGTTATAGAGTCCACAAGCTATGGTGCCAATATCTGAAAATTGATCACACCTGAAGTACTGACGGCCTATTTCAATTCTTGAGACCCTAACATGCCATAAAAGTACAAATACCCCCCAAATGACCCCTTTTTGGAAAGAAGACATTCCAAGGTATTTAGTAAGAGGCATGATGAGTTTTTTGAAGTTGTCATTTTTTCCCACAATTCTTTGCAAAATCAAGATTTTTTTTACTTTTTTTTTTTCACAAAATTGTCATATTATCAGTTTATTTCTCACACAGCATATGCATACCACAAATTACACCCCAAAACACATTCTGCTATTACTCCCGAGTACGGTGATACCACATGTGTGAGACTTTTACACAGTGTGGCCACATACAGAGGCCCAACATGCATGGAGCGCCATCAGGCGTTCTGGAGCACCCAGGACAATTCTGACATTTCTCTCCTACATGTAAAAATCATCATTTATTTGCTAGAACATTACATCGAATCCCAAAACATTATATATGTTTTTTTAGCAAACACCCTGGAGAATACAATGGTGGTCGTTGCAACTTTTTATCTCGCACGGTATTTGCGCAGCAATTTTTCGAATGCTTTTTTTTGGAAAACAAACAGTTTTGTGCTTAAAAAAAAAAAAAAAAAAAAAAAAAAACACAGTAAAGTTAGCCCAATTTTTGCATAATGTGAAAGATGAAGTTACACCGAGTAAATCGATACCTAACATGTCACTCTTTAAAATTGCACAGGCTCGTGGAATGGCGCCAAACGTCGCTACTTAAAAATCCCCATAGGCGACGATTTAATTTTTTTTTACTGGTTATATGTTTTGAGTTACAGAGGAGGTCTAGGGCTAGAATTATTGCTCTCGCTCTAACGTTCGCAGCGATACCTCACGTGTGTGGTTTGAACACCGTTTTCATATGTGGGCGGGACTTACGTATGCGTTCGCTTCTGCATGCGAGCACATGGGGACAGGGGCGCTTTAAAAAAAATAAAAAAATTTATTGTTCATTTTACTTTATTTATTTTGTTTGACATTTTTTTCCCCAAAAATAAATTTTTTGATCACTTTTATTCCTATTACAAGGAATGTAAACATCCCTTGTAATAGGAATATGGCATGACAGGTCCTCTTTACAGTGAGATATGGGGTCAATAAGACCCCGCATCTCATCTCTAAGCTGGGAAGCCTGAAAAAAAAAAAGATTCTGGATTTGATCGTATTGGCGAGTCGGTAGAAGCACCGGAGGGCGGCGGGAGGGGGGGGGGTGTCTATGGCTGGGTATTGCAGGGTATCACCGACTATGGCTGGGTATGGCTGGGTATCTCAGAGTATGGCGTTGCAGAGTATTGCGTTGCAGAGCATTGCAGGATATTGGAGGGTGTTGCAGAGCATTGCAGAGTGTTGCACGGTATTGGCGGGTGTTGCAGAGCATTGCAGAGTGTTGCAGATCATTGCAGAGTGTTGCAGGGTATTGGCGGGTGTTGCAGAGCATTGCAGGGTATTGCAGAGTGTTGCAGAGTGTTGCAGAGTATTGCAGAGTATTGCAGGGTATTGCAGGGTATTGCAGAGTAATGCAGAGTAATGCAGGGTATTGCAGAGTATTGCAGGGTATTGCAGAGTAATGCAGAGTAATGCAGAGTAATGCAGAGTATTGCAGTGTAATGCAGAGTATTGCAGAGTATTGCAGAGTAATGCAGAGTATTGCAGAGTAATGCAGAGTATTGCAGGGTATTGCAGAGTAATGCAGAGTATTGCAGGGTATTGCAGAGTAATGCAGAGTATTGCAGGGTATTGCAGAGTAATGCAGGGTATTGCAGAGTATTGCAGGGTATTGCAGAGTAATGCAGAGTAATGGCAGGGTATTGCAGAGTATTTGCAGGGAATTGAGGGGTTAATTTTCGGCGAGCAGCGATGTGGGCACTGCAGATGCAGCCCACATCGCTGCTGACACCGATCTCTTCCCCCTCCGCTGTTCCGATCGGTACAGAGAGGGGGAGGGAGGAACCGGCGTCATAACATGACGCCGGTTTGTTTACAAGTGATCACTCCGTCATTTGACGGAGCGATCACGTGGTAAACGGCCGCTATGAGCGGCCGTTTACCGTGATCCGTAATGCTCTCGGATGGTCACGGATGCTCACGAGTGCGGGAATTCTGGGAGGACGTCATATGATGGCCTCCCAGAGTTAAGAAACCGCCCTGTAGCCGTCATTCGGCTATAGGGCGGTTATTAAGTGGTTAAATACCACCAAAAGAAACTCTATTTGTGGGAAAAAAATGATAAAAATGTAATTTGGGTACGGTGTTGTAGGACCGCGCAATTGTCATTCAAAATGCATCAGCGCTGAAAGCTGAAAATTGGTCTGGGCAGGAGGGGGGTTTAAGTGCCCAGTAAGCAAGTGGTTAAATACAGGTGCTGTTTGACAATTTTATGCCCAGTTCCTTCAACAAAAATCGATCAAGAATCTACTTTTCTCGAGCCAGTTGGTTTTGGCAGAGCAACTTATATATCAAATTTAAAGTGTTAGTAAATGATCACCTTGTAAAACAACCCATTAAATTTAAAATAGAAATGAAAGGCAAAACATTTGTGTCAGGACAATACAGGGGCTAGAGCTCTCCAATCAGCGGAAGGCAAGAGCTTTGCTGCCTGCAGAGCTATAGGTGTGATTTAGCAGGGGGCATGCTGGACCTGTGCAGAGAGGCCACTACTTTCCCACAAAGGGCTAATGTCCTTCTCTGCAGCATGCTGGCAGGGGAAAGGCTTTTCTACCCAGGCTGTGGCTGCTTTAGAATGAAAATGAACTGGAAGAAATTTAACACTGCTTCATTTAATGCACCTGGAATGTATTTAGCTGATTTAAACTGAAGGTTCAATTGGGCTTTAATATAGTTACATAGTTACATAGTAGGTGAGGTTGAAAAAAGACACAAGTCCATCATGTCCATCATGTCCAACCTATGTGCGTGATTATATGTCAGTATTACATTGTATATCCCTGTATGTTGTGGTCGTTCAGCTGCTTATCTAATAGTTTCTTGAAACTATCGATGCCCCTCGCTGAGACCACCGCCTGTGGAAGGGAATTCACATCCTTGCCGCTCTTACAGTAAAGAACCCTCTTTTTAATGAGTGGCCACGAGTCTTGTTAAACTCCCTTTTGCAAAAATGTTTTATCCCTATTGTGGGGTCACCAGTATGGTATTTGTATATTGAAATCATATCCCCTCTCAAGCATCTCTTCTCCAGAGAGAATAAGTTCAGTACTCACAACCTTTCCTCATAACTAATATCCTCCAGACCCTTTATTAGCTTTGTTGCCCTTCTTTGTACTCGCTCCATTTCCAGTACATCCTTCCTGAGGACTGGTGCCCAGAACTGGACAGCATATTCCAGGTGCGGCTGGACCAGTCTTGTAGAGCGAGAGAATTATCCTTTTATCTCTGGAGTTGATCCCCTTTTTAATGCATGCCAATATTCTGTTTGCTTTGTTAGCAGCAGCTTGGCATTGCATGGAGCTCCAATAATTTCTTTAATATGGTGGGACTTTGTTGTCTCTGTCCTTATTGGAAAGGTTTTCCTTTAATTCCTGTCCGACTGACACAACAGGAAGTGAAGTGAAATCTCCCTGAAGCGAAGATAAACCAGGACAGCTTTCCCATTGATAAATCTGCCCCCCACACCCATTGGCACGGTCTATGGTGGGATTTCCTTCTGTTCCAGTGAAAAGTGGTGCTTGGACAGATATATTCCCAACTTTAACATCAACAAAAACCTGACAGCTTTTCTAGCCCTTCCCCAATCTAAAAAAGTATTGTCTGGATTTCCACCTTAAGATTTAGTTGTTAGGTCTGCACAGTTTGAAGAGATAAATAAGGATTGCTATATGCGGCAGAGGAAAAAAATTTGCTTAATGGATGGCAAGTACTTAATTCATGGTTGTCTGTGAAAGAAGGACTCTAGGGAAATGTATAACTACAAAACTCAGTTTAGTCCATATATTCAGTCATTGAAAAGATGCGAAACAATATTTATTTCCTGTACTCTACAGAGCTGACATATGTAGCAGCATTTTACAGAGTACATAAACGGCATCATTCCCTTCCCCAAAGGACTTTCCATTCTGATGCAAATCTGATATAATCTTTACCATGTGTACAGCTGCCATGAGACTGTCCAATTTGAAGATAATATGTGCATAATGTTATATATATATATATATATATATATATATATATATATATATATATATATATATATATATATATGCAATGTAAAGTAGTGTGTGTACAGCTTGTATAACAGTGTAAATGTGCGGTCCCCTCAAAAAAACAACACAGCCATTAATGTGTAAACCACTGGCAACAAAAGTGAGTACACCCCTAAGTGAAAATGTCCAAATTGGGCCCAATTAGCCATTTTCCCACCCGGTGTGTTAAATTTGGCATTATCACTCTCAATCTCTCATACTGATCACTGGAAGTTCAACATACAGAAAAGAAGATTACAGCGCACACATACAAAAATTACATTTAAACTCCCGCAAGGCTATTTAAAAACACCTGAGCATATTCAGAAAATATGGGGATTTAGTTACACCATATGGCCATATAGTGCTAAGTCCACTACTACGTCAAAGTACCCCAATATCATTGGGTCCTACACTAGCCATAGAATGTTATAGGAGGAGTCCTTTTAGGAGTTAAATGTCCTTTTTATATGTGTGCGCTGTAATCTTTTTTTCTGTCTGTATGGTCTTTATGGCTGCCCCATCTTTAATGCATATTTTAGGGTGTGCCCCCAAATCTTTGTTTGGAAGTTCAACATGGCACCTCATGTCAAAGAACTCCCTGAGGATCCGAAATTGTTGCTCTACATAAAGATGGCCTAGGCTATAAGAAGATTGCCAAGACCCTGAAACTGAGCTGCAGCACGGTGGCCAAGACCATACAGCGTTTTAACAGGACAGATTCCACTCAGAACAGGCCTCGTAATGGTCGACCAAAGGAGTTGAGTGCACGTGCTCAGCATCATATCCAGAGGTTGTCTTTCTGAAATAGACGTATGAGTGCTGCCAGCATTGCTGCAGAGGTTGAAGGAGTAAGGAGGTCAGACTGTCAGCGGTCAGACCATATGCCCCACACTGAATAAAATTGGTCTGCATGGCTGTCATTCCAGAAAGAAGCCTCTTCTAAAGCTGATACAGAAAAAAGATAGCAAACAGTTTGCTGATGACAAGCAGACTAAGGCCTTGGCTTACTGGAACCATGTCCTGTGGTCTGATGAGACCAAGAAAAACTTATTTGGTTCAGATAGTATCAAGCATCTGTGGCAACAACCAGGTGAGGAGTACAAAGACAAGTGTGTCTTGTCTACAGTCAGTCATGATGGGAGTATCATGATCTGGGGCTGCATGTGGTGAGTGTGCATCCACCTTGGAGCTGCAAACAGGCAGCCCATAGAAGGAGGACAGACACCGTCACTTGTCAAAATTTCACATGCAGGCAGGATCAGTTGCATGGGTCTGCATACAGACAGTGTGCAGCTTACCAATCCTTAAATGTGGTGGCTGCATAAAAAAATGCACACCAGCCCCACCACTATGGATGAGTTTGGGTTCAGTACAAACCTGGAAGAAAGCTGTCAGGAAATTCCCCACCAAGCAGCTGATATATGCAAAGGATTGGGAATGCTCTTAACATCATTGACCTAATGATCAAAGTTAATGACCTAATATGGCCCTGTGGCCATATTTGTTCAATGATGTCATAGGCATTCCCATACCATTGTATACATGCAGCTGTTAGGCAGGAAATCTTCTACTTCCAATTTATTGGCCGTGATAACATTCAGGTTCGGACAAACCCAAGCTCATCACTATTAGCAGGTTATTGAATCATGCGCTGAAGGCTTGTTGTATGCAGAGTATACCTTTACTTTCATGGAGAAATACATTACATGCTTTTTATCATAGAACAGGAAGAGAATACAAACAAATGCATATAACACAATAAGGATAGTACTACTTCTTCTGATTCCCTTACCATAGATAACACACTATAATACTGCAGCACCACCTGCTAGATAGAAAGGTATAAAACATATACACAGTCGCAGTATGTCAGCAGGGTGCTGTTGCTTTTCCAACACCCCTTCTCAACAGCATGCTTTCTCAAATTATATTTAGCTTCTTCTGGAAATAACTATGACATTCCTTCAACAAAGGCTTGGTGAGTGCATCGACAGTCATCTCCGCTGACGGGCAGTATTGAATGTCAATAAGACCTTGCGCTTGATTGTCCCTCAGTAGGTAATACTTGATGTCGATGTGAGTGGTCCTAGGACTGACCCTTTCTGATTGCACAAGCTTTATACATCCCTGGTTGTCTTCAATAATGGAATTGGTTTTGACATGTCTATCCCAATGTCCACAAAATGTTGACAAATCCATATTGCTTCTTGACATGTGTATGCTGCTGCAATGTACTCTACTTCAGTTGAAGCTAGAGCGACCGTTGCTTCCTTTCGACTAGACGAACTTATGGTTCCTTCCCCATACTAGAAGACAAATCCACTTATGGATTTGCGGTCTGTGCAGTCTTCGCCCCAATTAGCAGCCACATATCTGACCAGTGTTGGATTTGATGTTACTGGTAACCGTAAATTCATCTGAATTGTTCCTTTGAGGTACTGCATCTCTCTTTTTATTCTATTCCAGTCACGCTGACAGGGAGCTGAAACTTTCCTGCATAGTATACCAAATGCTGCGACTATGTTTTGTCTTGCCACAGTGGCAACATATAGCAGCTTACCCATTGCTCTGCAATACATATCATTGTTGGGTAGCAAGTTTGCTGCTACATTGCTCTTTAGATAGTCTATTTCCATAGGAGTTTTCACTTCCTTTCATGGGCATCCGCAGAATGGGGGGGGGGGGTGCTTTGGCAGCGGCGATACACAGTCGCATTTAACCCTTTCTTCGACCACTTAGGGGGTTAAAAGCGCCAAAGCTAGCGGCCGAATAGTACAGCTAAAACGATGGTGAAGCGCCGCTAAAACCAGCTGGCAGTGTGAAATAGCTCTTGAGATAATTCAACTTCACTCCATGCCCATATAAATATAGCCTAGAGAGTGTACATCTTTCTATATTACAATGTAGTGCAATACATCTGTTGTGGCCATATTTTGATCTTTATGAAAACAGCCTATACACCTACACTGCCCCCTAGTGGTTAACTCCTTCACTGCCAGTGTCATTTACACAGGAACACAACAGATGTATTGCAATACAAAAAGATGTACATTCTCTAGGCTATATTTATATGGGCATCATGGACTGGTATGCCTGATAGACTGAGTAACTCCATACAATGTGAAGAAGATTATATATAACACACACATATTATTTTTCCAGCAATAGCTCAGCTCAGCTGTCCAACTTTACAAGCAATATATTCTCCTCCTAACTGACACAGACAGTGTGCCACTGCTGTAACCTGTGGTTCTTCAGCGATATAGACCCAGGGCAGGCACTGGCAGCGTATTCTCTCTTGGCCACTGCATGCACCTGTGGGAGGAGCCGGCGCCACGCCGGCCGGATTGGCTTAGCGGTGTACATTTACACAGGCAGGCAGCCAATCACGGAACAGCCGAGATGCCAAGCAGAGGCCCGAGCGGCTGAGTCAATCCGATGATTGGGCCAGGGGTGAGAGGAGGGAGGGACGGATGTCTGTATGTATCTGTGACTGTGATAAGTTGGAACAGATTGAGTAGCCCCAGGCCAGCAGACAAAAAAGTCCACAGCTGCCATTGCAACACAGGGGGGCAACTGTCTTCACTCTTGAACACCTTTTTACGATTTACGGCCTTCTCTCTATTTGGATACCCAGATAGTAGCTAATGTTGCTAATTTTCTTTCAGCTTGTGAACTATCTGATTGTAAACAAAACAGGTTACAATGTCATCAACATAGATAAGGATGTATATCCATCTGTCTTCTTGATTCTTGGAGTAGAAACAGGGGTCTGCTTTACTTCTTGAGAATCCTTCTCTAATTAGCACTTCATTCACTTTATCATTCCACATCCTTGTTGATTGTTCAAGACCATAGATGCTCTTCTGAAGTTTACACACAAGCTTATCTCCTTGCTCAAACCCAGGTGGTTGTTCTATGTAAATGTTTTCCTTAACCAATTAAGGACTGCCTCACGCAGATGTACGTCGGCAGAATGGCACGGCTGGGCACAATCACTTACCGGTACGTTGCTCTTTAAGTGCCCAGCCATGGGTTGGGAGTGCACCACCGGCGGCACGCTCCCGACCCGGTCCAGAGCTTTGTGACCATGGCCGCGGGACACATAAAAAACAGATAACGTCATACATAACACCTACACTGCCCCCTAGTGGTTAACTCCTTCACTGCCAGTGTCATTTACACAGGAAACAGTGCATTTAAATAGCACTGATTGCTGTATAAATGACAATGGTCCCAAAAATGTGTCAAAAATATTCCCATGTGTCCGCCATAATGTCGCAGTCACAATAAAAATCGCTGATTGCCGCCATTACTAATAAAAAAATTATATTAATAAAAATGCTATAAAACTATCCCCTATTTTGTAAACGCTATAACTTTTGCGCAAACCAATCAATAATCGCTAATTGCGATTTTTTTTACCAAAAATATGTAGAAGAATACGTATTGGCCTAAACTGAGGAAAAAAAAAGTTTTTTTTTATATATTTTTGGGGGATATTTATTATAGCAAAAAGTAAAAAATATTGCATTTTTTTCAAAATTGTCGCTCTATTTTGTTTATAGAGTAAAAAATAAAAAACGCAGAGGTGATCAAATATCACCAAAATAAAGCTCTATTTGTGGGAAAAAAAATGCCAATTTTGTTTGGGAGCCATGTCGCACGACCATGCAATTGTCAGTTAAAGTGACGCAGTGCCAAATCGCAAAAAGGGGCTTGGTTCTTTGGCTGCAAATTGGTCCGGGGCTTAAGTGGTCAATGTCTTTATATACGAAAGCAGTTTTAATGTCTAGGTCAGTGATTCTCAACCAGGGTTCCTCCAAAGGTTGCTAGGGGTTCCTTCAGCATTGGGCCAGTTCTGCCTCTCGGATAAGTTCCCACTGACACCATTGATCTTTTTAGCTATCTGTGAGGAGGTAATTTTTCCCAAATGACCACAAGTGTAAGGACCATGCTTCCCACTGACCATCACACTAATGTATCATGAGTTGTAGATTTATAATTTTTAGCAGGGGTTCCCTGAGACTCGAGAACTATTTCAAGGGTTCCTCTGTGTTAAAAAGGTTGAGAAAGACTGGTCTAGGTATTTGACTTGCATGCCCTTTTGCAACGCTAAGAAGCTCTCTGATGGTGGAGTGTTTTACGATGGGAGCAAATGTTTCATCGTAAACTTCACCGAATTCCTGGGAGTAACCCTTGCCAACTAGTCTGGTTTTGTATTTGTGGATATTCCCTTCTGGGTCTGACTTTACTTCAAAAGTCCACTTACTTCCTATAGTTTTGTGGTTAGCGGGGAGCTATGTAACCAGTCTCCAACCAGTGTCACGTACCTGGTTGGAGACTAAATTGACGAGGTCGGCCTCTCTTGTATCTCCCGCCCGGGTCCCACTGCAAGTGGAACAGAGGGAACCAAAGGCCAGGAGGAACATGAGTGCCCGCAACTGTGGACCCGGAGCCTTGCAGCAGAGGAAGCGATCTTGGACAGGCAGGAAAACTGTTAAGTCAGGAAGGGTCGTCTTGCACCAAAGATCAGCTGGGATTAACCCCCCTGGCGGTATTCCGGAGTCTGGCTTGGGGTGGAATTTTCATACCAAAAGCGGTATCCCCGAGCCAGACTCGGGACTGCATCTCTGGATCCAGGAGGAGGTTTACTTACCTTCTCCCTCGGATCCAACGTTGTCTCCCCGCTGTACGAGCGAGCCGTGTCTCGCTCGATGCATCACATCGCCGATCTCCGTGCCCTGCGAGCGTTGCGACGCACGGGGACGGAGATCGGCGCCAAATTCAAAAAGTGAAACAAACAGTAAACATACAGTATAATGTAATTTTACAGATTACATTGCTGTATGTAAATATTTCACATCGCCGTTGTCCCTAGTGGTCTGTCCAGTGTCCTGCATGCAGTTTTATGTAATAAAAACTGTTCTTTATGCCTGGAAACTGGAGATTGTCCATAGCAACCAAAACTGTCCCTTTACATCAAAAATGGTTTTAGACCAGCTAGAAAACAGCGATAATAAATTGGAATCACTCGCAGAATTGAGCGATAGCGATTTGTGGGGAGATCCGTCATCAAATACTGAAAAGTAATGACAGTGACAATTCTGCAACTGAGCAAATTTCAGTGTTTTTGATTTGATTACATTATTGAATAATTTTTATTATTGTTATATTATTATTTGGTACAATTATTTATAATTATTTATTATATTATAATTTATGATTTCATTTTTCAAACTTTATTATACCCGGGATGTCTGCTAGACTTTGGTTTGGACAGATTTAAGTGAGTTAATCCTAAGAATTGCAGGACTACAATATAAAACGCCAAATTTTCATGCAAAATAATGGTACCGCTTTTAGCACCTAAAATCCGAAATAATCGTACCGCCAGGGAGGTTAAAGAGGAACAGTGGCACTGGAATGCTAAGTAATGTAAAGTCCCAGGTAGACTTGCAGCAGGCGATCGTAGTGGGTTGCAGGATCATAGTAGCAGGCACTTGCAGGAAGAGCAGAAGCGAGAGGGAGGTCTTGAGGGAAGCCGGGTTCGGTAACTGGCGGGCAGAGAGGTACAAGGCAGCAGGCAGAAGCGAGGTCACGAGGATAGCCAGGTCTGGTAACAGGCGGACGGTGCAGTACCAAGCAGCAGACAGAAGCGGAGTCCAGTGGATAGCCAGGATCAGAAACCGGTAGTCAGAGTAAGAGCAGGATCCAGGAGCAGGGTCAAGGCAGGCCAGGTTCGTCAATAGATATCAGGCAGGGAACAGCAGGATTCAGGTATCAGGACAAGTTGAAAATCAGTCAGCAACCATCTGGGATCAGAGCACTTCTTTAAATAGGCCGTCTGGCACCAATTGGTGTTGTGTGCGTGCTCCTGTGCTCACACGTAGTCCGCCGCGCATGCGCATTGATGCGCAAAGGCATCTGTTGACGCGGCTCTAACAGTTCTCTTACAGTAAGTATCCAGGTTTTATTTTCTTGAAGTGATTTTAATTCTTCTTCTGCTGCCTATCTCCATTTATTTGCTTCACGTTTTGGCAGTTTTTCTGTTTACCCAGGATTTTGATTCAAGTATGCGGTGTGTTTTGACAGTGCATGACAGCTTGCGGGGTGGTATCCCCTTTATAGTCGGAGTGGATCTTCGGACCTCAGCAGGATCTGGTGGGGAACTTGATTTAGGCATTCCACCTCTTGTTCTGACTCCTGCACAGGTTCGCTTTGGTCGACCTTTTCTTCTGGTTTGCTTGGCATATTCATTTCACAGCTTTCAGGGATCTGTGTTTCTGGTGATGAACTCTCATCAAAATAAACACTACGGCTTTTTGTCACTTTGTCAGTCTTTGGGTGTAGGATTCTGTAACCCTTAGTTTGCTCACTGTTGCTCACTCTAGCCTACTAGAATGCCCTCTGTGTCTCTGTTCTTCAGCTTGGATCACTTTTCAGTTGGAATATAGGCATATGCTTTACATTCAAACACTCTGATGTGCCTTATGCTAGGCTTTGATCCATGCCACATTTCGAATGGAGTACTTTTAATGGCTCTTGAAGGTCATCTGTTCTGTAGGTAGGTAGCAGTCATGACTCCTTCTCCCCCAGTACTTGTGAGGTAGGTTGGCATCCGACAACATACACCTGCCCATTTCTATAAAAGTGCAATTTTACCTTTCTGCTACACAGTTTTGTTCAGAAGTGTATGATGCTGTTGTCTGGTGTACTATTCCTTGTCTCTTTAGATATTTGACTCTTTCTTTTGTGGATAGCTCTAGCTTTCACTGCTCGGCTTTGCAGATAGAACAATCCTTTTTTAAGTGGCCAATCCTTTTACAGCGAAAACATGCTCTGCTTTCTTTGTTGTGCTTTGTGCCTTTGTCCATCTTAAGAGCTTTTTCATCATGGTGCATATTTTCTTTCCTTCTGTCCTTTTCATCAATTAATTTGACATAGTCAAGCGTTAGTTCCTGTTTGGGTCTGGTTTCTAAAGCATTAATAAGAGCAGCATATGTCTCTGGAAGACTGAAGAGGAGCAGGGCAACAGTATAGTTATCTTTGATGTCCTCTTCGACATGATCTCTAGCATAGTTTTCACGTGGTGAGACATATGCTGGCCTTCTTCTATTCTCATCTTATACAACTTTCTTAGCAAAAACAGCTTACTGTTGAGGCTTGAACGCTTATGCAGTTTTTGTAATGATGTCCACATACCTTTGGCTGTTTTCTCTGTTCTTATACAGATAAGCTGATCATCTTCCACTAGTAAGCTTATAGTTGCTTTTGCCTGCCCGTTTGTGGGTCTGTCTGTATTCAGCACTTGCCACAAGTCATCAATGCTAAAAAAACATTTCTAGTTTAAACTTCCATAGCTGGTAACTGACATTGTTCAGCTTTGCAAACTTCACATCTGAACTACTTGCCTTCTTTCAGCAGTTTGCATACAGTACTCACAGACTTGCAGAATTCTTTTTCCAGTACCTGGGTGCCTGCTAGGTACACCGAGCACACAATCTGTTAGCAGGTTACTGAATCATGCACTGGAAGCTTGTTGTATGCAGATTATACCTTTACTTTTATGGAGAAATACATGACATGCCTTTTATCATAGAACAGGAAGAGAACACGAACAAATGCATATAACACAATAAGGATGGTACTTCCTAACACACTATAATACTGCAGCACCACCTGCTGAATAGATAGGTATAATGCATATACACAGTCATTTCCAACAACCACTACCCACCACCTCAATTGACAATGTTAAACAAGTTGATAGGTCACTGAGAGAGTTGCATTGTGGGAGGGGTGTGTGTGCTAATTTCACCATAACATGATAAATTTGTTTGGGGAAGGGACATGGCTACAGTGCATTGAAGATTACACGTGCAATGCTGAATTTATGATTTAGAGACGTGTGGTGCCCTGGGTTTACTTTATATAAGCACATTTAAGTACATTTTTATCTGTAAATGCAATGTCAAAGAAGACAATATTGTTCAATTATTACTTAGCAGAACTGTTGGAAAGTCTTAGCTGCTGCAGACTTGGTCAGCTGTTCATCAGTTGTCCGCCCATATAGCTGAGTCTTTGTGAAGCTCAACATGACATATTTATGTAATAATTGTAGCATCATCTGGTCCATAGCATGTCTTCTTTTTAAATGTGTTACTTGGACTTTTGATGATGGACCATAAATATATTTTATGTCTACACAGCCAGAAGCCTTTAGCCATATAACTGTTGTATTTACTTTAAACTATTACTTTGCAAACAGGAAAACCTAAATTTAAACTGGACCTATAGTGTAAAAATAAAAGTTCCTTGTGCAACAATTTAAAAAAAAAGTTACAGCTTAACCTGGGCCAAACAGCTAAATACACAGATAAGACACATACATATATGTGAGCCAATTAACACGCCAAAAATTTGTACTGTGTCCATTCAGTTCTGAGGCTTACACAGCTCTGTCACACAGTAGTTAATTACCATATTTTTCGGACTATAAGACACACTTTTTTCCCCCAGAAATATGGGGGAAAATGTGACTGCGTCTTATGGTGTGAATATATGCTTGGCACCGCCCCCTGTCGTGCTCCGCGGCCTCGGCCTTAGGAAATGCCGTGGCTTCGGCCTAACTCCGGAGCAGCGGCCATCTTGGTGCACCCGCCATTTGCAATGTGATCACTCCGTCAAACGACTTTGTCCTGTAGTAAAGTCTGAGCCAGTGGGAGGAGACATGTTGCATGGCATGGAGGTGGAATAGGTTGAGCTGGTCTTCACACAGGTTGCCATTAATCCCTGTAGGCAACTTCAACCGTATATCCAGAACCAAATATTCTTTCTTTGAAATTGAAATTCTCTACGCTATCGTAAGTTTTATACATTGTGCTACAATACTATGCATATCTAGGAAGTTAGAGGTTATCAATCTAGTTAGTTTTGTCATGTGTAAGAATTAATATGCATTAAATATTATGTATTTATATCACCCTAAACACTTACCCCCAGTTGCTCCCCCTGAAGCAGACCCTTTGTCAGGACCAGGAACTGAATCCACAACTTCTGCTATGTCCGGCGGTGGCTCTTCTTGCTGAGCCACCTGAAGATGCTGGACAGTAGGGATGAGCCGAACAACCCTCAGTTCAGTTTGCGGCAGAACAGGCGAGCAGACAAAAAATTATTGCGAACACCATTAAAGTCTATGGGACTCGAACGTGAAAAATCAAAAATGCTAATTTTGAAAACAGGAGTGCTTTATTTCAAAAATATCATAACAGAATACAAAACAACATAAGGCATAGGAACAACTCAATCGTACCGACAAGCAGTTACAGATTAGCATGGTAGTTCAGAGTGTCATACAATAGAAGAAGGATATTCGAATACCCCTACAATGAGGCCCAGAGCAGATCATCCGGCAATAGACGTAATACAGAAGATATACCCAAACATATAAGCTGAGAACAACCCAGTAGTCATCATTGGAAGGAAAAAGGGGTAGGGGCGGAGGAGGGAAGAAGCAACATAGGGGGAACACAGGGGGGGGGGACCCCCCGAGGGGGGGGGACCCACCAAAGGGGAGGAGGGGGAGGAGGGGGAGGGGGGGGGAAGCAAACCCCGGGAAACTGAAGGGCAGGCAATCCAAGATCCCAACTCCATCCTCATGTGGCTGCCCCGGAGGTCCACGGGAGCCAGATCTTGTCAAACTTCCACGGACAACCCTGATTATGGTACGTTAGTTTGTATAATGGGAGGGCAGCATCAACTGCACGTTCCCATTGGGCTACACTTGGGGGGCGCTCCGAGAGCCACTTGCACAAAATCGCCTTCTTCGCATAGAAGAGGAGATAGGAGGTCAATAGTTTAGAGTAATATGGTGTGAGTTCATCCGGATGAATTCCCAATAAGGCTAGTTCAGGAGTCCGAGGGACCCCTAACCCCAGCCGGATATTCAAGTGATCAAAAACGCCTAACCAGAAGTCCTCCAGCCACCGACACTCCCAGAACATATGCAGGAACGTTCCAACCTCAGTTCGACACCTGGGGCAATAGGGGTCTCTAGTGGGATATATTCTTGACAAACGTACAGGTGTGAGGTACACCCGATGGAGAAATTTCGTCTGGATGAGTTTATCACTTGCTGATATGGCCAGTTTAGTGCCCCTCTCCAGGCATTCCTCCCAGTCTTCCTTCTCCAGAGCAGGGATATCAGCTTGCCATTTGGACCAAAGCAAATTCAACCTCGCCGGTTCAGCCGGGAAGACCACCCGGTACAGATCCGAGAGAGGTTTTTTTGGGCCCTCCCCTGTGAATAATTCCTCCAGGGGAGTGGACTGCAGGGTTGGGGACACAGAGAACTGAGCTCTAACCGCATGCCGCAGCTGGAGGTATCTGAAATACATCCAACCAGGCAGAGCGTGCGATTCTGCCAGCCGAGCAAAAGGAGGCAACCCTCACGACGACAGGATATCGCCCAGCGTAGAGATTCCAAATCGCGCCCAAACCTGCGGATCCGGGATTGACCTAAAGTGCGGCAGGGTTGGGTTATCCCACAGTGGCTGGGCCGGAGACCAGCAGTCCGGTCTCGCAAACCTCCTCCCCGCTACTCGCCAAACCCTGAGCGTCGTCCTCGTCGGGCCGGGGAGCGCCGTGTTTACCGCCACCCCCCTGTAAACCAGCCCCTGCAGGTCCGTAAGCGAGCCCACAACAGCCGCCTCCAGTCTTACAGCCCCGTTCGATCTCGACGCCACAAACCACCACGAAACCATAACCAGTATAGCCGCCCAGTAGTAAGCCCTTAAGTTGGGGAGAGAGAGGCCGCCCACACTCGTTGGAGACTGTAGAACAGATCTAGCCAGCCTGGGGGACGATCCGTTCCATATAAAAGACCCAATGAGCTTATCCGCCTCCCTGAAAAAAGACCCCGGAATCCAGCTGGGACAATTACGAAAAATATAATTGAATTTAGGGAGGAGTACCATTTTCAAAATATTTATGCGCCCTATGAGATTCAATGGGAGTCCGGACCAGGATTGGCACCTCTCCCGCAGTGTGCGGAGAAGAGGGAGGACATTTAGAGCATAGTACCGGGCAGGATCCCTAGTCACCGTCACCCCGAGATATTTGAATTCGGTAGCCCTCTGCAAAGGGATACCACCGGCCGGTGTGGACATCCGGTCATCCACAGGGAACAAGATTGATTTGGACCAATTTATACAAATTCCCGAAAAGGAACCAAATTTGTTAAAAATCTCGAGAGCCTCTGATAGCGACGGACCCGTATCATTTAAATAAAGAAGGGCGTCGTCAGCGTACAGGGAAATCCGTTCTTCCAGGCCCCCCTTCCGAAAACCCCTAATAACCGACGACTCTCTAATAAGGATTGCCAGGGGTTCCAGGGCCAGGGCAAACAACCCCGGCGATAGAGGGCACCCCTGCCGGGTACCCCTCTGCAGGGAGAGGGGCTCCGATAGCCAAGCGTTAGTGCGCACCCTGGCCCTGGGAGCCCTGTAAAGCAATCTGATCCATCTCGTAAATACAGGGCCGAACCCGAAGCAACCGAGCACCTCCCAGAGGAAACCCCACTCCACCGAGTCAAATGCCTTCTCGGCATCGAGAGAGGCAATTGCACGGGACCCCGGTGTCTCATGAACTATAGAGAGGTTAAGGAACAAACGCCTAATGTTGATATCGGTGCCTTTTCCAGGCATAAAACCCGTTTGATCAGCGTGGATCAGGGTCGAAATCACCGAGTTCAATCTAGTGGCCAGAATCTTCGCTAATAACTTGGCATCCACATTTAAAAGAGAAATTGGACGGTAAGCCCCACAATCCCGAGGGTCCTTGCCCGGTTTTGGAATGAGGACAATGATAGCATCCCTCATAGAGTCCGGGAGGGAGTCCTCATCTCCAAGCCCGTCAAGGAGGCGCTTAAATTTAGGAGCCAGCACATCGCTATGTTGGGAGTAAAACTCCGCCGGTAGACCGTCAGCACCCGGAGCCTTGCCCGCTTGAAGGCCTCCAATCGCCAATTGGATCTCCTCCAGCGTAATCGCCCCGTCTAGCATCGTCCTCTGCTCTGCAGACAATACCGGAAAGGGGATGCCCGCCAGATAGTCCGTCAGTGCTGCATCTGAATGACCCCGCCTAGACTCATACACCCCTTTAAAAAATTCGTAAAATCTATTATTAATGTCTTCAGGGGAGGTGAGCTCCCGTCCCTGAGCATCTCGAACACTGGCAATGTGTGTGGAAGCCGAGCGAACCCTCGCCAGCCATGCCAACAGCCTACCGTTCTTGTTGCCATGTTCAAAGATCCGCTGCTTAGAGTGTAGCAGCGAATCCTGAGTCTGAGAAACAGCCAGTAGGGACACATCTCGGACCGCCTCCTGCCACTTCCGATAGGCCTCCTCCCCTCCCGTGCGAACATACTCTGCCTCCCACCTGCCACACCTCCCCTCCAGGTCCGTAAGGGATTTAGACTCTTCCCTGCGCTGTGAGGCAATATTGGAGATGTAATGTCCCCGGAGCACCGCTTTAAATGAGTCCCACACAATAGAGCCCTTCTCAAAGTCAGCATTATGCTGCCAAAAATTACTGACAGCCTCTTCAGTACTCTCCCGCAACCGCTCATCAGTGGCCCAGAACCCTGACAAACGCCACACCCTCGAATTAGGCGGGCGGGACAATGATAAGGTAAGCATGAGTGGGGCATGGTCAGAGATTCCCCTAGGCAGGTGTCGCACAGACCTGGTCCATCTCAGAGCCCCAGGAGAGGCATAGGCCAGGTCTATGCGAGACATCGCCCGGTGAGTAGCAGAGTGGCAAGTGAATTCACGGTCACTGGGATGAAAGTGGCGCCAGAGATCGGTGAGAGAGAAGGTGTCAGCCCAACTCTGAATTTCCCCACTAGCCCGGGAGGTAGAGCGCAGTCTGTCCAGGTCCTGCTGAGGCACCAAGTTAAAATCCCCAACCAAGAGAATCTCCGAGGTGTGAAACCCCAAGGCCAAATGCATGATATCATATAACAACTGCCCATTTGCCGGGGGGGGGGGGAGGTAGAGGCCCACCAACACCATATCTTTATCATATACAGACAAATGTAGAAGCACAAACCGGCCCCCAGGGTCCGTCCGCACCTCCTTGACCTGGACCGGGAGGGACCTGTGGATCAGGACACTGACACCTCTAGCGTAGTTGGAATAAGTGGCGTGGTAGTGAGTGCCCACCCAGGCCCTACGGACCCCAAGTACCCGCGAGCCAAGCAGGTGGGTTTCTTGAAGTATACAAATGTGGGGGTTGAATCTCTGCAAAAATTTGAACACTAAGGAACGTTTAGTCGCCGAGTTAAGGCCTCGGACATTCCAAGAGATAAGCGAGATCTCACCCATCAGGCCAGGGAAGCATAGCAAGTGTCACAATCCACAGGATCCCCCCCCACCCCAAACCCCCCCCAACAGACCCCCAAAGAACAGTGCATGTCGAACATATCCATACCAAGCTATATAGAAAAATGAGCATGTCCCCTTGAGCCACAAAGACACTCCAACAGTAAAAAAAAACAACAAAAAGAAAGAAAAAAAAAAGCAAAAACACAGCCCCATCTGCAACGGCAGATATAAACAGTCCCCCCCTCCCCGCACCCCCCCCCAAATCCGGGGGCACCTTAATCCCCCAAACTAATAACCAAAGCATCTGCTATGGAGGGCACAGAAACATAGCGTGAGGTTCTGTGCAAAGGCACCAGTGGGCCATAGAGATGCTGACCAAGTGTAACAAATCTCCCACCACCCGATGGGGTTCCAAACTTTCGTTGTAACAGATAGTCCCGGAACAACCTCCCCTAGCGGGATACCTACGGGGGAGAAAGTAACCAGTTTAATAGCAAAGCATACACTAGATACATTATATCCCCGGGCTCCAAGCGGCCTCAAGTCCAGGACAATAAAGAAAGCACTTCTCGTGTGTTACTCTCCGCCAAAGCAGCGCATATCGTCCATGGGTCCATGTCTTCGAAGCACCGCCACCGAGTCCAGACCGTGCAAACAGGCTCCAGCAAATCCATCGGAGGTAAACAATCACAGGCTACGATCCGAAAAGGGGGGCCCACGGCAACTGCAGTAGGTATGAACATCAGCCGTTCGAGCCAGCAACTGACGATAACAATGCAGGCGTGCGCTTCCAAAACGTTCGTTTAGAGCAAATGTACAGTGGGCAAGTCACGAATACAAGGAGCAATAGATCCCCTCGGAACTCACGACTAACAGGAGAGTCTCACATATGAGGTAAGTAAGAGAGGCCGGGGAGAGAAAAGGACAGGTAAACAAGGACAGAGATGACATCGGACGCGTACCTCCACCACCGAAGCTCACCGACGCGGAGGGAGGGAGTCCAGCCAGGCTGCAGCCTCACGCGGGTCAGTAAAAAATTTGGTAGCCTCTCCATCTTGCACCCGCAGCCGGGCCGGGAAGAGAACGCTGTACTTGATATTACGAGCGCGCAGACCAGCCTTCACATGATCGAACGACCTTCGCAGCTTCTGTGTCTCCAGGGAGTAATCCGGGAACAGCATTAAGGTAGCATTCTGATATTTAAGATCTCCCGTCCGACGGGCCGCCCGGAGTGCTTCATCACGATCCCGAAAATGCAGAAGCCGAAAGATGAGTGTGCGCGGCCGCGCACCCGGAGGACCCGGGGTGGGGGGAACCCGATGCGCCCTCTCCACTGTAAAGTAGGACGAGAATTGCGCCTCAGGAAGAAGGCCTCGCAGCAACTCTTCCACAAATACGGTAGGGTTCCTTCCCTCAACTCCCTCAGGCAGGCCAACGATGCGGAGATTGTTCCGTCGGTTCCTGTTCTCGGCGTCCTCAGCCTTATACTCCAGGGCCCGCACTCGCGTGTGGAGGGTGCGTATGGACTCCACGTGTTCCGAGGCAAGGTCCTCCACTCTGCTCACGCGTTGCTCCGTCTCCGTCACCCGCGACCTCAGCTTGTCCAGGTCCTGTCGGACCAGGCCAACATCCAGCTGCACAGCCTCAATTTTGTTAGTCAGCGCCGCCTGACAAGAGGCAATGGCCGCCATGACCTCCCGGAATCCAATCTCGGCGTCCACCTCCCGGTCCTCCATCTCAGTTTGGGACGCCATATTGCGCGCCTGCACGAGGGGAGCCGCCGCCTGCAGGGCCAGGGCCGGGGCTTGGTCTGAGTAGGAATGCCTTTTCCCCTTGCGTTTCGTCCTGCCTGACATCCGGAGCTCAGGGATGCAGGTATCGGGTGGGTTCAAAATGCAGAAAGTAGTAGCCGGATAAAAAAGGTCAGCAGAGCTCTGGCAACCACAACCTCTCAGGTCGCCATCTTGGACACGCCCCCCAAAAAATGCTAATTTTAAAGGCTAATATGCAAGTTATTGCCATAAAAACAGTTTGGGGACCCGGGTCCTGCCCCAGGGGACATGTATCAATGCAAAAAGAAGTTTTAAAACTGGACGTTTTTTCGGAAGCAGTGATTTTAAGAATGCTTAAAGTGAAACAATAAAAGTTTAACATTGTTTTAAATATCGGGCCTGGGGGGTGTCTATAGTATGCCTGTAAAGTGGCGCATTTTTCCCGTGTTTAGAACAGTCCCTGCACAAAATGACATTTCTAAAGGAAAAAAAGTAATTTAAAACTGCTTGCAGATGTAATGTAATGTTGCCCCCCCCCCCCCAGCCCATTACCAGGCCCTTTGGATCTGGTATGGATAAGGAGATTAACCACTTTCAGACCGGACCATTTTGCTGGTAAATGACCAGAGGTCTTTTTACACTTTGGCACTGCGCTGCTTTAACTGGTAATTGCGCGGTCATGCAATGTTGTACCCAAACAAAATTTGCGTCCTTTTCTTCCCACAAATAGAGCTTTCTTTTGATGGTATTTGATTGCCTCTGCGATTTTTATTTTTTGCGATATAAACGTAAAAAGACCGCAAATTTTGAAAAAAAATGATATTTTCTACTTTTTGTTATTAGAAAAATCCAATAAACTCAATTTTAGTCATACATTTAGGCCAAAATGTATTCAGCCACATGTCTTTGGTAAAAAAAAAGTCAATAATTGTATATTTATTGGTTTGCGCAAAAGTTGTCACATCTACAAACTAAGGTACGTTTTCTGGAATTTACGCAGCTTTTAGTTTACGACTGCCTATCTCATTTCTTGAGGTGCTAAAATGGCAGGGCAGTACAAAACCCCCCCAAATGACCCCATTTTGGAAAGTAGACCCCCTAAGGAAATTGATAAGAGGCATGTTGAGCCCATTGAATATTTTATTTTTTTGCCTCAAGCGATTGAATAATGACAAAAAAAAAATTTTTTTTTTTTTTTTACACAAAGTTGTCACTAAATGATATATTGCTCACACATGCTATGGGCGTATGTGAAATGACACCCCAAAATAAATTCTGCTGCTTCTCCTGAGTATGGGGATACCACATATGTGGGACTTTTTGGGAGCCTAGCCGCGTACGGGGCCCCGAAAACCAAGCACCGCCTTCAGGCTTTCTAAGGGCGTAAATTTTTGAGTTCACTTCTCACTACCTATTACAGTTTTGAAGGCCATAAAATGCCAAGATGGCACAAAACCCCCACAAATGACCCCATTTTAGAAAGTAGACACCCCAAGCTATTTGCTGAGAGGCATGTTGAGTTCATGGAATATTTTATATTTTGCCACAAGTTGCGGGAAAATTACAAACTTTTTTTTTTTTTTTTTTTTTTAACAAAGTTGTCACTAAATGATATATTGCTCATGCATGCCATGGGCATATGTGAAATGACACCCCAAAATAAATTCTGCTGCTTCTCCTGAGTACGGGGATACCACATATGTGGGACTTTTTGGGAGCCTAGCCGCGTACGGGGCCCCGAAAACCAAGCACCGCCTTCAGGCTTTCTAAGGGCGTTACAGTTTTGAAGGCCATAAAATGCCAAGATGGCACAAACCCCCCCCAAATGACCCCATTTTGGAAAGTAGACACCCCTAAATTTAGGGGTACACTAGTGAGACTAGGTAATAAATGGTGGGTGCCCTGAAACTATAAAAAAATAACTAACCAACCAGCGTCACCTGTAACAGTTATATGGTGATCACTGGTGAAAGGGTTAACTAGGGGGCAATTAGGGGGCTTTATGCGGTAGTATATGGGGGTCCCTGGCGCTATAAAAAGCTGCAGCGAACCTAAATACCTACCTGCCTAACTAGCGTCACCTGTGACACTAATACAGCGATCAGAAAAACGATCGCTTATTAGGCTGGGTTCACACTGGAGCGATGCGGGAACGCCACGAATGCGCGGCGGGTTCCCGCATCGCATGCCTCCCGGCGGCAGTTCACACTGCCCTATGCGAACTGCTGGGAGTGTCAGTGAAATGTTACTGACACCCCCAGATCAGTTCGCATATCGCAGTGCGATCTGCAAACTCGGATCGCATGGTGTGAACACCCATGCGATCCGATTCTGCTGCGGGCCAAAAAAAGGGTCCCGTGCGAATTTGCGGCGGGTGCGGCGGGTGCGGCGAATGGCTGAACTCGAATCGCACAGAGATCGGATGTGATTTGCACTGCAGTGCGGTGCGAATCACATCCGTTCTCATAAACCGCTGCAATGTGAACCCAGCCTTAGTGACACTGGCGACGGGGGGTGATCACGGGGTTAAACCTTTATTGGGGGGGTTAGGGGGGTACCTTAGAACTAAAGGGGGCTAACCCTAACTGCCCTAACAGTTATTAGTCACAAATGACACCCGCCGGGTGATCAGGGGGTTAAACCTTTATTAGGTAATAAATGGCGGGTGCCCTGAAACTATAAAAAAATAACTAACCAACCAGCGTCACCTGTAACAGTTATATGGTGATCACTGGTGAAAGGGTTAACTAGGGGGCAATCAGGGGGCTTTATGCGGTAGTATATGGGGGTCCCTGGCGCTATAAAAAGCTGCGGCGAACCTAAATACCTACCTGCCTAACTAGCGTCACCTGTGACACTAATACGGCGATCAGAAAAATGATCGCTTATTAGGCTGGGTTCACACTGGAGCGATGCGGAAACGCCGCGAATCCGCGGCGGGTTCCCGCATCGCATGCCTCCCGGCGGCAGTTCACACTGCCCTATGCGAACTGCTGGGAGTGTCAGTGAAATGTTACTGACACCCCCAGATCGCAGTGCGATCTGCAAACTCGGATCGCATGGTGTGAACACCCATGCGATCCGATTCTGCTGCGGGCCAAAAAAAGGGTCCCGTGCGAATTTGCGGCGGGTGCGGCGGGTGCGGCGAATGGCTGAACTCGAATCGCACAGAGATCGGATGTGATTTGCACTGCAGTGCGGTGCGAATCACATCCGTTCTCATAAACCGCTGCAATGTGAACCCAGCCTTAGTGACACTGGCGACGGGGGGTGATCACGGGGTTAAACCTTTATTGGGGGGGTTAGGGGGGTACATTAGAACTAAAGGGGGCTAACTCTAACTGCCCTAACAGTTATTACAGTCACAAATGACACCAATGCAAAAAAAAAAAAATGACATTGGTGTCACTGTGACTGGGGGGCAGGGGTAATTGGGGGGGTGATCGGGGGGTAAAGGGGGGGTGTGAGTGTGCCTGGCATGTTCTACTGTGTGTGTAGAGTGTTGGTGCAACTTACTGATCCGCTCTCCTCCGTGTCGGAACGAAAAATACCGACACGGAGGAGAGAATACATCACTTCCTCTCCTGTGTTTACATTACAGGAGAGGAAGTGATGTCACCGGGGATTTCTATTTGTCGGGAGCGATCGCGAGGGGGTGGCCATGAATGAATGGCCGTCCCCTCGTCCGGGATCGCTCCCGAACGAATACCGACCGCCGCAGGCACCGGGCGGGGGCCCGATAGGGCCCCCGACCCGCGGGAGGCAAGGGACGTACATGTATGTCCTTATGCCTGCCCGTGCCATTGTACCGACGTACATCGGCGTGCGGCGGTCGGCAACTGGTTAAGGAGAACCCCGCACCTAAATAAAAAAAAAAGGTGTGGGGCCCCCAGGCCCTATATACTCTGAACAAAAATCTAGTTTTAAGCTTTTTGGATAATATAGGGAAGGGTTATCACCCCTGTAACATTTGTTTTTCTGTCTGTGCCCCTGTTCAGAAGATTTCACCTCACTTTCTGTCCCAATGACAATTGAATTTTTTAAATTTTGGGTTATTAGGGAAACAAGGATTGGTGATAAAGCATCAGTGGGGGCAGAAAAATTGGGCCTTAAGTGGTGGTGGCGGTGGTGGCACAACACTGTAACCCCCTCACAGATACTTTTGGTGGGAGCGCAGGAACGGGCCCTGCTGTGAAATATTAGATCAAAAATCGTAATTACATGCCCCTGTTAAACAGGGGCAGAAAACTTGGGCCTTAGGCAGTGGGGGTGGTGGTGCCACAACACTTTAACTCCTCACAGATACTCTTGGTGGGTGCAGGAATGGGCCCTGCTGTGAAATATTAGATAAAAAATTGTAATTACAATACAGTGCAGCCGTAGTGCAGTTGCTACTACCACAGTACACAATACAGTGCAGCCATAGTGCAGTTGCTACTACTTTTCTGGTGCTGTACACAGTACACAATACAGTGTAGTGAGTTGTTGCAAAACAAAATATACTTCATGTACAGAAGGCCACCAAGGAGAGGCAGAAGCTCAGAGGCCACTAAAAGAGGGCAAGCAGGCCCTGTGTCTACACTTAACAGTGCTGGTTATGGACATGGTGCGTCCTCTGCCAGTGGCCATGGGGCACACTTGTACTTTTTTTCTGCTGCTGGCTGTGTTATTAAGCCAGAACAGGCAGAAGAGTTGGTGGAGTGGATAACAAAGCTGTCCTCATCCTCCTCATTAGGGATGAGCCGAACACCCCCCAGTTCGGTTCGCAGCAGAACCTTCGAACGGACCTAAAATTCGTACAAACTTTAGAACCCCATTAAAGTCTATTGGACTCGAACGTTCAAAATCAAAAGTGCTAATTTTAAAGGCTAATATGCAAGATATTGTCCTATAAAGGGTTTGGGGACCCGGCTCCTGCCCCAGATGCCCGTATTACAAACACAGAACAACACCAGCAATCAGGGCTGGACTGGGACCGAAATTTGGCCCTGGACTTCATGCAGACCGGCCCAGATACATTTTGAGTGTCCCATCAGCACTCCCTTATATCAGAGTGTCCCATCACCAGCCCCCTTACAACAGAGTGTCCCATCAGCACCCCTTACATCAGAGTGTCCCATCAGCACCCCTTACATCAGAGTGTCCCATCAGCACCCCTTACATCAGAGTGTCCCATCAGCACCCCTTACATCAGAGTGTCCCATCAGCACCCCTTACATCAGAGTGTCCCATCACCAGCCCCCTTACAACAGAGTGTCCCATCACCAGCCCCCTTACAACAGAGTGTCCCATCACCAGCCCCCTTACAACAGAGTGTCCCATCACCAGCCCCCTTACATCAGAGTGGCCCATCACCAGCCCCCTTACATCAGAGTGGCCCACTGAGCCATCGGCCCACCGGGAAACTCCCGGTAGTCCCAATGGCCAGTACATGCCTGCCAGCAATAAGGGGTAGCTTCGGGTGTATACTGTGCAGGAGGCACACAACACCCACTGTAAATGCTGCAGATGCCTGTGTTACAGAAACAGAACAACACCAGCAATAAGGGGTAGCTTCAGGTGTATGCTGTGCACACAACACCCACTTTAACATCGCTAGGTTCCCAAGCAAAAATACACTGTCGCTGCCTATCTTGCACTTTCCCTGCAGGCCAACACACTACGCAAGGCCGCCGCGCTGGTGGCCTTATATAGTGTGGGGCGTGTACTAAACCCTCCTGAGCTATAATTGCCTGTGGCCAATTATGGCTCTCCTCATTGCCGGCGCTGTAATTGGCCAAGCATGCGGGGTCACATCATGAGCCAATTATGAGCCAGCAATGCACTGCAATAGCGTAGTGCATTGTGGGCCGTTCGCGCCACACGAATATGGTATGAACGGTCCACAAAGTTCTGAATTCCCCAAACAGGCGAACGGCCCATGTTCGAGTCGAACATCGAGCTCATCCCTACTCCTCATCATCTGTCAACCAGGCTCAGAGTAGTTTTCTTTCCTATGCAGCTGCCAAAGCGGCCTATTCCACCGGCTCCTTGTCCACAGTCACTCCTTCCGTAGCTCCACCATCATGCATTTAGGAGTCCCCCTGAACTATTCAACCACAGTGTCGGGTACATGCTGCTGGAGGATGCCCAGTGATTCGAAGGCTCCAATGTTGGTTCCCAGGTTGAGGAAGGGAGTAACGTGAGCCTAGAGAGAGGGGGTGCCCAAGAAGAACAAGAAACTGGCAGTAATGTTCCCCCAGCTTCAGCATAGTGCCAAGTTTGCTCTATTGACGAGGAGGGAGGGGATGATGAGGTCACTGACTCTACTTGGGTGCCTGATAGAATAGAGGAGGAGGCACAACTGCAACAAGGCAGGATGTCCTCTAGGGGGCAGGTTCCATTCTGATGGTTGCTCTCCCATAAAAGTGTGTTTCCCTCCCATCTAGTCTGTGTATATCATTACATGCTGATGCCTCATTGGTTGGCATAGCGTGGCTCTGATTGGTGAGCTTCCCTATTCCTGGTTAAGGACTGGCTACATCTCCAATTCCTATACTTTGCATAAGTCAGTCCCCTTTAATGAAAATCCTTGTGACTATGCTGAGCAGGAGCTTAACTCGGGACGTTAAGTATTGATTACGGGTTGGCCTTCCTTCATTGCATATCCCAGAATGGGATCCTTTGAAGTGAGTATGTGTAAAGCAATGAGGTTTGGATCCCATTGTTTGTATACACAAGCCTAGGCACTAGTTTGTCTGGTCTACCAGAGATTTCTGTGAAGATAATATGTTCCGCCCTACATAGATAAAAGCTAAATGAAATATATTCATAATTGCAATATTTGACAGTTATTAATGTAGATTTCACATAAACTCATAAGGCAAAAAGTCCGTTGGCAACAGCACTTGAAAGACCCACATCAAAGTAAAAGGCGGACTTGCTTCTCATCTGGGATCTCCAACCCTACTATACCTCCAGTCCTCTCAAAAACCTACACTGAGAGGAATGAAGGTATAGTAATAGGTGCCCCAAGTACTTGCCGCCAATCTGCTAGCAGTACACCATCATGTGATTTTAGCAGGCAAATTTCCCTACCCCAGTTGCTAAACTGTAAAAAGAAATTCGGTCCCAGCCATCCGCATGCTCAGCATCTGAGTGCTAGCTTGGCCAAATTTCTAGCACTGCAACTACTGCCTTTTCAGCTGGTAGACTCTACCCCCTTTTGTGAATTTGTGGAATGTACTGTACCTCAGTTGCAGTTTCCAAAATGCCATTTCTTTTCACGGAAGGCCATTCCAGCTCTCTACCGGCATGTGGAAGGCAATGTTTTTGTCTTGTTGGACGAGACAGTCAGCAGTAAAGTCTATATTACCGCAGACTCATGGTCTAGCAGGCATGGGCAGGGATGTTACCTTTCCTTCACGGTGCACTGGGTAACTCTGCTGGCAACTAGGAAGGATGCAGGACAGGGTTCAGTATTGTTGGAGCTTGTTCCGCCACCACGCTTCCAAAATGCTAGCGATGATTGTGCCACAGCTTTCTCCTCCACCCCCTCCTCTTCTTCTTCCTTTTTGGCCCCTTCTGCAGATTTGTTCTCTGAAGCAGCGGTGCTCCGTAAGCATTCAAGGGGCTACGCAAGCACAAAAAGATGCCATGCAGTGCATGAGTTACATAGTTACATAGTAGGTGAGGTTGAAAAAAGACACAGTCCAACCTATGTGTGTGATTATATGTCAGTATTACATTGTATATATGTTGCGGTCATTCAGGTGCTTATCTAATAGTTTCTTAAAACTATCGATGCCCCCCGCTGAGAACACCACCTGTGGAAGGGAATTCCACATCCTTGCCACTCTTACAGTAAAGAACCCTCTACATAGTTTAAGGTTAAATCACTGCTTTTGGGACAGGAGCCACACTGGGGCAGAGATTCTGTTAGCTCTGCAGGGGCAGGCTCAGAGGTGCTTGACGCCATGCCAGCTTCAGCCAGAAATGGTTGTATGCGACAATGGCACCAACCTTCTCTCCACCCTCCGACAGGGATATTTGACCCATGTTCCATGTTTGGCACACATCCTGAATTTGGTGGTGCAGCAGTTCTTGAGCATTTACCTAGGCTTACAAGATCTCCTGAGGCAGGCCAGAAAAGTCTGTGGTCATTTCCAATGGTCATACAATGCTAGTGCTCATCTGGCTGACATTGAAAGGGAATGCAACCTGCCCACCAACCGGCCTCATTAGTGACATGTCCACCAGGTGGAATTCAACGTTGGTGAATATGCAGCAGAGGGCCGTAAACGGGTACCTGTGTGAGTATAGCACCAGGACAGGGTCAGGGGAGCTTGGCTTCTTTTCGCCACACCAGTGGCTACTGATCAAGGATGTATGCACTGTCCTGTCACCATGTGATGAGGCCACAAGGATGGTGAGCAGCGACAATGCATGCATCAGTGATACTGTCCCTCTTATCTTCCTGTTAGAGCACACACTTCATGGAATAATGGACAGGGCACTTGAGGCCTAACAGTGGGAGGAAGAGGAGGACTTCCTTACCTCTCAAGGCCCCCTTTATCTAGATATTATTCCGGCAGGCCCGCCAAACACACAGAAAGAAGAGGAGGAGGATTGTGTTAGCATGGACGTGGAAGATAACACTCAGCAGCAGTCTTCAAGGGATGGTTTTCAGTCCCCAGAAACCCAAGGAGTTGTACGTGGCTGGGAGGAGGTTGTTACGGATCATGTGATCCTTAGTGACCCAGAGGACTCAGAATCGAATGCCTCTGCAAACTTTTGCAGGCTTTGCAGAATCAGGGAGGCCATGCAGCGTAAGGACCCTAGGATTCTTGGTATCAAAGAGAGGGTATCAAAGAGAGGGATCATTACTGACTGGCAACCCTTCTTGATCCATGTTAAGGTAAGGTTGCAGAACTCATCCTGCCTTCGCAGAGGGAGGAGAGGATGAAACATCTTCAGGATACCTTGAAGAAAGGTTTGTGCAATGTATTTCCAGACCTTGTGAGGTTACAAGTTCCTGGTGTTGGACAATGTGTTGCTGAGGCTTCATTCAGTCAGAGGAAGAGCAGTGGAGAAGGTGGCCAGCTGACCAATACCTTTAGACAATTTTTTAGTCCTCAGCGCCAAGGTCTGAACGGTTCAAGCAATCATCGCCAGCGTCTGCATTCCATGGTGCAGGAATATCTAGGGGCAAGAGCAGACTTGGAGACCTTTCCAACAGAGCATCCACTGGGTTACTGGGTCTTGAGGATGGACCACTGGCCAGAACTAGCTCAATATGCAATTGAGCTACTGGCCTGTCCTGCATCCAGTGTTCTTTCTGAATACACATTCAGTACTGCTGGAGGGTTTGTAACGGATCATAGAGTGCGCCTGTCCACAGACTCCGTTGATAGGCTCACATTCATAAAAATCAATCAGTCTTGGATCAGAAGCAGCTATCAAGCACCTGATGCTGATTTAACTGATTGATTTTTCTATGGATGCGGGATCCCTTGAAGACTGCCTATGCTGAGTGACTATCCTATTCTTCCTGAATCTTGATGATGCTAGCTTTCAACAATATTTTTGGTTTAGGGCACCACCACCACTTTTTCTGTCCCTGTTTAAGGGCATGTAATTAAAATTTTTAATCTAATATTTCACAGCAGGACCCGTTCCTGTGCCCAACAAGAGTATCCTTGAGGGGTTACAGTGTTGTGGCACCACCACCACCAAAGGCCCAATTTTTCTGCCCCTGTCCCAGCAGCAGAAAAAAAGGACAAGCGTGCCCCACGGCCACCTGCAGAAGATGCACCATGTCCATAACCAGCACTGTGGACTGTAGACACAGAGCCTGTTTGCCCTCTCTTAGTGGCCTGTGAGCGTCTGCTGCTCCTTGGTGGCGTTCCGGACATGATGGGGATTTTGGTTTGCAACACCACACTACACTGTATTGTGTACTGTGTACACCACCAGAAAAGTAGTAGCTACTGCACTAGGGGTGCACGGTACTGTGTACTGTGTGCACCACCTGAAGTATATTAGAAAAAGTACACCCGGAATGGCCTGCAATCAGATATAGCTAAACTGTATGCAGTGTATATATATATATATATATATATATATATATACACACGAGACTGTATGTATATATATATATATATATATAAAATACACTGCAGCTAACTGAATAACCTGCCTGCCAGAAGTATATTAGAAAACGTACACCAGGAACCACAGCTAACTGAATAACCTGCCTGCCAGAAGTATATTAGAAAATGTACACCAGGAACGGCCTGCAGTCAGATATAGCTAAACTGTATGCAGTGGATATATATATATATATATACAGTATATATATATATATATATATATATATATCATTTTCTTTAGCAAAGCTTTTCCCCTGACACCATGCTGTGTGGATGCAATGGTCTCTCTGCAGAAGTCAGACATTGCTCCGCTGAGTCAGACCTACTGTATACCTCACAGGATACATTCACACCAGATGCAATGTGTAATACATTTTTGAATGCATTCCAACTGCATTGACAATTCAAAATGAATGTTAGCTATCGATCATAGTTCACACACCAGTTCATTGTGGCGCAGCACAGTGAAAAAAAAGTGCAACATGCTGCATTTTTTTGGATGTATGAATGCACGTGAATGCCGGGAAAGAAATGCACATAAATGGGACTCTGGGAATAAAAAACATGTTTGGCTTCCTTGATGACCTATTTTTCACTATGTCTAAAACATTTAGAAAAAATGAACTTCAAACACATGTCAAATGCATAAAAAACATGCAGTTTCTGGTGTGAAAGGGCCCCTACCTGGAGAGCTCTTACTCTGACTCAGCAGAGGGCATGTGGGACCTCTGCAGAGAGACTACTGCTTAACGAGAGAGAGAGAGAGAGAGAGAGAGAGAGAGAGAGAGAGAGGAACAGGCTTTCCTACTCAGACTGTAGCTGCTTTCTAAAGAAAATGAACTGCAAGACCTTTTTTGCTGATGCACCTGAAATGTATTTAGCTGTTTTGAACCGAAAGTTCAATTGCACTTTTTATAATCGCAATGCTATTTGTCGGATTTTAACTTTGTTGACGTTAGATAGATTTATCCCCAAACACAGCATATATAGAAGCACTTGTTAAATAATTTTAAGCAATCTATTAACCTTCAATTGTGGCTACATTGAAAACTAGTTAGCATAATTATCGCTGTTGATCATTTGAGATGCTAGCTGACAATCTCTGCTCTTAATGCCGGTGCCTATTATTCTCTTCTACTTTGCTTGGAACACAGCTGACATTCCTTGTATTTTATCCCACATTATAGCCTCGGCCATAGTAGCACTGAACACACTGGTTGCCATGGCATTAGCCATTAGTAAGAAAGGGTTGAAAATAACATGACTGTGGTTTCTGCATAGGCCAGAGACTGAGATTTAGGCTTGGAGAGAACATTCGATTTTTCATAAACTCTGACTCCATCTTGTGTTGGAGAGCTCTGCCAGAACTTATATGGTGATTACGGATTGGACCAATTTATATCCAACTTTGCCTTTTGAGCTGCTATGGTAATAAATGTGTACTAATCCATCAAAAAAAGTGTATTTGTGTATGAAAAGAAGATACATCCCCATCACATTCTCATACGTGTGCATTACCAATTATAATATATGTTATATATACATGCCAAATTATATATACAAAAAATATAAGTCTTTCAACAATCCAGTGTTTTGTTTTTAAAATACCAAATATATATAAAAAAATATGAATAAAGTCTCTCAATAAACCCGTGTCTTGTTGCCATTTCACCCTTTCGCCTTTAAAAATGCTGGTGACCACCACCGGATGTGCTCTCATCTAGACATGATGACCTTACATGCTCTGGAGGGTCTAACAAGGATTTTGTCCTTCTCGGAGGACTTATCCACACTTCATGGGTTCAAAGGAATCACTCTTTCCTTGTGTTTATTTATTTCATAAAAGTAATCACTTCAGGAATATTATAACACTTTCCCGATAAGAGCATATTCCAGTCACTTCATGTGACGAAATGCGTATGGGAAGGGCTGGGTAATGTCACCTTGTACAGGAGCGGTAATACAAAATTAGCACCTGGAGTTTTATATGTTTTTCTGAGGAAATATCTTGTGCTATGGTATATATCAACCTTTTTCAATGAGGGTGCCTTCCAGGCTCTTCAGGGGTGCCTTGGAAAAATGGCTAAAAAATTTCAAAATTGCCCAAAAACTGTGTACCAACAAGTGGGTGGATCAAGATTGCTTTTTATTACACAAAGCCTCAGGTTTTCATTTGGGCAGGCCAGTCACCATCCTAATAACTCCTGATGTCAATGATTAGGAGGACATTGGGCACATGCACAGCATCCTTGTTTGCACCCCGCCCCACTCTGTCAGTGCTGAGGTCACATTAGGTGTGTGGGGGAAAGAAAATAAAGAAGAAGAAATGTTGGAATACTAGTCAGTACTAGTGTGCAAAAGTGTATTTGCTTTGAAAGAATAAATGACCTCTAATGTTGGGTGTCCTATGTGTGTGGATGCTGCTGCAATATGTAAAACTTTTTGTTTGGCTTTATACATTTTAGAATGGGGTGCCTCAAGATCGTCCATAATTTGACTGGAAAAGGTTGAGAAATGCTAATATATATGCATGGTGCGACTGACAACCTTAAAAATGTGAATTTGTACTTGGGGAATGCAAGAATAAATTGTATTAGTGATAACGTGCTGTATCGTTTTTTTATTACCACTATATGTGTTGCCTAGCGGTGGAAGAAGACTGGAGAATGTTCTAATTTTCCCGGAGGTGATTACTCCCATGAAATCAATAAACAGAAGGAATTATTCATGTAAAAGAGGGATTCCTTTGAACCCATGAAGTGTGGATAAGTCCTCAGAGAAGGACAAAAGCCATGTTTGACCCTACTTATTATGTAAGGTCATCATGTCCAGGTGAGAGCACATCTGGTGGTGGTCACCAGCATTTTTTAAGGCACGTTGGGTGAATGAAATAAAATCCTAGATTGAAATAAATTCTAAACTAAGTATTATTATCCAAGGGTGGTTATGGATTCCCTCTATTTATTCCATATATGTATTAACTTGTCTATTCCTATAGTTAGCTAGTCTATTCAAACCCTTATCACATGTTACTGTTCATATTACAGTAATATAAGGTGAGCTATGAAAACAAACACACTGCTTAACCACTTGCTTACTGGGCACTTAAACACCCTTCCTGCCCAGACCAATTTTCAGCTTTCGGTGCTCTCACACTTTGAATGACAATTACTCAGTCATGCAACACTGTACCCAAATGAATTTTGTGTCCTTTTTTTCCCACAAATAGAGCTTTCTTTTGGTGGTATTTGATCACCTCTGGGGTTTTTATTTTTTGCGCTATAAATGAAAAAAGACCGAAAATTTTGAAAAAAAACGCATATTTCTTTGTTTCTGTGACAGAATTATGCAAATTATTAATTTTTCTTCATAAATTTTGGCCACAATTTATACTGCTACATATCTTTGGTAAAAATAACCCAAATTAGTGGATATTATTTGGTCTTTGTGAAAGTTAGAGAGTCTACAAGCTGTGGTGCGAATCGCACAAAATTGATCACATCTGATGTACTGGTGGCCTATCTCGCTTCTTGTGACCCGAACAAGTCAGGAAAGTACAAATACCCCCAAATGACCCCTTTTTGGAAAGTAGACATTCCAAGGTATTTAGTAAGAGGCATGGTGAGCTTTTTGATGTTGTCATTTTTTTCCCACAATTCTTTGCAAAATGAAGATTTTTCATTTTCTTTATTTTTCTCCACAAAATTGTCATTGTAATAGGTTAATTCTCTCACGTGGAATGTGTATACCACAAATGACACCCCCCAAAAAATTCTGCTACTCCTCCTGAGTATTACAATACCACATGTGTGGGACTTTTTCACAGCCTGGCCACATAGAGAGGCCCAACATGCAGGGAGCGCCATCACGTGTTCTAGAAGCATAAATTACACATCTAACTTGTTGACTATTTATTACACTTTTGAAGCACCAGGACAATGACACGTGACACTGATGACAGATGGCACTGATACGTGGCAATGATGACACTTATACGTGGCACTGATGACACGTGGCACTGATGACAGATGACACTAATATGTGGCACTGATGACACGTGGCACTAATACGTGGCACTGATGACACGTGGCACTAATACGTGGCACTGATGACACGTGGCACTAATATGTGGCACTGATGACACGTGGCACTAATACGTGGCACTGATAACATGTGGCACTAATACGTGGCACTAATACGTGCCACCGGTGACAGATGGCACTAATACGTGGCACCAATGACGCGTGACACTGATGACAGATGGCACTGATAAGTGGCATTGATGACACGTGACACTGACAACAGATGGCACGTGACACTGACAGGTGGCACTGATGACAAATGGCACTGATACGTGGCACTGATGACAGATGGCACTAATACGTGGCACTGATGACAGATGGCACTATGTGGCACTAATAACACGTGGCACTGATGACAGATGCCACTTATACGTGGCACTGATGACAGATGGCACTGGGGACAAATGGCACTGACAACAGGTGGCACTGGGGACAGATAGCACTGCGGGCAGGTGGCACTGGGGTGGGGTGGATTGCACTGGGGTGGATGGCACTGGGGTGGATGGCACTGGGGCAGGATGGCACTGGGGCAGGATGGCACTGGGGGAGATGGCACTGGGGCGGATGGCACTGGGGCAGGATGGCACTGGGGCAGGATGGCACTGGGGGGGGCATGGCACTGGGGGAGGATGGCTCTGGGGGAGGATGGCACTTTTTTTTTTACTTTTTTTTTACTTTTTTTTTTTTTTTCTTTTGTACACTGACGGCTGCTGCAGCCGTTCTTCTCTCCCCTCTCACACGCTGTCTGTGTGAGGAGGGAGAGCGGTGCTGAGAGATGATCTCATATGTTTACATATGAGATCATCTCCCATTGGACACGCCGATCACGCTGTAAACGGCCGCTGTGATTGGCCGTTTACAGCGATCTGTGTTTGCCTGTCCCCGGGGGACACGGCAAACACAGAACTTCCGCGATGCGCGCCCGCGGCGGCGCGCATTGCGGAAGTAAACACCAGGCCGTCCAGGGACGGCCAGGCGAGGGAAGCCGCCCGCCCTAAGGCCGTCATTCGGCTATAGGGCGGGCAGGAAGCGGTTAATAAAACAATGTCTTATTTATTTCCCAAGAAAATAGGAAAATGCTAATATGAAAATACTAAAGGAAGATGTTACAAAGCATATAACAACAAGAAACAAGAAATATACTTATCGCAGGCTGTCCTATAGATACGGTATCATCAGCTGGGCTTGAGATGGTAACAGAGAGAGCCATCAGGCACGAGCCAAGAGCGAAAAGGGAAAATTTCCCTTCTGTGTACACCTTTTAAACTTCATCCAAACAGCGGCCAGATCCAACCCCATTGCCAGCCCACTTAGGTTTCTAACGAATGAAAGTAGTTACTGGCAGTCCTTCTCAATATATTATATTTCTGTCTGTCCTGCTGTATTGGCCTTTAGGGGCAGCATTGTCCATGTCCTGGGTCAATCTTCAATGCCTTTGATCCTTGATCTCTGTAACCCACCTTCATTAATTATCCTGGCCACCATAGTCCTCTTTGAAGTTTGCTTGCATAGCGTTATCACATCAGACAGTCTGGAGCCAAGTTTTTTTCAGCCTTGCTTCTTCAGAGGAATAATCTGATATGATACAAAGCTTTTTGTGCAACTTCTTACATTCCAAAGGCTACCTGTCTGTTTCAACCAGGAAGTGAAACTCCAGAAATATGATATTAAACCAGGTTGCCTTCCAACATTATCTGCTTTGCGCCTAAACGGCGCATATCACCCTTATTCACACAAGGCTCCTATGGAACAGTCCATAACTGTCTTAACATGTTTTGCTTCCCAACAGTGAAATAGCAACAAGATACAGGATTACTGCAAGACTTTATTCAGAATGTCTTATATATATTTGGTATTTCAAGAACAAGACGCTGGCTTGTTGACAGACTTTATTTATTTTTTATTTTTTGTACCAATTTTAAATTGTCTAAAGCCAGCCATACAGGAATCAAAATTTGGCCAGTTCAGCAAGGACTGGTGAAGATTCAATCCATCTATGGGAAGGCTGATTGGAGCCATCCATTCATTGACCTAGGTACAACCAGTCTGTCAGATTTTTTGCATGGAATTACTGTCGTGGCTATAGCTGCTAGCAGTAATCATTGTGTTCTGCCGGCTGGGAAGGCTCCCCACGCTGACAGAACGCAATAGCACTGCAGGAGGCATTTTCAACAGTGAGTATAACAAGCATGCTTTACTGCATATACAGACTAATTTTACTGGTTTAGTAACACTTTCAGTCGGTGATGGAGGAATCAAGATATTTTATTTCCTGGTGAAAGGAAAGAAAATCAAATTATCTATGGGCTGATTAAAGTGTTAAAGTGTTACTAAACCCACAACAGTATATGCAGTAAAGCATGCTTATTATACTCACTGTGGAACCTAAGGGGTTAATCCTCTGCATTGTGTAAAAAGGCTGCTTGACCCTGTCTTCTCTGATTCACCCCTTCTTCCACTGTCCCCAATCTATCTCCTGATAAGACAGAGTCTTTGGAGTCACTCTTTGCATGCTCAATTTGGTGTGTATTGCTAGAGAGTTTTTTTTGGAAGGGTGCATGTGATTGGCACAAGGCCAATCAGCACTGTCCAGACAGAGGGTCAAGGATCCTGCATCCTGATAGGACAGCCAGTCCAGTAGGAACACTCCTCATACAAGCTTTAACCAGGCACCAATAGAAGTCACAAGACTGCTTTATATACTGTTGATGAGAAAAAATATTTAGCAGTTTATATTTACTAAAATAATTGCATTTCCATGTTCTGTGTACTGTGGGACACCAGATATACAGTAAATGCAGGGTCCTGGGTTTAGTAACAATTCAACACTTAAAACCGCTTAGTGGTATATTATAATTGGGGAAATATGGATGGTAGCCTGGAGCCCAGATCTTTAAACTACCAACTCAGTGGTTGCCTTAACACTTTGCTGTCTAAGTAACACATATGTATGGGCAAAAAGAGGGTGGGCTTTACCTCCCACACGTATGTGCCTGTGGACAGCCAAGGTTTCTGTGCCGAGAGCACACTCACTATCACAGACAGTTTCTGGTCTATAGTAATGATCGAGAGTTGGTGGGACTGGCTCCTGATCCTGTGACCTCTATGACAGCCAATCACAGTAATGACGGT
Organism: Lithobates pipiens; assembly: GCF_037356315.1. NCBI lineage: Eukaryota > Metazoa > Chordata > Amphibia > Anura > Ranidae > Lithobates > Lithobates pipiens. The sequence goes on along the minus strand of NW_027507686.1, from coordinate 221,845,842 downwards.
ATTGGGCAGTCTGTCCGTCCCTGGGCATAAAGACTCACTTCAAAGGGATGTTGGGGCTGGGCATGAAAGGGTTAATGTTTTAAAACATAAAAAAAAATCAATGGAGTGTGGCTCTCCAGCATATTCTATTGGGGAGATACTCTTGTTTAGCCGTTTGGGAATATTTACAGTATATGAATGGTGTCAGTTGATTAAAGCAAAGCTTATATACTGAGAGAAGTCATATTATATACTGAGAGCAGACATAAACTGCCTGTATTTTGAGTTGTCTTTCAGAGTACCTAAGTACAGAAAACCAGGGGCACTGCAAGTGACTTCAGCTTCACAATCTGGGCTCCGATCTTCCACCTCCTCTGCTTTACTACTGGTCCATGATAGGTGCACTGAGCAACAGGGAGGTGAGGGAGGTGAGGGAGGTAAAAAAGGGGCAGGCCAGAACATTGACTGTAGGATTGAAGTCGTCATTTGAATAATAAAATTACTTGGGGTTTAAGGCTCCAGCTGTCCTCTGGAAGGAAGCTCCATGTACATGTAAGCCCTGCAATTAACTTCTGTTGAATATATACTGTAGGCTTTATATTTAATACACACTGAGCAAAATTATAAATGCAACACTTTTGTGTTTGCCCCCATTTATCATGAGCTGAACGCAAAGATCTACAACTTTTTCTATGTACACAAAACTCCTATTTCTCTCAAATATAGTTATCAAATCTGTCTGAATCTGTGTTAGTGAGCACTGCTCCTTTGCTGAAATAATCCATCCACCTCACAGATGTGGCATATCAAGATGCTTATTAGACAGCATGATTATTGCACAGGTGTACCTTAGCCCTTGTACACACGGTCAGAGATTCCGACAACCAAATCCGTCGGATATTGTCCGTCGGATTTTGTCCAACGGATTTTGTTTGAAACTGTTGCATACACACGGTCGGACAAAGTTGTTGGAAAATCCGACGTGATGACGTTATTTCGTTACAACGGGACTACGTTCACGCTAGTAGCCAATAGCTTTGGTGTAGGAATTTGATCTGAGCATGTGTGGCACTTTGTCCGATCGGAATTCTCTACACATGATCGGAGTATGTCCGATTGGAGCATTTTGTCGGAAAATTTTACCAACAAGTTGGAAAACTTGGTCTGTCGGATACTCCGACGGAAACAGTCCGATGTAGACCACACACAGTCGGAATATCCGACAAAACGGTCCGATCGGACACATTCCGTCGGAATCTCCGACCATGTGTACAAGGGCTTAGGCTGGCCACAATAAAAGGCCACCCGAAAATGTGAAGTTTTATCATGCAGCACAATGCCACAGGTGTTGCAATTGGCATGCTGACTGCAGGAATGTCCAAACAGATCTGTTGCCCTTGAATTGAATGTTCATTTATCTACCATAAGTCGCCTCCAAAGGCGTTTCTGATAATTTGGCAGTACATCCAACTGGCCTCACAACCGCACACCACGTGTAACCACACCAGCCCAGGACCTCCACATCCAGCATTTTCACCTCCAAAAGTATTGTGTTTATAATTTAAGTGTATGCAAACACAGAATTTAATTTGAATAGTATGTGGAATGAAGAGTTATGCCCCGTACACACCATCCGAAAATCAGACGCCAGATCGTCCGGTCTTTTTTTAAGTCCTACATTGAACCTGAAGAGTTTACTAAAGTTACGAAAATTCTCGTACGACAGAATAAAAAATCGGAAAGTAATGTCATGTGTTGTAGTATATTTGTATTGTATTTTGGGACGACAAATGTACTGCTTAAACAAAAATCGTATCTGGCATCGTACGAGAAAGATTTCCGTGCATGTTCGATAAAATAATATCGAATGAACTGCCGTGATTGGCTCTCGAAAGCTCTGTACTAACGATTCAATTATTGTACGATTGCGCCGAAATCTGTATTCTCCGTCTGTTTTTCAGATTGTGTGTACGGGCCATTAAAACCTTTGTTATGTTTTTATTGCGGTATACGTCTCCTCGGGGAGATTAATTCCTTTATTTGTTGAGATAACCCTTGTCACTGAAAGTGATGGGAAACCCAAAATTTTAAGAAAACAAAATTTATCCTATGAAACTGCATGTGTGTTTGTTCTGTGTTAATAGGGGCAAAATCGAATGTTATTAGGATTTCAGTAAAACACTGCTTAATGACCACTAAATGGAGCTGATGATCATAGGAAAAAAATAAAAAAATAATATTATTTAATATTATTGTCCATCTAGTAACCATATTGAAATATTTTCCTGAAGAGAACATTCGATTTTGCCCCATTCACACAGAGCAAACAAAACTCTTTATAGATATGTCCCTTAGAGTTGTCACAAAAGCAAAAGATATAGAGAAATCCTCATCTTTCAGTGACAACTGTCTAGGTGGAAATTCTATTCACTTTTAGAGATTACCACACATTTACAGTGGGACAATTGGCAGCAAAAAAAAAAAGGCTAGTAGAAGTTTTTACCATTACCTTCCTTTTCTAAACCTAAAAAAAAAAAGTTTTGGTTCTTCTATCACACACAGCCACTACCCCCCACAATTAGAATCACTCCCTAGGACACACTTGACCCCTACATTGCCACCTAGTGGTTAACCCCTTCACTGCCAGTGAAATTTTTCCAGTAATCAATGCAATTTGTTAGCATTGATCGCTGTATTAATGCCAATGGTCCCAAAAATGTGTCACAATTGTCCGATGTGTCCGCCATAATGTCGCAGTCACGATAAAAATCGCTGATCGCTGCCATTACTAGTAAAAAAAAATAAAAAAATTATCAATAAAAATGCCATAAAACTATCCCCTATTTTGTAGATGCTATAACTTTTGCGCTAACAAATCAATAAATGGGGTACATTCTTCCAGGGCTGTAGTGGTTAAAGGAGAATTATAAAAAATACAAAAAAAATATTTTTTACCACTACTATTTTTTTTATACTGGGTTTTGAAATTTACAAATGCAGCAATTTAGAAATTGGATAAAAAGTTTAGCACTGGGAAACACTTTTTGAAAGATAAAAAGTGCATTTTATATACAACTATTCAGATCAGACCAAAATGAAGCACAAATGAGGAGGAAAGAGGGACAAAGGGACTTTGTTGGGAGCTATGTATACATATACAGACATAATACCCTATAATACTGTTCCTTTGTACTTCCGAAATTGTCACCTTAAGTTAATGAAATTCCCCTTATGAACATTTTTGTTAAACCATGTATGTAAAACCAACACATGCTTATGTTCCTTTTTGTGTTTTTGTTACTATAATGTGTGCCTCTGACGGCGTGGTGCTCCTTTTCTGTGTCGCTTACTATATGTGCATGCTAAGTTAAATAAATCCTAAAACTCAATAATATACTGTGTATATATATATATATATATATATATATATATAAGGATATATATATATATACAGTACAGACCAAAAGTTTGGACACACCTTCTCATTCAAAGAGTTTTCTTTATTTTCATGACTATGAAAATTGTAGATTCACACTGAAGGCATCAAAACTATGAATCAACACATGTCCAATTATATACTGAACAAAAAAGTGTGAAACAACTGAAAATACAGTGGTGTGAAAAAGTGTTTGCCCCCTTCCTCATTTCCTGTTCCTTTGCATGTTTGTCACACTTAAGTGTTTCGGAACATCAAACCAATTTAAACAATAGTCAAGGACAACACAAGTAAACACAAAATGCAATTTGTAAATGAAGGTGTTTATTATTAAAGGTGAAAAAAAATCCAAACCATCATGGCCCTGTGTGAAAAAGTGATTGCCCCCTAAACCTAATAACTGGTTGGGCCACCCTTAGCAGCAACAACTGCAACCAAGCGTTTGCGATAACGTGCAATGAGGCTTTTACAGCGTCCTGGAGGAATTTTGGCCCACTCATCTTTGCAGAATTGTCCTAATTCAGTTACATTAGAGGGTTTCCGAGCATGAACGGCCTTTTTAAGGTCATACAACAACATCTCAATAGGATTCAGGTCAGGACTTTGGCTAGGCCACTCCGAAGTCTTCATTTTGTTTTTCTTCAGCCATTCGGTGGTGGACTTGCTGGTGTGTTTAGGATCATTGTCCTGCTGCAGAACCCAAGTTCGTTTCAGCTTGAGTACACGAACAGATGGTCGGACATTCTCCTTCAGGATCTCTTGGTAGACAGCAGAATTCATAGTTCCTTTTATCACGGCAAGTCTTCCAGGTCCTGAAGCAGCAAAACAGCCCCAGACCATCACACTACCACCACCATATTTTACTGTTGGTATAATGTTCTTTTTATGAAATGCAGTGTTCCTTCTACGCCAGATATACTTGGACACACACCTTCCAAAGAGTTCCACTTTTGTCTCATCGGTCCACAGAATGTTGTCCCAAAAGTCTTGGGGATCATCAAGATATGTTGTGGAGAAATTGAGACGAGCTTTGATGTTCTTTTTGCTCAGCAGTGGTTTTCTCCTTGGAACTCTGCCATGCAGGCCATTTTTGCCCAGTCTTTTCCTGATGGTGGAGGCATGAACGCTGACCTTAACTGAGGCAAGTGAGGCCTGCAGTTCCTTGGACGTTGTTGTGGGGTCTTTTGTGACCTCTTGGATGAGTCGTCGCTGCGCTCTTGGGGTAATTTTGGGCGGCCGGCCACTCCTGGGAAGGTTCACCACTGTTCCATGTCTTCGCCATTTGTGGATAATGGCTCTCACTGTGGTTCGCTGGATTCCCAAAGCTTTGGAAATGGCTTTATAACCCTTTCCAGACTGATAGATCTCAATTACTTTCTTTCTCAATTGTTCCTGAATTTCTTTGGGTCTCGGCATGATGTGTAGCTTTTAAGGATCTTCTGGTGGACCTTACTGTGTCAAGCAGCTCCTATTTAAGTGATGCCTTGATTGTGAACAGGTGTGGCAATAATCAGGCCTGGGTGTGGCTAGAGAAATTGAACTCAGGTGTGGACAACCACAGTTATAGTATGTTTTAACAAGGGGGGCAATCACTTTTTCACACAGGGCCATCATGGTTTGGATTTTTTTTCACCTTTAATAATAAACACCTTCATTTACAAATTGCATTTTGTGTTTACTTGTGTTGTCCTTGACTATTGTTTAAATTGGTTTGATGTTCCGACAAACATGCAAAGGAACAGGAAATGAGGAAGGGGGCAAACACTTTTTCACACCACTGTATGTCTTATATTCTAGGTTCTTCAAAGTAGTCACCTTTTGCTTTGATTACTGCTCCGCACACTCTTGGCATTCTGTTGATGAGCTTCAAGAGGTAGTCACCTGAAATGGCTTTCCAACAGTCTTCAAGGAGTTCCCAGAGATGCTTAGCACTTGTTGGCCCTTTTGCCTTCACTATGCTGTCCAGCACACCCCAAACCATCTCGATTGGGTTCAGGTCCGGTGACTGTGGAGGCCAGGTCATCTGGCGCAGCACCCCATCACTCTCCTTCTTGGTCAAATAGCCCTTGCACAGCCTGGAGGTGTGTTTGGGCTCATTGTCCTGTTGAAAAATAAATGATGGTCCAACTAAACGCAAACCGGATGGAATAGCATGCCGCTGCAAGATGCTGTGGTAGCCATGCTGGTTCAGTATGCCTTCAATTTTGAATAAATCCCCAACAGTGTCACCAGCAAAGCCCCCTAACACCATCACACCTCCTCCTCCATGCTTCACGGTGGGAACCGGGCATGTAGATTCCATCCGTTCACCTCTTCTGCGTCGCACAAATACACGGTGGTTGGAACCAAAGATCTCAAACTTGGACTCATCAGACCAAAGCACAGATTTCCACTGGTCTAATGTCCATTCCTTGTGTTCTTTAGCCCAAACAAGTCTCTTCTGCTTGTTGCCTGTCCTCAGCAGTGGTTTCCTAGCAGTTATTTTACTATGAAGGCCTGATTCACACAATCTCCTCTTAACAGTTGTTCTAGAGATGTGTCTGCTGCTAGAACTCTGTGTGGCATTGACCTTTTCTCTAATCTGAGCTGCTGTTAACCTGCGATTTCTGAGGCTGGTGACTCGGATGAACTTATCGTCCGCAGCAGAGGTGACTCTTGGTCTTCCTTTCCTGGGGCGGTCGTCATGTGAGCCAGTTTCTTTGTAGTGCTTGATGGTTTTTGCCACTGCACTTGGGGACACTTTCAAAGTTTTCCCAATTGTTCAGACTGACTGACCTTCATTTCTTAAAGTAATGATGGCCACTAGTTTTTCTTTACTTAGCTGCTTTTTTCTTGCTATAATACTAATTCTAACAGTCTATTCAGTAGGACTATCAGCTGTGTACTGTATCCACCTCCTGCACAACCCAACTGATGGTCCCAACCCCATTTATAAGGCTTGAAATCCCACTTATTAAACCTGACAGGGCATATCTGTGAAGTGAAAACCTTTTCTGGTGACTACCTCTTGAAGCTCATCAACAGAATGCCAAGAGTGTGCGGAGCAGTAATCAAAGCAAAGGGTGGCTACTTTGAAGAACTTAGAATATAAGACATATTTTCAGTTGTTTCACACTTTTTTGTTCAGTATATAATTGGACATGTGTTAATTCATAGTTTTGATGCCTTCAGTGTGAATCTACAATTTTCATAGTCATGAAAATAAAGAAAACTCTTTGAATGAGAAGGTGTGTCCAAACTTTTGGTCTGTACTGTATATATATAAGGTAAAAAACCCTCTAACCTATGTTTTTGAAATCTCAAACTGTTAATTCATAAGAAAGCAAAATAAAATAACAGGGAAGGGAAGGCAGGTCTTTGAAAACAGAGGGTGTTGGTACAATGTCTGTCTGACTGCATGAATACTTTATTTGTACTTTAGAGTAGAACTTTACTCTCTCAGTCAAAGTTGATTTATTTTAATCCTTATGCTGATAGCATTAGTAAATAGAAAGTAAAGGATATCATATTTACTTGTTTGATTTTTTTTTTATTCAGCTACTTCCTGATTACCAGGCCTAGGCAAATGATGTCATACATCCCTGGAGTCTTCAGAAAGGGAGAAGGGGCTTTCTTAGCTAAGCACACCCTCCTGCCTGTATGCTTGAGTATGCTGGATACACACTATACAATTTTCTGTAGATTTTTTCCTTCAGATTTACCAAAACCTTATAATATGAGGACAAACCTTAAGACCCCATACACACTATTAGATCTCCTGCAGATTTTTGTCTTCAGATTTACCAAAACCATGTAGTGCAAGGACCTGCTGACTGCATACAAATTGAAACTTTTAAGGTTTGACCTCATATTATATGGTTTTGGTAAATCTGAAGACAAAACTCTGTAGAAAATCTAATAGTGTGTATGGAGTCCAAAGCTGGATACACACTATACAATTTTTGGTAGATTTTTTTTTCTTTCAGATTTACCAAAACCATATAATATGAGGTCAAACCTTAAGAGTTTCAATTTGTATGCAATCAGGAAGAACCTTGCACTACATGATTTTGGTAAATCTAAAGGAAATCAGACAACAAAAGTTGCCTAGTGTGTAAGGGGTCTTAAAGTGATTATAAGGCCTCTTTCACACGGGGCGGATCAGTAATGATCCGCCCCGTGAAGATCCGCTCGCTCAGCGGGGATCGCTTCGTTGTCCCCGCTGAGCCGGCTGCGGACAGGGCGGTCTCCGCACACTGTGCAGGGACCGCCCTGTCAGATCTCCGCTCTCCTCTATGGGGATCGGACGAGCACGGACCGTGTGTCCGTGTTCGTCCGATCCGCTCTGCAGACGGATAGAAAAATAGGATTTTCCTCCGTCTGCAGAATCGGACTGTTGCGGAGGCGGAGGAAATCGGGTGTCAGCGGATGCTCATCCGCAGACACCCGCTATCCCATAGGGATGAATGTATGTCCGTATTTCATCCGCAAACGGATGGATAAAATACGGACATACCATCCGCATGTGTGAAAGGGGCCTAAAGGTTTATTTTTTGTTTAATAAAAAAAATGTTATACTTACCTGCTCTGTGCAAGGGTTTTGCACAGAGCAGCCCCAGTCCTCTTCTTCTGGGGTGCCCCGGAGGTGCTTCTGGCTTCTCCTCTTCATCAGGTGTCCACACGGAAAGCCACTTTCCATGGGTGCACCGGTGCGGGTGTGCTCACGAGTCCCACTGCTGCATCCATTGACATGGACAGCAGGACTCCACCCTGCCCCCCAACCCATGTCACTGGATTTGATTGACAGCAGCAGGAGCCAATGGCATTAATAGCAATGGCAATAATAGCACAGAAGGTTTTTCACCTTAATGCAATATATATAACAGAACACTTCAGCTAAAAGTAGTAAAAGTGGAAGAATCATCAAGGGGGACAATTGGGACTCTGCGAATGTGGCCATCAATATAGCCTCATTGTGCCCATGATTGTAGCCTCACTGTGCCCGTCAATGCAGGCTCACTGTGCCCATCAATGCAGCCTCACTGTGCTCATCATTGTCACCTTACCTTGCCAATCATTGCCATCTCACCATGCCAATCAATGTAGCCTCACCGTGTCCATCATTGCTGCCTCACTGTGCCAATCATTGCTGCCTCACGTGCCAATCAATGTAGCCTCACCGTGCCAATCATTGAAGCCTTATTTTGCCCATCATTGCCACCTTACCATGCCAATCATTGCCACCTCACTGTGTCAATCAATGTAACATCACCGTGCCCATCATTGCCGCATCACCGTGCCCATCACTGCAGCCTTACTGTGCCCATCATTGGTGCCTCACCATGCCCATAATTTCCGCCTCACCATGCCAATCATTGCCACCTCACAGTGCCCATTATTGCCACCTCACGTGCCCATTATTGCAGCCTTACTGTGCCCCTCATTGCCACCTCACCGTGCCAATCAATGTAGCCTCAGCGTGCCCATCATTGCCGCCTCACCGTGTCAATCAATGCATCCTCACTGTGCTCATCATTGCTGCCTCCTCGTGCCAATCATTGCCGCCTCACAATGCCCATCATTGCCACATCACCGTGCCCATCATTGCTGTCTTACTGTGCCAATCATTGCTGCCTCACAGTTAGAGGCAGTGGATTACATACAGGCACAGCGTGCATCTCACGCTGTGTCACAGAGCTCAGTGTGAAAGGTTTAGTCACGCTGTGACAAAAGTCCCGCCCCCCTCTTAGACCAGCTCATGTGATAGAACACTGCGTCTATCACACAAGCTGGTCTAAGAGGGGGGTGGGACGTTTGTCACAGCATGACTTCACACTGAGCTTCGTAACACACCAGGACTCTTTGAGTTACGCTGCAGCCCCAGGGCAGGCAGCCTACTAGGAAATGTCTCGGTATTCCGGTAGGCCAGTCCGGCCCTGCCCTTCCCTCCACCCCAGCAGAGGCTTCCCAGGAACAATCTGGGCCTCCCATCCTGGAAGAAGTGAATGCGCCCAGCTGGAGCCAGGTATATTCGTTTTTAGACATTTTTATTGTCCTAATATTAATGATGTTAACTAAATGTTATAATTGCTTACAAATCATTGATTTTATACCAAAAATAATTTATACATATCAGTAGATAGTAGTGGCCAAAAATGTTGGTGACCAGCTTGAAAAATGCTGGGGTCAGAATGATAGCCTTTTCTATTTATTAACATTCAATTTGTAAGTCATGAGATGAAAATTTTGTGTGATTGATGAAGCAAAAACTACAACCATGAGAAGGGTCTGAAAAGTGTCAGCCAGGAGGAGGCCATGCTAAGCTTCAGCCAGGAGGAGGCCGTGCCCAGTGTCAGCCAGGAGGTGGCTGGGCCCAGTAGGAGCCTCACACAATCCCAGGTGCCTCCCCTCTGCATTACCACCAAAAGGCCCAGGAAGGGGACAATGGTGGAGGATGAAGCACTGCGCCTCATTAAGGAAGTCAGCCATTTCCTCAGGAGCCCCCTCAACGCTGAAGAGGCCTATGGCTGCTATCTAGCTACCAGGTTGCTGGAATTGGAGAAGGGCCAATGCCTCCTTTGTGAGGCATTTATTTCTGATGCCCTTCAGAAGGGGTAGAAGGGCCAGCTGACTGAGAACATATGTGAACTTGCCTATCCTCCTCCTCCTCCTCCTGCCAAAAGTCCACCACCAGAGCCACAGCCTCCAAGGAAGGCTGCAGGGAAGTCTGCAGGGAAGAGATGAAAGTGATGGCCTGGGTTCAGTCTGGTCTGACAGAAGATGTGTTGTAGTACCACAAACTAGGGACAGATATGTCATCTGCTGCTGTTCCTGATCTCTGGGATTCCTGGACCAGATTGTGCTCCCTATTATATATGGACTCCTCGAGAACTCTGTGTGAATATGAGCAGCGAAACAACTTCATTCTAGCATTCTAAAGAAGAAAAGAATGCGCTGCATTAAAAAATCACAGCGTTAGCAGCGTGAGGAATATGCTAGCTCCAATACGAACGGTAGTTTTACCACACCGAGCGCTTCCGTCTCATACTTGCTTCAGAGCATGCGTCGTTTTTGGTCCGTCGGAACAGCATACAGATGAACAGTTTTCCCGATAGGAATTGATTCCGGCGGAAAAAAATTAAAAACATGTTCTATTTCTAGGTCCGTCAGAATTTTCGAAAGAAAAAGTCAGATGAAGTCTACACACGATCGGATTATCCGATGAAATGATTCCGTCTGACCTTTTCTGACGGAAAGTCTGGCCGTGTGTACACGGCATTAGATTTTCTACGCAGCATAGGTCACATGGTGTTTAGCTACCAGCGGGGGTGTTGCTAGGTCTGCAAAAGATCTGGGGCTAGAGCCCATAGCAGCGGTATACAACCTTTTTGCAGGCCGGGGGGGGGGGGGGGCACACGGGTGGTAAGCAACTTTTCGTGGGCAAAGGCTGGTGTTGGCATTTTCAATCATCATGGCACCACGGGTGATATGGTGTCAGGGTGATTGAAGCGCATTCTTTCTATTGTTATATTCTAATATATAATGAAGTGGTTCAATTCACCATAATGCAGAATCAGTGGGAGCCCTGGGCATGTCACTTGCCACACTTCCTGCCACCAGATGCAGATTTTTAACTTGCCACTGGCACTTGCCACCATTCGTAGATTGTCACTTGCCACCATTTGCAGATTGTCACTTGCCATGTCACTTGACACTAGATGTGGGTTGCCACTTGCCAACTGATGTGGATTGTCACTTGCCATGCCAGGCAGTGCAACCAAATGTGCATTGTCACTGCATTGGTGGCAGGCTGGCAGCACCATTTAGTGAGGGCAAGAGAGTGGAGATGCAGGGCGGGCAGTGAGAGATGATGTAATCTCTGCTCCCCGCCACACAGGGGTCAAGTCCTGGGGAAAAAAGCGTGGGAACTCCCACCCAAGATCCACTCCCCCACCAAAAAAAAAAAATGATATGCTCATATGCACAAACACTTGGAAAGTGGTATTTTTCATCCAATTTTCGTATTGTCTGTATGAAGCTTAACGGCTAGTACATAAAAAAAAACAATCCTCAATAAACATAAATACGGTAATTCTCTGAATAATCAGCATTCATTCAATTGTGCTTCCATGCAAATGTGAACATCATGTTCTGATCTTTATTGGGGAATGTTATTTTGTATATCGAGTGTTTATGTGGTGAGTTTACACTTTTCATTGAACAGAGTTTGGATAACACAAGGTTAAACGGAAAGGTCATAAATTAACTGCACGTTATCTGGACAGAATGCTTGGGTAGATAGTGATGTGTTCCTGCTTAGGAGATGTATGTTAGCTTGGGGGGCTGCAAACACTGCAAGGCTCCAACACACACTCGCTGCTATTCCAACCCTTCACATATTTCCACATAAACGAATGCCCTCCTGGCATTAAACTTTGCCAGGTATTGTGCTCAGCTTACCACCCCAAACTGATGTTCCTCCCTCAGCTCACCTCTCTCCCTGCATGTCCTGTGAGCAGAATAGCTGTGCTCCTCCTCTGGGTTCTCTCATCATATGGCACTGAAGATAGAGGAGGGGGGATTCAGCGGGCCACACATAGCAAGTATGCAGGAGACTGGGGGGGGGGGGGGGGTGAGGAGACAGAAAATCAGGAGGGGCCGGCGGAGATGAGCGCATCATGAGAGGTCTGACTAAATACAATCTCTTAGCAGCAGGGACCTGATCTACCCGTCAGCTAGCTGTGATTGACAGGTAGATCGAAGATTCTGTCCACCCCTGGTGTGCGGCACTTACTATTGCGAGCTGTGTCGGTGGCTGCTGGTATAGCACCTGCCACACAGCACACATACTTCAAAGTCTTGCAGAACACGGCTGCTAATGGGAACTGAGTTCCTGTTGTGGAAAAAGTACAGGAACTCCGTTCCCATGCGTTCCCGCAGGACTTGAGCCCTGCCGCCACACCTCCGACATTATTCTAATTTTAATCAGAAATGACCTATACAAAGATTAAAGTGGGCCCATGTACATAGGCAATAACAAACTACGATAAAAACACATTAGAGGATATTTACTAAAATTAGTGCATACAGAATCTGGTGCATCTGTGCATGGTAGCCAATCAGCATCCAGGTTTTATTGTCAAAGCTCAATTGAAGAAGCTGAAGTTAGAAGCTGTTTAAGTACTATGCAGAGCTATAGCAGATTCTGTGGGCTCCAGTTTTAGTAAATCTCCCGCAATCTTTACATTTGGTTACTCTTTTTTTCACATGTAAAGTATATTTAGAGAACATAACCCCCTCCTCCCCCCCCTACAATTTCCCTTTAAGTGAAAGTAGACCAGAGATAGCGCTGAAGGTTTTCTCCAGACTTGTCATCTTTATATAAATCCCAATCGGATTAAATCATGTGCCAGTTTGATCTTCAGACTCACTGACTCTGCTCCACTTGAAAAAGATTATAAGCACATGCAGTGAATTGTCTGAGTATCGCATAATTTTGTTCCTAAGCTTGTGGCAACAGTATAGCTCTTCATAACATACAAGCTGCATTTCAATGAGCAAATACATTGCCAGGCTGTAGAGGGAACAGTCACCTTGTACAGGCGATGAGGGTAGCATGGTGGTAAAGTGATTGCCACACTAGGCTGCCATTGGAGGGGGTCTTGGATTTGATTCTAGCTGGGTCACTATAAGTAGGGTTTGTTTGTTCTTCCTGTGCTTTCTGACAGTTTAACTGGATCTGATTAAACCAGACTTAATTGAATTTCTGTGTAGAAGAAAGGCATGACAACCTACATATGTATTTTGTCAAGCAAAAAAAGTATGGTTGCAATAGTAAAATTATCCAAAGGGTCAGTGTTGACTCAACGACTTGGGATTTGGGTATTGTTTTTATTTATTTCTTTATTGAATCTGTGCTGTTAAGGGTAAAAGCAACACATTCACTTAAATGGCTCCCCGTTCCTCCATTCAGTGGGCAGGATCAAAGAGAAATACGTAATATGTAGCACCCTCCTAGTATAGGATGCTAGGTAAATTCAGTTTTCAGCACCACTGTAATCATTGAAGCAGCTTGTCAGGGTTTCTCCCGCACGGAAAGGGGGGGATGCGTGCGTGCGCTGCGTGCGGCGTGCGCACCTATTTAAAGGAGGCTGCTGCATCTACTCGGTGCTGTTTGTCTGCAGCTCTGTACCCGAACTACCTGCTATCTGCCTGCTGTTGTGATATCTGACCCGGCTTCGGTCTGACCCCTGCTGACCTCTCCTGCTCTGACCCCGGCCTGCTTGACCTTGCTTTGGACTGTACCTCTGTTGCCGAACCTCTGCCTGCCTGCACTTCTCTTCTGCCTACTGTACTTACCTGTCTGCTTATCCGTTGTGACCCGGCCCCCCTGAGTATTCTTCTGCTGTTCAAGTGTGCTGCACCCGGTCCTTGCTGCCGCTGCCTTGCCTGCTGATCGCTGCCTGCCTGTCTACCATCTTCTCTGCAGTTCCAGCATCCAGAAGTAACCAGCCGCTGCTTCCAGTCAGACACTCCTACCCCGCTGCGCTCACTTCCAGTCAGACACTCCTACCCCGCTGTCTCCATTCCAGTGGTCCCTGAACCAGAGCTGTAAGAGAAGTCTTCTTCCATCAAGTCGGGCTCATCACTAGGTACCTAACAGTACAAACAGCCATGACTGAGCCTGCGGGAGAAGCTTCTGCCATGAAGGAGATCTGCACCCACCTAGCAGCCCTTACACAGGCTGTGAAGTCGCTCCAAGAGGAATATACCAGACTGGAAGAGCGAGTTCAGCACCTTTCCGGTACCAGTCCTTCCTCCTCAGCATCACCTCCTCTTCCTACTCAGCCTGCAGTGGTGATGCTCCCTCCTGAACCGAGAGTACCTGTTCCAGAAAGGTTCTTGGGAGACCGATCCAAGTTCCGGGCCTTTCGTAATGCCTGTCAGCTATACTTCGCCCTCCAACCCAGGACTTTTTCACTTGAAGCTACCAAGGTGGGGTTTGTGATATCGCTACTACAGGGAGAACCCCAGATGTCACCTGGAGGGTGACAGTGCTATTACCCATTCCCTTTCTTCATTCTTCGAGGCTATGGCACAGCTTTATGAAGATCCTCAGCGAACTGCCACAGCCGAATCCACTCTGTCTGCGCTCCAGCAGGGCCGCCGTGCAGCCGAGGACTATGTTACTGACTTTCGGAGCTGGAGCGCAGACGCCCAATAGAATGACTCTGCATCAATTCCGCATGGGCCTCTCTGAGGGACTGAAAGATGAACTGGAACAGGAGTTAATAGCCTTGGCCATATAGATTGACCGTTGACTTCGGGAACGGCGGGCCGAGCGCTCAACTCAGCCCCATCGCTCGAATTGGATGACTGCAAGGGTTCCTATTCCCGCCTTCTGTCCTCAGCCTGCTCCGCAAAGGGACCCTGCCAGTCCTGCTCCTGACACTCCTGAGCCAATGCAGCTGGGATTGATGCGTCCCACCTTGTCTCCAGAGGAATGTGCCCGTCGTCGCCAGTTGAACTTGTGTCTTTACTGCGGGGGGTCCGGACATTATGTTAACTGCCCTGTTAAGACACGTAAGTGCCTTTCCTCTGTGTCTCCTGTTCCTGTTTCCCTGACAGTCAGCACAACCCACCTTGCTCTCCCTCTCTCATTGCAGTTTCAGGGAAGGACGGTCTCTGCCAGCGCCATCGTTGATTCTGGGGCTTGCAGTTGTTTTGTCGATGCCACCTTTGCCAGACTGTAAGCCTTGCCCCTTCAGAAGAAAGCCCATGGACTGTCTGTGTTCTTGGCTGATGGGTCCCGCATCAAGTCGGGACAAGTAACCCAAGAGATGCTACCCCTGATGGCTTGTACCCCTTCCCAGCACAAGGAGTTCCTAACTCTTGATGTGATTTCTTCCCCTCTATTTCCTGTGATCCTGGGCATCCCCTGGCTTCAGGCCCATAATCACTGCATCAACTGGGCCACAGGGGAGATCAAGTTCCAGTCCAGCTACTGCCAAGAGCACTGTCTTCGTGTGAACTCTGTTGTGCCCTCTACTATTCTTTGCCTTGATTCTGATCAGGACTTATGCCAGCTGGTGCCTGAACCATACCATGAATTTTTAGACGTTTTCAGCAAGCGAGGAGCAGACACACTTCCACCTCACCGCCCCTATGACTGCCCCATTGAACTTCTGCCAGGAGCTGAGATCCCGTTTGGGCTTATCTTTCCCCTGTCTTTAAAGGAGCAGGAGGCTTTAAAGGTTTATATTACAGAAACCTTGGAGAAGGGGTTCATTTGTCATTCCACCTCCCCAGCAGGCGCTAGAATAATTTTTGTGACCAAGAAAGACCAGTCACTCTGGCCCTGCGTGGACTATCGTGAGCTTAACAAGATCACGGTCAAGAACTGTTACTCTCTTCCTCTGATGCCGGAGTTCTTTCAGAAACTGAGATCAGCCACAATTTTCTCTAAGTTGGACTTACTGGTTCGCATTCGGGCTGGGGAAGACCACATTCAGGACCCGTTTCGGGCATTACGAATACCTGGTCATGCCCTTTGGCCTTTGTTATGCTCCTGCCACCTTCCAGCATCTCATTAATGATGTGTTTAAAGACTTCCTGGACATTTTTGTGATCGCCTACTTGGACGACATTTTGATTTTTCGGGGTCCCTCGAACAGCATCGTGGTCACATGGGCAGGGTGTTACTCCGGCTCCGTCAGCATGGACTGTATGCTAAGGCTGAGTAGTGTAGCTTTGAGCAATGGAACATCCAATTCCTCGGGCTTGAGATCTCCCTGGCTGGCATCAAGATCGATCCTCAGAAGGTTTTGGACTGGCCTGCACCTATGCATAAAAAGGGGGTACAAAGTTTTGTGGGCTTTGCAAATTTTTACAGAAAAATTATTAAGGGATTTTCCGCCATAATTGCCCCCATTACCCAGTTGACAAAACAGCATGTACGCTTCCACTGGGGGTCGGAAGCCCAGGAGGCCTTTGAGAGACTCAAAAGACTGTTCACCTCTGCCCCCATCCTCAGCCACCCAGATCCTTCCCTACCATATATTCTTGAAGTGGACGCTTCCGAAGTAGCTGTGGGGGCAGTTGTGTCCCAGAGACAAGGCGGCAACGATTTGATGCATCCCATAGGGTTCTTCTCCCGAAAACTTGCCGAGAAGAACTATGATGTCGGTGACCGTGAATTACTCGCTATCAAATCTGCCTTGGAGGAATAGAGGCACTTGTTGGAAGGTGCATCCAGTGCTGATCTACACCGACCACAAGAACCTCGAATACCTGAGGACTGCCAAGCGTCTGAAGCCCCGACAGGCCCATTGGGCCCTGTTTTTCTCACGTTTCTGTTTCCACATTACTTATCGTCCCGGATCTAAGAATGTGAAACCAGACGCGCTCTCGCGTATGTACGATTGCCCCAAAGACCTTGCTGCTCCGGTCACTATACTACCTGCGAGTACCTTTCTTTTTTTTTAAACAATCATTTTTATTGAGTTTTCAGTGATATACAAATTGCCCACGCAGGGGCCATACATTTCCCACGCAGGGGTAAACCTTCAAATGTGGCAACAGGCCACATAAGAACACATTCTCTTAACATACAATCTGTTCCTTATGCAGCAACAGGCCGCAGCAGGGCAGGTCAAAACAATACAACCCTAACTAGTTACACCCCAATGCGGAGAGAGGGTATTGCAGGAGGATTTGTGCTAAGTGTTATACGTACAGGATAAAATATCATCGGAGCATTTGGGTCAACCTATCGTCTCACTCTGACCTTAATAGAGAACTATGGATTATTCACTACATCAGTTACCGCAGTGGTATCATCTAACCAGCAGGTCCACACCTTCTCGATTTTTTGTGGACAACCCCTGCTCGAGTAGGTGGCCTTATAGCAGGGCAAACTAGAGTTCACCAGGCTTTTCCAGAATTTGATGGAGGGGGGAGACGATTGCTTCCAGGTCATGGTGATGGCCTTTCGTGCATAGTACAATAACAAGGATATAAGTGTCTTCCTAGCTCTGAGGAGCGGCATTTGCTCCACTAGCCCCAGCAGACAGTATTTAGGATCACAAGGGATACTGACCTCAGTATTCCTGACTATCACCAGGAGAACCTCATTCCAGTAACACTCAATCACTAGACAAGTCCAGAAGATGTGAATGAAGTCTCCTGGCCGATAGGAGCACCGCCAGCACGCCGAGGAATGCATCGGCGACATGTGATGCAATCTGTGGGGCGTGTAGTGGACCCTATGAACAATTTTGTATTGGACTAATTTGTCCCTGGCTGACACCAAAGGGGAGAATGGAAAATCCCAAACCTCCCTCCAGTCATCATCATCCAACCCCGGTATGTCTTCCGCCCATTTCCTGCGGAGGGAGGACAACTAGGGGACGGCAGCGACCAGCAGGGACCCATAAATCTGAGACATGGGTTTCTCCAGGTCTTTTACCCAAAGGATGGATTCAAGCTCAGAGTATTCTAGCACGACCGACTGACCTAAAAATTGACATCGATACGCATGTGCTATTTGAAGATAACGAAAATGGGCCCACGCTGGCACATTAAATTTAGTGCATAGTATATGGAAGGGAGTAAGTTCCCCGTTAGTGATAACATGTTCGAGAGTCAGGATTTTACATTTGGCCCAGGCCTGTGGGTCCGGGACGGTACTAAATTGCAGGAGGCCAGGATTCAGCCACAGGGGGGTGTGGGGAGACCAGGAGTTAGGCGGGGGTGCCCTCAGCGCCTCCCCCGCCCTCCACACCTAAATAGTGGTGCGCATAGATGGGGTGAGGCAGTGAGGAGTTTTTAGCCCCCTGAATATCAACCCCCCCAAGGCCTCCAGAGACCCCACAATAGCTGCCTCCAGGACCGTTGCAGCATTGGTCAGGTCCGGCCGCAACCACCAGTGGGCGGTTACAAGCTGAGTAGCTAAAAAATATTTGTGGCAATCAGGAAGGGCCAACCCCCCATTACCCACAGGCCTGGTAAGAGTGGTATATCTGAATCTAGGGGACTTGGGTCCCCAAATGAAGGAGAGGAAAAGCTGTTTCAGAGAGTTAAAGAAGGTTTTAGTCAGCCATTGTGGGGAATTCCTAAAAATGTACGTAAGCTTGGGAAGGATCTTCATTTTTAGAAGATTAATGCGGCCTATAAGGGAGAGGGGAAGATTGCCCCACGCCTTCAATTTGGATTTGATCCCTACCAAAACAGGTTCAAGATTAAGCCGGACAAAGTCCTTGCTCTCTCTTGAGATAATAATACCCAAGTAGGTAAACCTATCCACCCACTGAAGCGTGGTAGAGGATGGAGAGGTCTTAGCCCCTTCCTCCACCGGGAAGAGTTGAGACTTATGCCAATTCACCTTCAACCCGGTGAAGACAGAAAAGGCATCCATGATTCCGAGCGTGCCCGCAAAGAGTCACCAGGGTCATTCAAAAAGAGCAGAAGGTCATCCGCATAGAGAGCTTCTCTCTCCTCCAGCCATCCCACCCGAAGACCACGGACCTGAGCCGAACTCCTGAGAGCCTCGGCAATAGGTTCCATGGCTAGGGCAAACAAGGCCGGGGAAAGAGGGCTGCCCTGCCTGGTGCCCCTCTGCAGGGGGAACGAAGGAGACAAGGAGCCATTCAGTTTAATGCATGCCAGGGCACCAGAGTACAATGTGCGTATCCAGTCAATAAACCACAGTGGGAAACCCATTCTTCTAAGCACCTCCCACAGATACACCCATTCCACGTATCAAATGCTTTTTCCATATCAAGGGTGGCAATAGTCCTAGTGCCTTGGTTATCGTGGGGGGCATGAATGTTGGAAAACAGTCTACGAATATTGATATCCGTGGACCTACCTGGCATAAAGCCAGTTTGATCAGAATCAATCAGAGATTTGATTACTTTATTAATTCTAATGGCCAGTAGTTTAGTCAATATTTTTAAATCGCAATTGAGGAGAGCTATCGGCCTGTAAGAGGCGCACTGTTTGGGGTCCTTATTAGGCTTCGGAATGAGAACAATATGGGCCTCTTTCATAGAAGGGGGCAGGGAGCCCTGCTGAAGACAAGAGCGATACATCTGAGTCAGCCTGGGGGCAAGTTCTACGTGGGCTCTATAATACTCTATGGGTAGCCCATCCGGCCCCGGGGACCTACCTGCTGGGAAGGACCCGATGGCCATCGTGACCTCCTCTGGCGTGATCTCCGAAACAAGGAGCTGCCGCTCCGCATCAGAGAGCCACCCCAATGCCAGCGTATCTAACAATGAGGTCATTGGTGCAGGGTCAAAACTGTCAGGTAGTGAGGAGACATACAGAGAGGTATAAAACCTGGTGTACGCAGTTAAAATATCCTCCGGAGAGGTAACCAGTGCCCCGTCCTCCGTGAGTATTTCGGGAATAACCGTTACAGACCTGTTCTGCTGTGCCAGTATAGCTAGTAGTTTGCTATTATTATCTCCATATTCAAAGTATTTCTGTCTGCTGTCTTGTAGCCCCAGCCTGGTGGTGTTTGAGACATGGAGATGCAGTTCTCGCCTGAGTGACAAAAGGTGCTCAAAATTGGGGACCGTCGTTGAGGCGGAGTACTGATCTAGAGCCTCCTCAACCCTGTGCTGCAACACAGATACCCTGTCCCCAAGTTCCGCTTTGACTGCCGCCACAGTAGAAATATACTGTCCCCTACCGTAGGCTTTGGAAGCATCCCACGTCATCTCCAGGGAGGCTGACCCCGCATTGCGCACCCAGTAATCCTGCAAAGAGGGGGCAACTCTGTCATGAACTGTTACGTTATTGATCCAATGGGGCTGTAGCCTCCAAAGGGCTTTACTCCTTGTTTTGGTGGTTCGAATAATCAATTTAAGGGGGTGGTGATCCGATAGACCGGAGGGAAGGTAGCTGGCCTCCTGGACATTAGCCAGGAGGAGATCATTTGCAAATGCCAGATCAATGCGGGAGGACGTTTGGAACGTGGAGGAAAAACAGGAGTATGTTCTATCCTGGGGGTGAAGCCATCTCCATACCTCCTGATAGTCAGTTGCCAGGGCCCACGAACCAAGATCAGGATTGAAAGTCGCTTGTGGGGAGGGTCTATCTAGGTCCCGGGACAGTGTGGCTTTAAAATAACCCATAAACAGGACACACGCCGGGCAATGCGGAGCCAACCTCTCATATAAAGTGTACAAAACCTGCACCTGGCTCGGAGGAGGCAGGTACACGTTTACAATAACATATTTCTTATTATAGATGCTCAATACCACCATAGCAAATTTCCCCTGGGGATCCAAGTGAACCTCATGGATCAGACATGGCACTCGCTTACTGATCAGTATGGACACCCCTCGAGAGTACGAGGAGTAGGTCGCATGCAGCACCCTTTGCACCCAGGGTTTTTTCAGAGCCAGAACCTTACTACCAGTTAAATGTGTTTCCTGCAGCAGGACTATGTGGGGATTATGCAATTTTAGAAATTGAAATAACAGCAAGTGCTTGTATTTGGAGTTAAGTCCCCTGACGTTCCATGATAGAACAGTTAGCGGCTCAGTATCAGAGGAGGCCATCACAGGACGTCAGGGGGAAACAAAGACAGGATGATCCAAGGCAACCAGTAGGTGTATGCAAACCCAAATTTAGTACACACACTTTTTAGTAGTCGAACAGCATGTAATTGAAACTTAGCTTTAAGACAAAAAACCCCCTCCCCACAGAACATATAAAACCCTACCCCAACATCACAAGAACGGAGGTCGAAGACCAAAACACTAGGCCATCTACCCATACAAACCGATGTGGGGTTTCTTCCCATAACTTTAGAACTTTCAGTTCACTGAGGCCCCCGGATGGTGGGCCACAGGTGGGTACAGTCCTTCCCAGTAGAGTCCACCCAATTTTGGAAAGCAAAGTCCAGTCTTGGAGGGAGAACGGGGAGGGAAAGCAGAAGTAGACAGGCCTCCAGTGGAGCTCCTTAGGCAGGAGTAATCACAGTCGATCCCGCTATGCAGGACAAATAAACAAACTGTAAGGCAAAAACTGGATTCAATGGGGAGAAAGGGCCGGGAACAAAGTACAAATGTTGCCAGGATTCTACCCGGGTCGAATTATTGAAGAAGAAGAGGGATACTTTGCTACCCCCCGGCGATCACTTTCAGCCATTCCAAGTCCCCGACCACAAATCTTCAGCGGGCATCCAGCCACGCCGCCGCAGCCTCCGGGGTGTCAAAGAAGCGGGTGTTATCACCGTCAGTAATTCGTAACCTGCTGGGATACAGTAGACCAAAACGAATTCCTCTTTCTCTGAGCCGGCGTCTCACATCGGTAAAGGACTTGCGTCGTTGCTGCACTTCCTGAGAGAAGTCCGGAAAGAATAGAAGTTTGGTGTTCTCATACTTGATTTCAGACATGGCACGAGCCGCCGCAAGAATGCGGTCCCTGTCACGGTAATTTAACAGCCGCAGCAGGAAGGGGCGCGGGGGTGCACCCGGCTTCGGAGGGAGTGGTGGGACCCTGTGGGCTCTCTCCACCACGAAGGTGGGTGGCAACTCCCCCAGGTTGAACAAAGTGGACAGGGGTCCTTCAGCAAACTCAGCGGGCCTAGGGCCCTCAGCCCTTTCAGGAAGTCCAAGTATGTGGATATTGTTGCGCCTCAGGCGATTTTCAGTATCAATTGTTCGATCTTGCAGTGCCTTCACCTGAATCTGCAAGGCCTTCACTTCCCTGGAATCTGAGCGGACCATATCCTCCACCACGGAGATTCTATCCTCCACTTCAGCGACACGCGAGCGGAACTTATCCATGTCCTGGCGGATGAGACCAACATCTACACTCAGGAAGTCTATCTTGGCTGTGAGGGTTTCTTTACAGGATGTTATGGCTGCCAAGATCTCTGCTCCCGTGGGAGCCCCCACCTCCCTGGAATCCGCGGCCTCCCACGCGTCAGACGCCATCACAGCCGCGGAGCGCCTCGAAGATGAGGCAGCGGCCGGCAGGGGGGCACATGGAGTCCTGGAGCCAGATTTAGAACAGCGGGTCTTAGGGTGGCCCATCCGAGGTGCACCCCGCGGTAAGGGAGGATCCTGGGGGATGTTGCGGTGAAGAGCCCTTCACCAACTGGAAGGGACAGCAAGCGCCCGGGTTCTCTTTGCAGGTCAGGATAGGAGTGGGTGAGCTACTCGCTCAGGGTCCGGGCCTCCAGCAGGGCACAAATACAGCAGGGGGGAGACACAAAGGGCAGAGCAGTACTTGTGCTGTTGGGTACACAGGGGGGGGGGGGGGGCAGCACGGTCACCTCCGGCACACAGCGGCAGTCTCTAGGGGGGCAACACTAAGATGCTGCAGTACTACACGAAGGACCCCAGGATGAGGATGAAGGGTGAGTCCAGGAAAGCAGGGTACCAGATGACGGCTATAAGGGATCCCCATTTTTCTCCTCTCCTCTCCGGCCCCCTCCCTGACCAACCTTCGTCCTGGAACCTCCTGCGGGCGTAGAGGGAGCTGGTGTCCTGCTTCCCGCAGACAGCGGATCCCCAGGCCGCGGATGATGGATGCAGAGCTGGCCCCAAGATGGCCGCGAGGTCCTACTTGCCAAACAGTCTCGCCAGACACTATCCGCCGGTCAGGCCCCGCAAATAGCAGCTGGATTGGGTGGAAAGGACCTCCGATGGTCCTGGGAGGCGAACAGGAGAGTCCCCAGGCAGTCTTAGGAGGAGGATGGCGGCCGATTGCAAGGCCGCAAGATGGCGGCGGGCCTCGAGCACTCCGGAGCGGCTCCGCGGGATCTATTCAGTTCATCCAGCCCCCACACCGCCTTATACCGTCCCAGGGGCGACCACCGTGTGTGCGCCGCGGTGCACTGCCTCCCCTCCCGCAGAGCGCAGTATCGGAGCCCGGGGGGGCAGCGGCGAGGTAGGCCGCAAGATGGCGGCGGCACCACAGCGGAGGAGGCCGGACATGGCCCTGTAAATTCACAGATCGGCGGCCGAGCAGGACAATAACCACCAGGGCTGATGCGGATGGCTGCGGGTGTCAGGTAGGGATGGTGTAGAGACTTGTCCTGCAGAATAGGGCCCAGGATGGATGCTGATGGGATCAGGATGGCAGAGCTCCACTGAAACACGTCCTGCTCCTGTTACATCCGGACACGCCCCCCACGAGTACCTTTCTACTTGTGCAACCAGACTTGCTGGCACAGATTAGGGAGGAATCCACTAATTCCCCTGCACCACCAGAGTTCACACTGATTTCCAGAGGGGGTCTTCTATGGAAGGAGAGCCAAGTTTTTGTGCCTGAAAGCATCCGGATTAGAGTTCTAGCCCTCCTTCATGATCACCCGTTAGCAGGACACTTTGGGCCCCCGTAAGACCTTGGAATTGGTACAGTGTACCCTCTGGTGGCCCGGCCTGAAGGAATTCTGCAAGAAGTATGTTGACTCCTGTTCTGTGTGCATCCGGAGCAAGTCAACAAGGAATTGGGCCTACTGAAGCCTCTTCCTGCACCTGATCGGCCTTGGAGGATCATCACGATGGACTTTATTGTCGAGCTTCCCTGCTCTGAAGGTTGCACGGCCATTTTTGTGGTCATAGATAGACTGACTAAGATGGCCCTTTTCTTCCCCTTGAAAGGGACTCTATTGGCTCCAGAGACGGTCCGTGTCTTCATAAAGGAGATAGTCAGACTGCATGGAGTACCTGCTAACATCGTGTCTGACAGGGGGGTCCAATTCACCTCCCGGATCTGGAGGGCCCTGTGTGAGTGTTTGAAGATCAAGCTGACTCTATCATCTGCCTACCACCCCCAGACCAATGGACAGACTGAGCGTACCAACCAGATCCTGGAGCAGTACATTAGATGTTTCACGTCCTTTGTCCAGGATGATTGGGTATCTCTGCTGCCCCTTGCGGAGTTTGCCTACAACAACGCTAGTCACTCAGCCACAGGGCAGTCCCCGTTTTTTGCTAATTACGGGTTTCACTTAACCTTTCTGCCTGACTTTCTTCCAGAGTCACCAGTTTCAGCAGTCCAGGACACTGTGACCTTCCTCAGTCATAACAATCGGGTGTTACAAGAGGCGGTATCCAAAGCTCAAGCAGATAGCAAGAAGACCTTCAATCGTAAGAGAAGAGGGGAATTGAACCCGCAGGTCGGAGATCAGGTATGCCAACAGACGGGTCCGTGCCGAGCGGAGCGGAATGAGCGCATGCGCATGCGCACGCGTGTGAGCGTTAGCGCTGTTTGGCGCCAGTGGCCCTATTTAAAGGAGGCTGCTGCATCTACTCGGTGCTGTTTGTCTGCAGCTCTGTACCCGAACTACCTGCTATCTGCCTGCTGTTGTGATATCTGACCCGGCTTCCGTTGACCTCCCCTGCTCTGACCCCGGCCTGCTTGACCTTGCTTTGGACTGTACCTCTGTTGCCGAACCTCTGCCTGCCTGCAATTCTCTTCTGCCTGCTGCACTTACCTGTCTGCTTATCCGTTGTGACCCGGCCCACCTGAGTATTCTTCTGCTGTTCAAGTGTGCTGCACCCGGTCCTTGCTGCCGCTGCCTTGCCTGCTGATCGCTGCCTGCCTGTCTACCATCTTCTCTGCAGTTCCAGCATCCAGAAGTATCCAGCCGCTGCTTCCAGTCAGACACTCCTACCCCGCTGCGCTCACGGGGCCACTGTCTCCATTCCAGTGGTCCCTGAACCAGAGCTGTAAGAGAAGTCTTCTTCCATCAAGTCGGGCTCATCACCAGGTACCTAACACAGCTATTGATTTCTTTGGGATGGTCTTCTAGATTTCACAGGCTGCTGGTTTGTTTGCTTCCCTCCTGCATTAGGAAGGCTTTTAGAACATAGAGGCTGGGAAAGTCACCTGAATATTTAATGTACTTCAGTCAATCCTAGGGAATTTGTGCCTAGTAGGTGTCGGAGGGGGGGGGGGGCATAAATGGTCTGGATCTGGAGCACCCCTGTTTTTGTTCTGCTCGAGAAGCTCCCAGCCTTAGGGGCTGCTGCCGCTTTGAGACAATTCTTCTGGAGTCAACTGATGTCCATGTCCCAGCTATAGCAGTGTTGAGGGGCCTATTTTGTATTACTCCTGGTGCTAGGAATTTGGTCTGGAGGATCGAATTAAGGAGAGGCAAAAGAGTCTTTAGCCTTGTGTAAGCTCATTGTTGCAACCTGAAGCTAATACAGGGCTCCCACTCTTTACTCTGAGCGGCCAAATAAAGTTGCAGTAGAGTGAAAGGGGAAAAAGTACCTGCAGCTGGGGAAAGCAACATTTAGAAAGGACCTTTTCATTCATTTTACACGTTTGCATAAACAAAAAACAGACACATACAGCAACAGTATAATTTTTTTCAAAAAAAGTTCTACCTTTTATCATTTAGGACTTGTTTACACATGCGTACTTCAGCATACACTGGCGCAAGGCCATGTTTGCCGGCACAGGGATGCACAGGTGTCTCGTGCATCCACGTGCAGGCAGTACCATTCGTATCTATTGGGATGCAGGACTGCGTGGCCACAGTTGTTGCTCCCAACTTGATGATCGTGTGGGTGCAGGTTTGTGTCCCCAAACGTAGACAGTGTGGGGGTATGTCTATTAACCATTTCAGCCCCAGAAGATTTTACCCCCTTCCTGACCAGAGCACTTTTTGCGATTTGGCCCTGTGTATTGCTGACAATTGCGCGGTTGTGCGACGTTGCACCCAAACAAATAGACATAGATATTTTCCCACAAATAGAGCTTTCTTTTGGTGGTATTTGATCACTTCTGCAGTTTTTATTTTTTACGCTATAAACAAAAGAAGAGCGACAAATTTTGAAAAAAAAAAACGCATTATTTTTTACTTTTTGCTATAATAAATATCCCCCAAAAATATATAAAAAAACTATTTTATTCCTCAGTTTAGGCTGATATGTATTCTTCTACATATTATAAAAAAAATCGCAATAAGCGTATATTGATTGGTTTGCGCAAAAGTGATAGCATCTACAAAATGGGGGCTAGTTTTATGGCATTTTTATTTTTTTTATTTTTTTATTAGTATTGGTGGCGATCTGCGATTTTTATCGGGACTGTGACATTATGACGGACACATTGGACAATTTTTACACTTTTTTTGGACCATTGTCATTTACACAGCGATCAGTGCTATAAAAAATGCATTGATTACTGTGTAAATGATACTAGCAGTGAAGAGGTTAACCCCTAGGGGGCAATGAAGGGGTTACGTGTGTCCTAGGGAGAGATTCTAACTGTGGGGGGATGGGCTTCAAGTCATATGACAGCTATCACTGCTCTCGATGACAGGGAGCGGTGATCTCTGTCATGATACTAGCCAGAACGGGGAAATGTCTTGTTTACATAGGCACTTCGCCGTTCTGAGGTGCCATGACAAGATCGCCGGGAGACCGGCGGACATCGAGTCCGCCTGTCTGTCCCCCAGGCACGCGGCAAGCACACCAGTTATCCCCGGCTCTTAAAGGGACGTATAGATATGCCCATTTGCCCACCGCTGCCATTGTGCTGATGTATATCGGTGTGCAGCAGTCGGGAAGTGGTTAATGTCTAAGTTTGTCAAGGCCTTTGGCGCACACCAATTCCTTACAGCTATTGAGGAATATTTTTGATAACAGTTTTAGTCCGTGGAGCTAAGCTTTAAAGCTTATATGCAATTTCTAAAATTGGTTTTAGATCTACTTACAGGCCCAGAAATTATGTAGATGGTGCTGTTATTTACTCTGCCAGTGCTGTGTACTTTTTCAAAATATAAGTTAAGGTAAATTGTTAGTAAACCCACTTTTTCATCTTTTACTTATAGGTAAGCCTGTAATAAGGCTTACCTGTAGGTACTGTGAATATCTCCTAAACCTGCACTCTTTAGGAGATATTCAGAGTGCATGCAGCCAGTGCAGTCATCAGTGCATACGTTTTGAGACCCCTTTCACACTGGCGTGTTTTTCAGGCGCTTTAGCGTTAAAAAAAGCGCATGTAAAATGCCTGAAAGAAGCCTCATCTGCAATCCCAATGTGAAAGCCTGAGTGCTTTCACACGGAGACCCCTTTCACACTATGGCATTTTTAAGGTGCTTTAGCGTTAAAATAAGCGTCTGTAAAGCGCCCGAAAGAAGCCTGAACTGCAATCTCGATGTGAAAGCCCATGTGATTTCACACTGAGGCGCTGTGCTGGCAGGGCGTCAAGAAAAGTCCTGCAAGCAGCTTCTTTACTGCGCTTTTGGAGCGGTGAATACACCGCTCCTAAAGCACCCCTTCCCATTGAAATCAATGGGAAGCGCCTGCAAAGCGCCTGAAAGACGCCTGCAAAGCGATTTTGGCAGCAGCGCTTTGTGGGCACTTTTAACCCTTTATTTGGCCCCACTAGTGCTCGAAAAATGCTGGTAAAGCGCCGCTAGCTTAAGTGGCGCTTTACCAGCGTTTTTCGGGCGCTGGCAGTGTGAAAGGGCTCTTAAAGCACTTGGGCTTTCACATTGGGATTGCAGATGAGGCTTCTTTCAAGCGCTTTACAGGTGCTTTTTTAAATGCTAAAGCGCCTGAAAAACGCCCCAGTGTGATAGGGGTCTGAAGGTCCGATATACCGTGCCAAACCTTCAGAACCTGTGCTGTAATCAGTGGCTCTTGTGAGCATGTGTGACAGTGACATCATTGTGCCCCTGGCCACTCATATAGCTGAAGGCCACGAACCCAGAAGGAAGACCGGGTAAATATGGAAGCCCTCTCAGTGGTGACAGCGTGACGTTGGAGGGCTTTGTTGTAGCCACCCTGACGGTATGATTATGTCAGATTTTTGCGTCTCAAAGTGGTACAATTGTTTTGCATAGAAATTTGGAGTTTTATATTGTAGGCCTTTAATTCTTAGTAATAACACACTTAAATCTGTCCAAACGAGAGTCTAGTAGATATCCTGGGTATGATAAAGTTTGAAACACAAAATCATAAATTATAAGATAATAAATAACTATAAATAATTATAATTCACTATCGCTCAATTGTGCAAGTGTTCTAATTTACTATCGCTGTTTTCTAGCTGGTCTAAAACCACTTTTGACGTAAAGGGACACTTTTTGGTTGCTATGGACATTCTCAAGTTTCCAGGAAGAACAGTATATATAATATAAAACTGCATGCAGGGTACTGGACAAAAGGGATGTGAAATGATTTCATACAGTAATGTAATCTGTAAGATTACAGTGTACTGCATGTGTTATGAATTTTGTACTTTTTGAATTCGCCACCAGGCTCCGCTCCGTGCGTTGTTGCGCTCGCAGGGAACGGAGCCCAGCACACAGAGGCATTGGGCTGAGGACAGAGCCCGCAGACACAACGGGGGGACATCACAGGATCCTGGGGCAGGTTACTTACCTTGTCAATGCAATGCAATGCAATCCTGAGTGTGGCTCGGGGTTACTGCTAATGGTACTGAAATTTAACCCAAAGCCACACTCTGGAAAACTGCCAGGGCGGTTAAGGTAAGTCTCCCATAATGTGAGAGTATAGGATGCATATTGACATTGCCTTGCAGGAGATTTTTTTTTTTCTTTAACTGCGGTTTACTAACGCTTTCAAAAAAATCAGCATAAGGGACAAGGGGGAGACTATTGCGTCCCTTGTGCTGCAGCTTCCTGCGTTCCTTGAAATCTTGCTCCTCCACTGCCCTCCTACCCCCGCTGTCATAATTCATAATCTTCTAGCAGTGCAATCAGGGTTAATACGAAAGGCAAATCCACTTTGCACTACCAGTGCAAAGTGCACTTGGAAGTGCAGTCTCTGTAAATCTGAGGAGTAGGTCTGAAATGAGGGGAAGCTCTAATGATTTTATTATTCAATCATGTGCATGCTAAAATTATGTTTTTTATTTTCCTTGCTTGTCTCCCTCGGATCTACAGGGACTGCACTACCAAGTGCACTTTCAGTGCAATTTCAAGTGCACTTTGTGCTTGTAGTGCAAAGTGGATTTGCCTTTAGTAAATAACCCCCAGAGACTCATTAAAAGCCAGCCCTTTCCTGCAAGGTCCCTTGTGCTGATTTTTTATATATTTTTTTAAATAAACTTAGTCTTTAGCTATATAAAAATAGAATGAAAAGAATATTAGGGCCAAGGTAAAGTAAGGAGGAAGAATATAAAGACGGCATGAGGTAACATAGCACGTCTTTGACATGCTGCAACACACCGCGCAGACTGTCCCCTGCAGCCACAGGTGATACCTGTGATAAGCGTACTCTGTGCTGCAGGCTCTGAAGGTGGAAATTCTTAGACAGCTGATAAGCAATGTTGCTTTTTGTCATTCAAATTCATAACAATCAGCTGGGGTGAACAGGAGAGGGTCAGGATCAATGCTACCTATTTTTACCTTCTCAAGTTAAAGCATGTTTGTCTTGAAGCAAAGCTTTTAACCCTTCACTAGCCAGTGGTTCCTCAAACCTCAATGTCTCCAATTACCCATGGCAAGGCAAGACAAATCTGCCTGTGTAACAGATAGCTTTTATTCTGGTATAAATAGATGTAAACCCTTATCTGAATTACTTTTAGCTTGCTAAAGCGCCATTGTTTTAAATAAACTACATGTTTTTTCATCCTTAAAGCCCAACTCCAGTGAGGGTAAAACATGTTCCCTTGCAATGGAGCTGCCACTGCACTGCAATGGTTAAAACCTTGTTTAGGTCTAGGGGATGGTTTCACGTGCCCAAACCTCTGCTCCCACTGCGGCCAATGCTCCCGTATGCTCCGTGATGGACTGTTTCGGCTAAGTGAAACTACCCCCCCCAACCGAAATAAGCCTTTAACCCTTGCAGTGATCACATACCCTCTGTTCTCAGCTGCATAAAAAGCTTAGAGAGCTGGGGAAGGAGAAATAGCAGAACACTAAACCTACAAGTGCATGGCTGTGCAGGGGGGCATGTCAACACAAGTATGATTATTGGAGGAGCGTAGGCTGAGTTCCCAACACAGCAGGAAAACTGACCACTCTGTGCTATCCTGCCTAGTGTGGTGATGTTTTATTAGGAAAGCAGAGGGACTGACAGGAACACCAGGGAATTCACACAAAGGAAGCAATACAAAGAGAACAGGATACATAATACTTACAAGTACATGGTACAACAGGTACATATGGGGAATATGAAATGTAGGATTGACATATTCTTTAATATTTTTTGAAACAACCATTTTCCATAAGATGCCCCATCAACAACACAGGGGGACAATTTAGGAAACAGGGACAGAACACTATCATCTTTCTTTAGGAGGTGCCTACACAAGGACCTTCGAGACAGGATCAGCAGGTATTATTTTAATGAAAGCTACAGATTACAAATGTTCAAAGTCACTTTTGAGATTACATGAGATTTTAATGACTGGGTTTACGTAAACTTTAATCTGTTCTCATTTGCAGGGAAACAAATCCAAAAATCCAAAACCTGGTAAACTCCAGACTCCAGCTTTCATAAATAAGAAAAAAGGAAAGACTTTCACCCAAACCCATGCAGCAAAAGACCCATCCTCACCCCAGCCTGGCCCTTTGTACTTAATTTTACATGGATAAAAACACATGGATCTTCTATAGTTTTATAGCCAGATATTTACCTAGAAATGATGGGCAGGAAAATCTATACTCTTCTGTCACAACTCATTCCCTGATGAAGTCATGTAATCGTGGCGCTACGTGTCGGAACAGATAGGCACCAGAAGTGAGGTCAGGTTGCGAGCTCGCTGGTGCTGTGTTTTTGTTTTACACTCCTAATGTGAGTACCTTATTGGCTGTTTTTATAATAAACTCATTTTAGCCCTTACATACTTCACGATTGGGGACTTCCTTTCTTCCTTCTCCTTTATACACTGCACTTGAACTGGAGCTCCCTCTATATTTTTTCTATCGCTGAATTTCACCGCCCCAAGAATAGAGATCTAAGTTTACTCATTGCAGGAGCCCGGATCTTTCTGCTCGTCTCTATATAATAGTTAATGCTGTTAACTTACAGCGGTAAGGTAAGGGACCACCTTATACAGAGGTGTAATTACACTGAAGAAACAAATCACTAAAGTCACTTTATTCACTACCTGATCTGCACAAAGCGCCATTGGGAGCAGCACTTCACGTCTCCAGCTCACCGTTATATGGACATTGTTTTATTAGCACTTTACATTTATTTTGCAATAGTATTTATGTGGTTTTCAGCACTAGCACTTTATTACTACCTACTTGAAGATTGAATTGCACTACTGTCACTGTTATCACTTGCACTTTATATATCTTAATCTGCCTACAGTGGTTATATATATTTATTTGAGCACTGAGCTATTAGATTGATTCCATTCTATTGATTCCATATGTGTGTAGCTGTGTACATACTATTTGACTAATTACTACCTAGAGCGCAACATCACTCACTGATTTTTTATTTCTGTTTATTTTGGGTTAAGGTTGACCTATTCGGTGTTTGCTGCAGCCAGTGTCCCTGTCTCTTTATATATGGGCAGCGCAGGAATACCCCCTCTTTTCTTTTTCAGTGAAGTGGTATAGTTTACCTACAAAAGAGACACAGCACTTTACCTTGCAAGATAACTATACTTTTGTAATATTATCTTGCAAATTCCTCCCTCCCTCCCTGGCACCCCCCGAGTCTCATATTCATCTGTTCCTAGGAGATCCAGGCTGTGAAGCCCAAATGGAGCCACCCAGTCGCTGCTGCAAACCCTTTAGTCAGTTACTTGCTTCTCCTGTGCATTCTCAAAGAGATGATATTCATTTTTATGGAGAGGCCATATATTATTGGGAAGCATAACAGATGGCTTCTTTTATAGGAATAATTTAGGTGGAAGTCAGCTGTAAAGGACATTTTGTAAACCTTCACTACAATGTTTTTACATAGATGCTGGATGATTGCCTATCCCCATCACCGCTGAAAATGTGGGATCCTTCTAGCCAGTTATGTCACGGCATTGGTGCATTGATCAAAATGTCTGCTAATGGTCCATCATGGACTTTGTGTGAATGCTGATATACCCATTTGGCAGAAACCAAAAATGGGACCTTTGGTGGGCCATTGGTTACAAGAGTGATTGCTGGGTAACTTCTGCTAATGGTTTCATAGTTGGTAAGGTTGAATGAAGACGCCAGTCCATCTAGTTCAACCTGCGTAGGTGTGTATGTGGCTATATCAATAGCCATGTCTATGTATATTGCATTCACCAAGTTACCCATCTAAGAGTTTTTTTTTTTAATTATCGACACTTTACCCTTCTGATGGACTTACAATGCTGACCTGAACTGAGGCCCATTTTTGGTCTGGCTTTTTCTTGATGTAGCACCCTGGAGTTTAGACAGGGTTGCTCCTAAATTTACCAGCCAGGAGTAGCTACCTTGGCTAATTGTTAGGGATCAATTGGCTTCTCCCTGAGTCTGGCATTGTGGCACTTTTCTCTTCTGCTGCTAGGTGGCCGGGTCCCTGGTGGCATTAGGTACGAGACGGGCAATGCAAGGTCAGATTATGGGTATATGGGGGTCTCAGCCAATGGGCAGGGGTTTTCTTGGATTCCTTGGCCTGCTGGGAGAACCTATATATTTGGGTGGAGTCGGGTGATCAGTGTTCTTTGTCACCTGGATGGCTGTCTGGGTGGACGCGTGTTGTAGTGCCCGGGCTGCTAGACCAGAGATTGTGGCTATCCCAGGCACATTTGGCTGCTAGGCTGTCTGAGGGCCTATTCAGAAGCAAGAGAGCAGCGCAGGGTTGGAATTGTAGCTTGCAGTCCAACCAGAAGTGACGGTTCTGCTGGCCGAAGAACCTGTCTGGGTCGGAGATAGGGAAAAGCTGTCACCACTAAGGGGCCAACCACCTTATTACCAGGGACCAAAGTGAGTAGCTGAAGCAAGTACCGGAGCAGTATTCCCACCAACTGGGGATGGTGAAGAATCTGGAAACTTCAGCGGGTATCAAGCTAGGGACCCAGAGGAGAAATGGGGATGACGCTTGAGAAAGATACTAAAGTGAAGATTGGAGGAGCTCAAGGAATTCAGTAGCAGTGAATCATCTAGTCTAGTGAGAGAGACTGGAAGCCCAGTGGGTTGAAGAAGTGATTGTAGTGGAAGTGCACAAAGTTACACTTTGTGTTAGAAACTGTTAAAGACTGTTGCCATAGGAGACATTTCTACACATGCAGATGTGGCATCTTGCTGGATGCCCTGCATGTCTGTCCTCTTGTTGAAGTCCTGGAGTCTGCCAATTAATCTTGCAACTACCTAGTTCTGTTAAGAGAAATAAAATCTCTTTTTCATTCAAGAAGTATCTAGCGCCCAATTAATATACCTCCTATTACACCCACTATGCTTTGTAACCCACCATATACAGAAGGATGTCAGCTATCTCTGGCCCTGGAAAAAACAGGGAGGGGGAGGCGCTGACCTGAGTGTAGTGTTAAAATTATGACTTTAATAGGATAAGATTAAAACCACTTCCAAGATGATAAACAATGAATGCTCGTCAAAGTAAAGTGCAATCCTGGCATTCCACATGGCCCTGTAGGTCCCACCACTGTTCCGGATAGCTGGAAAGGATTGAGCAGCTGGTTGAAATGGATCACAATGTATCTCCAGGAGCAAAGGAACCAGGAAGCTCTACACCGACCAGCATGGATCGTGGAACAGGAAATTATGTCACTGGCCTCTGATTGCACCCAGGCAGAGCTGGAATCTTGTCAATCAGGGCTGCAGTGGTGAAAGGCTATGCGCTCGGAGCTGGCTGCGCCTTCTATTGGCCTCCTCCAATGTCATTGACTGGCTGCATGTCTTTTAAGCTCCCCGAAACTAAATAGTTTCCTCCCTATGCTAGAATCACCATTGAGGCATTTTGTTTATCACTATCATTTCTCCTCTTAAGCATCTCTTCTCCAGGGAGCATAAGTTTGTTGCTTGTAGTCATTCCTTTAACTGAGGTCCTCCAGTACACTTATTAGCTTTGTTGCCCTTTTCGGGACTCTCTAGTTTCAGCACATCCGTTCTGAAGACACTCAAGATGAGGCCGAACTAGAGTAGTAGAATTATGATGGTAGAATAGTTTTATCTTTTGAATAAATATACTTTTTAATGCATGCTATTAATTTGCTTGCTTTGTTCACTGCAGCTTAGCATTGCATACCATTGTTGAGCCTGTGATCTACTAGGACCCCCAAATATTTTTTCATCCTGCAATTCCCCAAAGTTTCTCCCCCTAGCGAGTATATTGCATTCATGTTGCATCCAACATTAAACCTCATTTGCCATGTAGTTGCCCATCTCTTTATTTTATTGAGGTCTTCTTGTAAGGTTTCTATATACTGCTGTGAAATAATTGCCCTGCTTAGTTTTGTATCGTCAGCAAACACTGAGATTGTGTTTTCTGAAATTCTGGGATATAGGTTGTCTTTAACATTTCAACATCCGTCAGAAAACTTCTGCAGTGAGAGATTTCCACATATCTAAGAACGTTTTCAGCAGGGTTCAATTAAAGTACTGTGTTACAATGTATGTTTGAGGGCTCCATATGCTCCATCATGTGCTTGGATGCTTGGATCAAGATGGTACTGCCATGTTAAAGTGAGCCTTTCAAATGCACCGAGCTGTATTAACTATATAATAACCTTGTAATACTTGCAGGTATCTGTGTTTTTTTCAGATCAGTTCCTTTCGACTAAGGGGTAGTGTCCCTGAATTATAAGGCTTAAAGTCATATTAAAGTCTTGTTTTAAAAATAAAATAGCAAACATGTTTATACTTACCTACTAGAACCTAGAGCAGCCCAGATCCTCCTCTTCTCTGGTCCCTCGCTGGCACTCCTGGCCCCTCCCTCCTGCCAAGCAACCTGCTATGGGCGCACCCAGCCGAGCCACTGCTCTATGTGTCCATTCAGATATGGAGCTCGACCCCTCCCCCTCTCTCTCTTTATTGGCTCACTGACTTTGACAGCAGCGGGAGCCAATGGTGTCCGCTACTGTGTCTCAGCTAAGCAGGAAAGAGAGTCCTGGACAGCCGAGGCTTTCGTGCAACATCGCTGGATCAAGATGGAGCTCAGGTAAGTATAAGGGGGCTGGGGGGGGGGGGGGGGGGCTGCTGCACACTGAAGGTTTTTTATCTTTTACAAATTAATAAAGAACTTAACTAGTGTTGAACTGTAGTCTACTGACTGTACTGCCACATCTCAAATGACTATTTACCAACAAAAAGAAGAAGGAACTCCCTAGGGCCTTTAAGGTCAGTAGATTAGAGTAGAGTAGAGCATTACCAAAGTATATGAAAAAGTATACATTTTATTACAAATTATTAAAACAATTTAGTCCATCAATACATAGGTATTGAATAAAAACAATGAACCATCATATAACAATTGATGTACAATAGTATACAATACTCTGAAATAGAAGGTTGGCCCCAGGTTAGTCTCATATAAATATGGCTACGTTTGATGGCACAGTGGCTGCGTTTGATGGGCACAGTGGCTGTGTTTCATGGGCACAGTGGCTGTGTTTCATGGGCACAGTGGCTGTGTTTCATGGGCACGGTAGCTACATTTGATGGCACAGTGGCTGCGTTTCATGGGCACAGTGGCTGCAATTGATGGGCACAGTGGCTGTGTGTGATGGTCACAGTGGCCGCAATTGATGGGCACAGTGGCTGCAATTGATGGGTACAGTGGCTGCGTTTGATGGGTACAGTGGCTGCGTTTGATGGGCACAGTGGCTGCATTTGATGGGCACAGTGGCTGAATTTGATGGCACAGTGGCTGAATTTGATGGCACAGTGACTGCGTTTGATGGGCACAGTGGTGGAATTTGATGGGCACCAGCCGCCACTGGGTAAACTGAACCTCTGTTTTAGGCTGGGTTCACACTGGAACTGGCTGCAGATCACACAGGAGTGCTGTGCATCCCTGTTCCCTGTTTCAGGGTCGAATCAGGGCCGAATCTATGCCTGAATCCGACCCTGAAACGGCTCCGCAGCCGCAATGGAGATATGTGAACCGGCTCCACAGGGAGCCGGTCACATTCTCCTGCTATGCGAATTGGATGCGGGGAAACCCACATCTAATTCGCATGGGTGTGAAACCAGCCTTAAAGTAGTGTTCTAGCATTAAAAAAAAAAAAAAAAGAAGCATAATGACTAGTAAAATAAATTTAAAAAACAAAAAACAGAAGAGCTAGAGGCATCCAAACCTCAAAACTTTGAAAAAAGGCACTGAGTTATAGCCTGCTCTCGGCTGCTAAACTAGAGAGCTATGGCGTGAGAAGGACATCTTCTGTTAAGAAGTGAGAATACCATAAAAAAGGAAAGAAAGTATGAAAAAAAGAAAAGGAGAGAGAGAGTGGTCTCAGGGCAATGAGTCTAAACTAAAAGTATCACAGTGTCAATAGCGTTTGGTCAAAGCGTTAAGGATGAGCATTGGATATCCAGGGTTGCCAACCTTGCAGGAACCGGTCATGGGTATCATGAGTATAGCTGTTAATTTCTCATTGAATACAGTGTTGTTCATGTGATATTTCACTGCTTCAAAACTGGTTGCATGAGTTTTCCAGGCTTGCGCTATAGTTAGTTTGGTTGCAACAAAGAGGAGCGTTGTCAGCTTGTGTTCTGCTCACAATAAGTATTATATAAGTTGGGAAAAAATGGTTTTGCAGGGGTTTCTCTTTACATCTGAATGAAGTATTGTTCGTTAAAGCATGTAAACCCGGATCCACAGTCTGGTCACCATAGGGCAGTACTGAAGGTTTTTTATCTTAATGGATAGAATGCCATAAGATAAAAAACATTCTGCCTTTAGAACCACTTTAACCACTTTCAGACCAGACCATTTTGCTGGCTTAAGACCAGAGCACTTTTTGCGATTCGGCACTGCGACGCTTTAACTGATAATTGCGTCCGACGTGGCTCCCAAACAAAATTGATGTCCTTTTTTTCCCACAAATAGAGCTTTCTTTTGGTGGTATTTGATCACCTCTGCGGTTTTAGTTTTTTGCGCTATAAACAAAAAAAGAGTGTAAATTTTGAAAAAAAAGCATTATTTTTTACTTTTTGCTATAATAAATATCCCCAAAAAATATATAAAAAAACATTTTTTTCCTTAGTTTAGGCGGATACATATTCTTCTACATATTTTTGCTATAAAAAAAACGCAATAATCGATTATTGATTGGTTGCCGCAAAAGATACTAGTAATGGCAGCGAACAGTGATTTTTATTGTGACTGCGATATTATGGCGGACACATCGGACATTTTTGACACATTTTTGGGACCATTATCATTTATACAGCAATCAGTGCTATACAAATGCGCTGATTCCTGTGTAAATGACACTGGCAGTGAAGAGGTTAACCAGGAGGTGGCAGTGTAGGGGTTAAGTGTGTCATAGGGGCGTATTTCTAACTGTGGGGGGCGTGACTGTGTTTTAAAGATCATTGATCTCTGCTCCAATCACAGGGAGCAGAGATCAGTGTCACTTGTTGCTAGGCAGAACGGGGAGATGCTGTTTACATCGGCATCTCCCCGTTCTTCCTCCCCGTGAGACGATCAAGGGTATACCCGCGGCGATCGAGTCCGCGGCACCCGCGGTCGGACTCAGGGGGGCCCTGACCGGCAAGCGCGCACGGCGGCGACGCACACGCAATGGCACAACGGCAAATTCAAAGGGACGTACCTGTATGCCCATTTGCCTGTCCGTGCCATTCTGCTGACGTACATTGCCGTGCTCTGGTCGGGAAGTGGTTAATGTATAACTGTATTACTCCTGTTAAGGAGATTCACCCTTTCTATTTGTCCTGTTTACCATTATCATTGAAATTGAAAGTAAAAGAAAATCCCAAATTTTAGGTTGTTCCCAGAACAGTAATAGAGGGGAAATCTAGACCCCCCTCATTTTAGTCACCTGGGGTCTCCAAGGAATTCCCTTAATTTGCAGGGATTTCCTCTCACTTCCTGTTTTAGCTATGGGACAGAAAGTGAAGGAAAATCTCCCCAATGGAGCACATATGGCAAAAAATAAAGCAACAAGGCTTAAAACCCTCCCTCACTCTATCCAAAATTAAAAAAAAGTTTTGCATATAGTTCCACTTTAAGAGTATAAATCCTCCCCAAGACATGCCACCCCCAACTGATAAGTATTTGAGGGGTCCTAAAAAATCTTAGGGTAGTCAACAGCAAAGGAAAGAAGGGAGGTGAAGGTAACCATCTATAGTACGTTTATGTCTGCTTTATTATTGTGACAGTTTCAAGCTACTCATATGCCATTGGAATTACTGCTTGACCTGAGCATCAAGTATTTTGCCACCAATACGATATAAATGAGTCACTCCATCCATACCCATAAAACTTGTCAGTTAATAGATTTCCAACCTTTCTTCATAGACAGGCTAGACCGTAATCCTTAAATGACCTATTCTGATAACTGTCTCACCTCCAAGTCTTTTCTTATTTATGATTCTCTATGTATTTATACATTTGTAGCTAAAGTACTCTTTCCTGAAGTTTAATAACTGTGCGACATCTGCTATTTTCAATTCCTGGCATGGCCCACTGTAAGAAACAACTTATTTTCTGTGGCTGCATGTAGAGAGAGCTCTGCTGGGCTGCCAGGACAGGAGGAAAGCCCATAACCAATGCCATTTTTTACCCAGCAGATAGAAGGTCAGGTCACCGATATACTTTCTACATATCCAATATTGCTTTCAAGCCGTTGTTCCACATCTGATGCAACCACAGGCAAGAGGCCTGGCTGTGTTATCTCGTGCCTGTGCACAGATCTTGTCACCCACTCTGTAAACCATTTTCTTCAGCCCCATCTGCTCCTTTTCTCCAATCTCTCGCTTTCTGTACTTTTCTGCCTCCTCCTCCTCCCTGCAATCTTTCCTCCAGATGTGTTAGCAAAGTGCGGAGGGATCTTTTTTCTCTTTTCTTCCTCTCTCCGTTTCTTTAGATTTGTTTGGCAGCTGTGCGCGAAGATCTGAATCGCATTACACTGCTCCCCAGGCTGCCAGTAACTGATTGACCTAGCAGTGATCGCAATAGAGAGATAATTTCTTCATCAAGACTACAGCACAAAGAGATGACGGACTAAAGAATAACTGCCTATAAACATTAGACTGCAGCCGGGAAGAGATGCACAACTTGGCCAAAACGATCTTTCTACAAATGGACAAACTTGTAGGTTACTTTGCATGGCCAAGAATTGTGGATATCTGATCATCACACCTACACTCCATGACCTACTTCCCTCACAAATTATTGAATTTCCCATGAAGAGTACTGTTAATATAACAGCATATAAACACATTTTAGACCATTGTGTGCTCCCCATCTTCCAACTGTGGTAACAGTTTTGGGAAGATCCTTATCTGTTCCACCATGACTGTGCCCCTGTAAACAAACCTAGATCCATAAGGCCATGATTTGTTGATTTTGGGGTTCATGAACTTGAATGTCACACACAGAGCCCTGACCCTAACCCTAGTGAACATCTTTGGGGTGAATTGGAATGCTGTTTGCGAGCCAGGCCTTCTCATCCTGCATCAGTACCTGAACTAACAAATGTTCTTTTGGCTGAATGAGTACAAATTCCCAATAGCAGACATCAAAAAAGGGGGTGGGTTGATTCCATATCAATAGCCATGGTTTTGGCATGGGATGTCTAACATGCTTAAATGATGATAGTCAGGTGTCTACAAACCTATTGCATATCCAAGTATAAGATTGTATAGCTTCCACTATTTCTCCTGTAGCCAAATTCTACATATCTTATATCTGTTAATACTCCTGAATCAATTTGGGGAAAACAATTGAATTCTGCTGCACAGCAAGTCAATGCTAAACAGGAACAGTTAGACAGACTGTGCGGAAAATGAAAGTGGTTCTAAAGCCGAATATTTTTTTTACCTTAATGCATTCCCTACATTAAGGTAAAAAATGTTGCGGTAACTGTATTGCCCCCTCCCCCCTTATACTTACCTCATTCGATCCAGCACTGTGTCCGTCTGTAGTGGCCCTCCTCACTCTCACAGGCAAATCCTTAGATGAGGTAGCAAGAGTGGGGCGGAGCTGCACTGTCTGTGTCTATGGGCACCGGCAGCGTGGTTTGGGAATGAGCCTGCAGGTGTGCCACTACAGTAAACTGATTTCCATGATGGCACACTGAGAAGAGGGGGATCCAGGAGTGCCTATGGCAGCGACGTCCTGTCCATAAGGGGCACCACCCCCCTAATCTCCATGTAGGGCACTGGATGTATAGAGTTCTACAGGTTTCTTTTTTTTAGTGAAGCACATGAGTAGAGCCGGAGGCTCTAATTGGCTTCAAATAGGGTGGGCTCGGGCGCAGAGCACTGCGCCCTGAGCTCACCCACTTGTGACAATAGTGAATCAACATTCGCTATTGTAAAAAAAAAAACAACCGCGCCATAAATATTGATGGATGGTGGAGGATTATTAGCTAGAAATGCGGCCACTTGGTACTAGTGACACACTAGTTAATACAAATGAAAAGGGAAATGAGCAGCGCAAATCTAAAAATCCTGCAATCGTAGTGATAAATAGCTTGCAAATAATACATGTAAAACACATCAATACACCCTGTGAATATTATGCTATTTCTACTAGCAATGTTCTAATATATGACAATGTGTATATCCACCAGTGTTAATTTCGTCAACTAAAACCGACCAACACAACTTAATACCATTTTAGTGTACTAAAATACTACTGAAACTAAAACAATTGAGATGACTAAAATACGACTAAAACTAAAATGGCATTTTAGTCAAAAGACTAAAATGGGACTAAAACTAAAATGCAATTTTAGTCAAAAGACTAAGACTAAAACTAAATGGAAATTTGACGTAAAAATGAACACTGGTCTGTAGTGCATATTCATACCTCAATACCATAAATAATAACATTCGATTTTTCACTCCAGCAGTATATAATAAGTTTGTAAAGTGTAGAGAAATGCTTAAATAATGCATTACAATTTAACTATACCCATTCGATTTTAGATGACTAAAATGAGTTTTAGCCAACTAAAATGTACTGGAGATTTCAGTCGACTAAAATGTAGGACATTTTAATCGACTAAAATGCCCTGGAGATTTGGTCGACTAAATATGACTAAAACTAAAACAATTGCAGAAGACTAAAATGGGACTAAAACTAAAATGCCATTTTAATCCTAAAACTAAAACTAAATTGAAATTTGCTGCCAAAATTAACACTGATATCCACTATATAAATAAGTAAAGTGTCAACACAATGATATGTGAAAACATACACTAATGCAAACGTAAATCTTGTGCTCACATCCAAAAAATGTTGAAAAAATGTCTCACCATGTCTCACCCACAAAATGTTTCAAAATTAAAGTGTATATATATATATATATATATAATGTGTTTCTCAATCTCAAATTAATATAATTCATAAATAAAGTGCAATTCTAAAAA
Organism: Lithobates pipiens; assembly: GCF_037356315.1. Taxonomy (NCBI): domain Eukaryota; kingdom Metazoa; phylum Chordata; class Amphibia; order Anura; family Ranidae; genus Lithobates; species Lithobates pipiens. Next base: position 221,803,993 of record NW_027507686.1, on the reverse strand, counting down.
AAATAAAGTTCATATTCTCAATATATTCTCAGCCATAAGTATAATCCAAAAGTGCATCTTTTCAAAGAATCAAAGTCCGTGTTTCCAGTCCCACAAGGAATCAAAGGCAAAACCATAATCCAACACTTCATGTAATTGTACACCCGATGTGCTCCTTCACCATAAGTTTTAAAAAGTAACTCACCAGAAATTGTAGCTGGTCAGATTATAAACCAGCAATAGCGCTTTTTGTGTTGTATGGCAGGCAAATCCCCTCTCCACCGTGCTGTCTCTTGACGCATCCTCTTGTCATTTTCTCTCCCGAATGAAAGAAGGTTTTTTAGGAGGAAGAATAAAAGATTTCCATACCGTAATACTGTTACAAATAATGCTTGTTTATTAAAACTTTTTTAAAAGCACCTCCATTTCACAAGTTTCTGCCTGACACTAGGGAACAAAAGCATGATGATTGTATATAGTTATCGGCTGCAGTCTCAAAAGCTGCAAGCACAATCACAGAAACACCCAATGTTGTCAGCGTCCTAGCCCCTCCCTACTAGTTTCGTTATTCAACGTCCTCACGGAGTGGTAGCATACACTGTATACAACCTAAGCTATAAAACCTAAGCTATACAACCTAAGTTATACGCGCTATACAACCTAAGCTAAGCTATACAGTATACAGCACTATACTTCAGCAGTGGGACATGAACTTTCCATCCCACACTTGTAAAAAATAGAGTCTGGCTCTGCAATTCATAGGCAGCTTTGTGTTCTTTGGCTCATGACATCATCTGCCCGCCTCTGCCTCAGCAAATCAGAGGAAGCTTTGTATTCATTTATAGAATACAATGCTGCCCTATGAATGGCTGAGCACTGCTCAGCCTGACTGTTTTGTTCAGGGTGTGAGACAAGAAATTCTCATCTCACAACAGGAACATGCGACTGTATACTGCATGTAGTTGAAGCTACATAGAGTTTACACAGAGCACCCAGCTTTACTTGTGCATCTTCAGTAATAAATCTGTCACAGACCTTTGCAAATATGTTACTGTTGGTTGCCCAGCAGTACAGGCAAAGAGGTTGCAAATATACAGAAAAACTAACTTTACTGATCGATTTGTGTCTAATTGTGTCACTAATTTGCTTGCTAAATGTCTCCCTCTATATATGCAACTATAAAGTGCCTAGAAATATATTTTGTACTATAAAACCCAGAAAAAAAGCAGTAAAAGTTAAGCAACGGCCTTGTCAATGGAACACAGTTAATTTAAAACTGAATCAGAGAATTTAATTTATTATTTTAAATTCTAATGTTCTCACATGGAAAAGTGCCCACATTCCTGACTGGTCTGTGTGGAGAAAGCGCTCTGATTGGCTTAAATTGGCAGCAATTTGTAAAGCTGATTTCATTTAAACTAGGATCCATGAGACCCTTGATGCAGGGTGCATGAATATCTAATGTGGAGCTCATTTAAATGCACAGCACCAATATCAGCTGTAACGTCTAATGAGTAAAATGTTTTATTCAAAATGAAGAGCTGTAGAAAGTTTTATTTTATAACTACAATATGGAAAACATATGGGTTTACAGTATTTTCACAGCAAGTAGACAGTATAATATAATGCAAAAGCCTCAGTTATAGCATATAACAGTTTTATTTTGGATATAAAGGTAGGGAGCTTGGTGACCATACAGCTTTGGCAGAGGACTTTGCAGATAATGCAATGTGGATGGCTGGTGTAGAAGATATTCTATAAGGTAAAAATGCAGCATATGTTCTGTCTTTTTAAAAACTCTGCAAGAACACAAAAATATTTTTTAAATTTCTACCAGAAATCCAGTGAGCTCTGGTGCATTTGCGCATTCTGTCTCTGCTGCAATGAAATCTCATAAAATCCATATACGGTAATGTCTGATGTCTATCAAATTTTGATTTCGTTCTGTGCAATAATATGTTGATTGTCATACTGTAAAATATAATCATCTGGAAATACTGATACAATAAGGAAAATTGGCATGGAGGAAGTGTCTGCTAAACTATTATAAGACACTTCAACACCCCTCCAGCACACTCCTCGGATTTTCGTTGGTTATGTCATTTCTGTGACTGCCCATCTCAGGGACCAGAAAAGATTACTGCATTTTCAGATCAAAAGTTCTCAATTTTTCATAAAAAATATGCACAAATGCTAAACATCAATCCTTTGGGATAGTGACTATCAGAATAGGACTTATACTGCAGTAAATTGGACTCTGCAGGAACCAAAGACCAGCCAAACCGTACTTTTCACTGTTTATCCTGTTTATTCCCCAAAAGGGGAAGCTCTGCTTGTTTGCATCCTCCCCCCTCCGCTGCCACATTTGGCACCTTTCAGGGGCAGCAGGTAGCCATTTTTGGCAGATACCCATCCCCAGTTCTGGGTGACCTCGCTGCGGCTATACGTCGGCTCTTTAAGATGCTATAGCAGGCGTGTCCCCTGTTCTGATGCGCATGCCTGGCAGACACGATGTTGCTCCTGACAGAACGAGAACGGGGATCTGTTTGTGTAAACAGTATATAGGAACAACGATCGGCCTCCCCCTAGGCAGTCCCATCCCCCCTACAGTTAGAACACACTGAGGGAACACAGTTAACCCCTTGATTGCCCCCCTAGTGTTAACTCCTTCCCTGCCAGTGACATTCATACAGTAATCAGTGGCAATTTTTAGCTCTGATTGCTGTATAAATGTCAATGGTCCCGAAAAAGTGTCAAAAGCGTCCGATCTGTCTGTAGTGCCGCAGTCCCAATAAAAATCGCAGATCCCTGCCATTACTAGTTAAAAAAAAAAAAATAATAAAAATGACATAAATCTATCCCCTATTTTGTAGACACTATAACTTTTGCACAAACCAATAAATATACGCTTATTGTGTTTTTTTTACCAAAAACATGTAAAAGAATACATAACATACATAAACTGATGAAATTTGTTTATTTACATTTTTTAGGGATATTTATTATAGCAAAACTTACAAAATATTGTGTTCTTTTCACAATTGTCTCTTTTTTTTGTTTATAGCGCAAAAAAAATTAAAACTGCAGAGGTAATCAAATATCACCAAAAGAAAACTCTTTTTGTGGGGAAAATAGCACATCAATTTTGTTTAGGTACAACATTGCATGACCACGCAATTGTCAGTTAAAACGACGCAGTGCCGTATTGTAAAAAATGGCCTGGTCAGCAAGGGGGCAAATCCTTCCGGGGTTGAAGTGGTTAAAAGTCAGCAGCTACAGTATTTGTAGATGCTGACTTTACATTTTTTGGTGGTGGTGGTGGGGGGGGGGGGGGGGGGCCTGGAGCTCCGCTTCAAAGAGGAGTTACAGTTGTTTCTAAAAAGATTTAAGTCAGCAGCTACAAATACTGTAGCCCCTGACTTTACACATACCAGTGGTCCAGGGCTGTCCTCACCTGGGCCAGTTCCTCACCAGCCTTCAGGTGCTTGGTGCTGCCATCTTGCTTGTGAGACGCAGGATGTCCTAAAAGGTTGCGGGCAGGGAAGGGGGGGGGGAATCATCTCTGATCGCCTAGGCCAGGGGTGTCCAACCTGTGGCCCAAGATAGCTATGAATGCGGCCCAACCCAAAATAGTAAACTTACATAAACATTTTGAGTTGGGGGGGGGATTTTTCTTGTAAAAATACATTGACTCTTAGCGAACACATGCATCTGAGGACAAAAAAGTGACAATGGGGGTTATTTACAAAAGGCAAATCCACTTTGCACTGAAAGTGCACTCGGAAGTGCAGTCTCTCTAAATCTAAGGGGTAGATCTGAAATGAGTGGAAGCTCTGCTGATTTTATCATCCAATCATGTGCAAGCTTAAATGCTGTTTTTTATTTTCCTTGCATGTCTCCCTCGGATCTACAGCGACTTTACTTCCATGTGCACTTTCAGTGCACTTTCAAGTGCACTTACAGTGCAAACTGGATTTCCCTTTCGTAAATAACCCCCAATGTCTCTTTTTTGGATTTTTACAAGTTTTACATTCCAAAAAAAAAAAATCACACTTTTCACAGTCACACCTTATACATGTATTTAGTTTTCAGCAGCACCTATATTTGGGAGCAACGAGTTTCAAGGATGAAGCACACAAAGGGCAAAATTAGAACCAAAATATCTTATGAGCATCTTGAGAATTCATTGAGAATTGCTACTCCATTCATCAAATCAGATATTGATGTGTTAGTTTATCAAAAACAGTGTCAAATATTGCACTAGTTTTATGTTGCCCTCTTTTACTTTTATAATAAAAAATATTCCAAAAAATAAATTAAGTGATATTACTTAGATGAGTACATTATCTATATCAGTGACCGTTAACTTATGATCTGCCCGACTTTTTCTGCTCATCAGCTATCCTTATTGTTTGTGTATTTTATGTATGGTCCAAGACAATTCCTCTTCTTCCAATGTGGCCCAGGAAAGTCAAAAGTTGGACACCCCTGGCCTAGGTAATCCAGAAGTAGGACCGGTTACTTGTCAAAACTAGGTACCCACTCCTAGAAAAAGTAAAAAAAAATTGCCAAACGTAATAGAAAAGGGAGGGAGGAGGCGGAAAAGCAGAATTTCCTTTTTTTAGGTGAAGTTTTGCTTTAACTGCTTAGATAGTCAGTGTTATGCATCAGGGGTGAATAAATCACAAAACTGTAAGCATCTTTTTGGCAGGAAAAAAGGTAACATTTGTGTATTTAGTTGGTGTTAAGGGAATGCACAAAAGTTCTGATTTCGTAAAAATCCCTCCTTCATAGATACATTGTTACACGTTGCATCTGTATGTACTGCAAATATTGTATGTAGGCTTTTTAAATGAAAACCAGTCAATGTCTGGCAAACGGTGCCTTCTGCAGGCTTTTGTACCTCATCCAGCCTTTGTATGAGTTGTATTAGTTACATAAAAAGCGGGTTATGTAAATCATATATTATGCAATCTTTTTCTAACCACTAATTGGCTGGATAATACCTACTGTAATGAGCACAAACAATAGAGGGAATCTTGGACAATCTTGATGTGCTTGTAAAACATTTTTTGCTAGAGTATCATGCCAACTGGAAAATTATATTCAGATTAATTAGCAATAGCACTCATGAAGAAAATCCCAATAACAGACTTGTTAAAACAATCTCTATCTATCTATACATACTCCAGTCCTCTTTCATGAATAGCGATTTTATGAATGAGGCAATCACGCACTTTAGCCCAGTTTCCAAACTCTTCAAAAACCCTCTTCCATTTAATAGAACCATATCTATATTTCCAGAGAACCACACCTAAGTTTGGTAAACCCTACTTATTTTCTAGCTGCTCTTCCAATTTTTTTACTTTGAGAAAGGCTAGTATGCCCCAGGATCTATAGTGCATTCAAGGTGATTTATGTGAAGAAGGCACAGAGGTGCAAGTTTTTTAATCTTTGAACCAAGTGCTAACTCAGAAATGCTCAATTCCAGCTATCAATCACATTGTCCAGCTCCTTGGGTATACAATTGCAGAGTTACTTTGAATACTAGAATGCCTGTATAAGGAGGCTGTGACAATAGTTTGAAAAACTATTATATATGAACAACTCCATAAAAGTATGCCAAACTCCTCTAAACTCATACAAATAATAAAAAGCATACAAAGTAACACACTGCATATGTGTTACATAATATAAACACAACTGGGCACCCTTGTAAGGGCAGCACCACTCTCTGAGTAATAGGGGTAAATTTTTCTGCTTGCACCTGGGTCCAAAGGTCCATTGCAAAGGTGCAAGAAGTTCTGTTTTCCAGGAAGCCACCAACTACAGCTCTATTTCCTTACAAAACCCGCCCCCTCAATTTTATGGGTTCAAAATAATTAGCCAACTCAGTTATTGTTACACTTAAAGTAGAAATATGGGCAAAACTTTTATCTCATTTGGGTTATATCCACTGCAAGGTTTATTTGTGTCCCCTTGTGGAGATTTACTTCCCGTCCCATAGCCAAAACAGGAAGTATGAGGAAATCCCTGAAAATTAGGGTTTCACCAGAACTAGTGTCCCCATTGGAAGATTTCCTCTCTATTACTTTTCTGGTGACAACCCAAAATTTGGGATATTCTTTTACTTTCACTTTCAACGATAATGGTAAACAGGACAAATAGAGAGTATGAATCTCCCGAGTGGTGCACAGACAGCAATAAAAGCTGACAGATGTTCTCATCTTTCTCTCCTCTATCCAGGACAAAAAAAAAAAAAAAGTTTTGCCCTTAGTTATATTTTAAGCTGACTTTCAAAACCTTTGACATAAATACTACTAGACCTTCTGACCATAAAAATCTCAGGGGATCAGGAAGGAATTATTCCCCTGCTGTAGCAAATGGGATCATGCTTTGCTGGTTTTTTTTTTTGCCTTCCTCTGTTTTAACTGTGGGTGAAGGATTGTGTATATGGGAGTGTATGTTTTTTTTTGTTTTTTGTTTTTTTTGGGTTAAACTGGATGAACTTGTGTCTTTTTTCAACCTGACTATGTAACTCAACATGTATTCAGGTTTGGTGCTCTCAAGAATGTTACCATATCTGTGAATGATTACTTTTCTTTCCGGTGAGGTTGACTTCCATAGCTACCTGCGCACTACTAGAACCATCTTCACAATAATTATTTATTGATAAATTAAGATAGGTGTGTATTTATGTAGCAATTATTCTCATTCATTTTTCATTAACATTTGTCAGGGATCCAAGTATCCTCCAGGTAGTTTTTGGCAGATACTGTACAACATGATCTAATGAGCACGTTTACATTAAAATGTTGATAAATAAGTTTATTCATCCAATTAGCTCAGACATTGGTTGTAAAATGGGATTTTTATTCCCTCTCCTTTTAAAATGTGACTCACCTAGATTTATTTGGTGCAAATAATGTTAAAAAGCCCTTTGAGGAAGCTGCCTAAGGTAAAACAAAATGGATGAATGGCCAAAATGGGGAAAAAAGATCCAGATGATCAGATCAATAATCCATACTCATTATTGACACTAGTTTGACAGTAAATTGAGGAGTGGTAACCCAGTGTTTTTCAGGTCACATGCCTGATCCTCATGAAAGGGTCCTGCAAGGCTCCGAAACGTTGCTGTTTGCTGTAACGATGTGATTGCTGAATAAAGCTTTGGTCCCATTTTGTAGGTCCATGGTGTCCTGGTGTAATTTCTTTCAGTGTGTTTCAGGGGCTCAAGAATCTCTCTTCACCAAGGCCTGTAACACCCTACAGGGTAGCATCCACCCATCTGAGAGGACTGTAGGCCCAAGTTGGGACACTTATGTTCAAGTCACCCCAAATGACAAGTTTCTCAATACTTGCTGTGCACTGTCTCCAACTGTTCTGTAGGCTGCTGCAGTTAAACAGAGGTTAAGGATGAGAACAGACTCAATAGAGTTGTACTGGGCAAAAAATGATCCAGGAGTCTGTGAACACACGTGTGGCTGAGTCTGGGAAACTGGCAAAAGACACGCTGGGCAGGGATTCCTACCTTTCTTGGCCAGTGTCCATTCATCTAAAGGTGGAAGCGTTACCAATGAGCAAAAAAGAATTCTGGTTGGCTGCACTTCCAGTAAAATCACGCTTATTTCAGCAAGCCCATAAAAACATGCCCAAAGACACAAATAGAGGGGAACAGCATCCCTAATACTAATACGTTTCACGCTCCCTTAGTGCTTAATCATAGCTCAAGCTGGTGATGCTGTTCCCCTCTTATTTGTGTCTTTAGGCATGACATACTGCAGGAGATGGACAGAGGTTGCGGACATATTACAGGAGGTGGACAGAGGTTGCGGACATACTGCAGGAGGTGGACAGAGGTTGCGGACATATTACAGGAGGTGGAAAGAGGTTGCGGACATATTACAGGAGGTGGACAGAGGTTGCGGACATACTGCAGGAGATGGACAGGGGTTGAGGACATATTACAGGAGGTGGACAGAGGTTGCGGACATACTGCAGGAGGTGTACAGAGGTTGCTCTCATATGACAGGAGGTGGACAGAGGTTGCGGACATACTACAGGAGGTAGACAGAGGTTGCGGACATACTGCAGGAGGTGGACAGAGGTTGCGGACATACTGCAGGAGGTGGACAGAGGTTGAGGACATACTGCAGGAGGTGGACAGAGGTTGAGGACATACTACAGGAGGGGGACCAAGGTTGCGGACATACTGCAGGAGGGGGACAGAGGTTTGCGGACATACTGCAGGAGGTGGACAGAGGTTAAGGACATACTACAGGAGGGGGACAGAGGTTGAGGACATACTACAGGAGGGGGACAGATGTTGCGGACATGATAGTGTCCTCCTCACCGTAGCCTCCTCCTCTTTCCACCATCATATTACTTCTCCACATGATCAGTGTCCTCCTCCTGTGCCCCTTTCACCACTCCACAGGTCATGGCAGCAGAGTGCTTCCCTGACCTGTGGAGAGGTGAAATGGGCACAGGAGGAGGGCACAGCATTGATGATGTGGAGAAGTAATATGATAGTTGACAGAACACATCAGTCTCTGTCCCTCCCCTGCATGCCACAGCTTCACCCTCAGCCGCCTCCGGGCTCCCAACGATGTCCTCCGCTCTCACAGAGTATACCCACAGTTTTACTCTCCTCTTCCCTCCTCAGTCCTCACCCCTGCTCGGCTCCTCTGTCAGTGTCCCGATCGTCTATTTGAAAATGGCGCCGGGAGGCGCCATTACGTTACTGCGCATGTGCCGCCCAGCCGAGCGCGTACAAACTTTCCCAAGCCAGGCCGGCTTCGGAACGGCGCATGCGCTGTTCCATGGTTGGCTCGCAGCCATCTTTTTTACAGGCACCAATGCCCATAATGGATTTTAACGGGCGGCTCCAAAAAGGGGTTAACTCTACGGGCGGTTGAAAACACCGTGGGGCCCCCTGCTGGACACCAGGCCCTCGGTCGGCGTCCGACTGCCCTAATGGTCAGTCCGCCCCTGTGTGTAGGGGAAAAATCCCTAACCAACTGGTCACTGTGAAAACTTCTTGAACTTCGAACTTTTGCCTCCAGTCGGACACCCCTGACTCTGAGGAGGTACCAAACCATTACAGTGACCTACCCCCTTTATTTAACCCTTCCAGGTTAACCACTCGTAACCCGGAAGTACCATAACCACCCCCATCCCATGGATGGCTACAACATGTTCCATAGATGTACCTCTCTCTTCTCTTAAAGCGACCCAAACATCTGCCATGCCTAAACAGCCTTATACTCATCCTTTTATTAAACATAACATGGGCGGGTGGGTGGGAATCTCTTTCTCCACCGCATGGACTGACGTAATTTCCTTGTTCCTCTGAACTCTTTCTTTTCCTGAGCACCACCACTACTATCTTATAGCGGGAATGTCGGTCCACCCTGTCATGCCCTCCCTGCGTTGATCTCTGCTCTTTAGCTCCGGGATTCGCTTAAAAAAAAAAAGGAAATATATATGTGTGTGTGTATAAAGTTTCAATTTGCACTGCAGTCCCTAAAATAATTGTAGCGCTATAGCCTACCAGCAGAAGGCACCATACTTTTCAGTGTTTCTGGACATTGCTTGTCCCTTTGGTTATCAGTGTAACCACTGTCCTGTCCTCATATTTGTGTGCCCAACAAAGTGAATTATGTAATGTATAGTTCCCCTTCAGATAGGTACTTTGCACCCATGTGCCCTACGACTACACATCCCAGAGATCTTTGCTGTAACATGAAGATTGCTGAGAGTAGCTATAAAAAGCTTGTTTTCTCCTGGGCCTGATGCAAGGTGGACCTCTCTGTGCAACAGGGAGAGAGGTAGCGGCCTACCGTGAGGAGTCTGTCAGGGCTGGCTTAGCCCTTCCTCTTCTGGGCTGGCCGCTCAGCTGTCGACTAATTGCCAGCTCTCTTCTGTTTCCACAGTTACCAGCTGTTCCCGATGATGCTCGTCTGACCTGCCTATTTAAAGCCTTCCTGCTCACTTTTCCATTTGCCTTCGCATTGGTCACATCACAGGGAACCATCTCCTGCTGTTTGTTTCAAGACTGGCTTGCTGACATCCCACCTGGCTTCTTATCCTGCTTGCGGTTGCTCTCCTTGGATCCCTGACTTCCGGCCTGGCTGATTACCCGATCTGGTTAATGAACTTTGGACTGGCTGACTACCCGATCTGGCTACAGGACTCTGGCTATGCTTGACTACGCTTTTTTCTATTTAACTTTTTATTTTTATTAATAAACAAGTGTGATATGATTGTACTTCTGTCTCAGTCTGTTTCATGGTTTCTGACAGAGTCTTATTTACAACCTAAGGCCAGAAGACATTGGAACCATTTAGTCGTTGGTGAGAGAGCAGATTGCTCAATCTTTATCTATTCATTACTACTATTACAGAGACTAAAATATTTAAGAACCTAATCATATTGAGTTGCTTGATTATTGACAGTGCTACAAGGATGTCTGAACCCAGTGTGTCAGGTGAGTTGGAAGGTTCACTTTTTCATGGCCATGCAGATGAGCAGGTAATTCTCAGCAGTCCCCTAGGGGGCCGTGCTACATTTGGAGGCTCATCCAGGATGCTATCTGCTGCAGGCCCCGGCCAACCTAGTTTGGAGCCGCAATCTGGGTGGGAAGCCGCATCCATGACTGCGGTCACTTGGTGTAGAAGTTATGGGGCCCCAACCAACAGAAGCACCATTCTGGAGATCTCGGGGAGTGAGCATACCAAGAGAGAGAGATCAGAAGGTGGCTGAGAGCTTTGGCACCAGGACACTGGGCCTACCTGGTGGAGACTGAAGCCTCAGAGGAGATGGATCAAGTCAGGGCACTGATAGGGAGTGACTGCAAGAATATTCCCACTCAAAGGCGAGAGAGGAGGGATTAAGAAGCCATCCCAGACAAAAGCTCACGAGAGAAGTCCTGTGCATACGGGGAATGACTCCCAAGTATCCAGCGCCACTCCACTCTCTTTCTACACAGATATGAGTCGCCTGGTTTGATAGCCTGGTGAAGAATGGGTCTGGGAATGCTAATCAGAGTTATCAAAGACTTACTGTAGATCTTTCTTGGGACAGTTACTGACGCCTGTCGGAAAAAAATGAATTTGAAACATGGATGAATCAAGCTTTACAGAGTGGAGTGTTTCAGAGGCAGTGAAACGACATTGACTTAGTGAGAGCCTCCGAGGCCAATGTGATCTGTAACATAAGGATGGGGAAGAGGGCTTGTGTTGCCATAGACTACATCGAGGCTTTTTGTGCTGTTTTTCGAAGAGTCAAAACAACTGCTGATTTGATTTGGTACAAGTTCAAACACACCCATCAACAGAGATGGGAGAGTCTGTCCAAATACATCTCTCAGGTAGACTGGATGCTACATCAAATCATTTTCAAGAAAGGTCTTGACCCTAAAGACGCTGATCAGGCCCGTCTGGATCGGGTGCTGCACGGGGCCTGGCCCAATCATTTTATTGTGTTGAAGCTGTTGCTAAAAAGAACCCAGGTGGTACCCACCTATCCTGAATTGATAAGGGAGGTAAGAAAGGAAGAGGCTCTGTTGGAACAGAAGAGTCAACGACCAAGAGATGGGAATTCTGCTACTGGGAACAAAGAGAAAGTGGTGGCCTGCGCTATCCATGTGGAATTGGAGTTTTCCAATGATGACAGTGGAACCGAAGGGACCGGCTCTCCCTGATGTCCATAAACCTGTTGCAGAACTAGGGCCAACCAAACTGATGGCTCAGATGGCTCAGGCTCGGACTCAAATGTACCATACCCTGATGTGAGTGATGGAGACCCAAGAAAAAGTTCAGGAGCAAGGGACTTGTGCAAGTGAACCAAAACTGTACGCAGAACAAACGAAGAGATGTTATGGGTGTGGAGAGGCGAGACTGGTGTCAAACCTCAACTCCTCTATGAAGTATTGAGTGCGTTGCCGAAATGACTTTTTCCCAAGCCAGCAGGAAACAAATAAGTCTAATTGGGAGTCCCTAGGGAAGATTACGCTCCAGTGATGAGGAGGAAGGCCAGAAGAAAATCAAGAAAGGAGGACACAAGTCATCGGTCCTGCCTCACCCGTCAGTGCCTAAGCACAACACAAAATTAAAACCCCCAGAGCATGGAAGAAGGGGACAGGAAATCAATGCACGCCTAGCTAAACAAGCAGTTAAATCACAATCATCACCAACCAAGAGGTATGTTAGAGCACACAGCTTGGAGTCGCCAGGGGGAAATCTACCCAAGAACTTAGTGGGGCCTTCCCCTATAGTATAAATCCAGGTGGAGGGGATTTATATGCAAGCACTGCTGGATACTGGAGCTCAAGTAACATTGCTGTTTCAAGACTTCTATCATAAGTACTTGAAACATATCCCCTTGTGCAAACTTGACGAGCTAGAAATTTGGGGTATCAGAACTCAGAAGTGCTCTTACGATGGTTACATACCTATCAAAATAACCTTTGATTCTGCTCTAGCTGGAAGACTAGAAATCTTTGACATGTTGGCAGCCACATGACCTTGACCGCCTGGAGCCGGCTGAAATTCTCTACTGATAGGCACTAATACCAATCTGGTAAGAAGGCTACTTATTCCCTTGGCCGTAGAGGGTACTCCTCTGGGGAAAACAGCTGAGGCAAGCATTTCAGAGAAATTGCAAGAAAATAAAGCAATGAGTGGAAGGTTGTGGCAACTGGACACTCAAGAGAGGGTGTTACAGCTTGGGGAAAGAGCCTGCCTCAAAGCCACCGTTAAGTTGTCCTGGGACCAGCCAGGTCCGAACATGGTGGTAGAAACTGATCCCACAGAGGAAGCAGTCAGGATAGGGATAGTCCCAAAGATTGTACCCACTCGGGCTTTGTTAAGGAGTGGGGGGCGAATTCCTGTCAGTGTGTGGAACGTCACTAGTCACCAGGTTAGCTTGAAGCCTCGAATGGTGATCGGGAAAGTGAGTGCTGCCACTCCAGTAGCGAAGAATGAGACAGCCCAAATGGGAGATGGAAGGAACACCACTGCCTTCTGTCCAAGCCTCCCCCCTTCCTGGGAAGGAAGGATTAAAGCTCACACAGCTCGTGGGAGAAAATGTTCTGGAAGAATGACTTGGATGTGAGTTGTGCTAAAAGTGCTCAACATCAAATTCGATTGATCGAGGACAAGCCCTTTTGAGAGAGGACAATGCAGGTCCCCTTATGTGATTTGGAAGACCTTCGGGAGCAGCTGGCTGAACTGAAAAGGTCAGGAGTGATTAAGGAATCCCAAAGCCCTTATGCTTCTCCAATCGTGGTGGTGGGAAAGAAGAATGGTCTCGCCAAAAGTGTATCAATTATCAAACCTTTAATCAAAGGACTATCCCAGATCAATACATGACTCCTCGCATAGAAGAAGCCTTGAAGAGCTTATCAGGGGCCAAATGGTTCAGTATGTTGGATGTGTAGAGCGGATACTACCAGATCCCTATGCACCCTGAAGACCGAGAGAAGGCCTTTATTAGCCCACTGGGATTTTTAGAGTTTGATGGGATGCCCCAGGGATTGACTGGAGCTCCTGCCACATTCCAGTAACTGATAGAGAACACAGTGGGTGATATGAACTTGGTAGAAGTATTAGTCTACCTAGATGACATCATTGTGTTTGATCGACCTTTGGAAGAACACGAGGCTCGATTGGAGAATGGTTTCCAGCGATTACATGAAGAGGGGTTGAAGCTGTCATTGGAGAAGTGCCAATTCTATAAGACTTCTGTCACCTACTTAGGACAAGTGGTATCTGCGGAGGGGATAGCCACTGACCCCCAAAAACTGGAGGCTGTTACTTCTTGGCCCCATCCAACTATGGCCACCGAGGTCATTCTGGGGTTTCTGTTCCTACTACAGATGATTTTTGAAGAACTTCTCCCAAATTGCTTGGCCATTGAATGAGATGCTACAGAAGCAAACGGACGGAGAACAGCAGAAAACCCAGAAAGGAGGAGTCAGGAAGCCTAGGCAATCTATCCAGGACTAATGGACAGTGACGTGTGAGAGGTCCTTTGAGCGGTTGAAGGGGAGTCTGGTCGAAACTCCGGTGTTGGCCTATGCTGATATCTCGAAGCTTTACGAATTACATGTGGATGCCAGTAGAGATGGTATTGGGGGAGTACTATATCAGGAATCGGAGGTGAAACTCTGCCCAGTAGCCTACGTGAGCTGCAGCCTTACTCCTGAGAAGAATTATCCAGTGCACTAGCTTTTTTAACCTTTACCCTGTGAGTTAATTCTTATTTTAATTTTCTATCTTAATAAATTCATCATTAATCTTCCCTGCTTCCCCTTCCACAGCTGACTGCACCTCTAGAGCACTATATACACCCTTAACCCATCAAACTTGTTCTTAACCCATTCAAGCCGGAACTGAACTTTTCCAGAGTCCAAGCCACACCTAACCATTGGATTTTATTTTCATAACCACCTTTACCTATAGTTTTGTTTCCCACCCATCTTTCTCTCTCCAAGCGCCACTATACTCCCCACCCCCCCATGCGCACATGTAAAGCTGTTTTTTAGAGATGAAGCGCCTTATAAGCCAATCAGCTGCGGACAGGCATCAGATACTAAGAACACTGACAAACCAGCAGAACACAAGCTTGTTTATTGGACTATTGATTTTTTACCCAATTTTCAACTTAAGAATTTTTTGTTTTGTACTACTTCTCATGTTTTTTCCCTATGGACATTTCACATGTGATTTGAGTCATTTATGTAAAAATATAGTGGTACTGAGAGTTATATCTCTGTTTCAACAATCAATATTAGTGGTTTGTCACTTTTCAGCGCTGCACTATTGTTTTCATGTGCTAAAAAATAAAAACAACTGCTTATGGCCAGCTTAAGGGCCGGTTCACACAGGGGGCGACATGAGGCGACACGACTTGCCGTGCCGCGACCTGACAAGTCGCCCCCGTTCTGTACAATGGAACCGTTCTAAGAGGAGCGACTCGAGTCGCTCCGACTCAGAAAAAAGGTTCCTGTACTACTTTTGGGCGACCTCGGGGCGACTTGCATTGACTTCTATACAGAAGTCATTTGCAAGTCGCCACTGAGGTCGCGGCAGGTCGCGGCGAGGCAAGTCGTGTCGCCTCGCATCGCCCCCTGTGTGAACCGGTCCTTAGAAATTTGTTTGGTCATTTCAGTCATTTCATTACTATGGTCGAAAAACAAATGCTGATTTTACCCAACTCACCATTAGAAAATGGAAGGAACACTGCCAAAATAAATTAAACATTTTGTTAATGAAATTGTACCGGTGTTTGGTCAGCTTTACATAAACTAGGAAATAAATGTTGCTACTGACAAATCAGTTTCTAGATATCTGGATTAACTGGGAAGATGTTAGAAATTATCTGAGTGACCCTTGCTAGGGAGGTTCCTCCATCCTATATAGTCAAAGGGACAAAAAGTGTGAAAAATCTTTCTAAAGGAGTCACAGCAAACAAAATCACTTTATAAAAGAGGAGAGGTGATATCGGTGTCCATATTGTGAAACTGATACCTCACTTCCTATGTGGTTACTGGTACCAAATCTGACAGAAACCCTACCAGTCAAACAGCAATAAAAACTCAGTAGAGCTTACTTTCCTTAATTTTTTTTTCCTTTCTACTTCATGCCTTGTCCTTCCAATCCTGTAGTCTTCCCCCCTCTTCCCCTTCCCTTATCCATCCCATTACTCCATGGCCCTTATTTACTCTTCCTACTCATAGTTCTTCCCATCATAATGATCCAAATTGACAATTTTCTGCATCACACTACCTTATATTACACCACTATCAAAGGTGTCGCCCCTTTCTCCATGTTTTCCGTGTGCCTAAAAAAAATTGGTTATACTTAAAACACTTCAGACATAGCAGTAAATGAGACATTGCATAGGTTTGGTTTGGAAGTAAATTGTTTATTGTATTGTAATGTTAAATATTGGAATTGGTTGCCTGAGACCCTACCACTCTGTATTGCACTACTTTGAATTGATCTGTCTTGTGAAAATGTACTGTAAGGCCTCATGCACTCTGGGCATTTGCCCAGCTCTTCTGAATTCCTTTTCCCCTTGCAGGAGAAAAGCAGTTTGAAAAATGAGTCTAAAGCCGCATTTTGCAAAAATGCTTTCAGGTGCATCAAGTGTTTGGCCATTCTTTAATTCCATTGGGCAGAAGAAGGCCTATTATTGAGTTGTGTTACTTACACTAAATAGAGAATTTATTATAAATTATATTATTATTATGTATTATATTCTAAATTACTCAACACGGGTCAGAACATTTCTCCAAACAAAAACGATTTAAAAAAATTGCATGCAGGATCATACAGCCCACATAGGATGCCCAACAAATAATGGAGATCAGGATGAGCTGGGATACTGCACAATGCTTTGCCTATATCCAATACTGCGTTTTTAAACTGAAATACATTAAAAGAATGGCTTATCACTGCCACAGATTATAATATTACGATCCATACAGCTAAAGCGAATTTGGGCATGACTGAAAAAGGTCTGCCAATTGGCTCCCTATCAGAGCTCTCAGCCAATGACTGAGAACGCTGACAAGAGTGTTCTGGTGGGGGACCGTCCTTCTGTCAGAACACAATAGAACAGCAGGGGAGATCGATGTACTAACATCGGATAGTTAGTACAGCTGCTCCACCTGAGCTGTCAGCTTTTTTTCATTCAGCCCTGCTGGTATGAAAAAAAAAAACTACTGGTGTGTTCTAGGCTTTACAGTTGTGCTTTACAGTCATAACGTAAATCTGCTATCTGGGTAATAAACAGGCTACCATTTCTGAGCTGAAGGCTAGATGGTTTCACCAACCCAGAAAATGTAATCAGATCAGGAAGTAAAAGAAAAATCAGAAACCCTTATCTCGGTACCAGTTCAAGGTTGTTCACTTAAAGCAGAAACCTAACCAAAAATAAAAAAATACAAGATACCTAAAAAGCATTATGGATATAGATCCACATTAAAGTAAACTTTTGTTCTCATAGTTGTGTAGCGCTGGCTCCTGACGAGCAGACGCTATGGTTTTTTGAAAAGTTAATTTGCCTGAAACTAAAGTTGGGTTTCAAGACTATTTCTCTAAATTTCTAGTTTCAGTACCAGTCCAGCTGGGTTCCACTGGGTTCTCCTTGACCGCAGATGTCGCTGTCACCGCCAGCAAGAGTAGAAACGCAGTCTAGCTGGGTGCATTGAATGCCACTAGTTCTCTCGGAACCAGCCCAGTGGGAGTGTTTTCCTGCTGTGCATTCTGAGAGGTGGTATTTAAGGTACCGACGCCACGTGGGAGCTTTTTATTTTCTGTCTGTTTGGTTCAGGTGGCCCTACTGACCCAGCCCCATGGCACTCCTGGCCTGGGGTGCAGAACCATGCTTCTTGAGTCTCGGGGCTGGCTGGTCCGAGGCAACACAACTGCAGGGACAGGCCTGACTGGATTTCAGGGCCTACTGATCAAACGGTGGTCCGGTGCAGTCTCATCTGAAGGGAGAGGCCCAGCAACTGAAGAATTACAGGGGAGGACTCTTCAGGAGAAGGCCATGTGCAAGGCTGGTTTCTCTGAAGGAACCCGGAGGCTTAGTTGAAGGACGCAACCTGGATCGACACACATACGTTATCGCCGGATCGGCTGAGAGAACCTGGTACCGTATGTTAGCTCTTTAAATTTATCTACGTCCCTCAGTAACGCTCAAATGTACATCACAAGTCTGTGGGAGAGACTTTGTCGAGCACCCTACTGGCTGCTCCTCCTAGTGAGAGGAGGTCTATCCGGGGGTTGTTAAATCCAGTTGTGAAACGGTCTTTATTCTCTGGATTTTCTCTAAGGACTTCCATTATTTTTGCAATCTAAGTACCTGAACTCACTCCTAAGTAGTGATGGAAGAACTTCCGACGGGACGTTTCGCGAACGAGGACCGCGAACGCGGCCAATAGTTCGCGAGCCGTAACGTTTGCGGCGGGCCCCATTGACTTCAATGGGTGGCGAACTTTGCAAACCTACAGGTCAAAATAATTACTAGCTGTGCAAACATAGTCCCACCACATGGCCAATGACATAACACATGTATGAGGTGAATCTGGGATCGAAAACTACAAGCATTCTTTTTTTATATGTGAAATTGCGACAATTCAGGACTGTGGAGCGCATGAAGGCAATGGAGGAGAGGGAAGGTCAGGGAAGGCAAAGAAGAGGGTGCAGGAGATGATCACCAGCAGCGTGACATACAGCAATGACACCTGCACCGTGATAGAGTGATCTGACACCAGCACCGTGATAGAGAGCACTGACATCAGCAGCGTAACATACAGCAATGACACCTGCACCGTGATAGAGTGATCTGACACCAGCACCGTGATAGAGAGCACTGACATCAGCAGCGTGACATAAAGCACTGACACCAGCACCGTGATATACAGCACTGACATCAGCAGCGTGACATAAAGCACTCACACCAGCACCGTGATATACAGCACTGACACCTGCACCGTAAGCAGCCCCAGGAGGATGTCACCATAGCACAGGGATGGTGGGAGCCCCTCATAATATGCACAGCAGAGGTACAGCCCCAGGAGGAAGTCAGCACAGCACAGGGATGGTGGGAGCCCCTCATAATAAGCAGCCACAGGAGGAAGTCAGCATAGCACAGAGATGGTGGGAGCCCCTCATAATAAGCAGCCCCAGGAGGAAGTCAGCACAGCACAGAGATGGTGGGAGCCCCTCATAATGAGCATAGCACAGGGATGGTGGGAGCCCCTCATAATATGCACAGCAGAGGTACAGCCCCAGGAGGAAGTCAGCACAGCACAGGGATGGTGGGAGCCCCTCATAATAAGCAGCCCCAGGAGGAAGTCAGCACAGCACAGGGATGGTGGGAGCCCCTCATAATAAGCAGCCCCAGGAGGAAGTCAGCACAGCACAGGGATGGTGGGAGCCCCTCATAATAAGCAGCCCCAGTAGAAATATGACACCGCTCAACCTCTTCAAACAGGAAGGTACGGGCATATAGTATGGTGTGCTTTTTTTGGACAAGGAAGTGAGCAAAATGAAGAAAGAAGGTCTGTGTGCTCGATTAAAAAAATTGTTTCTAGACATATACATGGTCTACTGGTCACATGTGTTGAATTCTTCCGAGATCCATGCCTCATTCATTTTTAGAAATGTGAGGTAGTTAACACTGTCGTGAGCTAGGCGAGTACGCTTATCGGTCACGATCCCCCCTGCTGCGCTGAACGTCCTTTCGGACAGGACACTGGATGAGGGGCAAGCCAACAGTTCGATTACAAATTGGGCAAGCTCTGGCCAGAGGTCAAGCCTGTCCACCCAGTAGTCCAGGGGTTCATCATTCCTCAGAGCGTCCACATCGGCCGTTAACCCGATGTAGTCGGACACCTGACGGTCTAGGCGTTCCCTGATGCTGGACCCGGATGACACCTGTCGATGGGTCGGCTGAAAGAATGACCTCATATCCGAAGTCACCAACACATCTTCAAACCGGCCTCTTCTTGCAGGCGCTGTTGGATTGGTACCTGCAACTCCTTCTCTGGGAGTGGGAATTGCTCCTCTGCCAGCACACGCAAAAGCAGAATGCAGCATTTCTCGAAGCAAGGCCTGGAAGTGCTCCATTCTGACAGCCCTCTGTGACGGCGGTAACATTTCCACCATTTTGTGTTTGTACCGGGGGTCTAAGTACGTTGCCACCCAGTACTGGTCCTTGACCCTTATGCTTTTTATACGGGGGTCCCTATTAAAACACTGGAGCATGAAGGCCCCCATTTGCACTAACCTGGAAGCGGTGTGGTGGCCTGGCTCCTGCTCATCATCCAGGATAATGTCGTCCTCTTCATTCTCCTCTCCCCATCCACGCACAACAACAGGGATCCCAGAAAGGTTTAAAGCATGCTCTTCTTGCTCCTCCTCATCCACCCCGGCACCATCCTCCTCTGACTCCTCTTCAGACTCCTGTTGTTCACTTGTCTCAGATAGAGTAGCCCCCCCTGGGAATTCATCCAGCATTGCGACTTCCTCATCTTCCCGCTCCTACTCCTCCACAGCTTGATCAATGACACGACGCAATGCACGCTCCATAAAGAAGGCATAAGGTACCATGTCACTGATGGCACCATGGCTGCGACTGACCAGTTTGGTGATCTCCTCAAATGGGTGCAGAAGTCTGCATGCGTCGCGCATGAGCAGCCACTGGCGCGGTGAAAAAAAAACCAGCTCCCCAGAACCTGTTCTGCCACAGAGTTCATACAGGTAGACGTTAACTGCATGTTTCTGCTGGAGCAGTCTATCAAGCATATAGAAGGTTGAGTGCCATCGCGTCGGGCAATCGCAAATAAGACATCTGACCGGCAGATTGTGTCGCCGCTGAATGTCAGCAAGGCGAGCCATGGC
Organism: Lithobates pipiens; assembly: GCF_037356315.1. Lineage (NCBI taxonomy): Eukaryota > Metazoa > Chordata > Amphibia > Anura > Ranidae > Lithobates > Lithobates pipiens. The sequence goes on along the minus strand of NW_027507686.1, from coordinate 221,783,594 downwards.
CGTGTAAGATCTTCTGAAATGGGCCGAGATTTTCCTTGCCTGCCGCAAGATGTCCTGGACCCCAGGGTATTTGACAACGAATCGCTGCACGACCAAGTTTAAGACGTGTGCCATGCATGGCACGTGCATCATTTTGCCCTGTTTCAATGCGCTAAGCAGATTGGCACCGTTGTCACACACCACTTTACCAACTGTCAAATTGAGCGGTGTTAGCCACTGATCTGCCTGTGAACGCAAAGCTGAAAGGAGTCCCGGGCCAGTGTGGCTCTTGGCTTCCAGGCACAACAGACGCAGCACGGCATGGCAACGTCTCACCTGGCATGTCGAATGGGTTCTGGGGAGCTTGGGCGGCACAGCAGAAGAGACGCTAGCAGCGGAAAAGGAGGAGTCAGCCGAGGAGGAGAGGGAGGAGGATGGAGTAGGAGGAGGAGGAGGAAAAGAAGAGCCAAGCCTGCATGCAATCCGTGGCGGTAAAACCAAATCTACACGGGTGCCACGGGTTACATGCTTGACGGCCGTCAGAAGGTTCACCCAGTGGGCAGTAAAAGTAAAAGTGTTTGCTAGACCACGTGTCTGTGGTCAGATGTATCTTGGCACCGACACTGTGCCAGAGATACATTCACTTGTCGCTTAACATGGCCATATAGCTCTGGGATGCCCTTCTCTGAGAAATACTTCCTTCCTGGGACCTTCCATTGTGGTGTTCCAATGGCCACAAATTTTCAAAAGGCCTCCGAGTCCACCAGTTTATATGGCAGTAGCTGGCGGGCTATCAGTTCTGACAAGCCAGCCGTCAACTGTTGGGCAAGAGGGTTATCCGGCATCATCATTTTTTTACGCTCGAACATTAGGCCCATGGAAGCCTGCCTTTTTGCAGAAAAACATGAGCTTGGCCTGATGGAAGGTGGAGTGGAGGACAATTGTGAGGAGAGAGGAGAAGGAGAAGTAGAAGACGGGGCTGGACGGTGAGAGCCTGGAGTGTGGCTTTGTGTGTTCCGTTGCTCCCACTGGGCTCGGTGATGGCTGCTCATGTGCCTTCTTAAAGCGGTCATCCCTAGGTGAGTGTTGGGCTTACCGCGACTAATGTGTTGACTGCAAAGAGTGCAGATGGCAACGCTATTGTCAGCAGCGGACACGTTAAAAAAAGCCCACACTGCGGAGCCATGTGTCGGCGTCCTGGGAGCGACAGATGTGACCGTACATGGTCGATGGCTCGCTCCTGATACATTAGCAGTCTGCTTTGTCCCTCCTGTGCAATGTAAGTTATTCCTGCTTCTCCTCCCTATCTGCTGGCCCATATCTCCCTCTGAACTCCCCTCCTCTTCCTCTCTTGTGGGCACCCACGTGACATCACTAGACACATCATCATTGACGTCACCTTCCCCACCGCTATAAGTAGAGATCTCGGAGTAGGCAGCAACACCGGGGACCAACCTCCTCCTTGGGCTGATCTGGGTACTGTCGTCAGACTGCTGAGTTGCGGTGTTGCTATCTCCTCTTCCTGATCCAATACCAAGAGTGGCTGCGCATCAGAAATGTCCTCTTGATATGGATCGGAAAATAATTCCTGTGACTCAAGCGGAAGGTATGTGGTGGTGGTGGTGTTGTTGGTGGTAGTGTCTTTGGGGGTGCACATAGCAGAGAGTGAAGAAGAGGGTGCAGATCGAGAGGATGAGAAGGGTGCAGAAGAGTAAGGCTGAGCGAGCCACTCAACCAAGTCTGGTGCATCCTTTAAAGTAATTGAACGCACCTTCTGCAACTTCCCACTTTGGCTCAAGCCTGTTGCTCCTGCCCTACCCCTACCACCCCTGCGGAAGGGCCTGCCTCTTCCTCTGCCTGTCATTTTTTAAATGACCCTGTGACAAAACTCTCAGTCCCTATACTAATAAAAGACTGCTGCAGAATAGGGCAGCAGTCAGCAGTAGTGCACCTCAACCCTATATATTGTGGACCTATACCAGTCCTTAAGGAATAGCGGACTGTACCTCACTCAACCCTATGTACTGTAGTACCCTAGACCTTAGCAGTCCTTATAAGGACCTTTGTGGAACTAGTAGTTTGTGAATGATTAGCAGACTGTACCTCAGTCCCTATACTGATAAAGGACTGCTGCAGTATAGGGCAGCAGTCAGCAGTAGTGCACCTCAACCCTATATATTGTGGACCTATACCAGTCCTTAAGGAATAGCAGACTGTACCTCACTCAACCCTATGTACTGTAGTACCCTAGACCTTACCAGTCCTTATAAGGACCTTTGTGGAATTAGTAGGTTGTGAATGATTAGCAAACTGTACCTCAGTCCCTATACTGATAAAGGACTGCTGCAGCAGTAGGGCAGCAGTCAGCAGTAGTGCACCTCAACCCTATATATTGTGGACCTATACCAGTCCTTAAGGAATAGCAGACTGTACCTCACTCAACCCTATGTACTGTAGTACCCTAGACCTTACCAGTCCTTATAAGGACCTTTGTGGAACTAGTAGGTTGTGAATGATTAGCAGACTGTACCTCAGTCCCTATACTGATAAAGGACTGCTGCAGCAGTAGGGCAGCAGTCAGCAGTAGTGCACCTCAACCCTATATATTGTGGACCTATACCAGTCCTTAAGGAATAGCAGACTGTACCTCACCCAACCCTATGCACTGTAGTACCCTAGACCTTACCAGTCCTTATAAGGACATTTGTGGAACTAGTAGGTTGTGAATTATTAGCAGACTGTACCTTAGTCCCTATACTGATAAAGGACTGCTGCAGCAGTAGGGCAGCAGTCAGCAGTAGTGCACCTCAACCCTATATATTGTGGACCTATACCAGTCCTTAAGGAATAGCAGACTGTACCTCACTCAACCCTATGTACTGTAGTACCCTAGACCTTACCAGTCCTTATAAGGACCTTTGTGGAACTAGTAGGTTGTGAATGATTAGCAGACTGTCCCTCAGTCCCTATACTGATAAAGGACTGCTGCAGTATAGGGCAGCAGTCAGCAGTAGTGCACCTCAACCCTATATATTGTGGAGCTATACCAGTCCTTAAGGAATAGCAGACTGTACCTCACTCAACCCTATGTACTGTAGTACCCTAGACCTTACCAGTCCTTATAAGGACCTTTGTGGAATTAGTAGGTTGTGAATGATTAGCAGACTGTACCTCAGTCCCTATACTCATAAAGGACTACTGCAGCAAAAGGGCAGCAGTCTAGAATAATATTCTTTCTATATTTGGAAGAAAGAATATTATATGTGTACAAGCCTATTACCATACCAGTCCTGAAAAGAACCTTTGTGGACCTAATAGTAACAGCTAATGATTACACTGACTGTCCCTGCTGCACACAGCGTCCTGTCCCTTTCTCTACACTGACAAAAGACACTCAGGCTGCTGCAACAATCACTAGCACAGCAGTGCCTCAAACCTATATCCTGACCTACACCTAACACCTATACCATGATACCAGTCCTTAAAAGAACTTTTGTGGACCTAATATTTAGCGATTTGGGTCACTGAAGTCTCTCCCTGCTCCACACAGCAACCTCTCCCTATAGTGACAGTAGAAAGAATGTAAAATGGCTGCCGGATCGGGTCTATTTATAAGTTAGGGGGAATGTCCAAGTGTCCATGTGCTGTAATGTCTCAATTGGCTGTCCTGTACCCCATGATGGATGTGTCATCATAGGTCAAAGTTCTTTTACACAGTAAACACAGAAGTCCACCAGGCGAACGGCGGCAATAGTCCGCCGATCGGGCGGACGGCGAACAGCCGAAATTTGCCACGAAACGACCGCCGGGTGAACCGTTCGGCCATCCCTACTCCTAAGCCTTTAGTCTTTAGCCTTTATTGAAAGACTCTTTTTCTGTTATTGAACCCTTTATTGAAAGACTCTTTTTCTGTTCCAAATAAATAACCCAAAAGAAGATTCAGTGTCAGTTTCCACATTCTTTGGGCCATCTATCACGGGAATCCCTAGACGGAGAAGCAAACAAGGAGGTAACGGTAAGCCCAATAAAACCAGCAGCTCCTTCGGGGGGTCAGTGCTACAGTTGTCTTACCCCTTTTCCTGCATTTATGGTGGAACCCTTTTGACTACTATGGGGCTGGGACACAACTCACATTGAAGTCTACAGAGTTTGACATTGCATTCACAGGCAGCAGGAAGAAGAGGACTAACAGGCCGGAGGTAATCATCACAGCCAGATGCAGCTGGGTGGCTACCAGAACTAGGTAAGTATGCAGATGGGTGTGTTATAGATCAGCTCACTAAGAGAGAGAAATACACTATATTATCAAAAGTATTGGGACACCTGCCTTTACACGCACATGAACTTTAATGGCATCCTAGTCCACAAGGTTTAGGAGTGTTTGACCATTCCTCCAGAAGCGCATTTGTGAGGTCAGTCACTGATGTGTATGAGAAGGCCTGGTTCACAGTCTGCACTCTAATTCATCCCAAGGGTGTTCTATCGGGTTGGGGTTGTGTAGACCAGTCAAGTTCTTCCTCCCCAAATTGCTCATCAATGTCTTTATGGACCTTGCTTTGTGCACTGGTCCAAATCATTTGGTGGAGAGAGTATTATGGTGTGGGGTTGGTTTTCTGGGGTTGGGCTTGCCCCTTAGCTCCAGTGAAGGGAACTCTTAAGGTGTCAGCATACCAAGACATTTTGGACAATTTCATGTTCCCAATTTGTATGGGAAGAGTTTGGGGTTGGCCCCTTCCTGTTCCAACATGACTGTACACCAGTGCATAAAGACATAGATGAGTGAGATTGGGGTAGAGGAACTTGACTGGCACAGTCCGATAGCACACCTTTGAGATGAATTGAGATGAATTGAGTGGAGACTGCAAGCCAAGCCTTCCCTCCAACATCAGTGCCTGATCTCACAAATGCGTTTCTGGGAGAATGGTCAACCATTCCCATAGACACACTCCTAAACCTTGTGGACAGCCTTCCCAGACAAATTGAAGCTGTTATAGCTGCAAAGGGTGGGCCAATTCAATTTTGAACCCTATGGACTAAGACTGGGATGCCATCAATGTTCATGTAAAGGCAGATGTCCCAATACTTTTGGTAATATAGTTACTAAAGGAAGGGAAACTTTCAGAAAGTTTTCTAGAAAGTTTTCCTACCCTTTAAACCCCAGCTTGTAGAAAAGACAATATTAAATATTAAATACAATGACCAGTCATTCCTGAGTATCCTCGAGGAACATTTTGGCAAATGGAAAATTTGTGGTGGCACCTTATGGTCCTGGTAATAGCATATTTAAATTAGGCAGGTCTGACAATGAGTCTTTTTAGACAAGCCTCATAGTATGGAACAGATAGACACATACATAGATTTTTATTTTAGCAACCTTAAGACTAGGTCACAATGTGCCTTCCAGCCATTGCAGTAATAACCCAACCACCACAGATCATAGCAGACTGTATCACCAGGGGCGGCATTTTTGCAGCTGCATCCTCATCACTGCTTCAAAAGTGAGACCTCTGTATGTTAGGAACAAGGATCTGAATTAATCATTGTCAGAGAAACATGTGAAAAAAAAACCTTCTATCAATCCTTTAACTACAGGGACTGTTCAGTATGAATCTGAGCTATTCTTTTAAAAATAGATACAGTATATTTTATGTGTTGCAAAGAGGTAAATCTGGAATTTCTGACTTCCAGGTATATTAACCACTTCAACTCCAGAAGATTTTACCCCCTTTATGACCAGGCCATTTTTTTGCTATTTGGCACTGCACTATTTTAACTGTAAAATTGCACGGTCATGCAACGCTGTACCCAAACAAAATGTATACTCTTTTTTTCTGCACAAATAGAGCTTTCTTTTGGTGGTATTTGATTACCGCTGTTTTTTGCTATATAAACAGAAAAGACTGAAAATTTAGAAATAAAACATGTTTTTCTTCATTTGTGTTATAAAGTTTTGCAAGTAAATAATTTTTCTTCATAAATTTAGCCCAATATGTATTCTGCTAAATGTAAATTTACTGAAAATTTGGACACTAATACAGTGATCAGTGATAATACTATACACTGTCACTGTACTAATGACACTGGCTGGGAAGGGGTTAACATCTAGAGTAATCAAGGGGTTAAATATGTGCCTAACTATGGGGTTGATTTACTAAAGCCAAATAGACTGTGCACTTTGCAAAGTGCAATTGCACTCTGCAAGTGCAGTTGCTCCAGAGCTTAGTAAATGAGCAGAAGCTCTGCTGACTTCCATCATCCAATCATGTGCAAGCAAAAATGCTGCTTTTTATTTTTTTATTTTTAATTTTTTTAATTCTTTATTTAAATCTCATTTTTTTCATTACAAATATCAAGTTTTCCTTATCCATACTCCATAGGCCCCAACTCACCCCCCGTGATCTTAGTCCTAATCTATTTCCTATTTCTCTGTCCCTTTATACCTTAAACCATACTTTCTCCCCCTAGCCCTCCCCCCCCTTTTTTTTTCTTTCCTCCTCCCCCCCTCCCCCCTTAAAATTATCCCTGTAACCCATAGACCTCGCTATATGTCTTTGTTAATTTGAATGTTTTCCATATTTTCCATTTTCTCTGGGGTTCTCTGTCACGTTCCTCTTCCCTTTTAAAATATTCCATTCTAAAGATATCGTCTATTTTCCCAAACCATTCTTTTATTGTGGGCTCTTCCAGTTCTCTCCATTTCTTCAGGATCATACTTTTAGCAATATTTAATAGTTGGGGTATCAGGGATCTGCTATACTATTTTAATCGTGGAACAGGCATGCCCATGGATTTTTTGGGACACAAACATTCGTTATGTTTTCTATATATTTTAATACTTCCTCCCAATATTTCTTAATTTTTGGACAATTCCACCACAGGTGGGCCATGGATCCTATCTGTCCACATCCCCTCCAACACTCACCAGATTGCCCACTTCGATATTTTGTTACTATGTCCGGTGTTCTGTACCATCTCACTAGGCACTTATAGTTTGTTTCGTTTATTCCTATATTGACTGAGGAGCTATGGGCCAGTTTCAATATTTTACCTAACTCTTGTTTATCATTTCGTGGTCCTATTTTCCGCTCCCATTTTTTATATATGGCGGTATCTCCACCTCCTCCTCCCGCGTCAAGATCTTATAAATCTGAAAGGTTCCTAATAGTTCTGTTTTTTCATCGCACATACGCTCCAAGGCTGTCAGTTCTTCTCCACCTCTCAAAGGGCCCGGCAGGGTCGAGACCAGGTGTCTGAGCTGAAGATATCGCCATTCATTTAGTTCAAACATTTCTTTTCTCCCCTTTAACTTTTCTTGTGCTATTATTTTCCCTCCATGTATTATGTGTCTAAGCTGACCATTTTCTACTTTTATCCAATTTCCTCCCCATTCCTTCTTTCCAGGTGGGAAGAGATTATTCTCTTTTAAATGTATCAGTGGAGAATTATATTCCCATTTTTTGTGTTTGTGCATATCATCCCATATCCTAATCGCATTAGTGGTTAAAGAGGAAGTAAACCCTGATGAGTTTACTTTCTCTTTCATTCCCTGCAATGGTAAAGCATAATGGACTACTATGCATTGCATAGTAGTCCATTATGTGTCACTTACCTGACACAGGAGCCAGCGAAGTCACCGCTGTCCCCTGTAGTCCGGAGCATCCATCTTCTCGGTGGGTCTCGCTGCTGCGCCGCTGTCATTCGGCGAAGCGCCGATGACGTCACTCCCGCACATGCGCACGGGAGCCGCCACGCGCAGCATTTTCGCCGTTGACGGCGCCGCGCTCAGTGCGCCTGCCCGCCGCTGTCTACGGCGCATGCGCCTTAGACAGCGGTGCCTGTCTTTCGGCAAATATCTCCTAAACCGTGTAGGTTTATGAGATATTTCTTGGACCTACAGGTAAGCCTTAATCTAGGTTTACCTGTAGGTCAAAATGTGTTGTAAGGGTTTACAACCACTTTAATATAGGTGTATTTCGTCCAAGTGCTCGGTATTGTGGCGATAACCAAATAGTTTTTCCCAAGTTTGTGTCCGACAAACAGTGTTCTATTCCCACCCATCTTTTTTTACTATTCTGTCTAGTCCATTCTACCACCCTAGTTAATATCACAGCCTCATAATATTTTTTGAAATCTGGCACACTTACTCCTCCTTGATCTTTGTCCTTTTATAACATCTTTAGGGAGATTCTGGGTTTCTTATTATTCCAGATGAATTTTGAAATTAAAGTTCTAATGATTCTAAAGTATACAGGGGGAATATAGACCGGGAGCATCTGAAACGTGTACAATATTCTAGGTAATATTACCATTTTTAGGGCATTTATTCTACCAAACCAAGACAGAGGCTTTATTATCGTTCTCCTTATTTCTTCTTTAAGATCATTTAGCAGCGGAATATAGTTCTCCTTGTAAATATCTCCAAGTGCAGTTGCTCCAGAGCTTAGTAAATGAGCAGAAGCTCTGCTGACTTCCATCATCCAATCATGTGCAAGCAAAAATGCGGCTTTTTAAATTCCCTTGCATGTGATTGGGTACTTTTTGCAAAGTGAAGATTTACCTTGTTTATTAAGCTCTGGAGCATCTGCACATGGAGCGTGCAATTGCACTTTGCAAAGTGCACAGCCTATTTGCCTTTGGTAAATCAACCCCTATGTGTAATGTGTGCTGCTTTTACTAGTTGATCTCTTATGCCTCGTACTCGTACACACGATCGGAATTCTGGCCAGGAAAAGACAGATGAGAGCTTTTCATCGGAAAATGCGACCGTGTGTATTCTCCACCGGAATTTAGCTGTCCGAATTTCCACCAGCCAAAAATTGATAGCATGTTCTCAATTTTCCAGACTAGAAATTCTGATCGTGTGTATGCAATTCCGACACGCCAAAAATCACGCATGCTCAGATTCAACTACGAGACGGAAGCTATTGGCTACTGGCTATTGAACTTCCTTTTTCTAGTCCCATTGCACGTGTTGTACATCACCGCGTTCTAAAAGATTGGAATTAGGTGTGACCATGTGTAGGCAAGACAGCTTGAGTGGAATTCCGTCGGGAAAACCATCAGGGCTTTTTCCAATGAGAATTCCGATCGTGTGTACGCGGCATTAGGCCTGATTCACACTTATGCAGTTTTAGTGCTTTTTGCATTTTGCAGTTCCAGTGTGTTTTTGATACAATTTGCTATGTTCCAGTACAGTTCTGTGCAGAAAAAAAGCAGCATGCGCTACCTTTTTTTCCTGCACTGCAAACTGTCAGAAACTGACTGCGTTGGTGTGAACTAGAACCATTGGAATACATGGAAAACACTATGCATGCATTTTTAGTGCAGAAAAAAGCTAGGGATTTTACAGCTGTGGTGGCAAATCGGCAAATTCTCAGTTTCCAGTGAGTTTCTATGCTGAGCATTTCCTCCCTACCACATCTGAGCAGCCCATGTCACTATAGAGTCACACATGTGGGTGTGTACACAGTGGTAAATGACAGCCCAGTCCCTCCATGCTCCCCCTTGCCCACTAATGAGCTAAACACAAGGGGGGGGGGGCAGGATATTACATGTATATTGATGGATGCTTCACCTCCCTCTTATTCTAAGACACAGGCTAGAGGGGCGTAGCACAGCCTGTGACTGGAAGAAATCCACCCACACCATGTTATTGCCAAAAAATAATAGAGATTTTCTTTCAGATATATATTTCTATGAAAATTTAAAACAGTTTATTGATATTAATTATTTATTTTTACTCTGTATTCCAAAGGCTGTTTTTTTTTGAACATGTGACCAGTAGCCGAGGACTAGAAGCCCCTGCTTACATTTCCCTGCAGACAGGCTGGGAAAGATCTGAGTCATGTGACAGCTGTATATCGATTAGGAAAAAGGTACTTGAATGTTTTTTTTAATATTAAATAATTACAGTGCCATTATCCACAATGTGAAATTAAAATGCAAATGAAAGGAAATTTCATTTAATTGGTTTTATGTTTATACGTTTTTATCTTGTTCAGTATTTTTATTATGGCTGAACTCAAGGCAGAAGACACACACATACAGTTCTGTATTCATTAATACATCATCAAGTGTATTTTTTTAATGCAAGCAGTGTGAATTTCACTTGGTAGCAGACTCTTGCAATCTACTGTATGGCAGAGCTTAGACTAGGAGAGGGAGAAGTAACATAAAAAGCCAAATAAATTTTGCTGCAGTAAACACAAGCTAGTAAGGAACATGCTGACAGGGGGAGAGAGCAAAGGAAGAGAGAGAGTAGGCAACTGGGGCATACCTTTATCTATACCAGACCCTTATTTTAAATGAGGCTCTTATATAGATTTTAATAGGGGTCCTCTGCACAAAAAAAAAAAATACACCTGAACAGCCAAACACTCATCTCTAATAAGGATGGGCTTGGGCGTGTTCGCACACTCCACGTGCAGAGCCAGGAAGTTGGCACGGCGCTGCGCTAATCACAGGCAATGAGACATTTTCCCGATGTGCGGCAGCAGAGATCGGGAAATGTCTCACTGCCTGTGATTAGCGCAGTACCGTGCCGACTTCCTGGTGGGCTCTGCACGTGGAGTGTGCGAACACACCAGAGCCCATCCCTAATCTCTAATAGTTATAGCTGCTATCACAATAAAATCAATAATACCCTATATAGCAGTTGTTGTTATAGCAACAATATTCTAAGTTTTATGTTTAAACTGAAGTTACCAAATTTTCTGAATTAAATATGGGGACTGACCATGCCCGCTTTTAAACCACTGCTACAAACTCATGCTTTTATTTGTAGCCACACCTACAAATTATGTCCCCATTTTTACCACTCCCTGCAACAATTAGGCACCATAGACATAGAAAGAGTGTGGGTGTGGCCAGACTGTGGTAACATTGGGTGAGGCTTAAAATGTTAAATTAAATAGGTAAATAAATCCTTACCTTATCCTGCTTATGGGTCACAGAGTGCAGGAATCAGGAGTGTGAAGGACACAATGGGCAGATGTTAGGAGTGTGTAATGTACAGATTGCAGGGTTCAGGAGTGTGTAACGTACAGAGTGAAGAGGTTAGCGGGGTATAATGCAGAGATTGTGGAGGTCAGGCATGTGTAACGTACAGAGTGAAGAGGTTAGTGGGGTATAATGCAGAGATACAGAGGTCAGGAGCGTGTAACGTACAGAGTGAAGAGGTTAGGGGGGTATATTGCAGAGATTGCAGACGTCAGGCGTGTGTAACGTACAGAGTGAAGAGGTTAGGGGGGTATATTGCAGAGATTGCAGACGTCAGGCGTGTGTAACGTACAGAGTGAAGCGGTTAGGGGGATATAATGCAGAGATACAGAGGTCAGGAACGTGTAACGTACAGAGTGAAGAGGTTAGGGGGGTATAATGCAGAGATACAGAGGTCAGGAGTGTGCAACGTACAGAGTGAAGAGGTTAGGGGGGTATAATGCAGAGATACAGAGGTCAGGAGTGTGCAACGTACAGAGTGAAGAGGTTAAGGGGTATAATGCAGTGATACAGAGGTCAGGAGTGTGCAACGTACATAGTGAAGAAGTTAGGGGGGTATATTGCAGAGATTGCAGAGGTCAGGCGTGTGTAACGTACAGAGTGAAGCGGTTAGGGGGGGTATAATGCAGAGATACAGAGGTCAGGAGTGTGTAACGTACAGAGTGAAGAGGTTAGGGGGGTATAATGCAGAGATACAGAGGTCAGGAGTGTGTAACATACTGAGTGAAGAGGTTAAGGGGTATAATGCAGATATTGCAGAGGTTAGGAGTATGTAATGTACAGAGTGCAGGGTTCAGGCGTGTGTAATGTACAAAGTGAAAAGGTTAGGAGGGTATAAAATAAAGATTGCAGAGGTCAGGACTGTGTAACACAAAGATTGCAGAGGTCGGGAGTGTGTAACATACAGAGTGAAGAGGTTAGGGGGTGTAATGCGCAGATTACAGAGGTCAGCTGTGTGTAACTTACAGAGTGTAGAGGTTAGAATGGTGTAATGCACATTACAGACATCAGGAGGGTGTAGCACACAGATTGCAGAGGTCAGGAGTGTGTAACATACACAGTGCAGAGGTCAGGAACAAGTAATGCACAGAGTGCAGGGTAATAAGTACTGCTTCAGCTTAAATGGTAAGTCCACGTTTGTGGGGAAAAAAATTGAAAATAAAATAAAGTATAGCCGATACAATTGCTACACAAGTCATATTGTAATTGAATGTTATTAAAAATTACCTTTCCTTTTAAGTCTGCAGCACTGTAATTTTCTGTAAAATGTAATGCAATATGGCAACCTGTAGGCGTTCTATACACAGATGGTGTACAGAACGCCCCCAGAAATGTAATTTCCCGCTTGTGTGATTGGCTTACTGATATTCCCAGATGTCTGCACTAAGATACAAGTCAGATTTCAAAGGGAAATCACATCTAAAGGGATGCAGACCCTGCAACTTTCCTCATTTGAACCCTACAAGTGCAGCAGCTGTTTGATAATTATAAAATCAATCCCATTCACATTAATTTTGCACATGGACAGATACAACAGACATCTGTTGCTTCAGAATAACAAAAGGTAGGAATCTCTGACAAAATCGTTACAATTCTTGCAGGGTACATAGATCACCCAGAGAGGAATGTTTTCTCTCAACAAAAGTTGAGTTACTCTTTTAGCTATTGAGCTTTGTAAACAATGGGCTTTTTTTTTCCAAAGAGAATTAGGAAACAGGAAAATATAAAAAGGAGCCAGAGGCCCCACCTGCTGGCTAAGAGTGAGAATAGTATGAATACAAAAACTTCATATTGTGTATTTCATGTATATAGTGAATTAAAAAACTTTTAGGCTAGGTTCACACTGCTGCGATGCGGCAACGCTGCGAATTCACTGCGGGTTCCTGCATCACATGTCTCCTGCCGGCAGTTCACACTGCCCTATGCGAACTGCTGGGAGTGTCAGTTAAAAGTTAATGACACCTCCAAATCAGTTTGCATATCGCAGTGCGATCTAAAAACTCGGACAGGAATAAGATCGCATGGTGTGAACACTCATGTCACCCGATTCTGCTGCGGACCAAAGAAAAGGATCCTGTACGAGTTTGGGCCGGATGCGATGCAAATTCAGCCATACTATCTGTATGGCTGAAATCGCATCGCACAGAGATCGCATGTGATTTGCACTCGGACATCGCAGCAGTGTGAACCTAGCCAGTCCCAACTATAATAAAATAAGGAACAACAACCAACAGCTGGGGACAAGAAGTCCAACACTCTCAGAAGTGTCAGAGTCTGTCGGATCTTCAGCAGGCACTTTCTCTTCACTACTGCAGAGACTGGCGGCACAGGCAACAGGAGAGATGAGTATTCAATGTCTTCTTGGCAAGAAGGTCTTTACTTTAAAGACTGGTTTTAATGAAAGAGTCACTGCCAGTTCTGCTCAACTTCCTCTGCAGTGGCAGAACCCAGATGGAAGCCACGGAATGGGGGGATATATATTCTTATGGAACTATAAAAGGTGAAAGGATTCCATTTGTCACAGATAAGTTTGATTTACTCTCTGAGTCTTATCAGTAACAGCTTAGCACAGTAGGCCTGTGGTTATTATATGTTGTGAAAAAAAAGAGACAGGCTTCCTTTTACACGTGTGCAGCATATATACCAAACCTTTTTATGAGGGTAATAAAATGAGAATAAACATTTAAAATGTTGTATTAAAAGGGGTTGTAAACCCTCATGTTTTCCCACCTTAATGCATCCTATGCAGTCACCGGCCCCCCATCCCCCTCCCCCCATCTTACCTACCCGAGCCTCGTAATTCCCACGCTGGAGATGCGCTGTCTATCTTTGCACGGGGTCCTGGGTCTTGATTGGATAGATTGATAGCAGTACAGCCATTGGCTCCCAATGACACGGGTGCTGGGGAGCGGGGCCACGTCCGGCATTCGTGTCTATGGACGCAAATGCTGGACTCAGGAGCGCGCCTGCAAGGTAAGGAGAGCGCTTCTCCTAGGCGGTTATCTGAAGTGAGGAGGAGCCGCGATAGCCGCCGGGGGACCCCAGAAGTCGAGGTTCGGGGCCACTGTGCAAAACGAGCAGCACAGTGGAGGTAAGTATGACATGTTTGTTGTTTAAAAAAAAAAAGAGCTTTTCCAATCACTTTAATCTTCCGTTTATTTCATTAACTTTTTCTTTGTTCGTTATTATCTTTCTGTTTTGTGTCCTACTCATATGCTTACAATAATTACACCAGTTTTTTTTTTTTGTAATGAGTGTTAACATTGTCAACAAAAATATTTTCGTTGGTGAAATTAACACTATTTTAGTCTACTAAAACGACTAAAACTAAAAAAATTCAGATGGCTAAAATATGACTAAAACTAAAATGCCACTTAAAGTGGTGTTGCCACCCCAAAAAAAAAAAAAAAATTACTTAAAATTCATTAAAAAAAAAAATTGGAAAAAAAAAATGTTTTACTCACCTCTAAATGCCTGTTGCTAGGGGGTCCCTCGTAGTCTGCCTCCTTCATTGCCCAGGCTGATGACATCACTTCCCCTCGGCGCCGCACAGTCATCTGGGACCTGTCACATGTCCCAGATGACTGTGTGGCGTATCACGGCGCACGGTGCTGCTCACACATGCGCAGTGGCCCACAGTAACAATGCTGGCGCAGCGAGCGGAGCAGGGAACGGGGGGGGGGGCTTCATTCCCCCGCATCGCTGGACCCTGGGACAGGTAAGTGTCCGATTATTAAAAGTCAGCAGCTGCAGTATTTGGAGCTGCTGACTTTTAAATTTTTTTTTTTAGGGGAGCGTATCGTTTTCAGGCGTTTTTTAGGGCATTTTTTAGGGCATTTTTCTGGGTGTTTTTGAAGAGTTTTTGTATAGGTATTTTGAGGTCCAAAGGTCACCAATGCCTAAAAAGAAGCTCATGTACTTTTTTGAGCTTCAGGCATTTTGCTTTAGGCGACAGAACACTCAGATGTGAACAGGGGCCATTTAAATTAATGGGATTTTGCTTCTTGGGCATTTTGGAACTTTTGAGATGAGCGTATTACAAGCTGAAAACGCTCAGGTGTGAATGCAGCCTAAAACGAAATCGAAATTTTGACGTCATAATTAACATTGCACTACCAAATAGAAATAAGTAGGGGGCATCAAATAAGATGCCGAAAGGAAAAAAAAGGAAAGAAACAGGCTTTTCTTAATATTTAATATTGGTAATATATTCAGGTAATATGTGCAATGGCATTACAGGCAATAGAGTTTACTGTTTTGTTTTTATATTTTAAAGTTGCACTTCTGTTTGTCAAAAAGCAATATTTTTGCTTGTTTATGCTACTTGGCTTTACTTATAAAGACATTATACACTTTATTACCAAAAGTATTGGGACACCTGCCTTTACACGCACATGAACTTTAATGGCATTCCAGTCTTAGTCCATAGGGTTCAATATTGAGTTGGCCCCCCCTTTGCAGCAATAACAGCTTAAAGTTTTCTGGGAAGACTGTCCACAAGGTTTTGGAGTGTGTCTATGATAATGTTTGACCATTCTTCCAGAAGTGCATTTGTGAGGTCAGTGTGTTGGTTGAGAAGTCGCAGTCTCCGCAGTCTCCGCTATAATTCATCCCAAAAATGTTCTATCATGTTGAGGTCAGGAATCTGTGCAGGCCAGTCAAGTTCCTCCACCCCAAACATGCTCATCTATGTCTTTATGGAACTTGCTTTGTTCACTGGTGTGCAATCATGTTGGAACAGGAAGGGCCAATCCTCAAACTGTTCCTACAAAGTTGGGAGCATGAAATTTTCCAAAATGTCTTGATATGCCGATGCCTTAAATGTTTCCTTCATTGGAACTAAGGGGCCAAGCCCAACCCCTGAAAAACAACCCCACACCATAACCCCCCCTCCACCAAATGATTTGGAGGGTTGGCCCAATACTCGTGGATAGCCTTCCCAGAAGAGTTGAAGCTGTTATAGGTGCAAAGGGTGGGCCAACTCAATATTGAACCCTATGGGCTAAGACTGGGACGCCATTAAAGTTCATGTGTGTGTAAAGGCAGGTGTGCCAATACTTTTGGTAATATATTGTATCTAACAACGGCTAAATCTGTGTCTGTAGTGCATGTTCAAATCTTAATACCATAAATAATAATATGTTATTTGATTTTTACTCTAGGAGTACACAATGAGTTTGGAAATCTTGAGAAATCCTTCAATAATAATGCATTACAAAAAAAAATTGAAATTTGACATCAAAATTAACACTGTTTGTAATTGTTTAAATTAGAGTTGCACCGATATCACATTTTTAAGACCGAGTACTCGTCGAGTACTTGCAAATACAGATTACCGATACTTTTTCTTAATGTCAGTAGTTTTTTTATTTTATTATTTTTTTTTTACAATTTAACTTTGAGATATTTATTACAGTTTTCTTTTTTTTATTATTATTATTTTTTTATTAGCCCTGTTGGGGGGGGGGGGGCTTCTGACATCCCCCCTTTGAGACTCTTTGCAGTCTCAGCTACACTGAAGATGAATAGACAGGAGACAGCAGCTCCTCTCCATTCATAAACTGAAGCATCGGAAACACAGATTACAATGCTCAGTTATGAATGGACAGTCAGTGATCACTGACTCCGTGCATTCAGAAAAGGAAGGAGTTGATAAATGACAGATTTAGCGGCTTCTTCCTCCGCTCTCCATCCTGAAAGAACATGGGGGGACCGGAGGAGGACCCAGGGAGCCGGGGAGGATGTAGGGGGACTCAGAGGATGACATAGAGGGAGACCCAGAGGATGTCACAGAGGGGGAAAAAATGGATCGGGACCCGGAGAAGGACACAGAGAGCCAGGGAGAACACAGGGGGATCCGGAGGAGAACACAGATCGGGACCTGGAGGAGGACACGGAGAGCCGGGGGGAAAAAGGGGGACCCAGAAGAGGACACAGATCGGGACCCGGAGGAGGACCTGGGGAGCACAGAGGGGGACAGCCGGGGGTGATTGGTTGCAGTTACAAGCACTGATCTCCCTGACAGCCGTGGGAGGGAGAGGAGGAGAAGCGGCTGTCAGAAAACCTATACAGGAAAATAGGTGCTCGTAACTCCCCCCCCCCCCCCCGCTGCACCAATCATCCCTGAGACTGCCCAAGTATCAGGCCAAGCATCGGATCATTTGCATAAGTACAAGTACTCATGCAAATGCTCGGTATCGGCACCGATATTAGTATACCCTAGTTTAAATTATTAAAATTACTTTTCTGTTTCCATCTGTAGACATCAGATTTTAAAACCCGCCTCTTCTTTTATAAAAAAAATAAAATAGGCCCAGTGAGTATAAAATGAAAAAGAATCAGTTCTGGGTGCACCATGCACCTTCTTTGCGTCTCCAGCAGACTTACCACTTCCAGCGCTGGTCCTCTTTGTTTAATGATGCAAATCTTTGTGAGCCTAAGCCATCCAAGAAATGCCCTCTGGGGGTGTGTCATCAAGCATCTTTAGACAGTGTCTCTCCCATATGTTATCATGGAAGTGCCATGCTCTCAATAGTTAAGGACCACTTCTGGCACAGGAGGAAAGTAAGGACCTGTAACATAACCAGACTCCCCAGAAGACCGCAGGAAAGAAAATATGTTTTGATTCAGGAGTCAGGGAAGAATTTGGGATTTAATAAAAAAATAAAACATTGCTTCCTTATAACTACACTTATATAGCTAGTCAACTTCCCCATATAGACAATTGTACAAACATTTCCCACATTTTTTTAGTTCCTGATCACATGATTGGCTCTTCTTTCTTTTTTTCAAAATTGGCTCTTCTTACCACATGACTGATCATGTGACTTTAACAGGCAGACCCTCCAATTAGAGAACAGGAAGCAGGAAGTGATTGGAATCCATGTAGCAGTTTTCACAGGGCAGTGGTTATCCTTTAATCATCAAATAATTTTTTTTAAACCATTTCATTCCAGACAAAGCATCAAGTGTGTTTTAATTCTCTTCAACCAATGAATGTGAGATTTTTTTATTGGTAAAGAAATGAAAGGTTAATGCAAAGCTCCCAACTGTCCCTGATTTCGAGAGACTGTCCCTGATTTGGAGCAATTTCCCTCTGTCCTTCTTCCTTATTTGTCCCTCATTTTGGTCTGATCTATATAGTTGTATATAAAATGCACTGTTTATCTTTCAAAAGGTGTTTCCCAGTGCTATGCCTTTCTTCCAAATTCTAAATTGCTGCATTTGTACATTTTAAAAGCCAATATAAAGAAATAGTAGTGGTAGAAAAAAAACCCTTGTGGATTTAATTAACCCTTTTCTTGGGTTAATTCTCCTTTAAGGGGGTGTGGCAGGGAGCGTGTCCCATACCTACATACGTTTGTTGGTAGGTGTCCCTCATTCCCATCTCAAAATATTAGGAGGTATGGTAATGTATTTGTTTTTTTTTTTTTGTTTTTTTTGTTTTTCTTTTATCATTAAATAGTAAAAAATAAAGAATCCAGAGGTTATTAGAAAACCCCAAAAAAGGGCTATCTAAAAAAATATATATAAAATTAATTTGAGTACAGCGTAGCACTGTTTTTTCAACTTTTTTACCCCCTTGAATTACTTTTCAGGTTCTCAGGGGGCCCCTGCTAAATTATAATTATGCCTACAGCTCATGATATATTAGCATGAATAATACATCAAAGAAAGTTTAAAATATAAGAATAAGGCTGTCCATAGATGGTGCGAACTTCTTTACTGCAACCAGGGGTTGCAGAAAATAAATTCACATGATTCCCCCATCAACACACACAGTGCTAACAAAGGAATCCCTCCTGCAGAGCAGATGTCTGCTCCCAGCGGGGACGGGGAGAAGACAGTGATTACTGTTAATGGCTTTAGCAGCCGCTAGTGATAATCGCAAGTGAATCTGGTAGGCTGGTTGTACCCAAGTGGATTGATCAATCAACTTGGTACATTCAGCCTGCCCACACATTCATTCGAAACAGGAACCGTGAGAGAATTGAACGGTCTATGGTCGGCCTCAGTAATATGGAGTATGTAGTGTCTACTCTGGTCAGTGTAGAAGTAGCAAAAATGACCCTTTTACATTGATGATTGGTGAAGGTGGGAGATCAATCCATCATCGCTTAAAGGTCAAGCAACCCCCAACAACCTCAGGAGGAACCCTAGGGTTCCAAAAAACCCTGGTTAAGAAACACTGGTGTTGCATGACCGAGTCATTTTCAGGCAATGAACTGCATGCAGAAAAAACATTGCTCTGTGAAACCACAGGTAGGATAATAGAAAATGAGACATGTACTCCAGGTGCTCTGGCTTGGAATGTCTTGCTTACATCTAGCAATAATAGTTCAGGCTGGGTTCACACTATTGTGAATTGGATGCGGCTTTCCTAGGGTTGCCACCTGTCCAGGATTCACCGGACAGTTCGGGTTTTGAATCATGCATCCGGGTTTCAGACTGCCTGGAACCCAGACACATTATTCAGACTGGACTATGGCTTCCCAGCAGGGTTGCTGGCTGCAGTTGTCTAAGCTTAGCGTGTTTGTTACACTCGCTTTCATGTGCCCAAAGCCAGCACTAACAGTTCCCTCCAAACACACACACAGATGGGAGAGAAAAGAGGGCTCAATCTGCAACTCTTCCTCCTGCCCCCACCCCTCTGTGTCTGCCCACACTCCAATCCCCAGGGCTGTGCCTCTGAAAAGGTAAGTGTGCGCTGGAAATTTGAAGTCCCGCAGCCTCAGATACATCTGGATGAGAAGTGCTGACTGCCAAGGGGTGAATGAGCTCACCATCCATCTCTGTCTGTGACTGAAGTCTCCCCACTTCTCTCTCCTGCCTCTGAGTGAGTACATTAAGGCAAATCAGGGTTCTCAGAGCACCCATTACATCAGAGCTCCCCTTTACACCAGAGGCCATAGTGTTCCTCTTTACATCAGAGCCCTCTCCGTACATCAGAGTTCTCAGTGTTCCCCCTTAAATCAGGGTTCTCAGAGCATCCCTTACATTAGAGTCCCCAGAGTTCTCTAGTGTAAGGGAACTCTGCGAGTTCAGATGTAAAAGGGGAACTATGTGGGTTTAGATGTAAAAGGGGAACTATGCGGGTTTAGATGTAAAAGGGGAACTATGCGGGTTTAGATGTAAAAGGGGAACTCTGTGGACTCTGATGTAAAGGGGGACTCTTGTTATTGTCAAATGATTAGAAATGTTATTTATTAGCAAAATATATGCATAAAAAAAATTGCTAAAGTGTTTGGGTTTGACTTGAAGAAAAGGTGGCAACCCTAGGCTTTCCCCGCATCCAATTTGCATAGCAGGAGTTTGTGACTGGCTCTCTATGGAGCTGGTTCACACATCTCCACAGTAGCTCCGTTGCGAATTCTCCAGTGTGAAGCCAGCCTCCAGCATAAGAAAAAAAATGGCAGCAGCTGTGGAAATTGCAGTTTATTGCAACATGACCATAAAAAGTGACGTCTAATTTCAAAGCAAACAATCACAGCACTGAAAACTGAAAAATTTCCTGCTAATGAAGGGGTAAATCCAGACTGGTATTTCAGTGCTTAACGTAAGGTATAAACGCTAACAAAATCACATTTAATTTGCTAAATCACTGTATATCAAAAACAACTGCCATTTTTTTAAACTGAAATACAGTTTTCACCTTTTTCATCTTTTGTTACCGCTCAGTGCTGCTGATCTTCTGCAGCCTCATTGCCATCATTTCCTCTATACATGGCCGCATAGTATTTCTTAGGACCAGTTTTCTGATGGTGACCACAACCTGTACCCTGCCCATACCTCCCAACATTTTGAGATGGTAATGAAGGGACACCTACTAGCAAACATATGTAGGCATAGGGCATGCCCCTACCATGCCCCTTAAAGGGGAAATAACCCAAAAAAAGTGCTTTTTTTACCACTACTATTTCTTTATATTGGCTTTTAAAATGTACAAAAGCAGCAATTTAGAATTTGGATGAAAGGTTTAGCACTGGGAAACACTTTTAAAAAGATAAAAAGTGCATTTATATACATACATCTATGTAGATCAGACCAAAATGAGGGACACATGAGGAGGACAGAGAGACGGAGAGACATTGCTCCAAATCAAGGACAGTTCCTCAAAATCAGGGACAGTTGGGAGCTATGCGGGGTTTGATTTACTAAAGCCAAATAGACTGTGCACTTTGCAAAATGCAATTGCCCTCTGCAAGTGCAGTTGCTCCAGAGCTTAGTAAATGAGCAGAAGCTCTGCTGACTTCCATCATTCAATCATGTGCAAGCAAAAATGCTGCTTTTTAAATTCCCTTGCATGTGATTGGGTACTTTTTGCAAAGTGAAAATTTACTTCATTTGCTAAGCTCTGGAGCAACTGCACATGGAGTGTGGCTGACAGGGTGAGGATAGGGACAGAGTTGCAGATTTCAAAATATTTGACATAACATACTGAAATAGTATTAACATATTAACCTCCCTGGCGGTACGATTATTTCAGATTTTAGGTGCTGAAAGCAGTACAATTATTTGCATGGAAATTTGGCGTTTTATATTGTAGTCCTGTAATTCTTAGGAATAACTCACTTAAATCTGTCCAAACCAGAGACTAGTAGACATTTTTCATTGAAAAATGAAATCATAAATTATAATATAATAAATAACTATAAATAATTATACCAAATAATAATATAATAATAATAAAAATTATTCAATAATGTAATCAAAAACACTGAAATTTGCTCAGTTGCAGAATTGTCACTGTCATTACTTTTCAGTATTTGATGACGGATCTCCCCACAAATCGCTATCGCTCAATTCTGCGAGTGATTCTAATTTATTATCACTGTTTTCTAGCTTGTTTAAAACCACTTTTGATGTGATGTTTTGGTTGCTATGGACAATCTCCAGTTTCCAGGCAGAAAGAACAGTTTTTATAATATAAAACTACATGCAGGACACTGGGCAGACCACTAGGGACAAAGGAGATGTGAAATAATTACATACAGCAATGTAATCTATAAGATTACATTATACTGTATGTAATGTGTGTGTTTTACTTTTTGAATTTGGCGCCGTTCTCCGTCCCCGTGCGTCGCAACGCTGGCAGGGAATGGAGCTCGGCTCCATGATAGATCGAGCGGATAGATCGAGCGGAGGACGAGTCGCTCGCACAGTGGGGGGACATTGCTGGATCCAGGGGATAAGGTAAGTAAACTCATCCTGGATCCAGAGATGCAATCCCGAGTCTGGCTCTGGGTTAGCGCTAATGGTACTGAATTTTCACCCCGAGCCAGACTCGGGAATACCGCCGGGGGGGTTAAAGCTTTCATAAAATTTTAGTGATTGGGTTTATATACAGTTTAAGGCTCATGCACACAGGTGTATAATTTTAAAGTATATCTACAGGCAAAACATTTTTTTAGTTTTGGATAGAGCAGAGAGGGATTGGAAGGTTTGACAATTTTTAATGCTGTCTGTCCCCCCCCCCCCCCCCCCCCCCGTTAAATAGATTGGCCCTCTCTATTTGTCCCATTTGCCATTATAATTGAAAGTGAAAGTAAAAGAAAATCTAAAATTTTTAGTTGCCCCCACAAAAGTAACAGGGGGAAATCTTCCAATGGAGACACTAGGGTCACCAATGGGCCCCCAACGAATTTCCTTACTTTGCAGGGATTTCCTCTCACTTCCTGTTTGGCTATGGGACAGGAAGTGAAGGGCAATCACCGCAATGGGACAGAGATGGTGAAAAAAAAAATCTGACAGGGGTTATAACTCTCCCTTATACAAAAAAAATGCCTATAGTTCTTCTTTAAGTAGGACTTTGGTGGCAGAAAGATTCTAGGAACAACTTTGTCTGTATGTACACGCATGTAATGTTTGTGCTAATGCTACATGCATACAGCACAGATGTAATCTATTTGCTAGGATGCAGGCAGCTCCTGCCACCCAGTGTCCTTGGTTGCTAGAACACAAATGGCTCCCTTTTGCCCTTTTGCATTCAGGGGTAATGACGTAATTTTTCACTAAATGCTGTTTGCTTATACTGTAAATGTTAACACAAAGGTTTACATTCTTATTTTAATAGATGTGTTCATATGCAGGACCGTGAATGCAGATTTTATCAATTTTTTTTATGCAGCTCCAGATGTTGGAGCATGGGCCCATAGCATTATATACAGCTATATAAAAAAAAAGTTTGCATTAAAGATCCTAAAGCCCCATACACACTATCAGTTTTTCTGCTGAGTTTTTCCTTCAGGTTTACCAAAACCATGTAGTACAAGGGCCTGCCTGATTGCATATAAATTGAAACTCCTAAGGTTTGACTTCATATTACGTGGTTTTGGTAAATCTGAAGGAAAAACTCAGCAGAAAAACTGATAGTGTGTATGGAGCTTAACACTTATAGTTGTTCCAGAATGGCGTATCATTAAGGGCACCACTGAGAGCCCCTCCCATATCAATGGGAACTTTTTATTGATTGTCTTGACAAGTATTGGACCCGGAACCTGTGCTGTTCTTGGTGAGGATAGTAATGCAAAAGGGGAAAAGGGTGGGGGGATAGGTTTATTTTATTCTTGTGAGTATGTATAGGAGGTAGGCCCTACGAGGCTGTATTTTTTAGATTGTACTCCTTTTCACTGTTTTAGTACATTTAGTTTTTTTATCTTTAGTTTGTATTTGTATTTTTTGCAACAACTTCAAATAAAAAAAAATCTCAATCCATTATATTTTGCATCCGTGTGTATGAGCCCCTGCATGCCGAAGGTGAGTTTTTGTTGTGCATAAAGAAAGAAAAAGGTTAGAATCTCTGAAGTTTATTGCTGTCTTTGGCCCAGTCGGTGATTTCCCCTCACTCCCTGTCCCAATAACCACACAGGAAGTGAGGGTAAATCTCCTCACCAGGGACACAAACGGCAAGAAAAACACCCGTCTCTCCTCTACCGAAAACTATAAAACAAAAGATTTTTGGCTGACCTCCCACTTGAATATAATCTGTGAACGTTCCTCAGGAATTCCTTTTGAAATATGTCCCTTTTGCTTTTCATTATTAGAACATAAAAGTACCATTATTTTGAAATTCACAACAGATTATAAAAAAAAGTATTGTGTAGCAGAGCCGGACCACCTCATCTACCAACACCACAAGGGGAAAAATGTAGTGCATTGAGGAGATTAAAATTCTTTAAAAAAAATAAAAAATACTTCAATTAATATGATGCACATGTGTCACAGAACAAACAAACTTGATGCTAAGATGCTAATAAATAATGATAAACCCCTTTTGTATGTCTTGGCCCATGTGCAATTCGTCTGCCTTGCTTTATCAGTCATCTGCAACACTGTTGCAGAATTTGTTTCTATTCATCTCCATTGCATCCTGTGACTCCCACAGTAGCCGGCAGCCCATGGCTCACACACTTCTGCTTTTCCCCTCCTCTTCGCCCTGCGGGATTCCCTCTCCCAGCGCCGAAAAAGCAAGCCTGGGCCAGCCGCAAATAAAAAAAGAAGCGAAACACAGTGAAAGACGGGGAGCGAGTTGGGATCCAGGCAGGTGGGCAGATGTGCGAAGGGAGGGAGCGAGGAGATGCTTGAATGTCTAAAGCAGGAACCTGTTCATTGCATTGTGCCTTGACTTGTTACTGTATATAATGTGCAAAGTTCATGAACTGTCTTAACTGACATGGTACTGACAGTGCATGCAACACCCGTGACAATGGGAGTAGGCAGTCACACTGCGAGCAAAGGAAAACTAAAGATTTTAACCGACTAAGACAGATCATTAAACAAAAGCAGACTTTTTTTTTAAAACCGCCCTCCTCTTGGACTCATTCCCCCCATACCATTCTTTTTAAAGCTGAACTTGCAAATGGATCTTTGCATCAGAGCTCCCACAGCACAGAAAAAGGTTAAAGTGTACATAAACTCCAGCAATACATTTCTCTTATCTGCTCCCTTTTGGTCTGTTAATTATATATTTAAAAGGATTTTATTAGATTTAGGCTGGGTTCACACCTCCGACGGATGCGTCCCTGTTCTCCGATTCAAGGACAAATCAGGGCCAAATTTTTACCTGAATTTGGCCCTGAATCTGAGCCAAAGATGCACAGCACTCCTGTGTAAGCCGCTCTGCAGCCGCAATGGAGATATGTGAACCAGCTCTATAGAGAGCCACTCACAATCTCCTGTCATGTGAACTGGATGCAGGGAAACCCGCATCCAATTCGCATAGGTGTGAACCCAGCCTTAGACTGTTATCAGTCAGCATTGTTCCCTATCTTCTTTGGCTGCAAAACACCTTCCCCTGTTGAGTGTTACATAATCTTAAACCCCATACACACAGGAAGAATGTTGAGAGACATGGCATTCAAAAAAAAAACAGCTGACATTCTGCCCATGTGTATGTCAGTCTGTCTGACAGAGGCCGACACCGACTCCAGATCAGTGCTCTCAGCCAATGGCAGATAACTGGTGGGGTGGCCAACCATCTGTCAAAACACAACAGTTCAGCAGGGGAGATCGCTGACCTAACCTCACATGGTTAGTACAGCGGCTCCGACCTGAGCCGTCAGAGCCGCTGTACTAAAAAATGTAGTGTGTACCCGGCTTTAAAGTGTTTTTTTTTTTTCTAACCTGAAAGGAAATGTCATAATGTCCTAGTATGCATTGCATACCAGGACGTTATGTTAAACTAGAGCCGCGTACACACGGGCGGACTGTATGGCCAACTTAGTCCATCGAAACACATTTCAGCGGACAGTCCGCTCGTGTGTGGGCTTCAGCGGACTTTTTCAGCGTGCAGTCTGGCGTACTAAGTATTTCGGAATTTCCGTAATACTGTCCGTCATACTTTGGTTTCAGCGGACAATCTGCTCGTGAGTAGGCTAGTTTGACGGACTAAGAATGGCGCATGCTCAGAAAGGATTTACACGGCGGAAGGTTGCATTGCTGTGTATTCGACGTCCTATTTCTAGTCCCGTCGTACGTGCTGTACACGTCATCGCGCAAGCTTTCGACGGACTGTTTGTGCATCCGTGTGTGGTCAAGTCCGTTCATTCGAAAGTATGACGGACTGTCCGTCGGATTGTATGACGGACTAAGTAGGCCATACAATCCGCCCGTGTGTACGCGGCTTTACCCGAAAAGGAAGCCTTCCAGCGCCGAGCTGTCACCGCTGCAGGTGTTCCCATCTTCACCCGATCCTTCTCCTGGGTCTGCGGACTCCGGCTGTGTGAGTGGCCGGAGCTGCGGTGATGTCACTCCCACATATGAGGCAGAGGACACTGAAGAAACGTTACTGGCAGCATGTATGGTGAATACCTCCGGAAAAGGGTTAAAACCGCCAAGCCGGCACTTTGGTGGCGCTGCCCATTGATTTCAAGGGGCAGGGGTGCTTTAGGAGCAGTGTGTACACTGCTCCTACAGTGCTGCAAACATGCTGCTTGCAGGACTCTTTTTTACCATTCTCGGGTTTTCACACTGGATTGAGAGGAGAGGCGCTTTGCAGGTGCTATTTTTAGCGCTATAGCGCCTGCAAAGCGCCTTAGTGTGAAAGCAGCCTAATGCAGGCCATACATGGTCGAATTTCAAACAAATTTTCTTTTCAAAATCAGAAAGTTCTTTTTTTTTGTGATTCGATGATACCACCATTGATTTTCTAAATTCAACCGACCAAGCCTTCAATTTCACCTCATGTTGCTACAGAAAACAATTTTCGTGGCCGGGAATCTTCTTTTCGCTCCGTATATTTTCTTTTCGTATTACATTTTTCGCACGATTCTCCCATCATTGATTAGAAAATCATTTGTTTTTCAAAAAATTTCCAACATGTCCAATTCCTCAAATTTGATTTCCGAACGAAAATCGGCTGTTGCTGCAGCCCAATAATGGTGCAAAATTCGTACGAAAATTCTTAGATACGATTTTCAAAAGAAAATTCATTAGGGTCCTTTCACACGGGGCGGATCAGTTCTGATCCGCCCCGTGGATGTCCGTTTGCTCAGCGGGGATCACTCCGCCGATCCCCGCTGAGCAGGGAGATGACAGGTCTGTCTCCGCACACTGTGCAGGGACGGACCTGTCACAGCGCCGCTCTCCCCTATGGGAGATCGGATGACGACGGACCGCAGTGCCCGTCGTCATCCGATCCGATCCGCAGACGGATGGAAAAATAGCTTTTTCCTCCGTCACACTTTTTCGGATCGGAGCGGGTCGGATGTCAGCGGACATGTCACCGCTGACATCCGACGCTCCATAGAGCTCTATGGAGCACCCGTTCAGGTCCGCCTGAAAAACTGACAGGCGGGCCTGAACGGGACGTTAGTGTGAAAGGGGCCTTAGAGTACAAAATGTAATGCAACTCAGCATACAAACTAATCAGCTTCCAGGTTTTATTGACAAAGCTTAATTGCACAAGCTGAAGTTAGAAGTTGATTGGCTACCATGCACAGCTGCACCAGATCATGAGTGCACTAGTTTTACTAAATCCCCCTACTGTTATTGAGCCCTGCATTCTCCCTGTCCTAGGGTGACAACACTGTTCAGTAGGACTGTCACGCTAGGAGACAAGGACTGGTTACAAGGCTGAAATAAAAGAAAGAAAAGTAGAACTTACACAGCCATCACTGGTAAACTGAAATACTATCAGTTTTTAGTATTTCATTTATTTACATTTTAAATACTCAAATTTTCCTAGAGGGAACAGAAAAAAAAGCAGTTATACTTAGGGCCGGTTCACACAGCGGGCAATGCGAGGCGACACGACTCGCCTCGCTCCCGTAAGTCGCCCCCGTTCTGTACAATGGAACCGTTCTGAGAGGAGCGACTCGAGTCGCTCCGACTCAGAAAAAAGGTTCCTGTACTACTTTCGGCCGACCTCGGGGCGACTTGCATTGACTTCTATACAGAAGTCATTTGCAAGTCGCCGCCGAGGCCGCTGCAGGTCGCGGCGAGGCAAGTCGGAGTCGCCTCGCCTCGCCTGCAGTGTGAACCGGCCCTTAGCTTATTACTTACTCCTACTGGCTTACTCTTGATTATACAACCGCACCGCTAAGACTGTTTCTCTTCCCTGCTCCATCGGGCATATTCACTCTGACATCATCAAGCACAATGCAGGATTAGCAGTCCTGCATTGTAAGTGAGAATGCCCATGGCCCACCCACAACCAGAGTTGAAGAGAGGAGAGGAGAAGAGTATATTGGCTGCCCTGTGTACAAAGACTAAACCTGGCCATAGATCATTCTTTCATCCGCACAAACATACATTTTCAAAATGGTGACGCAGAAACAGGGGCAGAGGTTGCACAGAGGCAGCCTGAAAGGGGCAGAATAAGAAGAAAAAGCAGAATAAATATAGGTACGTGTGTAGGCAGGTTGAAATGTGGATGGCTAGTTCCAGCAGCCAGCCCAGGCTGGGGAAAGGGTTAAACATTTTCGGAGTGGAATGCAGGGAGTATGGAGACCCACATGTGAGCGCAAGGATGGCGCTGAAGATACCAGGAGCCATGGACAGCAACCACATCATGGATAATGCCTATGTAGCAGTACCCCCTTAGGGCCTACTTAGTGTAGGAGTCCGTCTGTCACTCTGCCCTGCCAGGCACACACTTTTCAAGCATCCAGAGACATGAAAGCAGTCCTTGCACTTGTTTTTTTGTATTTTGAGGGTAATTTAAGTTGGATAGGGATAGGAAACTTATGAGATGCCCAGATAATTGACAGTCAAAATTGGGACCAACTATATACACCACCATATATACAATCTCCTCTTCTCCTCCTGTACTTCCTTGCTTGCAGACTATCACTCCTCACTCCTCCAGCACATCGCTTGCTTGCACTTCCCAGACCAACTAGCACTGTAGGCCTGACATTGGCTCAGCCAGGCCCAAAGCAGATGCCCTTTGCAGGCAGGGACCTCGGGCCCCTATGGTGTAGCAAAAATATATGATCAAAGTACTCAGCATTCAAACGTCATATAGCCAACATATAGAAGATTTCCAGAGGCAAGGCTTAGAATCATGGGTAGTCAAAACTGAATAGTTGCAGCGATACAATAAACATGCAAAGAAAATCAAGGTGGCGGAAAATAGAGAAGCCAGTGAAGTGAAATTTTTTTTATTTATTTGCAGTTCACTTACAGGTATATGGAAGATACAATCACCATGATAAAAGATAAAATCCGCAGTTCTTAGCGTGCTTGCATCGGCCAGCCTGACATGTTTCATCCAAGTGGATATCAGCATGGCTAAATGACACAAGTACGCCTAAAAAAATAACAATCTCAATTTACAGTCACCAGGTGCCAGTGTTTAGGCTGCTTTCACACTGGGGCGGGAGCAGCGTCGGCGGTAAAGCGCCGCTATTTTTAGCGGCGCTTTACCGTCGTTTTAGCGGCGGTGTGCGGGCGCTAGCGGGGTGGTTTTAACCCCCGCTAGCGGCCGAAAAGGGGTTAAACCCGCCCGCAAAGCGCCGCTGCAGCGGCGCTTTGCCGGCGGTATTGCCGCGGTGTCCCATTGATTTCAATGGGTAGGAGCGGTATAGGAGCGGTGAATACACCGCTCCTTCACTGCTGCAAAGATGCGGCTAGCAGAACTTTTTTCACCGTCCTGCCAGCGCATCGCTCCAGTGTGAAAGCCCTCTGGCTTTCACACTGGAGTTAAAGGGGCCGGTTTTTTTCAGGCGTTACACAGGCGCTATTTTTAGCGCTGTAACGCCTGAATACCGCCCCAGTGTGAAAGCAGCCTAAGACTG
Source organism: Lithobates pipiens (assembly GCF_037356315.1). Lineage (NCBI taxonomy): Eukaryota > Metazoa > Chordata > Amphibia > Anura > Ranidae > Lithobates > Lithobates pipiens. The sequence goes on along the minus strand of NW_027507686.1, from coordinate 221,753,880 downwards.
CTTTCACACTGGGGCGGGAGCAGCGTCGGCGGTAAAGCGCTGCTATTTTTAGCGGCGCTTTACCGTCGTTTTAGCGGCGGTGTGCGGGCGCTAGCGGGGTGGTTTTAACCCTGGCCGAAAAGGGGTTAAACCCGCCCGCAAAGCGCCGCTGCAGCGGCGCTTTGCCGACGGTATTGCCGCGGTGTCCCATTGATTTCAATGGGTAGGAGCGGTTTAGGAGCGGTGAATACACCGCTCCTTCACCGCTGCAAAGATGCGGCTGGCAGGACTTTTTTCACCGTCCTGCCAGCGCATCGCTCCAGTGTGAAAGCCCTCCGGCTTTCACACTGGAGTTAAAGGGGCCGGTTTTTTTCAGGCGTTACACAGGCGCTATTTTTAGCGCTGTAACGCCTAAATACCGCCCCAGTGTGAAAGCAGCCTTAGTGTAGGCACCTGGAGCTGTAAGCAATGAATGCATGTACAAGCTTATTGATTGTCGTTTGGCGGTTTACATTTGTTTCTCTGATGAGTGCAAACTGGATCAGAGTGTAAGCACTTATAGAAGCTTTCTACACATGGTGGACACTTTTTACTTCAAGAATTCATTCACGTAAATGTGATCTGGACTTTTATTCATTATGTACTCATTTATTTTTTATTTGTATTATTGTATTTATATGCTACACAAAGCACTCCACTTTTAAAGTTATATGAGAGCATGCATAAGGTCCGCATGTGCTCCACGGGACCCCATTCTTTTACTGGGAGTGAGGTAACAGAGGTATGCTGGACTGGTGGAGTGGGCACAGGCTCAGCACATCCCTCAGAATGCAACATACAAGTTACAATGTGTAGTCACATGGAACAAGTCACTTTTCAGAGGAACTCTGCACTTTATTGCTGCACACAGTGAAAGCTCATTTCTAAGTCGGGAAACTGCCTTAATGTTGGATTCTTCACATGACTGCAGTCCTGGGCACTGATTAGCATGCTCCTCATTGGAGAGTTACTCCATGTGCACAGATGCAGTAGGCCCCACCCAACAAGTGTACATGTTTATGTACACTGTTTTACATATTATTGCTATTCATGTAGAGGAGGGAACAGGGAAGGTCCTCTTTAACTCACATGGAAGAGAAATATATTTCCAATATATTTAGAAAAAAAAAGTATATATGTGATATAGATTTACAATATATTGTAAATATGTCACATATATATTTTTTTTTCTCTAAATATATTGGGAATATATTTCTCTTCCATATGGGAAGGGAGGGTCATAGTGTGAGGGGTTCAGTGAGAGAGTAGGAAAACCAAAGAATGAGAGTGTAGCTTGAATATTCCACATCGAGGAAAAGCTGAATCCATCAGGCCCTTATACCCCATACACACTATCAGATTTTCTTCCTTCAGGTTTACCAAAACCATGTAGTGCAAGGGCCTGCCTGATTGCATACAAATTGAAACTCTTAAGGTTTGATCTCATATTATATGGTTAATCTGAAGGAAAAACTCAGCAGAAAAACTGATAGCGTGTATGGGGCTTCAGTAGGGATTATAGTGGAATGCAGCTACCTTATGGCACTATGCATGAAATATGGGTACCAAGCCATACCTCTTGTGACAACAGACCATGGGACAAGTTATAGTCAAACTCTGATGTAGTTATTGTGCTTTACCACATTTCTGGAAATGCATTAATGCCGCGTACACACAACCGGACTTTCTGGCAGAAAAGGTCAGACGGAATTATTCCGTGGATAGTACGATCGTGTGTAGGCTTCATCAAACTTTTTTCTTCAAAAATTCAGACGGACCTAGAAATAGAAAATGTTTAAAATCTGTCCGACTGAATCAATTTCTATCGGGAAAACCGTTCGTCTGTATGCTGGTCCGACGGACCAAATACGACGCAAGGGCAGCTATTGGCTACTGGCTATTGAACTTCCTATTGTAGTCCCGTCGTACATCATCATGTTCAAAACAAATGTACTTTGGTCCGTTCATGTGTGGGCAAGTCCGTTGGATCGGAACTCCGGGAAGACCGTTGGACCTTTTCTGACGGAAAGTCCGGTCGTGTGTACGCGACATTAGACTCTGGAAACCACTGACTGTTTGTTCATGCATTAAATTATACAGAAATAAGTCAGTAAATGTTTAAAGCTAATGCTGCTTCTGTGATGTGAAGACCATTAGCATGGGGAGGCCAAATTTGGCTTGGCTGAAGCTGGTTCGCAGTGAAAGGTAACAATTTGGGCAGCTGTGATAAGTACTAGATTGGTCAGGTCTACCAGAGAAACCTCCAATACAGCCAATACCTGGGTAGTGTAATCAATGCAACCAGTTGAGGTCAAGAATGACAGGTGGCCTAAGAAAAAGGTCCTCCTGTATGATGGCAGAAAGAAGGTACCCTTGGGTGCTTGGGTGCCTCAGGTGTTCCGCAGGACTAAGCCTGCAACAACTGCAGACAGAGGGGCCTCTCCCAAGTGTGTACCGTGTAATTCCTGACACGGCCCTAAGGCTAACTTTAGCGGGGAATCTATGAAATGTAGTGAACCTCAAACAGCTGAACAAAAGTTCTAATCCTTCTGCACTCCATCCAACTTAAAAAAAAATGTACCTGGACAATAAACTGACAAAAAAGTAGTAACATATGAACACATTAGTAAGAATAATAAAAATATAATAAAAATAACAGTTAAAATTTTTTAACAGTTTGTAGAAGGTTAGCAGAGTCTTGCTAAATATTATTGTTACCAAATGAATGATTTTCTGAATCCAAGGCTGGAAATTCATTTCATTCCTTCCTCGTTACATTATCCCTTCTAAATGCCTCAAAATGTTATTTTTATTATTGTAACTTAAAGGTATATTTCAGTTAAGAATGGAAATTCAAAGATGCATGCTAGATTACGCACAGAAAATAAATGGGCCTCCCTCCAGGGCCTTTCTATTAGTTTACAGTAAAAAATGCTCACCTTCTGACACAGACACTGCTGTACACTGGCTGACATTCCAGTGATTGGGTTTCCACAGAAACAAGAATGCTAAGATGTCGTTTTCAATTTGGAGCATGAGCCCTGCAGCCCCATGACTGCAACTGATTCCTGTCTGACTTGTGAACTTACAGGGAGATGGGAATCAATATTAACATATAGAAATCTGATCACCGAGTACCAGCATTGTAAGGTAAGTATTTTGGATTCTAAAATATTAGAAAGGCCCTACAGGGAGCATATCGATATACCAGCTCCTCTCGTTGCACAGTGTAGTTCCTCCCACTGGCTCATTCATGTTGTAGTGATGTACCAACGGCAAGACAAAATAAAATGTACGGCAGAAGGAGCAGGTATTCGACACACCTGGAAATATCTGCAGCAGTCAAGCAGTCAGGGAGAACCAAATGATGGCATTTGTAGACATGGACTTCTGAAAGGGTATGTGTACCTGTGTCACTTTAAACTGTATACAAGGGACACAACCTACTTGCTCATGGCCTCTGTGCTCCATACTAATGTAGGTGTAGTATATTTGGTCACCCCACTGGTTAGAATCATCTTGTGACCAGTACTTTGGCCTTCTTGGAACATCATTTCCTGTGCCATGTGAATGTAAAGACTGAATAGTTTTGACCCTGTTGAGAGAAAAAGAAACATTTTGCACAGCACAGTATCATTTAACAAGAAGTTGCATCTGTACAGAACCACATATACAAGGTTGCAGAATTTGGATACAGTAGATTTAAGATCAGGTTTATAAATCCTCATAAAACTGCGCTTGTTTCTTAGATTCCCTGTCAAAGTTGAAGATGAAGGCCGGGTTCACACTGGTGCGACAGAACACTTGTCCTACTTTGGATCCGACTTTGCCCTGCGACTTGAAGCCGACATACGTCCGACTTTCAATGAACAGGGATCCGACTTGGATCCCTGCCAATAGCAAGCACTGTGTTTGGTATGAGGTCCGGATCACACCGCTGCGGGTGAAAGATCCGGATGTGATTCGCACCGCACTGCAGTGCAAATCACATCCGATCTCCGTCGTAGCGATGCGAGTTTAGCCATACAGATAGTATGGCTGAATTCGCATCGCTCCCGCAGCAAACTCGCACGGGACCCTTTTTTTGGTCCGCAGCAAAATCGGATCGCATGGGTGTTCACACCATGCGATCCGATTCCTGTGCGAGTGTGCAGATCGCACTGCGATATGCGGACGGATCTGGGGGTGTCATTAACATTTCATTGACACTCCCAGCAGTCCGCATAGGGCAGTGTGAACTGCCGGAGGGAGGCATGCGATGCGGAAAAACGCAGCGGATTCGCGGCGTTCCCGCATCGCTATGGTGTGAACCTAGCCTGAATCTTGAGAGGGAACTCCATGCCAAATTCCAAATATAAAAACAGCATGGGTTCCCCCTCCAGGGGCATACCAGGCCCTTGGGTCTGGTATGGACTTTAAGGGGAACCCCCTACGCCGAAAAAACGGTGTGGGGTCCTCCCAAAATCCACACCAGACCCTTATCCGAACACGCAGCCCGGCCGGTCAGGAAGAGGGGTAGGGACGAGCAAGAGCCCCCCCCTCCTCCTGAGCTGTACCAGGCCACATGCCCTCAACATTGGGGGTGAGTGCTTTGGGGCAGAGGGGCACCCTGCGGCCCCCCACCCCATAGCACCTTGTTCCCATGTTGATGAGGACAAGGGCCTCTTCCCAACAACCCTGGTCGTCGGTTGTCGGGGTTGCGGGCAGGGGGGCTCATTGGAATTCGGGAGCTCCCTTTAATAAGGGGGCCCCCAGATCCCGGCCCCCCCAACCTATGTGAATGAGTATGGGGTACATCGTACCCCTTCCCACTTCACTTGGGGAAAATAGTGTGACTAAAAAAAACACATGATACAGGGTTTTAAAGTAATTTATTAGGCAGCTACGGGGGTCTTCTTCCAACTTCTCAGTTTTTTTCTCCCGCTCTCCGGTGTCTTCTGCTGGGCTCCTCTGCTATCTTCTGCTCTTTTGCCCGCTCTTTTGCTAGCATTGGCCCAGTCTTCTTCCGATGTTGACACAAGGCTCTCTCTCGCTGTAATGCTGTGAGCGGTGCGCAACGACTTATATAGGCATGGGGCGGGGTCACCAGGTGATGTCATCCGGTGACCACGCACCTTATGACGTCACCACCCCATTGTGCCCTGGGGCGTGGTCACCTGATGAGATCACCCAGTGACCCCACCCCATGCCTATATAAGTCATTGCGCACCGCGCACACAGCATTACAGTGGGAGAGAGCATTGTGTCAACATCTGGGGGCCCCCTTATTAAGGGGAGCTACCGGATTCCGATGAGCCCCCCGCTCACAGACCCCGTCAACCAATGGCCAGGGTTGTCGGGAAGAGGCCCTTGTCCTCATTAACATGGGGACAAGGTTCTTTTGGGGTAGTGGGGCTGCAGTGCACTCCCCTGCCCCAAAGCACCCACCCCCCCATGTTGAGGGCATGCGGCCTGGTACGGTTCAGGAGGCGGAGGCGCTTGCTCATCCCTACCCCTCTTCCTGACTGGCCAGGCTGCATGCTCGGATAAGGCTCTGGTATGGATTTTGGGGTGACCCCGTGCCGTTTTTTGGCGTAGAGGGGTTCCCCTAAAAATCCATACCAGACCCAAGGGCCTGGTATGTCCCTGGAGGGGAAACACATGCAGGTTTTTTATTTAAAATTTGGCGTGGAGTTCCCCCTCAAGATCATCAGAGCACAAGTCGAATCATGCAAAACGGCGATCCGACTTTGATCCGAATTCAATGATAGTCAATGGGCTGAAGTAGGATCAAAGTCAGACCAAAGTAGTATAGGGAGCATTTTCAAAGTCGGACCAACTTGTGTCGGACCAGTTAAGACAGCTCCCATAGGGAAACATTGATTTTCACACGTCATGCGACATGAGCTCCCAATGTTGGAGCATTAGTCATACCAGTGTGAACTGGGCCGAAAGCGTGTTTTACAGGTAGCCTTCTCTAATGCCTAGAGAGCCTAAACCAGGGCTATCTCATACAGACATTTTAATACTTGCCTTTAGTGTCAAAGGCACCCTTCCCTTCTCTTAACTCCACTCTTCTTTTGTTCCATCCTTATGATGGGTGGCCTTATGGCAACAGAAAAGCACGGAAGAAGCAGACCCGTCTGCTACACTGCAGGAAAGTGTCACAAATTGCATATAATCGCTGCAGGAGTTTTGCCTCTTCCTGGGTATTGCCAACAGTTACAGGTACTTTTGAATGTGATAGGCCTAACAAGTGTTGTTTCATGCTTACCTTAGATGTCTGAGGGTGGTCAGATATTCAAAGTCTGGACCTTGACAAAAGGGACCCTGAGGGGGCAACAAAATATTTGTGAATTTCATTATGGTATAATAAAGAGCCTATTTATTAATGACTTCATTGGTGTGCTTGCAACTTATTAAACATTTAAAAGTGGCATATTTACTGTTTTGAGCACTAGTGAGATACCCCTGGTGTGACAATGGTTCTCTATAATTACATAGTGGGACATGCAACCTATAATGTTTCTCAAGGTCTTGTGGCCAAAACCAGGGACTTTTGGATTTCATACCTGGTTTAGCATATGCAGGATGCAGGAACAATGCTGGTGACAGGGTATTTTGGTGGAAACATATTTTTCTTACATTTCCAATTACTTTCTAACATGAGATCTATTGAAAGATCCTGAATGGGGTCGTTTGTCATTTAAAGTTCATTGCTATCTCAATTCCACATTCAGATAGTATTAGCTGCAGGGTAGGCCTATTTCCAGCTACTAAAGTCATGTACATTTTTTCTTTGCTTTGTTTTATATCTGTCTGGTCCTGCCCTAAAGATTTCATGTGCCTTTTGTATCATTCCAGTTCCCCATTAAATTGTAAGCACAAGCAATAACTCTATCCAACACAATGAGCTGTACTTTGCTTGTTTTTCTCATAAGTAGATGTAAAGTATACCACATGGTGTGAGAGAACTAAGCCATATGAGCAATAACACTAAATGACCTGATTTTCCTTTTTACACTGGATTGGATCCAGAGGATAGTTTACAGAAAATAAATGTCACTGTTAACACTCTGATCCCTGTATTAGGTTCCATTATGTGATCAAATAAAAAACAGATCACAACACATTCAAAAGCATGCTTAGATCCACCATAATTTTAAACTCCAAAGGATCATTTTGAACTGGTGTAATGAGACAGTAGCAGGGGCGGATCCAGAGTCTAGTCTTGGGAGGGGCACTGCTAGAAAATGTTTTTTTGGGGGCAATTTATCAGGGAAAGGGCTGGTATTGGCGCTTCAATCATCACGGCACCATGGTTGTTATGGTGTCAGGATGATTGAAGCGAATTATTTCTATTATTACATTGTAATATAAAAATAAATGGTTCAACTCACCATAATGCAGAATCAGTGGGAGCCCTGAGGGTGTCACTTGCCACTTCACTTGCCACACACTGCACATTGTCACTTGCCACGTCACCTGCCACACATTGCCGACTGTCACTTGCCATGTCACCTGCCACACATTACGGATTGTCACTTGCCACATGTTGCAGATTGTCACTTGCCACATTGCCTGCCACACATTGGGGATTGTCACTTGCCATGTTGCTTGCCACACTTTGCGGATTGTTCCCAGAGTGAAATTAGGCAGCAGAGAGATAATGTAATCTCTCTGCTGCCCACTGCTTCCCGCACAGTGAGGGCAGAACTGCAGAGATGCAGGGCAGTGAGAGATGATGCCATCTCCCTGCTCCCCTGCTCAAACACTGAGCCGCCCAGCTGCCCCCCCCTCACCCGCCCACGCTGTCACCCGCTGAGCCGCCCACCCGATCACACGCAGAGCCACCCGCATTCTCGGAGGGGGCAATTGCCCTGTTGCCCCCCCCCCCCCTGGATCCGCCCCTGGACAGTAGTGTCCTCAGCATAAATGTTACTGCCGAGGAAGGAAGCACCTTTTAACTGAGTCATGGATGAATGCACTACCTGTTATAATAAACGTAAAGAATTCACAGATGACATCAGGCCATTGCCTTAGATGTCAAAATATTTACTTCCTGTCCTGTTCATTTAGCTGATAATCAACACATTGGCACCCCCCAACACTGGTAATAAAAGAAACTGGTGTCATATATCAGATAACTGAGTGGTCCAGTAAACCTGTTGATATTGACTTGTAACATCATCCCAAGGGACAGGCCTTCTTTGTAGGTCAAGCAAGAGGATCCTTGATGACCAGCCCAAATACTGAACGCATCATTGTGTTCCTGTGGGTGGATTACTCTTCTGTAGCTAAAGCTAAACTCTCCTTGTAGAGGAGACTGAAATTTATGTTGAAGCAATGCTCACCTCATGGCTATGATCCAGTGCCAATTTGGTTCCATATTGAAAATAACCTTTCAATAAGGGCAATAAAGCTTGTACAAAATTACAGTCATTTGGTTTATACTGTATACACTTTAATAAAAAAAAAAAGGAAAATGAAATTATGGAACACATGATTATAAAGTGAGGGGTAACAGATGAAGGAAAAAAGGGTATCTAAAAATTTGACTGCAAGGCAGCTTAAAAGACACGTTCACCTTTTTAAAACAATAAAAATAAATGCACATCTTTTTGCAGTTAAAAAAATGTGCATTTATTATTTTTTTTAATTGGGAGCCCGGAAAGCATTGCACCTACTATCAGCAAGTTGTGGGTGCTATGCAGGGCTCTTGCAGGCTCAGTGTGTAAGCAATTTGGCCATATATTGTATGGTCAAACAGTTACACAATAACAGGAAGCATCAATGAACTACCACATCGCTCAACAGCATTGTGGTAGTTAAAGCGGAGTTCCACTCAAAAGTGGAGCCTACGCTTATTTGCTCTCCCCCCCTCCTGTGCCACATTTCACGGGTAAAGAGGGAACGGGGACCTGTTTTTGACAGGTCCATGTCCCCACTTCTGGGAGATGGCGCAGCGGTGCCCTCCCTCGGAAGTTTGGTCCCTTCCCCCACTGCGCCAGTTAGAAAGCACACCACGCTTCAAGCATGTGCAGTAGGGAACTGGCTTCACTCTTGGTTTCCCTTAGTGGCGATATCTGCGGTATCACCTGACAGCCAATCCAAAAATCGGCTGGAGTGCCGTCATCATAAGTTCCCTGGACAGGTAAGTGTCCATATATTAAAAGTCAGCAGCTACAGTATTTGTAGCTGTTGATTTTTAATTTTTTTTCCCCAGGCGGAACGCCTCTTTAATTGAGAACTACAAGCCAATAGCCGCAAAGGCTCCTGAATCTTGTAGTTTTCAATTCACAGAACTCTGTGAATGAGTGACTGCAGATTCTGACAGAGAGCAGGGGGAGAAGATCCCCCGCTGCCTGTGACATCGTGGGGAGCTGGGAAGGTGCAGGGGCTGGTGCATTTGTAACATGTTACATGATACACCCTGAATATGGGTGTAACATGTTAAAAAGGTGAACTTATCCTTTAAGGTACTATGGGCCACCTTCTATCCAAACCAGCGGTCTCCAAACTGCGGCCCATGGGACCATGGGAACCCTTTGCTTTCCTTTATCCAGCCCTTGGGTCCCTGCTAAATTATGACTGACAGTAAACTGGCACTTTGTTTAGAAAGTTTGGCAACCCCTGCAATAAATCAGCAGTAAAGTACAATGTGCTTTCCCCAAAATATTATTTATATTAACGCACCTTGCTCCCTGAACACAGTGCTCCTTATAAGCCTGCCACTCCAGTCTTCAGATCACTTTCATACACAGACTTCCCCCAGCCTATCCATCTACTGACATGACACAGATGTCTATGACAGATGTGTTATCTTTTTAGAAGAATGTTGCCATTTTGTCTGTTTATTTACTCTGGCCATGAACTATCAAAACTTGTGAACATTATGTTTATGATTAACGGCTTGATCCTGCTTCCAGTTACCGCTTGCTTCCAATTACAATTTGGCTACACCCTGTGATTGTAATTTTTTTAAATGTTAGCATTTCTAATCCTATACTGTTTACTGTACTAGAGATTAAATGAGGTAACTTGCTATAGACAACTCAATCCCTGCAAGAGACGACTTGGAATTGAATATTGCGTGTGACAGTTCTATTATGTTACTACAAAATGGGGATAAAAGTAAGATATTGGAAGTCATTACCATTTACAGTACATTCCTAATATTAAACAAAAGCTCCAGGCAAACAGCTAAATACACAGATGAAATACATATAAGGCTCATTTTTACATATAAGGCTCTGCTCAACAGGGATCTGTTCGCTGATGCCTGCTGAGCAGGCAGATGGCTTCTGTAGAGCGGGCAAAGACAAAGCTTGCTCTGCTCTGTGGGTGGTTGGATGTAAACGGACTTCCCATCCATTCACATCCTACTGACACCCAATCTGATCTGCTAGATGGACGGGGAAGGGATCCCCATCCGTTTATTTTTAGTGAAGCAGATTGGAGATCGGCAGGTGTAAAGTGACAAATTTTGACTTTTAGAAGGCCTTTTGAGGTCCTTCCACCCCCTGAGTGGCAGCCATCTAATTATATACTTGCCTTCAACCCTTCTCCAGTTCTTCCCTCCGCAGCCTTGCCCAGCACTACAAAGACTTTGCAGAAAAATGTTCTAGCCATGTCCGGTCCCTACTGTGCAAGCACTCCACTCGGCCTTTTCAATCTTGTGGCTGACGCCATACTCATCTGGACCATCTATAAGAATGATTCTCATGTGGCACATACAGGGGATCTGGACATTATTATTTATTATTATTATACAGGATTTATATAGCTCCAACAGTTTGCGCAGTGTTTAACAAAATTAAGGCAGACATTACAGTTACATCACAATTTGGTACAAGAGGATTTAGAGGAACCTGCTCGCTAGAGCTTACAATCTAGGAGGGAGGGTCAATTGATACAAAGGGTAATAGCTAGTATTAGTTAGAAGCAGGATAAGCGTCTTTAAAGAGAAGGGTTTTCAGGGATCGTCTAAAGATGGATAGATAGGGGAACAGATTGGGACAGGGAGCTCAAAAAGATGGGAGAAACTCTGGAGAAATCCTGGAGGTGAGCATGGGAGGAGGTGACAAGGGAGCTAGGGAGCAGGAGGTCTTGGGAGGACCGAAGAGAGTGGCTTAGTTGGTATTTTGAGATTATTATTTTTTTTTAGATTATTGTCAGTATGTTGAATTTTATTCGTTGGGTGAGTGGAAGCCAGTGCAGGGATTGGCAGAGAGGGGTGGAGGACACTGAATGGTTGGTAAGGTGGATGAGTCTTGCAGCAGCATTAATTATGGACTGAAGGGGGATAGTGTATGTAGAGGTAGTCCAATGAGGAGTGAGTTGCAGTAATTGCGGCGAGAGATGACCAGGGAGTGAATTAGAAGCTTGGTGGTGTCATTGGTTAAAAGGGGGGTATCCTAGAGATGTTGTGGAGGCTAAGGCGGCATGATTTGGACAGGGATTAGATGTGGGCCTGAAAGGACACTACAGAGTCTATTTTGTTTTATGAGGAGGAGGGGGTGATCAACTGTATCAAAGGCAGTGGAGAAGTCCAAGAGTAAGACTATGGAATAATGACCGTTGGTTTTAGCTGTTAGTAAGTCATTTGTGAGTTTTAGGAGAGCAGTTTCTGTGGAGTGCTGTGGACGAAATCCAGAATGAAGGGGATCAAAAAGGTTATGCTCAATGAGATGGTCGCTCAGTTGTAGTTGTAGACAGTTTTAATTGTAGAGTAAACGTTCAAGGAGACAGGTCTTAGGTTGTTAAGATTGGTGGATTCCAGTTAGGCCTTTTTTGATATGGGAGTGACTAGTGCATGTTTCAGAGGGTTGGGGAAGATGCCAGCAGAGAGGGAGAGGTTGAAGATATGAGATAAAGAGTGTAGGATAGAGTCTGAGAGTGACTGCAGTATTTGAGAAGGATTGGGGTTCAATGGGCAGGAGGTTAGGTGGGCGTTAGAAAAAAGTTTTATTGACCTACTCTGTAGTAGTTGGGTTAAACAAGAGTTTTGATTGTACAGGAGGACAAAGAGTGTAAAGTGAGGGGGATATCTGTAGAGTGGAGATCTCGAGATGAATTGTCTTAATCTTGTTTTTGAAGTGATTAGCAATCTCTTGGGCATTGAGTATGTTAGTGGGTCGAGGTAATGGTGGATGAAGTAGAGCATTAAAGGTAGCAAAGAATTGAAGGGGGCTGCGTGCGAGGGTGTTAATGAAAGTGATAAAGCAAGTCTGTTTGGCAGCGTGGAGACAGGAATGGTATTTTGGAGGGCAGATTTATATTGGCTCAAATCTGCTGTGACTTTGTCTTACATCACAGGCACTCAAGAGCACAGCTTGTTTTTTCAGGCTTTTGGTAATGTCTGTCTGTCAGGGCTGTAGTGGTTGGGGCCTGATTCTGTGCATAGTGAGGGAGGCCAAGGTATCCAGGGTGGATGACGGCGAACTGTTGTAGACAGAAGTGGCCAGGTTGGGGCAGGACAAGAATGAGATTTTGGCATAGAGACAATCTTTAGCAGAAAAAAGAAGAGAAGGGTTAAGATGGCGAAGGTTTCTACGGGTAATTGTTTGGTAGTTGTAAGGCAAAGAGGAGGAAGACAAGGAGAGAGTGAAACTAATATGGTGGTGATCAGAGAGAGGAAACGGAATGTTGGAGAGGTTGCGTGGAGTACATAGGTAGGAGAATATGAGGCCAAGGCAGTTGCCAACAGAGTGAGTAGAAGCGTTTGCCCATTGTTTCAGGTCAAAAGAGGAGGTTAGGTTCAGAAATTTAGAAGTAGAGGGAGTGTTAAGATTAACAGGGATGTTGAAGTCACCAAGAATGATTGTTGGGATTTCAGAAGAGAGAAAGTAAGGTAGCTAGGCAGAGAAGTCGTCAAGGAAGCTTGATATGGGTCGAGAAGGACAATAGTTAACAGCAATTCTCAACGAAACTGCAGAAAATAGACGAATACAGTGAGCTTCAAATGAGGAGAGGGACAGAGGGGTGGATGAAAAACCTGAAAAATGTTTTTAGGGGATAGAAGGATTCCAACACCACCTGTCACGGTCGTTCCACTATCCCGGTCGCCCAAGGAAGACTTACCCGCAGGTTCCCTGTACGAGGGGATCGTCGGTGCCTTCGGACGAGGGTTGGCGCTAACGAACGCACGCGAGTGCACGTAGTCCCCAACAGGCGCACGCGGGTGCGCGTTGACACGAGCGGGCGCACGCGGGTGCGCGACGAGCCGAACGGGCGTACGCGGGTACGCGGGGTCACGAACGGGAGCACGGTTACCCGCGGGGGTACGCAGACGTACCGTGCGACCGTTCTTGGCGCCCAGTTGCCTACTTAAGGGACCTGCTCCTGCTCCTCTGTGCTGTCCTGTCTACAGCGTTCCCGAGACTCCTGCTATCCGTTCCTGTGTGTGTGTTCCTGATTCTGTACCCGGCCTGTTCCTGGACCTTGCCTGTTAGCCGCCTGCCTCCGACCCTTTGCCTGATTGACCACGCTTCTGCCTTCTGCTTTGTACCTCCGCTGCCCGATTGTTGCCGACCCAGCTCGTCCCTGACCACGCCTGCCAGTCTGCCTAAAGTCCAGCGCTGACTACTTCTGCAGTTCCTGCCTGTTCACCTGTGCCAGCTGTCCAGCAGTTCCTGTCCAGCATCCAGCGCTGGTGGCACCTGCCGTTCCAGTCTACCACCTGTTCCGGCCACCCACTACCAGCTATCCAGCCTGGCACTTGTGCCCTCCGGACTCCTGAATCCCTGTTCCCATCTCCAGGGGCTCTCGAGCCGGAGGCTTACGAGGCGCCGCTCCCTGCACGCTTGGGCTCTCCAACCAGGTACGTGACACCACCTCCTTTACATCCACTAGGCCTGGAAGAGTGAGTCCACAGGAGGCCACCATGGGAGAGGGCATCAGGAGAAGGAAAGTCAGCTGTAGTCTGTTTAGTGCATTGCAGTAGTCTGTTGTAGATTTGCTTTGGGCATTCGATGAAGTGCTGAGACGAAGTGTAATACTTAATCCAATACGAATACTTTATCCAAAACGATAGTTGCCAATGCAATCCCTGCCTGTGCAACCCCTGTCTGGGCATTCCCTAGAGAAGGCCTAAATTCATACTGAGTTGGGTGGGGGGTATTATTGCCCATTAATCAGCTAAGATTGCATAGGAGGAACACGTGGCTGACAGAACGAACTTCTCACACCAAAGACAGACTACAAGATACAGCAAGAGAGCAGGGGATCATGGTGATAAAGATAAAACCAGCTCATAATTTAGGAATGGACATTAACAAAACAAAAACAAACATCACAGTGATATGGGCAGAGGTAAGAATTCGAAGGCAGCATAGATGACCATTTAAGCATGTTTAAAACAATGAAACAGTTGCAATTAAAGGTGGAATTTGAAGGCAGCATAAATTACCATTTAAGCATGTTTAAACATGGGGAGTGGGGAGAAGAAGAGTTGTTCTTCAAGTGACACTTATGCCGTCTACACACGATCGGATTATCTGGCAGACCAGAGTCCGCTGCACAATCCACCCATGTGTGGGCTCCAGCAGACTTTTTCTTCCCAAAAGTCTGCGGAACTTAGAAGTTTTGACTTAAAATAACAATCCGCCCGTCTGTGTGCTAGTCCACTGGAGAAAAGTCAGTTCATTTTGAATGTGGCTCCAAGTAGACGGAACTAGCGAAGGAAGTCAATGTCACCGCCTCCATCAGCGAGATTGACACCTCGCTAGCCCCGTCACCTGGTATGGATTTAAAGGTTAAGCCTTGCACTGAAAAAATGGCGTGGGGGTCCCCCCAAAGTCCATAGCAGACCCTTATCCGAGCATGCAGCCCGGCCGGTCAGGAAAGGGGGTGGGGACAAGCGAGCCCCCCCTCCTGAGCCGTACCAGGCCGCGTGCCCTCAACATGGGGGGGTGCTTTGGGGAAGGGGGGCCCTGCGCCCCCCCCGCCCCAAAACATCTTGTCCCCATGTTGATGAGGACAAGGGCCTCTTCCCGACAACCATGGCCCTTGGTTGCCGGGGTCTGTGGGCGGGGGCTTATCAGAATCCGGGAGCCCCCTTTAATAATTATATACTAAACACAGTTGAGGCGCCTTTCTTCATAAGCTGAAAACATCTGTTCTAGTTAGATGAATAGTCTCATGCAGATGAAGAATAGCCTTTGTGCTAGTCTGAACTTTATCAGGTTCTATATATATATATATATATATATGTACTCAGAGTCAGAAAGCCAAGACCCCCTTCAATTCCGTTTAACATGGTGTCAAGAGAAAATAGGAAAATCATTCTGCATGTCTCAGCATTGGTCAGGCAGGATGTGAACAAGGAGCTCACTGTCCAACTCTGCTTGAATTTATAAACCAGAAAAATGGTTAGGGCATAATGAAGAATGCCTTCTATATCTTAATTGACCTACATAACAGCGAGAGGGGGTCCCAGCACCTGTGCAACACTTATCTAGTGTACATGTCCCCCTGAGTCCCAAAGGGCCCTTGTGTGCTGTACAGTCCATGCAAATAGTATGTCCACTACTGGTCATTATGGTAATTGTTGGTTATCCTCGCGCTATAATGGTAAAGCAAAGAGAGCTAGTATGGTTGCAGCAAACCACCGACAGAGGTGCAGACCCTCCCCTCAGGTGATATTAGTGAAAAAGAATGGTGTTGCGCTCCACACGAAATTAATTAAGTCTAATAACAATAAATAAATAATCGCAAACAAAATCTAAAAGACGCACCTATGCGATTAAAATTAATTTAAATTATATCTATAACCTATGTGCATAAAATCATTCAGAGTGATTAGTGGGGTATTCAGAATATACACATATTCCTAGTGTTATTCATACTACAATCAGTAAAGA
The DNA here is from genome assembly GCF_037356315.1 of Lithobates pipiens. NCBI lineage: Eukaryota > Metazoa > Chordata > Amphibia > Anura > Ranidae > Lithobates > Lithobates pipiens. The sequence goes on along the minus strand of NW_027507686.1, from coordinate 221,738,020 downwards.
AATTCAAATAATCTATGCAATCGTAATACAGTGCAAGTGAAGTAATAAAAAGCGAAAACGCAGATACTAATAATATCAATCCAGAAAGTTGTGAAATCCAAAATGTGTCTCAATCCATAAAAGTGCATCCAAGTGCCAACGTATATACAGAAATTGTGTAAGGGTCCTTTCACACGGGGCGGATCAGTTCTGATCCGCCCCGTGGATATCCGTTTGCTCAGCGGGGATCACTCCGCCGATCCCCGCTGAGCAGGGAGATGACAGGACCGTCTCTGCACACTGTGCAGGGACGGACCTGTCACAGCGCCACTCTCCCCTATGGGAGATCGGATGACGACGGACCGCAGTGCCCGTCGTCACCCGATCCGATCCGCAAACGGATGGAAAAATAGCTTTTTCCTCCGTTACACTTTTGCGGATCGGAGCGGGTCGGATGTCAGCGGACATGTCACCGCTGACATCCGACGCTCCATAGACCTCTATGGAGCACCCGTTCAGGTCCGCCTGAAAAACTGACAGGCGGGCCTGAACGGGACGTTAGTGTGAAAGAGGCCTAAGGGTAAAATCCAGCAAATAAATAAACGGAGAGGTGTGTATAAAAATATATCAAAAATTATATAAATAAACCTAAATATAAAACACAGTCCAAGGAATTTCTTAAAGTGTCTCTAATTGTCGTAAAAACTAACAATCCATATCAGTTCATGCAAAATAAAGTGAATCCACACTGTGCTGTGTAAAAGGTTAATTCTGTGAATGAACACGGGATAGTTCCACCGGTGATCTTAAAGTTCCTCAAAGTGGGTGCTCACACACTGAGTGCAGTGGGTACCTTACCTCACTGCTGTCAGTTAGACAGCAATATGCTCCAATATTTAAGGTGTATATCCTCAGTTAGGGTGTATATCCTCAGTTGATATAGGTACAACAGTATGCTCCAATGGTTTAAGGTTTATCTCCTCAGTTTGTACAGGCACCCCAGATAATTCCCTCCAGGTACTCCGCAATGGATCACAGATCAAACCCGGAAAAGAGAAAAGGGGCTCCAATAGTGAAGTAATGCCACACAAATTCTTTATTATAAAAAGGACCAAGTCCTGGGTACTCACATTTAAGTAATACAATTAAAACGTTACAGCTAAAACAACGAACGGCCTCCTCGTTCGTACCCCGGACGTCGCTTCCGGTATCCTCCTAGGCAAATCCTACTGGTCATTACCTTGTCTCTGTGCCTACTTCAATCTTACATGAGCATAAAATAGCCATAGGAAAGGAAATGTAAACTCACCCAGACGAATTGCAAAAGCCCCGCTGAATTTTTCTTTAATTAAATACATTGCTTTTATATCAAAAGTAAACTGAACACAGCATTTAAGAACACTTACTAAGTTTATAATATCCCACCTGTCAAAATGTCTGGATCTTCTCAGTTTGTTTATTACGTAACAGTAGCCAAGGTTCTTTAACGTGTGTGCATCTAATGCACTTTCAGGAACATCTACTCCTTTGAAGTCAATGTGGAGTCCGTATATCTCTTTTTGTTCCATCTGGGTTTCCTGGAAAAATTACATGTACAGATTTTTCTAATTATTTCAAATCATTTTGTGGTACAGGTTTGTAACTGCCGCTACACTGCTGTGTATCTCCTTTGAAAAGTGCATTGGTTAATCACAATGCTGCAAAAGACACATTTATAGTATCAAGGTGTATGTTTGATGTTAAAAAAAACATATGCAGTCTCTCAGATTTGAAGATGTCAGTTTTTTTTCTCAAATATATCCTTTAAACTCTGCGAGTGATAACTATCATATTGAAGATTACGAGCACCGGAAATCATTTACCTACACTAGAGGACCAGAATTAATTCTAAAGGTGGCTCTTTTGTAAATTTCAAATTTGAACAGTAATTCATTCAATAATGCATACAGTACCTCTTATACCTTGTACACACGGTAGGATTTTCAGACGGAAAATGTGTGTGGGCTCCAACAGACTTTGTCCGACAAACTTTGAGAGCTGGATCTCAAATTTTCCGACAACATGATCCGATCGCGCCAATTCCGATCGCCTGTAGCCTAGTCCGACGGACAAAGTGCCACGTATGCTCAAAATAAATTCTGAGATGGACGCGCTCAGTCAGGTAAAACTAACGTTCATAATCGATATAGCACATTCGTCATGCTGCAATGTTAAAAATTGTTTAATGCAGCGCACGCATTCTCTTTTTCTTTAAATGCTAGAAGAATGAAGTTGTTTTGCTGCTCATATTCAGACAGACTTCTCCAAAACATATTTCTTTATTCTTTTTTCTGATTTCATGAATAGAATATTTTTATTCGTCAGATCTCCCAAATCATTTTGGATTTTTATCCTTTTTTATCCAAAATCTCCTTTTTTTAAAATTTTGGTCATCTTCGTAATTATTTTGGTGTGTTTTTTGTGTCAACTTACCACAACACCATTATTATCTTTTTATTTTATTGTTTTATTTTTTAATCTCGAGGAGGTTGTTTGGTGTTGGTGTCCCTTGTTAAAGTGGTGTTGCCACCCAAAAAAAAAATTGCTGAAAATTCATTAAAAAAAATAAAAAAATAATTGGAATTTTTTTTTTTTACTCACCTCTAAATGCCTGTTGCTAGGGGGTCCCTCGTAGTCTGCCTTCTTCCTTGCCCAGGCTGGTGACATCACTTCCCCTCACGCTGCACAGTCATCTGGGACCTGTCACGTGTCCCAGATGACTGTGCGGCGCTGGACCCTGGGACAGGTAAGTGTCCGATTATTATTAATTATTATTATTATTATTATTATTATTACTGCAGTATTTGTAGCTGCTGACTTTAAAAAAATATTTTTTTAGGGGGCACACCACTTTAATTTGACTTTGTGTTTTTGAAATGTACCTACCTACTCACAAATAAACTGTCCTTTTTGAAGTAAAACACATAGGCAAGTATTTCTTTAACCAAAAAAAACCTTTATTAGGTGTCATAATCAAATAAACAGGAGGGCAACGCTGGAGAAACTGGTCAATTTGGCGAAGCCTTTGGCCCCCAGGGCAGACATCAATTTTTTAAATGCAAAATTGATGGCCTGAGGAGTCCATATATAAGGGAGAACAGTCTGGTACAGAAATCCAAGAGATCAGGAAGAGCAGATGATATCTATGTCCTCAGGCTGTGGTCATGCAAGACCCTGCATCTTCTGTCAGACCAGACTGAACCCAGGCCATCACTCTCTGGTTTTCTGTAGGCACTTCCCTCCAAGCTTCCTTCCAGGCTGTGGCTCTGCTCTTGTAGTTGTGGCAGGAGAAGGAGGAGGGCGATGGTCGACCTCCCGGCTGCCACTTGCCACAGCCCCCTCCCGGCTGAGGTCTTCCTGTGTATGAAAATGGGACATAGTTTTAGTTTTTTGTTCATAAGTCACACAATTTTCAGCTCATGACTGTTGCAAATTGAATGTTGATAAATAGAACAGACTATCATTCTGAACCCAGCATTTTTCATTCTTGTCCCAATCATTTTGGTCACTACTGCCTATTGATATGTAAACCACTTTGTTAAATCAGAACTTACTAATCAATGATAACATCTAGTTAACATCATTAAATGTACAACAATAAATATGTTGAACAATGCTATACCTGTCTCAAGCTGGGCCCCTCCACATGTTGCTGTCTGGAAGGCCCAGGTTGGACATTGGGAGCCTCAGCTGAGGGGGGAGGAAGCCTTGAAGGAAGACGCTAGAGTGGTGGCCTGGGTTCCCTCGGGTCTGCCAGAAAATGCAGCCTGTCATAGTACAACATCCTGGGGACATAAACGTCATCTGGATCTCCTGATCTCATGGACTCCCAGACCTTCTTGCTCACCCTCAGATATGTACTCCTTAGGGCACCAATTTTGGCCTTCACATAGGAAATGTCTGCCGTGGGGACCATCGTCTTAACCAAAGCAAGCAGTTTCTCCAGCACTGCCTTCCTCTTTCTTAGGTCCTTATAAAAGGAGTTGTTTATCTGCCACAGGCAGGGCAGCTCCCTGAGCATATCAATGACTAGCCCCAGAAAATGTGGTTGCTTGAAGGGATCCATATTCTCTGCAAGACACAACACAAGACAAACCCTAATGCCAGGCTAAACTCTTCTAATCTTGTCCCAATATAAGCCTCAATCTAGAAGCAGTATAGGCTAGTGATGTACCAAGTTAAAACTGTACCTTTCGTCGAACGATCGGCGCTTCAGTTCCTCCTTCCTCCGCTCACAGATGGTACGTACGATGCACGCATGTTACGTTTTATATACAGTGTGCATGTATGAAACTCTGCCCGCCCCTAGCATTCTTTCTTGTCTATTCCCCGCCCCTTCTCTTTCGGCGCAGTGGGGGGAGCACATGGCGGAAACACAGCAGGTGCGCACTAATTATTCCACTAACGAGGAGGAGGACGAGAAAAGCCTGGAGCCAGAAACGTCCCGATCCCGGAGGAGAAGATTTAAGGCCTCAAATACGTCTTTTGGAGAGATGTTGGAGATGGTGGACATATTGAAGAGGAACGACTATGATGGGAAGTATGGACCTTACCCAAACTCCAATGTCAGAAAGGCCAAGATCATGACTAAAGTTGTGAAGAGTCTTCAGAAGAATTTTGGGGTACGACAGTCCAAGGATCAACTAAAAAAATGCTGGTCAGACCTGAAACTGAGGGAGCACAATCAGTACAGAAAGATCAAGCGAGTTCTTCAAAAAAGTAAGTAGTTGTCATGTGTTTATATTATTATTATTGCTTGCAAAATGGCCACTTTCATGTTCATGGCTTCAATCTTTCGTAGTAAACATCGTTCGTTTGCTCACTTCAAAGACGATGTTTTGGCAAGTTGCACTTAACTACATTTGTTCAGGATTATTTCTAGTCAAAGGAAGTTTGTTATCTAGAGGGCTTTGCAATAGAATGAAATGCAAACTTGATTCAGTGTAACGGAGAGGACACTCAGTAGCTGTTTACACATCTGGACTCAGGCGCACAAGTGTGGAACACCAGAACACCCTTTTTATTAGGGTGTCCCACACACGTGGATACTATAGGGGTGTCTCCATCTGTCAAACTTGCACAAAACAGGTAAGTATTCCAGCTTTAGAAAGTCTCTAAAATAATGTTTTCAGCTTTGAACTCTGAGGCCGCGTACACACGCGGGGACTGTTCGCCCAACTTTGTCCGCTGAACAGTGTTTCGGCAAACAGTCCGCTCGTGTGTGGGCTTTCAGCGGACAGTTTCAGCGAACAGTCCGCTGAACAAGGTTTTTCGGAAATTCCGAAAAACTGTCCGCTGAAACAAAGTTTCAGCGAACAGTCCCCTCGTGTGTAGGCTTGTTCGTCAAACTAAGTTCCGCGCATGCTCAGAAAGGATTTACACGCCGAAAGTTATAATGCAGTGTATAGGACGTCGTATTTTTCGTCCCGTCGTACGTGCCGTTCACGTCATCGCGCACGGTTTCAGCAAACTGTTCGTTCGTCGTGTGTGGCCATGTCCGTCCATGCTAATTTTGAGCGGACTGTTTGCTGAAACTGTTTGACGGACAAAGTTGGGCGAACAGTCCCCGCGTGTGTACGCGGCCTGACAAAAAAGATAATTGTATGACACTTCCAAGCAATGTTTCATATTCCTATTTCTGCCCTCAAATATCTGTGTGCTAAGTATTCCTTTTTTACATTCTCATAGGGGAGAGAAGACTCGGGACGTCTGAGGACACCAGGGACCTCACACCTCCCACAGAAGGGGAAATTGGCGAAATTGGCACCACAACGTGTGAGTGTCTGAGACCGCAGCTTCAGGTAAGGTAATCGATGTATGCCTGCATATTTATAATACATGAAAAAACCTCCAATAAGTATGCCAAAAAAGAAGAAGAATAAAACACGCCCTATTTGCACACTCCTCAGCGCCTGTGGATTAAAATATACGGATAAAGATGTTCACTTAAAATAATTAGAATAATTAAAATCAAACAGCTAAATAGAGCTGCTGCTTTAAATGAAATGTATCTGTAAAGAAGCAATACAAAAAATAGTCCTTAATGAAAGAGTCCACTTTTTATATCTAGCAGTGCTTGTCACTTTTCTCTAATTGAAACAATCATTCTTTCTGAGTTTCCAAAATTGGTGCTTATTAGTGATTAAAAAATTCTTATTGTGGTTGATAGAGAGACAGCTTCCACCAAAATATTCACCACTCGTGGTTCAGGAGTCCCCTTTTGGGGATACACTCACCAAAACGTCAGAAACAATGAACCTTCAGAGAAACATCAATCACATGTGGACTCCTCCTTAGCCACTAGGAGTTTTTGTTATTGTATTGGGGCTCCAGTGTACCATATACAGACGAAGTCGGATATGTCGAAACGTGTCAGCTACGTAACCAACCGGAAGTGACGCATGCGCCTCATCCCTGCGTTGTAAGTAGCCAGAGAAGCAGGAAGCGACTTGCTGATGTACACAGTGAACGCCTGATACTCTTCCGGCAACCAGGATCGGGATAAAGGCACAGTGCAATTGATTTTTAAACGCTGTTCTAATATATAATTTCTGGTACGCTTAACATGTATTGGGGGGCCATTTTATCAATAAAGGTGTAAAGCAGAATTACGCTATGGTTCTATGTTCTGTTCCTTTTATATGGTACACTGGAACCCCAATCCAATAACAGAGACACCTAGTGGCTAAGGAGGAGTCCACATGTGATTGATGTTTCTCTGAAGGTTCATTGTTTCTGACCTTTTGGTGAGTGTATCCCCAAAAGGGGACTCCTGAACCACGAGTGGTGAATATTTTGGTGGAAGCTGTCTCTCTATCAACCACAATAAGAATTTTTTAATCACTAATAAGCACCAATTTTGGAAACTCAGAAAGAATGATTGTTTCACTTAGAGGAAAGTGACAAGCGCTGCTAGATAAAAAGTGGACTCTTTTCTTTCATTAAGGTATATTTTTTGTATTGCTTCTTTAGAGATATTTATAATACACTGTTTTTTTTTGGTTTATTTTTAGGTGATGTGGATGTTGTGGAAGAAGAATCACATTTTACCAGTGAAAGTGTCCAGATCATCATCAGGGAAATAATGGGGTGCAATCAGGATTTAGATAATCTCAAGAAAAACATCAATGATGTTGAACAAAAAATGAAGAACATCATTGATGCTTTAGGGAGAATCTGAAACACCCAAAACTATCTAGCATCCATTTTCTTTTTTTTCAAAAACTGTTTTATATTTTTTGAAAAGCCAAATTTGGAAGATGCACAGTGTGTCAACATGTGCTATCTCCCATCATGGGGGATTAATGTATGCGTTTTGTGGGTGCAACCCCTTCCTTGCTACTAAAGTGGCTGAGATGAAGGGTTTGCACCCCAAAAATACGTACATTGATCCCCCATGATGGGAGATAGCACATGTTGACATTAGGCATGGGATCAGAAGGACAATTGCCAGTTTGATTCACAATTTGTGTGCATCTTCCAAATTTGGCTTTTACATGAGTGACACCCCATGTGATGAAGGCAATATCAACACAGTTTGGACATACTCATGTCTGATATTGTCTTCACTTTTCAAAGTTGAACTTTGTAAGTTTCTGTGTTCTGTATGTTATGCTTTGATACATACCTGTTTCCACAAAAATGGCAAGTTATATTAATGTTACCAAAAATAATGTTAAATACACCAAATATGTTGGTTTGTTGTAAAACCCTTTTATAAACGCACATGTGAATGTGCTTTGAGTAAAAAGTTGAATTATGAACAATGTGTGGCTTCCTTTTTCAATGTGCAAATGCAGTAGTAAAGTAAAGTTGTTGTTTTCTGTGGCAATGGGTGTTATTTACTAAAGGCAAATCCACTTTGCACTCCAAGTGCAGTTTCAGGTGCACTTTTGCAGTCCACTTATATTGCATAGTGGATTTGCCTTTAGTAAATAACACCCACAGTGCTTTTTAATTTGCACCAATCACGCCATTTTTTGATGACTCCACACATTTCTGTCATGGTGCTGAAAATGAATAATATTTTTGTCATTAATGCACTACATAAATTAACAACAAAAACAAGGTGTATGTGTAGCAGACACACAACATAATAATAATATTATCTTAAGAAGAGACTGTCAACTCATCTCGCACAGAAATTGGGTTTGTACTTTTGAAGAAAAAGGCCCAAGAAAAAAAAAAAAATGCTAGGAGACACCTAAAACAAACCCAAGCAGTAAATGAAAACAAATATTATTGCAGTTTGAAAGAGAAATTTAGACAGTCAGACATTGTCTGGCATATCAATGGCCCCCCTACCCACAAAGTACTCCATATATCGGTTTCTGACCCCATGGGCACTTTGGGGGGGGGGGGCAAGCCAGGACGGCCACCTTCAAGGGCCGTCAGATTGGCATGTTCTGGTAATTAGTCTGCGTCAGGCCCAACTGAGGCCACATAGTTCAGAGAGTACTTTTTCAAAAAATTACGCAGAATGCAGCAGGAAAGCACAATATGATTGAGTTTATATTCCGCCATGTGGATTGGAGTCAAAAATAAGCGGAACCGGCTGGTCATTATCCCGAAAGTATTCTCCACTACACTTCTGGCTCTGGCCAGCCCGAAATTAAAAAGCCTCTGGTCCGGGGTGAGGGTCCCCATCGGGAATGGCCGCATCAGATGGTTTCCCAGTGCAAACGCTTCATCCGCGATGAAGACAAAGGGGAATCCTTCCACATTCTCCTCTGGAGGTGGCAAGCTCAGACTGCCACTCTGAAGACGACAGCAGAACTCCGTCTGTGCAATCACTCCGCCATCTGACATCCGGCCATTTTTCCCCACGTCCACATACAGGAAGTTGTATGTCGCTGACACCACCGCCAACATCACAATACTATTATACCCCTTGTAATTATAATAGTAGGACCCCGAGTTGGAGGCTGGGACGATGCAGACATGTTTCCCATCAATTGCACCTTCACAATTGGGAAAGTCCTAACGGGTGGCAAAGTGGGAGGCCACAGTCTGCCCTTCTTGTGGCGTTGAAGGAAACTGTGGAGTCAAACAAGAAAAATTAATTAGTCATTTTGCACATCAACATTGCAAGCAGATTAGACACAAACATTTTTGGCCAAGATCAGTATAACATTTTTGGAAATCAGTATTTAAAGCCAAAAGTATAAGGTCCCCTTATCAGATTCCTCACCTTATCTGATGGTCCATTGCAAAAAATTAGGGGTGGGGGGATGTTTTGGACAGGTAACCCTCTCCACTTTATTGAGAGCTGAATGAAATAATGTGTGATACTTTGGCAGCCCACTGGACAGGTAAGAAGTGACATAATCCCCTAAAAAAAACAATGAACAAATGGAAGCACATTTTTACATTCTGCTATTACCTATCAAGATAATAATAGGAGAAAAAAACTTAAAACAGTAGCATTTGAAGGTATTGAGGCACGCTCTTGCACTACATGCTTTGGTGAATTCATCCATAAATCTGACCACAAAAGAGGTAGGTATAGTGTGTATTGGGTTTGGCAAAGTCAGCAGATCGAGTGTACAAGGCCCACCAAAAAAAAAAAAAAAACCTCTGGTACTCCGCATGAATTTAAGAACACACATAACATTTGTACACATTTTAGGGGGTGTTTAGGGGAAAGCACTATTATGGAGCTGACAAAATACATTGCTAAGTGACTAGGCTAGAGGTGTATGGACCCAGAAGAGCATGATGGGGAGGTTAGTGAAGGCAAATATGCATGAAGGACAAAAAGGAACTTTAAAAGCTTCCAGCATGCATGAGGACAAAGGGGACATTCAAAGCATATTGCAATCATGGTAATTAGGGAATGATGAAAGAAATACAATACATTAGCAAACATTAAATACATAGAATGTGATGTTAAAGGAGAAATCTTACCTTAATATAGTCCTTCTGCAGGACCTGTATGATGGCAGAAAAGGTCTCTGGAATAATGATTCCTAGAGCCCGGGGGGAGATGCCTGTCGAGAACTTGAGGTCCTGAAGACTTCTCCCTGTCGCCAAGTACCGCAACATGGCAACTAGCCTCTGCTCCAGAGCGATGGCTTGCCGCATGCAGGTATCCTGCCTGCTGATATAAGGGGACAGAAAAGCCAACAGATGGTAAAAAACAGGATCTGTCACCCAGAGATAATTTCTGAAATCATCAGGATTATTCTTACGGATCTCACAAAGCAAAGGCATGTGCGAGAATTGATCACGCTGGAGCAACCAATTCTTGCTCCATGAACTCCTCCTCGACCTGTTTATGGACTGGGCTTGTGTCAAAGCTAAAAGCCCAAAACCAAGCCCCTGCACAGCACGAACTCTACGACGAGTATGTACATGAAACATTGCTTCAAAATGGTCGGCTGCTCAGAACGGACTAACAGAAAGCACCGATAAACAGCAAGGCCTGAAAGAACAAACTGAAAACCAGAAATGAGCAGACAATAAGCACTGAAAATCAAAGCGTACTATATAAAATATAGGCCGCAATGACAAACAAATGCAAACTGACTACAGGCATTGATAAGCAGATACACACCGACAAGCACAAACTGTAGAGCAGTAACATTCTGAAGCACAAGTCTGAAAAGCGTGAATCGTCTCTAACCAAACTTCTACTAACACGCGTTAAACACGAGATCAGCAGAAGGAGCCCAAAGGGTGCCGCACGTGGTGCTGAATTTCCCTTTTATAGTCGTACGCGGTTTACATCAACGCATTCTTGACGATTGGAAATTCTGACAACTTTGTCTGACCATGTGTAGGCAACACCAGTTTCGGACAAAATCTGTCAGAAAAAATCTGACAAATTTTGTCATCGGAATGTCCGACCGTGTGTACAAGGCATTACTGTATATGTCAAATAATATGTAAAAATATTATATATTGCAGTTTAGTAGTCCTTAGATGCTGTGACTGCATTATTTTCCTTAGGCTTTCCTGTGATCCTGTGAATAACACACTTTCAATCCTGGGGTTACTTTGCTCACCACTGTATCCATTGAGGAAGCTATAGTTGCCATAGTTGACTTTAAACATGTCTGCCATTGTTCATCTCCATTAAATGGGGGGCTGATGGTATTAGAAGTTTAAGAATGATTGGATTGTTTTTTTTTGTTGTCTGTTCAGTCATTTTAGGCAGCAAGTTATTTTTTGTCAAGGTCACCAAGTGGAAAAAAGGAAATAAATATGCAGGCACCACATTTAAGGACTGGTAAGCTGCAATGTATTCATTTTTCTGCTTTACAGGCTCCAGCACTGCAAACAGATTAGTACCTTGTTAGAGGGCTCAGTAGGATGTTTTAGGCAGACAAAGAAAGCTGAAAGACAAGTGCTGCTGCTGTACAGTATCTTTAGATAAATCATTGTGCTTTGTGAATCCTGTTTCATTAACAAAATTTTTCTTTTACAAAAGGTTTAATTAACCACTTTCAGACCGGACCATTTTGCTGGCTTAAGACCAGACCACTTTTTGCGATTCTGCACTGCGTCGATTTAACTGACAATTGCGCGGTCGTGCGACGTGGCTCCTAAACAAAATTGACGTCCTTTTTTCCCCACAAATAGATCTTTCTTTTGGTGGTATTTGATCACTCCTGCGGTTTTTATTTTTTGCGGCATTTAGCGCGACAATTTTGAAAAAAACGCATTATTTTTTACTTTTTGTTATAATAAATATCCCCCAAAAATATATTAAAAAATGTTTTTCCTCAGTTTAGGCCGACGCGTATTCTTCTACATATTTTTGGTAAAAAAAAATCGCAATAAGTGATTATTGATTGGTTTGCGCAAAAGTTGTAGCGTTTACAAAATAGGGGATAGTTTTATGCCATTTTTATACATTTTTTTTTTACTAGTAATGGCGGCGATCAGCGATTTTTATTGTGACTGCGACATTATGGCGGACACATCGGACATTTTTGACACATTTTTGGGACCATTGTCATCTATAAAGCAATCAGTGCTATACAAATGCACTGATTCCTGTGTAAATGACACTGGCAGTGAAGGGGTTAACCAGGGGGTGGCAGTGTAGGGGTTAAGTGTTCCTAGGGGCGTGTTACTAACTGTGGGGGGCTGGGCTTTGTGTTAGTGAACACTGATCTCTGCTCCAATCACATGGAGCAGAGATCAGCATCACTTGTTGCTAGGCAGAACAGGGAGATGCTGTCTACAACGGCATCTCCCCATTCAGCCGCCCCGTGAGACATTTGCGGATATCCCCCCGGCGATTGAGTCCACGGGACCCGCGACCAGACTCACGGGGATCCCAACCAGCATGCGACCGCGCCGCTGGTAGCGCGCACGCAATGGCAGGACGGCATATAGAAATGGACGTACCTGTATGCCAATATGCCTGCCCATGACATTCTACCGATGTACATCAGCGTGCGCCAGTCGGGAAGTGGTTAATATTCAGTCCAACAGAACAGTGCATCACAGTGATGGTCACATTTTGAATAACATACAATAATAGACTGGGAGAAATCAGAATAAAGCAAGCAGTTATGTTCAAGACATGGGGGTTCCAGAAAGGTCATACAGAACAGTTATGAAAATGAATAACACTATTTGGAATCTCAGTGTTCCGGAACCCACTGCGTCTAACGAAGTCATAAACATCTTCACCAGATTATGAGTGCAGCTTGCTATCAATCCTTATAGCTAGTATGGAAATGTATCAGAAATTAACATATAACATTGCTAGAAGTGTAGAACATAACCATCCCACCCAGTCCTAGACACAGGGGCTTGATGGGCAGGTAGGAAGAGAAATTAAAGAAGAGAAAAAGAGTAGAAGGGTAGAAAAGTCAGAATATGAGGGGAAAGGACAGTAAGAAAGAAAGGGAGTCTACGGCAGTGGTGGGTGGTGGTCAAAATTTTAGGGGGGGGGAGTGAAAAACAGACCTGGCCCCCTCACTCGAAGACCCCCCCAAGGCAGGCTCTTGCACTAAATAGTAGTTGGCAGATCTATAGGAGATTGTACAGACTGTATTGTGTATGGTCTGCTGAAAAAGGGGATTGGACAGAGTATGGTCAGCTTTAGGACAATACCAAGAAATAAACTGCTATCATATAGGAAAGAGGAGGGATAGCCAGGATATACACATCCAGCAGGAAGGGGTGTGCAGGTATGGATGCACAGGTAGGTGAGTAGGTGGGTAGATGGATGGATAGGTGGGTGGGTGGATGGATGGATAGGTGGATGAATGAATGGATAGGTGGATGGATGGATGGATAGGTGGGTGGGTGGATAGTTGGTTTGGTGGATAGGTAGGTGGGTGGATGGATTGATAAGTGGGTGGATGGATGGATAGGTGGGTGGATGGATGGGTGGGTGAATGGATGGGTGGGTGGATGGGTGGATGGATAGGTGAGTGGGTGGATGAATGGATGCAGCGAGGAAGGAGATATTTAATGATCAGGAGATGGTAGATCTGCCCATCAGTGTTCAGATCCAGCACACATCAGTGTATAGTGAAAGAAGCTTGTCTTCCCCTCCTGTCATCTCCTGTCTTCCCAGCACAATTCCACCATGCCATCCAGTATGGTCAGATCCCCCCTGCCAGGGAGAAGCTCTGATCACTGCTCTCAGAGTGGGAATAAATGCAGTTGGGTGAGAAGAGAGGACAGCCCGAACAACTAGCATAACATTACCCACTGTGTGCCTGGATGTCTCGTGTTCCATCGGACCAGCCACTCAAAAAACCATAAGTGATTGGCGGGTCCAATAAAAGCACTGCCCTATGTCCTATAGACCCGCCAATCACTAACCACCACAGAACACATATTGCCAGAGTGGGAGTGTGGAGAGCACAGAGCTTTGCGCTCCATGGGCAGTCTAAACTCTAGCCGATAGATTTGATTGCCCGCAATCACATGATTGCGGTGACATAATGCTTCCCATAACACCTCTGTGTCCAGCGCCCCGCCCATAACCCCCCCCCCCCCAACACACACACACTTTTTATTTACATTTATTTATTTTTTGATGAGTAGCTTTGGAGGGGGGGGGAGTAGGGGGGGCGCCCCGGCTCCCCCTATAGATGGGCAGCCACTGGTCCACAGGGTGGGGGGGCAAAAATAAATCAAATAGAGAGGAACGTAGCATCAAACCTAGAGGGTTAAACATAGGTGACCCAAGTCTGCCAAACCCGAAGGAATTTGGGATGGGTGTCAGACAGTATAGATAACTAAAAGAAACAGGGGCGCTAATCTATAAGAATATTCACAGTGCAAAAATACACATGACAAAAATTTAAGGGCATAAAGTCCACTCCTACAAAAACAAGTGTATAAAAATAAATAAAAAAATTATATGAAATGACTCATAAAGTGAAAAATATACAATTCAGTTCATAAAAGTTTGTTAATTCTGGGTCTAGAGGAGCCCCAGACAAACTTCAGAATCTTGCACTGGTCTATGCGCACAATATGAGAGGGGTCATTGTGTTAGGCCTGTTCACCTTGGTATACCTCTAGCGAGCCCATCATAGCGTGTGTTCTGCCTCATCTGTCATAAATAGATCCAGCTCCATATGGGCCTTATCTGATAGTTTGTGATTGGCAGGGGTAGGTGATCGTTTAACGGTTGATGATATTGACTCCAGGCACTGCTCCAGGATTCAACGTCACATTAAAGTCACTTGCCAGGAGAAGGGTACTCCTTTGGTGGGATCTTAACAAGGAGCAGATATGAGACAGAAAAGGTCCTGGGTTTATGTTTTGAGCATAATAAGTCAGGATAGTAACCTGTGTTCTGTATGGTGGCCTGTAACAAGAGGACCTGCCATTTGTCTGCTATCTGTTTACTGCAGCTAAAGGGAACCATTTTGCAGAGAGCTATAAGTACTTCCCTTTGTTTAGTAGGGCCAAAAAAACTTGGGGGTAGAGGGCATCAAAATATTTGGGATAGGAGGAGGCTGAAAAGGGGGTTTCTTGTAGACACGCTATATCTACTTTTTGTTTTGTGAGGTATTTATAAACCTTCACCCGATTCTGGGGAGAATTCATACCCTGAACATTCAGGGACAACCAATTCAGTGTCATGATATCGGAGGGGGATGCCACATAATTTCACTGCCCGAACCCCCGCGGACTGGAGAAAGTGGAAGAGAGGAAGGTTGAGAAGATAAAAAGTAGATATAGAAAAAAAGAGAAGACGCAAATCATAGGACAAGAAAGGGCTGAGGAATCCTTGGGTTACAATGAACAAATAAAGGTGAAATGCATCTTTATCGGGAACGGAAGTGGCGGAAAATAAGTAACTACATATATGTATAAAAAAAAAGAAAGAAAAAAAAAGTAGATCGGTCAATCACCCGGGACCGCTAATGGGGGTCTCCCAGGGCAGGTGTTGAAGAATTACCATCCCGCTCACAGCAAGCCAGAAAACCATTAGGTGGTAATTTAAAACTGTCATAACAATATAAACAGGGACCAGAGGTGACGATTGACCGTCCAGTATGTAAAAATAACTGCTGGACATCCAGGGTAAAAAACAAAAAACAACGTACAGCGAATACGCGTTCTCGGCCGAGAGCCATCTGTACTCCTGGCCATCTAACTCTCAGGGGTCACCTGAAGCAGTTTGAGAATGAGGTGGTCAGATGGTCAATCATAGGCTGCTTTATCTATACCACCCCTGGAAAGTCACCCGTAATCTTTAATACTGGGAATCCTGTACATTATAAAATGCAGATTGCAGTTCTCTGAGGCCACCATCTCACAAACGGGGTGGCCCATAACAGGGTAGCAATCCATAACCCCATGGTAGGATTCGGGGCCAGGGTATAGGTGGGCGGGAAACAAACCGTATTGGGTCCAATGTAACTCTTTGATTGCACTGTAACAGTAGAGCGAGTTCTGACAGGTGCCACACAGGGGCAGGTGTCAGGGTACAACAATAATGCACCATGACTGCCCCAGAGAAACATTGGATGGCAGCAAAATGTGAAAGTCAAGAAATTAGGACAGTTACCATCAGCCGGTGGAAACTTGCTTGAAACATTGGGCCTGTAGGTCTCGCAAGGGCTGGGAGCTGGGTTGAGATTTTCAGGAAGACTGGGAGAGCTGGCGAGGAGGCTAAGAAGAGCTGGGATGGGAAGATGAAGGTGCTGCGTCCTGTTGTGACTGAGGTAAGTCGAGTTGTAATTCTTGGAAATGACGTCTCAGGTCAGAAGTAGAAGAGGCATTGAACTGGCGACCCCGGTGTGAAAAGGAGAGCTCAAAGGGGAAGCTACATCTATATTTGATCCCTTGAGTTTGCAGGCCCCGCAGGTAGGGCCTCAGACTCCAGTGTTTAGCGATGGTTACCGGAGAGAGTTCCACAAACAGCTGGAGGGGATTTCATTGGAAAGAAAGGTCTTGCTGTTCCTGTGCAGACTGCAAGAGGGTTTCCTTGATGCGGTAAAAATGGCTTTTAATGATAATGTCCCTGGGTGGGCCCCCCTGGAAGAAAGCATTTGCTGTACCTTGTAGGTCAGTAATAGCCTCAGGGAAGCAAAGGTCATCCCTGCAGACCCTATTCTTTGCATCTTCTAACTTGTCCTTTCAAGGCCTCCAATTCTGCTGCCAATTTATCCACCTCCTCCTCATAACCCTGTAATACTGTGGTAGCTAAGTCCATAAGTTATTCTAACTGGTTCGTGCAGTGACCTTTTCTCTTTCATACCCCTCACTAGGTCAGATGTAAGTTTGTGAGAGGCCATAGTAATCTCGTCCTGCACTATGGAGCAGAATTTGGCCAGCAAATTACCAGGATCGGGTGATAGAGGACTAACCAGGTCCATGGAGAATTGATTCAAGCTGCCAGCAGGAGATGCTGGGCCCGCTGCGGAAAGTTGCGTGGAGTCATCGGGCTCTGGAGGCTCTGGAGGCTTAGGCACCATCTTGACTTTGCCCTTGCCTGCTTCTGGAGAGCCCCTGGAGTTCTGGTGGTCCCGCTGGCATTGTTTGGATGAGCGGTACATAATTGCTAGCAGCCTGGGGAGATCCGGAGCCACGGGAGGTGGGTGAGTGCAGGCTGTGCCGGCTTATGCAAGCGTTGTTGTTCCGACAGCACGGAGCAGGAGGATCAAGCCGCCATCTTCCCCGCTCACACGCATTTGCCCCGTCATTAACTACATTTTTATTTGTAAATAAGCTTTGCACATAGAAAGTAAAGAAAACAAACTTAAAGCTCACCCCCAGATATCTAAATAAAACCACTTTTCCCTCCCACCCCTTCTCCCCCAAACTGATCACAAATTTTCTATTTTAAAACATACTAAATAAAAACACCTTGTATGGCAGTCATGAGGGCTTGTTCACACTGCCTGCATACTAAACACATTCATTTTAATGCACAGGCAGATTCCAGTGTTTGGCTGCAGGGAGGGGCGGCATAATGCATTTCAGAATATCGCACAATTTCCTATTTATTAACTTCAATTGAAGTACACAAAGTAACATGGAGTGCGTGCTTGTGCACGGTGGAAAAATGCAGCATGTCTGCATTTTACAGCAGTTTACTGCACCGCAACTCCAGGCGGCATTGCAGCGTGAACAGAGAATATAGAAAATAATTGTTTTCTATGTGTCCTAGCGGTGACTGGCGTTTATCCAGTGCAGAAGTTCTCCCATCACTGCACTATGTATGAATGAGACCTGATTCTTTTTTTCTCTGCGATGCAGGGTAGGAGGTTTGTTCTTGCATTGCAATCATCTCTTCCTGGTCATATGGATACAGCCAGTTGCCTGCTGACAATGTCCATCAACTGGGTCCACAAAGAGGCCTTTAACTTTGCCATAAACTATTGTTTTTTTTTTTTTGTTTTTTTTTTAACTGGCACACATATTCCCCCGAGTGGGTCTTCAACACATTGGGGTATGAAGACATTGGTGTGGAGTGGAGTAGTGTGAAGACACAAGTGGTTACCTAGGGTAACCGTTGGTTTATAGCAGCCTGTCCATAGCGTGTACATGTTATAGGTGAAACAGCTTGTTGGCACTCCTTCCACCAGTGGTCTCCCAGAGCAACAGGAGCTGATTTGTACTGCAGAGGTTCCCATCCTGTGCAGAGGTATGGAGTTTCAAGAGTTAAGTTAAGTGCATGTGTGTAGCCTGTGCAGGGTGAATGGCGGGGCCCACTCCGCTACTGGGGAGAGTGGTGGAAAACGCTGGACAGGTGGATGTGGACAAGGCTCAGCATGTCCCTCCTAAATGCAAATTACAGAGAAGGTGTACATTTTCACGGGGGAACCGAGAGTTAACTGGAGAACAGTTGCAGTGCATGTGTGCATGGTGCATGTTCATCTCTAAGAGTAGAGGCCCGCCCTAAGGTCGAGGATTCCCCAACAGCATTCTCAGCCTTGCCCCAGGGCATTGATGAAAATGTGTATCAAAGTGACCCTGTATAAGGTGCCTAGTGTAGCCCTGAAGAACCCACCCTGCGGTATTCCTCTTATGTTACCCTTGCTTGGTGCTCAATGAGGAAGGAAACATGAAGGACATGACAAACAACTACCACCTGCCTACCTATCCTTGCTACAAGCAGGATGGAATGCACATGTATTAGGTACGAAAGAAATCTGTTTAACCACTAGCTGACCAGCGCACGACGATGTATGTTGGCACAATGGCACGACTGGGCAAATGGGTGTACAGGTACATGTCATTGTGGGCGCGCGTGTGCCCACCGCGTACTCTGTGACCATGCTCGTGAGTGTCACGGAGTGAAAGAAGTAAACAAGGCATTTCCCCGTTCTGTCTAGCGACATGAGAGGGATCTACTGCTCCCTGTGATCGGGAGCAGTGATCGCTGTCATGTCAGTGGAAGCCCATCCCCCCCACAGTTAGAACACCTCCCTAGGACACACTTAACCCCTTGATCGCCTTCTAGTGTCTGCCATAATGTCGTAGTCATGATAAAAATCGCAGATCGCCGCCATTACTAATAAAAAATGTATAATAAAAATGCCATAAATCTATCCCCTATTTTTTAGATGCTATAACTTTTGCGCAAACCAATCAATATATGCTTATTGTGATTTTTGTTTACCAAAAATATGTAGAAGAATACATATCAGCTTAAACTGAGAAAGACAAACACACAGGTCAGAAGCGTGCAGACCACGCTCTCCCCATAGTCAGCAGCTGGCTGTGGTAGTTCTTAAAATAAGAGGAGGAGCCAAGATCACCTCCGGGATCCTCAGAAGAGGAGGACCGGGGCCACGCTATGCAATACCACTGCACAGAGCAGGTAAGTATAACATGTTTGTTATTTTAATTATTTTTTTTTTATTAACTTTGGTAACACTTTAAGTAGCTAAAATAAAATTGACTTAAAACCATTTCCTATTTTCTTAAATCCTATACATATCCTCATGTATCTGTACAGGAGATAAATAACTATGCACATATAGTGTTCTGCAAAGTCTGTGGCCTTTATACTGTACATATACAATTCATATCCACACACTCTTCAAACTAATGACCTACATTTATATTTTTAAACAATGAATCATCTTGAATCATTCTCTTCCCTGCTTTATGTTTCATCTCTTCCATCATTATTTTATACTGAACATGTGTGTTATAAATTCGCCTTTTATTTCCAGCACCAACTATTTGGCAGAGCTCTGGTCTAAGCACAGTCTGAGGCACTTAAAGGGGTATGTCATTTGAGCAACAAAACAAGCATCCGTACTTGGGACACGACCAGTCTGTGGCCTTCCATACTTGGGCTGAAGCATACTTGAAGCAGAACTTCACTTTCTCAATCAACATTGACAACTTTTGGCCCTTATACTGCTATCATTAGTAATCTTATAGTAAAGTATATCATATTTACTTTTGTAAGAAAACCTTGTGAGAAACTATTAAATGTATGATCAACAGTTAAAACAGGCAACTGGTAACACACTCCCAATATAAATGTGACAAAAAAATGAATTATAATAAATCAGTTACGCTAATCGATATTAACCTGTGAAAATCATTCAACAATTAAGAGTTTTTAGTGGAACATACAGTGCCTACCAATGCATAATATATAGATAATCAAAAAGTAAAATTTTCTAAATGATAACAATGAAAATGAAAATAATAAATAAAGTGATTCAATGCAAAATACAATCTTGTGAAATTTCTTTAACCACCTCATTACAGTGCACTTACTTTTAGTGGTATTTAATCACTAGTGGGTTTTTTTATTTTTTGTGCTATAAATAAAAAAAACGTACATTTTGAGAAAAAAAATGCCTTTTTCTTTGTTTCTGTCATAAAATTTTGCCAATTAGCAAGTTTTCTTCATAAATTTTGGCCAACATTTATACTGCTCCATATCTTTGGTAAAAATAACCCAGATTAGTGTATATTATTTGGTTTTTGTGAAAATTATAGAGTCTACAAACTATGGTGCCAATCATTGAAAGTTGATCACATCTGATCAGGCCTTCAATACATCACGTGTATCTCATTTCTTGAGAGACTAAGGTCCGGTTCACACTGAGGCAGCACAACTTACAGCGCGACTGCCTCAGGCGACCTGGACGAGACCGCTGCGGCGACTTGCAAAACCACTTCTCTATAGAAGTCAATGCAAGTCGCCTCAAGTCGCCCCGAAAGTCGTACAGGGACCTTTTTCTAAGTCGGAGCGACTTGTGTCGCTCCAATTAGAACAATTCCATTGTACAGAACGGGACGCTACTTGTCAGGCGGCTAAGTCGCCTGACAAGTCGTCCTAGTGTGAACCGACCCTAACAAGTCAGGAAAGTACAAATACCCCCCAAATGACCCCTTTTTAGAAAGTAGACATTCCAAGGTATTAAGTAAGTAACATGGTGAGTTTTTTTAACTTGTCATTTTTTCCCACAATTCTTTGCAAAATTAAGTTTTTGTTTCTTTTTTCTTTTTTTTTTACAAAATTGTCATATTATCAGGTTATTTCTCACACACAGCATATGCATACAACAAATTACACCCCAAAATACATTCTGCTACTCTTCCCGAGTATGGCGATACCACATGTGTGAGACTTTTACACAGCATGGCCACATACAGAGGACCAAAATTGAAGCAGCACCTTCAGGCGTTCTACGAGTAAAAATGACACATCTGATTTCTCAACCACCTATTACACTTTTGAAGGCCCTGGAGCACCAGGACAATGGAATTGCCCACAAAATTACCCCATTTTGGAAAGCAAACACCCAACGTATAATCTGTGAGGCAGAATGAGTCTTTTGAACGGTTAATTTTTTTCTAGAAGTTTTTGGTAAATGTGGAAAAAAAAATGAAAACGCATTTTTTTTGGCCAATCACAGCACGCTCTGCTGAGAGAGCCATAGTTGGCTAAAGGCAGGGTGCCTTTGGCCAATCATGGCTCAGGGGGACCAAGTCCACGCCCCACACAATATAAGGCTGCTTACATAGCGGCCGTGTGTTCTTGGCGTGGACAGAGAGATAGATTGCGTTCGATTAAGCAGGCAGGTTATTCAGTTAGTGGCAGTGTATCTGATGAGTGTATTTAATATATATATATATATATATATATATATATACAGTCAGTCTAGTATATATATACATATATATATATATATATATATATATATATATATATATATATATATAGATTTATATATATATATATATATATATATATATATATATATATATACACACACTTTGCATTCAGTGTAGTCTATATATACAGTGCATGCGGTGGTGTATCATTTCTAATACACTTCAGGTGGTGTACACAGTATATAATACAGTGTAGTGTGCTGTTGCAAAACAAAAAATACATTGTGTCTGGAAGGCCACCAAGCAGAGGCAAACGCTCACAGGCCACTAAAAGAGGGCAAGTGCCCTTTGTGTCTACAGTGTCAGGGCTGGTCAGCCCTTCCTTCTCTGAGCTGGCCACTCAGCTGTCAGCTAATTGCCAGCTCTCATATCTCGCCACAGTTTACCAGCTGTTGTGGATCTGCTCGCCAGTCCCTCCTACTTAAAAATCTGTAGCTCACTTCATTCCTGCCTTCGCCTTGGTCACATCACAAGAAACTCTCTCTTGCATTCCCGTTAAAAGACTGGCTTTGCTGACATCCCTTCTGGCTCCTTATCCTGCTTGCTGTTCCTCCACTTGGATCCCTGACTTCTGGCCTGGCTGATAACCTGATCTGGTTACTGGACTCTGGCTTGTCTGATTACCCGATCTGGTTACTGAACTCTGGCTTGTCTGACTACCAGATCCGGTTACTGGATTCTTGCTATGCTTTGACTACGCTTACTCTATTTACCTTTTTATTTTTATTAATAAACAAGTGTGATTTTACTGTACTTCTGTCTTTTTCTGGTTCATGGTTTCTGACATACAGTCAACAATGGTGGTTGTACATATGGTGCATCCCCTGTGGGTGGCTGTGGGGCACGCTTGTCCTTTTTTTCGGCTGCTGGCCATATTATTGAGCCACAACATGCAGAAGAGTTGGTGGAGTGGATAATGAAGCCATCCTCATCCTCCTCACCCTCTGTCACCCAGGCTCAGTATAGTTTGTCTTTCAATGCAGGTGCCAAAGTGGCCTATTTCACTGGCTGCTTGTCCACAGTCACTCTTTCCATAGCCCCACCATCATGCACAGAAGAGTCTCCTGAATTATTTGACCACAGTGTCGGTTATATGCTGCTGGAGGATGCGCACCGATTTTAAGGCTCTGGTGTTGGTTCACAGGTTGAGGAAGGGAGTAACGGGTGCATAGAGAGAGGGGGTGCCACAGAAGGACAAGAAACTGGCAGTCATGTTCCTCCAGCTGCAGCATACTGCTAAGTTTGCTCCAGTGACGAGGAGGGAGGGATGATGAGGTCACTGACTGTACTTGGGTGCCTGAGAGGAGGAGGCACAACTCCTATGAGGCAGGATGTCCTCTAGGGGGCAGCCTAAGGACAGCAGCCCTATTGCATCACACCGCAGAGCTCCGCAGGTGCAGGGCACTGCTGACCCCCCACTGACTTTTAAAAGTTCCTTGGTGTGGTCCTTTTTCGACATGTGTGCAGCAGATCACACCATTGCTGTTTGCAACCTATGTCTGAAGCAGATCAAGTGTGGCCAGAACAGCAGCCGCTTGGGCACCACATGCTTCACTAGACATATGACAACATGCTATGCAGGCCCTTGGCAACAGCACTTGAAAGACCCACATCATAGAAAAAGACAGACTTCTCCTTGCTCCTCATCTGGGATCTCCAACCCTACTATAACTCCAGTCCTCTCAAAAACCTGCACTGAGAGGAATGAAGGTAAAGCAATAGGTGTCCCTAATTCTTGCTGCCAATCTGCTAGCAGTACTCCACCATTTGATTTTAGCAGACAAATTTCCCTACCCCCAATTTTCAGCTTTCAGCACTGTCACTCTTTGAATGACAATTGCGTGGGCATGCAACACTGTACCCGAATGAATTTTTTATCATTTTTTTTCACACAAATAGAGCTTTATTTTGGTGGTATTTAATCACCACAGAGGTTTTTATTTTTTGCTAGTCAAAAAGAGGGAATATTTTGAAAAAAAAAATCATGTTTCATAGTCTGTCATAAAATTTTGCAAACAGGTAATGAATCTAGGATGGAAAAGGACCTGATGGTCCTAGTAGATGATAGGCTCAGCAATATTTGCAATGCCAAGCTGCTGCTAACAAAGCAAACAGAATATTGGCATGCATTAAAGAGGAAGTAAACCCTGATGGGATTTACTTCCTCTTTGTTTCCCTGCAAAGGTGAAGCATAATGTAGCCCATTATGTGTCACTTACCTGACACAGGAGCCTGCGATATCACCGCTGTCCCCTCTTCCATGAAGCTTGCTGTGATTGGCCGGAGCCGCGATGACATCATGATGCACGCAGGAGCCGCCACTAACAGCACGATCGCCGTTAGAAATGGCACACTCAGTGTACCTGCACACCGTTGTCCATGGCACATGCGCCGTAGACATCGGTGCCTGTCTTTTACAAATATCTTCTAAACCGTGTAGGTTTAGGAGATATTTCTTGCACCTACAGGTAAGCCTTAATCTAGGCTTACCTGTAGATAAAAGTGCTCTGTAAGGGTTTATAACCACTTTAAAAAGGGATCAACTCCAGACATAAAACGGTAATTCTTCTGCTCTACAAGACTCTGGTCCGGCCGCACCTGGAGTATGCTGTCCAATTCTGGGCACCAGTCCTCAGGAAGGATGTACTGGAAATGAAGCAAGTACAAAGAAGGACAACAAAGCTAATAAAGAGTCTGGAAGATATTAGTTATGAGGAAAGGTTGCAAGCACTGAACTTATTCTCTCTGGAGAAGAGACGCTTGAGAGGGGATATGATTTCAATATACAAATACCATACTGGTGACCCTACAATAGGGATAAAAAATTTTCACAAAAGGGAGTTTAACAAGACTCGTGGTCACCTGTAAATTAGAAGAAAAGAGGTTTAACCTTAAACTACGTAGATGGCTCTTTACTGTAAGAGCGGCAAGGATGTGGAATTCCCTTCCACATGTGGTGGTCTCAGCGGGGAGCATCGATAGTGTCAAGAAACTATTAGATAAGTACCCGAATTAACATACATGGATATACAATGTAATACTGATGTATAATCACACATATAGGTTGGACTTGATGGACTTGTGTCTTTTTTTAACCTCACCTACTATGTGACTATGACATCCGCCATCACCAACCACACTCCTTGTTTGAGGGTATAATCAGAAAGCAGATTAATAACATGCCCTGAATCCTTTATACGCTAAAGCATCCTACGAACCAAATGTTGCAGGTAAAAGTCAATATACATGCCCCTCCGGGATGTAATCAAGTCGCTGCCACTCATTATTGGGCACCCCGGGGGGGGTGGGGGCAGGTAGGGTTTTTATGAATCTTTGGCAAGTAATAAATAGTTGGTGTCCACGGTGCCTTGCGCACTAGAAACAAACTCTCTTCTTTATTTAGAATACTGTTTGTAGGCCCCTAGCAACATTTCCTTCCAAATCCTTCTGGTATTTCACTTTAGGGTCGGAGGTAAGTGGTAAGAAGAAAGAGAAATCATCACTGAGGACCGTAGATCTCAAGGAAGGGCATTGTAGTGAGGGATCAGCGGTCTCCCCACCTAGAACAGGTGGTGGCAAGGGAACTGAAGGGGGAACTAAGGTGATTATATCTGGCTTCATAAGGTAAGGGTGAAAAATGCATTATAGGATGGGTTTGAGGGGGTTGGGAGAGAGGGAGGGATGATGAAGAAATTGTTGGGCTTTAATGTCCAACTTCAGGATCAGAATGCCCCCCACCCCCCCCCCCCCCCCCGACTGGTCACAGAATAAAATAAAAAACTTCCTAAATACCTGTTTTCACTTGCCTTAGGCCACAGTTGCATGATCATCCAGCACCAGGTCCTTCTCTTTATTCACTATCCAGGGATGAATCCTTCTTCTGGATGTCCAAGACACTGCCTGCATGACATGGAGAATTCTGATTGCCTGTCCGGATCCTCTCAAGATCCAGAAGAGGGCTGACATTAGTTCAAGGGGAGTGAAGGGGATCTGACAGTGGGGCCAACAAGTGGCGACTAGCAGTCCCTGAAGGTGGAAACAGCTTCAGAGAGGGATATGGATGGCAAAAATCAGTAGAGTATAACTGGCTCTGTCACATAAGCAAGACATACCAGCTGGCAGGATGGGTTGGAGGGGGGGGGGGGGGTGGAAAAAAAGATCTTGTCTAGAGTTGAGCTTTAACGCAAAAAAGAACCTCCTCTTCGATCTGTGCCAAGATCCAAGAAACAAATTACAAAATTATCTCACGTTGGTATAGGACCCCTTCAGTACTCCATCAGCTCTACCCGAATACGTCAGACCGGTGTTGGCGATGCCTCACAGACAAAGGGACTCTGCTGCATATCTTTTGGTCCTGCCCGAAACTCGCACACTTTTGGAAAGTGGTGCGGGAGACAATTCAACAATTTACGGCCCTGCCTCTCACAGACGACCCAGCTCTTTATCTCTTACATGCCTCCGACGTGCCCGACAGGAAATACCAGAAATCGGTAATCCGCCACCTACTTGATGCGGCTAAAGCCTGCATACCGCTTCATTGGAAATCGCCCCTACCACCGACCATCGACCTCTGGCTGCGTAAAGTGGAAGACATTAGGAAAATGGAGGATCTTATCCTCACAGCGCAAAATAGGGAAGAAACTTTCACTAAAACCTGGCAAGGTTGGACTGCGTTCATATACTCGGCTGAGGGCCAGGCCCTGAGACGGGTGGACGCAGACGGGTGATACTGTATGTAGCACCCAAGATCCGCTGAGCCTGGCGACCATGGAGATGGGCCCCACATCCGTAATTCAGTATGGTCATATGCGCACTCCATGATTGGGTAGCACACTTTGCTCCCCCCTTCTTACACTCCCTCCCCCCTTTGTACCCCATACTCATTTTACCCCCTTGTCCTCCCTTCGCCCCTCTGTCCCTCCCTCCCCTAACGCTTCACCTATCCCCCCCCCCATACACTGGCAGTGGTATCGATAGAGATACCTAGTCAGTTTAAAAGAAACTGGGATGTGGGACCACAGGACGAAGTGGAATCTCAAATCCACATACTGCTATTTATCTTCTTGGCGATAATGCCCACGGATTTTTGATGTTGTTCTTCAGATATTGTTTCGCTATCTGTAAACTATGTGGAAAGTTTGTAATCTGTTGGTCTGTGTGGACCCATTTCTTGATATAAATAAAAAATTAAAAAAAAAAAAAAAAAAAAAAAAAAAAAGAACCTCCTCCTAAACTCAAAATTCCATTGTCCATGATCTATGGAGAACGTAGCCACCCTCTTTTGATCAGTATGGACTATGGGATTTGTAGTGTGCATAGAGCAGTGTACATGACCTCAACTAACCTGTGCTGCTTGTTCCAAACAGAAAGGAGTAGGAAAAGGGGAGCTTTGGTAACTCATGGAGGATGTCACAAGGAGGCAGAAAAACACAGTAAAACTTTTTTTCATTTCTTTCTACAGGGCCATTAAGTGAAAGATTATTTCTTGAAAAGTATGTATATGTAGGCATCTGACTTAGGGACCTTAGACTGTAAGCTCTTTGAGAGCAGGGACATATGTGAATGTACAATATCTATGTAAAGTACTGCATAAATTGGTGCTATGAAAACACCTGCAATAAATAAATAAAATCATGCAGTGTCATTTCTATCTCGCTTGTATATTTATGCTGCACATCATTGTGAGATGTAATGAGATATGTCCATCATTTTGCAGCATACAGCTGACAGCTTGCCGCTGGACAGAGAACGCTGAAGGATGATGGGACATTCTATTTATAAATACAAAACTGAACAAATTAATTAATGACTTTTAAGCCTCGTACACACAATCAGATTTTCCGCAGACAAAACCTCAGACTTTTGTCCGAAAGGCGTGTGCCTGGATTTTGTCTTGCATACAAATGGTACATAATTGTTGGCCAACAAACATGAATGTAGTGACGTACTAGACAAACTACGAGCCAAAAAAGAGGAAGTTCAGTTGTCAGGTGCCAACCTTTGTGCTCCTTCTGCTAATTTCGTGTTAGCAGAAGTTTGGTGAGTGTTTTTTTTTAACTTTATATCTTTATTTTATTTTCAAATTTACAAAACAACATACACCTCACACTTTTTACAATATTAAAAGGAAAAATGATAGAGGGAACATTTAGACTCCCTCTTCATGAACAATTATGCTTATTTATAACAATCTTCCCCTTGATCACACCTATTCCACTAAACTAACATACCACCCTTCCATACTTCCATTACCTCCACCACTCACCACTCCATTCATCACTCAACAAGATACTTAGCCTCAGTCCCTTAGGCCGCGTACACACGGGCGGACTGTTCGCCCAACCTTGTCCGCTGAACAGTGTTTGGGCGGACAGTCCGCTCGTGTGTGGGCTTTCAGCGGACAGTTTCAGCGGACAGTTGGACGGACAAAGTCTTTCGGAAATTCCGAAAAACTGTCCGCTGAAACTGTGTTTGAGCGAACAGTCCGCCCGTGTGTGGGCTTGTCCGCTGTACTTTCGAAATGAGCGGACTGTTCCCGCTCGGAAAGTCCGCCCATTTCGAGCGCGTGTACAGGTAGGCGGGGCCCGCGAAGGAGACGTCGCGGGCTCCGCCGCCTGGAATGGGCTTAAAGGGGAACCCCAACGCCGAAAAAAATCGGCGTGGGGGTTCCCCCCAAGTCCACACCAGACCCTTGTCCGAGCAGCCCCCCCTTCCCCAAGGCACCCCCCATGTTGAGGGCACGCGGCCTGGTACGGCTCAGGAGGGGGGGGCGCGCTCGCTCGCCCCCCTTTCCTGGCCGGCCGGGTAGCGTGCTCGGACAAGGGTCTGGTGTGGACTTGGGGGGAACCCCCACGCCGATTTTTTTCGGCGTTGGGGTTCCCCTTTAAGCCCATTCCAGGCGGCGGAGCCCGCGACGTCTCCTTCGCGGGCCCCGCCTACCTGTACACGCGCTCGAAATGGGTGGATTTGCCTCCGCCTTACGTGGGCGAGTCCGTTCATTTCAAAAGTTGAGCGAACTGTTTGCCCAACCTTGTTCGTCAAACAGTCCGCTCGTGTGTGGGCAAGTCCGCTCATGCAAATTTTGAGCGGACTGTTTGATGAAACTGTTTGCCGAACAAGGTTGGGCGAACAGTCCGCCCGTGTGTACGTGGCCTTACATTTCCTTAGGTCTTGTCCTTACATGTCTTTATTCTTCCACTTTATTTTTTCTCCTTCCATATCTTCCAAATCCCATCAAATTTGTTGAGGCCTCCTTGCTTAATAGATAATGTCCTTTCCTTGATTACCACCCTCTCCATATTCTGTTTCCATTCCCTACTGGATGGGGGAGGGGGCAGAGGACTGCCACCTCTGGATAATAAGTTTCCTGGTCTGGAAGAGGCATCTCAAAATTGCTAAATGGGTGTCTTTGGGTCTCCTCTCTCCCTCTATCCACCCCAAAACACACAAAGTGGGATCCATATCCACATGAACTTTAAACACCTGGACAATAATATCCACCACCTCCCTCCAATATCGAAATAGTTTTGGGCATCTCCAGAACATATGGATAAGATCCCTCCCTGTTCTACCACATCTTGGGCAAGTATCGTCTTGTCTCCGACCAAACCTAAACTGTTTTTGAGGCGTGTAATAAATTCTATATAGTAAAAACAGATGTGACAATGTAAAATTAACAAGGGATACCAACATAGTACAAACTAAGGGATAATGGTGTTTTGGTAACTTGCAGCAAAAAAAAAAAAGAGAATGTGCGCTGCATTTCGAGATTTCATAATTAGCCACATCACAAATGTTAATTCTCCATTACAAACACTAGTTACAAGACCGACTGGTTCTGGCTCGTCCTTGCTTCCGAGCATGCATGTTTATACTTTGGACATTTGTCAGATAGAAATATGTACACACGCTCGGAAAATCCAACAACAGACATTTGTCCGTGGAAAAATTGAAAGCCTGCCATCCAACATTTGTCCATGGAAAATCCGAAAAATAATCATCACATATTTCCCATTGGAAAATCCGATTGTGTGTATGCAGCTTAAGAATAAAACAAAGCTCCATCTCATAATATTTGCAGAACCCACGCAAACAGGATTTAAAATAAATATTATTAAGGCTGGGTTCACACATGTGCGGCCACGGGTTCGTGCCTGGGGGCTGGTTCGTGTCTGTTCACTGATTCAGGTGCCATTCATGTACAAAATTTTTGCCTGAATTCGCACCTGAACTCGACCCAAACATGCACTGGACTCTTTTTCAATCCAGACTGCAGCCACCCCGGACACCTGCCTGTCATGCGAATTGAATGCGGGGAAAAACCTGCATCCAATTCGCATATGTGTGAACCCGGCCTTAAGAGGAACTTCACTAAGATTTTTAAAATTCAAAAGTCAGCAGCTATACATGCAAACAAAAACCTCGTACTTACCAGCCCATGGAGCCCTGCACTGTCTTCCCACAGCCAATTCCTCTCACCGCTGGTGGTCTCCGGAGCCGCCATCTTGGATATGGGAGCCAGCTGTGACTTCCTCCTGAATCACAGCCAGCTCCCCATTGTGCATGTGTGAGATTGCACGTCATTGGTGAGACTGGTAGGCAGGAGGAGCAACATGATTCTCAGCTAGGCAAGAACTGAGGAACTAGGAGTGGGTACCTGTCAAAAAAGGAACCTAATCTCTGTAAAAAATCGAATTTTGCCCAATTAGCCATTTTCCCTCGCCGGTATAATGTGACTCGTTAGTGTTAGAAGGTCTCAGGTGTGAATGGTGAGCAGGTGTGTTAAATTTGGTGTTATCACTTTCACTCTCTCATACTGGTAACTGGAAGTTCAACATGGCACCTCATGGGAAAGTGGAACCTGTCCTGTAAAACCGCTGTATGGTCTTGGTCACCATGCTGCAGCTCAGTTTCAAGGTCTTGGCAATCTTCTTATAGCCTAGGCCATCTTCATGTAGAGCAACAAATCTTTTTGTTCAGATCCTCAGAGTGCTCTGCTATGAGGTGCCATGTTGAACTTCCAGTGACCAGTATGAGAGAGTGAAAGCGATAACACCAAATTTAACGCACCTGCTCCCCATTCACACCTGAGACCTTCTAAGCCCTTGTACACACGGTCGGAGATTCCGACAACCAAATCCGTCCGGAAGTGATGTTGCATACACACGGTCGGACAAAGTTGTCGGAAAATCCGATTGTACATAACGTGATGGCGTTATTTCGTTATGACGGGACTACGTTCAGGCTAGTAGCCAATAGCTTTGGTCTAGGAATTTGATCTGAGCATGCGTGGCACTTTGTCCGTCGGAGTAGGCTACACATGATCAGAGTATGTCCGATCGGAGCATTTTGTCGGAAAATTTTACCGGCAAGTTGGAAAAGTTGGTCCGTCGGATATTCCGATGGAAACAGTCCGATGCAGACCACACACAGTCGGAATATCCGACAAAACGGTCCGATAGGACACATTCCGTCGGAATCTCCGACCGTGTGTACAAGGGCTAACGCTAACGAGTGACATGACACCGGGGAGGGAAAATGGCTAATTGGGCCCAAATTGGACATTTTCACTTAGGAGTGTACTCACTTTTGTTGCCAGAAGTTTAGACATTAATGGCTGTGTGTTTATACTGCTATACAAGCTGTACAGTCACTACTTTATATTGTAGCAAAGTGTAATTTCTTCAGTGTTGTCACATGAAAAGATATAATAAAATATTTACAAAAATGTGAGGGGTGTACTCACTTATGTGAGATACTGTAAATAAAACAAACTATCATACTTACCTAGGAGGATGCAGCATCACTCCGATGCTGCATCTGTCCCCAGCTGCCTCTAAGACAGAGAACTGAGTGATCAAAGACCACTGATTGTTCAGTCTTCAGTGGGCAGGGTCACTGGCTTTCTGCACTCCCTCTCCAGTGCCTACTGGAGTGCCAGGCTGTGGAGGGGATGGGAGCGGCTGGCTCAGCCTCTCAGTGGCTCCCTAAATGGCTGAGTCAGCTGACGGTCCAGGCATCTGGGTGAATCCCGACATTAAATTTGGAATCTCTCCAGAGTCTGGACTGGCTGAGTGACATCTTTGCTGCATGAAAACAGACAAGTGTGCATAGGCCCCGAAGGCCCATTCCCACAAAGCTGTGCTGTGGTAACACATGTGCAGCAATCCACCTTATTATATATTGCAGTATGTGGTTACTGCAGGCCGTTCATTTTGAAATTGGCTCAATGCAGCAAAAATTGCTACTTCTCTACTTATCTTCAGCAAAGTTTACAATAAGGCATATCATGCGCTCTGGTGCTCTCTACAGCTGCTAAATGCACCAAGGAGGTTTTACTATCAATTTACCAACTATAAGATTACATTCATGTGTTCAGGCCATTTACACACCAAAGGGGTAATGTCTGTAGGACCATGCACATTTCTGCTGGAGGAGCCTGCTCATAGAAACACTGGTTGGTCAGCTGGCATGTATTAGTATCTATGAACTTCAGAGCTCCCCTCTGCATACACACAAACATGCAACTGATGAGAAGTTGTGGCTGGATGAAGCCTGTATGGCCGTCTGCCATGTCAAGTCTTACTAAATATATGGCAACTTTGGGCTTTCCCAGGTCTGTACTGTACGATGGAAAGACTAAAGAGGATTAATAACAGGAAGACAAAGATGACAGCTCTACGGTGCTCTTTTTAACATTGTGTAAATAAAGGATTAGTCTTCACCAGAGTCAGCTCCTACCCTTGGGTCCTATGTACTATGGACCACTCAGTTGTACTATTTCCCTAGGCCGGGCATTGATCCATGCTATTTTTTTGGAATGTAAGAAATGCAGCTGGAGTTCCCTGTTATATGACATATGTTTTATTAATTTCAGAATTAACACAGAAATAACCATAGGCACGCAAAGGTCTGTATAGTCTAGGAAAGACAATGGTTTTAAAAGCCTTTACAGATTATCAGTTTAGAGTTAACCCAGAATTATTACTTTCACGCAGATGTTCGTGGGGATACCTCACATGTATGGCACAATTTTCTTTTTTTACATACACGTGTGGGCCCTATATGTGCATTTGCTTTTGGGTGTGTATGGGGATGAAGGGGTTTACTTTTATCTATTTTGTTATTATTTTTTAAATTTTTATTTCTTTACATTTAACTTTATTGCTATGAGGCTAACAAGTCCCCTATGTGATAGCATGGGTAGGAGACAGGTCCTCTTTATGTCCAATGCAGGTCACATTCCTGATGAAAAGGTCCTGCGTGGCTCTGAAACTTTGCTTAATTTTTTTTTTTTTTATACTATATGATTAAAATTTTTCCCTTCTATTGTAGGCTCTTCAACATCATCATGTGCAATGGAGAACTAGTGGTCTTGCATTGTATGTGATACAATAACTTTCCAGCGGAGGTCCGTCGGACTTTCCGAACGAGCGGACTTGCCCACACACAAACTGACTTTTCCGGCAGACTAGGTCCGGCAGACAATCCACCGGACTTTTGGCGGAGGTCCGCCAGACTTTCCAAATGAGCAGACTTGCCCACACATGGACTAAATTCCATTCATTTTGAACGTGACTTCAGGTACGACGGGACTAGCGAAGGAAGTCAATGTCGCCGCTTCCATCGGCGAGATTGACACCTTGCTAGCCCCGTCACCTGGTATGGATTTTAAGGGGAACCCCTACGCCGGAAAAAACGGTGTGGGGTTCCCCCCCAAAGTCCATACCAGACCCTTATCCAAGCACGCAGCCCGGCCGATCAGGAAAGGGGGTGGGGACGAGCGAGCCCGGGAGCCCCCTTTAAATAAGGGGGCCCCCATATCCCAGCCCCCCACCCTATGTTATTGAGTATGGGGTACATCGTACCCCTACCCATTCACCTGGGGGAAAAGTGGTAATAAAAAAACACACAACACAGATTTGAAAAGTAGTTTATTAGTCAGCTCTGGTGGTCTTCTTCCGACTTTAGGGGTCTTCTTGCTGGGCTTCTCCGCTATCTTCTGCTCTTTTGCCGCTCTTTTGCTAGCAGAGGAGCCCAGCTTTCTCGTTCGTCATCGTCGCCGCCGACCGGGGGTCTTCTTCCGACTTCGGGGGTCTTCTTCAGGGCCAGACTGGGAATAAAAACCAGCCCTGGAAAAAATTTCATACCAGCCCCACAGAATTATTATACCAGCACAACAGCATAACGTCATTATTTTCTTGTTCATGAAAGAGAAAACCATACATTTTAATTGCACATTTGATGAAGAGAGTATTATATATAGATATGAAATCACATAGGGCTTTATATATTATATATATATATATATATATATATATATATATATATATATATATATTCAAATTCCAGACTCCCTCAGAGACTGCAGACATGATACAGGAAATGGTCAGAGACTGCAGACATGATACAAGAGCTCAATGCAGCCTCAGCAGTGCCCATCAAATGCGGCCTCACTGTGCCCACCAATGCGGCCTCACTGTGCCCACCAATGCGGCCTCACTGTGCCCATCAAATGCAGCTTTACTGTGCCGTGAATGTAGTCTCACTGTGCCCACCCATCATTGCAGCCCCCTCCTGTGCCCCATGTCCCAGTCTGCAGTCCCTGTCTGTGGGAAGGCGTGTTGTTGATGCTCGGTACGGTACCTTGCATGCCAGCAGGATATCCATTACAGCCAGCAGCAGGCAGGGTCTGTTCTCGTTTTGGATGGGGACGGTGCTTCTTCCAGAGGATCTGTTTGCTGTGAGATGGAGTGGTCCTTGGCCACCTGCACCTTCAACCATCCTCAAAGAGCAGGGGGGAGTGGAGATCACAGGGGTGGGGAGTGGAGAGCGCTGGGGGGGGGACTTGAGAGCACTGGGGGGCTAAAAAGATCAGGGGTGGAGAGCACGGTAGGCTGAGAGCACTGGGGGGGCTAAGAGTGTGGGGTGGTGAAGAGCACTGGGGGGGGGGGGCAGAAAAACAGGGGTGGAGAGCACGGGGGCTGGAGAGTACTGGGGGGGTACAAAGTAGCAGGGGAAGTGGAGAGCAATGGGGGGGGGGGAGCTTGAGAGCACCAGTGGGGGCCAGAAACAACAGAGGTGGAAACTGAGGGGACTGGAGAGCACTATGGGGGGTGGAGAGCACTGGTAGGGTTGGAGAGCACATGGGTGGGGGCAAAATGCAAGGGGGAGTGGAGAGTACAGGGGTGGGGAGTGGAGAGCGCTGGGGGGAGCCAAAAAGAACAGGGGTGGAGAGCAGGGGGGGTAAAGAGCACTGGGGGGGCGGGGGCTGGAGAGCACCAGGAGGCCAGAAAGAACAGGGGTGGATAGAATGGGGGGCTGAAGAGCACTGGGGTGGGGGCTGGAGAGTGATGGGGGGAGCTGGAGAGCACTGGGGGGCGAAAGAACAGGGGGGAGAGCACTGGGGGAGAGAGGAGAGCACTGGGGGGGAAAGAACGGGGGTGGAGAGCACTGAGGGGGGAGCACTGGGGGGGAAGAACAGGGGGAAGAGCACTGGGGGAGTGGAGAGCAGAGCACTGGGGGGGAGAGCACTGGGGGGGAAAGCACTGGGGGAGTGGAGAGCACTGGGGGGGAAGAACAGTGGGGGAGAGCACTGGGGCGAGTGGAAAGCACTCGGGGGGGGAAGAACAGGGGGGAGAGCACTTAGGGGGGAAGAACAGGGGGAGAGCACTGGGGGGAGAACAGGGGGGAGACAATTGGGGGGGAGAACAGGGGGAGAGTGCAGAGCGCTGGGGGGGAACAGGGGGGGAGGGCACTGGGGGAGTGGAGAGCACTGGGGGGAGAACAGGGGGGAGAGCACTGAGGGGTAGAATGGGGGGGAGAGCACTGGGGGGAGTGGAGAGCACTTGGGGGGAGAGCACTGGCGGGGGAACGGGGGGAGAGCACTGGGGGGGAACAGGGAGGAGAGCACTGGGGGGAGAACAGGGGGGAGCACTGGGGGGGAGTGGAGAGCACTGAGGGGGAAAGAACAGGGGGGAGAGCACTTGGGGGGAAGAACAGGGAGGAGAGCACTGGGGGGGGAGAGCACTGGGGGAGGGGAGAGCACTGGGGGGACAGGGGGGAGAGCACTGGGGGGAGGGAAGAGTACTGGGGGGGAACAGGGGGGAGAGCACTGGGGGGAGAGCACTGGGAGGAGTGGAGAGCAATGGGGGGAGAGCACTGGGGGGAACAGGGGGAGAGCACGGGGGACAGGGGGGAGAGTACTAGGGGGGAGAGCATTGGGGGAGGGGAGAGCACTGGGGGGAACAGGGGGGAGATGACTGGGGGGGAGAACAGGGGGGGAGAGCACTGGGGGGAGGGGAGAGCACTGGGGGGGAAACAGGGGGGAGAGCACGGGGGAGAGCACTGGGAGGAGTTGAGAGCAATGGGGAGAGAGCACTGGGGGGGACAGGGGGGAGAGCACTGGGGGGAACAGGGGGGAGCACTGGGGGGGAGTGGAGAGCACTGAGGGGGAAAGATCAGGGGGGAGAGCACTTGGGGGGGAAGAACAGGGAGGAGAGCACTGGGGGGAGAGCACTGGGGGGAGGGGAGAGCACTGGGGGGGAACAGGGGGGAGAGCACTGGGGGGGAAGAACGGGGGGAGAGCACTGGGGGGGAAGAACGGGGGGAGAGCACTGGGGGGAGGGAAGAGCACTGGGGGGAACAGGGGGGAGAGCACTGGGAGGAGTGGAGAGCAATGGGGGGAGAGCACTGGGGGGAACAGGGGGGAGAGCACGGGGGGGACAGGGGGGAGAGTACTAGGGGGGAGAGCATTGGGGGAGGGGAGAGCACTGGGGGGAACAGGGGGGAGAGCACGGGGGGAGCATTGGGGGGAGGGGAGAGCACTGGGGGGAACAGGGGGGAGATGACTGGGGGGAGAACTGGGGGGGAGAGCACTGGGGGAGGGGAGAGCACTGGGGGGGGGGACAGGGGGGAGAGCACGGGGGAGAGCACTGGGAGGAGTTGAGAGCAACGGGCAGAGAGCACTGGGGGGGACAGGGGGGAGAGCACTG
Organism: Lithobates pipiens; assembly: GCF_037356315.1. Taxonomy (NCBI): domain Eukaryota; kingdom Metazoa; phylum Chordata; class Amphibia; order Anura; family Ranidae; genus Lithobates; species Lithobates pipiens. The sequence goes on along the minus strand of NW_027507686.1, from coordinate 221,701,427 downwards.
GGGGGAACAGGGGGGAGAGCACTGGGATAGTGGCTATAGAAGGATGGGGAGAGCTGGAGAGGGGGGGGGGGCAGCAAGAACAGGGGGGAGAGCACTTGGGGGAAAGGAGAGCACTGGGGGGAGGGGGGAGCACTGTGGGGGAACAGGGGGGAGAGCACTGGGGGGAAAGAACAGGGGGGGAGAGCACTGGGGGGACAGGGGGGAGAGCACTGGGGGAGGGAAGAGCACTGGGGGGGAACAGGGGGGAGAGCACTGGGAGGAGTGGAGAGCAATGGGGAGAGAGCACTGGGGGGAACAGAAGGGAGAGCACGGGGGGGACAGGGGGGAGAGTACTAGGGGGGAGAGCATTGGGGGAGGGGAGAGCACTGGGGGGAAACAGGGGGGAGAGCACAGGGGGAGCATTGGGGGGAGGGGAGAGCCCTGGGGGGAACAGGGGGGAGAGCACTGGGGGGGAGAACAGGGGGGGAGAGTACTGGGGGGAGGGGAGAGCACTGGGGGGAAACAGGGGGGAGAGTACGGGGGGAGAGCACTGGGAGGAGTGGAGAGCAATGGGGAGAGAGCACTGGGGGGGACAGGGGGGAGGGCACTGGGGGGAACAGGGGGGAGAGCACTGGGATAGTGGCTATAGAAGGATGGGGAGAGCTGGAGGGGGGGCAGCAAGAACAGGGGAGGAGAGAACTGTGGGCGGGGGGAGCAGGAGAGTGTGGTGGTGGAGGAGAGCACTGGGGGGGCAGGGAGCACAAGGTGAACTGGGGACAGTAAAATAAGTTGGATGGGAGAATCGGCAGCCCCACACCCGCCGATCATCCTATCCAGGCACTGTGGCACACAGGGCGGGCTGTACCTGCAGCATCGTCTCCTCTTGATCACAGCGCTGGCTTGCTCTGTGTTCGACGCCCGCTCTGTAACAGGCCCCGCCCCCTCAGACCGGCTCGTGTGATAGGCGGAACGTTGATTCTATCTACTATCACACGAGCCGGTCTGGGGGGCGGGGCTGTGTTACAGAGCGGCCGCCGAGCACAGAGACAGCCAGCGCTGTGATCCGCAGGATAGCGGATAGCAGAGGATGCAGCCAAGCAAAAGCGGCCCCAGGGCAGGCGGCCTAACGGGAAATCTCCCGGTATCCCAGTAAGCCAGTCCGGCCCTGGTCTTCTTCCGACTTCTCCACGCTCTTCGGTTCTTCTGCTGGGCTACTCCGCTATTTTCTTCCAGCTCTTTTACTAGCATTGGCCCGGTCTTCTCGTTCGCCATCGCCGCCACCTTCGTCTTCTTCCTTCTTCTCTTCTTCCAATGTTGACAAGACGCTCTCTCTGGCTGTAATGCCAGGGACGCGTTGCACGGCGACTTATATAGGCATAAGGGACGGGTCACCGGGTGATGTCACATGCTGACCCCTCCCCTTATGACGTCACAGTCCCGGGGCATGCTGGGATAGTCCAATCATGTGTACGTGGCATAAGGGCCTTTCCAAATACCAGAAGCATCAAATAGCAGAGAAGAGTTCTGGCTTCTGGGGAGCAAGGAATGCTTATTCCAATCTCACTGAACAAAATGAGCAATTAATACTGCAAGGGATTTTTTTTTTTTTTACAGATTCCTCAATTTTAACTTTAATAAATAAAGACTTTAGAAGAAAATAGTAATGTAATTCAAAATCTGTCTAGAAAAAAAACAGGAATGATATAAATTGGAGAGCCTACTGTCATCAAAATCTAGCCTTCGGTCACTAAAACAAGTCCCAATGCACAATTAAGACTCTCAAGGCCGCTTTTACCTGACGCTGAACGTCTCACGTATTTGGCTACTCAGGAATGCTCACATTGTTCTGAGAAGAGAAATTATTTAGAAAGCAATGCATTCCTCTCCCAATATTCCCTCCAGTCCAACGTAACAGTAAGCGGAATTCAAGCGGCTGAGCTTAAAGCGCTCTTCCTTGAATACCTGTAGAATCTTTTGTGAAGAACTGAATTGGCCTGAGGATATGTGAAATGCAGCTTAGGAGCAAGATGAGACTGATGTGGACAATTACTGAAGCTCTTGCAAAATCTCTAAACTTTAATAGTGAATATGTTACCTAATTTATGATTATCTGTCCTGTTCCCCATGCGGATAGGATGAATCAAAATATTTTTTTATTTCGGCCGTACTATTCTTGTGTTCTGGCAGAGCTCTTACTGGCAAATTGCAGATCTTCTTTTTGGCTTCAGCTTACATGTTCAAATCATTACAAGAATGATGACATCATAACACCTGGAAGTGCTAATCCTCCAAAAATCCCAATCAGCTGACACAGAGAACCATGAAAGACCTCGGGAGTTTAGTTCCAGACATCTTATCACCCTTTCACAGATGAATGTATCCCTTTTATACCTAGACAGCTGACTCACGTAAATGGGGCAATTGAGCAAATGTCACAGATTGGTCATGAAAAAGGAGAACTTTTGTCAGCAATAGAGAAAGCTTGGAAAACGACCTTCTGTTGCCACAGTCACTGCTATTTTGCTGAATGGATGGTCATGCAACCAATAATTCACATTTTTATCACTGCCAAACCTTCTGTCTATTTAGTGTTGGTAAAGTGTATGTAAAGCCAAACATTTTTAACAATTTGGATAGAGTAGGGAAGGGTTAGAAGCCCTGCCAGATTTTGGTTGCTGTTCCTAATAGGCAGATTCACCGTCTTAATTTTACTTTGTCACCTAGACATAAAGTGATATGAAAGTTGATCTGGAGTCATGCAATGCAGACTTGCTGCAAGTCTAGCAATAGCTTAGCGAGTAATTTTCAATCTTGCAGCACAATTGCTTGCTTGACCCGTGTAGCCCAGATATACACTCAGCTGAAATAGCCCCTTTTACTCCTACCCCTTTTTCCTTAATAATAGACCACACAGTTCTCGTGGAGTAAACTGGCCACAACAGCCTTTATTAAAAACCAAAATAAAACTCCAAAATTACTTTAATAATAAATACCCTTAAATAACCTATAAACACATATAACCAAGAAACAACATGTTTTACCAGATTGATTGGTCAGTGACGGAGCTAAACTCCTTCTTCCCATATACCTATAAATATATATATTCGTATATATCTATATATACACCCAGGGGGGGCACTGCGGGACTTTCTCCATAACCTCCTAGGCCTCCAGCTGTCCCGCTCGGAGACAACCACCGTTCCCGCAGTGCAACAACACCAGTATTCATCAAAACGTTTGATGTACACACCGGAGGGGCCATCTACCGACGAGCCCCCCACCCACTTTTTCCACCTCTATAACTGCTACCGTCACTGACCAATAAATAACTACCGCCAACCCCAGCTGTCATGACGACCCTTGCTCCCGAACCTGCAATGACAAAAAACATTAACACAGCCTACAGTAACCACAACCTATAAAGGGAGGGTGGGTGGGAAAAACTGCCTCCTCGTGTCTTCCTCCTTCCGCACTGCCCGTTCCCGGCTCCGCCCCCTTCCTTTAACTGGCCGCTCCCCTTCCTTCGGCCCCGCCTCCCCTTCTAAATCCCACCCCTTCGTGTGTCACTAGACACACGGTCATGTCCGGCCCTCCTCTATCCATCCCTGCGGTCCGTCCCGCTCCGGTCCTCTCTTGACCCGTGTAGCCCAGATATACACTCAGCTGAAATAGCCCCTTTTACTCCTACCCCTTTTTCCTTAATAATAGACCACACAGTTCTCGTGGAGTAAACTGGCCACAACAGCCTTTATTAAAAACCAAAATAAAACTCCAAAATTACTTTAATAATAAATACCCTTAAATAACCTATAAACACATATAACCAAGAAACAACATGTTTTACCAGATTGATTGGTCAGTGACGGAGCTAAACTCCTTCTTCCCATATACCTATAAATATATATATTCGTATATATCTATATATACACCCAGGGGGGGCACTGCGGGACTTTCTCCATAACCTCCTAGGCCTCCAGCTGTCCCGCTCGGAGACAACCACCGTTCCCGCAGTGCAACAACACCAGTATTCATCAAAACGTTTGATGTACACACCGGAGGGGCCATCTACCGACGAGCCCCCCACCCACTTTTTCCACCTCTATAACTGCTACCGTCACTGACCAATAAATAACTACCGCCACAGCCTGAAAGGGTGAAACCTCATCCTTGATGGCACCTCCACACCCGCAGGGCCGCCTGAATGCCCTCCTGAAGCCCCAATGACCAAAGGTCAATGCCCACATCCGTAAGATGGACCCCATCCTTCCGTAAATAAAGGCCAACATTGACCTCTAAGTCCCTATGGCGAATCACCAGCCCCCCTTCTTTTGCCAAAAACCTCCCGACCACCTTATTGATTCTAATCCGTGCCTTGTTGATTCTGTACACAGACCGGGCCATGCGCCAAGTTGTCCGCGCCACCATGTCTGACCACAGCAGCAACGTGTCCGGGAAAGCTGTGCGCAGGTATACCAGGTCCGCCTTGATATCCGCGATCAGGTCCCTGACCGTACGAACACCCAGGTCGTTACCTCCTGCATGCACGACCAACACATCCGGCGGCCCATCCAAGCCAACATATCTTTCCACTTCTGGGACCACCCCGCCCCACATCATACCCGGCCTACCCAGCCACCGGATGGTCGCCTCCCGCCCGGAGATCCCCAACTGTCTCCCACCTGGTCTGGCATCCCCTCTCCTGGCCCCCCAGCACACATACGAATGCCCCAGGATCCAGACGAGGCGCGGAGGCCCTCCATCTGAAACAACAGAACAGAACATAGCAATCACTCACCCCCACTGTACCAAAAAACCCCCCTTCTCTTTTTTTTTTTTTTTTTTTTTTTTTTTTAAATTTATTCACAAACCAACTGCGGTCTAACATAAGTACGGAATCGTCTGGATTCCCACCTCCCCAGCCTCCGCACGTCCGCTTCATCCAACCCGCGTCTGGCGGCCTCCGTGGCCGCCCCGATACGGAAGGAGTGGGAAGCGTACGCTGCACTATCCAAACCCAACCCTTGCAAGCATTGTCGCAGTACCGCCACAAACTGGTATTTGGACAAGAAAGATCCATCCGCATGAACCAAGAAAGGACCACCCCCTGCCGGCCGTTCCCGAACAAAGCTACCCACCGCCCGAACAGGGCATGCCACACAGCCCGGCAACGCATGCAAGGACAGACGAACCCCCACACCTCGTTGGTCCGTTTTTGACCTCCTCAACAGCACCGATACGGTATCGTCGAGCACTGTTACATCCTGCGCCAACAATCCACCCCCGACCGCCTTGGAAGGGCTCACCAATTCCCCGATCCTGAAAGCCCCAAAAAACGCCAGCGAGAAAGCCGCCAAAAACAACAACCCTTCAAAGCGCGATGAACACACCGATCCCAATTGTGCGCACAACGACAACAAATTCACGAAAGTAATAGGCCGCCGCGCATCCTGACATTTATGCCCCAACCGATATCCCTTAACCGCCTGTTTCACCCAAAAATCTTTCGTCCAATCCGCCATCCCCCGCAGCTTGAACCAAAACGCCAACCCTGTCAATTTCTTATTTATGGAGGAAACCGACTTCCCCTCCTCCATGTTCCTGGTCACCCAATACAACACCAAAAGCCTCATCTCACGCTCCTCAGCCCCGACCTCCGCCTCCCGGACCAAAGCCAGCCATTCCAACCATACCTTATTATAAGCCGACCATGTGGCCGCACTTAAGGACCGCCGGATCCATCCTGCGGCGATTCCAATGCCAACTCCCAAATCCAGCCCGGGCAGGGGACTCCCTCCTCCATCGCGTCCGGCGCCAGAGTCCTGAACCTGTCCCACTGGAACCGAGACAAAGAATCAGCCAGGGCATTATCAACCCCCGGGATATGCACAGCATAAAGCAAAATGTTCAACTGCAAGCAGCGCAACACCAACTGTCGCAGCAGCCGTACGACAGGTTGTGACGACGCCGACATGCCGTTGATCACCTGCACAACCCCCATATTATCGCAATTGAGCCGTAATTTCAAGTTCCTGCAAGCCTGCCCCCATAGTTCCAAGGCCAGCACCACCGGAAAAAGTTCCAGCAGCACCAAATTCTTCAGGAAACCCGCCTCTACCCAAGATCGCGGCCATGGCTCCGCGCTCCAGCGACCTTGAAAGAACGCTCCGTAGCCCGTGGATCCCGCGGCGTCAGTAACCAACTCCACGTCAAAGTTACTCACCGGGCCCGACATCCACACTGACTTGCCATTGTACTCGCTCAGGAATCTGTACCACACCAAAAGGTCTTCCCTATGCTCCCTAGTCAATCTGATAAAGTGCGTAGGCGACCGCACCCCGGCCGTGGCCGCCGACAGCCTGCGACAAAATACCCTCCCCATGGGAATGATCCTACACGCAAAATTCAATTTTCCCAACAATGATTGCAACGCACGCAACCGAACCTTCTTACACCCGTGAATCTCCCGAATTTCCCTCTGCAAGTCCCTGAGCTTCCCCTCTGGCAATCTGCACTCCATCGCCACGGAGTCAATCACTATGCCTAAGAAGCTCAGCTCAGTACGCGGGCCCTCCGTCTTATCAGCAGCCAAAGGCACCCGAAATCTCTCCGCAATGTGCTGCAACGTGGACAACAAAATCGCACACACATTGGAAGAAGGAGGACCCACGCAGAGAAAATCATCCAAGTAGTGGATGACGGAGTCAATACCTGCCACGTCCCGAACCACCCACTCTAAAAAGGAGCTAAACGCCTCAAACATCGCGCAGGAAATGGAACAACCCATCGGCAAACATCTATCTACATAAAACCGTTCCTGCCAACAACAACCCAGCAAATAGAAACTATCCGGGTGAACCGGCAACAGTCGAAACGCAGATTCCACGTCAGACTTCGCCATCAACGCCCCACGACCGTATCGCCTCACCCAGCGGACCGCCGCATCAAACGACGTATACGACACTGTACAAGCCTCCGGGTCAATGAAGTCATTCACCGACCCCCCCTTTGGGAAGGACAAGTGGTGAATCAACCGAAATTTGTGAGGCTCTTTTTTGGGAACCACCCCCAACGGCGACACCACCAACTCGTCCAACGGTCTCGTCGGAAAAGGCCCCGCCATCCGACCCAAGGCCACCTCCTTCGCCAGCTTTTCAGATACCACCGCCGGGTGCTCCAAAGCCGACTTCAAGTTCCTCGCCAGCGGGGGCACCACCGATAACGCACCCGGGATCTTAAACCCATGCCGAAAACCGGCGTAGAGCAACCCCGCTGCCGCCCTATCTGGGTACCTATTTAGGAAAGGAACCATCCTTTCCCACATCACCGGCGTCGTCCCTCTTGTGCGAAGGCTCTCCGGCACGTTTTCCCTTCTTAAAACACCGCGCGAGTGCGTGTCCTCCCCCGCAGCCCGAACACTCGTGTTTGAACTTGCAGGCACCCCCAAACTTGCAGGAGCCCTCGTTGAACTGCCAACACACTCCCCATTTTTTTCCGGCCGACAGTCCCGAAGAGTGGCTACTCCCGGCCCCCCCTTGAAATGGCCGATCAGGGGTCCTCGCCGACGCCATGAGCCTCATCCAGAGGCTAATGTCCTTGTGGTCCCAACGCAAGGCAGGTCGCACCGCCCTGCGTTGACGGAACTGCTCGTCGTAGCGAAGCCACGCCGTGCCACCATAAACCCTATGGGCCTCCCCCACCGCGTCCATGTAACAAAATAAGGCCGAACAGTGTTCGGGACTCTTTTCCCCGATGACGCTCGCCAAAATAGCGAACGCTTGCAGCCAGTTAGCAAACGTGCGCGGGATCAAACGGTACCGACGCTTCTCTTCATCCTCCTTCTTCGTATCATCAGGTTTAACCCTATCCAGGTTAAACTTCTCCAGGGGCAAAAGGGAGAAAATCTCCACATATTCCCCCTTCCAGATTTTGTCCCTCACCTCCTGTTTTAAATGCGCCCCCAACGGACCCTCGAAGCATACATATACCTCGCACCGAGCCGCATCTGCGATCCTCACAATGTCCGACCTCGCCGTCTTCTCCGTGCCCGGCGAATCCGCCGTACTCACCTTATCCGACACCTCCGGCACTTGACCGCCCACGGGTATTGCCCCCGACCCCACACTGAGCACCCCGTCAGCGACCCCAGGAGTCGCACCGCCTGCGTGCTCCACGCAGTCGACACCTCCCCCCACCGCGGGATCCAGAACCGGGTTACCAGCAAAACGGCCCACCAGAACCCGCAAACCCTCCAACAGTTCCCCCAGCTGGCCCCGCGCCACCCCGTCGGGCACACTCCCGCCCCGCGGCTGGGCAGAGGTCGCCAGCGGCGGCGCGGGAGACCCTGTCATTCCCCCCCCCACCGACACAGAATCCAACAAACCCCTTAAAGCAGTGGTGAAAACAACATTGTCAGTCGACTTACCGGGCTGACTGGGCGGACTCCCCACAGCCGCTGTTCGGACCTCCCTGGACGTGATCGGTCGACTGGGCACTTCCTCCTCCTCCGACAGCTCCCCCTCCGATCTGCTCGCCCCGGCCAAGTCCTCCGCACACGGCGACCCCCCTGGCGAGGGGCCCCTGGAAGGCGGGCTGCTCCACGCCCCTCGTTGACTGGCGGCTGCCCCCCCGCTGTCCAGCGGGACCGGCTGTCTCTCGGCTCTGTAGGCAGGCGGGCCGCTCCCGGCACCGCTCCTGCTCCGTGATGCCCGCCCCTGATCACCTGACAGTCTCTGCCCCCCCTCCGGACTGGCCCTACCCCCGCCCGCTCGGCCCCCAGCGGCTGGCCCAACGCTGTTCCTTCCGTCAACCCCCCGCGACCCGTGCAGGGCTGCCGGGGGGATCGTCAATGGTGGACCCCTGGCCGCAAAAGCACCCTTCCTGGCCGTGCCATGAGGAGCCCGTTTGCCCGCCCCCCTCGTCTCCCGCAGGGCTGCTGGTGGGGTAACTCCGGACCTGCTTCGGACATCAGCAGCCGTGCGTCCACGAACACGAGCTGTGCGGGGGGTCCTACCGTCCGCCCCCCCCGCTACATGCAGAGCGGCCGGGGGAGACACCCCCGCGGAAGTCCCCTTGCTGACGGCCACCCTTCCGGCATCCGCAGGGCGCCTGACCCTCCTCCTGGAAGCCCCCCCCGGCCCCTGCAGGGCTGCAGTATCCAGAACTCCCGGTGAGACAGTCCCGCTCGGGCCTGGCAAAGGCCCGCCATGTGAGTCCGTGGCCCCGCCCCCTCCCGCATGTCCGCGGCCTGCCGGCCGCCCGAACCCCTCCGGATGTAGTGGCTGGCTCCTCTTAGCAGGGGGGAAGGAGTGCTCCCCCCGTGGGCTCCTGAAAAGTCTAGCAGGCCCCCCCACAGTCCCAGGCGAGTACCTTGTCGGCGGCCGGGAAATCCGCCCACGTGCCGCCATTCCGCCGCCGTCTGCGCCTCCTGGCCGTTCCTCCCGCTCCACGGACCCGTCCAGCGCCGCCGCTACCTGCTGGTGTAGCCAGTCCGGTCCCCGCGATGATGCCGCCGCCCGCAGCCTCTCCAGAAGCGCCTCCACACCGGCCATGTTCGTGACGAAAACGAGGAGCAGTGAAAAAACTGCCTCCTCGTGTCTTCCTCCTTCCGCACTGCCCGTTCCCGGCTCCGCCCCCTTCCTTTAACTGGCCGCTCCCCTTCCTTCGGCCCCGCCTCCCCTTCTAAATCCCACCCCTTCGTGTGTCACTAGACACACGGTCATGTCCGGCCCTCCTCTATCCATCCCTGCGGTCCGTCCCGCTCCGGTCCTCTCTATCTGGTAAAATGAATATCTACTAAACTTACACATATGTAAGAACACACGATCTGCCTCCTCTCCCCTGACAGAACCGGGTCTGTGTGTTTACACACACAGATCCCGGTTCTCTCTCTGTTACGAGCGACCGCAGGTGCCTGGTGGTCATCGAGCCCGTCTGGCACTCGCACCGGCTCCGGAGACACACTGAAGGCTCGTGTGTGTGCCTCCTACAGCGTCTCAAAGAGCCAATGTGCAGCTACGACGGCTTGCCCAAGGAAGCCATCCTGCTGCAGTGTAACTGCGGTGGCTGGCCAGGAACCAAGTATAATTACCTAGCTCTTAAATACCAAGCCATTTTTCCAGTTTTCATTGCTGTGATAGTTTGACTAACAATTACTTGACCTTCCAAAACTGTATTCAAATACATTTCATAGTTTTTTTTTTAACTATATAAAGCAAAAAGACCAAAAACATTGAAAAAAACCTCCCATACTTTCTGTTATTGTACTGTTCATTGTAGGAATGGAGGTATGTCATGGGTAATAGTAGACCTGTCCTTCTTGTGTATTGAATCCGGATGGAAGACACCCATATGCCCTTTTGGTCTGCTGTTACTTTGGGTCACATAGTATAACATACAGCCTGCTATTTGATGTTATTTATACCATTCATGTTTTAACCACATTGTTCCATCTCTTTTCTTTATATCTATGGTTCCAGCTGTGGTCCGCTCTGGTGGTGGCTGGGTTCTCCATTTGTCCCTGGAGCTGCGATGTGCCAGGGGGAGGTCTTCTCCTTTGCTATCCCCTCCTTTCTGTTAGATGGGCGGGGCTACTCCTGAAGAAGCGAACAGTGGCTTGCGAAACGCATCAAGTTTAAGATGCCTGCATAACTCTATTATTCTATACAACTACATATGTCAGTATTTTCAAGTAATTTGTAATCATGCTAATAGGTTGGCTTTTATGTCTATGTATCTACTCAGGTTTTAATGATCCATGTTACTATGTTTTACTCTACATTGTTGGCCCCCATGCTTGCCTCATTTAACCACTTTCAGACCGGACCATTTTGCTGGTAAATGACCAGAGGTCTTTTTACACTTTGGCACTGCGCTGCTTTAACTGGTAATTGCGCGGTCATGCAATGTTGTACCCAAACGAAATTTGCGTCCTTTTCTTCCCACAAATAGAGCTTTCTTTTAAAGGTATTTGACTGATTCTGCGATTTTTATTTTTTGCGATATAAACGTAAAAAGACCGCAAATTTTGAAAAAAAATGATATTTTCTACTTTTTGTTATTAGAAAAATCCAATAAACTCAATTTTAGTCATACATTTAGGCCAAAATGTATTCAGCCACATGTCTTTGGTAAAAAAAAAGTCAATAATTGTATATTTATTGGTTTGCGCAAAAGTTGTCACATCTACAAACTAAGGTACATTTTCTGGAATTTACGCAGCTTTTATTTTATGACTGCCTATCTCATTTCTTGAGGTGCTAAAATGGCAGGGCAGTACAAAACCCCCCCAAATGACCCCATTTTGGAAAGTAGACACCCTAAGGAAATTGATAAGAGGCATGTTGAGCCCATTGAATATTTTATTTTTTTGCCGCAAGCGATTGAATAATGACAAAAAAAAAATTTTTTTTTTTTTTTTACACAAAGTTGTCACTAAATGATATATTGCTCACACATGCCATGGTTATATGTGGAATTGTACCCCAAAATACATTCTGCTGCTTCTCCTGAGTACGGGGATACCACATGTGGTCGACTTTTTGGAAGCCTAGCCGCGTACGGGGCCCCGAAAGCCAAGCACCGCCTTCAGGATTTCTAAGGGCATACATATGTAATTTTACTCCTCACTACCTATCACAGTTTTGAAGGCCATAAAATGCCAAGATGGCACAAAACCCCCACAAATGACCCCATTTTAGAAAGTAGACACCCCAAGCTATTTGCTGAGAGGCATGTTGAGTCCATGGAATATTTTATATTTTGCCACAAGTTGCGGGAAAATGACAAACTTTATAAATTTTTCACAAAGTTGTCACTAAATGATATATTGCTCACACATGCTATGGGCATATGTGAAATTACACCCCAAAATAAATTCTGCTGCTTCTCCTGAGTACGGGGATACCACATATGTGGGACTTTTTGGGAGCCTAGCCGCGTACGGGGCCCCGAAAACCAAGCACCGCCTTCAGGCTTTCTAAGGGCATACATTTTTAATTTCACGCCTCACTACCTATTACAGTTTTGAAGGCCATAAAATGCCAAGATGGCACAAAACCCCCACAAATGACCCCATTTTAGAAAGTAGACACCCCAAGCTATTTGCTGAGAGGCATGTTGAGTCCATGGAATATTTTATATTTTGCCGCAAGTTGCGGGAAAGTTACAAACTTTTTTTTTTTTATTTATTTTTTTCACAAAGTTGTCACTAAATGATATATTGCTCACGCATGCCATGGGCATATGTGAAATGACACCCCAAAATAAATTCTGCTGCTTCTCCTGAGTACGGGGATACCACATATGTGGGACTTTTTGGGAGCCTAGCTGCGTACGGGGCCCCAAAAGCCAAGAACCGCCTTCAGGCTTTCTAAGGGCGTAAATCTTTGATTTCACGCCTCACTACCTATTACAGTTTTGAAGGCCATAAAATGCCAAGATGGCACAAAACCCCCACAAATGACCCCATTTTAGAAAGTAGACACCCCAAGCTATTTGCTGAGAGGCATGTTGAGTCCATGGAATATTTTATATTTTGCCGCAAGTTGCGGGAAAATTACAAACTTTTTTTTTTTTATTTTTTTTTTCACAAAGTTGTCACTAAATGATATATTGCTCACGCATGCCATGGGCATATGTAAAATGACACCCCAAAATAAATTCTGCTGCTTCTCCTGAGCACAGGGATACCACATGTGTGGGATTTTTTGGGAGCCTAGGTGCGTACGGGGCCCCGAAAGCCAAGAACCGCCTTCAGGCTTTCTAAGGGCGTAAATCTTTGATTTCACGCCTCACTACCTATTACAGTTTTGAAGGCCATAAAATGCCAAGATGGCACAAAACCCCCACAAATTACCCCATTTTAGAAAGTAGACACCCCAAGCTATTTGCTGAGAGGCATGTTGAGTCCATGGAATATTTTATATTTTGCCACAAGTTGCGGGAAAATTACAAACTTTTATTTTTTTTTATTTTTTTTTCACAAAGTTGTCACTAAATGATATATTGCTCACACATGCCAGGGACATATGTGAAATGACACCCCAAAATAAATTCTGCTGCTTCTCCTGAGTACGGGGATACCACATGTGTGGGACTTTTTGGGAGCCTAGTCGCGTACGGGGCCCCGAAAACCAAGAACCGCCTTCAGGATTTCTAAGGGTGTAAATTTTTGATTTTACACCTCACTACCTATCACAGTTTTGAAGGCCATAAAATGCCAAAATAGCACAAAACCCCCCAAAATGACCCCATTTTGGAAAGTAGACACCCCAAGCTATTTGCCGAGAGGCATGGTGAGTATTTTGCAGCTCTCATTTGTTTTTGAAAATGAAGAAAAAAAAAAATAATGTATATTTTTTTTCTTTTTTTCAATTTTCAAAACTTTGTGACAAAAATGAAGGTCTGCAAAATACTAACCATACCTCTCGGCAAATAGCTTGGGGTGTCTCCTTTCCAAAATGGGGTCACTTGGGGGGATTTTGTGCTATCTGGGCATTCCATGGCCTCCGAAACTGTGATAGGCAGTGAGGAATGAAATCTAAAATTTACACCCTTAGAAATCCTGAAGGTGGTGCTTGGATTTTGGGGTACCGTACGCGGTTAGGCTCCCAAAAGGTCTCACACTTGTGGTATCCCCGTACTCAGGAGAAGCAACAGAATGTATTTTGGGGTGTAATTTTACATATAACCATGGCATGTTTGAGCAATATATCATTTAATGACAACTTTGTGCAAAAAAAAAAAAAAAAATAATAATAATGTATTTTTTCCACAACTTTTGTCAAAATATAAAATATTCCATGGACTCAACCTGCCTCTCAGCAAATAGCTTGGGGTGTCTACTTTCTAAAATGGGGTCATTTGGGGGGGTTTTGAACTGTCCTGGCATTTTATGCACAACATTTAGAAGCTTATGTCACACATCACCCACTCTTCTAACCACTTGAAGAAAAAGCCCTTTCTGACACTTTTTGTTTACATGAAAAAATATTTTTTTTTGCAAGAAAATTACTTTGAACCCCCAAACATGAAGTGTTTTTTTAAAGCAAAAGCCCTACCGATTAAAATGGTGGGTGTTTCATTTTTTTTTTTCACACGGTATTTGCGCAGCGATTTTTCAAACGCATTTTTTGGGGAAAAAACACACTTTTTTTTATTTTAATGCACTAAAAATCACTATATTGCCCAAATGTTTGATGAAATAAAAAATATGATCTTAGGCCGAGTACATGGATACCAAACACGACATGCTTTAAAATTGCGCAGAAACGTGCAGCGGCGACAAACTACGTACATTTTTAAAAGCCTTTAAATGCCTTTACAGGTGACCACTTTAGATTTACGGAGGAGGTCTACTGCTAAAATTAGTACCCTCGATCTGACCTTCGTGGTGATACCTCACATGCATGGTGCAATTGCCGTTTACATATGCCACCAGACCAACGCTTGTGTTCCGCGTTGCGCCTTAGCAGGGGGGGACAGGGGTGTTTTTTTTTTTTTTTTTATTATTTTTTTTGCTTTTTTATTTTTTTTTAAACTGTTCCTTTCATTTATATATATTTTTTTATGATTTTTATTGTTATCTCAGGGAATGTAAATATCCCCTATGATTGCAATAGGTAGTGACAGGTACTCTTTTTAAAAAAAATTAGGGTCTATCAGACCCTAGATCTCTCCTCTGTCCTCAAAGCATCTGACCACACCAAGATCGGTGTGATAAAATGCTTTCCCAATTTCCCAATGGCGCTGTTTACATCCCGCAAAATCTAAGTCATGAAATGCTCGTAGCTTCCGGTGTCTTAGGCCATAGAGATGATTGGAGCCATTCTGGTCTCTGATCAGCTCTATGGTCAGCTGGCGGAACCACCGGCTGCATTCTCAGGTTCCCTGTTGGGACAGGAGAGCCTGAGAAAACCATGGAAGATGGTGCGGGGGGGGGGGACATTCCCTCCCACTGCTTGTAAAAGTAGTCTAGAGGCTAATTAGCCGCTAGGATTGCTTTTACATAAAAGCCGACCGCTGGCTGAAAAGAATGATACCAAGATGATACCTAAACCTGCAGGCATCATTCTGGTATAAGCACTCAAAGTCCCGCAACATACCAGTATGTTGCTGGAACTGGTTGGGCATATATTGTATTTTTTTTTTCATGCAGCCTGTTGGCTGAACGAAAAAAAAATATTGATCGGTGGGTATGCCCACCATTAGATACCACCCTTCATCCACCCACTTTCTAATGGTGGGCATACATGCACCATTTATATATGCCGAAGCATGGGGGCATCCTCCCGCAAAAGGTAGGAGCAGATCGCTCCTCCACCCCTTATGCCCCCATGCTTCGGCATATATGCTCTATTTTAACTGTGGTGGTGAAATCACCCCCGACAGTGCTAGAGTCGCGGCTTTATGTATCATGGGAGCAAACGCTGTTGCTGTCAAGATAAATAAATCCGCTCTGCAGCAGAATGGCGTACCTGCTAAGCAAATGATGGTTAACAATAAAACAAAGTAACATTACAGTATAACAGTAGGACTTACCATACCTGCAAAGCAAATACAAAAAAAATCGCAAAAAATAACACATTTAACACAATCTGTGCCTAAAATATATATATGCCGAAGCATGGGGGCATCCTCCCGCAAAAAAGTTATGCCGCGTACATACATTCAAACTTTTCCACGGGCAAGCCCTCCGTCGGAATTTTGACTGTATGTACGTGGCATTAGGAACAAAATCGCTCCTCCACCCCTTATGCCCCCATGCTTCGGCATATATGCTCTTTTTTAACTGTGGTGGTGAAATCACCTCCGACAGCGCTGGAGTCGTGGCTTTACGTATCGTGGGAGCAAACGCTGTTGCTGTCAAGATAAATAAATCCACGCTACAGCTGAATGGCATACCTGAAAACAAAAAATGGTTAACAATAAAACATTGCAGAATAGAATACAGTACAAAGGAGCAGAACAATAGAGAGAGAATAGAGAGAGAGAGAACAATAAAACGACAACTATTTTTGGTTTTTTTATTTTATATTTTTTTTGGTTTTTTTGGTTTTTTTACTTTTTTTTTTTTTTTAACACTTTTTTATGTAACTTTAACACTTCTGTTGTAACGGTTCCAGCGGTTTGGGTCTCTCAAAATGTGATGGCATCTTGGGAGACCCTGTGAACGTGTGCCTAGCTTGTGCAATGCTGTACCCTACGCTAATACTCAACTAGTTCATGGTAGCGTTCAAAACACTCACCCTGACAAAGACCAGGCTGGCCAGGACAGCGGGGACAATAAGAACGGGTGTCACGCCTAAATCCGCGCTTTCTGCAGACACGACATTTTCTTTGGGGGGCTCGTTGGGTAGGGGTACTCGGGAGGACATAAGAATAATGCCTCTCATGCAGCCGGCTTACTGCATCTGGTAGGGGAAGGTGAGGTGGAGCACCGCCTGGATACAGAAGGGCTCTGACGATATCCTCCTGGAATTTGAGGAAGGATCCAGTCCGTCCTGAAGCTTTGTGTAGTACATAAGCATTCAGTATAGCCAATTGGAATAAATAAACAGACACTTTTTTGTACCAGCGTCTGGACTTACGGGCAACTAGATACGGCGCCAACAACTGGTCATTGAGGTCCACCCCTCCCATGTTAAGGTTATATTTGTGGACACAGAGGGGTTTCTCCACAATACCAGTCGCCGTAGGAATTTGGACCGTCGTGTCTGCATGAAGGGAGGTAAGAACGAAAACATTCTTATTATCCCTCCACTTCATAGCGAGCAAATTATTACTGCGCAAGCAGGCTCTCTCCCCCAGCCTAAGACGGGACTCTACAAGCCGCTGGGGAAAGCCCCGGCGATTAGGTCGCACGGTGCCACATGCTCCAATCTGATGATCAAACAAGTGACTAAACAGTGGCACGCTTGTGTAATAATTGTCCACGTACAAGTGGTACCCCTTTCCGAATAAGGGTGACACCAAGTCCCACACTATCTTGCCAGCGCTTCCTATGTAGTCAGGGCAGTTCTCCGGCTCTACGTGACTATCTCTTCCCTCATAAACCATGAAACTACGTGTATAGCCTGTGGCCCTGTCACAGAGCTTATACATCTTGACCCCGTATCTGGAACGCTTGTTGGGGACGTATTGTTTGAATGACAAGCGACCAGAAAATTTAATCAGGGACTCATCAACGCAGACAACTTGATCGGGAGTAAACAAGGCTGCAAAACGTTGGTTGAAGTGGTTTATGAGGGGCCGAATTTTGTAGAGCCGATCGTACTCAGGGTCTCCACGAGGACGACAGAGTTCATTGTCGCTGAAGTGCATGAACCGCAAAATCATCTCGTATCGTGCCCTGGACATGGAAGCAGAGAACACGCGCATATGGTGAATTGGGTCAATGGACCAATATGACCGCAACTCACTCTTTTTGGTTATGCCCATGTTGAGGGAGAGGCCCAGAAAGATTTTAAATTCGGAAACCGTAACTGGTTTCCATTGTCTGGCAAGGGCGGACTGGGGAATAGTGGCGATGTGTTGAGCAGCGTACAAATTGGTTTGGTCCACAATAGATCTATAGAGATCTTCGGTGAAAAACAGTGAGTAAAAGTCAAGTGTCGTAAAATCAACTGTTTCCACGTTAATGCCAGGTTGGCCAGTGAATGGGGGAAGTACGGGTTCTGCAGAAGTGGTGGGCACCCAAATAGGATTGGCGAATTCTGCAGGAAGGGCACTATGGGTACGACGGGCCTGTCTTTGTTTTCTTGGTGGCAGCGGGACACTACTTGTGCTTGCCACCTCGCCAGCTTGAACTGCACTTATGGGACTCGCCACGTCACCACGTGTTACTGCAGTGCTGGATGTAGGTCCAGGGTGTACTAGGCCGCTGGTGCTTGCCAGTTCACCAGAAGGCTGAGCGGCTCTAGTACGTCTCTGCTCCATACGAGTGACCTGCGGTTCCTGCACCTCAACAACAGAATACATACGGGATTGGGCACACCTGTTCTTAGCAGCGGCCTCATCTCCGTCGTCAGAGCTATCTGTCATGGAGCCGCTGTCCTCTACAGGTTCGTATTCTGAGCCTGAATCTGACAGATGAGTGACGTCCTCTTCACTATCTGTCATGCTCAGAAACGTGTAGGCCTCATCACTAGTGTACCTTCGCTTTGCCATTTTGGGCTCTAAATTTAGGGGTACACTAGTGAGACTCACAGGTAAAAAAGCACCTAGCCTGTCAGCGACTGTTTCAAAACGCTACAAAAAAAACTGTTAGCGATCGCAGGGATCAAGCCTGACTCTGCGAACGCTGCAGTTATGTGTGTTGTGTTTTGTAAGTGACAGTGATCGATCGATACTGCACTTGGGTGGGCTGGGCTGGGCTTGGCGTAGGGGCTAAACGCAGGTGCTAGCGGGTATCTGGGCTGATCCCGCTAACAATGCGTTTTGGGAAACCTAAAATGCTGGCAACGATAATATATATCTGATCAGATACTATATTACTAAGGGAGGTGTATGCTTTGCGCGTGGGTGTTAGCGGTACTGGCACTAACCTGACGCTGGGGCGACGCAGGCCTTATCTGACCCTAAAAAACTTATATCACCCGCCGGGTGATCAGGGGGTTAAACCTTTATTAGGTAATAAATGGCGGGTGCCCTGAAACAAAAAAAAAATAACTAACCAACCAGCGTCACCTGTAACAGTTATATGGTGATCACTGGTGAAAGGGTTAACTGGGGGGCAATCAGGGGGCTATGCGGTAGTATATGGGGGTCCCTGACGCTATAAAAAGCTGCGGCGAACCCAAATACTTACCTGCCTATCTAGGGTCACCTGTGACACTAATACAGCGATCAGAAAAAAATCGCTTATTAGTGACACTGGTGACGGGGGGTGATCACGGGGTTAAACCTTTATTGGGGGGGGTTAGGGGGGCACCCTAGAGCTAAAGGGGGCTAGCCCTAACTGCCCTAACAGTTATTACAGTCACAAATGACACCAATGCAAAAAAAAAAAAAAAAAATGCACTTGGTGTCACTGTGACTGGGGGGGGCAGGGGTGATTGGGGGGTGATTGGGGGTGATCAGGGGGGTGAAAAGTGTGCCTGGCGTGTTCTACTGTAAGTGTAGTGTTGGGTGCAACTTACCGATCCTCTCTCCTCCGTGCCGGAACGAAAAAGACCGACACGAGGAGAGATTACATCATTTCCTCTCCTGTGTTTACATTACAGGAGAGGAAGTGATGTCACCGAGCATTTTCATTCGTCGGGAGCGATCGCGAGGGGGTGGCCATGAATGAATGGCCGTCCCCTCGTCCGGGATCGCTCCCGAACGAATACCGACCGCCGCAGGCACCGGGCGGGGGCCCGATCGGGCCCCCGACCCGCGGGAGGCAAGGGACGTACATGTAAGCCCTTATGCCTGCCCGTGCCATTGCACCGACGTACATCGGCGTGCGGCGGTCGGCAACTGGTTAAAGTCCCACAAGCTACTTTCTCTTGCATTGTTTAGGGATGGAGGTATATCATGGGTAATAGCAGACCTGTCCTTCTTTTCGTGTACTTTCTGTTATAAAGCATATCAAATAAGAATGCCAAGATAGTAAAAAATACCCCCAAAATGACTTTTTTTTTAGGGCCAGTTCACACCAGATGCAGTTCCATACAGTTCCGTGCAGTTCAGTTTTTTCTGCACCAATACAGTCAGTTCCGGTCAGTTTCTGCACCAGAAACTGACCAGAAACTGACTGCATGGTATGAACTAGAGCCATTGAAATACATAGAAAACACTGTGCATGCATTTTTAGTGCAGAAAAAATGCACACGGAACTGAATGTAACTGCGTCTGGTGTGAACTGGCTCTTAAAGTAACCATTCCAAGGTGATCTCAGTTTCTGCCACAATTTTTGGGGGAAATGAAACATGCTGGTATTGAGGTGGTTGAAACATGGAGCTTGGTGAGGGGGCGTGGCCAGCAGTGTAGCTTGATGGCTACATTCTAACCAAGCTCCGGTATTCAGAGGCTCCATACAGCGGCTAGAAGATACAAAAAAACAGACCCAAAGGCACCCACGGCCACCAGGGAACCCGAGGAACATGAGAAGGAACACAGGGAAATGTAAATCGCAGAAAAGTCCCCACAAACTAAGTAAATTCAACATCCCGGCCGGGACTTTAAAAAAACAAGAGGGCACCAGCTCCTCAGACAGGCACAATGACATGCAGACTGCCTGTTTAGGAGATGAAATGAAAGAGCAGGAGGAACAGCATAACAGAAGTGGCGTGATTAACTGCCTGTCAGGTCACCTGAGACCAGGTGACAGATGCACTCCGTAGGAGTCGGAAGTGCACCGCTAGGTAGTGGACCTTAGGACTGACTGCTGCGGATTGTACCCAGGGAGATTCAGGACACAGGTCTACAGGATCACTAACACAGATCCCAATGGGAGCTGGAGCATAGATTCCCCAGGGCGCGGAGTCTAAGAGCCAGCAGGTGTCCGCCAGAGCCTCCAGTGGTGAGGATGGACTGCGCTGCAGTCTGGCTCCAGGTCGCGGCCCCTAGGGTCTCACAGCTCACGCTCACAGTAGAATACAGAAGAAGGAAGCAGCAGGCTGGAACGACAAGGATAGTAAGGGGATAAGGCAGAGATCAGGGCAACTAGCAGACAGGAACAACAGAGTACACGCCAAAGGTTCAGGGTCACAGGCAGAAAGGGATGGTCGGTGACATGCCAAAGGGTCAAGGCCATAAGCAGACAGGAATCATTGAGAACAAGCCAGGGTAGGTAACAGAAACAAACGTAGAGCACATGGCAAGCAGGAAACAGGAAGCCAAACACACAACGGATACACAATGGTCGATCAGCACCGCTGGCTCGCAGTGCACAGGTTAATATAGGGTTCCCTGATAGGGCCCGGGGTGGAGCCATGCTTAGAGGAGAGGTTATAATTTTAAAAACCACCAGGTGGAAGTGGCTGGCCTCTTAGTCTGAACACATGAGGAGAGGTAAGCAAACAGAGGAAGATCACTGCATAACCATGACACTGCCGAACAAGGCAGAAAGAAGGATAACTTCTACTGACACCGAACAAATGACTGTAAGAAATCCCCATGAGGATAAACTACCTCAGGCCAGCCAGTCATAGATACTGACTTAAAAGAGATGTTATTGTCACTTAAAGGGACAATCCAACATATGAGAGAGAATTCATGCAGAAATCTAAAATGGAAATAGAGTCACTAGGAGAGAGGGTGGAGTATGTTGAGGACAAAATGGGAGACTTCACAAACAATTCGGTTGACGCTCACTTTGAGCTCGAAGAGGAACTCAAGCAACTAAAATTAAAAGTAGCAGATCTAAAAGATAGGTCAAGACGCAATAATATTAAATTCTGTGGCATCCCAGAAAATGTGAAGA
This sequence comes from Lithobates pipiens, assembly GCF_037356315.1. Classification (NCBI taxonomy): domain Eukaryota; kingdom Metazoa; phylum Chordata; class Amphibia; order Anura; family Ranidae; genus Lithobates; species Lithobates pipiens. The sequence continues at coordinate 221,680,042 of NW_027507686.1, read as the reverse complement.
ATGCAGAGTTAAAACAATTCTTACATTAGCATTAGCGCACACATTAGAGCGCACAGGCACGTGCACGCCCCCGCACACCAGGGACAACCGGAGCACGCACAGCAGTGCCCAAAGGAGCACGCACACCAGCATGCACAGGAACACACGCACCGGCGCCTACCAGAGTGGCCAGCACATCGTGGGACCAGGTAACCTTTCTGACAGTAGCAAGAATTGGCAATCGATAGAACTCACAGGCTCCCAAACCCCTTAAACATAGCAGAGAAACTGCCACATGATGTGATTGCAAAAATAAATTTTTATTATGTAAAAGAGCAATTAATGCAATTTGCTCGTCAAAACTCTCCACTCCCAGACCCATATTATTCTGTTATACTTTTTTCAGACCTTTCTCAAGCAACTATACTGGCACGCAAGAACCTAAACTCCATCACCAAGATTTTACGTAATCATAAGATCACATATAAGTGGGGGTTCCCCACTAAACTAACGATTGACAGAAATAACACCTCTTATACAATACAAAAAAATGGAACAAGGAATAAAGGGATTATTGCGGTGCCAAACAAATCACGTATAAACCAGAATTATAAAAAGTAATTTATTTTATTACGACAAAAGAAATTACAAACACATAAATATTAAAAACAGTACAATGTTTGGGGAGCAATAAACAACCACTAAAGGGCCAAATATGGTATACGCCCTTTAATACAATATTAGCAGGTCAGGTCTTCCCTAAATGTTTCGCCAAACCATTGGCTTCCTCAGGGGAATAAGCTAGACCGATGGTTGAAGAAAACTCTACAGGATAAAGAGATATGCAAACATAAAGAACATAAAATTCATTATTAATACATATATTTATATGAACAAAAAAGAAAAAATGGAAATGAGATGCTGTTTAATGTTATGGAGTGGTTTGAAGCCAAATGATCTAGTCTCAGACTCCCCCTCCACCCCTAGATGTATATCACCCCCACAACGCACAAAGTAATGGCACATATGTTGATTTTTTACTGGGCCTTTTTCCCTGAACTAGGACAAGTGTGGCTGGACTCCTTTAGGACAATTCTGTTCCTAATCCAGGCATTCCCATCCTGTTGTCTTATCCTGTAGAGATTTCTTCAACCATCTGTCTGGCATATTCCCCTGAGGAAGCCAATGGTTTGGCGAAACATGTAGGGAAGACCTGACCTGCTAATATTGTATTAAAGGGCATATACCATATTTGGCCCTTTAGCGGTTGCTTATCGCTCCCCTGTTTTTAATATTTATGTGTTTGTAATTTCGGCGGCCTGGCATGAGTTATCGCGTGATTTCGAAATCTTTTCTTACTTGCACAGCTCTGTTGCCATCACAACGGGATGGGACTTCCGATGACACCGCCTGTTGCGATGGCAAACTGAGCTGTTGACGGCGCTCCTATTTACAGTTACTGTGCATGCGCGAGATCGGGGATACAACGTGCAGTGCATGCTGGTCGATCAGCGGCACTGTATCCCGGAAGAGGATGCCTGTGGGCTTCACATGCCCACAGGCAAGATGAGAACCAGCTCTAAGAAGATTTTAAAGTTAAGTTAAAGTTGAAAAAAAGTTTAGGGCAGTGGAACCCTGCTTTAAGCCTCTGGAGTTCTCCTATTTTGTCGTCCCGTTTCACATAACCTCACAGAAATAGTGCAGGGTTTACTGCACCCAAGAGTTGCACGGTAACTCTTCCCCTTTTATTTGTTACAGCTTTTATCTGACTTTAAAGTTTAAGATTTCTTCCTCACCCTTCCCTGGAAGCTGCAGGAAAAGGTAAATCCTTATTAACGCGGTAGTACTTTGTTACTTAAACAAAAAGCTTTACTTTAACAAAGCCTTCTGACAACATAGCACAACTTAAGATTGTATCTCTCACTGTGAAGGGACTCAACAGCCCTTACAAAAGTAAAACTCTCTGGAATGATGCGCTGAAAACTAATAGTGACAATCTATGCATTCAAGAGTTGCATTTCACTGGAGACAATCCTCTGAAATTCTCCTTTTGCAAATTTTTAATATTTTTTCCCGATTGGATGAGCAAGATCACTGCATGAATCAGTTTGGCATGGCGTTACAAACTCTCCTGGGTCACACGGCTCACCTGGAATCTCCCACTGTGGTTGCTCTGGTTCAACTTGAGTTGCCGTCCCTGCTGCTGCGCCAGTCTCTGTGCAGGCACCTTCGAGTATTACCTCTATAAGAGGTATGCCTGGTTCCGCTCTGCTTCCCCAGCAATTTGGGGGTGATCCAGTTCCCTCTATGGGAGACGCATAATCCTGTTGTCTTGAGTTAAGCTGAGTTTGTGGCCGCCTTTAAAAGAGTATTTGACGTTCTTGCGCGCTACCAAGTGCCTCGTGTCCATCAAACAGAGTACGAGAACTGTTGCCGACTACGCCATTGAATTCCGTACTCTGGCAGCAGAGGTTGCTTGGAACAATGAGGCCCTCGTGGCTGCTTTTTCTCATAGTCTCTCGGATTCCATCAAGGATGAGATAGCAGCCTGAGATATACCCACTGAGCTGGAGAGCTTGATCTCGTTTGCCATCCTCATTGACTCCAGACTCAGAGAAAGACTTTCTCTTAAGGAGCGCTTACGGAAGCCTCCTGTACATTTGCCTCCGAGCTTTGTAGTCCCACCCATGCCTCCCTCACCTCCCATGCCTCCTGGTACCGAGTTGGTCAGTGAAGATGAACCCATGCACCTGGACTTCACGCGTCTCTCTGCGGATGAGAGAGCCTTTAGGAGGAGGGAGAGATTGTGCCTTTATTGTGGCCAGGCAGGTCACTTTTTGAAGTCTTGTCCTACCCGTTCAGGGAACGCCCGAACCTTGAGGTCCTGTCATGGACAGACCTTAGGTGGTGTTGTTTCATCCCCAATTATCCAGAAGGATAAGCCCCTGGTTTCGGTAACCCTTTCTTGGGCTGAGTCGTCCATCGAGATACAGGCTCTAATAGACTCTGGGGCTGCAGGCCTGTTCATTGATGCTGCCTTTGTATCGAAGCGCTCAATTTCACTGCAGCTGCGTGGCACTCCACTTGCCATTGAGACTCTTCATGGGAGACCCGTACAGCCTGCCCATGTGACTCATGAGAGGGTTCCATGGCTGTAGAGGCTCTTCACCATGAGATAATCCAATTCCAAGTTATTTCCTCACCTAAGTTTCCGTTGGTTATTGGTTATTCTTGGTTACAGAGGTACAACCCCTCTTTTGATTGGCTCCATGCTGAGGTTCTCTAATGGTCGGCACAATGCAGTAAGACATGTTTCCATAAGATAGCCAAAGTCCTGTGCACCTCTTCACTCTCCTCCCTGCCGGAGGAGTACCGTGATTTTAGCGATGTCTTTGACAAAGGTCAAGCTGGTAGTTTGCCTCCAAGCCAGCCGTATGATTGCACAATAGACCTTAAACCTGGTGCCATAGCCCCTTGTGGCCGGATTTACCCTTTGTCAGTCTTGGAGGTGAAGCCATGGAGAAGTATGTTGCAGACGCACTTTTTCAAGGTTTCATTCGCAAATCCTTGTCCCCTGCTGGCACTAGTTTATTCTATGTGAAGAAGAGTGGTGAACTGAGACTCTGTATTAATTAGAGGGGTCTCAATCGTTTCACGATTAAGAATGCCTATCTGATTCCATTGATTACGGAGTTATTTGACCGCCTCAAGGCAGCAACGTTTTTCACAAAGGGTTTAATACCAGAACAGGCCATTAGGAGTACCTCGTAATGCCTTTTGGCCTTTGTAGCTCCCCGGCGGTTTTCCAGGAATTCATTAACGATGTCCTCTGAGATTTGTTGCAGTTATGTGTGGTGGTTTATCTCAATGATATCCTCATATTTTCCAAGTCCCTGGAGAGACACCACACAGATGTCTGTCATGTGCTTCAGAAACTATCTCTATTGTAAATGTAATTTTCACTGCTGGTCTTTCAATGGGCCCAGAGAAACTTTCTGCAGTCCTACAGTGGCCCTGACCCGTGGGTTTACGTCCTCTGCAGAATTTCCTGGGCTTTGCCAACCATTATCGGAAGTTTATTCGTAACTTCTCATCTCTGGTCAAGCCCCTGACTGATATGACCAGAAAGGACAGTAACCCACAGAGTTGGTCTCCAGAGTCTGTTAAGGCCTTTGAGAGTCTCAAGGCTAGCTTTGTTTCTGCTCCTGTGTTGGCACATCCTGATCCTATGTTATCTTTTATCCTTGAGGTTGATGCTTCTGACTCTGGAGTTGGTGCCCTTCTGTCTCAATGTTCTACCTCTGAGAGTGCTTTGAATCCTTGTGGCTGCTTTTCCAAGAAATGATCATCTGCGGAGTGTAATTACAAGATGACAGAGAGCTGTTGGCGATCATTTTAGCCCTGAAAGAATAGAGACATGGAGACCTTTTCTTCGAAGGTACCACTGTGCCGGTTCTCATTCTTACTGACCATAAGAATCTCAATTCTTGTCTGAGGCTAAATGCCTCTCTCCCAGAAGGGCACGATGGGCTCTTTTCTTGTCAAGTTTCAATTACATTGTCTCATTCTTACCTGGTACTAAGAATGTAAAGGCTGATGCCTTCTCAAGACAATTTTCCTCCACTTCCAAGTTGCAGTCGTTTCCAGTTCCTGATTCCTCCTGATCATATTCTGACTACGGTTCGCACCAGTCTTACTTGTCCTTTGGGTGATAAAATTCTTGCTGCTCAGGTCCATGCTCCTCCTGATAAACCTTGTGACTACTGCTTTTTCCCTGGCTGACTACCCGATCTGGTTACTGGACTCCTCTGGCTATGTTTGACTACACTTTTTCTATTTACCTTTTATTTTTATTAACCCCCCTGGCGGTGTTCCTGAGTCTGGCTCAGAGATCGGCGCCAAATTCAAAAAGTGAAACACACACATTACATACAGTATAATGTAATCGTACAGATTACATTGCTGTATGTAATTATTTCACATCCCATTTGTCCCTAGTGGTCTGCCCAGTATCCTGCATGCAGTTTTATATTATAAAAACTGTTCTTTATGCCTGGAATCTGGAGATTGTCCATAGCAACCAAAACTGTCCCTTTACATCAAAAATCATTTTAGACTAGCTAAAAAACAGCGATAATAAATTGGAATCACTCGCAGAATTGAGGGATAACGATTTGTGGGGAGATCCGTCATCAAACACTGAAAAGTAATGACAGTGACAATTCTGCAACTGAGTAAATTTAAGTGTTTTTGATTTTATTACATTATTGAATAAATGTTATTATCGTTATATTATTATTTGGTATAATTATTTATAGTTATTTATTATATTATAATTTATGATTTCATTTTTTAAACTTTATCATACCCGGGATGTCTGCTAGACTCTGGTTTGAACAGATTTAAAAGAGTTATTCCTAAAGCCGCGTACACACGGGCGGACTGTCTGGCCAACTTAGTCCATCGAAACACATTTCAGCGGACAGTCCGCTCGTGTGTGGGCTTCAGCGGACTTTTTCAGCGTGCAGTCTGGCGGACTAAGTATTTCGGAATTTCCGTAATATTGTCCGTCGTACTTTGGTTTCAGCGGACAATCCGCTCGTGAGTAGGCTAGTTCGACGGACTAAGTATGGCGCATGCTCAGAAAGGATTTACACAGCGAAAGGTTGCATTGCTGTGTATTGGACTTCCTATTTCTAGTCCCGTCGTACGTGCGTCATCATGCAAACTTTCGACGGACTGTTTGTGCATCCGTGTGTGGTCAAGTCCGTTCATTCGAAAGTAGGACGGACTGTCTGTCGGATTGTCTGACGGACTAAGTTGGCCATACAGTCCGCCCGTGTGTACGCGGCTTAAGAATTGCAGGACTACAATATAAAACGCCAAATTTTCATGCAAAATAATTGTACCGCTTTTAGCACCTAAAATCCGAAATAATCATACCGCCAGGGAGGTTAATAAATAAGTGCGATTTGATTGTACTTCTGTCTCAGTCTGATTCATGCTTTCTGACAATTTCTAACATGTGTATTTTGAATGTATTTCATGTCTCCTTATTAAAACCTTATTAAAACCTTTGGGGCAGAGACACCAGGCAGGGGTGTCCTCTCTCCCCCTTAATTTTTGCTCTGGCCCTTGAACCCCTAGCCATAGCTCTGTTGAAAAACCCCGACATCACTGGATATACCAAAGGTAACTCGACGTACAAATTCTGCATGTATGCGGACGACGTGTTAATGTTTTTGACTAATCCCCTTATTTCCCTACCCAACCTGTTCTTGACATTATCAAACTTTGCAAAGGTCTCCAGACTTTCTATTAATGTTTCAAAGTCTACAGCCCTCCAGGTGGGTTATTCCCCCAATGAACTCGATCACATTAAGCATAACTACTCCTTTACGTGGGCTGACTCACATCTTTCCTATCTAGGTATAGGCTTGCCCAGAGACTTCTGCAGACTCTTCGATGTCAACTACCCCCCAATGATCTCTAAATTGAAAAAAACCCTTAAACAATGGCTCCCTTTACATATTCCTTTCATTGGGAGGATCACGGCCCTTAAGATGGTTATTCTCCCCAGGCTTTTATATCTTTTTCGTTCCCTTCCTGTCAGACTCTCTAAATCTTATTTACACAACCTGCAATCCTATCTCAATCGATTTATCTGGGGTGATAAAACCCCCAGATTCACCAAAGAAGTCCTGTACCGTTCTATGAAGAGAGGCGGCCTAGGCGTTCCTCAAATTTGGCTTTATTATTTGGCTTGCAGATTTACGCAACAAGCTCAGTGGTCCATTCACAACTCAAGGGTACCTTGGGTTCAATTTTAAAGCGAATCTATCACCCCGTTATATCTCCCTGGACTTATGTGGTCGCACCAACACACTACGTACTGCACACAAAGAATAATATAGTAGCCAATAGTCTGCAATTATGGGACCAATACAAACGCAAGTATAATCTGAATTCCGCAACTCCCTTAGGGGCTTCTTACCTTGGCGACCCTAGGTTTCCCCGAGCATATACACGCCCGGAGGCATTCCAACTTTGGGTGGAGCACAAACTTACCAAGTTAGGTGATTTCGTAGCAGGCTCTAAATTTATCACATTTTTAGAATTACAAACCCAATATCATCTCCCGGATGATGAATATTATCGCTACTTACAAATCCGGCATTTCTTTCTATCTCACTATCGCAGCCCTATACAAGACCAGACTACCCTCTTTGAAGATATATGTTTAAACTTCCCTCGACAGAAGGGTCTTGTATCCTTAGTCTACAAATCCCTGGAAGCAGCAGATGAGCCACAGACACTGAAATATAGAACCCAATGGGAACGAGAACTGGAACTGGGTGGTGAGGCGATAGACTGGGGGGAAGGCTGGAATAAAATGTGTAAATGCACTAGATCTTTAACGATTAGAGAAACTGCTATTAAATTAATGACCCGGTGGTATTAAACTCCGGCACGTCTACACAGGATATACCCTCTCACCCCCCTTGACTGTTTTAGGGGTTGCAATCGGTTAGGCGCCCTTAGACATATATTCTGGGATTGGGAAATAATTCAACCAACCTGGCAAGAGGTGCTGAAGTTACTTGATACATTAGCTGGTCGGTCATTAACCTTAACATACCAACATTGCCTACCGTATATACTCGAGTATAAGCCGAGATTTTCAGCCTCTTTTTTGAGGCTGAAAGTGCCCCCCTCGGCTTATACTCGAGTCATCGCTGTCTGCCTGCTCGATCAGCGTGTCGAGCAGACAGACAGCGGACATTCTACCCTTCAAACGCCGCGCCTCCGCCTCCGCCTTCGCCTGTGATAGGCGGAACACTGAATTTCCCAGCAGCCTGTGTTCCGCCTATCACGGACATCGTCTCATCCTCGTACTACGGACGAGGATGAGACGATGTCCGTGATAGGCGGAACACAGGCTGCTGGGAAATTCAGTGTTCCGCCTATCACAGGCGAAGGCGGAGGCGCGGCTTTTGAATTTTAGAATGGCCGCCGAGGCGCCGACGAAGAGCGGCGATCCTGGCAAGGCACGGGACGGAGGCAAGGCAAGGCACGGCACGGGACGGGACGGAGGCAAGGCACGACACGGGACGGAGGCAAGGAGGCAAGGCACGGCACGGGACGGAGGCAAGGAGGCAAGGCACGGGACGGAGGCTCGGGACACAGGCTCGGGACACAGGTAGGCTGGACACACACACACACACACACACACACACACACACACACATGGACACACACACACAGGGATGGATGGATGGAGACACACACACAGGGATGGATGGATACACACACACACAGGGATGGATGGATGGATGGAGACACACACACACAGGGATGGATGGATGGAGACACACACACACAGGGATGGATGGAGACACACACACACAGGGATGGATGGATGGATGGACACACACACACACAGGGATGGATGGATGGATGGACACACACACACACAGGGATGGATGGACGGACACACAGGGATGGACGGACACACAGGGATGGACGGACACACAGGGATGGACGGACACACACACAGGGATGGACAGGCATGTCTCACCCTCGGCTTATACACGAGTCAATAAGTTTGCCAGTTTTTTTGGGGGTAAATTGGGGGCCTCGGCTTATATTCGGGTCGGCCTATACTCGAGTATATACGGTACTTTTCCAGACCCCTCCAGACACCCCCAAGCCGCTGGTGAGGCTAATTCACTCAATATGTGTGGCCATGCACTGGACGATAGCCCTACATTGGAAGACATCGGTCATCCCCTTTGCCCAAGTCCTATCATGTACAGACCATACGATGTTAACTGAAAAGATTTTCCATACTTTGCAGGATTCTATTCCTACATTTGATCTGAAATGGAACCCTTGGTTTCTATTCAGACTGCAGAGGTGACCATATCTCGTTTTTTTATGTCTCTTTGTTTATTTATTTTTCTCTTTTTTTGGGGGGGTTTTCTTTAATTTTCTTGGAAGAAGGCATCTTTCATGTTCCTCTTTTATTGCCTACAGATGCAGTACACGTAATGGTTTGAGTCCTAATTGTATAGGCCTGGACATGAAGATATCTTGCATACCTTTTTTTTGTATAGTTCTATGATATAGCTTCTGTACTGATGGATGTCATCTTTGACTGTATTGTTTTCTTTTTTTCTACACTACAATAAAGCTTTTTGAAAACAAAAAAAAACCTTTGGTCTGCAGGGCCCATAGCAGCTGCCCCATTTGCCCTGCCTTAAAGACGGCCCTGACGCTACTCAAAATATTTTTACTGTTAAGGGTCTCTACAACTTAGGAAATTTATCAAGGGGTCACGGCCAGAAAGGTTGAGAACCACTGCTCTAAATTTTTAAAACAAATTAATGCTAAACTTAATAACCTAATATGGCAGAGCAAAAAACGAGAATTGCACTAGCAATCCTAACTACAGCTAAAAAAAAAAAAAAAAAAAAAAAAAAGAGGCACCAATATTTTATAGCTGCACTTTTAGATCAGATGAAATATTGGTTCATCCCAAATACCGACAAACTGTGGTTAGAAAAATAAGTTACTAAAGGTCATGATTTATTTGCTCTATCAGTTGTATATAATTTACTGCCTAAAATATCAGTACCTTCCCACTTAACCATTAAAGCCATGCTGACGGTGTGGAAATACGCATTAAACAAAACACAATACGCAAAGGAATTAGTACAGATACATGTTTCTTTAAGAGTGATTGACTATTGCAAAGCTCATATGTCTGTCAACTCTTGGGTGAACCAAGGGTTTAACAGGTATGACACCTGACATACACTAGCAATTTGTAAAGAACAAAATTAACAAAGTTGGACCACTTAAAAATGTTGATCCTGAAGATAAACTATCAGTCGCTGTAGAAATCTGGAATTTCTTTTCCTCTAACAAAGGACATAATACTAAAGGTATATCTTTTTTTTATAATTTCTTATCATCATTTCCCATTGACATGAAGAGTACTAACATGCTCAAATGGGAAAAAGATCTTTCTAAAACCTTGTCACGGAAATCCAGGCATACAGCCATCAAAATAAACCAATCTGCAAGATCTTGTGTGGAACACTGAGAGAATTTGCAAAAAATACTTACCGTTGGTATATAACACCTTATAAACTCTCTGAAAATCTTCCCTTCCTCCTTCTCCCCTATCTGTTGGAGATGTAGTGATCAAATAGGTACACTGTATCACACACTTTGGAATGGCAAAAACCTTTCCAGCTTTTGGAGGGCTAGATCATCCTTTATTGCATCTCTTATGGGTAATTTATTCCCTTTCTACCCTGCAACTAGGGATGGGCTGAACGGACCCCTGTTTGATTTGCACCAGAACTTTCGAACACAGTGAAAGTTTGGACCCGAATAACAAACCCCATTAAAGTCAATAGGAGCCGAACATCAAATATCAAAAGTGCCCATTTTGAAGGCTTATATGCAAGTAATTGGCTCTTTCAAGGGCCCTCACCATTGTTGCATGTGCGGACATGCTGCGTTCTCCCCAGATAGTACCATTAGGTATCCTTACTGCCTTAGAATTCTTGTACACATCAACTGTATCTTGTGTACCTGACTTCCTGTGAACCCTGAACCCCAGTACTGCACTATACTCCTGTCATTCTTGTAAATCCTGTATTGTGTGCTCTTGTCTATGTTCCTGTAGGATCACTGATCCAAGCCATAGGTGATAGGCCCCCCTCTGAGAAGCCTATTGTTCACAATAAATGTTTCATTGAATTCAGGATATTCCAGACAGTTTAGTTTAAATGACAGTTGAATAATATTTTGTAGTAAATGAGAATGGTTTCTCCTTGTATTAAGAAGTTTTTCTTTTCTTCTAGATCTTATTAACTCTAGAACATAGATTTACTTCAGCAATAATAAAACTCAACAGCTTTATGAGCATTTTTGTTAATGATCAAATGTTGAACTAACAATCTGAGTGACGTCATCTTCAAAAACATCCTCCCTCATTTCTTGGCTTTATGACATCAGCCACAAACAGCATTGATGTAAAAGAGTGCTTTCAAAAGCTTTGTAGATGTCTGAAGAACTTTGATACTTATCTTGTCAGCTGTCAAAAAAATAAAATCAAAGCTCAGTTTACTATAATTACAAAAAGATCTGCACACCTACTGGAGTTTCTTGTCATGTGGACTGCGATAGTCCTAAGGAAAAGAAGATTATGTATGAACATTGTATGCGTTCTTAGACCCCTTTCACACCACACCGCCCATTGCGTCAGCGGTAAACGCCGCTATTTTTACTGCCGGATTTGCGGCGCATTTTGGCCGCTAGCGGGGAGCTTTTACCCCCCGCTAGCAGCCGAGAAAAGGTTAAAACTGCCGGCAATACGCCGCAATAGCAGCGTTTTGCCGGTGGTATTATAGCGCTCAATGGGGAGCAGCGGCGGAGGAGCGGTAAACACACCGCTCCTTCACCGCTCCAAAGAAGCTGCTGGCAGGACTTTTTTCTGACGTCCTGCCAGCGCACCGCTGTAGTGTGAAAGCCCTCGAGCTTTCACACTACACACAATGGTGCAGCTTCTTTAGGGCGGATTGCAGGCGCTATTTCTAACACTATAGCGCCTGCAAAACGCCCTGGTGTGAAAGGGGTCTTAAGGTGTTGCAGTGGAGACTCATGGACTAGCTGTCAAAGTTACAGCGGAGGAATCAACTAAAGACTTGGCATTCATACAACATGTAATTATTATTTTAGACATTTTTGTATTTTTATATTTTTGTTTAGCCTTGACAAAGCAAAATTAGGTTTTTCTGCAGAAGGAAATTGGGAACATAAATTAGGAGGAATATGAACAAGAAAAATACATATTTAAACTAAGATTAGGCAGTTAGAGGGAATTGTAATTTAGATGCGATTGATAGGAATTGTAATTGTATCTTCTTTTCTTTAAAATGCCATTTATGTTACGTTTTGTTATTTATGTGGTCAATTTTTAATTTGACCAAAAGATGGGATTGATCGGGTAAATGGAATCACCATTTATTTATCAAACATTTAGTTATGATTATCAAAACATGTATTCTGATTAAGCAGAGATATTGTTTACAAATGTTTAGTTACAGGATGTATATAAGAAGTTCTTGTGTTTGTGGTCAAATGCCTGTAGCGCCGGCTCCTGAAGAGCACGCACTGTGCTTTTGAAAGTTAAGGTTACACCTGAACTGCAGTTTGGTTTGGGTACAATTGTTCTAAATTTGGACCTCAGCATCAGTCTGACTGGACTATAGGAAGTTCAGTCTGGCCACAAGGAGCACTGTCTCTTCTGGCAGGCATAGAACCACAGTCTAGTTGGGTGCTTTAAGTTTACTTGCTCTCAGAGCCCGCCCATTGGGAGTGTCACTCTTGCTGTGCTTTCTGGGAGAGGGTACTTTAGATGCGGATGTCACGTGGTTCGGGGTTCCAGTCCAGAAGTAAGTTCTGACTCCATGGTCCTGGTTCTCCTGACCAGCCCCCAGGAAGGCTATGGCCTGGGGTGCGGATCCACCCAACTTGTTGCCCGAGGCAAGGAAACTACAGAAGGATTCCAAGGTGGTCCGGTGCCGTCTCCGGTAGTTGGAGAGGCCCAGTAACTTCGTAGCTATCCAGGGGAGGACTCTTCAGAAGAAGGCCAAGTACAGGTTGGCTTCTTAGCAAGAGCCTGGTGGGGCTGAAGAACCTAAGTGAATCCTGTCTCGTGGGTATCGCCAAGCTGGCTGAAAGATCCAGGTATCACACAAGTGTTCCACAAGTTTTAGTTTCCTGAAGTTCTATAACACTGTCTGTGGCAGAGACGTATTCCTGTAAGTTCTACAACAACGTCTGTGGCAGAGACTTGTTCCTGAGTGAAGCACCCTGTTGGCTGCTAGGCCTTGTGAGAGAGGGACTATCCAACCTGAGTGAACATCCAGTTGTGAATTGCTATTCTCTGGATTTAGTCAAAGTAAGAAAGTCCTTCATCATTGACTTTGACACTAAGAGTACCTGAGCTTCCTTCCTAACCCTCTGATCCTATTTTAAGAGACTGTTCGTTGTTCTACATTTTTTGCAATAAAAATCCCTTTAAGCGGATCTCTCATCAGTCTCTAGAGTTACTGGGTATCTACCACGGGAAACCCCTAGACAAAAATCGAAGAAGAAGGTAACGGTAAGCCCAATCAAACCAGCAGCTCCTTCGAGGGTCAGTGCTACATGCCATTCACACCTCCAGCTGTGAAAAGGCATAATTTTCCCAGAGAACTCTGGAAGTAATGTCTAGGTGCTAAATGACAATCTGTTTATTAATGTAATTAACCAACAGATTTATTAGGCCTACAAATAGGCTCACAAGGTACCTCCACGCCCTTCAGAATGTATAAATTGTATCACAGGGTTCTCTGTCATTTGAGAGCAATTACTTCACCATGTAATGTATACGTTTGCTCCCCTGCCTATGTTTAAAACTAGGATTGAATATTAAATATATCTTTTTGAATGTGGTTCAGCAGTCAACATGTTATTGGAATCACCTAAGTTCTGGGATTTCTCTATCACTGTAAAAAATTGCAATGATATGCACAAGTCCAACAGGTGCAGAAATATTGGTCTTTGGGTGTCGGTGGCGCCTTCCCACCGTAACCCTATAGAGGTATGCTTGATGAAAGCAAGAATTGGCCTTGCTGTAAAAAATTGCAATGATATGCACCTATCAAACAGGTGCATAAAAATTACTCTTTGGGGGTCTGGGGCACCTTCCCACCGTAACCCTATAGAGGTACTCTCGATGATAGCAAGAATTGGCCTTGCTGTAAAAAATTGCAATGATATGCACCTGTCAAACAGGTGCTAAAAAAATGGTCTTTGGGTGTTAATTGTGCCCAAGAAACCTATACCAAAAACATTCTTCCAAATGAAATGATTGAACACCCTGAAAGATAGGCAGCCTCAAAGTCCTGCAGAGATTCCACATCCCAAAAACATTTAATCAGTGACATCGACATCAGGGGCTTCATAGCTGGTAATCCAGGACTGATTCATTTTTTATAAAAGTCAAATGGTCCACTCCACAGCAGGGGCGGACTGACAACTCATGGGGCCCCCGGGCAATAGGATATTATGGGGCCCCCAGGCAATGAGAGATTATGGGGCCACACAGTATACACAAACACACACACACACACAGTATACAATCACACAGTATACACAGACATGTTTCTATTGGCTGAGAAGGTACTGGAGAGGTTGGCAGCTATAATCTCCTGATTTTTAGACCAAAAGGATGTCGGTAAGGGACATTTCAGAGACAGATGGCTGGCAACCCTGATGGGGCCCCCTAGTGGCATGGGACCCTCGGGCAGTGCCCGAGTGGCCCAATGGTCAGTCCGCCCCTGGTCCACAGAGTCTGTGGACAGATGTGTTCTATGATCAGTAATGAAACCTCCTGCAACACTGAATGCCCATTTTGAAAGCACACTGGATGCAGGGCAGCCCAACAACTCAATACCGAGCCTTGTCCTGCATCCTTTTGAGTTGCCCAATGATGCCAGAACATTCCCTTCAATGTGATGGTAGAGAGATGGCCTTATGTAAAAAGTAGTAGCAACTGGGAACCTGCCATTGTGGTACAGCACATTGTGCGAATTCACAGAAGGGGCAGAATCCACCAGACAGAAAGGCGGAAGTTGGAGAGCCAACCACTTTGACAAGCTTGCATTCAGATGCTGAGCATGTGGGTGGCAGGGACTGTATTTATTTTTTTATGCTGCAGCAGATGGGGCAGAGAAATTTGCCAGCTACAGTCTACAGCTGGTGGTGTATTGCTGGCAGATGTGCTGCTAGGACCTGGGATACCCTGTGCTATACCATCATCCCTATCAGTGGAGGCTGTTGAGGGGTAATGACTTGGTATCACAGGGGCAGACTGAAGTGGGTAAGGAGGAGGAGGGTCAGATTTGTGCCCCTTTTGTGTGGCTTTTATGTGCTCTTGCCAATGGGCTGAGTGGTTGTTTGAATATTAAATGCCTTGTTAAGCATGTGGTACCCAAATGCTTACTGTTTTTGTCACGTTTGACGTGCCTGAGACACAGTTTGCAGATAGCAACAGTGCGATCTGCTGCAGATGTGCTGAAAAAGGCCCAGACAGCTGAGCTTTGGGGAGTGGGCTGGGAGATAACACCTGCAGAATGTTATGGAATAGGGTGGCTGCTATTTGAATAGGGTGGCTGTTCTCTATTCATTCTTGATGTCGGCCTCCTTGGGGTTGTGCTGCCTCACCTTCAGTTTCCTCCTCTGCTCTATCTGGCACCCAAGTCGCATCAGTGAACTCATCATCATCATCTCCATCATCTTCATCATTACCACTGGAGACAACTTGGCAATACGCTGCGGCTTGGGAAACATGAACATGAGACCACAGGGGAATCTCTCACTGCAGTACTGATAGCCACAACCTTCCGGGACCCGTGCCGAGCAGTTTTCCCTCTATACACTGACCAAAGGGGGTCACTCACTCAGCACTGCATCCATTCACAGAACACCTTGCTTTTTTCAGTTAATACAATGAGTTCTCTGATTGGATGCCATCTCTTACTATAAACAAAAACCTCACTTGCCAAAAGGAATTTGCAGGAGGTAAGTGCACAGTATCAAGACATGCCAAGGCTTTGCCTATCAGAATGGAAAATGGTCCATGGCAGGAAGGTTTAGGAGGTTTCTGTAGTAAATTGCCCAGCTAACTCAAGGTGCTTAAACTTTATACCTGGAATTTTGTTTCTGTGCTTTATTGTGGTTCGAGAAGAGAATCAGGCAATTTTTTGTCTTATCTCCATCAGCAAAGATCAAATCACTCAGTTCTTGGGCCTCAGACATGTGGCCATCTGAAGCATTATTTTGTCCAGGAAATATAAATATTTCAGTCATTTTGTTCCTCTTTATATATCCAAACCAGTAAAAACTGTTAACAGTCTATTGTAGGCTATATACTCCAAATTCCAAAAGACCAATTGAAAAACTTCAACCAAGTTGGCAGCCAAGAGCTTTCCGGGGATGGGTATCCAGAGACCCTGAGTGAGGATTTAGCAGAGAGATCATTAGAAGCATGTGGTTTATTTCACTCTGGGAAGCGTGGTTTTCCTTGCAGAGCCAGGCCTGCACCTAACACCATAAACCTGGCATGGCCGTATGCTTTTGCCTCATTTCTGGATAATGTAACCCTCTCGAGGACAGGCAGCTTTCAAATAACCACCATCATTACTTGCCGGGAACTAATCAACTCTTTTTTTTCCAAGTCATGCAAATGTAAATCAAGAGCAAAATAAAACCACAATATTAACATACAGCACAACGCCCTGCTGACATAAATACTCCAGCCACACCACAAGGGGTGTTTCATGTCATGTTGGTGGGCTTTCAGTTTGCAGACCGGTTATTATTTTTGAACACTAAGATGGAAGTGCACTCTTCCTAATTGAAAAGTGGTATCCTGTGGGGATAACATTTTTAGAACCTACACTTGAAGAACCCAAATCTTCCAAATTCTCAAGTCAGTCTGTGACTGTTGCTGCCTGAGGTCTGTGTGGGCTTTGGACCAAATTTGGACAGTTTTACAGTAGCAGACTGTGTTCGCTGCACTAAAAATAACAGTAGGACCCAACAACAAAACAACAAAATATCAGTACTTTGGTGAAAAAAGTCAGCTGCAGATAGGGGAATATTGAACTGGTGGAGAAGATCTCCCCCAAGCCATTACTAATAAGATAAAATTGGAGATAACTTAAAGCGGAGCTCCACCCAAAAGGGGAAGCTCCGCTTGTTCACACCCACTTCCCTCCACTGCCACATTTGGTACTTTTTGGGGGGTAGCGGGTACCTGGTTTTGACAGGTACCTGCTCCCATTTTCTGGTAAGATCGGCGTGGCAAACTATGAGTATGTCCGGCCCCTCCTCTTTCCCCCCGCAGCCTTCTGGGACATACACAGGTCCCAGAAGATAGTCGGACTGTTTACAAAGCGCAGCGCAACTGGCGCATGCACAGTAGTAAACCAGCTGTGAAGCTTGAAGGCTTTGCTGCCGGTTTCCTTTAGTGAAGGTTCCGATGCCTGCACCCGAAGCCAATTGAAAATTGGCTGGGATGCAGACATCGCCTGATCCCTGGACTGGTAAGTGTCCTTATAGTAAAAGTCAACATTACAGTACTTGGAGCTGCTGATTTTTATTTTATTTTTTTTGGAGACCAGAGCTTTCACATTCAGACATTGACCAGAACAGCACCTGCAGTTATTGTTGCATGCTGGGAATTATATAGCTACCTGTAATCAAAGGGATGTCTAGGAAGACTTCCAACACTAACTTTCTTTGCAGCTTTCAGATGTCCTATGATTAAATGCTGAGAGCTACTAGTGCTGGAAGATGTAAGAATGTGTCAAAATAAAAAATGGCCTTTAGCAGCACCTACATTTCACGGTGTCCACCAAACCTTTTGGCACCGTGGCATACTTTGTGGGGTAGGATTTCTTTTGCCTACAGAAATCCATTCCTACCATGAGAGGGCTAGTTAGTTGCGTTTGCCCCCAGTGACCAAACGTTCCCAGTCCTCCAATGGCTGTAGACTTGACATAACATTAGCAGGAGATGACCCTTTTATCTATGGTCACCATCTGACTCCATCAGAAACCCACGGGACACAGACCTTAAAGCGGAACTTCAGTAATTTTTTCAACTTTACATCTATTAAATCTTCTGCCCTTGTTGTTTTGACTTTGAATAGGAAATAATTTTTTTTCTGCCAGTAAATACCTTATACAGCCCACTTTCTGTTTCTTATCTGGTAAAAGGCCTAGGCTTATGACATCATGCACAGCTCTATCTCTCACTCTTGTGAGAGTTTTCCAGGAAGGGAAAGAGGATGATTCATAAGAGGTCCAATGAGAGCTGCAGGGCTGCAGAGCTGGAGGTGCGCCTCCCGTGTGTCTGTCTAAATCCAGAAAGTGAACAGGCAGCAGCTTCAGCTGCCCACAGTTAAAATGGCTGCAGCCAGACTTAGTGGAGGGAGATTTCTGCAGCATATTTGGCAAGTACAGAATCAGAGTATGTATGTATGTATGTATAATATAAAATGATTGGAGGGAAGCTTCAGAACGGCAAATATGTTTTTATTACAAATGATGTGAGCAGACTGCAGTTCCTCTTTAACCAGCTCCGGACCGGCGCACGACGATGTACGTCGGCAGAATGGCACGGGCAGGCAAACTGGCATAGAGGTACGTCCAGTTAAATTTGCCGCCCTGCCATCGCGTGCACGCCGCCGGTGGTGGTGGGGACCCCGTGAGTCTGGTCGCGGGTCCTGCGGACTCGATCGCCACGGGGATACCCGCGATCGTCTCGCAGGGGAGAACTGGGAGATGCCATTGTAAACAGCATCTCCCCGTTCTGCCTAGCAACAAGTGACACTGTTTCCTGTGATTGGAGCAGAGATCAGTGTCCACCCCCTGGTTAACCCCTTCATTGCCAGTGTCACAGGAATCAGTGCATTTGTATAGCACTGATTGCTGTATAAATGACAATAAATGACAATGGTCCCAAAAATGTGTCAAAAATGTCCGCTGTGTCCCCTATAATGTTACAATAAAAATCGCTGATTGCCACCATTACTAGTAAAAAAAAAAATTATTAATAAAAATTCCATTAAACTATCCCATATTTTGTAAACGCTATAAATTTTTCGCAAACCAATCAATAATCACTTATTGCGATTTTTTTTACCAAAAATATGTAGAAGAATACGTATCGGCCTAAACTGAGGAAAAAAAATTGTTTTTATATATTTTTGGGGGATATTTATTATAGCAAAAAGTAAAAAATAATACGTTTTTTTTCAAAATTGACACTCTTTTTTTGTTTATAGCGCAAAAAATAAAAACCGCAGGGGTGATCAAATACCACCAAAAGAAAGCTCTATTTGTGGGAAAAAAAGGACGTCAATTTTGTTTGGGAGCCACGTTGCTCGACCGCGCAATTGTCAGTTAAAATTATGCAGTGCCGAATCGCAAAAAAGTGGTCTGGTCATTGGCCTGCAAAATGGTCCAGTCTGAAAGTGGTTAAGCTGCCCATAATTATGAAATTTGTTTGCTTTTGTTTTCTCTCAAGAAAAGCCTACCCTGTAGATGTCAAGGTATGGAACTGCATCTATAGGAATAAACAGATACTTGGGTTGTCGGTAAAATTTAAGAAATAAAGGAGTAGAATTTGAAGTTACACCACATCCCAAAACAAATGTGTCAAAAATACAGTATATTGTGGGACTTTTTAACCACTTTCAGACCGGACCATTTTGCTGGTCAATGACCAGAGGTCTTTTTACAATTTGGCACTGCGCTGCTTTAACTGGTAATTGCGCGGTCATGCAATGTTGTACCCAAACAAAATTTGCGTCCTTTTCTTCCCACAAATAGAGCTTTCTTTTGATGGTATTTGATTGCCTCTGCAATTTTTATTTTTTGCGATATAAACGTAAAAAGAGCGCAAATTTTGAAAAAAAATGATATTTTCTACTTTTTGTTATTAGAAAAATCCAATAAACTCAATTTTAGTCATACATTTAGGCCAAAATGTATTCAGCCACATGTCTTTGGTAAAAAAAAAGTCAATAACTGTATATTTATTGGTTTGCGCAAAAGTTGTCACATCTACAAACTAAGGTACGTTTTCTGGAATTTACGCAGCTTTTAGTTTACGACTGCCTATCTCATTTCTTGAGGTGCTAAAATGGCAGGGCAGTACAAAACCCCCCCAAATGACCCCATTTTGCAAAGTAGACCCCCTAAGGAAATTGATAAGTGGCATGTTGAGCCCATTGAATATTTTTTTTTTTTGCCTCAAGCGATTGAATAATGACAAAAAAAAAATTATTATTTTTTTTTTACACAAAGTTGTCACTAAATGATATATTGCTCACACATGCTATGGGCATATGTGAAATGACACCCCAAAATAAATTCTGCTGCTTCTCCTGAGTACGGGGATACCACATATGTGGGACTTTTTGGGAGCCTAGCCGCGTACGGGGCCCCGAAAACCAAGCACCGCCTTCAGGCTTTCTAAGGGCGTAAATTTTTGATTTCACTTCTCACTACCTATTACAGTTTTGAAGGCCATAAAATGCCAAGATGGCACAAAACCCCCACAAATGACCCCATTTTAGAAAGTAGACACCCCAAGCTATTTGCTGAGAGGCATGTTGAGTCCATGGAATATTTTATATTTTGCCGCAAGTTGCGGGAAAATTACAAACTTTTTATTTTATTTATTTTTTTCACAAAGTTGTCACTAAATGATATATTGCTCGCGCATGCCATGGGCATATGTGAAATGACACCCCAAAATACATTCTGCTGCTTCTCCTGAGTACGGGGATACCACATATGTGGGACTTTTTGGGAGCCTAGCCGCGTACGGGGCCCCGAAAACCAAGCACCGCCTTCAGGCTTTCTAAGGGCGTTACAGTTTTGAAGGCCATAAAATGCCAAGATGGCACAAACCCCCCCAAATTTCCCCATTTTGGAAAGTAGACACCCCTAAATTTAGGGGTACACTAGTGAGACTAGGTAATAAATGGCGGGTGCCCTGAAACTATAAAAAAATAACTAACCAACCAGCGTCACCTGTAACAGTTATATGGTGATCACTGGTGAAAGGGTTAACTAGGGGGCAATCAGGGGGCTTTATGCGGTAGTATATGGGGGTCCCTGGCGCTATAAAAAGCTGCGGCGAACCTAAATACCTACCTGCCTAACTAGCGTCACCTGTGACACTAATACAGCGATCATAAAAACGATCGCTTATTAGGCTGGGTTCACACTGGAGCGATGCAGGAACGCCACGAATCCGCGGCGGGTTCCCGCATCGCATGCCTCTCGGCGGCAGTTCACACTGCCCTATGCGAACTGCTGGGAGTGTCAGTGAAATGTTAATGACACCCCCAGATCAGTTCGCATATCGCAGTGCGATCTGCAAACTCGGATCGCATGGTGTGAACACCCATGCGATCCGATTCTGCTGCGGACCAAAAAAAGGGTCCCGTGCGAATTTGCGGCGGGTGCGGCGGGAATTCAGCCATACTATCTGTATGGCTGAACTCGAATCGCACAGAGATCGGATGTGATTTGCACTGCAGTGCGGTGCGAATCACATTCGTTCTCATAAACCGCTGCAATGTGAACCCAGCCTTAGTGACACTGGCGACGGGGGGTGATCACGGGGTTAAACCTTTATTGGGGGGGTTAGGGGGGTACATTAGAACTAAAAGGGGCTAACCCTAACTGCCCTAACAGTTATTACAGTCACAAATGACACCAATGCAAAAAAAAATAAAAAATGCAATTGGTGTCACTGTGACTGGGGGGGCAGGGGTAATTGGGGGGGTGATCGGGGGGTGAAGGGGGAGTGTGAGTGTGCCTGGCATGTTCTACTGTGTAGTGTCGTGTTGGTGCAACTCACCGATCCTCTCTCCTTGGTGACGGAACGAAAAATACCGACACGGAGGAGAGATTACATCACTTCCTCTCCTGTGTTTACATTACAGGAGAGGAAGTGATGTCACGGAGCATTTCTATTCGTCGGGAGCGATCGCGAGGGGGTGGCCATGAATGAATGGCCGCCCCCTCATCCCGGATCGCTCCCGAACGAATACCGACCGCCGCAGGCACCGGGTGGGGGGGGGGGCCCCAACAAACCACACAGCAGAGGTTCAAAAAAAATGTTATTAATATAATCTGTCTAATACCCATATGATTAAAAGTTTTTTTTTTATCTAAAAAAACAGCAATGATATGTGGCATCAATCAAAAGCTATTATCACATCCTTAAAGAGGGCAGATACTTCAAATACCAATTTAGATATTAATCATATAAATAACACCTCAGATTATGGTGCAGAATTCGGAGTTGGAAAGGATACTGATTGACCCGGACCCGACTAAACAAATCTCTAGGTACTATGGCGCAGTAGGCTCGGGAATAAGGTACTCAAATTCTAAATCTATGGCGCGTTGGGCAGCGGTGGTTCCGGATTTGTCAGAGGAGATGTGGCGGACAAAATGTCTACGGACAAAATGATTCAGTTTCGCTATCTCCATCAGCAGTACTATACATCAACTAGACTATACCGAATGCAGAGAAGGGAGACTGCAACTTGTCATAAATGCAAGGGGTACTTTCATGCATATGGTTTGGGAGTGTGACAGAATAAGGTCTGTGTGGTCACAGGTAACCGCTTTTATCTCAGACCAGTTTAACCTGCCTAACATTTGCTCACTCTTGAGATGTCTTCTTGGGGTCTTCGACCAAGAGGAGATCAATACGTATACAAAACAATTTCTTAGGATCCTGTTTTTTGGAGTAAGGAAACTCATTGCCAGACGCTGGATACATGATGAACTGCTGACGTTAGGGATGTGGATAAAAATAATTAATACTGACATGCTGATGTATAAAATGACATACGAGGCTAGAGGAGCTCCCAAGAAGTTTAGGAAGGTATGGTGGGTGGACTCGCAGAATACGTTGGAAGAAGAGGTGGACTGAGCTGAGGGAGGGAAAAATATGAAACTTTTGCTCCAATTTTATTTAAGTCTTAATAATGTGACTAAAGGAAGGGGTAGAATGTGAAGAGTAGACAAGTTAGGGGGGAGGGGAAGGTGGGATGCGGGAGTTCTTCTGTTTCAAGGAGGGGTGGGGAAATGAAAAAGGGCACCTTTTTTTGTGGGTCTGGTTGGTTGTTTTGAAAGGGGGGAGGGAGGAGTTGTGACCCACCTCTGACCCATACAGGCAGAAAGTAACTTAAAAGTAACAGTGGTCTGCCTGTTTTGGCTCTGAAGAAAGGGGTTCTCCCCCGTTCTCCCCGAAACGCGTCAGCCGTTTACGTTGGGGTATTCATCAATCTATCTGACATCAGATCTGGATGTGTCGATGTTCGGTGCGATGGATCCAATTGTATTGATTACACCTTTTATCAATACTCGTTTGTGAGTAGCCATTTTGCTATTTGTTCTGTTTTCATAAAGCTCTATTTATGGTAATGCACTAGGTCAGTGCGCCTTCCTTTTTTGTTTTGTTTTTCTCCAGCATTTGAATACCCAATATTCTAAGGAGGGCTGCAAGACCTTTTTGACACTACCATCTTAAACCGTCGGTATCACACTTTGAAGACCGAGACACCAGAGCGCAGGAGAAGTTGTCTTGTTCTTGTACTGGGTTGGGAAGGACATTGATGAATCCACGTTTTTTCCAGTACTATCAAGGAGACAGAGAACGTTCCAGGTACTGAGGAAAAAGGTTCCTGTTCACTTTCAGTTATAACTTGTCCACGTTCAGAGAATTGACAAGTTCTGAATCAACGTGCTGATTGCCATGATCTCTGGCTAGAGATCTGTTCAGCCTTGAAGTGCCCAGCTGTGAGTGGCTACTCTCTGGGTGGTATTAGAGACTTTGTTATGTCTGCAGTTCAAGGTGCCTGAGTTCTTCACCCCTGCCCCCTGTTCCCCCTGCAAAATAAAACCTTTCAAAAGGACTTTATTGGTGTCAGCGTCCATGTTGTTAGGTATCAACCCTGGGAACCCCTAGATGTGGAAGAACAAGCCAAACGGAGGTAACCGGTAAGCCCAATAAGTCACGGCCGCCCTACAAAGGGTTATGGCAGCTACATCAGTATGGCCTCATTTGACATGTTTTGCATATTGCTTTATCAACAATAGAGTAAAAACAATAACTGTAACTGTAATTAAAAATGTTGGGACCTATATACCAGTAGGGAGAACTCAGGGTCTCCTCAGGTACAGCTTCCTCTCCAACAAGGAAAACAGTAAGCAGTAAACAAACAAACACAGTAGTGGGACCCCCAAATCTCCCTCCAGATATCCAGCCTTTAAGCTGGCCATAAATGGGTCCATTTGTTTTGTTTAGCCAGCAGGTTAAACTAACAAACTGACTTTATTTTCCAATCTACACATTCAATGTGGATGTGTAAAACCTCCCCACTTTGTCATTGTATTCTGACAGCGGGGAGACTCCCCTTCCATCAAAATAAACACATTTTTACTGCAGCATATTGCTTGTGGCGCTGATTGAATGAAAATATACTGACAGGGCAATTGAACAGAAGTCAAGCGGTAGACCAACTTCTGTTCAACTACAGTGGCCACACATGGATCCGAATTCAGCCAGTCCCTGCTGAACTAGCCACATTTCGATCTATAGATGGCCAACTTAAAAGAAATGTATGGGTAAATGTTTAAAAAAACATTTAAAGTTACCTAGGTGGATGCAGCATTGGTCTGATGTTGCATCTGTCCCCGGCTGGCTCTGAACTAAGAACTGAGGGATCAAACACAGGAGCGCGGAGCTGGGAAGGGGAGGGAGCAGCTGGCTCCATCTTCCAGTAATGCAGCAGAGAGGCTGAGACAGCTGCTGGTTCAGGCATCTGGGCAAATTTAACCATATTGTTGGGATCTTTCCAGAGCCTAGACCAGCTCTGTGATGTCAGCCAATTCCATAGGAGAGGTAGGGCCAAAATAGCTTTGGCTATACCTCTCCTTTAGTACTAAATGCACAGAAAGTGCACTACTATTTTTTAGGTGGAGTTTAAAACAAAATGTAAATCTTTTAGGGCATTGTTTGAATCCATAGCGGAGAAGGATCTGGGGGTTTTGGTAGATCATAAGCTCGATAATAGCATGCAATGCCAAGCTGCGGTTTCCAAAGCGAGCTAAATTCTTTCCTGTATTAAGAGAGGTATGGACTCCAGAGAGAGAAATATAAATTTTCCCCTGTACAAATCAATAGTAAGACCTCATCTGGAATATGCAGTTCAGTTTTAGGCACCAGTTCTCAAAAAGGATATCGGGCAACTGGAGAAAGTGCAGAGAAGGGCAACTAAACTGATAAGAGGCATGGAGGAACTCAGCTATGAGGAAAGATTAGAGGAATTGAATTTATTCACTCTTGAGAAGAGGAGATTAAGGGGGGATATGATCACCATGTACAAATATATAAGGGGTCCATATAGTGAACTTGGTGTTGAGTTATTCACTTTACAGTCAACAAAGAGGACAAGGGGACACTCTTTACGTCTAGAGGAAAAGAGATTTCCTCTCCAAATACGGAAAGGTTTCTTCACAGTAAGAGCTGTGAAAATGTAGAATAGACTCCCTGCAGAGGTGGTTCTGGTCTGCTCAGTGGATTGCTTTAAGAAGGGCCTGGATTATTTCCTAAGTGTACATAATATAACTGGGTACTAACATTTATAGGTAAAGTTGATGCGGGGAAAATCCGATTGCCTCTCGGGGGATCAGAAAGGAATTTTTTCCCTTGCTTTAGCAAATTGGATCATGCTCCGCTGGGTTTTTTGCCTTCCTCTGGATCAACTGTCGGTATAGAATTGGGTATATGGGATTGTATGATATTATTATTATTATTATTATTTTTGTGGTTGAACTAGATGGACTTGTGTCTTTTTTTCAACCTGACTATGTTACTATGTAACTGTTTAGATGTCAGAAGTGACAGTCTCTTTATTTCTATACCCAGAAGTTCTCTTTAAGAATATTTTTCATTTATCCCATTTATTGGGAGAAGCTTCCTACCGACATTCCTTCTGAGCTTTCATACTGATGCTGGGCCTTCATCCAGTCATATGTGATCATTTGATATGTATGAATCTCTGATGATTGGATGCAGCAGCCCCAACCACACTCAGCTATGCTTTTTCCATGTTAATGATTTTGGAATAAATTATACGGCTCTCTGCAGGGAATGAAACCGTAACCGCCTTTCGAGATGATAATAATCTGAACTATAATTGTCTTTGAGAAAGTGCCTTAGATGTATGATTCAGCAAATCATCGCTGATAAGGTTTGGAAACACAATATATTTCTCTAACAGTCTGTACATAACATTCAATATCCTACAGTCTATAACAACTGAAAAAGTAACACATTAACTCTTTAAAAGAGAAGTATGGCTTTAAAAAAAAAAATAAACACACATATTAAAGCGGAGGTCCACCCTAAAGTGGACCTTCCGCTCATTGGAATCCTCCCCCCCTCCGGCGCCACAATTGGAACCTTTCAGGGGGGAGGGGGGTGCAGGTACCTGTACAGTATAGGTATCTGCACCCAGTTCCGGCATAGCTATCTGCGGAAAGGGGCGTAGATTACGCCCCTTTCCGAAAGTCCCCCGCTGCCTGCTGGGAAACACACGGATCCCAGAGGCAGCGGGACCATCCTTATTGCGCAGCGCGAATCGCGCATGCGCAGTAGGGAACCGGGGAAATGAAGCCGAAAGGCTTCACTTCCTGATTCCCATACCCAAGATGGTGGCGGCAGTACCCGAGAGACGATCGAGAGATCGGCTTCGGGTGTCGACATCGCGGGCGCGCTGGGCGGGTAAGTGTCCTTATTTTAAAAGTCAGCAGCTGCAGTATTTGTAGCTGCTGGCTTTTAAAAAAAAAATGGCAGAACTCCCGGCGGACTCCCGCTTTAACCTAGATGCAGCACCGATCCCAGCTGCAGCTGCCCCTTCGCAGCCTCTAAGACCAAGAACGGTGTGATAAAACACCACTGCTCACTCAGCTCTCTGTCTTCAGCCTGCAGAAAGTTGGTGACTATCAGTTACTGGTCCTTTGTTCTCCCCCCCCCAGAACTCACTGGAGTGCTGGGCTGTGTAGGGAGCGAGAGCAGCTGGCTCAGGCTCTCAGTGGCTTGCTGAAAGCCTTAGTGAGCAGCCGGTCCAGACTTTGGGAAAGATTCCGACTCTTCTAGCTGCCGTTCCAGGCATCTGGGTGGATCTCGGCTTTGAAGTCAAAATCTTTCCCAAGCATGGACCGGCTGAGTAACATCAGCCGACAGTATGCTTTAGCCTGCTGATGGCTGAAAACGGGTCACAGGATCGTAGCACTCCTGTGATCCATAGGAAAAGTATAGCCAAAATAGCATTGCCAATACTTCTCTTAAATATACCAATACATCTTTGTAAATATAACAACTGGCCTCTATCTTTGAGAGCTGTCATTACATCTTGCCTATCTGCAGTCTGCACTGATTAACCAGCAGTGCAGAGAGCAGACACCTGTTTGATTTAATGACATCTGTGCCAGAAGTCATGAATGATGAATTATGCACAGCATTACAATGGGAAAGCAGATCTCAAACCTCAACATTTTGGTTGTTGTCTTTAGACTGTATACACTTTAATTCCATATGTAATGTTTCACAATACATTCAGAGATGTCATCCTGGGGTGACAGTTGATAACAACATTTTTTAACACTTTTAACATGGAGGAACCCTTGACATAAAGTTCTGGTTTTAGGAAACCCTTGCTAATGCCACGTACACATGACCGGACTTTTTGACAGCAAAGGTCTGACGGAATGAGTCAGTCGGACAATTCGATCGTGTGTGGGCTCCATCAGACCTTTGCTTGCCAAAAATCTGGCGGACTTTAGAAATAGAACATGTTTTAAGTTTTCCTACCGGAACTCCGCCGGACCGAGAAATCCGTTCGTGTGTATGCTAGTCCGATGGACAAAAACTGACGCTAGGGCAGCTATTGGCTACTGGCTATGAACTTCCTTATTCCTTATTCTAGTCCGGTCGTACGTCATCACGTTTGAATCCGTCGGACTTTGGTGTGATTGTGTGTGGCCAAGTCCGCTTATTCAGAAAGTCCGCCAGAACTCCTCGGGAAGACTGTCGGACCTAGTCCGTCGAAAATTCCGGTCGCGCGTACGCGGCATAAGTGTTAAATCTAAAGCTTTACAGTACATCAGCATTATGCATTAGCATTATGAAAGGAAGAATGTTTCCTACAATTGTGGTCAGTAGGAAGAAGTCCCCCCCTACTAGGGATGAGCCGAACACCCCCCGGTTCGGTTCGTACCAGAACTTTCGAATGGACCCCACGTTCGTTACGAACGTTAGAACCCCATTGAAGTCTATGGGACTCGAACGTTCGAAATGGAAAGTGCTAATTTTAACGGCTAATATGCAAGATACTGTCCTAAAAAGGGTTTGGGGACCTGCCTCCTGCCCCAGGGGACATGGGTCAATGCCTAAAATGTTTTTAAAAATGGCCGTTTTGGCGGGAGCACTGATTTTACTGACAATGAAAGTGGAAAAAAAAGTGAAATATTCCTTTAAATATGGTGCCTGGGGGGTGTCTGTAGTATGCCTGTGAAGTGCCACGTGTTTCCCGTGTTTAGAACAGTCCCTGCACAAAATTACATTAAACGGAAATAACACCATTTAAAACTGCTTGCGCTTTTAATGTTATATCTGGTTCCTGCAATATGGTTGAAAATCATTGAGAAAAATGGCATGGGTAGCCCTCCCTGCCCATTACCAGCCTATTTGGGTCTTATACGCATATTAAGGGGAACCCTGTACCCATATTAAAAAAAGGAAATGCGTGTGGCCCCCAGGCCCTATATACTCAGAACAGCAGTATACAGGCGGTGCAAACAAGACAGGGACTGTGTAGGTTTGTTGTGTTAAGTTGAATCTGTTTGTAATTTTCAACTGGTACATTTTTAAAGTGTAGCTCCAGTCAAAAAAACTATTTTTAAGCTTTTTGGAAAACATAGGGAAGGGTTATCACCCCTGTATAATTTGTTTTGTCGTCCATCTTTTTTCATCTCACTTGCTGCTGTCTCCTTGCGTTTGCAAGTAGGAGATGTTTGTAAGTTGGATGTTTGAAAGTAGGGGCCTGCCCTATATGCTCTGCAGAAATGGCGGAACAAGGTGTTGGTTTTGCCACAACATTGTAAGCCCTGAAAGTGACTCTTGGTGGGCGCTGGAGCGCCCTGCTGTGAACGATTATATCAAGAATTGTAATTACATGCCATTGTTGAACAGTGGTAGAAAAATTGACCTTTGGTGGTTGTGGTGCTGGTGCCACAACACTATAAGTCCTCACCGTTACTCTGGGTGGGCACAGGAAGGGGCCCTCCTGTGAAATATTATATCAAGAATTGTAATTACATGTCCCTGTTAAACAGGGGCAGAAAAATTTGGCCTTAGGCACTGCTGCTGGTGCCACCACACTGCAACCTCTTCCATATACTCTAGTTTTTTTGCTGGAATTAGCCCTGCTGCAAAGCATTGCATCAAAAATTGTACTTAAACGCCCCTGTTAAACAGGGGAAGAAAAATTGGGCCTTAGGCTGAGGTGAATATTGCGGTGTATACTGCGGTCAGGGCACGCAGACAATAACCAGAAAACAGCAGAGATAAAGGGGTATATACAGATGTATACTGTGCTGTGCTGGAGGCACACACAACTTCCAATAACTCCTGCAGATGGCAAGTGGGCTCAAATAGAGAAGAGCTATGTAGGTGGATTATAGCGGTATGTACTGGGTACAGAGCACGCAGACAGCACGCACAAGCTCCTAACACTACTGACTGCAAGCTCTATTATTAAAGATAGATCACTAGCTATATAGGTGAGGTGAATATAGTGGTGTATACTGCGGTCAGGGCACAGACAATAACCACTACACAAGAGCAAGATAGGAAATCAGCCAAAAACGATCGGTGTGTACTGTGTTGAAGGTACACAGAACACCCACTGCTTCAGATGCCAACACACTACACGAGGCCGCCTCAATGGCGGCCTTATATAGTGTGGGGCGTGCACTACACAGCCTGAACTATGATTGGCCACAGGCATCCTGCCTGTGGCCAATCATGGCTCTCCTCGCTGCTGGCGCTGCGATTGGCCAAGCATGCGGGGTCACAGTGCATGCTTGGCCAATCATGAGCCAGCAATGCACTGCGCCATCGCAGTGCATTGTGGGCCGTGAGCGCCACACGAATTTTGACGCGAACGGACCAGGAGTTCGGATTTCGCCGAACGGACGAACAGCCAATGTTCGAGTCGAACGTACGTTCGACTCGAACACGAAGCTCATCCCTACCCCCTACAGATACCTAAAAGATCATTGGTATCAGTGGTTAACTTTTTGACAGTCAGTTTATTGTCCGAGGAGTGATGCTTTGAACTTTCCTGAGAAAAGCTTGTTTATAGCATAACTTCCAACTTTAGAACTTGAGAATGAGGGACACTTCAAGGAGACAGTGACCTGCGGCATCCATAGAGCAGCAAAAGTGTGTGTGACCAAACTGGTAACAGTGGGATGGGCTTAAATTCTGCGCTAGAGCCAACACTAACCCTACAGGATAGAGTTACCCCAATGTTAGCCCCAGCCCTAATTCTAACCCTGGCACTAGAGCCAACCCTCAACAGGAAAGACTAGTCCCAGTGGTAACACTAATCTTAACCCTGAGCCCAGAGTTAACCCTAACCCTATAGGAAACAGCAACCCTAAGAGCTAAGCCTACTGTTACAGTAATCAAAAACCCTAATGGTAACCTTAGACTTAACTATGCCCCTTGGGACTCCTATGAAGGTTTACACCCAATAAGGAGAGGTGATTTTACCCAAGATACTTGAAGTTTTAAACTTGTCCTTTAAATCAGGACAGCTACCTATAACCATGACAAGGGCAAACATCATACTACTACTTAAACCTGGAAAGGAACCGGTAGATCCAAGCTCTTATAGGTCTATCCCGTTACTGCAAAGTGACGTAAAAATACTAGCCAAGGTCCTGGCCATAAGGGTTAATAAGGTCATTTTGTCCATCATCCACCCAGACCAGGCAGGAGGTTTCATGTCACGAAAATGTCCACTGCGACCAACCGCAGAAGACTCTATCTGAACATACAGACCCCATCAGATATGGCCGGCCATAGGGCACTGTTGTCTCTTGATGCCAAGAGGGCATTCAACAGTGTCGGCTGGCAGTATCTATGGGCTGTACTAGCTAAGTTTGGGGTTGGGTCCAGATTTATTGCATGGGTGAGGCTACTATATGACACGCCACAGGCTGCCATACGCATGTCAGACAGAATGTCACATGCCTTTGCACTGAGCAGGGGGACTAGGCAGGGATGTCCCCTGTCTCCCCTGCTCTTTGCACTGGCCATTAAGCCCCTTGCAGCACAGGTGAGGAATTGTTCACAGATCAAGGGATTTCGCTACAGTGAATTGCATGAGAAAATAATGCTGTACACCGACAATATGCTCCTCTTTTTAGAGGACATGAACAATTCATTGTGTCATGTAATGTCCCTTATTGCGGATTTTGGCCATTATTCAGGCCTTACCATCAATTGGTCCAAATCTGCACTGATGTTTCTGGATGGAACCCCTGGGCTGGGCGCAGGGATTTCCTGTCCTGTACCCATAGTGACTTAATTTAAATACTTAGGCATATACATCTCTCCTAAACTGAGTCTTGTAGACTGAATATATACCCCCTATTGCCTCTCTTTAGAGACCAAATAAATACATAGAACAAACTTAAAATGTCCCTGGCAGGAAAGACTAATCTTGTCAAGATGATTTTAATGCCCCAGTTCTTGTACATGCTACACAACATGCCAGTGGTTACTCCACTGAAAATAGAGAGGTCAACTCCTTATTCAGGCTATTATTATGGCATACTAACCCCCCCAGGATTAAATTAGAGCAGCTGCAGTATCCAAAGGAGGGGTCTTGCGCTCCCCAACCCTTGGATATATTTCTTGGGTGCACAGTTTGAGCACTTGATAGGAGCTATGGCTTCTGCAAGCTTGTCAGCTAAACTTATGCTGATAGGCACAGGGGCAGAGTCGGTACCAGAGGGCTTAGACGCTCAGATGTTTCAACGGCATAACAAACAAATGCCCACCTACACACTCCTTCAGAAGGTGTGGAACAAGGCTAAGCAATTACAACACATAACAGGATATACAGCGTACAGCCTACTATGGGGGAAACAAAACATATACAGAATTGGCCAAAATCCAACAGGGACCAAGGTGGCACCCCATGGGAGTAACCCACTTAAGGCATGCTTTCCACAATGGGAACCTGCTTTCTTTCACAGACCTACAATCTAAATATGCATTAGCATCCAACATGCTGTTCTATTACCTACAACTAAAGCATGCTGTCAAGGGAGACACAGTCACCTACTCCTGTTTTTCATATATTGCAAGACGCATCAGACACAAAAGGTATAATATCTCAATGTTACCATATGTTGTTATCATCATTTCTGGAGGGACACTCCATGAAAGCAGCGACGCAATGGGAAGCAGATTTGGGCACCATCACAGGGGAACAGTGGGAGGAGGCCCTGCAAGCAGTTAATACCTGCTCGTTAAATGTATCACAAAAGATATCCCAATTATATATACTACTGAGAGTACATTATACCCCAGTAAAGCTTCACAAACTGGGCAAGGTGCCTGACCCGATGTGTGCCAAGGGTAGAGAATTGCTTGGGGACCTGATTCATCTGGGGCTTGCTAATCTGACAGAAGTTTGCTGCTTTTAAAATTCAACATCTAATAGTCAGACGGAGTTGTAAGTAATGTATTTCACTATATACTAACTTTAATGTTATAAATACGTCTAAAATGCAAAACTCCGGTGGGTGTAACAACATGTCCGCTTTACCCCTTCTTAGTGTATCCTTACTGTGGACGAGTGTGGGGTGTAGCAAGATGGCGGCAAGGGAACGTCACTTCCATAGAAAATTGCGATGGGCCGCTGAATATGCCGTTACATCGGCTCTCGGGTCCTCTTGCAGTC
This sequence comes from Lithobates pipiens, assembly GCF_037356315.1. NCBI lineage: Eukaryota > Metazoa > Chordata > Amphibia > Anura > Ranidae > Lithobates > Lithobates pipiens. The sequence continues at coordinate 221,647,353 of NW_027507686.1, read as the reverse complement.
CCGAGCAGAGCCAAGAGTAGCCGAGTGTACACAGCTCACAGTCACTCCCAGTCCCTGTGTTATGTCCATCAGAGGGCGGGACTGGGCGTGACTGAGCGGAGTCGAGCCAAGTACACTCGGCTATGTATATTGGACGGGGCCCATGGGCTTGAGCCCAGTCAAGCTCAATGGTAAGTCCAGCCCTGGATGTGGGTCCTGGCTACACTTAATTAGGTGTTTCAGACCAACGTTCCTCTTCATCCACTAAGCTGTCTCCTGGGGGTAGTGGAGGGGGCGATCCCGGAGGAGGTGATGAAGATGACTTTCGCAAGAGTGATGTTTCAAGCTAGGAAAACAATTCTTATGAGCTGGAAATCGGTCGAGCCATGGAAGGTTACAACATGGATTCAACACATGGGAAACACCCTTATTGTGGAAAAGAACATATATCAACATAGGGGTAATCTTGGGAAATTTGTTAGGCTATGGGATGAATGGCTTGATACGTCAGGAATCAGTCCCAAGGAACTAGTACAGATGAGATTGCTGAGGAGCTTATAGAAAAAGGTATTTGGGGACACACCTGGATGGTTATTGGAATACATGTCAGGGTAATGGCAGGGATACAGGAGATGTTGACTCAATGGCAGGGGTTTGAAATGTTATACCAGACGAAGAATCTAATAGTGTATGCGTGATGTTATATTGATTAGTAGGTATATATATATTGTAAGATGTAAAGAAGGACTGTATGTCGAACAGTTCAATGACCAAAGTACACTGTGATTCATGTATGATTCCAATGTTTGTTTTCTGAGCAATAAAAAACATTTGATTAAAAAGAAAAAAAAATCTGCCCCTGGTGCTGACCCTAACCCTAAAGGAAAAAGTAACTGTAATCTTAAAGCGGTAGTAAACCCTGCTTGGTCATTGTTACTTACAGGTAAGCCTATAATAAGGCTTACCTGTAGGTAAAATGAAAATATAGTGTTACCCTGGACACAGCCAGATACTTTGCCGGACCTTCAAGTGGTTGTAAACCCTTACAACACACTTTGACCTACAGGTAAGCTTAGATTAAGGCTTACCTGTAGGTCCAAGAAATATCTCCTATACAGTTTAGGAGATATTTGCTGAAAGACAGGCACCGCTGTCTACGGCGCATGAGGCGCAGACAGCGGCGCGCAGGCGCACTGAGCGCGGCACCGTCAACGACGAAGATGCCGTGCGTGGCGGCTCCCGTGCGCATGCACGGGAGTGACGTCATCACGGCTTCGCCGAATGACAGCGGGCGGAGCGGCGAGACCCACCGAGAAGATGGATGCGCCGGACTACAGGGGACAGCGGTGAGATTGCTGGCTCCTGTGTCAGGTAAGTGACACATAATGGATTACTATGCGATGCATAGTAATCCATTATGCTTTGCCTTTGCAGGGAATGAAAGAGGAAGTAAAGTCATCAGGGTTTACTTCCTCTTTCAGAGCTTCTTACCAGAACCACCTCTAAGTGAAAATGTCCAAATTGGGCCCAATTAGACATTTTTCCTCCCCTCCCAAGGTCTCAGGTGTGAATGGGGAGCGGGTGTGTTAAATTTGGTGTTATATCTCTACTGTTTACTGGATGTTCAACATGGCAACTCATAGCAAAGAACTCTCTAAGGATCTGAAAAAAAAAATTGTTGTTCTACACAAAGAGGGCCTAGGCTATATGAAGATTGCCGAGACCCTGAAACTGAGCTGCAGCACGGTGGCCAAGACCATACAATGGTTTAACAGGACAGGTTCCACTCCGAACAAGCCTTACTATGGTCGGCCAAAGAAGTTGAAAGCACATGCTCATCGTAATATACAGAGGTTATCATTGAGAAATAGATGTATGAGTGCTGCCAGCATTGCTGCAGAGGTTGAAGGGGCCTGTCAGTGTTCAGACCATACGCTGCACACTGAACCAAATTGTTCAGCATGGCTGTCGTCCCAGAAGGAAGCCTCTTCTAAAGATGATGCAAAAGAAAGCTCACAAATAGTTTGCTGAAGACAAGCAGACTAAGGACATGGATTACTGGAACCATGTCCTGTCGTCTGATGAGACCTATGCCGCATACACACGACGGACTTTCCAGCAGACCAGGTCTTCCCAACGGACTTTCGGTGGAGTTCTGACTGACTTTCCGAACGAACAAATGGACTAAATCCGTTCGAAAGTCATTTTGAACATGATGACGTAAGACGGGACTAAAAAATGAAGTTCAATAGCCAGTAGCAAATAGCTTCCCTTGCGTCGTATTTGGTCCATCGGACCAGCAAACAGACAAACGGTTTTCCCGATAGGATTTGAGTCCATTGGACAGATTTGAAACATGTTCTATTTCTAGGTCCGGTCAGATTTTTAAAACGAAAAATGATCGGAATAGCCCACACACAATCAGATTGTCCAGTGTATGGATGGGTATGCAGAGTATGGATGGGTATGCAGAGTATGGACCGGTATGCAGAGTATGGATGGGTATGCAGAGTATGGACGGGTAATCAGAGTATGGATGGGTATGCAGAGTATGGACGGGTATGCAGAGTATGTAGAGTATGGATGGGTATGCACAGTATGGACGGGTATGGAGAGTATGGACGGGTATGCACAGTATGGATGGGTATGCAGAGTATATAGAGTATGGACGGGTATGCACAGTATGGATGGGTATGCAGAGTATGGAGAGTATGGACGGGTATGCACAGTATGGATGGGTATGCAGAGTATGGAGAGTATGGACGGGTATGCACAGTATGGATGGGTATGCAGAGTATGGAGAGTATGGACGGGTATGCACAGTATGGATGGGTATGCAGAGTATGGAGAGTATGGACGGGTATGCACAGTATGGATGGGTATGCAGTGTATGAATGGGTATTCAGAGTATGCAGAGTATGGCTGAGTATGCAGAGTACGGCTGAGTATGGCTGAGTATACAGAGTATGGATGGGTGAGCATGGATGGATGGATCTCTCACTAAGCAGAGCTGTGGGCACTACACATGCAGCCTACAGTGCTGCTGCCACCGATCTTTCCCCTCTCCGCTCACAGGGGAGGAACTGGAAATCACGCCAATTTGTTTACATGTGATCGTTACGTCATTTGATGAAGCGATCACGTGGTAAACGGCTGCGATTTTGAAAAAAATAAATATTCTGGGAATTTTTTTTTTTTTTTTTTTTTTTTTTTAAATATGGGAAAACAATTTTTTTGAAAAAAAAACAATTTTTTGGAAAAAAAACTATTTTTGGGGAAAAAAAATCCTTTTTGAGAAAAATCGTTTTAGAAAAAAAATAATTTTTGAAAAGATTTTTTGAAAAAAACAATGAAAAAATTTTTTTTGGAAAAAAAAAATGTTTTTTACATTTATTTAAAAAAAATGGGAAAAAAATTTTTTTTGGAAAAAAAAATAATCATTTTTGAAAAAAAATATCGTTTTTTTTTTTAAAAATCATTTTTGAGAAAAATCGTTTAAAAAAAAAAAAAAAAAAGTACCCAAACTGCAAGTATTATGACGTCACAGCCGTTGACGATAGCCGTTATAGATGACACTATATAAGCAGCCTCTGGGATCCTCCGGGCTCAGTGTTCACACACATCTCAGAGCAAGCAGCAGCACATAGTGTGGTTCTGCGAGTCTTTGCTGTAGTGAAATGCGATTTTGTTTTCAACGTTTAAATATTTGCTATAATATGACAGAAGAGAGGGGGAGAGATAGAGGAGAGGAAAAAATGAGGAAAAAAACAAAGACTTTTTTTGAGAAAGTCCGAGCTTGTCTAGGGCTGAGAAAGCCCCAGACACACAGAGAGCAGACACCGGAGACACCGGGAAACGGCCGGAAGAGCGATGAGAGCTCCAGAGCGGTAAGTACATATTAGATCAATACATTCATGGAGACTACATATTATATATAGTATACTTATGAGTTAAATGAAAATAGTTTTTTTTTTTTGTAAAATTATACTTTTCTTTGATCCGTTGGAAAGGCCGTTTAACTTGCCGCCCGCCCTATAGCAAAGGGACGGCGGTAAAGCGGTTTCAAAATCCTGACCGGGCGTCATAAGACGTCCTCAGGATTTTGAGCCGCTGCGCACCCCCGGGGGCACGCATCCCGGCGATCGTTGTTGCGGGGTGTCAGTCTGACCCCCGCAACTACGATCTGGGTAAAGAGTCTCCGTCCGTCGGAGACTCTACCACGTGATCAGCCGTGTCCAATCACGGCTGATCACAGTGTAAATAGGAAGAGCCGTTGATCGGCTTTTCCTCAGACACGAGTAGAGGAGAGCCGATCGGCTGCTCCTCTGACAGGGGAGTCTGTGCTGATTGATTATCAGCACAGCCCCCCCAGGATGCCCACACTGGACCACCAGGGATGTCCAGCATCAGGTAGCCCACCCTAGACCACCAGGGATGCCAGTCAGTGCCAAAAAATGGATGCCAATCAGTGCCCACAATGGGCATCACTGATTGGCATGCATTATTGTTTGGCACTGATTGGCATCCATCAGTACAATATAATGCCGCCTATCAGTGCCCATTTGTGCCACCTATCAGTGCCCATCCATGCTCATCTGCGCCGCCAATACATGCCCATCTGTGCCCGCCTATCCATGCCCATCCATGCGAATCCTTGCCAGCTATCAGTGCCAGTTTGTGCCACCTATCAGTGCCCATCCATGCTCATCTGTGCCACCTATCCATGCCCATCTGTGCCGCCTATCCATGCCCATCCATGCTCATATGCGCCGCCTATCCATGCCCATCTGTGCCGCCTAGCCATGCCCATCCATGCGAATCCTTGCCAGCTATCAGTGCCAATTTGTGCCACCTATCAGTGCCCATAAATGCCACCTCATCAGTGCCACTTCATTGGTGCCACCTCATCATGCCCATCAGTGCCGCCTTATCAGTGCCCGTCAGTGCAGCCCCATCAGTGAAGGAGAAAACTTATTTACAAAGTTTTGAAACAAACAAAAAAAAATGTTTTTTTCATAATTTTCAGTTTTTTTTTTTTCGTTTAGCAAAAAAATAAAAACCGTAGGAGGTGATCAAATACCACAAAAAGAAAACTCTATTTGTGGGAAAAAATATATAAAAATTTCATTTGGGTACAGTGTAGCATGACCGCGCAATTGTCATTCAATGTGCGACATCACTGAAAGCACAAAATTGGTCTGGGCAGGAAGGTGTTTAACCAGTTAACAACGGGCCCATAGCTAAATCACGTCCTCCCAGAATTCCGCTCTCACGCGCACTCGAGAGCATCCATGACTGCCGGGTCCTGTGGATCACGGTAAACGGACGCTCATCGTGGCTGTTTACCACGTGATCGCTCCGTCAAATGATGTTATGACACCGCTTCCTCCCTCCCCTCTCTGTACCGATCGGTACAATACTCTGCAATGCCCTGTCAATGCTCTGCAATGCCCTGGCAATACCCTGACAATAATCTGCGATGCCCTGCCAATACTCTGCCATAAATTGCCATACCCAGCAATACTCGGTGATACTCTGCAATACCCGGTGATACTCTGCAATACCCAGCCATACTCTGCAATACCCAGCCATACTCTGCCATACCCAGCCATACTCTGCCATACCCAGCCATACTCTGCCATACCCAGCCATACTCTGCCATACCCAGCCATACTCTGCCATACCCAGCCATACTCTGCCATACCCAGCCATACTCTGCCATACCCAGCCATACTCTGCCATACCCAGCCATACTCTGCCATACCCAGCCATACTCTGCCATACCCAGCCATACTCTGCCATACCCAGCCATACTCGGCCATGCTCAGCCATACTCGGCCATGCTCCGTGATACCCTGCAATACTCGGCCATGCTCAGCCATACTCGGTGGTACCCTGCAATACCCAGCCATACTCGGTGGTACCCTGCAATACTCGGCCATGCTCGGCCTCTGTATGTGGCCAGGCTGTGGAAGTCTCACATGTGGTATTGCCGTACTCAGGATGAGTAGGAGAATCTATTTTTGGGTGTCATTTTTGCTATGTACATGCTATATTAGAAATATATTGTATAAATGGACTTTGTGTTAAAAAAAAAATGCATTTTAACCACTTCCCGCCTGCCGGCTGTCATGTGACGTCCTTGACTTTTTGCGGGGATATCTGAATGATGGGTGTAGCTACAGGCATCATTTAGATATCTGATTTTTAAGCCGGCGATTCCCTACACCATAAGAACGATCATTGCGGCTGTTCCACTGCTTGATTGTTCTTACAGGAGGCGAGAGAGGATACCCCCCCACCGCCCTCTGGTGCTTCTACCGACTCGCGAATACAATCAAAGTCAGAATCGTTTTTTTTTTTTATTTGTTTTATTTCAGGCTTCCCAGCTTAGAGGTAAGATGTGGGGTCTTATTGACCCCATATATCACTGTAAAGAGGACCTGTCATGCCATATTCCTATTACAAGGGATGTTTACATTCCTTGTAATAGGAATAAAAGTGATCAAAAAATGTATTTTTGGGGAAAAAAAGTGTCAAACTAAAATAAATAAAGTAAAATGAACAATAAAAAAAAAAAAAAATGTAAGCGCCCCTGTCCCCGTGTGCTCGCATGCAGAAGTGAACGCATACGTAAGTGCCGCCCACATATGAAAACGGTGTTCAAATCACACGTGAGGTATCACTGCGAACATTAGAGCCAGAGTAATAATTTTGGCCCTAGACCTCCTCTGTAACTCAAAACATGTAACCAGTAAAAAAATTTAAAGCGTCGCCTATGGGGATTTTTAAAGAGGGATTCCACCAAAAAAAAAAAAAAATTAAAAGCCAGCAGCTATAAATACTACAGCTGCTGACTTTTAATAAATGGACACTCACCTGTCCCGGGTTCCAGCGATGCCGAGGCTGATCGATCGCTCGGCCCTCGGCTGCTGCCGCCACCATTCTAGGTGAGGGAATCAGGAAGTGAAGCGAATCGGCTTCCCGGTTCCCTACTGCGCATGCGCGAGTCGCGCAGCGCAATAGGAAATCTCCGCGCTGTCACTGGGACCCGTGTGTGTCCCAGCAGACAGCGCGGCAGGGCAGGAAATGGCGTAGACTCCCACGGGAGTCTATGCCCGGAAGTGGGTGTAAATACCTGTCTTTGACAGGTATCTCCACCCCCCTCCCCCCTGAAAGGTGTCAATTGTGACACCAGAGGGGGGGAGGGATCCGATCAGCGGAGGTTCCACTTTAGGGTGGAATCCCGCTTTAAGTAGCGAAGTTTGGCGCCATTCCACAAGTGTGTGCAACTTTGAAAGGTGACATGTTGGGTATCTATTTACTCGGCATAAATGGCATAAATTCATCTTTCATATTATGCAAAAACATTGGGCTAACTTGCATTGTTTTTTTTGTTTTTTTTAAAAGCACACAACTTTTTTTTTCCACCAAAAAGCGTTCGAAAAATTGCTGCGCAAATATCCTGATAGATAAAAAGTTACAACGACCGCCATTGTATTCTCTAGGGTCTTTGCTAAAAAAAACATATATAATGTTTTGGGGTTCTATCTAATTTTCTAGCAAATAAATGATGATTTTTACATGTAGTAGAGAAATGTCAGAATTAGCCTGGGTACTGGCTTAGTAAACAGGTTTATAATCAGGAAAAAACTGTATAGGAGAAGATCATTAAGTGTTTTTGCATAGCAAGACCACTTACTGTTATCTCACATATATATTATTATTATTAGTGGGACTGCTTCATTTATTCATTTTAATTTAGTTAAAAAAAGATTTTTGAAAAAAAAAACATTTTAAACCACTTGCCGCCCGCCCATTGTCAGATGACAGCGCCAAAGTGGTTTCAAAATCTTGACTGGACGTCATAGACCGTCCTCAGGATTTTGAGCTGCTGCGCGACCCCGGGGGTGCGCATCGCAGCGATCGTTGTTGCGGGGTGTCAGTCCTATCACGGCTGATCCCAGTGTAAATAGGCAGAGCCAGTGATCGGCTTTTCCTCACTTGCCTCACTCAGACGCGAGTAGAGGAGAGCCGATCGGCTGCTCCTCTGACAGGGGGGTCTGTGCTGATCGATTATCAGCGCAGCCCCCCCCCCCCCCCAAGAATGCCCACACTGGACCACCAGGGATGCCTAGCACCAGGGATGCCAGTCAGTGCCCACAATGGATGCCAACCATTGCCCACAATGGGCATCACTGATTGGCATGCATTATTGTTTGGCACTGATTGGCATCCATCAGTACAATACAATGCCACCTATCAGTGCCCATCCGTGCCACCTATCAGTGCCCATCTATGCCGCCTATCAGTGCCCATCTGTCCTGCCTATCCATTCCAATCCGTGCCGCCTATCCATTCCAATCCGTGCCGCCTATCCATTCCAATCCGTGCCGCCTATCCATTCCAATCCGTGCCGCCTATCCATTCCAATCCGTGCCGCCTATCCATTCCAATCCGTGCCGCCTATCCATTCCAATCCGTGCCGCCTATCCATTCCAATCCGTGCCAGCTATCCATGCCAATCTGTGCCAGCTATCCATGCCAATCTGTGCCAGCTATCCATGCCAATCTGTGCCAGCTATCCATGCCAATCTGTGCCAGCTATCCATGCCAATCTGTGCCAGCTATCCATGCCAATCTGTGCCAGCTATCCATGCCAATCCGTGCCAGCCATCGGTGCCAATTTGTGCCACCTATCAGTGTCCATCCGTGTTGCCCATCAGTGCAACCTATCAGTGTCCATCAATGCCACCTACCAGTCCCCATCAATGCCACCTCATCACTGCCACTTCATTGGTGCCACCTTATCAGTGCCCCACAGTGCCGCCCCACCAGTGCCCATCAAGGAAGGAGAAAACATACTTATTTACGTTTTGAAACTGAAACAAAACAAAAAACATTTTTTTTCAAAATTTTCAGTCTTATTTTATTTGTTTAGCAAAAAATTAAAACCGTAGAGGTGATCAAATACAACCAAAAGAAAGCTCTATTTGTGGGAAAAAAAATGATAAAAATGCCATTTGGGTACGGTGTAGCATGACTGCGCAATTGTCATTCAAAATGCGACATTGTTGAAAGCTCAAAATTGGTCTGGGCTGGAAGGTGTTTAAGTGCCTGGTATTGAGGTGGTTAAAAAAAAAAATATTTTTTGAAAAAAATGTTCAGCTTTCAGCAAATGATGGGACTTCAACTTTTTACTACTATTTCTACTTTTTAAAATATTAAGCTTTTTAACACTTTTCACAGTTACTCAAGCCACTCCACCCAGTTACTCCGCTCACTCCAGTAGGTGGAGGCACGAACACTTCACACAATTTCCCCAGAAATTTTAGCTTTTCTAGTTTATTATGCAATAAAATGGGGTAAAGGATGTGATGGAACCACAAAAAAGGTGCTCTAGCCTGCTGTGTCTGGGATTAATACCTATCAGCATTGAAAAGCATGTACGAAAGAGAAGGTTATTTTCAACTGATTGCCCTGACATTTGAAAATTAGTCATCTGACCAACTTTCAAATCTCATTGTACTCATCTTAAAATGATCAATTATATTAACATAGGAATTCTTTCTTTTCCTGATCTGTTAGCATTGCAAGTTCAGTATATATTATCATTAGCGTTAGAGCTAACATTATTATATTTGTTATGGATAAAGTCAGCACTTAGGGTCTGTGTTTTTTGGTAGAAGAACAGGTCCAGGATATAAAAAGTAGTTCTCCAAACCATCAGGAACCATTGCAGATTCATTGCAACCTTAGAGTGGTAGTAAAGTCAAAATGTTAAAATCCACTGACAGGCAGGGTCTCTAGACCTAGAGGTCTGTTCAAATGGCTGAAGATATGAAATCCGTAAGGAGGAGCGAGTGAAGATAGAAGCGCTGGGGAAGCCGTGACGTTGCGGCGTTGGAGGGCTCCATTTCCAGACAAATCTGTCATGATGTGCTAGTATGCAATGCATACTAGTGCATTATGATATAAACCTGCAAGGGGACACTTTTTTTTTTTTTTTTTACTTTGTCCCTGAGACTTTACTACCTCTTTAAAAATCCCCAAAATTACAATAAATTTGTCTTTACTATTGACTCCAATGCATTAAACTGAAAAGGCGACATCCAGTGAAATTTACTAAATTTACGCTGAAGGAAAATCTCCCAACTTTATCTGATCATCCTTCTTGTAATAGCAGTTGCCTGAGAGGTAACCTAATCCAGAGGAGTCTACTTATAAAGTGACTGGCCACAAGTATGCAGATGGAGAATTTTGACTTCAGTTGCTGCTGCATGCTTGTCCACTTCAGTGACTGAGAAGGAAAGTCAGGCACCTAGCATGTTCAGAAGGAGGTCAGCATTGGCATTCTCTTAAAGGCATCAGAAGGGGATAACCCCTCTTCTAGCATAGTTTGCTAAAGTTTGTCTTTTCAGCTAAAATGCATGGCCTTTGTGGTTTTATTAATTCTCTAAGTGTTGAAATTATCTTTATCCTTCTGCACTTTTCATGTGTGTACATTCTTCTATTGAAAACAACAAAATACAGTTATATTTATATAAAATGCCTAATAAAAAATCTTTGTATTTTTGTAAAAATAGACGAGAGCTCCAAAAGACAGAATTAAAAGCCACGTGGATAATCCAGAGGAAGATCATGATAAAAAGCTACCAATGAACAATGAAAAGAGCTGCAAAGCTTTCTGGAGAGAAATCGGATCTCTTAAAAGACGAAGGAGATCTAGGGTGCAGAGAGCAGCTCCTGAGATCCCGAAAGTGGAGACGGATGAGACTAAGACGGCAAAGCCAGGTTTCAGAGCTAAAGCTGGTACTTTTCTAAAGAGGAACAAGAAGCCTAAGAAGAAGTCAGCAGCTCTTGAGATCGCCAAAGAGGAGAAAGCTGAAACAAAGACAACGAAAAAAGGTTTCAGAGCTAAAGTTGGCGCTCTTCTAAAGAGGAAAAAGAAGACTAAAGTAAATTCATTAGCTCCAGAGATCGCCAAAGAGGAGGAGAAAGCTGAAACAAAGACAGCGAAAGAAGGTTTCAGAGCTAAAGCTAGCACTTTTCTAACAAGGATCAAGAAGCCTAAGGTGAAGTCAGTAGCTCCTGAGATCGCCAAAGAGGAGGAGAAGTTTGAAACAAAGGCAGAGAAACAGGACTTTGTTTCTCAACGTGTCCCCATGACATTAGAACAATTTGACTTCCATAGTGTACTTGGAAAGGGGGGTTTTGGCAGCGTCTTTCTGGCAACCGATCACATTCTAAAAGAACACACTGCAGTTAAAATATCCAAGAAGAAATATATTTTAGAGCAATGGTGTTTTGAGGAAATGATGGTGGAGCAGAGTCTCCTCCAGCTAGCCAACATATGCCCATTCCTGATACGTGGGTATGCAGCATTCCAAACAGATCGCTATGTGTGTTTTGTGATGGAGCTGGCAAGAGGGACACTGTATGAGCTGATTTACCGCCACAAACGTCTGGAAGCTGAAGTGGTGAGGTTTATTGCTGCAGAACTGGTGTGTGGCCTCCGGTTCTTACTGTCCTTTGGGATTATCCATCGAGACTTGAAACCTGAAAATATTTTATTGACTAGTGATGGCCATGTGAAGATTGCGGATTTTGGCCTCAGCGTAAAGAGCGTGTTTGGGCATACTAAAGTTCATGGACTGGTGGGGACAACTGGGTATATAGCACCTGAGATGCTAAAAAGTGATTTTTACGATCAGAGTGCGGACTGGTTTGCCCTTGGAATTATTTTGTATGAGATGCTGACTAGAAAGCAACCTTTTCTACAATGTATATTAATAACTGACATATTAACCATCAAAAGGGAGCCAAACTACAAGGGCCTTGGTCCAGAAGAAGTCAGCCTTTTAAAGGGATTGCTGTGTAAGGACCCATATAAGCGATTAGGGGTCTATGGTGACATAAAGAGTCACAAATACTTTGAATGTATTCAATGGAGAGAGCTGGAGACTGGCAGGATGCCCTCTCCCATTAAACTCTCTAAAGACAAAATAGATTCCTGTTTGAAGAAAAAGAAGGTCCTCAACAACAAAGCCCCCAAGAAACCTCTCAACAGTGAGGAACAGTTGGAATTTAAGGACTTTGGCTTTGTCTGTCCCGCTTGGGCTGCTCATTACTGCATTCCAGCATTCAGCCAGGAACATTTTGAAAAGAGCTGAAAAACTTTCTGAAATCAGATCTCTTAAAGGACCAAGTGGGTTTAGTTGGCGCTCTTCTAAAGAGGAACAAGAAGCCTAAAGGAAATTCATTAGCTCCAGAGATCGCCAAAGAGGAGAAAGCTGAAACAAAGATAGTGAAAGGAGGTTTCAGAGCTAAAGCTGGCACTTTTCTAACAAGGAACAAGAAGCCTAAGGTGAAGTCAGTAGCTCCTGAGATCACCAAAGAGAAGAAGTTTGAAACAAAGGCAGAGAAACAGGGCTTTGTTTCTGAACCTGTCCCTATGACGTTAGAACAAGACCCTGCTAATCCGCTAGGGACACAGATGTGAGGAGGACCCTGCTGCTCCACTGGGGACACAGATGTAAGGAGGGGCTACGCTGGGGACACAGATGTAAGGAGGGGCTCCGCTAGGAAACAGAGATGTAAGGAGGGGCTCCGCTGGGGACACAGATGTAAGGAGGGGCTCCGCTGGGGACACAGATGTAAGGAGGGGCTCCGCTGGGGACACAGATGTAAGGAGGGGCTCCGCTGGGGACACAGATGTGAGGAGGGGCTCCGCTGGGGACACAGATGTGAGGAGGGGCTCCGCTGGGGACACAGATGTGAGGAGGGGCTCCGCTGGGGACACAGATGTGAGGAGGGGCTCCGCTGGGGACACAGATGTGAGGAGGGGCTCCGCTGGGGACACAGATGTGAGGAGGGGCTCCGCTGGGGACACAGATGTGAGGAGGGGCTCCGCTGGGGACACAGATGTGAGGAGGGGCTCCGCTGGGGACACAGATGTGAGGACGGACTCCGCTGGGCACACAGATGTGAGGACGGACTCCGCTGGGCACACAGATGTGAGGACGGACTCCGCTGGGCACACAGATGTGAGGACGGACTCCGCTGGGCACACAGATGTGAGGACGGACTCCGCTGGGCACACAGATGTGAGGACGGACTCCGCTGGGCACACAGATGTGAGGACGGACTCCGCTGGGCACACAGATGTGAGGACGGACTCCGCTGGGCACACAGATGTGAGGACGGACTCCGCTGGGCACACAGATGTGAGGACGGACTCCGCTGGGCACACAGATGTGAGGACGGACTCCGCTGGGCACACAGATGTGAGGACGGACTCCACTAGGCACACAGATGTGAGGACGGACTCCGCTGGGAACACAGATGTATGGAGGGGCTCCGCTGGAGATACAGATGTATGGAGGCGCTCCGCTGGAGATACAGATGTATGGAGGCGCTCCGCTGGGGACACAGATGTAAGGATGGACTCCGCTGGGGACGCAGATGTATGGAGGGGCTCCGCTGATGGGGACACCGATGTAAGAAGGAACTCCGCTGACAGGGACAACGATGTAAGGAGAGACTAAGCTGACAGGGACACAGATGTAAGGAGAGACTCTGCTGAGAGGGACACAGATGTAAGGAGAGACTCTGCTGAGAGGGACACAGATGTAAGGAGAGACTCTGCTGAGAGGGACACAGATGTAAGGAGGGACTCTGCTGAGAGGGACACAGATGTAAGGAGGGACTCTGCTGAGAGGGACACAGATGTAAGGAGGGACTCTGCTGAGAGGGACACAGATGTAAGGAGGGACTCTGCTGAGAGGGACACAGATGTAAGGAGGGACTCTGCTGAGAGGGACACAGATGTAAGGAGGGACTCTGCTGAGAGGGACACAGATGTAAGGAGGGACTCTGCTGAGAGGGACACAGATGTAAGGAGGGACTCTGCTGAGAGGGACACAGATGTAAGGAGGGACTCTGCTGAGAGGGACACAGATGTAAGGAGGGACTCTGCTGGGGGCACCTGATGTGAGGAGGGACTCTGCTGGGGGCATCTGATGTAAGGAGGGACTCTGCTGGGGACACAGATGTATGGAGGGGCTCCGCTGGGGACACAGAAGTGCAGAGATCAGGGCTCCCCTATTTACAGAGTGCAAGGTTTAAGTGTGCGATATGTACAGAGTGCAGGGTTTAGGGGTGCGCTATGTACAGAGTATAGGGTTTAGTGGTGCATTATGTACAGAGTGTAGGGTTTAGTGGTGCATTATGTACAGAGTGTAGGGATTAGAGGTGCACTATGTACAGAGTGCAGAGTTTAGGGGTGAGCTGTGTACAGAGTGCAGGCTTGCATTGAGCCTGCTGCTGCTAACGGCGATATGCCGTTAGTGTCGGCTACCGTGCGCATGTGCGGGAGTGACGTCATTGCGGCTCCGACCAATCACAGCGCCGGAGCCACGATACCTGGAAAGAAGATGGACGCTCTGTGGAAGAGGGGGCAGCGGTGATATCGCTGGCTCCTGTGTCAGGTAAGTGACACATAATGGGCTACTAAGAAATCCTTCGTGCCATCTCGTGCATGCTGGCGGCATGCACGTGCGCCGGTCAGGGCCCCCGTGAGTCCGGTTGCGTGTCCTCTATCGCCGCGGGTTTACCCGCGATCCTCTCACGGGGAGGCTGAATGGGGAGATGCAGAAGTAAACAGCATCTCCCAGTTCCGCCTAGCAACAAGTGACACTGATCTCTGCTCCCTGTAATTGGAGCAGAGATCAGTTTTCACTAACAGGGCAGCACAGTGGTGTAGTGGTTAGCACTTTCACCTAGCAGCAATAGGGTTGCTGGTTCAAATCCCGACCACGACACTATCTGCCTGGAGTTTGCATGTTCTCCCTGTGCCTGCGTGGGTTTCCTCCGGGTACTCCGGTTTCCTCCCACACTCCAAAGACATGCTGGTAGGTTAATTAGACCCTGTCCAAAAAAATTGGCCATGATAGGTGTATGTGTATGTCAATGTTGTAAGTGTGTCGGGACTCTACAGGTTAAAGGACCACATAAATAGCTGCAGATGGACACCAGTGGCAAGAAAAATCGCCCTGAAGCGATTCAGTTCGTATAAGTAGCGCTATACAAGTCATTCATTCATTCATTCATTCACGCCCCCCACAGTTAGGAACACGCCCCTAGGATTCTTGTATGGATTTTAAAGGGAACTCCATGCCATTTTTTGCTACTAAAAATTTTGAATGAAATTAGACTTGATCTAAGAAGTATCCGATCAGGAAGGATTTTTTTTCCTTATTACAGCAAGTTTTATCATGCTTTAAAAAGGTTTTTTTTGCCTTCCTCAGGATCAACTGTGAGTTTAGGGCTTTAACCACTTCAGCTCCGGACCAATAAACACCTTAAGGACCAGAGGTCTTTTTGCAATTTCGCACTGCGCTGCTTTAACTGGTAATTGCGCGGTCATGCAATATTGCACCCAAACGAAATTTGCGTCCTTTTCTTCCCACAAATAGAGCTTTCTTTTGATGGTATTTGATTGCCTCTGCGATTTTTTTTTTTTTGCGATATAAATGGAAAAAGAGCGAAAATTTTGAAAAAAAAAGATATTTTCTTCTTTTTGTTATAAGAAAAATCGAATATTTAGCCACATGTCTTTAGTAAAAAAAAATGTCAATAAGCGTATATTTTTTGGTTTGCGCAAAAGTTATAGCCTCTACAAACTAGAGTACATTTTCTGGAATTTACACAGCTTTTAATTTGACTGCCGATCTCATTTCTTGAGGTGCTAAAATGGCAGGGCAGTACAAATCCCCCCCAAATGACCCCATTTTGGAAAGTAGACACCCCAAGGAAATTGCTGATGGGTATGTTGAGCCCATTGAATATTTATTTTTTTTGTCCTAAGGGATTGAATAATGACAAAAAAAAAAAAATTTTTTTTACAAAAAGTTGTCACTAAATGATATATTGCTCACACATGCCATGGTTATATGTGGAATTGCACCCCAAAATATATTCCGCTACTTCTCCCGAGTATGGCGATACCACGTGTGTGGGACTTTTTGGGAGTCTAGTCGCGCACGGCACCCCGAAAACCAATCACCACCTTCAGGATTTCTAAGGGTGCAAATTTTTGATTTAATTCCTCACTACCTATCACAGTTTCGAAGGCCATAAAATGCCAAAATAGCACAAACCCCCCCAAATGACCCCATTTTGGAAAGTAGACACCCCAAGCTATTTACTGAGAGGCATGTTGAGTCCATGGAATATTTTATATTTTGCCAAAAGTTGCGGGAATATTACAAACTTTTTTTTTTTTTTGCACAAAGTTGTCACTAAATGATATATTGCTCACACATGCTATGTGCAGAAGTCAAATTACACCCCAAAATAAATTCTGCTGCTTCTCCCGAGTACGGGGATACCACATGTGGGGGACTTTTTGGGAGCCTAGCCACGTACGGGACCCCGAAAACCAAGCACTGCCTTCCGGATTTGAATATAAAATGCTATAAAAAACAAACTAACCAGAGTCACCCGTAACACTTATACGGTGATCAGTGGTGAAAGGGTTAACTAGGGGCAATCAGGGGGTTCAAATTTTTATTAGGTAGTATATGGGGGTCCCTGGCGCTATATAAAAACCTGACGGGGAACCTAAATAACTAACTGGCTAACCAGCGTCACCAGTGACACTTATACTGTGATCGCTGGTGAAAGGGGGTGAAAGGGTTAACTAGCAGCAATCAGGGGGTTAAAACCATTATTGGGTAGTATATCGGGGTACCTAGCGCTATAAAAACCTGGCGGTGAACCTAAAAAAATAACTAGCTACCTAGCGACACTAGCGACACTGATGCAGCGTTCAGAAAAATTATCGCTTAGTGACACTGGCAAAAGGGGGTGAAAGGGTTAACTAGTGGAAATCAGGGGGTTAAAACCATTATTGGGTAGTATATCGGGGTACCTAGCGCTATAAAAACCTGGCGGTGAACCTAAAAAAATAACTAGCTACCTAGCGACTGTAGCGACACATGCAGCGATCAGAAAAATGATCGCTTAGTGACACTGGCAAAAGGGGGTGAAAGGGTTAACTAGCGGCAATCAGGGGGTTAAAAACATTATTGGGTAGTATATCGGGGTACCTAGCGCTATAAAAAACCTGGCGGTGGACCTAAAAAAATAACTAGCTACCTAGCGACACTAGCGACACATGCAGCGATCAGAAAAATGATCGCTTAGTGACACTGGCAAAAGGGGGTGAAAGGGTTAACTCTAGGGGCAATCAGGGGGTTAAATCTTTATTGTGGGGTGATAGGGGGCTACCCTGGACCTAACACTAACTGTCCTGACAGTTTTTACTGTCACAACTGACACTGAATGCATTGATCAGTAAAGAAATGATCAATGCAATCAGTGACACTGTGACTGGGGGGGGAGGGGGGGCGGGGGGGGGGGATCGGGGGGGGTTTGTGTGCCTGTGTGTACCTACATGTCAGTGTAGTGTTGGTGCACACTTACTTTTACTGTTCTCCTCGTAGTCCGGTCAAAAAGACCGCCCCGAGGAGAATGACATCACTTCCTCCTTCCTGTGTAAACAATACACAGGGGAGGAAGCTGCTCATTGGCCAGGAGCGATCCAGAGGGGGTGGCCGAAAACCAACGGCCATCCCCTCATCACGGAGCGCTCCTGGACCGAATCGGACCGCCGTAACCAGCGGGAGGGGGTCCGATCGGACCCCCCACCCGCTGGAAGGCAATCACGTAGATGTACGTGATTATGCCTGCCTGTGCCATTGTGCTGACGTACAATGGCAATACGGCGGTCCTCAAGTGGTTAAAGTGGTTGTAAACCCTTACAGATCACTTTGACCTACAGATAAGCCTAGATTAAGGCTTACCTGTAGGTCCAATAAATATACGGTTTAGGAGATATTTGCAAAAAGACAGGGATGCCGTAGACAGCAGCACGCAGGCGCACTGAGCCTGCCGCTGCTAACGGCAATATGCCATTAGTGTCGGCTCCCGTGCGCATTGATACCCGGAAAGAAGATGGACGCACTGTGGAAGAGGGGACAGAGGTGACATTGCTGGCTCCTGTGTCAGGCAAGTAACACATAATGGGCTACTAAGAAATCTGCCGTGCCATCTCGTGTGCGCCGGTCAGGACCTCCGTGAGTCCGGTCGCGGGCCCCGCGGACGCGATCGCCGCGGGGATACCCGCAATCGTCTCACGGGGAAGCTGAACGGGGAAATGCAGAAGTAAACAGCATCTCCCCGTTCTGCCTAGCAACAAGTGACACTGCTCTCTGCTCCCTGTGATTGGAGCAGAGAACACAGCCATGCCCCCCACAGTTAGTAACACGCCACTAGGATTCTTGTATGGATTTTAAAGGGAACTTCATGCCATTTTTTGCTACTAAAAATTTTGAATGAAATTAGACTGATATAAGAAATATCCGATCAGGAAGGAATTTTTTCCTTATTACAGCAAATTATAGGGCTTTAAAGTGATTGTAAACCCTTACAGATCACTTTGACCTACAGGTAAGCCTAGATTAAGGCTTACCTGTAGGTCCAATAAATGTACAGTTTAGGAGATATTTGCAAAAAGACAGGGACCGCTGTCTACAGCGAATGCGCCGTAGACGGCAGCGCATAGGCGCACTGAGTCTGCCGCTGCTAATGGCAATATGGCGTTAGTGTTGGCTCCTGTGCGCATGTGCGGGAGTGATGTCATTGTGGTTCTGGCCAATCACAGCGCCGAAGCCACGATAACCGGAAGGAAGAGGGCACAGCGGTGACATCGCTGGCTCCTGTGTCAGGTAAGTGACACATAATGGGCTACTAAGAAATCCGCTGTGCCATCACGTGTGTGCTGGTGGTGCACGCACTGGTCAGTACCCCCGTGCATCCGGTTGCGGTTCCCACAAACTCGATCGCCGCGGGGATACCCATTATCGCCTCACGGGGAAAGTAAACAGCATCTCCCCGTTCCGCCTAGCAACAAGTGACACTGATCTCTGCTCCCTGTGATTGGAGCAGAGATTAGTGTTCACTAACACACAGCCACACCCCCACAGTTAGTAACATGCCGCTAGGACACACTTAACCCCTACACTGCCACCCCTGGTTAACCCCTTCACTGCCAGTGTCATTTACACAGGAATCAGTACATTTGTATAGCACTGATTGCTGTATAAATGACTGGTCCCAAAAGTGTCTCAAAAATGTCCGATGTGATGTCACCTAGTTATGGGGGATCACACCCTCAGCCCCAATATGGATGAACCTGAAGCTCCCGCACTTCTGTACATATCCTGATCCCATGATATGGGCGTGTCGGGTATTAAGGTCTTAAACAACATTACTAGAGAGGGGGAACTCTGTACCTTTGATCAGTTGAAAGACAGAGACGACCTACCCAACACCTATTTTTTCCGCTATTTGCAGCTGCGCCATGCCTTTCAAGCACAGTTCACTGGCCTATGAATAGTGTTTGCCATCTGCTTTGGAGTCTCTTTTGACTTCAGAGGACCTGGCTAAACCTTTTTCAACTGTCTAAGTCATAAGTTGAACTATGTTAGTTCTTTTGGTCCAGTGGTCAAGTGGAAGGTTGTCCACAAGGGGATATGTTTATATGTATAGTTCTTATTGTATTGTTTGGTTGTCTATAGGTACTGTATTGTTTTTGAAAATTAATAAACAGATTAAAAAAAAAAAATGTCTGATGTGTCCTCCATAATGTCACACTCACAATAAAAATAGCTGTTCTTTATAAACTTAGCTCAAATGTATTGGAGAAAATAACCCAAATCGGTGTATATTTGTTTTAGAATGTAGGGATGTTATAGGATCCATAGACTAAGGTATATATTTGAAAATTGATTAATCCTGATGTACTGACACACTATATCATTTCTTTGAGGGCAGTAGAAATACCCTCAAAATTACCCCTTTTTGAAAAGAAGATAGTCCAAGGTATTTTAGTAAGAAGCATGGTGGAATTTTTGAAGTTGTAATTTTTTGTCATAATTTTTGGGAAAATGAAAAAAAAAATGACATACTGTCAGCAGTGCAGTACAGCATCATCATACAACTGGGGTGGCGGTAATAAGGGACACTGACTGGTGACAGTATGAAAAAAAAAAAAAAGCTCCGACCCCTTTTGCTCTTTACTGCAAATGCACCACCAACCAACTAAGCTATGAATCAGTCAGTGACTGATTGATGCTGTCCTGTCCCAATGCACACACTACCTGCTCCATTTGCCTCTGTCTTTTGGCCTCAGTTTTAGTGTGCCGCGCTTGTTGCCACTGGTCACGTGATGACGGACTCCCCACCCGTCGTCCAAGTTGTAGGTCTCCTCTGAGCTATGTTCTCCAAGCTCCCTCTAAAAGTAAACACAGCAGAGTAGCCGGGCCCCTGGGGGCAGTCAAGACCTGGGCCCTCAAGACGACCGGACCCTTGGGGACTCTGGGGCCCCGTAAATGTGTATGGGCTGTACCCCCCCCCCCCAATGGTGTCCTTGCTCATTCATCTAGTGAAGGGAAAACCAGATGGCTGGGACGCCTTTTTTTGAAGGTCTGGTATAGATCTTGGGTGAGAACACATTTTCTTACATTTTTAGGTTGGGATCCCCCCAATAATGTTGTCCAGCGATGTAGATCCATCGTCAGTTACAATGAGTGACACCTGCAGACATGAAAACGACAACCCACACCGTGACAATTCTCTTTTGCTGGATTCCGATTGCAAGTGGCAGGGTCTGAAGAGGTGGTACTGGAATCAGTAGCCACATGTGAGACAGCTAGCACTAGGACTACCATATTTTGCTACACCATAGGGGCCTCCAAAAGGCATTTGCTTTGGGTCTGGCTGAGCCAGTGTCTGTGTGTGAATGGGGACACAGAGCAGTAGGGATGAGCCGAACACCCCCCGGTTCGGTTCGCACCAGAACTTGCGAACGACCCCCGTGTTCGGTACGAACGTTAGAACCCCATTGAAGTCTATGGGACTCGAACGTTCGCATTGGAAAGTGCTAATTTTAACGGCTAATATGCAAGATAGTAAGCTAAAAAGGGTTTGGCGATCTGCCTCCTGCCTCAGGGGACATGGGTCACTGCAAAAAAAAGTTTTAAAAACTACCGTTTTGGCGGGAGCACTGATTTTAATGACGATTAAAGTGAAAAAAAAAGTGAAATATTCCTTTAAATATGGTGCCTGGGGGGTGTCTATAGTATGCCTGTGAAGTGCCATGTGTTTCCCGTGTTTAGAACAGTCCCTGCACAAAATGACATTAAACGGAAATAACACCATTTAAAACTGCTTGCGGTTTTAATGTTATATCTGGTTCCTGCAATATGGTTGAAAATCATTCAGAAAAATGGCATGGGTAGCCTTCCCTGCCCATTACCAGCCTATTTGGGTCTTGTACGCATATTAAGGGGAACCCCGTACCCATATTAAAAAAAAGGAAATGCGTGTGGCCCCCAGGCCCTATATACTCAGAACAGCAGTATAAAGGCGGTGCAAACAAGACAGGGACTGTGTAGGTTTGTTGTGTTAAGTTGAATCTGTTTGTCATTTTCAACCGGTACATTTTTAAAGTGTAGCTCCAGTCAAAAAAAATATCTTTAAGCTTTTTGGAAAACATAGGGAAGGGTTATCACCCCTGTATAATTTGTTTTGTCGTCCATCTTTTTTCATCTCACTTGCTGCTGTCTCCTTGCGTTTGCAAGTAGGAGATGTTTGAAAGTAGGGGCCTGCCCTATATGCTCTGCAGAAATGGCGGAACAAGGTGTTGGTTTTGCAACAACATTGTAAGCCCTCAAAGTGACTCTTGGTGGCCGCTGGAGCGCCCTGCTGTGAACGATTATATCAAGAATTGTAATTACATGCCATTGTTGGACAGTGGTAGAAAAATTGACCTTTGGTGGTTGTGGTGCTGGTGCCACAACACTATAAGTCCTCACAGTTACTCTGGGTGGGCACAGGAAGGGGCCCTCCTGTGAAATATTATATCAAGAATTGTAATTACATGTCCCTGTTAAACAGGGGCAGAAAAATTGGGCCTTAGGCACTGGAGCCATCACACTGCAACCTCTGCCATATACTCTAGTTTTTTTGCAGGAATTAGCCCTGCTGCAAAGCATTGCATCAAAAATTTTACTTAAACGCCCCTGTTAAACAGGGGCAGAAAAATTGGGCCTTAGGCACTGGTGCCATCACACTGCAACCTCTGCCATACACTCTAGTTTTTTTGCAGGAATTAGCCCTGCTGCAAAGCATTGCATCAAAAATTGTACTTAAACGCCCCTGTTAAACAGGGGAAGAAAAATTGGGCCTTAGGCTGAGGTGAATATTGCGGTGTATACTGCGGTCAGGGCACGCAGACAATAACCAGAAAACAGCAGAGATAAAGGGGTATATACAGATGTATACTGTGCTGTGCTGGAGGCACACACAACTTCCAATAACTCCTGCAGATGGCAAGTGGGCTCAAATAGAGAAGAGCTATGTAGGTGGATTATAGCGGTATGTACTGGGTACAGAGCACGCAGACAGCACGCACAAGCTCCTAACACTACTGACTGCAAGCTCTATTATTAAAGATAGATCACTAGCTATATAGGTGAGGTGAATATAGTGGTGTATACTGCGGTCAGGGCACAGACAATAACCACTACACAAGAGCAAGATAGGAAATCAGCCAAAAACGATCGGTGTGTACTGTGTTGAAGGTACACAGAACACCCACTGCTTCAGATGCCAACACACTACACGAGGCCGCCTCAATGGCGGCCTTATATAGTGTGGGGCGTGCACTACACAGCCTGAGCTATGATTGGCCACAGGCATCCTGCCTGTGGCCAATCATGGCTCTCCTCGCTGCTGGCGCTGCGATTGGCCAAGCATGCGGGGTCACAGTGCATGCTTGGCCAATCATGAGCCAGCAATGCACTGCGCCATCGCAGTGCATTGTGGGCCGTGAGCGCCACACGAATTTTGACGCGAACGGACCAGGAGTTCGGATTTCGCCGAACGGACGAACAGCCAATGTTCGAGTCGAACGTACGTTCGACTCGAACACGAAGCTCATCCCTACCCCCTACAGATACCTAAAAGATCATTGGTATCAGTGGTTAACTTTTTGACAGTCAGTTTATTGTCCGAGGAGTGATGCTTTGAACTTTCCTGAGAAAAGCTTGTTTATAGCATAACTTCCAACTTTAGAACTTGAGAATGAGGGACACTTCAAGGAGACAGTGACCTGCGGCATCCATAGAGCAGCAAAAGTGTGTGTGACCAAACTGGTAACAGTGGGATGGGCTTAAATTCTGCGCTAGAGCCAACACTAACCCTACAGGATAGAGTTACCCCAATGTTAGCCCCAGCCCTAATTCTAACCCTGGCACTAGAGCCAACCCTCAACAGGAAAGACTAGCCCCAGTGGTAACACTAATCTTAACCCTGAGCCCAGAGTTAACCCTAACCCTATAGGAAACAGCAACCCTAAGAGCTAAGCCTACTGTTACAGTAATCAAAAACCCTAATGGTAACCTTAGACTTAACTATGCCCCTTGGGACTCCTATGAAGGTTTACACCCAATAAGGAGAGGTGATTTTACCCAAGATACTTGAAGTTTTAAACTTGTCCTTTAAATCAGGACAGCTACCTATAACCATGACAAGGGCAAACATCATACTACTACTTAAACCTGGAAAGGAACCGGTAGATCCAAGCTCTTATAGGTCTATCCCGTTACTGCAAAGTGACGTAAAAATACTAGCCAAGGTCCTGGCCATAAGGGTTAATAAGGTCATTTTGTCCATCATCCACCCAGACCAGGCAGGTTTCATGTCACGAAAATGTCCACTGCGACCAACCGCAGAAGACTCTATCTGAACATACAGACCCCATCAGATATGGCCGGCCATAGGGCACTGTTGTCTCTTGATGCCAAGAGGGCATTCAACAGTGTCGGCTGGCAGTATCTATGGGCTGTACTAGCTAAGTTTGGGGTTGGGTCCAGATTTATTGCATGGGTGAGGCTACTATATGACACGCCACAGGCTGCCATACGCATGTCAGACAGAATGTCACATGCCTTTGCACTGAGCAGGGGGACTAGGCAGGGATGTCCCCTGTCTCCCCTGCTCTTTGCACTGGCCATTAAGCCCCTTGCAGCACAGGTGAGGAATTGTTCACAGATCAAGGGATTTCGCTACAGTGAATTGCATGAGAAAATAATGCTGTACACCGACAATATGCTCCTCTTTTTAGAGGACATGAACAATTCATTGTGTCATGTAATGTCCCTTATTGCGGATTTTGGCCATTATTCAGGCCTTACCATCAATTGGTCCAAATCTGCACTGATGTTTCTGGATGGAACCCCTGGGCTGGGCGCAGGGATTTCCTGTCCTGTACCCATAGTGACTTAATTTAAATACTTAGGCATATACATCTCTCCTAAACTGAGTCTTGTAGACTGAATATATACCCCCTATTGCCTCTCTTTAGAGACCAAATAAATACATAGAACAAACTTAAAATGTCCCTGGCAGGAAAGACTAATCTTGTCAAGATGATTTTAATGCCCCAGTTCTTGTACATGCTACACAACATGCCAGTGGTTACTCCACTGAAAATAGAGAGGTCAACTCCTTATTCAGGCTATTATTATGGCATACTAACCCCCCCAGGATTAAATTAGAGCAGCTGCAGTATCCAAAGGAGGGGTCTTGCGCTCCCCAACCCTTGGATATATTTCTTGGGTGCACAGTTTGAGCACTTGATAGGAGCTATGGCTTCTGCAAGCTTGTCAGCTAAACTTATGCTGATAGGCACAGGGGCAGAGTCGGTACCAGAGGGCTTAGACGCTCAGATGTTTCAACGGCATAACAAACAAATGCCCACCTACACACTCCTTCAGAAGGTGTGGAACAAGGCTAAGCAATTACAACACATAACAGGATATACAGCGTACAGCCCACTATGGGGGAAACAAAACATATACAGAATTGGCCAAAATCCAACAGGGACCAAGGTGGCACCCCATGGGAGTAACCCACTTAAGGCATGCTTTCCACAATGGGAACCTGCTTTCTTTCACAGACCTACAATCTAAATATGCATTAGCATCCAACATGCTGTTCTATTACCTACAACTAAAGCATGCTGTCAAGGGAGACACAGTCACCTACTCCTGTTTTTCATATATTGCAAGACGCATCAGACACAAAAGGTATAATATCTCAATGTTACCATATGTTGTTATCATCATTTCTGGAGGGACACTCCATGAAAGCAGCGACGCAATGGGAAGCAGATTTGGGCACCATCACAGGGGAACAGTGGGAGGAGGCCCTGCAAGCAGTTAATACCTGCTCGTTAAATGTATCACAAAAGATATCCCAATTATATATACTACTGAGAGTACATTATACCCCAGTAAAGCTTCACAAACTGGGCAAGGTGCCTGACCCGATGTGTGCCAAGGGTAGAGAATTGCTTGGGGACCTGATTCATCTGGGGCTTGCTAATCTGACAGAAGTTTGCTGCTTTTAAAATTCAACATCTAATAGTCAGACGGAGTTGTAAGTAATGTATTTCACTATATACTAACTTTAATGTTATAAATACGTCTAAAATGCAAAACTCCGGTGGGTGTAACAACATGTCCGCTTTACCCCTTCTTAGTGTATCCTTACTGTGGACGAGTGTGGGGTGTAGCAAGATGGCGGCAAGGGAACGTCACTTCCATAGAAAATTGCGATGGGCCGCTGAATATGCCGTTACATCGGCTCTCGGGTCCTCTTGCAGTCCCGAGCAGAGCCAAGAGTAGCCGAGTGTACACAGCTCACAGTCACTCCCAGTCCCTGTGTTATGTCCATCAGAGGGCGGGACTGGGCGTGACTGAGCGGAGTCGAGCCAAGTACACTCGGCTATGTATATTGGACGGGGCCCATGGGCTTGAGCCCAGTCAAGCTCAATGGTAAGTCCAGCCCTGGATGTGGGTCCTGGCTACACTTAATTAGGTGTTTCAGACCAACGTTCCTCTTCATCCACTAAGCTGTCTCCTGGGGGTAGTGGAGGGGGCGATCCCGGAGGAGGTGATGAAGATGACTTTCGCAAGAGTGATGTTTCAAGCTAGGAAAACAATTCTTATGAGCTGGAAATCGGTCGAGCCATGGAAGGTTACAACATGGATTCAACACATGGGAAACACCCTTATTGTGGAAAAGAACATATATCAACATAGGGGTAATCTTGGGAAATTTGTTAGGCTATGGGATGAATGGCTTGATACGTCAGGAATCAGTCCCAAGGAACTAGTACAGATGAGATTGCTGAGGAGCTTATAGAAAAAGGTATTTGGGGACACACCTGGATGGTTATTGGAATACATGTCAGGGTAATGGCAGGGATACAGGAGATGTTGACTCAATGGCAGGGGTTTGAAATGTTATACCAGACGAAGAATCTAATAGTGTATGCGTGATGTTATATTGATTAGTAGGTATATATATATTGTAAGATGTAAAGAAGGACTGTATGTCGAACAGTTCAATGACCAAAGTACACTGTGATTCATGTATGATTCCAATGTTTGTTTTCTGAGCAATAAAAAACATTTGATTAAAAAGAAAAAAAAAATCTGCCCCTGGTGCTGACCCTAACCCTAAAGGAAAAAGTAACTGTAATCTTAAAGCGGTAGTAAACCCTGCTTGGTCATTGTTACTTACAGGTAAGCCTATAATAAGGCTTACCTGTAGGTAAAATGAAAATATAGTGTTACCCTGGACACAGCCAGATACTTTGCCGGACCTTCAAGTGGTTGTAAACCCTTACAACACACTTTGACCTACAGGTAAGCTTAGATTAAGGCTTACCTGTAGGTCCAAGAAATATCTCCTATACAGTTTAGGAGATATTTGCCGAAAGACAGGCACCGCTGTCTACGGCGCATGAGGCGCAGACAGCGGCGCGCAGGCGCACTGAGCGCGGCACCGTCAACGACGAAGATGCCGTGCGTGGCGGCTCCCGTGCGCATGCACGGGAGTGACGTCATCACGGCTTCGCCGAATGACAGCGGGCGGAGCGGCGAGACCCACCGAGAAGATGGATGCGCCGGACTACAGGGGACAGCGGTGAGATTGCTGGCTCCTGTGTCAGGTAAGTGACACATAATGGATTACTATGCGATGCATAGTAATCCATTATGCTTTGCCTTTGCAGGGAATGAAAGAGGAAGTAAAGTCATCAGGGTTTACTTCCTCTTTCAGAGCTTCTTACCAGAACCACCTCTAAGTGAAAATGTCCAAATTGGGCCCAATTAGACATTTTTCCTCCCCTCCCAAGGTCTCAGGTGTGAATGGGGAGCGGGTGTGTTAAATTTGGTGTTATATCTCTACTGTTTACTGGATGTTCAACATGGCAACTCATAGCAAAGAACTCTCTAAGGATCTGAAAAAAAAAATTGTTGTTCTACACAAAGAGGGCCTAGGCTATATGAAGATTGCCGAGACCCTGAAACTGAGCTGCAGCACGGTGGCCAAGACCATACAATGGTTTAACAGGACAGGTTCCACTCCGAACAAGCCTTACTATGGTCGGCCAAAGAAGTTGAAAGCACATGCTCATCGTAATATACAGAGGTTATCATTGAGAAATAGATGTATGAGTGCTGCCAGCATTGCTGCAGAGGTTGAAGGGGCCTGTCAGTGTTCAGACCATACGCTGCACACTGAACCAAATTGTTCAGCATGGCTATCGTCCCAGAAGGAAGCCTCTTCTAAAGATGATGCAAAAGAAAGCTCACAAATAGTTTGCTGAAGACAAGCAGACTAAGGACATGGATTACTGGAACCATGTCCTGTCGTCTGATGAGACCTATGCCGCATACACACGACGGACTTTCCAGCAGACCAGGTCTTCCCAACGGACTTTCGGTGGAGTTCTGACTGACTTTCCGAACGAACAAATGGACTAAATCCGTTCGAAAGTCATTTTGAACATGATGACGTAAGACGGGACTAAAAAATGAAGTTCAATAGCCAGTAGCAAATAGCTTCCCTTGCGTCGTATTTGGTCCATCGGACCAGCAAACAGACAAACGGTTTTCCCGATAGGATTTGAGTCCATTGGACAGATTTGAAACATGTTCTATTTCTAGGTCCGGTCAGATTTTTAAAACGAAAAATGATCGGAATAGCCCACACACAATCAGATTGTCCAGTGTATGGATGGGTATGCAGAGTATGGATGGGTATGCAGAGTATGGACCGGTATGCAGAGTATGGATGGGTATGCAGAGTATGGACGGGTAATCAGAGTATGGATGGGTATGCAGAGTATGGACGGGTATGCAGAGTATGTAGAGTATGGATGGGTATGCACAGTATGGACGGGTATGGAGAGTATGGACGGGTATGCACAGTATGGATGGGTATGCAGAGTATATAGAGTATGGACGGGTATGCACAGTATGGATGGGTATGCAGAGTATGGAGAGTATGGACGGGTATGCACAGTATGGATGGGTATGCAGAGTATGGAGAGTATGGACGGGTATGCACAGTATGGATGGGTATGCAGAGTATGGAGAGTATGGACGGGTATGCACAGTATGGATGGGTATGCAGAGTATGGAGAGTATGGACGGGTATGCACAGTATGGATGGGTATGCAGTGTATGAATGGGTATTCAGAGTATGCAGAGTATGGCTGAGTATGCAGAGTACGGCTGAGTATGGCTGAGTATACAGAGTATGGATGGGTGAGCATGGATGGATGGATCTCTCACTAAGCAGAGCTGTGGGCACTACACATGCAGCCTACAGTGCTGCTGCCACCGATCTTTCCCCTCTCCGCTCACAGGGGAGGAACTGGAAATCACGCCAATTTGTTTACATGTGATCGTTACGTCATTTGATGAAGCGATCCCGTGGTAAACGGCTGCGATTTTGAAAAAAATAAATATTCTGGGAATTTTTTTTTTTTTTTTTTTAAATATGGGAAAACAATTTTTTGGAAAAAAAAACAATTTTTTGGAAAAAAAACTATTTTTGGGGAAAAAAAATCCTTTTTGAGAAAAATCGTTTTAGAAAAAAAATAATTTTTGAAAAGATTTTTTGAAAAAAACAATGAAAAAATTTTTTTTGGAAAAAAAAAATGTTTTTTACATTTATTTAAAAAAAATGGGAAAAAAATTTTTTTGGGAAAAAAAAATAATCATTTTTGAAAAAAAATATCGTTTTTTTTTTTAAAAATCATTTTTGAGAAAAATCGTTTAAAAAAAAAAAAAAAAAGTACCCAAACTGCAAGTATTATGACGTCACAGCCGTTGACGATAGCCGTTAGCCGTTATAGATGACACTATATAAGCAGCCTCTGGGATCCTCCGGGCTCAGTGTTCACACACATCTCAGAGCAAGCAGCAGCACATAGTGTGGTTCTGCGAGTCTTTGCTGTAGTGAAATGCGATTTTGTTTTCAACGTTTAAATATTTGCTATAATATGACAGAAGAGAGGGGGAGAGATAGAGGAGAGGAAAAAATGAGGAAAAAAACAAAGACTTTTTTTGAGAAAGTCCGAGCTTGTCTAGGGCTGAGAAAGCCCCAGACACACAGAGAGCAGACACCGGAGACACCGGGAAACGGCCGGAAGAGCGATGAGAGCTCCAGAGCGGTAAGTACATATTAGATCAATACATTCATGGAGACTACATATTATATATAGTATACTTATGAGTTAAATGAAAATAGTTTTTTTTTTTTGTAAAATTATACTTTTCTTTGATCCGTTGGAAAGGCCGTTTAACTTGCCGCCCGCCCTATAGCAAAGGGACGGCGGTAAAGCGGTTTCAAAATCCTGACCGGGCGTCATAAGACGTCCTCAGGATTTTGAGCCGCTGCGCACCCCCGGGGGCACGCATCCCGGCGATCGTTGTTGCGGGGTGTCAGTCTGACCCCCGCAACTACGATCTGGGTAAAGAGTCTCCGTCCGTCGGAGACTCTACCACGTGATCAGCCGTGTCCAATCACGGCTGATCACAGTGTAAATAGGAAGAGCCGTTGATCGGCTTTTCCTCAGACACGAGTAGAGGAGAGCCGATCGGCTGCTCCTCTGACAGGGGAGTCTGTGCTGATTGATTATCAGCACAGCCCCCCCAGGATGCCCACACTGGACCACCAGGGATGTCCAGCACCAGGTAGCCCACCCTAGACCACCAGGGATGCCAGTCAGTGCCAAAAAATGGATGCCAATCAGTGCCCACAATGGGCATCACTGATTGGCATGCATTATTGTTTGGCACTGATTGGCATCCATCAGTACAATATAATGCCGCCTATCAGTGCCCATTTGTGCCACCTATCAGTGCCCATCCATGCTCATCTGCGCCGCCAATACATGCCCATCTGTGCCCGCCTATCCATGCCCATCCATGCGAATCCTTGCCAGCTATCAGTGCCAGTTTGTGCCACCTATCGGTGCCCATCCATGCTCATCTGTGCCACCTATCCATGCCCATCTGTGCCGCCTATCCATGCCCATCCATGCTCATATGCGCCGCCTATCCATGCCCATCTGTGCCGCCTAGCCATGCCCATCCATGCGAATCCTTGCCAGCTATCAGTGCCAATTTGTGCCACCTATCAGTGCCCATAAATGCCACCTCATCAGTGCCACTTCATTGGTGCCACCTCATCATGCCCATCAGTGCCGCCTTATCAGTGCCCGTCAGTGCAGCCCCATCAGTGAAGGAGAAAACTTATTTACAAAGTTTTGAAACAAACAAAAAAAAATGTTTTTTTCATAATTTTCAGTTTTTTTTTTTTCGTTTAGCAAAAAAATAAAAACCGTAGGAGGTGATCAAATACCACAAAAAGAAAACTCTATTTGTGGGAAAAAATATATAAAAATTTCATTTGGGTACAGTGTAGCATGACCGCGCAATTGTCATTCAATGTGCGACATCACTGAAAGCACAAAATTGGTCTGGGCAGGAAGGTGTTTAACCAGTTAACAACGGGCCCATAGCTAAATCACGTCCTCCCAGAATTCCGCTCTCACGCGCACTCGAGAGCATCCATGACTGCCGGGTCCTGTGGATCACGGTAAACGGACGCTCATCGTGGCTGTTTACCACGTGATCGCTCCGTCAAATGATGTTATGACACCGCTTCCTCCCTCCCCTCTCTGTACCGATCGGTACAATACTCTGCAATGCCCTGTCAATGCTCTGCAATGCCCTGGCAATACCCTGACAATAATCTGCGATGCCCTGCCAATACTCTGCCATAAATTGCCATACCCAGCAATACTCGGTGATACTCTGCAATACCCGGTGATACTCTGCAATACCCGGTGATACTCTGCAATACCCGGTGATACTCTGCAATACCCAGCCATACTCTGCCATACCCAGCCATACTCTGCCATACCCAGCCATACTCTGCCATACCCAGCCATACTCTGCCATACCCAGCCATACTCTGCCATACCCAGCCATACTCTGCCATACCCAGCCATACTCTGCCATACCCAGCCATACTCTGCCATACCCAGCCATACTCTGCCATACCCAGCCATACTCTGCCATACCCAGCCATACTC
The DNA here is from genome assembly GCF_037356315.1 of Lithobates pipiens. NCBI lineage: Eukaryota > Metazoa > Chordata > Amphibia > Anura > Ranidae > Lithobates > Lithobates pipiens. Next base: position 221,615,783 of record NW_027507686.1, on the reverse strand, counting down.
TGCCATACCCAGCCATACTCTGCCATACCCAGCCATACTCTGCCATACCCAGCCATACTCTGCCATACCCAGCCATACTCTGCCATACCCAGCCATACTCTGCCATACCCAGCCATACTCTGCCATACCCAGCCATACTCTGCCATACCCAGCCATACTCTGCCATACCCAGCCATACTCTGCCATACCCAGCCATACTCTGCCATACCCAGCCATACTCGGCCATGCTCAGCCATACTCGGCCATGCTCCGTGATACCCTGCAATACTCGGCCATGCTCAGCCATACTCGGTGGTACCCTGCAATACCCAGCCATACTCGGTGGTACCCTGCAATACTCGGCCATGCTCGGCCTCTGTATGTGGCCAGGCTGTGGAAGTCTCACATGTGGTATTGCCGTACTCAGGATGAGTAGGAGAATCTATTTTTGGGTGTCATTTTTGCTATGTACATGCTATATTAGAAATATATTGTATAAATGGACTTTGTGTTAAAAAAAAAATGCATTTTAACCACTTCCCGCCTGCCGGCTGTCATGTGACGTCCTTGACTTTTTGCGGGGATATCTGAATGATGGGTGTAGCTACAGGCATCATTTAGATATCTGATTTTTAAGCCGGCGATTCCCTACACCATAAGAACGATCATTGCGGCTGTTCCACTGCTTGATTGTTCTTACAGGAGGCGAGAGAGGATACCCCCCCACCGCCCTCTGGTGCTTCTACCGACTCGCGAATACAATCAAAGTCAGAATCGTTTTTTTTTTTTATTTGTTTTATTTCAGGCTTCCCAGCTTAGAGGTAAGATGTGGGGTCTTATTGACCCCATATATCACTGTAAAGAGGACCTGTCATGCCATATTCCTATTACAAGGGATGTTTACATTCCTTGTAATAGGAATAAAAGTGATCAAAAAATGTATTTTTGGGGAAAAAAAGTGTCAAACTAAAATAAATAAAGTAAAATGAACAATAAAAAAAAAAAAAAATGTAAGCGCCCCTGTCCCCGTGTGCTCGCATGCAGAAGTGAACGCATACGTAAGTGCCGCCCACATATGAAAACGGTGTTCAAATCACACGTGAGGTATCACTGCGAACATTAGAGCCAGAGTAATAATTTTGGCCCTAGACCTCCTCTGTAACTCAAAACATGTAACCAGTAAAAAAATTTAAAGCGTCGCCTATGGGGATTTTTAAAGAGGGATTCCACCAAAAAAAAAAAAAAATTAAAAGCCAGCAGCTATAAATACTACAGCTGCTGACTTTTAATAAATGGACACTCACCTGTCCCGGGTTCCAGCGATGCCGAGGCTGATCGATCGCTCGGCCCTCGGCTGCTGCCGCCACCATTCTAGGTGAGGGAATCAGGAAGTGAAGCGAATCGGCTTCCCGGTTCCCTACTGCGCATGCGCGAGTCGCGCAGCGCAATAGGAAATCTCCGCGCTGTCACTGGGACCCGTGTGTGTCCCAGCAGACAGCGCGGCAGGGCAGGAAATGGCGTAGACTCCCACGGGAGTCTATGCCCGGAAGTGGGTGTAAATACCTGTCTTTGACAGGTATCTCCACCCCCCTCCCCCCTGAAAGGTGTCAATTGTGACACCGGAGGGGGGGAGGGATCCGATCAGCGGAGGTTCCACTTTAGGGTGGAATCCCGCTTTAAGTAGCGAAGTTTGGCGCCATTCCACAAGTGTGTGCAACTTTGAAAGGTGACATGTTGGGTATCTATTTACTCGGCATAAATGGCATAAATTCATCTTTCATATTATGCAAAAACATTGGGCTAACTTGCATTGTTTTTTTTGTTTTTTTTAAAAGCACACAACTTTTTTTTTCCACCAAAAAGCGTTCGAAAAATTGCTGCGCAAATATCCTGATAGATAAAAAGTTACAACGACCGCCATTGTATTCTCTAGGGTCTTTGCTAAAAAAAACATATATAATGTTTTGGGGTTCTATCTAATTTTCTAGCAAATAAATGATGATTTTTACATGTAGTAGAGAAATGTCAGAATTAGCCTGGGTACTGGCTTAGTAAACAGGTTTATAATCAGGAAAAAACTGTATAGGAGAAGATCATTAAGTGTTTTTGCATAGCAAGACCACTTACTGTTATCTCACATATATATTATTATTATTAGTGGGACTGCTTCATTTATTCATTTTAATTTAGTTAAAAAAAGATTTTTGAAAAAAAAAACATTTTAAACCACTTGCCGCCCGCCCATTGTCAGATGACAGCGCCAAAGTGGTTTCAAAATCTTGACTGGACGTCATAGACCGTCCTCAGGATTTTGAGCTGCTGCGCGACCCCGGGGGTGCGCATCGCAGCGATCGTTGTTGCGGGGTGTCAGTCCATCACGGCTGATCCCAGTGTAAATAGGCAGAGCCAGTGATCGGCTTTTCCTCACTTGCCTCACTCAGACGCGAGTAGAGGAGAGCCGATCGGCTGCTCCTCTGACAGGGGGGTCTGTGCTGATCGATTATCAGCGCAGCCCCCCCCCCCCCAAGAATGCCCACACTGGACCACCAGGGATGCCTAGCACCAGGGATGCCAGTCAGTGCCCACAATGGATGCCAACCATTGCCCACAATGGGCATCACTGATTGGCATGCATTATTGTTTGGCACTGATTGGCATCCATCAGTACAATACAATGCCACCTATCAGTGCCCATCTATGCCACCTATCAGTGCCCATCTATGCCACCTATCAGTGCCCATCTATGCCACCTATCAGTGCCCATCTATGCCGCCTATCAGTGCCCATCTGTCCTGCCTATCCATTCCAATCCGTGCCGCCTATCCATTCCAATCCGTGCCGCCTATCCATTCCAATCCGTGCCGCCTATCCATTCCAATCCGTGCCGCCTATCCATTCCAATCCGTGCCGCCTATCCATTCCAATCCGTGCCGCCTATCCATTCCAATCCGTGCCGCCTATCCATTCCAATCCGTGCCGCCTATCCATGCCAATCCGTGCCGCCTATCCATGCCAATCCGTGCCGCCTATCCATGCCAATCCGTGCCGCCTATCCATGCCAATCTGTGCCAGCTATCCATGCCAATCTGTGCCAGCTATCCATGCCAATCTGTGCCAGCTATCCATGCCAATCTGTGCCAGCTATCCATGCCAATCTGTGCCAGCTATCCATGCCAATCTGTGCCAGCTATCCATGCCAATCTGTGCCAGCTATCCATGCCAATCTGTGCCAGCTATCCATGCCAATCTGTGCCAGCTATCCATGCCAATCTGTGCCAGCCATCGGTGCCAATTTGTGCCACCTATCAGTGTCCATCCGTGTTGCCCATCAGTGCAACCTATCAGTGTCCATCAATGCCACCTACCAGTCCCCATCAATGCCACCTCATCACTGCCACTTCATTGGTGCCACCTTATCAGTGCCCCACAGTGCCGCCCCACCAGTGCCCATCAAGGAAGGAGAAAACATACTTATTTACGTTTTGAAACTGAAACAAAACAAAAAACATTTTTTTTCAAAATTTTCAGTCTTATTTTATTTGTTTAGCAAAAAATTAAAACCGTAGAGGTGATCAAATACAACCAAAAGAAAGCTCTATTTGTGGGAAAAAAAATGATAAAAATGCCATTTGGGTACGGTGTAGCATGACTGCGCAATTGTCATTCAAAATGCGACATTGTTGAAAGCTCAAAATTGGTCTGGGCTGGAAGGTGTTTAAGTGCCTGGTATTGAGGTGGTTAAAAAAAAAAATATTTTTTGAAAAAAATGTTCAGCTTTCAGCAAATGATGGGACTTCAACTTTTTACTACTATTTCTACTTTTTAAAATATTAAGCTTTTTAACACTTTTCACAGTTACTCAAGCCACTCCACCCAGTTACTCCGCTCACTCCAGTAGGTGGAGGCACGAACACTTCACACAATTTCCCCAGAAATTTTAGCTTTTCTAGTTTATTATGCAATAAAATGGGGTAAAGGATGTGATGGAACCACAAAAAAGGTGCTCTAGCCTGCTGTGTCTGGGATTAATACCTATCAGCATTGAAAAGCATGTACGAAAGAGAAGGTTATTTTCAACTGATTGCCCTGACATTTGAAAATTAGTCATCTGACCAACTTTCAAATCTCATTGTACTCATCTTAAAATGATCAATTATATTAACATAGGAATTCTTTCTTTTCCTGATCTGTTAGCATTGCAAGTTCAGTATATATTATCATTAGCGTTAGAGCTAACATTATTATATTTGTTATGGATAAAGTCAGCACTTAGGGTCTGTGTTTTTTGGTAGAACAGGTCCAGGATATAAAAAGTAGTTCTCCAAACCATCAGGAACCATTGCAGATTCATTGCAACCTTAGAGTGGTAGTAAAGTCAAAATGTTAAAATCCACTGACAGGCAGGGTCTCTAGACCTAGAGGTCTGTTCAAATGGCTGAAGATATGAAATCCGTAAGGAGGAGCGAGTGAAGATAGAAGCGCTGGGGAAGCCGTGACGTTGCGGCGTTGGAGGGCTCCATTTCCAGACAAATCTGTCATGATGTGCTAGTATGCAATGCATACTAGTGCATTATGATATAAACCTGCAAGGGGACACTTTTTTTTTTTTTTTACTTTGTCCCTGAGACTTTACTACCTCTTTAAAAATCCCCAAAATTACAATAAATTTGTCTTTACTATTGACTCCAATGCATTAAACTGAAAAGGCGACATCCAGTGAAATTTACTAAATTTACGCTGAAGGAAAATCTCCCAACTTTATCTGATCATCCTTCTTGTAATAGCAGTTGCCTGAGAGGTAACCTAATCCAGAGGAGTCTACTTATAAAGTGACTGGCCACAAGTATGCAGATGGAGAATTTTGACTTCAGTTGCTGCTGCATGCTTGTCCACTTCAGTGACTGAGAAGGAAAGTCAGGCACCTAGCATGTTCAGAAGGAGGTCAGCATTGGCATTCTCTTAAAGGCATCAGAAGGGGATAACCCCTCTTCTAGCATAGTTTGCTAAAGTTTGTCTTTTCAGCTAAAATGCATGGCCTTTGTGGTTTTATTAATTCTCTAAGTGTTGAAATTATCTTTATCCTTCTGCACTTTTCATGTGTGTACATTCTTCTATTGAAAACAACAAAATACAGTTATATTTATATAAAATGCCTAATAAAAAATCTTTGTATTTTTGTAAAAATAGACGAGAGCTCCAAAAGACAGAATTAAAAGCCACGTGGATAATCCAGAGGAAGATCATGATAAAAAGCTACCAATGAACAATGAAAAGAGCTGCAAAGCTTTCTGGAGAGAAATCGGATCTCTTAAAAGACGAAGGAGATCTAGGGTGCAGAGAGCAGCTCCTGAGATCCCGAAAGTGGAGACGGATGAGACTAAGACGGCAAAGCCAGGTTTCAGAGCTAAAGTTGGCGCTCTTCTAAAGAGGAAAAAGAAGCCTAAAGTTAATTCATTAGCTCCAGAGATCGCCAAAGAGGAGGAGAAAGCTGAAACAAAGACAGCGAAAGAAGGTTTCAGAGCTAAAGCTGGTACTTTTCTAAAGAGGAACAAGAAGCCTAAGAAGAAGTCAGCAGCTCTTGAGATCGCCAAAGAGGAGAAAGCTGAAACAAAGACAACGAAAAAAGGTTTCAGAGCTAAAGTTGGCGCTCTTCTAAAGAGGAAAAAGAAGACTAAAGTAAATTCATTAGCTCCAGAGATCGCCAAAGAGGAGGAGAAAGCTGAAACAAAGACAGCGAAAGAAGGTTTCAGAGCTAAAGCTAGCACTTTTCTAACAAGGATCAAGAAGCCTAAGGTGAAGTCAGTAGCTCCTGAGATCGCCAAAGAGGAGGAGAAGTTTGAAACAAAGGCAGAGAAACAGGACTTTGTTTCTCAACGTGTCCCCATGACATTAGAACAATTTGACTTCCATAGTGTACTTGGAAAGGGGGGTTTTGGCAGCGTCTTTCTGGCAACCGATCACATTCTAAAAGAACACACTGCAGTTAAAATATCCAAGAAGAAATATATTTTAGAGCAATGGTGTTTTGAGGAAATGATGGTGGAGCAGAGTCTCCTCCAGCTAGCCAACATATGCCCATTCCTGATACGTGGGTATGCAGCATTCCAAACAGATCGCTATGTGTGTTTTGTGATGGAGCTGGCAAGAGGGACACTGTATGAGCTGATTTACCGCCACAAACGTCTGGAAGCTGAAGTGGTGAGGTTTATTGCTGCAGAACTGGTGTGTGGCCTCCGGTTCTTACTGTCCTTTGGGATTATCCATCGAGACTTGAAACCTGAAAATATTTTATTGACTAGTGATGGCCATGTGAAGATTGCGGATTTTGGCCTCAGCGTAAAGAGCGTGTTTGGGCATACTAAAGTTCATGGACTGGTGGGGACAACTGGGTATATAGCACCTGAGATGCTAAAAAGTGATTTTTACGATCAGAGTGCGGACTGGTTTGCCCTTGGAATTATTTTGTATGAGATGCTGACTAGAAAGCAACCTTTTCTACAATGTATATTAATAACTGACATATTAACCATCAAAAGGGAGCCAAACTACAAGGGCCTTGGTCCAGAAGAAGTCAGCCTTTTAAAGGGATTGCTGTGTAAGGACCCATATAAGCGATTAGGGGTCTATGGTGACATAAAGAGTCACAAATACTTTGAATGTATTCAATGGAGAGAGCTGGAGACTGGCAGGATGCCCTCTCCCATTAAACTCTCTAAAGACAAAATAGATTCCTGTTTGAAGAAAAAGAAGGTCCTCAACAACAAAGCCCCCAAGAAACCTCTCAACAGTGAGGAACAGTTGGAATTTAAGGACTTTGGCTTTGTCTGTCCCGCTTGGGCTGCTCATTACTGCATTCCAGCATTCAGCCAGGAACATTTTGAAAAGAGCTGAAAAACTTTCTGAAATCAGATCTCTTAAAGGACCAAGTGGGTTTAGTTGGCGCTCTTCTAAAGAGGAACAAGAAGCTTAAAGGAAATTCATTAGCTCCAGAGATCGCCAAAGAGGAGAAAGCTGAAACAAAGATAGTGAAAGGAGGTTTCAGAGCTAAAGCTGGCACTTTTCTAACAAGGAACAAGAAGCCTAAGGTGAAGTCAGTAGCTCCTGAGATCACCAAAGAGAAGAAGTTTGAAACAAAGGCAGAGAAACAGGGCTTTGTTTCTGAACCTGTCCCTATGACGTTAGAACAAGACCCTGCTAATCCGCTAGGGACACAGATGTGAGGAGGACCCTGCTGCTCCACTGGGGACACAGATGTAAGGAGGGGCTACGCTGGGGACACAGATGTAAGGAGGGGCTCCGCTAGGAAACAGAGATGTAAGGAGGGGCTCCGCTGGGGACACAGATGTAAGGAGGGGCTCCGCTGGGGACACAGATGTAAGGAGGGGCTCCGCTGGGGACACAGATGTAAGGAGGGGCTCCGCTGGGGACACAGATGTAAGGAGGGGCTCCGCTGGGGACACAGATGTAAGGAGGGGCTCCGCTGGGGACACAGATGTAAGGAGGGGCTCCGCTGGGGACACAGATGTAAGGAGGGGCTCCGCTGGGGACACAGATGTAAGGAGGGGCTCCGCTGGGGACACAGATGTGAGGAGGGGCTCCGCTGGGGACACAGATGTGAGGAGGGGCTCCGCTGGGGACACAGATGTGAGGAGGGGCTCCGCTGGGGACACAGATGTGAGGAGGGGCTCCGCTGGGGACACAGATGTGAGGAGGGGCTCCGCTGGGGACACAGATGTGAGGAGGGGCTCCGCTGGGGACACAGATGTGAGGAGGGGCTCCGCTGGGGACACAGATGTGAGGAGGGGCTCCGCTGGGGACACAGATGTGAGGAGGGGCTCCGCTGGGGACACAGATGTGAGGAGGGGCTCCGCTGGGGACACAGATGTGAGGAGGGGCTCCGCTGGGCACACAGATGTGAGGACGGGCTCCGCTGGGCACACAGATGTGAGGACGGACTCCGCTGGGCACACAGATGTGAGGACGGACTCCGCTGGGCACACAGATGTGAGGACAGACTCCACTAGGCACACAGATGTGAGGACGGACTCCGCTGGGAACACAGATGTATGGAGGGGCTCCGCTGGAGATACAGATGTATGGAGGCGCTCCGCTGGAGATACAGATGTATGGAGGCGCTCCGCTGGGGACACAGATGTAAGGATGGACTCCGCTGGGGACGCAGATGTATGGAGGGGCTCCGCTGATGGGGACACCGATGTAAGAAGGAACTCCGCTGACAGGGACAACGATGTAAGGAGAGACTAAGCTGAGAGGGACACAGATGTAAGGAGGGACTCTGCTGAGAGGGACACAGATGTAAGGAGGGACTCTGCTGAGAGGGACACAGATGTAAGGAGGGACTCTGCTGAGAGGGACACAGATGTAAGGAGGGACTCTGCTGAGAGGGACACAGATGTAAGGAGGGACTCTGCTGAGAGGGACACAGATGTAAGGAGGGACTCTGCTGAGAGGGACACAGATGTAAGGAGGGACTCTGCTGAGAGGGACACAGATGTAAGGAGGGACTCTGCTGGGGGCACCTGATGTGAGGAGGGACTCTGCTGGGGGCATCTGATGTAAGGAGGGACTCTGCTGGGGACACAGATGTAAGGATGGGCTCCGCTGGGGACACAGATGTATGGAGGGGCTCCGCTGGGGACACAGAAGTGCAGAGATCAGGGCTCCCCTATTTACAGAGTGCAAGGTTTAAGTGTGCGATATGTACAGAGTGCAGGGTTTAGGGGTGCGCTATGTACAGAGTATAGGGTTTAGTGGTGCATTATGTACAGAGTGTAGGGTTTAGTGGTGCATTATGTACAGAGTGTAGGGATTAGAGGTGCACTATGTACAGAGTGCAGAGTTTAGGGGTGAGCTGTGTACAGAGTGCAGGCTTGCATTGAGCCTGCTGCTGCTAACGGCGATATGCCGTTAGTGTCGGCTACCGTGCGCATGTGCGGGAGTGACGTCATTGCGGCTCCGACCAATCACAGCGCCGGAGCCACGAAACCTGGAAAGAAGATGGACGCTCTGTGGAAGAGGGGGCAGCGGTGATATCGCTGGCTCCTGTGTCAGGTAAGTGACACATAATGGGCTACTAAGAAATCCTTCGTGCCATCTCGTGCATGCTGGCGGCATGCACGTGCGCCGGTCAGGGCCCCCGTGAGTCCGGTTGCGTGTCCTCTATCGCCGCGGGTTTACCCGCGATCCTCTCACGGGGAGGCTGAATGGGGAGATGCAGAAGTAAACAGCATCTCCCAGTTCCGCCTAGCAACAAGTGACACTGATCTCTGCTCCCTGTAATTGGAGCAGAGATCAGTTTTCACTAACAGGGCAGCACAGTGGTGTAGTGGTTAGCACTTTCACCTAGCAGCAATAGGGTTGCTGGTTCAAATCCCGACCACGACACTATCTGCCTGGAGTTTGCATGTTCTCCCTGTGCCTGCGTGGGTTTCCTCCGGGTACTCCGGTTTCCTCCCACACTCCAAAGACATGCTGGTAGGTTAATTAGACCCTGTCCAAAAAAATTGGCCATGATAGGTGTATGTGTATGTCAATGTTGTAAGTGTGTCGGGACTCTACAGGTTAAAGGACCACATAAATAGCTGCAGATGGACACCAGTGGCAAGAAAAATCGCCCTGAAGCGATTCAGTTCGTATAAGTAGCGCTATACAAGTCATTCATTCATTCATTCATTCACGCCCCCCACAGTTAGGAACACGCCCCTAGGATTCTTGTATGGATTTTAAAGGGAACTCCATGCCATTTTTTGCTACTAAAAATTTTGAATGAAATTAGACTTGATCTAAGAAGTATCCGATCAGGAAGGATTTTTTTTCCTTATTACAGCAAGTTTTATCATGCTTTAAAAAGGTTTTTTTTGCCTTCCTCAGGATCAACTGTGAGTTTAGGGCTTTAACCACTTCAGCTCCGGACCAATAAACACCTTAAGGACCAGAGGTCTTTTTGCAATTTCGCACTGCGCTGCTTTAACTGGTAATTGCGCGGTCATGCAATATTGCACCCAAACGAAATTTGCGTCCTTTTCTTCCCACAAATAGAGCTTTCTTTTGATGGTATTTGATTGCCTCTGCGATTTTTTTTTTTTTTGCGATATAAATGGAAAAAGAGCGAAAATTTTGAAAAAAAAAGATATTTTCTTCTTTTTGTTATAAGAAAAATCGAATAAACTAAATTTTAGTCATACATTGAGGGCAAAATTTATTTAGCCACATGTCTTTATTAAAAAAAATGTCAATAAGCGTATATTTTTTGGTTTGCGCAAAAGTTATAGCGTCTACAAACTAGAGTACATTTTCTGGAATTTACACAGCTTTTAATTTGACTGCCGATCTCATTTCTTGAGGTGCTAAAATGGCAGGGCAGTACAAATCCCCCCCAAATGACCCCATTTTGGAAAGTAGACACCCCAAGGAAATTGCTGATGGGTATGTTGAGCCCATTGAATATTTATTTTTTTTGTCCTAAGGGATTGAATAATGACAAAAAAAAAAAAAAAAATTTTTTTACAAAAAGTTGTCACTAAATGATATATTGCTCACACATGCCATGGTTATATGTGGAATTGCACCCCAAAATATATTCCGCTACTTCTCCCGAGTATGGCGATACCACGTGTGTGGGACTTTTTGGGAGTCTAGTCGCGCACGGCACCCCGAAAACCAATCACCACCTTCAGGATTTCTAAGGGTGCAAATTTTTGATTTAATTCCTCACTACCTATCACAGTTTCGAAGGCCATAAAATGCCAAAATAGCACAAAACCCCCCCAAATGACCCCATTTTGGAAAGTAGACACCCCAAGCTATTTACTGAGAGGCATGTTGAGTCCATGGAATATTTTATATTTTGCCAAAAGTTGCGGGAATATTACAAACTTTTTTTTTTTTTTGCACAAAGTTGTCACTAAATGATATATTGCTCACACATGCTATGTGCAGAAGTCAAATTACACCCCAAAATAAATTCTGCTGCTTCTCCCGAGTACGGGGATACCACATGTGGGGGACTTTTTGGGAGCCTAGCCACGTACGGGACCCCGAAAACCAAGCACTGCCTTCCGGATTTGAATATAAAATGCTATAAAAAACAAACTAACCAGAGTCACCCGTAACACTTATACGGTGATCAGTGGTGAAAGGGTTAACTAGGGGCAATCAGGGGGTTCAAATTTTTATTAGGTAGTATATGGGGGTCCCTGGCGCTATATAAAAACCTGACGGGGAACCTAAATAACTAACTGGCTAACCAGCGTCACCAGTGACACTTATACTGTGATCGCTGGTGAAAGGGGGTGAAAGGGTTAACTAGCAGCAATCAGGGGGTTAAAACCATTATTGGGTAGTATATCGGGGTACCTAGCGCTATAAAAACCTGGCGGTGAACCTAAAAAAATAACTAGCTACCTAGCGACACTGATGCAGCGTTCAGAAAAATTATCGCTTAGTGACACTGGCAAAAGGGGGTGAAAGGGTTAACTAGCGGAAATCAGGGGGTTAAAACCATTATTGGGTAGTATATCGGGGTACCTAGCGCTATAAAAACCTGGCGGTGAACCTAAAAAAATAACTAGCTACCTAGCGACTGTAGCGACACTAATGCAGCGATCAGAAAAACGATCGCTTAGTGACACTGGCAAAAGGGGGTGAAAGGGTTAACTAGCGGCAATCAGGGGGTTAAAACCATTATTGGGTAGTATATCGGGGTACCTAGCGATATAAAAACCTGGCGGTGAACCTAAAAAAATAACTAGCTACCTAGCGACACATGCAGCGATCAGAAAAATGATCGCTTAGTGACACTGGCAAAAGGGGGTGAAAGGGTTAACTAGCGGCAATCAGGGGGTTAAAAACATTGGGTAGTATATCGGGGTACCTAGCGCTATAAAAACCTGGCGGTGAACCTAAAAAAATAACTAGCTACCTAGCGACACATGCAGCGATCAGAAAAATGATCGCTTAGTGACACTGGCAAAAGGGGGTGAAAGGGTTAACTCTAGGGGCAATCAGGGGGTTAAATCTTTATTGGGGGGTGATAGGGGGCTACCCTGGACCTAACACTAACTGTCCTGACAGTTTTTACTGTCACAACTGACACTGAATGCATTGATCAGTAAAGAAATGATCAATGCAATCAGTGACACTGTGACTGGGGGGGGAGGGGGGGAGCGGGGGGGGTTTGTGTGCCTGTGTGTACCTACATGTCAGTGTAGTGTTGGTGCACACTTACTTTTACTGTTCTCCTCGTAGTCCGGTCAAAAAGACCGCCCCGAGGAGAATGACATCACTTCCTCCTTCCTGTGTAAACAATACACAGGGGAGGAAGCTGCTCATTGGCCAGGAGCGATCCAGAGGGGGTGGCCGAAAACCAACGGCCATCCCCTCATCACGGAGCGCTCCTGGACCGAATCGGACCGCCGTAACCAGCGGGAGGGGGTCCGATCGGACCCCCCACCCGCTGGAAGGCAATCACGTAGATGTACGTGATTATGCCTGCCTGTGCCATTGTGCTGACGTACAATGGCAATACGGCGGTCCTCAAGTGGTTAAAGTGGTTGTAAACCCTTACAGATCACTTTGACCTACAGATAAGCCTAGATTAAGGCTTACCTGTAGGTCCAATAAATATACGGTTTAGGAGATATTTGCAAAAAGACAGGGATGCCGTAGACAGCAGCACGCAGGCGCACTGAGCCTGCCGCTGCTAACGGCAATATGCCATTAGTGTCGGCTCCCGTGCGCATTGATACCCGGAAAGAAGATGGACGCACTGTGGAAGAGGGGACAGAGGTGACATTGCTGGCTCCTGTGTCAGGCAAGTAACACATAATGGGCTACTAAGAAATCTGCCGTGCCATCTCGTGTGCGCCGGTCAGGACCTCCGTGAGTCCGGTCGCGGGCCCCGCGGACGCGATCGCCGCGGGGATACCCGCAATCGTCTCACGGGGAAGCTGAACGGGGAAATGCAGAAGTAAACAGCATCTCCCCGTTCTGCCTAGCAACAAGTGACACTGCTCTCTGCTCCCTGTGATTGGAGCAGAGAACACAGCCATGCCCCCCACAGTTAGTAACACGCCACTAGGATTCTTGTATGGATTTTAAAGGGAACTTCATGCCATTTTTTGCTACTAAAAATTTTGAATGAGATTAGACTGATATAAGAAATATCCGATCAGGAAGGAATTTTTTCCTTATTACAGCAAATTATAGGGCTTTAAAGTGATTGTAAACCCTTACAGATCACTTTGACCTACAGGTAAGCCTAGATTAAGGCTTACCTGTAGGTCCAATAAATGTACAGTTTAGGAGATATTTGCAAAAAGACAGGGACCGCTGTCTACAGCGAATGCGCCGTAGACGGCAGCGCATAGGCGCACTGAGTCTGCCGCTGCTAATGGCAATATGGCGTTAGTGTTGGCTCCTGTGCGCATGTGCGGGAGTGATGTCATTGTGGTTCTGGCCAATCACAGCGCCGAAGCCACGATAACCGGAAGGAAGAGGGCACAGCGGTGACATCGCTGGCTCCTGTGTCAGGTAAGTGACACATAATGGGCTACTAAGAAATCCGCTGTGCCATCACGTGTGTGCTGGTGGTGCACGCACTGGTCAGTACCCCCGTGCATCCGGTTGCGGTTCCCACAAACTCGATCGCCGCGGGGATACCCATTATCGCCTCACGGGGAAAGTAAACAGCATCTCCCCGTTCCGCCTAGCAACAAGTGACACTGATCTCTGCTCCCTGTGATTGGAGCAGAGATTAGTGTTCACTAACACACAGCCACACCCCCCACAGTTAGTAACATGCCGCTAGGACACACTTAACCCCTACACTGCCACCCCTGGTTAACCCCTTCACTGCCAGTGTCATTTACACAGGAATCAGTACATTTGTATAGCACTGATTGCTGTATAAATGACTGGTCCCAAAAGTGTCTCAAAAATGTCCGATGTGATGTCACCTAGTTATGGGGGATCACACCCTCAGCCCCAATATGGATGAACCTGAAGCTCCCGCACTTCTGTACATATCCTGATCCCATGATATGGGCGTGTCGGGTATTAAGGTCTTAAACAACATTACTAGAGAGGGGGAACTCTGTACCTTTGATCAGTTGAAAGACAGAGACGACCTACCCAACACCTATTTTTTCCGCTATTTGCAGCTGCGCCATGCCTTTCAAACACAGTTCACTGGCCTATGAATAGTGTTTGCCATCTGCTTTGGAGTCTCTTTTGACTTCAGAGGACCTGGCTAAACCTTTTTCAACTGTCTAAGTCATAAGTTGAACTATGTTAGTTCTTTTGGTCCAGTGGTCAAGTGGAAGGTTGTCCACAAGGGGATATGTTTATATGTATAGTTCTTATTGTATTGTTTGGTTGTCTATAGGTACTGTATTGTTTTTGAAAATTAATAAACAGATTAAAAAAAAAAAATGTCTGATGTGTCCTCCATAATGTCACAGTCACAATAAAAATAGCTGTTCTTTATAAACTTAGCTCAAATGTATTGGAGAAAATAACCCAAATCGGTGTATATTTGTTTTAGAATGTAGGGATGTTATAGGATCCATAGACTAAGGTATATATTTGAAAATTGATTAATCCTGATGTACTGACACACTATATCATTTCTTTGAGGGCAGTAGAAATACCCTCAAAATTACCCCTTTTTGAAAAGAAGATAGTCCAAGGTATTTTAGTAAGAAGCATGGTGGAATTTTTGAAGTTGTAATTTTTTGTCATAATTTTTGGGAAAATGAAAAAAAAAATGACATACTGTCAGCAGTGCAGTACAGCATCATCATACAACTGGGGTGGCGGTAATAAGGGACACTGACTGGTGACAGTATGGAAAAAAAAAAAAGCTCCGACCCCCTTTTGCTCTTTACTGCAAATGCACCACCAACCAACTAAGCTATGAATCAGTCAGTGACTGATTGATGCTGTCCTGTCCCAATGCACACACTACCTGCTCCATTTGCCTCTGTCTTTTGGCCTCAGTTTTAGTGTGCCGTGCTTGTTGCCACTGGTCACGTGATGACGGACTCCCCACCCGTCGTCCAAGTTGTAGGTCTCCTCTGAGCTATGTTCTCCAAGCTCCCTCTAAAAGTAAACACAGCAGAGTAGCCGGGCCCCTGGGGGCAGTCAAGACCTGGGCCCTCAAGACGACCGGACCCTTGGGGACTCTGGGGCCCCGTAAATGTGTATGGGCTGTACCCCCCCCCCCCAATGGTGTCCTTGCTCATTCATCTAGTGAAGGGAAAACCAGATGGCTGGGACGCCTTTTTTTGAAGGTCTGGTATAGATCTTGGGTGAGAACACATTTTCTTACATTTTTAGGTTGGGATCCCCCCAATAATGTTGTCCAGCGATGTAGATCCATCGTCAGTTACAATGAGTGACACCTGCAGACATGAAAACGACAACCCACACCGTGACAATTCTCTTTTGCTGGATTCCGATTGCAAGTGCCAGGGTCTGAAGAGGTGGTACTGGAATCAGTAGCCACATGTGAGACAGCTAGCACTAGGACTACCATATTTTGCTACACCATAGGGGCCTCCAAAAGGCATTTGCTTTGGGTCTGGCTGAGCCAGTGTCTGTGTGTGAATGGGGACACAGAGCAGTAGGGATGAGCCGAACACCCCCCGGTTCGGTTCGCACCAGAACTTGCGAACGACCCCCGTGTTCGGTACGAACGTTAGAACCCCATTGAAGTCTATGGGACTCGAACGTTCGCATTGGAAAGTGCTAATTTTAACGGCTAATATGCAAGATAGTGTGCTAAAAAGGGTTTGGCGATCTGCCTCCTGCCTCAGGGGACATGGGTCACTGCAAAAAAAAGTTTTAAAAACTACGGTTTTGGCGGGAGCACTGATTTTAATGACGATTAAAGTGAAAAAAAAGTGAAATATTCCTTTAAATATGGTGCCTGGGGGGTGTCTATAGTATGCCTGTGAAGTGCCATGTGTTTCCCGTGTTTAGAACAGTCCCTGCACAAAATGACATTAAACGGAAATAACACCATTTAAAACTGCTTGCGGTTTTAATGTTATATCTGGTTCCTGCAATATGGTTGAAAATCATTCAGAAAAATGGCATGGGTAGCCTTCCCTGCCCATTACCAGCCTATTTGGGTCTTGTACGCATATTAAGGGGAACCCCGTACCCATATTAAAAAAAAGGAAATGCGTGTGGCCCCCAGGCCCTATATACTCAGAACAGCAGTATAAAGGCGGTGCAAACAAGACAGGGACTGTGTAGGTTTGTTGTGTTAAGTTGAATCTGTTTGTCATTTTCAACCGGTACATTTTTAAAGTGTAGCTCCAGTCAAAAAAAATATCTTTAAGCTTTTTGGAAAACATAGGGAAGGGTTATCACCCCTGTATAATTTGTTTTGTCGTCCATCTTTTTTCATCTCACTTGCTGCTGTCTCCTTGCGTTTGCAAGTAGGAGATGTTTGAAAGTAGGGGCCTGCCCTATATGCTCTGCAGAAATGGCGGAACAAGGTGTTGGTTTTGCAACAACATTGTAAGCCCTCAAAGTGACTCTTGGTGGCCGCTGGAGCGCCCTGCTGTGAACGATTATATCAAGAATTGTAATTACATGCCATTGTTGGACAGTGGTAGAAAAATTTACCTTTGGTGGTTGTGGTGCTGGTGCCACAACACTATAAGTCCTCACAGTTACTCTGGGTGGGCACAGGAAGGGGCCCTCCTGTGAAATATTATATCAAGAATTGTAATTACATGTCCCTGTTAAACAGGGGCAGAAAAATTGGGCCTTAGGCACTGGAGCCATCACACTGCAACCTCTGCCATATACTCTAGTTTTTTTGCAGGAATTAGCCCTGCTGCAAAGCATTGCATCAAAAATTTTACTTAAACGCCCCTGTTAAACAGGGGCAGAAAAATTGGGCCTTAGGCACTGGTGCCATCACACTGCAACCTCTGCCATACACTCTAGTTTTTTTGCAGGAATTAGCCCTGCTGCAAAGCATTGCATCAAAAATTGTACTTAAACGCCCCTGTTAAACAGGGGAAGAAAAATTGGGCCTTAGGCTGAGGTGAATATTGCGGTGTATACTGCGGTCAGGGCACGCAGACAATAACCAGAAAACAGCAGAGATAAAGGGGTATATACAGATGTATACTGTGCTGTGCTGGAGGCACACACAACTTCCAATAACTCCTGCAGATGGCAAGTGGGCTCAAATAGAGAAGAGCTATGTAGGTGGATTATAGCGGTATGTACTGGGTACAGAGCACGCAGACAGCACGCACAAGCTCCTAACACTACTGACTGCAAGCTCTATTATTAAAGATAGATCACTAGCTATATAGGTGAGGTGAATATAGTGGTGTATACTGCGGTCAGGGCACAGACAATAACCACTACACAAGAGCAAGATAGGAAATCAGCCAAAAACGATCGGTGTGTACTGTGTTGAAGGTACACAGAACACCCACTGCTTCAGATGCCAACACACTACACGAGGCCGCCTCAATGGCGGCCTTATATAGTGTGGGGCGTGCACTACACAGCCTGAGCTATGATTGGCCACAGGCATCCTGCCTGTGGCCAATCATGGCTCTCCTCGCTGCTGGCGCTGCGATTGGCCAAGCATGCGGGGTCACAGTGCATGCTTGGCCAATCATGAGCCAGCAATGCACTGCGCCATCGCAGTGCATTGTGGGCCGTGAGCGCCACACGAATTTTGACGCGAACGGACCAGGAGTTCGGATTTCGCCGAACGGACGAACAGCCAATGTTCGAGTCGAACGTACGTTCGACTCGAACACGAAGCTCATCCCTACCCCCTACAGATACCTAAAAGATCATTGGTATCAGTGGTTAACTTTTTGACAGTCAGTTTATTGTCCGAGGAGTGATGCTTTGAACTTTCCTGAGAAAAGCTTGTTTATAGCATAACTTCCAACTTTAGAACTTGAGAATGAGGGACACTTCAAGGAGACAGTGACCTGCGGCATCCATAGAGCAGCAAAAGTGTGTGTGACCAAACTGGTAACAGTGGGATGGGCTTAAATTCTGCGCTAGAGCCAACACTAACCCTACAGGATAGAGTTACCCCAATGTTAGCCCCAGCCCTAATTCTAACCCTGGCACTAGAGCCAACCCTCAACAGGAAAGACTAGCCCCAGTGGTAACACTAATCTTAACCCTGAGCCCAGAGTTAACCCTAACCCTATAGGAAACAGCAACCCTAAGAGCTAAGCCTACTGTTACAGTAATCAAAAACCCTAATGGTAACCTTAGACTTAACTATGCCCCTTGGGACTCCTATGAAGGTTTACACCCAATAAGGAGAGGTGATTTTACCCAAGATACTTGAAGTTTTAAACTTGTCCTTTAAATCAGGACAGCTACCTATAACCATGACAAGGGCAAACATCATACTACTACTTAAACCTGGAAAGGAACCGGTAGATCCAAGCTCTTATAGGTCTATCCCGTTACTGCAAAGTGACGTAAAAATACTAGCCAAGGTCCTGGCCATAAGGGTTAATAAGGTCATTTTGTCCATCATCCACCCAGACCAGGCAGGTTTCATGTCACGAAAATGTCCACTGCGACCAACCGCAGAAGACTCTATCTGAACATACAGACCCCATCAGATATGGCCGGCCATAGGGCACTGTTGTCTCTTGATGCCAAGAGGGCATTCAACAGTGTCGGCTGGCAGTATCTATGGGCTGTACTAGCTAAGTTTGGGGTTGGGTCCAGATTTATTGCATGGGTGAGGCTACTATATGACACGCCACAGGCTGCCATACGCATGTCAGACAGAATGTCACATGCCTTTGCACTGAGCAGGGGGACTAGGCAGGGATGTCCCCTGTCTCCCCTGCTCTTTGCACTGGCCATTAAGCCCCTTGCAGCACAGGTGAGGAATTGTTCACAGATCAAGGGATTTCGCTACAGTGAATTGCATGAGAAAATAATGCTGTACACCGACAATATGCTCCTCTTTTTAGAGGACATGAACAATTCATTGTGTCATGTAATGTCCCTTATTGCGGATTTTGGCCATTATTCAGGCCTTACCATCAATTGGTCCAAATCTGCACTGATGTTTCTGGATGGAACCCCTGGGCTGGGCGCAGGGATTTCCTGTCCTGTACCCATAGTGACTTAATTTAAATACTTAGGCATATACATCTCTCCTAAACTGAGTCTTGTAGACTGAATATATACCCCCTATTGCCTCTCTTTAGAGACCAAATAAATACATAGAACAAACTTAAAATGTCCCTGGCAGGAAAGACTAATCTTGTCAAGATGATTTTAATGCCCCAGTTCTTGTACATGCTACACAACATGCCAGTGGTTACTCCACTGAAAATAGAGAGGTCAACTCCTTATTCAGGCTATTATTATGGCATACTAACCCCCCCAGGATTAAATTAGAGCAGCTGCAGTATCCAAAGGAGGGGTCTTGCGCTCCCCAACCCTTGGATATATTTCTTGGGTGCACAGTTTGAGCACTTGATAGGAGCTATGGCTTCTGCAAGCTTGTCAGCTAAACTTATGCTGATAGGCACAGGGGCAGAGTCGGTACCAGAGGGCTTAGACGCTCAGATGTTTCAACGGCATAACAAACAAATGCCCACCTACACACTCCTTCAGAAGGTGTGGAACAAGGCTAAGCAATTACAACACATAACAGGATATACAGCGTACAGCCCACTATGGGGGAAACAAAACATATACAGAATTGGCCAAAATCCAACAGGGACCAAGGTGGCACCCCATGGGAGTAACCCACTTAAGGCATGCTTTCCACAATGGGAACCTGCTTTCTTTCACAGACCTACAATCTAAATATGCATTAGCATCCAACATGCTGTTCTATTACCTACAACTAAAGCATGCTGTCAAGGGAGACACAGTCACCTACTCCTGTTTTTCATATATTGCAAGACGCATCAGACACAAAAGGTATAATATCTCAATGTTACCATATGTTGTTATCATCATTTCTGGAGGGACACTCCATGAAAGCAGCGACGCAATGGGAAGCAGATTTGGGCACCATCACAGGGGAACAGTGGGAGGAGGCCCTGCAAGCAGTTAATACCTGCTCGTTAAATGTATCACAAAAGATATCCCAATTATATATACTACTGAGAGTACATTATACCCCAGTAAAGCTTCACAAACTGGGCAAGGTGCCTGACCCGATGTGTGCCAAGGGTAGAGAATTGCTTGGGGACCGGATTCATCTGGGGCTTGCTAATCTGACAGAAGTTTGCTGCTTTTAAAATTCAACATCTAATAGTCAGACGGAGTTGTAAGTAATGTATTTCACTATATACTAACTTTAATGTTATAAATACGTCTAAAATGCAAAACTCCGGTGGGTGTAACAACATGTCCGCTTTACCCCTTCTTAGTGTATCCTTACTGTGGACGAGTGTGGGGTGTAGCAAGATGGCAGCAAGGGAACGTCACTTCCATAGAAAATTGCGATGGGCCGCTGAATATGCCGTTACATCGGCTCTCGGGTCCTCTTGCAGTCCCGAGCAGAGCCAAGAGTAGCCGAGTGTACACAGCTCACAGTCACTCCCAGTCCCTGTGTTATGTCCATCAGAGGGCGGGACTGGGCGTGACTGAGCGGAGTCGAGCCAAGTACACTCGGCTATGTATATTGGACGGGGCCCATGGGCTTGAGCCCAGTCAAGCTCAATGGTAAGTCCAGCCCTGGATGTGGGTCCTGGCTACACTTAATTAGGTGTTTCAGACCAACGTTCCTCTTCATCCACTAAGCTGTCTCCTGGGGGTAGTGGAGGGGGCGATCCCGGAGGAGGTGATGAAGATGATTTTCGCAAGAGTGATGTTTCAAGCTAGGAAAACAATTCTTATGAGCTGGAAATCGGTCGAGCCATGGAAGGTTACAACATGGATTCAACACATGGGAAACACCCTTATTGTGGAAAAGAACATATATCAACATAGGGGTAATCTTGGGAAATTTGTTAGGCTATGGGATGAATGGCTTGATACGTCAGGAATCAGTCCCAAGGAACTAGTACAGATGAGATTGCTGAGGAGCTTATAGAAAAAGGTATTTGGGGACACACCTGGATGGTTATTGGAATACATGTCAGGGTAATGGCAGGGATACAGGAGATGTTGACTCAATGGCAGGGGTTTGAAATGTTATACCAGACGAAGAATCTAATAGTGTATGCGTGATGTTATATTGATTAGTAGGTATATATATATTGTAAGATGTAAAGAAGGACTGTATGTCGAACAGTTCAATGACCAAAGTACACTGTGATTCATGTATGATTCCAATGTTTGTTTTCTGAGCAATAAAAAACATTTGATTAAAAAGAAAAAAAAAATCTGCCCCTGGTGCTGACCCTAACCCTAAAGGAAAAAGTAACTGTAATCTTAAAGCGGTAGTAAACCCTGCTTGGTCATTGTTACTTACAGGTAAGCCTATAATAAGGCTTACCTGTAGGTAAAATGAAAATATAGTGTTACCCTGGACACAGCCAGATACTTTGCCGGACCTTCAAGTGGTTGTAAACCCTTACAACACACTTTGACCTACAGGTAAGCTTAGATTAAGGCTTACCTGTAGGTCCAAGAAATATCTCCTATACAGTTTAGGAGATATTTGCCGAAAGACAGGCACCGCTGTCTACGGCGCATGAGGCGCAGACAGCGGCGCGCAGGCGCACTGAGCGCGGCACCGTCAACGACGAAGATGCCGTGCGTGGCGGCTCCCGTGCGCATGCACGGGAGTGACGTCATCACGGCTTCGCCGAATGACAGCGGGCGGAGCGGCGAGACCCACCGAGAAGATGGATGCGCCGGACTACAGGGGACAGCGGTGAGATTGCTGGCTCCTGTGTCAGGTAAGTGACACATAATGGATTACTATGCGATGCATAGTAATCCATTATGCTTTGCCTTTGCAGGGAATGAAAGAGGAAGTAAAGTCATCAGGGTTTACTTCCTCTTTCAGAGCTTCTTACCAGAACCACCTCTAAGTGAAAATGTCCAAATTGGGCCCAATTAGACATTTTTCCTCCCCTCCCAAGGTCTCAGGTGTGAATGGGGAGCGGGTGTGTTAAATTTGGTGTTATATCTCTACTGTTTACTGGATGTTCAACATGGCAACTCATAGCAAAGAACTCTCTAAGGATCTGAAAAAAAAAATTGTTGTTCTACACAAAGAGGGCCTAGGCTATATGAAGATTGCCGAGACCCTGAAACTGAGCTGCAGCACGGTGGCCAAGACCATACAATGGTTTAACAGGACAGGTTCCACTCCGAACAAGCCTTACTATGGTCGGCCAAAGAAGTTGAAAGCACATGCTCATCGTAATATACAGAGGTTATCATTGAGAAATAGATGTATGAGTGCTGCCAGCATTGCTGCAGAGGTTGAAGGGGCCTGTCAGTGTTCAGACCATACGCTGCACACTGAACCAAATTGTTCAGCATGGCTGTCGTCCCAGAAGGAAGCCTCTTCTAAAGATGATGCAAAAGAAAGCTCACAAATAGTTTGCTGAAGACAAGCAGACTAAGGACATGGATTACTGGAACCATGTCCTGTCGTCTGATGAGACCTATGCCGCATACACACGACGGACTTTCCAGCAGACCAGGTCTTCCCAACGGACTTTCGGTGGAGTTCTGACTGACTTTCCGAACGAACAAATGGACTAAATCCGTTCGAAAGTCATTTTGAACATGATGACGTAAGACGGGACTAAAAAATGAAGTTCAATAGCCAGTAGCAAATAGCTTCCCTTGCGTCGTATTTGGTCCATCGGACCAGCAAACAGACAAACGGTTTTCCCGATAGGATTTGAGTCCATTGGACAGATTTGAAACATGTTCTATTTCTAGGTCCGGTCAGATTTTTAAAACGAAAAATGATCGGAATAGCCCACACACAATCAGATTGTCCAGTGTATGGATGGGTATGCAGAGTATGGATGGGTATGCAGAGTATGGACCGGTATGCAGAGTATGGATGGGTATGCAGAGTATGGATGGGTATGCAGAGTATGGACGGGTAATCAGAGTATGGATGGGTATGCAGAGTATGGACGGGTATGCAGAGTATGTAGAGTATGGATGGGTATGCACAGTATGGACGGGTATGGAGAGTATGGACGGGTATGCACAGTATGGATGGGTATGCAGAGTATATAGAGTATGGACGGGTATGCACAGTATGGATGGGTATGCAGAGTATGGAGAGTATGGACGGGTATGCACAGTATGGATGGGTATGCAGAGTATGGAGAGTATGGACGGGTATGCACAGTATGGATGGGTATGCAGAGTATGGAGAGTATGGACGGGTATGCACAGTATGGATGGGTATGCAGTGTATGAATGGGTATTCAGAGTATGCAGAGTATGGCTGAGTATGCAGAGTACGGCTGAGTATGGCTGAGTATACAGAGTATGGATGGGTGAGCATGGATGGATGGATCTCTCACTAAGCAGAGCTGTGGGCACTACACATGCAGCCTACAGTGCTGCTGCCACCGATCTTTCCCCTCTCCGCTCACAGGGGAGGAACTGGAAATCACGCCAATTTGTTTACATGTGATCGTTACGTCATTTGATGAAGCGATCACGTGGTAAACGGCTGCGATTTTGAAAAAAATAAATATTCTGGGAATTTTTTTTTTTTTTTAAATATGGGAAAACAATTTTTTTGAAAAAAAAACAATTTTTTGGAAAAAAAACTATTTTTGGGGAAAAAAAATCCTTTTTGAGAAAAATCGTTTTAGAAAAAAAATAATTTTTGAAAAGATTTTTTGAAAAAAAACAATGAAAAAATTTTTTGGGAAAAAAAAAAATGTTTTTTACATTTATTTAAAAAAAATTGGAAAAAAATTTTTTTTGGAAAAAAAAATAATCATTTTTGAAAAAAAATATCGTTTTTTTTTTTAAAAATCATTTTTGAGAAAAATCGTTTAAAAAAAAAATAAAAAAAAAAAAAAGTACCCAAACTGCAAGTATTATGACGTCACAGCCGTTGACGATAGCCGTTAGCCGTTATAGATGACACTATATAAGCAGCCTCTGGGATCCTCCGGGCTCAGTGTTCACACACATCTCAGAGCAAGCAGCAGCACATAGTGTGGTTCTGCGAGTCTTTGCTGTAGTGAAATGCGATTTTGTTTTCAACGTTTAAATATTTGCTATAATATGACAGAAGAGAGGGGGAGAGATAGAGGAGAGGAAAAAATGAGGAAAAAAACAAAGACTTTTTTTGAGAAAGTCCGAGCTTGTCTAGGGCTGAGAAAGCCCCAGACACACAGAGAGCAGACACCGGAGACACCGGGAAACGGCCGGAAGAGCGACGAGAGCTCCAGAGCGGTAAGTACATATTAGATCAATACATTCATGGAGACTACATATTATATATAGTATACTTATGAGTTAAATGAAAATAGTTTTTTTTTTTTGTAAAATTATACTTTTCTTTGATCCGTTGGAAAGGCCGTTTAACTTGCCGCCCGCCCTATAGCAAAGGGACGGCGGTAAAGCGGTTTCAAAATCCTGACCGGGCGTCATAAGACGTCCTCAGGATTTTGAGCCGCTGCGCACCCCCGGGGGCACGCATCCCGGCGATCGTTGTTGCGGGGTGTCAGTCTGACCCCCGCAACTACGATCTGGGTAAAGAGTCTCCGTCCGTCGGAGACTCTACCACGTGATCAGCCGTGTCCAATCACGGCTGATCACAGTGTAAATAGGAAGAGCCGTTGATCGGCTTTTCCTCAGACACGAGTAGAGGAGAGCCGATCGGCTGCTCCTCTGACAGGGGAGTCTGTGCTGATTGATTATCAGCACAGCCCCCCCAGGATGCCCACACTGGACCACCAGGGATGTCCAGCACCAGGTAGCCCACCCTAGACCACCAGGGATGCCAGTCAGTGCCAAAAAATGGATGCCAATCAGTGCCCACAATGGGCATCACTGATTGGCATGCATTATTGTTTGGCACTGATTGGCATCCATCAGTACAATATAATGCCGCCTATCAGTGCCCATTTGTGCCACCTATCAGTGCCCATCCATGCTCATCTGCGCCGCCAATACATGCCCATCTGTGCCCGCCTATCCATGCCCATCCATGCGAATCCTTGCCAGCTATCAGTGCCAGTTTGTGCCACCTATCGGTGCCCATCCATGCTCATCTGTGCCACCTATCCATGCCCATCTGTGCCGCCTATCCATGCCCATCCATGCTCATATGCGCCGCCTATCCATGCCCATCTGTGCCGCCTAGCCATGCCCATCCATGCGAATCCTTGCCAGCTATCAGTGCCAATTTGTGCCACCTATCAGTGCCCATAAATGCCACCTCATCAGTGCCACTTCATTGGTGCCACCTCATCATGCCCATCAGTGCCGCCTTATCAGTGCCCGTCAGTGCAGCCCCATCAGTGAAGGAGAAAACTTATTTACAAAGTTTTGAAACAAACAAAAAAAAATGTTTTTTTCATAATTTTCAGTTTTTTTTTTTTCGTTTAGCAAAAAAATAAAAACCGTAGGAGGTGATCAAATACCACAAAAAGAAAACTCTATTTGTGGGAAAAAATATATAAAAATTTCATTTGGGTACAGTGTAGCATGACCGCGCAATTGTCATTCAATGTGCGACATCACTGAAAGCACAAAATTGGTCTGGGCAGGAAGGTGTTTAACCAGTTAACAACGGGCCCATAGCTAAATCACGTCCTCCCAGAATTCCGCTCTCACGCGCACTCGAGAGCATCCATGACTGCCGGGTCCTGTGGATCACGGTAAACGGACGCTCATCGTGGCTGTTTACCACGTGATCGCTCCGTCAAATGATGTTATGACACCGCTTCCTCCCTCCCCTCTCTGTACCGATCGGTACAATACTCTGCAATGCCCTGTCAATGCTCTGCAATGCCCTGGCAATACCCTGACAATAATCTGCGATGCCCTGCCAATACTCTGCCATAAATTGCCATACCCAGCAATACTCGGTGATACTCTGCAATACCCGGTGATACTCTGCAATACCCGGTGATACTCTGCAATACCCAGCCATACTCTGCAATACCCAGCCATACTCTGCAATACCCAGCCATACTCTGCCATACCCAGCCATACTCTGCCATACCCAGCCATACTCTGCCATACCCAGCCATACTCTGCCATACCCAGCCATACTCTGCCATACCCAGCCATACTCTGCCATACCCGGCCATACTCTGCCATACCCGGCCATACTCTGCCATACCCGGCCATACTCTGCCATACCCGGCCATACTCTGCCATACCCGGCCATACTCTGCCATACTCGGCCATGCTCAGCCATACTCGGCCATGCTCCGTGATACCCTGCAATACTCGGCCATGCTCAGCCATACTCGGTGGTACCCTGCAATACCCAGCCATACTCGGTGGTACCCTGCAATACTCGGCCATGCTCGGCCTCTGTATGTGGCCAGGCTGTGGAAGTCTCACATGTGG
This sequence comes from Lithobates pipiens, assembly GCF_037356315.1. Classification (NCBI taxonomy): domain Eukaryota; kingdom Metazoa; phylum Chordata; class Amphibia; order Anura; family Ranidae; genus Lithobates; species Lithobates pipiens. The sequence goes on along the minus strand of NW_027507686.1, from coordinate 221,589,275 downwards.
TATTGCCGTACTCAGGATGAGTAGGAGAATCTATTTTTGGGTGTCATTTTTGCTATGTACATGCTATATTAGAAATATTGTATAAATGGACTTTGTGTTAAAAAAAAAATGCATTTTAACCACTTCCCGCCTGCCGGCTGTCATGTGACGTCCTTGACTTTTTGCGGGGATATCTGAATGATGGGTGTAGCTACAGGCATCATTTAGATATCTGATTTTTAAGCCGGCGATTCCCTACACCATAAGAACGATCATTGCGGCTGTTCCACTGCTTGATTGTTCTTACAGGAGGCGAGAGAGGATACCCCCCCCACCGCCCTCTGGTGCTTCTACCGACTCGCGAATACAATCAAAGTCAGAATCGTTTTTTTTTTTTATTTGTTTTATTTCAGGCTTCCCAGCTTAGAGGTAAGATGTGGGGTCTTATTGACCCCATATATCACTGTAAAGAGGACCTGTCATGCCATATTCCTATTACAAGGGATGTTTACATTCCTTGTAATAGGAATAAAAGTGATCAAAAAATGTATTTTTGGGGAAAAAAAGTGTCAAACTAAAATAAATAAAGTAAAATGAACAATAAAAAAAAAAAAAATGTAAGCGCCCCTGTCCCCGTGTGCTCGCATGCAGAAGTGAACGCATACGTAAGTGCCGCCCACATATGAAAACGGTGTTCAAATCACACGTGAGGTATCACTGCGAACATTAGAGCCAGAGTAATAATTTTGGCCCTAGACCTCCTCTGTAACTCAAAACATGTAACCAGTAAAAAAATTTAAAGCGTCGCCTATGGGGATTTTTAAAGAGGGATTCCACCAAAAAAAAAAAAAAAATTAAAAGCCAGCAGCTATAAATACTACAGCTGCTGACTTTTAATAAATGGACACTCACCTGTCCCGGGTTCCAGCGATGCCGAGGCTGATCGATCGCTCGGCCCTCGGCTGCTGCCGCCACCATTCTAGGTGAGGGAATCAGGAAGTGAAGCGAATCGGCTTCCCGGTTCCCTACTGCGCATGCGCGAGTCGCGCAGCGCAATAGGAAATCTCCGCGCTGTCACTGGGACCCGTGTGTGTCCCAGCAGACAGCGCGGCAGGGCAGGAAATGGCGTAGACTCCCACGGGAGTCTATGCCCGGAAGTGGGTGTAAATACCTGTCTTTGACAGGTATCTCCACCCCCCTCCCCCCTGAAAGGTGTCAATTGTGACACCGGAGGGGGGGAGGGATCCGATCAGCGGAGGTTCCACTTTAGGGTGGAATCCCGCTTTAAGTAGCGAAGTTTGGCGCCATTCCACAAGTGTGTGCAACTTTGAAAGGTGACATGTTGGGTATCTATTTACTCGGCATAAATGGCATAAATTCATCTTTCATATTATGCAAAAACATTGGGCTAACTTGCATTGTTTTTTTTGTTTTTTTTAAAAGCACACAACTTTTTTTTTCCACCAAAAAGCGTTCGAAAAATTGCTGCGCAAATATCCTGATAGATAAAAAGTTACAACGACCGCCATTGTATTCTCTAGGGTCTTTGCTAAAAAAAACATATATAATGTTTTGGGGTTCTATCTAATTTTCTAGCAAATAAATGATGATTTTTACATGTAGTAGAGAAATGTCAGACTTAGCCTGGGTACTGGCTTAGTAAACAGGTTTATAATCAGGAAAAAACTGTATAGGAGAAGATCATTAAGTGTTTTTGCATAGCAAGACCACTTACTGTTATCTCACATATATATTATTATTATTAGTGGGACTGCTTCATTTATTCATTTTAATTTAGTTAAAAAAAGATTTTTGAAAAAAAAAACATTTTAAACCACTTGCCGCCCGCCCATTGTCAGATGACAGCGCCAAAGTGGTTTCAAAATCTTGACTGGACGTCATAGACCGTCCTCAGGATTTTGAGCTGCTGCGCGACCCCGGGGGTGCGCATCGCAGCGATCGTTGTTGCGGGGTGTCAGTCCATCACGGCTGATCCCAGTGTAAATAGGCAGAGCCAGTGATCGGCTTTTCCTCACTTGCCTCACTCAGACGCGAGTAGAGGAGAGCCGATCGGCTGCTCCTCTGACAGGGGGGTCTGTGCTGATCGATTATCAGCGCAGCCCCCCCCCCCCCCCAAGAATGCCCACACTGGACCACCAGGGATGCCTAGCACCAGGGATGCCAGTCAGTGCCCACAATGGATGCCAACCATTGCCCACAATGGGCATCACTGATTGGCATGCATTATTGTTTGGCACTGATTGGCATCCATCAGTACAATACAATGCCACCTATCAGTGCCCATCCGTGCCACCTATCAGTGCCCATCTATGCCGCCTATCAGTGCCCATCTGTCCTGCCTATCCATTCCAATCCGTGCCGCCTATCCATTCCAATCCGTGCCGCCTATCCATTCCAATCCGTGCCGCCTATCCATTCCAATCCGTGCCGCCTATCCATTCCAATCCGTGCCGCCTATCCATTCCAATCCGTGCCGCCTATCCATTCCAATCCGTGCCGCCTATCCATGCCAATCCGTGCCGCCTATCCATGCCAATCCGTGCCGCCTATCCATGCCAATCCGTGCCAGCTATCCATGCCAATCCGTGCCAGCTATCCATGCCAATCTGTGCCAGCTATCCATGCCAATCTGTGCCAGCTATCCATGCCAATCTGTGCCAGCTATCCATGCCAATCTGTGCCAGCTATCCATGCCAATCTGTGCCAGCTATCCATGCCAATCTGTGCCAGCTATCCATGCCAATCTGTGCCAGCTATCCATGCCAATCCGTGCCAGCCATCGGTGCCAATTTGTGCCACCTATCAGTGTCCATCCGTGTTGCCCATCAGTGCAACCTATCAGTGTCCATCAATGCCACCTACCAGTCCCCATCAATGCCACCTCATCACTGCCACTTCATTGGTGCCACCTTATCAGTGCCCCACAGTGCCGCCCCACCAGTGCCCATCAAGGAAGGAGAAAACATACTTATTTACGTTTTGAAACTGAAACAAAACAAAAAACATTTTTTTTCAAAATTTTCAGTCTTATTTTATTTGTTTAGCAAAAAATTAAAACCGTAGAGGTGATCAAATACAACCAAAAGAAAGCTCTATTTGTGGGAAAAAAAATGATAAAAATGCCATTTGGGTACGGTGTAGCATGACTGCGCAATTGTCATTCAAAATGCGACATTGTTGAAAGCTCAAAATTGGTCTGGGCTGGAAGGTGTTTAAGTGCCTGGTATTGAGGTGGTTAAAAAAAAAAATATTTTTTGAAAAAAATGTTCAGCTTTCAGCAAATGATGGGACTTCAACTTTTTACTACTATTTCTACTTTTTAAAATATTAAGCTTTTTAACACTTTTCACAGTTACTCAAGCCACTCCACCCAGTTACTCCGCTCACTCCAGTAGGTGGAGGCACGAACACTTCACACAATTTCCCCAGAAATTTTAGCTTTTCTAGTTTATTATGCAATAAAATGGGGTAAAGGATGTGATGGAACCACAAAAAAGGTGCTCTAGCCTGCTGTGTCTGGGATTAATACCTATCAGCATTGAAAAGCATGTACGAAAGAGAAGGTTATTTTCAACTGATTGCCCTGACATTTGAAAATTAGTCATCTGACCAACTTTCAAATCTCATTGTACTCATCTTAAAATGATCAATTATATTAACATAGGAATTCTTTCTTTTCCTGATCTGTTAGCATTGCAAGTTCAGTATATATTATCATTAGCGTTAGAGCTAACATTATTATATTTGTTATGGATAAAGTCAGCACTTAGGGTCTGTGTTTTTTGGTAGAAGAACAGGTCCAGGATATAAAAAGTAGTTCTCCAAACCATCAGGAACCATTGCAGATTCATTGCAACCTTAGAGTGGTAGTAAAGTCAAAATGTTAAAATCCACTGACAGGCAGGGTCTCTAGACCTAGAGGTCTGTTCAAATGGCTGAAGATATGAAATCCGTAAGGAGGAGCGAGTGAAGATAGAAGCGCTGGGGAAGCCGTGACGTTGCGGCGTTGGAGGGCTCCATTTCCAGACAAATCTGTCATGATGTGCTAGTATGCAATGCATACTAGTGCATTATGATATAAACCTGCAAGGGGACACTTTTTTTTTTTTTTTACTTTGTCCCTGAGACTTTACTACCTCTTTAAAAATCCCCAAAATTACAATAAATTTGTCTTTACTATTGACTCCAATGCATTAAACTGAAAAGGCGACATCCAGTGAAATTTACTAAATTTACGCTGAAGGAAAATCTCCCAACTTTATCTGATCATCCTTCTTGTAATAGCAGTTGCCTGAGAGGTAACCTAATCCAGAGGAGTCTACTTATAAAGTGACTGGCCACAAGTATGCAGATGGAGAATTTTGACTTCAGTTGCTGCTGCATGCTTGTCCACTTCAGTGACTGAGAAGGAAAGTCAGGCACCTAGCATGTTCAGAAGGAGGTCAGCATTGGCATTCTCTTAAAGGCATCAGAAGGGGATAACCCCTCTTCTAGCATAGTTTGCTAAAGTTTGTCTTTTCAGCTAAAATGCATGGCCTTTGTGGTTTTATTAATTCTCTAAGTGTTGAAATTATCTTTATCCTTCTGCACTTTTCATGTGTGTACATTCTTCTATTGAAAACAACAAAATACAGTTATATTTATATAAAATGCCTAATAAAAAATCTTTGTATTTTTGTAAAAATAGACGAGAGCTCCAAAAGACAGAATTAAAAGCCACGTGGATAATCCAGAGGAAGATCATGATAAAAAGCTACCAATGAACAATGAAAAGAGCTGCAAAGCTTTCTGGAGAGAAATCGGATCTCTTAAAAGACGAAGGAGATCTAGGGTGCAGAGAGCAGCTCCTGAGATCCCGAAAGTGGAGACGGATGAGACTAAGACGGCAAAGCCAGGTTTCAGAGCTAAAGTTGGCGCTCTTCTAAAGAGGAAAAAGAAGCCTAAAGTTAATTCATTAGCTCCAGAGATCGCCAAAGAGGAGGAGAAAGCTGAAACAAAGACAGCGAAAGAAGGTTTCAGAGCTAAAGCTGGTACTTTTCTAAAGAGGAACAAGAAGCCTAAGAAGAAGTCAGCAGCTCTTGAGATCGCCAAAGAGGAGAAAGCTGAAACAAAGACAACGAAAAAAGGTTTCAGAGCTAAAGTTGGCGCTCTTCTAAAGAGGAAAAAGAAGACTAAAGTAAATTCATTAGCTCCAGAGATCGCCAAAGAGGAGGAGAAAGCTGAAACAAAGACAGCGAAAGAAGGTTTCAGAGCTAAAGCTAGCACTTTTCTAACAAGGATCAAGAAGCCTAAGGTGAAGTCAGTAGCTCCTGAGATCGCCAAAGAGGAGGAGAAGTTTGAAACAAAGGCAGAGAAACAGGACTTTGTTTCTCAACGTGTCCCCATGACATTAGAACAATTTGACTTCCATAGTGTACTTGGAAAGGGGGGTTTTGGCAGCGTCTTTCTGGCAACCGATCACATTCTAAAAGAACACACTGCAGTTAAAATATCCAAGAAGAAATATATTTTAGAGCAATGGTGTTTTGAGGAAATGATGGTGGAGCAGAGTCTCCTCCAGCTAGCCAACATATGCCCATTCCTGATACGTGGGTATGCAGCATTCCAAACAGATCGCTATGTGTGTTTTGTGATGGAGCTGGCAAGAGGGACACTGTATGAGCTGATTTACCGCCACAAACGTCTGGAAGCTGAAGTGGTGAGGTTTATTGCTGCAGAACTGGTGTGTGGCCTCCGGTTCTTACTGTCCTTTGGGATTATCCATCGAGACTTGAAACCTGAAAATATTTTATTGACTAGTGATGGCCATGTGAAGATTGCGGATTTTGGCCTCAGCGTAAAGAGCGTGTTTGGGCATACTAAAGTTCATGGACTGGTGGGGACAACTGGGTATATAGCACCTGAGATGCTAAAAAGTGATTTTTACGATCAGAGTGCGGACTGGTTTGCCCTTGGAATTATTTTGTATGAGATGCTGACTAGAAAGCAACCTTTTCTACAATGTATATTAATAACTGACATATTAACCATCAAAAGGGAGCCAAACTACAAGGGCCTTGGTCCAGAAGAAGTCAGCCTTTTAAAGGGATTGCTGTGTAAGGACCCATATAAGCGATTAGGGGTCTATGGTGACATAAAGAGTCACAAATACTTTGAATGTATTCAATGGAGAGAGCTGGAGACTGGCAGGATGCCCTCTCCCATTAAACTCTCTAAAGACAAAATAGATTCCTGTTTGAAGAAAAAGAAGGTCCTCAACAACAAAGCCCCCAAGAAACCTCTCAACAGTGAGGAACAGTTGGAATTTAAGGACTTTGGCTTTGTCTGTCCCGCTTGGGCTGCTCATTACTGCATTCCAGCATTCAGCCAGGAACATTTTGAAAAGAGCTGAAAAACTTTCTGAAATCAGATCTCTTAAAGGACCAAGTGGGTTTAGTTGGCGCTCTTCTAAAGAGGAACAAGAAGCCTAAAGGAAATTCATTAGCTCCAGAGATCGCCAAAGAGGAGAAAGCTGAAACAAAGATAGTGAAAGGAGGTTTCAGAGCTAAAGCTGGCACTTTTCTAACAAGGAACAAGAAGCCTAAGGTGAAGTCAGTAGCTCCTGAGATCACCAAAGAGAAGAAGTTTGAAACAAAGGCAGAGAAACAGGGCTTTGTTTCTGAACCTGTCCCTATGACATTAGAACAAGACCCTGCTAATCCGCTAGGGACACAGATGTGAGGAGGACCCTGCTGCTCCACTGGGGACACAGATGTAAGGAGGGGCTACGCTGGGGACACAGATGTAAGGAGGGGCTCCGCTAGGAAACACAGATGTAAGGAGGGGCTCCGCTGGGGACACAGATGTAAGGAGGGGCTCCGCTGGGGACACAGATGTGAGGAGGGGCTCCGCTGGGGACACAGATGTGAGGAGGGGCTCCGCTGGGGACACAGATGTGAGGAGGGGCTCCGCTGGGGACACAGATGTGAGGAGGGGCTCCGCTGGGGACACAGATGTGAGGAGGGGCTCCGCTGGGGACACAGATGTGAGGAGGGGCTCCGCTGGGGACACAGATGTGAGGAGGGGCTCCGCTGGGGACACAGATGTGAGGAGGGGCTCCGCTGGGGACACAGATGTGAGGAGGGGCTCCGCTGGGGACACAGATGTGAGGACGGACTCCGCTGGGCACACAGATGTGAGGACGGACTCCGCTGGGCACACAGATGTGAGGACGGACTCCGCTGGGCACACAGATGTGAGGACGGACTCCGCTGGGCACACAGATGTGAGGACGGACTCCGCTGGGCACACAGATGTGAGGACGGACTCCGCTGGGCACACAGATGTGAGGACGGACTCCGCTGGGCACACAGATGTGAGGACGGACTCCGCTGGGCACACAGATGTGAGGACGGACTCCACTAGGCACACAGATGTGAGGACGGACTCCGCTGGGAACACAGATGTATGGAGGCGCTCCGCTGGAGATACAGATGTATGGAGGCGCTCCGCTGGAGATACAGATGTATGGAGGCGCTCCGCTGGGGACACAGATGTGAGGACGGACTCCGCTGGGAACACAGATGTATGGAGGGGCTCCGCTGGAGATACAGATGTATGGAGGCGCTCCGCTGGAGATACAGATGTATGGAGGCGCTCCGCTGGGGACACAGATGTAAGGATGGACTCCGCTGGGGACGCAGATGTATGGAGGGGCTCCGCTGATGGGGACACTGATGTAAGAAGGAACTCCGCTGACAGGGACACAGATGTAAGAAGGAACTCCGCTGACAGGGACACAGATGTAAGGAGGGACTCCGCTGAGGGCACCTGATGTAAGGAGGGACTCCGCTGAGGGCACCTGATGTAAGGAGGGACTCCGCTGGGGACACAGATGGAAGGACGGACTCCGCTGGGAACACAGATGTAAGGAGGGTCTCCGCTGACGGGGACACAGATGTAAGGAGGGACTCCGCTGACAGGGACAACGATGTAAGGAGAGACTAAGCTGACAGGGACACAGATGTAAGGAGAGACTCTGCTGAGAGGGACACAGATGTAAGGAGGGTCTCCGCTGACGGGGACACAGATGTAAGGAGGGACTCCGCTGACAGGGACAACGATGTAAGGAGAGACTAAGCTGACAGGGACACAGATGTAAGGAGAGACTCTGCTGAGAGGGACACAGATGTAAGGAGAGACTCTGCTGAGAGGGACACAGATGTAAGGAGGGACTCTGCTGAGAGGGACACAGATGTAAGGAGGGACTCTGCTGAGAGGGACACAGATGTAAGGAGGGACTCTGCTGAGAGGGACACAGATGTAAGGAGGGACTCTGCTGAGAGGGACACAGATGTAAGGAGGGACTCTGCTGAGAGGGACACAGATGTAAGGAGGGACTCTGCTGGGGGCACCTGATGTGAGGAGGGACTCTGCTGGGGGCATCTGATGTAAGGAGGGACTCTGCTGGGGACACAGATGTATGGAGGGGCTCCGCTGGGGACACAGAAGTGCAGAGATCAGGGCTCCCCTATTTACAGAGTGCAAGGTTTAAGTGTGCGATATGTACAGAGTGCAGGGTTTAGGGGTGCGCTATGTACAGAGTATAGGGTTTAGTGGTGCATTATGTACAGAGTGTAGGGTTTAGTGGTGCATTATGTACAGAGTGTAGGGATTAGAGGTGCACTATGTACAGAGTGCAGAGTTTAGGGGTGAGCTGTGTACAGAGTGCAGGCTTGCATTGAGCCTGCTGCTGCTAACGGCGATATGCCGTTAGTGTCGGCTACCGTGCGCATGTGCGGGAGTGACGTCATTGCGGCTCCGACCAATCACAGCGCCGGAGCCACGATACCTGGAAAGAAGATGGACGCTCTGTGGAAGAGGGGGCAGCGGTGATATCGCTGGCTCCTGTGTCAGGTAAGTGACACATAATGGGCTACTAAGAAATCCTTCGTGCCATCTCGTGCATGCTGGCGGCATGCACGTGCGCCGGTCAGGGCCCCCGTGAGTCCGGTTGCGTGTCCTCTATCGCCGCGGGTTTACCCGCGATCCTCTCACGGGGAGGCTGAATGGGGAGATGCAGAAGTAAACAGCATCTCCCAGTTCCGCCTAGCAACAAGTGACACTGATCTCTGCTCCCTGTAATTGGAGCAGAGATCAGTTTTCACTAACAGGGCAGCACAGTGGTGTAGTGGTTAGCACTTTCACCTAGCAGCAATAGGGTTGCTGGTTCAAATCCCGACCACGACACTATCTGCCTGGAGTTTGCATGTTCTCCCTGTGCCTGCGTGGGTTTCCTCCGGGTACTCCGGTTTCCTCCCACACTCCAAAGACATGCTGGTAGGTTAATTAGACCCTGTCCAAAAAAATTGGCCATGATAGGTGTATGTGTATGTCAATGTTGTAAGTGTGTCGGGACTCTACAGGTTAAAGGACCACATAAATAGCTGCAGATGGACACCAGTGGCAAGAAAAATCGCCCTGAAGCGATTCAGTTCGTATAAGTAGCGCTATACAAGTCATTCATTCATTCATTCATTCACGCCCCCCACAGTTAGGAACACGCCCCTAGGATTCTTGTATGGATTTTAAAGGGAACTCCATGCCATTTTTTGCTACTAAAAATTTTGAATGAAATTAGACTTGATCTAAGAAGTATCCGATCAGGAAGGATTTTTTTTCCTTATTACAGCAAGTTTTATCATGCTTTAAAAAGTTTTTTTTTGCCTTCCTCAGGATCAACTGTGAGTTTAGGGCTTTAACCACTTCAGCTCCGGACCAATAAACACCTTAAGGACCAGAGGTCTTTTTGCAATTTCGCACTGCGCTGCTTTAACTGGTAATTGCGCGGTCATGCAATATTGCACCCAAACGAAATTTGCGTCCTTTTCTTCCCACAAATAGAGCTTTCTTTTGATGGTATTTGATTGCCTCTGCGATTTTTTTTTTTGCGATATAAATGGAAAAAGAGCGAAAATTTTGAAAAAAAAAGATATTTTCTTCTTTTTGTTATAAGAAAAATCGAATAAACTAAATTTTAGTCATACATTGAGGGCAAAATTTATTTAGCCACATGTCTTTAGTAAAAAAAATGTCAATAAGCGTATATTTTTTGGTTTGCGCAAAAGTTATAGCGTCTACAAACTAGAGTACATTTTCTGGAATTTACACAGCTTTTAATTTGACTGCCGATCTCATTTCTTGAGGTGCTAAAATGGCAGGGCAGTACAAATCCCCCCCAAATGACCCCATTTTGGAAAGTAGACACCCCAAGGAAATTGCTGATGGGTATGTTGAGCCCATTGAATATTTATTTTTTTTGTCCTAAGGGATTGAATAATGACAAAAAAAAAAAAAAAAAATTTTTTTTACAAAAAGTTGTCACTAAATGATATATTGCTCACACATGCCATGGTTATATGTGGAATTGCACCCCAAAATATATTCCGCTACTTCTCCCGAGTATGGCGATACCACGTGTGTGGGACTTTTTGGGAGTCTAGTCGCGCACGGCACCCCGAAAACCAATCACCACCTTCAGGATTTCTAAGGGTGCAAATTTTTGATTTAATTCCTCACTACCTATCACAGTTTCGAAGGCCATAAAATGCCAAAATAGCACAAAACCCCCCCAAATGACCCCATTTTGGAAAGTAGACACCCCAAGCTATTTACTGAGAGGCATGTTGAGTCCATGGAATATTTTATATTTTGCCAAAAGTTGCGGGAATATTACAAACTTTTTTTTTTTTTTGCACAAAGTTGTCACTAAATGATATATTGCTCACACATGCTATGTGCAGAAGTCAAATTACACCCCAAAATAAATTCTGCTGCTTCTCCCGAGTACGGGGATACCACATGTGGGGGACTTTTTGGGAGCCTAGCCACGTACGGGACCCCGAAAACCAAGCACTGCCTTCCGGATTTGAATATAAAATGCTATAAAAAACAAACTAACCAGAGTCACCCGTAACACTTATACGGTGATCAGTGGTGAAAGGGTTAACTAGGGGCAATCAGGGGGTTCAAATTTTTATTAGGTAGTATATGGGGGTCCCTGGCGCTATATAAAAACCTGACGGGGAACCTAAATAACTAACTGGCTAACCAGCGTCACCAGTGACACTTATACTGTGATCGCTGGTGAAAGGGGGTGAAAGGGTTAACTAGCAGCAATCAGGGGGTTAAAACCATTATTGGGTAGTATATCGGGGTACCTAGCGCTATAAAAACCTGGCGGTGAACCTAAAAAAATAACTAGCTACCTAGCGACACTAGCGACACTGATGCAGCGTTCAGAAAAATTATCGCTTAGTGACACTGGCAAAAGGGGGTGAAAGGGTTAACTAGCGGAAATCAGGGGGTTAAAACCATTATTGGGTAGTATATCGGGGTACCTAGCGCTATAAAAACCTGGCGGTGAACCTAAAAAAATAACTAGCTACCTAGCGACTGTAGCGACACTAATGCAGCGATCAGAAAAACGATCGCTTAGTGACACTGGCAAAAGGGGGTGAAAGGGTTAACTAGCGGCAATCAGGGGGTTAAAACCATTATTGGGTAGTATATCGGGGTACCTAGCGATATAAAAACCTGGCGGTGAACCTAAAAAAATAACTAGCTACCTAGCGACACATGCAGCGATCAGAAAAATGATCGCTTAGTGACACTGGCAAAAGGGGGTGAAAGGGTTAACTAGCGGCAATCAGGGGGTTAAAAACATTATTGGGTAGTATATTGGGGTACCTAGCGCTATAAAAACCTGGCGGTGAACCTAAAAAAATAACTAGCTACCTAGCGACACTAGCGACACATGCAGCGATCAGAAAAATGATCGCTTAGTGACACTGGCAAAAGGGGGTGAAAGGGTTAACTCTAGGGGCAATCAGGGGGTTAAATCTTTATTGGGGGGTGATAGGGGGCTACCCTGGACCTAACACTAACTGTCCTGACAGTTTTTACTGTCACAACTGACACTGAATGCATTGATCAGTAAAGAAATGATCAATGCAATCAGTGACACTGTGACTGGGGGGGGAGGGGGGGCGGGGGGGGGGGGATCGGGGGGGGTTTGTGTGCCTGTGTGTACCTACATGTCAGTGTAGTGTTGGTGCACACTTACTTTTACTGTTCTCCTCGTAGTCCGGTCAAAAAGACCGCCCCGAGGAGAATGACATCACTTCCTCCTTCCTGTGTAAACAATACACAGGGGAGGAAGCTGCTCATTGGCCAGGAGCGATCCAGAGGGGGTGGCCGAAAACCAACGGCCATCCCCTCATCACGGAGCGCTCCTGGACCGAATCGGACCGCCGTAACCAGCGGGAGGGGGTCCGATCGGACCCCCCACCCGCTGGAAGGCAATCACGTAGATGTACGTGATTATGCCTGCCTGTGCCATTGTGCTGACGTACAATGGCAATACGGCGGTCCTCAAGTGGTTAAAGTGGTTGTAAACCCTTACAGATCACTTTGACCTACAGATAAGCCTAGATTAAGGCTTACCTGTAGGTCCAATAAATATACGGTTTAGGAGATATTTGCAAAAAGACAGGGATGCCGTAGACAGCAGCACGCAGGCGCACTGAGCCTGCCGCTGCTAACGGCAATATGCCATTAGTGTCGGCTCCCGTGCGCATTGATACCCAGAAAGAAGATGGGACGCACTGTGGAAGAGGGGACAGAGGTGACATTGCTGGCTCCTGTGTCAGGTAAGTGACACATAATGGGCTACTAAGAAATCCGCTGTGCCATCACGTGTGTGCTGGTGGTGCACGCACTGGTCAGTACCCCCGTGCATCCGGTTGCGGTTCCCACAAACTCGATCGCCGCGGGGATACCCATTATCGCCTCACGGGGAAAGTAAACAGCATCTCCCCGTTCCGCCTAGCAACAAGTGACACTGATCTCTGCTCCCTGTGATTGGAGCAGAGATTAGTGTTCACTAACACACAGCCACACCCCCCACAGTTAGTAACATGCCGCTAGGACACACTTAACCCCTACACTGCCACCCCTGGTTAACCCCTTCACTGCCAGTGTCATTTACACAGGAATCAGTACATTTGTATAGCACTGATTGCTGTATAAATGACTGGTCCCAAAAGTGTCTCAAAAATGTCCGATGTGATGTCACCTAGTTATGGGGGATCACACCCTCAGCCCCAATATGGATGAACCTGAAGCTCCCGCACTTCTGTACATATCCTGATCCCATGATATGGGCGTGTCGGGTATTAAGGTCTTAAACAACATTACTAGAGAGGGGGAACTCTGTACCTTTGATCAGTTGAAAGACAGAGACGACCTACCCAACACCTATTTTTTCCGCTATTTGCAGCTGCGCCATGCCTTTCAAACACAGTTCACTGGCCTATGAATAGTGTTTGCCATCTGCTTTGGAGTCTCTTTTGACTTCAGAGGACCTGGCTAAACCTTTTTCAACTGTCTAAGTCATAAGTTGAACTATGTTAGTTCTTTTGGTCCAGTGGTCAAGTGGAAGGTTGTCCACAAGGGGATATGTTTATATGTATAGTTCTTATTGTATTGTTTGGTTGTCTATAGGTACTGTATTGTTTTTGAAAATTAATAAACAGATTAAAAAAAAAAAATGTCTGATGTGTCCTCCATAATGTCACAGTCACAATAAAAATAGCTGTTCTTTATAAACTTAGCTCAAATGTATTGGAGAAAATAACCCAAATCGGTGTATATTTGTTTTAGAATGTAGGGATGTTATAGGATCCATAGACTAAGGTATATATTTGAAAATTGATTAATCCTGATGTACTGACACACTATATCATTTCTTTGAGGGCAGTAGAAATACCCTCAAAATTACCCCTTTTTGAAAAGAAGATAGTCCAAGGTATTTTAGTAAGAAGCATGGTGGAATTTTTGAAGTTGTAATTTTTTGTCATAATTTTTGGGAAAATGAAAAAAAAAATGACATACTGTCAGCAGTGCAGTACAGCATCATCATACAACTGGGGTGGCGGTAATAAGGGACACTGACTGGTGACAGTATGAAAAAAAAAAAAAGCTCCGACCCCTTTTGCTCTTTACTGCAAATGCACCACCAACCAACTAAGCTATGAATCAGTCAGTGACTGATTGATGCTGTCCTGTCCCAATGCACACACTACCTGCTCCATTTGCCTCTGTCTTTTGGCCTCAGTTTTAGTGTGCCGCGCTTGTTGCCACTGGTCACGTGATGACGGACTCCCCACCCGTCGTCCAAGTTGTAGGTCTCCTCTGAGCTATGTTCTCCAAGCTCCCTCTAAAAGTAAACACAGCAGAGTAGCCGGGCCCCTGGGGGCAGTCAAGACCTGGGCCCTCAAGACGACCGGACCCTTGGGGACTCTGGGGCCCCGTAAATGTGTATGGGCTGTACCCCCCCCCCAATGGTGTCCTTGCTCATTCATCTAGTGAAGGGAAAACCAGATGGCTGGGACGCCTTTTTTTGAAGGTCTGGTATAGATCTTGGGTGAGAACACATTTTCTTACATTTTTAGGTTGGGATCCCCCCAATAATGTTGTCCAGCGATGTAGATCCATCGTCAGTTACAATGAGTGACACCTGCAGACATGAAAACGACAACCCACACCGTGACAATTCTCTTTTGCTGGATTCCGATTGCAAGTGCCAGGGTCTGAAGAGGTGGTACTGGAATCAGTAGCCACATGTGAGACAGCTAGCACTAGGACTACCATATTTTGCTACACCATAGGGGCCTCCAAAAGGCATTTGCTTTGGGTCTGGCTGAGCCAGTGTCTGTGTGTGAATGGGGACACAGAGCAGTAGGGATGAGCCGAACACCCCCCGGTTCGGTTCGCACCAGAACTTGCGAACGACCCCCGTGTTCGGTACGAACGTTAGAACCCCATTGAAGTCTATGGGACTCGAACGTTCGCATTGGAAAGTGCTAATTTTAACGGCTAATATGCAAGATAGTGTGCTAAAAAGGGTTTGGCGATCTGCCTCCTGCCTCAGGGGACATGGGTCACTGCAAAAAAAAGTTTTAAAAACTACCGTTTTGGCGGGAGCACTGATTTTAATGACGATTAAAGTGAAAAAAAAAGTGAAATATTCCTTTAAATATGGTGCCTGGGGGGTGTCTATAGTATGCCTGTGAAGTGCCATGTGTTTCCCGTGTTTAGAACAGTCCCTGCACAAAATGACATTAAACGGAAATAACACCATTTAAAACTGCTTGCGGTTTTAATGTTATATCTGGTTCCTGCAATATGGTTGAAAATCATTCAGAAAAATGGCATGGGTAGCCTTCCCTGCCCATTACCAGCCTATTTGGGTCTTGTACGCATATTAAGGGGAACCCCGTACCCATATTAAAAAAAAGGAAATGCGTGTGGCCCCCAGGCCCTATATACTCAGAACAGCAGTATAAAGGCGGTGCAAACAAGACAGGGACTGTGTAGGTTTGTTGTGTTAAGTTGAATCTGTTTGTCATTTTCAACCGGTACATTTTTAAAGTGTAGCTCCAGTCAAAAAAAATATCTTTAAGCTTTTTGGAAAACATAGGGAAGGGTTATCACCCCTGTATAATTTGTTTTGTCGTCCATCTTTTTTCATCTCACTTGCTGCTGTCTCCTTGCGTTTGCAAGTAGGAGATGTTTGAAAGTAGGGGCCTGCCCTATATGCTCTGCAGAAATGGCGGAACAAGGTGTTGGTTTTGCAACAACATTGTAAGCCCTCAAAGTGACTCTTGGTGGCCGCTGGAGCGCCCTGCTGTGAACGATTATATCAAGAATTGTAATTACATGCCATTGTTGGACAGTGGTAGAAAAATTGACCTTTGGTGGTTGTGGTGCTGGTGCCACAACACTATAAGTCCTCACAGTTACTCTGGGTGGGCACAGGAAGGGGCCCTCCTGTGAAATATTATATCAAGAATTGTAATTACATGTCCCTGTTAAACAGGGGCAGAAAAATTGGGCCTTAGGCACTGGAGCCATCACACTGCAACCTCTGCCATATACTCTAGTTTTTTTGCAGGAATTAGCCCTGCTGCAAAGCATTGCATCAAAAATTTTACTTAAACGCCCCTGTTAAACAGGGGCAGAAAAATTGGGCCTTAGGCACTGGTGCCATCACACTGCAACCTCTGCCATACACTCTAGTTTTTTTGCAGGAATTAGCCCTGCTGCAAAGCATTGCATCAAAAATTGTACTTAAACGCCCCTGTTAAACAGGGGAAGAAAAATTGGGCCTTAGGCTGAGGTGAATATTGCGGTGTATACTGCGGTCAGGGCACGCAGACAATAACCAGAAAACAGCAGAGATAAAGGGGTATATACAGATGTATACTGTGCTGTGCTGGAGGCACACACAACTTCCAATAACTCCTGCAGATGGCAAGTGGGCTCAAATAGAGAAGAGCTATGTAGGTGGATTATAGCGGTATGTACTGGGTACAGAGCACGCAGACAGCACGCACAAGCTCCTAACACTACTGACTGCAAGCTCTATTATTAAAGATAGATCACTAGCTATATAGGTGAGGTGAATATAGTGGTGTATACTGCGGTCAGGGCACAGACAATAACCACTACACAAGAGCAAGATAGGAAATCAGCCAAAAACGATCGGTGTGTACTGTGTTGAAGGTACACAGAACACCCACTGCTTCAGATGCCAACACACTACACGAGGCCGCCTCAATGGCGGCCTTATATAGTGTGGGGCGTGCACTACACAGCCTGAGCTATGATTGGCCACAGGCATCCTGCCTGTGGCCAATCATGGCTCTCCTCGCTGCTGGCGCTGCGATTGGCCAAGCATGCGGGGTCACAGTGCATGCTTGGGCAATCATGAGCCAGCAATGCACTGCGCCATCGCAGTGCATTGTGGGCCGTGAGCGCCACACGAATTTTGACGCGAACGGACCAGGAGTTCGGATTTCGCCGAACGGACGAACAGCCAATGTTCGAGTCGAACGTACGTTCAACTCGAACACGAAGCTCATCCCTACCCCCTACAGATACCTAAAAGATCATTGGTATCAGTGGTTAACTTTTTGACAGTCAGTTTATTGTCCGAGGAGTGATGCTTTGAACTTTCCTGAGAAAAGCTTGTTTATAGCATAACTTCCAACTTTAGAACTTGAGAATGAGGGACACTTCAAGGAGACAGTGACCTGCGGCATCCATAGAGCAGCAAAAGTGTGTGTGACCAAACTGGTAACAGTCGGATGGGCTTAAATTCTGCGCTAGAGCCAACACTAACCCTACAGGATAGAGTTACCCCAATGTTAGCCCCAGCCCTAATTCTAACCCTGGCACTAGAGCCAACCCTCAACAGGAAAGACTAGCCCCAGTGGTAACACTAATCTTAACCCTGAGCCCAGAGTTAACCCTAACCCTATAGGAAACAGCAACCCTAAGAGCTAAGCCTACTGTTACAGTAATCAAAAACCCTAATGGTAACCTTAGACTTAACTATGCCCCTTGGGACTCCTATGAAGGTTTACACCCAATAAGGAGAGGTGATTTTACCCAAGATACTTGAAGTTTTAAACTTGTCCTTTAAATCAGGACAGCTACCTATAACCATGACAAGGGCAAACATCATACTACTACTTAAACCTGGAAAGGAACCGGTAGATCCAAGCTCTTATAGGTCTATCCCGTTACTGCAAAGTGACGTAAAAATACTAGCCAAGGTCCTGGCCATAAGGGTTAATAAGGTCATTTTGTCCATCATCCACCCAGACCAGGCAGGTTTCATGTCACGAAAATGTCCACTGCGACCAACCGCAGAAGACTCTATCTGAACATACAGACCCCATCAGATATGGCCGGCCATAGGGCACTGTTGTCTCTTGATGCCAAGAGGGCATTCAACAGTGTCGGCTGGCAGTATCTATGGGCTGTACTAGCTAAGTTTGGGGTTGGGTCCAGATTTATTGCATGGGTGAGGCTACTATATGACACGCCACAGGCTGCCATACGCATGTCAGACAGAATGTCACATGCCTTTGCACTGAGCAGGGGGACTAGGCAGGGATGTCCCCTGTCTCCCCTGCTCTTTGCACTGGCCATTAAGCCCCTTGCAGCACAGGTGAGGAATTGTTCACAGATCAAGGGATTTCGCTACAGTGAATTGCATGAGAAAATAATGCTGTACACCGACAATATGCTCCTCTTTTTAGAGGACATGAACAATTCAGTGTGTCATGTAATGTCCCTTATTGCGGATTTTGGCCATTATTCAGGCCTTACCATCAATTGGTCCAAATCTGCACTGATGTTTCTGGATGGAACCCCTGGGCTGGGCGCAGGGATTTCCTGTCCTGTACCCATAGTGACTTAATTTAAATACTTAGGCATATACATCTCTCCTAAACTGAGTCTTGTAGACTGAATATATACCCCCTATTGCCTCTCTTTAGAGACCAAATAAATACATAGAACAAACTTAAAATGTCCCTGGCAGGAAAGACTAATCTTGTCAAGATGATTTTAATGCCCCAGTTCTTGTACATGCTACACAACATGCCAGTGGTTACTCCACTGAAAATAGAGAGGTCAACTCCTTATTCAGGCTATTATTATGGCATACTAACCCCCCCAGGATTAAATTAGAGCAGCTGCAGTATCCAAAGGAGGGGTCTTGCGCTCCCCAACCCTTGGATATATTTCTTGGGTGCACAGTTTGAGCACTTGATAGGAGCTATGGCTTCTGCAAGCTTGTCAGCTAAACTTATGCTGATAGGCACAGGGGCAGAGTCGGTACCAGAGGGCTTAGACGCTCAGATGTTTCAACGGCATAACAAACAAATGCCCACCTACACACTCCTTCAGAAGGTGTGGAACAAGGCTAAGCAATTACAACACATAACAGGATATACAGCGTACAGCCCACTATGGGGGAAACAAAACATATACAGAATTGGCCAAAATCCAACAGGGACCAAGGTGGCACCCCATGGGAGTAACCCACTTAAGGCATGCTTTCCACAATGGGAACCTGCTTTCTTTCACAGACCTACAATCTAAATATGCATTAGCATCCAACATGCTGTTCTATTACCTACAACTAAAGCATGCTGTCAAGGGAGACACAGTCACCTACTCCTGTTTTTCATATATTGCAAGACGCATCAGACACAAAAGGTATAATATCTCAATGTTACCATATGTTGTTATCATCATTTCTGGAGGGACACTCCATGAAAGCAGCGACGCAATGGGAAGCAGATTTGGGCACCATCACAGGGGAACAGTGGGAGGAGGCCCTGCAAGCAGTTAATACCTGCTCGTTAAATGTATCACAAAAGATATCCCAATTATATATACTACTGAGAGTACATTATACCCCAGTAAAGCTTCACAAACTGGGCAAGGTGCCTGACCCGATGTGTGCCAAGGGTAGAGAATTGCTTGGGGACCGGATTCATCTGGGGCTTGCTAATCTGACAGAAGTTTGCTGCTTTTAAAATTCAACATCTAATAGTCAGACGGAGTTGTAAGTAATGTATTTCACTATATACTAACTTTAATGTTATAAATACGTCTAAAATGCAAAACTCCGGTGGGTGTAACAACATGTCCGCTTTACCCCTTCTTAGTGTATCCTTACTGTGGACGAGTGTGGGGTGTAGCAAGATGGCGGCAAGGGAACGTCACTTCCATAGAAAATTGCGATGGGCCGCTGAATATGCCGTTACATCGGCTCTCGGGTCCTCTTGCAGTCCCGAGCAGAGCCAAGAGTAGCCGAGTGTACACAGCTCACAGTCACTCCCAGTCCCTGTGTTATGTCCATCAGAGGGCGGGACTGGGCGTGACTGAGCGGAGTCGAGCCAAGTACACTCGGCTATGTATATTGGACGGGGCCCATGGGCTTGAGCCCAGTCAAGCTCAATGGTAAGTCCAGCCCTGGATGTGGGTCCTGGCTACACTTAATTAGGTGTTTCAGACCAACGTTCCTCTTCATCCACTAAGCTGTCTCCTGGGGGTAGTGGAGGGGGCGATCCCGGAGGAGGTGATGAAGATGATTTTCGCAAGAGTGATGTTTCAAGCTAGGAAAACAATTCTTATGAGCTGGAAATCGGTCGAGCCATGGAAGGTTACAACATGGATTCAACACATGGGAAACACCCTTATTGTGGAAAAGAACATATATCAACATAGGGGTAATCTTGGGAAATTTGTTAGGCTATGGGATGAATGGCTTGATACGTCAGGAATCAGTCCCAAGGAACTAGTACAGATGAGATTGCTGAGGAGCTTATAGAAAAAGGTATTTGGGGACACACCTGGATGGTTATTGGAATACATGTCAGGGTAATGGCAGGGATACAGGAGATGTTGACTCAATGGCAGGGGTTTGAAATGTTATACCAGACGAAGAATCTAATAGTGTATGCGTGATGTTATATTGATTAGTAGGTATATATATATTGTAAGATGTAAAGAAGGACTGTATGTCGAACAGTTCAATGACCAAAGTACACTGTGATTCATGTATGATTCCAATGTTTGTTTTCTGAGCAATAAAAAACATTTGATTAAAAAGAAAAAAAAAATCTGCCCCTGGTGCTGACCCTAACCCTAAAGGAAAAAGTAACTGTAATCTTAAAGCGGTAGTAAACCCTGCTTGGTCATTGTTACTTACAGGTAAGCCTATAATAAGGCTTACCTGTAGGTAAAATGAAAATATAGTGTTACCCTGGACACAGCCAGATACTTTGCCGGACCTTCAAGTGGTTGTAAACCCTTACAACACACTTTGACCTACAGGTAAGCTTAGATTAAGGCTTACCTGTAGGTCCAAGAAATATCTCCTATACAGTTTAGGAGATATTTGCCGAAAGACAGGCACCGCTGTCTACGGCGCATGAGGCGCAGACAGCGGCGCGCAGGCGCACTGAGCGCGGCACCGTCAACGACGAAGATGCCGTGCGTGGCGGCTCCCGTGCGCATGCACGGGAGTGACGTCATCACGGCTTCGCCGAATGACAGCGGGCGGAGCGGCGAGACCCACCGAGAAGATGGATGCGCCGGACTACAGGGGACAGCGGTGAGATTGCTGGCTCCTGTGTCAGGTAAGTGACACATAATGGATTACTATGCGATGCATAGTAATCCATTATGCTTTGCCTTTGCAGGGAATGAAAGAGGAAGTAAAGTCATCAGGGTTTACTTCCTCTTTCAGAGCTTCTTACCAGAACCACCTCTAAGTGAAAATGTCCAAATTGGGCCCAATTAGACATTTTTCCTCCCCTCCCAAGGTCTCAGGTGTGAATGGGGAGCGGGTGTGTTAAATTTGGTGTTATATCTCTACTGTTTACTGGATGTTCAACATGGCAACTCATAGCAAAGAACTCTCTAAGGATCTGAAAAAAAAAATTGTTGTTCTACACAAAGAGGGCCTAGGCTATATGAAGATTGCCGAGACCCTGAAACTGAGCTGCAGCACGGTGGCCAAGACCATACAATGGTTTAACAGGACAGGTTCCACTCCGAACAAGCCTTACTATGGTCGGCCAAAGAAGTTGAAAGCACATGCTCATCGTAATATACAGAGGTTATCATTGAGAAATAGATGTATGAGTGCTGCCAGCATTGCTGCAGAGGTTGAAGGGGCCTGTCAGTGTTCAGACCATACGCTGCACACTGAACCAAATTGTTCAGCATGGCTGTCGTCCCAGAAGGAAGCCTCTTCTAAAGATGATGCAAAAGAAAGCTCACAAATAGTTTGCTGAAGACAAGCAGACTAAGGACATGGATTACTGGAACCATGTCCTGTCGTCTGATGAGACCTATGCCGCATACACACGACGGACTTTCCAGCAGACCAGGTCTTCCCAACGGACTTTCGGTGGAGTTCTGACTGACTTTCCGAACGAACAAATGGACTAAATCCGTTCGAAAGTCATTTTGAACATGATGACGTAAGACGGGACTAAAAAATGAAGTTCAATAGCCAGTAGCAAATAGCTTCCCTTGCGTCGTATTTGGTCCATCGGACCAGCAAACAGACAAACGGTTTTCCCGATAGGATTTGAGTCCATTGGACAGATTTGAAACATGTTCTATTTCTAGGTCCGGTCAGATTTTTAAAACGAAAAATGATCGGAATAGCCCACACACAATCAGATTGTCCAGTGTATGGATGGGTATGCAGAGTATGGATGGGTATGCAGAGTATGGATGGGTATGCAGAGTATGGACGGGTAATCAGAGTATGGATGGGTATGCAGAGTATGGACGGGTATGCAGAGTATGTAGAGTATGGATGGGTATGCACAGTATGGACGGGTATGGAGAGTATGGACGGGTATGCACAGTATGGATGGGTATGCAGAGTATATAGAGTATGGACGGGTATGCACAGTATGGATGGGTATGCAGAGTATGGAGAGTATGGACGGGTATGCACAGTATGGATGGGTATGCAGAGTATGGAGAGTATGGACGGGTATGCACAGTATGGATGGGTATGCAGAGTATGGAGAGTATGGACGGGTATGCACAGTATGGATGGGTATGCAGAGTATGGAGAGTATGGACGGGTATGCACAGTATGGATGGGTATGCAGTGTATGAATGGGTATTCAGAGTATGCAGAGTATGGCTGAGTATGCAGAGTACGGCTGAGTATGGCTGAGTATACAGAGTATGGATGGGTGAGCATGGATGGATGGATCTCTCACTAAGCAGAGCTGTGGGCACTACACATGCAGCCTACAGTGCTGCTGCCACCGATCTTTCCCCTCTCCGCTTACAGGGGAGGAACTGGAAATCACGCCAATTTGTTTACATGTGATCGTTACGTCATTTGATGAAGCGATCACGTGGTAAACGGCTGCGATTTTGAAAAAAATAAATATTCTGGGATTTTTTTTTTTTTTTTAAATATGGGAAAACAATTTTTTTGAAAAAAAAACAATTTTTTGGAAAAAAAACTATTTTTGGGGAAAAAAAATCCTTTTTGAGAAAAATCGTTTTAGAAAAAAAATAATTTTTGAAAAGATTTTTTGAAAAAAAACAATGAAAAAATTTTTTTGGGAAAAAAAAAATGTTTTTTACATTTATTTAAAAAAAATGGGAAAAAAATTTTTTTGGGAAAAAAAAAAAATCATTTTTGAGAAAAATCGTTTAAAAAAAAAAAAAAAGTACCCTAACTGCAAGTATTATGACGTCACAGCCGTTGACGATAGCCGTTAACCGTTATAGATGACACTATATAAGCAGCCTCTGGGATCCTCCGGGCTCAGTGTTCACACACATCTCAGAGCAAGCAGCAGCACATAGTGTGGTTCTGCGAGTCTTTGCTGTAGTGAAATGCGATTTTGTTTTCAACGTTTAAATATTTGCTATAATATGACAGAAGAGAGGGGGAGAGATAGAGGAGAGGAAAAAATGAGGAAAAAAACAAAGACTTTATTTGAGAAAGTCCGAGCTTGTCTAGGGCTGAGAAAGCCCCAGACACACAGAGAGCAGACACCGGAGACACCGGGAAACGGCCGGAAGAGCGATGAGAGCTCCAGAGCGGTAAGTACATATTAGATCAATACATTCATGGAGACTACATATTATATATAGTATACTTATGAG
Source organism: Lithobates pipiens (assembly GCF_037356315.1). Lineage (NCBI taxonomy): Eukaryota > Metazoa > Chordata > Amphibia > Anura > Ranidae > Lithobates > Lithobates pipiens. The sequence goes on along the minus strand of NW_027507686.1, from coordinate 221,565,716 downwards.
TTAAATGAAAATAGTTTTTTTTTTTTGTAAAATTATACTTTTCTTTGATCCGTTGGAAAGGCCGTTTAACTTGCCGCCCGCCCTATAGCAAAGGGACGGCGGTAAAGCGGTTTCAAAATCCTGACCGGGCGTCATAAGACGTCCTCAGGATTTTGAGCCGCTGCGCACCCCCGGGGGCACGCATCCCGGCGATCGTTGTTGCGGGGTGTCAGTCTGACCCCCGCAACTACGATCTGGGTAAAGAGTCTCCGTCCGTCGGAGACTCTACCACGTGATCAGCCGTGTCCAATCACGGCTGATCACAGTGTAAATAGGAAGAGCCGTTGATCGGCTTTTCCTCAGACACGAGTAGAGGAGAGCCGATCGGCTGCTCCTCTGACAGGGGAGTCTGTGCTGATTGATTATCAGCACAGCCCCCCCAGGATGCCCACACTGGACCACCAGGGATGTCCAGCACCAGGTAGCCCACCCTAGACCACCAGGGATGCCAGTCAGTTCCAAAAAATGGATGCCAATCAGTGCCCACAATGGGCATCACTGATTGGCATGCATTATTGTTTGGCACTGATTGGCATCCATCAGTACAATATAATGCCGCCTATCAGTGCCCATTTGTGCCACCTATCAGTGCCCATCCATGCTCATCTGCGCCGCCAATACATGCCCATCTGTGCCCGCCTATCCATGCCCATCCATGCGAATCCTTGCCAGCTATCAGTGCCAGTTTGTGCCACCTATCAGTGCCCATCCATGCCCATCTGTGCCACCTATCCATGCCCATCTGTGCCGCCTATCCATGCCCATCCATGCTCATATGCGCCGCCTATCCATGCCCATCTGTGCCGCCTAGCCATGCCCATCCATGCGAATCCTTGCCAGCTATCAGTGCCAATTTGTGCCACCTATCAGTGCCCATAAATGCCACCTCATCAGTGCCACTTCATTGGTGCCACCTCATCATGCCCATCAGTGCCGCCTTATCAGTGCCCGTCAGTGCAGCCCCATCAGTGAAGGAGAAAACTTATTTACAAAGTTTTGAAACAAACAAAAAAAAATGTTTTTTTCATAATTTTCAGTTTTTTTTTTTTCGTTTAGCAAAAAAATAAAAACCGTAGGAGGTGATCAAATACCACAAAAAGAAAACTATTTGTGGGAAAAAATATATAAAAATTTCATTTGGGTACAGTGTAGCATGACCGCGCAATTGTCATTCAATGTGCGACATCACTGAAAGCACAAAATTGGTCTGGGCAGGAAGGTGTTTAACCAGTTAACAACGGGCCCATAGCTAAATCACGTCCTCCCAGAATTCCGCTCTCACGCGCACTCGAGAGCATCCATGACTGCCGGGTCCTGTGGATCACGGTAAACGGACGCTCATCGTGGCTGTTTACCACGTGATCGCTCCGTCAAATGATGTTATGACACCGCTTCCTCCCTCCCCTCTCTGTACCGATCGGTACAATACTCTGCAATGCCCTGTCAATGCTCTGCAATGCCCTGGCAATACCCTGACAATAATCTGCAATACCCTGCCATAAATTGCCATACCCAGCAATACTCGGTGATACTCTGCAATACCCAGCCATACTCTGCAATACCCAGCCATACTCTGCAATACCCAGCCATACTCTGCAATACCCAGCCATACTCTGCAATACCCAGCCATACTCTGCAATACCCAGCCATACTCGGCCATGCTCAGCCATACTCGGCCATGCTCCGTGATACCCTGCAATACCCAGCCATACTCGGTGGTACCCTGCAATACCCAGCCATACTCGGTGGTACCCTGCAATACTCGGCCATGCTCGGCCTCTGTATGTGGCCAGGCTGTGGAAGTCTCACATGTGGTATTGCCGTACTCAGGATGAGTAGGAGAATCTATTTTTGGGTGTCATTTTTGCTATGTACATGCTATATTAGAAATATTGTATAAATGGACTTTGTGTTAAAAAAAAAAATGCATTTTAACCACTTCCCGCCTGCCGGCTGTCATGTGACGTCCTTGACTTTTTGCGGGGATATCTGAATGATGGGTGTAGCTACAGGCATCATTTAGATATCTGATTTTTAAGCCGGCGATTCCCTACACCATAAGAACGATCATTGCGGCTGTTCCACTGCTTGATTGTTCTTACAGGAGGCGAGAGAGGATACCCCCCCACCGCCCTCTGGTGCTTCTACCGACTCGCGAATACAATCAAAGTCAGAATCGTTTTTTTTTTTTATTTGTTTTATTTCAGGCTTCCCAGCTTAGAGGTAAGATGTGGGGTCTTATTGACCCCATATATCACTGTAAAGAGGACCTGTCATGCCATATTCCTATTACAAGGGATGTTTACATTCCTTGTAATAGGAATAAAAGTGATCAAAAAATGTATTTTTGGGGAAAAAAAGTGTCAAACTAAAATAAATAAAGTAAAATGAACAATAAAAAAAAAAAAATGTAAGCGCCCCTGTCCCCGTGTGCTCGCATGCAGAAGTGAACGCATACGTAAGTGCCGCCCACATATGAAAACGGTGTTCAAATCACACGTGAGGTATCACTGCGAACATTAGAGCCAGAGTAATAATTTTGGCCCTAGACCTCCTCTGTAACTCAAAACATGTAACCAGTAAAAAAATTTAAAGCGTCGCCTATGGGGATTTTTAAAGAGGGATTCCACCAAAAAAAAAAAAAAAATTAAAAGCCAGCAGCTATAAATACTACAGCTGCTGACTTTTAATAAATGGACACTCACCTGTCCCGGGTTCCAGCGATGCTGAGGCTGATCGATCGCTCGGCCCTCGGCTGCTGCCGCCACCATTCTAGGTGAGGGAATCAGGAAGTGAAGCGAATCGGCTTCCCGGTTCCCTACTGCGCATGCGCGAGTCGCGCAGCGCAATAGGAAATCTCCGCGCTGTCACTGGGACCCGTGTGTGTCCCAGCAGACAGCGCGGCAGGGCAGGAAATGGCGTAGACTCCCACGGGAGTCTATGCCCGGAAGTGGGTGTAAATACCTGTCTTTGACAGGTATCTCCACCCCCCTCCCCCCTGAAAGGTGTCAACTGTGACACCGGAGGGGGGGAGGGATCCGATCAGCGGAGGTTCCACTTTAGGGTGGAATCCCGCTTTAAGTAGCGAAGTTTGGCGCCATTCCACAAGTGTGTGCAACTTTGAAAGGTGACATGTTGGGTATCTATTTACTCGGCATAAATGGCATAAATTCATCTTTCATATTATGCAAAAACATTGGGCTAACTTGCATTGTTTTTTTTGTTTTTTTTAAAAGCACACAACTTTTTTTTTCCACCAAAAAGCGTTCGAAAAATTGCTGCGCAAATATCCTGATAGATAAAAAGTTACAACGACCGCCATTGTATTCTCTAGGGTCTTTGCTAAAAAAAACATATATAATGTTTTGGGGTTCTATCTAATTTTCTAGCAAATAAATGATGATTTTTACATGTAGTAGAGAAATGTCAGAATTAGCCTGGGTACTGGCTTAGTAAACAGGTTTATAATCAGGAAAAAACTGTATAGGAGAAGATCATTAAGTGTTTTTGCATAGCAAGACCACTTACTGTTATCTCACATATATATTATTATTATTAGTGGGACTGCTTCATTTATTCATTTTAATTTAGTTAAAAAAAGATTTTTGAAAAAAAAAACATTTTAAACCACTTGCCGCCCGCCCATTGTCAGATGACAGCGCCAAAGTGGTTTCAAAATCTTGACTGGACGTCATAGACCGTCCTCAGGATTTTGAGCTGCTGCGCGACCCCGGGGGTGCGCATCGCAGCGATCGTTGTTGCGGGGTGTCAGTCCATCACGGCTGATCCCAGTGTAAATAGGCAGAGCCAGTGATCGGCTTTTCCTCACTTGCCTCACTCAGACGCGAGTAGAGGAGAGCCGATCGGCTGCTCCTCTGACAGGGGGGTCTGTGCTGATCGATTATCAGCGCAGCCCCCCCCCCCCCCCCCAAGAATGCCCACACTGGACCACCAGGGATGCCTAGCACCAGGGATGCCAGTCAGTGCCCACAATGGATGCCAACCATTGCCCACAATGGGCATCACTGATTGGCATGCATTATTGTTTGGCACTGATTGGCATCCATCAGTACAATACAATGCCACCTATCAGTGCCCATCCGTGCCACCTATCAGTGCCCATCTATGCCGCCTATCCGTGCCCATCTGTCCTGCCTATCCATTCCAATCCGTGCCGCCTATCCATTCCAATCCGTGCCGCCTATCCATTCCAATCCGTGCCGCCTATCCATTCCAATCCGTGCCAGCTATCCATGCCAATCCGTGCCAGCCATCGGTGCCAATTTGTGCCACCTATCAGTGTCCATCCGTGTTGCCCATCAGTGCAACCTATCAGTGTCCATCAATGCCACCTACCAGTCCCCATCAATGCCACCTCATCACTGCCACTTCATTGGTGCCACCTTATCAGTGCCCCACAGTGCCGCCCCACCAGTGCCCATCAAGGAAGGAGAAAACATACTTATTTACGTTTTGAAACTGAAACAAAACAAAAAACATTTTTTTTCAAAATTTTCAGTCTTATTTTATTTGTTTAGCAAAAAATTAAAACCGTAGAGGTGATCAAATACAACCAAAAGAAAGCTCTATTTGTGGGAAAAAAAATGATAAAAATGCCATTTGGGTACGGTGTAGCATGACTGCGCAATTGTCATTCAAAATGCGACATTGTTGAAAGCTCAAAATTGGTCTGGGCTGGAAGGTGTTTAAGTGCCTGGTATTGAGGTGGTTAAAAAAAAAAATATTTTTTGAAAAAAATGTTCAGCTTTCAGCAAATGATGGGACTTCAACTTTTTACTACTATTTCTACTTTTTAAAATATTAAGCTTTTTAACACTTTTCACAGTTACTCAAGCCGCTCCACCCAGTTACTCCGCTCACTCCAGTAGGTGGAGGCACGAACACTTCACACAATTTCCCCAGAAATTTTAGCTTTTCTAGTTTATTATGCAATAAAATGGGGTAAAGGATGTGATGGAACCACAAAAAAGGTGCTCTAGCCTGCTGTGTCTGGGATTAATACCTATCAGCATTGAAAAGCATGTACGAAAGAGAAGGTTATTTTCAACTGATTGCCCTGACATTTGAAAATTAGTCATCTGACCAACTTTCAAATCTCATTGTACTCATCTTAAAATGATCAATTATATTAACATAGGAATTCTTTCTTTTCCTGATCTGTTAGCATTGCAAGTTCAGTATATATTATCATTAGCGTTAGAGCTAACATTATTATATTTGTTATGGATAAAGTCAGCACTTAGGGTCTGTGTTTTTTGGTAGAAGAACAGGTCCAGGATATAAAAAGTAGTTCTCCAAACCATCAGGAACCATTGCAGATTCATTGCAACCTTAGAGTGGTAGTAAAGTCAAAATGTTAAAATCCACTGACAGGCAGGGTCTCTAGACCTAGAGGTCTGTTCAAATGGCTGAAGATATGAAATCCGTAAGGAGGAGCGAGTGAAGATAGAAGCGCTGGGGAAGCCGTGACGTTGCGGCGTTGGAGGGCTCCATTTCCAGACAAATCTGTCATGATGTGCTAGTATGCAATGCATACTAGTGCATTATGATATAAACCTGCAAGGGGACACTTTTTTTTTTTTTTTTACTTTGTCCCTGAGACTTTACTACCTCTTTAAAAATCCCCAAAATTACAATAAATTTGTCTTTACTATTGACTCCAATGCATTAAACTGAAAAGGCGACATCCAGTGAAATTTACTAAATTTACGCTGAAGGAAAATCTCCCAACTTTATCTGATCATCCTTCTTGTAATAGCAGTTGCCTGAGAGGTAACCTAATCCAGAGGAGTCTACTTATAAAGTGACTGGCCACAAGTATGCAGATGGAGAATTTTGACTTCAGTTGCTGCTGCATGCTTGTCCACTTCAGTGACTGAGAAGGAAAGTCAGGCACCTAGCATGTTCAGAAGGAGGTCAGCATTGGCATTCTCTTAAAGGCATCAGAAGGGGATAACCCCTCTTCTAGCATAGTTTGCTAAAGTTTGTCTTTTCAGCTAAAATGCATGGCCTTTGTGGTTTTATTAATTCTCTAAGTGTTGAAATTATCTTTATCCTTCTGCACTTTTCATGTGTGTACATTCTTCTATTGAAAACAACAAAATACAGTTATAATTATATAAAATGCCTAATAAAAAATCTTTGTATTTTTGTAAAAATAGACGAGAGCTCCAAAAGACAGAATTAAAAGCCACGTGGATAATCCAGAGGAAGATCATGATAAAAAGCTACCAATGAACAATGAAAAGAGCTGCAAACCTTTCTGGAGAGAAATCGGATCTCTTAAAAGACGAAGGAGATCTAGGGTGCAGAGAGCAGCTCCTGAGATCCCGAAAGTGGAGACGGATGAGACTAAGACGGCAAAGCCAGGTTTCAGAGCTAAAGTTGGCGCTCTTCTAAAGAGGAAAAAGAAGCCTAAAGTTAATTCATTAGCTCCAGAGATCGCCAAAGAGGAGGAGAAAGCTGAAACAAAGACAGCGAAAGAAGGTTTCAGAGCTAAAGCTGGTACTTTTCTAAAGAGGAACAAGAAGCCTAAGAAGAAGTCAGCAGCTCTTGAGATCGCCAAAGAGGAGAAAGCTGAAACAAAGACAACGAAAAAAGGTTTCAGAGCTAAAGTTGGCGCTCTTCTAAAGAGGAAAAAGAAGACTAAAGTAAATTCATTAGCTCCAGAGATCGCCAAAGAGGAGGAGAAAGCTGAAACAAAGACAGCGAAAGAAGGTTTCAGAGCTAAAGCTAGCACTTTTCTAACAAGGATCAAGAAGCCTAAGGTGAAGTCAGTAGCTCCTGAGATCGCCAAAGAGGAGGAGAAGTTTGAAACAAAGGCAGAGAAACAGGACTTTGTTTCTCAACGTGTCCCCATGACATTAGAACAATTTGACTTCCATAGTGTACTTGGAAAGGGGGGTTTTGGCAGCGTCTTTCTGGCAACCGATCACATTCTAAAAGAACACACTGCAGTTAAAATATCCAAGAAGAAATATATTTTAGAGCAATGGTGTTTTGAGGAAATGATGGTGGAGCAGAGTCTCCTCCAGCTAGCCAACATATGCCCATTCCTGATACGTGGGTATGCAGCATTCCAAACAGATCGCTATGTGTGTTTTGTGATGGAGCTGGCAAGAGGGACACTGTATGAGCTGATTTACCGCCACAAACGTCTGGAAGCTGAAGTGGTGAGGTTTATTGCTGCAGAACTGGTGTGTGGCCTCCGGTTCTTACTGTCCTTTGGGATTATCCATCGAGACTTGAAACCTGAAAATATTTTATTGACTAGTGATGGCCATGTGAAGATTGCGGATTTTGGCCTCAGCGTAAAGAGCGTGTTTGGGCATACTAAAGTTCATGGACTGGTGGGGACAACTGGGTATATAGCACCTGAGATGCTAAAAAGTGATTTTTACGATCAGAGTGCGGACTGGTTTGCCCTTGGAATTATTTTGTATGAGATGCTGACTAGAAAGCAACCTTTTCTACAATGTATATTAATAACTGACATATTAACCATCAAAAGGGAGCCAAACTACAAGGGCCTTGGTCCAGAAGAAGTCAGCCTTTTAAAGGGATTGCTGTGTAAGGACCCATATAAGCGATTAGGGGTCTATGGTGACATAAAGAGTCACAAATACTTTGAATGTATTCAATGGAGAGAGCTGGAGACTGGCAGGATGCCCTCTCCCATTAAACTCTCTAAAGACAAAATAGATTCCTGTTTGAAGAAAAAGAAGGTCCTCAACAACAAAGCCCCCAAGAAACCTCTCAACAGTGAGGAACAGTTGGAATTTAAGGACTTTGGCTTTGTCTGTCCCGCTTGGGCTGCTCATTACTGCATTCCAGCATTCAGCCAGGAACATTTTGAAAAGAGCTGAAAAACTTTCTGAAATCAGATCTCTTAAAGGACCAAGTGGGTTTAGTTGGCGCTCTTCTAAAGAGGAACAAGAAGCCTAAAGGAAATTCATTAGCTCCAGAGATCGCCAAAGAGGAGAAAGCTGAAACAAAGATAGTGAAAGGAGGTTTCAGAGCTAAAGCTGGCACTTTTCTAACAAGGAACAAGAAGCCTAAGGTGAAGTCAGTAGCTCCTGAGATCACCAAAGAGAAGAAGTTTGAAACAAAGGCAGAGAAACAGGGCTTTGTTTCTGAACCTGTCCCTATGACATTAGAACAAGACCCTGCTAATCCGCTAGGGACACAGATGTGAGGAGGACCCTGCTGCTCCACTGGGGACACAGATGTAAGGAGGGGCTACGCTGGGGACACATATGTAAGGAGGGGCTCCGCTAGGAAACACAGATGTAAGGAGGGGCTCCGCTAGGAAACACAGATGTAAGGAGGGGCTCCGCTGGGGACACAGATGTAAGGAGGGGCTCCGCTGGGGACACAGATGTAAGGAGGGGCTCCGCTGGGGACACAGATGTGAGGAGGGGCTCCGCTGGGGACACAGATGTGAGGAGGGGCTCCGCTGGGGACACAGATGTGAGGAGGGGCTCCGCTGGGGACACAGATGTGAGGAGGGGCTCCGCTGGGGACACAGATGTGAGGAGGGGCTCCGCTGGGGACACAGATGTGAGGAGGGGCTCCGCTGGGGACACAGATGTGAGGAGGGGCTCCGCTGGGGACACAGATGTGAGGAGGGGCTCCGCTGGGGACACAGATGTGAGGAGGGGCTCCGCTGGGGACACAGATGTGAGGAGGGGCTCCGCTGGGCACACAGATGTGAGGACGGACTCCGCTGGGCACACAGATGTGAGGACGGACTCCGCTGGGCACACAGATGTGAGGACGGACTCCGCTGGGCACACAGATGTGAGGACGGACTCCGCTGGGCACACAGATGTGAGGACGGACTCCGCTGGGCACACAGATGTGAGGACGGACTCCGCTGGGCACACAGATGTGAGGACGGACTCCACTAGGCACACAGATGTGAGGACGGACTCCGCTGGGAACACAGATGTATGGAGGCGCTCCGCTGGAGATACAGATGTATGGAGGCGCTCCGCTGGGGACACAGATGTAAGGATGGACTCCGCTGGGGACGCAGATGTATGGAGGGGCTCCGCTGATGGGGACACAGATGTAAGAAGGAACTCCGCTGACAGGGACACAGATGTAAGGAGGGACTCCGCTGAGGGCACCTGATGTAAGGAGGGACTCCGCTGAGGGCACCTGATGTAAGGAGGGACTCCGCTGGGGACACAGATGGAAGGACGGACTCCGCTGGGAACACAGATGTAAGGAGAGACTCTGCTGAGAGGGACACAGATGTAAGGAGGGACTCTGCTGAGAGGGACACAGATGTAAGGAGGGACTCTGCTGAGAGGGACACAGATGTAAGGAGGGACTCTGCTGAGAGGGACACAGATGTAAGGAGGGACTCTGCTGAGAGGGACACAGATGTAAGGAGGGACTCTGCTGAGAGGGACACAGATGTAAGGAAGGACTCTGCTGGGGGCACCTGATGTGAGGAGGGACTCTGCTGGGGGCATCTGATGTAAGGAGGGACTCTGCTGGGGACACAGATGTAAGGATGGGCTCCGCTGGGGACACAGATGTATGGAGGGGCTCCGCTGGGGACACAGAAGTGCAGAGATCAGGGCTCCCCTATTTACAGAGTGCAAGGTTTAAGTGTGCGATATGTACAGAGTGCAGGGTTTAGGGGTGCGCTATGTACAGAGTATAGGGTTTAGTGGTGCATTATGTACAGAGTGTAGGGTTTAGTGGTGCATTATGTACAGAGTGTAGGGATTAGAGGTGCACTATGTACAGAGTGCAGAGTTTAGGGGTGAGCTGTGTACAGAGTGCAGGCTTGCATTGAGCCTGCTGCTGCTAACGGCGATATGCCGTTAGTGTCGGCTACCGTGCGCATGTGCGGGAGTGACGTCATTGCGGCTCCGACCAATCACAGCGCCGGAGCCACGATACCTGGAAAGAAGATGGACGCTCTGTGGAAGAGGGGGCAGCGGTGATATCGCTGGCTCCTGTGTCAGGTAAGTGACACATAATGGGCTACTAAGAAATCCTTCGTGCCATCTCGTGCATGCTGGCGGCATGCACGTGCGCCGGTCAGGGCCCCCGTGAGTCCGGTTGCGTGTCCTCTATCGCCGCGGGTTTACCCGCGATCCTCTCACGGGGAGGCTGAATGGGGAGATGCAGAAGTAAACAGCATCTCCCAGTTCCGCCTAGCAACAAGTGACACTGATCTCTGCTCCCTGTAATTGGAGCAGAGATCAGTTTTCACTAACAGGGCAGCACAGTGGTGTAGTGGTTAGCACTTTCACCTAGCAGCAATAGGGTTGCTGGTTCAAATCCCGACCACGACACTATCTGCCTGGAGTTTGCATGTTCTCCCTGTGCCTGCGTGGGTTTCCTCCGGGTACTCCGGTTTCCTCCCACACTCCAAAGACATGCTGGTAGGTTAATTAGACCCTGTCCAAAAAAATTGGCCATGATAGGTGTATGTGTATGTCAATGTTGTAAGTGTGTCGGGACTCTACAGGTTAAAGGACCACATAAATAGCTGCAGATGGACACCAGTGGCAAGAAAAATCGCCCTGAAGCGATTCAGTTCGTATAAGTAGCGCTATACAAGTCATTCATTCATTCATTCATTCACGCCCCCCACAGTTAGGAACACGCCCCTAGGATTCTTGTATGGATTTTAAAGGGAACTCCATGCCATTTTTTGCTACTAAAAATTTTGAATGAAATTAGACTTGATCTAAGAAGTATCCGATCAGGAAGGATTTTTTTTCCTTATTACAGCAAGTTTTATCATGCTTTAAAAAGTTTTTTTTTGCCTTCCTCAGGATCAACTGTGAGTTTAGGGCTTTAACCACTTCAGCTCCGGACCAATAAACACCTTAAGGACCAGAGGTCTTTTTGCAATTTCGCACTGCGCTGCTTTAACTGGTAATTGCGCGGTCATGCAATATTGCACCCAAACGAAATTTGCGTCCTTTTCTTCCCACAAATAGAGCTTTCTTTTGATGGTATTTGATTGCCTCTACGATTTTTTTTTTTGCGATATAAATGGAAAAAGAGCGAAAATTTTGAAAAAAAAAGATATTTTCTTCTTTTTGTTATAAGAAAAATCGAATAAACTAAATTTTAGTCATACATTGAGGGCAAAATTTATTTAGCCACATGTCTTTAGTAAAAAAAATGTCAATAAGCGTATATTTTTTGGTTTGCGCAAAAGTTATAGCGTCTACAAACTAGAGTACATTTTCTGGAATTTACACAGCTTTTAATTTGACTGCCGATCTCATTTCTTGAGGTGCTAAAATGGCAGGGCAGTACAAATCCCCCCCAAATGACCCCATTTTGGAAAGTAGACACCCCAAGGAAATTGCTGATGGGTATGTTGAGCCCATTGAATATTTATTTTTTTTGTCCTAAGGGATTGAATAATGACAAAAAAAAAAAAAAAAAAATTTTTTTACAAAAAGTTGTCACTAAATGATATATTGCTCACACATGCCATGGTTATATGTGGAATTGCACCCCAAAATATATTCCGCTACTTCTCCCGAGTATGGCGATACCACGTGTGTGGGACTTTTTGGGAGTCTAGTCGCGCACGGCACCCCGAAAACCAATCACCACCTTCAGGATTTCTAAGGGTGCAAATTTTTGATTTAATTCCTCACTACCTATCACAGTTTCGAAGGCCATAAAATGCCAAAATAGCACAAAACCCCCCCAAATGACCCCATTTTGGAAAGTAGACACCCCAAGCTATTTACTGAGAGGCATGTTGAGTCCATGGAATATTTTATATTTTGCCAAAAGTTGCGGGAATATTACAAACTTTTTTTTTTTTTTGCACAAAGTTGTCACTAAATGATATATTGCTCACACATGCTATGTGCAGAAGTCAAATTACACCCCAAAATAAATTCTGCTGCTTCTCCCGAGTACGGGGATACCACATGTGGGGGACTTTTTGGGAGCCTAGCCACGTACGGGACCCCGAAAACCAAGCACTGCCTTCCGGATTTGAATATAAAATGCTATAAAAAACAAACTAACCAGAGTCACCCGTAACACTTATACGGTGATCAGTGGTGAAAGGGTTAACTAGGGGCAATCAGGGGGTTCAAATTTTTATTAGGTAGTATATGAGGGTCCCTGGCGCTATATAAAAACCTGACGGGGAACCTAAATAACTAACTGGCTAACCAGCGTCACCAGTGACACTTATACTGTGATCGCTGGTGAAAGGGGGTGAAAGGGTTAACTAGCAGCAATCAGGGGGTTAAAACCATTATTGGGTAGTATATTGGGGTACCTAGCGCTATAAAAACCTGGCGGTGAACCTAAAAAAATAACTAGCTACCTAGCGACACTAGCGACACTGATGCAGCGTTCAGAAAAATTATCGCTTAGTGACACTGGCAAAAGGGGGTGAAAGGGTTAACTAGCGGCAATCAGGGGGTTAAAAACATTATTGGGTAGTATATTGGGGTACCTAGCGCTATAAAAACCTGGCGGTGAACCTAAAAAAATAACTAGCTACCTAGCGACACTAGCGACACATGCAGCGATCAGAAAAATGATCGCTTAGTGACACTGGCAAAAGGGGGTGAAAGGGTTAACTCTAGGGGCAATCAGGGGGTTAAATCTTTATTGGGGGGTGATAGGGGGCTACCCTGGACCTAACACTAACTGTCCTGACAGTTTTTACTGTCACAACTGACACTGAATGCATTGATCAGTAAAGAAATGATCAATGCAATCAGTGACACTGTGACTGGGGGGGGAGGGGGGGCGGGGGGGGGGATCGGGGGGGGTTTGTGTGCCTGTGTGTACCTACATGTCAGTGTAGTGTTGGTGCACACTTACTTTTACTGTTCTCCTCGTAGTCCGGTCAAAAAGACCGCCCCGAGGAGAATGACATCACTTCCTCCTTCCTGTGTAAACAATACACAGGGGAGGAAGCTGCTCATTGGCCAGGAGCGATCCAGAGGGGGTGGCCGAAAACCAACGGCCATCCCCTCATCACGGAGCGCTCCTGGACCGAATCGGACCGCCGTAACCAGCGGGAGGGGGTCCGATCGGACCCCCCACCCGCTGGAAGGCAATCACGTAGATGTACGTGATTATGCCTGCCTGTGCCATTGTGCTGACGTACAATGGCAATACGGCGGTCCTCAAGTGGTTAAAGTGGTTGTAAACCCTTACAGATCACTTTGACCTACAGATAAGCCTAGATTAAGGCTTACCTGTAGGTCCAATAAATATACGGTTTAGGAGATATTTGCAAAAAGACAGGGATGCCGTAGACAGCAGCACGCAGGCGCACTGAGCCTGCCGCTGCTAACGGCAATATGCCATTAGTGTCGGCTCCCGTGCGCATTGATACCCGGAAAGAAGATGGACGCACTGTGGAAGAGGGGACAGAGGTGACATTGCTGGCTCCTGTGTCAGGCAAGTAACACATAATGGGCTACTAAGAAATCTGCCGTGCCATCTCGTGTGCGCCGGTCAGGACCTCCGTGAGTCCGGTCGCGGGCCCCGCGGACGCGATCGCCGCGGGGATACCCGCAATCGTCTCACGGGGAAGCTGAACGGGGAAATGCAGAAGTAAACAGCATCTCCCCGTTCTGCCTAGCAACAAGTGACACTGCTCTCTGCTCCCTGTGATTGGAGCAGAGAACACAGCCATGCCCCCCACAGTTAGTAACACGCCACTAGGATTCTTGTATGGATTTTAAAGGGAACTCCATGCCATTTTTTGCTACTAAAAATTTTGAATGAAATTAGACTGATATAAGAAGTATCCGATCAGGAAGGAATTTTTTCCTTATTACAGCAAATTATAGGGCTTTAAAGTGATTGTAAACCCTTACAGATCACTTTGACCTACAGGTAAGCCTAGATTAAGGCTTACCTGTAGGTCCAATAAATGTACAGTTTAGGAGATATTTGCAAAAAGACAGGGACCGCTGTCTACAGCGAATGCGCCGTAGACAGCAGCGCATAGGCGCACTGAGTCTGCCGCTGCTAATGGCAATATGGCGTTAGTGTTGGCTCCTGTGCGCATGTGCGGGAGTGATGTCATTGTGGTTCTGGCCAATCACAGCGCCGGAGCCACGATAACCAGAAGGAAGAGGGCACAGCGGTGACATCGCTGGCTCCTGTGTCAGGTAAGTGACACATAATGGGCTACTAAGAAATCCGCTGTGCCATCACGTGTGTGCTGGTGGTGCACGCACTGGTCAGTACCCCCGTGCATCCGGTTGCGGTTCCCACAAACTCGATCGCCGCGGGGATACCCATTATCGCCTCACGGGGAAAGTAAACAGCATCTCCCCGTTCCGCCTAGCAACAAGTGACACTGATCTCTGCTCCCTGTGATTGGAGCAGAGATTAGTGTTCACTAACACACAGCCACACCCCCCACAGTTAGTAACATGCCGCTAGGACACACTTAACCCCTACACTGCCACCCCTGGTTAACCCCTTCACTGCCAGTGTCATTTACACAGGAATCAGTACATTTGTATAGCACTGATTGCTGTATAAATGACTGGTCCCAAAAGTGTCTCAAAAATGTCCGATGTGATGTCACCTAGTTATGGGGGATCACACCCTCAGCCCCAATATGGATGAACCTGAAGCTCCCGCACTTCTGTACATATCCTGATCCCATGATATGGGCGTGTCGGGTATTAAGGTCTTAAACAACATTACTAGAGAGGGGGAACTCTGTACCTTTGATCAGTTGAAAGACAGAGACGACCTACCCAACACCTATTTTTTCCGCTATTTGCAGCTGCGCCATGCCTTTCAAACACAGTTCACTGGCCTATGAATAGTGTTTGCCATCTGCTTTGGAGTCTCTTTTGACTTCAGAGGACCTGGCTAAACCTTTTTCAACTGTCTAAGTCATAAGTTGAACTATGTTAGTTCTTTTGGTCCAGTGGTCAAGTGGAAGGTTGTCCACAAGGGGATATGTTTATATGTATAGTTCTTATTGTATTGTTTGGTTGTCTATAGGTACTGTATTGTTTTTGATAATTAATAAACCGATTAAAAAAAAAAAATGTCTGATGTGTCCTCCATAATGTCACACTCACAATAAAAATAGCTGTTCTTTATAAACTTAGCTCAAATGTATTGGAGAAAATAACCTAAATCGGTGTATATTTGTTTTAGAATGTAGGGATGTTATAGGATCCATAGACTAAGGTATATATTTGAAAATTGATTAATCCTGATGTACTGACACACTATATCATTTCTTTGAGGGCAGTAGAAATACCCTCAAAATTACCCCTTTTTGAAAAGAAGATAGTCCAAGGTATTTTAGTAAGAAGCATGGTGGAATTTTTGAAGTTGTAATTTTTTGTCATAATTTTTGGGAAAATGAAAAAAAAAATGACATACTGTCAGCAGTGCAGTACAGCATCATCATACAACTGGGGTGGCGGTAATAAGGGACACTGACTGGTGACAGTATGAAAAAAAAAAAAGCTCCGACCCCTTTTGCTCTTTACTGCAAATGCACCACCAACCAACTAAGCTATGAATCAGTCAGTGACTGATTGATGCTGTCCTGTCCCAATGCACACACTACCTGCTCCATTTGCCTCTGTCTTTTGGCCTCAGTTTTAGTGTGCCGCGCTTGTTGCCACTGGTCACGTGATGACGGACTCCCCACCCGTCGTCCAAGTTGTAGGTCTCCTCTGAGCTATGTTCTCCAAGCTCCCTCTAAAAGTAAACACAGCAGAGTAGCCGGGCCCCTGGGGGCAGTCAAGACCTGGGCCCTCAAGACGACCGGACCCTTGGGGACTCTGGGGCCCCGTAAATGTGTATGGGCTGTACCCCCCCCCCCCAATGGTGTCCTTGCTCATTCATCTAGTGAAGGGAAAGCCAGATGGCTGGGACGCCTTTTTTTGAAGGTCTGGTATAGATCTTGGGTGAGAACACATTTTCTTACATTTTTAGGTTGGGATCCCCCCAATAATGTTGTCCAGCGATGTAGATCCATCGTCAGTTACAATGAGTGACACCTGCAGACATGAAAACGACAACCCACACCGTGACAATTCTCTTTTGCTGGATTCCGATTGCAAGTGGCAGGGTCTGAAGAGGTGGTACTGGAATCAGTAGCCACATGTGAGACAGCTAGCACTAGGACTACCATATTTTGCTACACCATAGGGGCCTCCAAAAGGCATTTGCTTTGGGTCTGGCTGAGCCAGTGTCTGTGTGTGAATGGGGACACAGAGCAGTAGGGATGAGCCGAACACCCCCCGGTTTGGTTCGCACCAGAACTTGCGAACGACCCCCGCGTTCGGTACGAACGTTAGAACCCCATTGAAGTCTATGGGACTCGAACGTTCGCATTGGAAAGTGCTAATTTTAACGGCTAATATGCAAGATAGTGTGCTAAAAAGGGTTTGGCGATCTGCCTCCTGCCTCAGGGGACATGGGTCACTGCAAAAAAAAGTTTTAAAAACTACCATTTTGGCGGGAGCACTGATTTTAATGACGATTAAAGTGAAAAAAAAAAGTGAAATATTCCTTTAAATATGGTGCCTGGGGGGTGTCTATAGTATGCCTGTGAAGTGCCATGTGTTTCCCGTGTTTAGAACAGTCCCTGCACAAAATGACATTAAACGGAAATAACACCATTTAAAACTGCTTGCGGTTTTAATGTTATATCTGGTTCCTGCAATATGGTTGAAAATCATTCAGAAAAATGGCATGGGTAGCCTTCCCTGCCCATTACCAGCCTATTTGGGTCTTGTACGCATATTAAGGGGAACCCCGTACCCATATTAAAAAAAAGGAAATGCGTGTGGCCCCCAGGCCCTATATACTCAGAACAGCAGTATAAAGGCGGTGCAAACAAGACAGGGACTGTGTAGGTTTGTTGTGTTAAGTTGAATCTGTTTGTCATTTTCAACCGGTACATTTTTAAAGTGTAGCTCCAGTCAAAAAAAATATCTTTAAGCTTTTTGGAAAACATAGGGAAGGGTTATCACCCCTGTATAATTTGTTTTGTCGTCCATCTTTTTTCATCTCACTTGCTGCTGTCTCCTTGCGTTTGCAAGTAGGAGATGTTTGAAAGTAGGGGCCTGCCCTATATGCTCTGCAGAAATGGCGGAACAAGGTGTTGGTTTTGCAACAACATTGTAAGCCCTCAAAGTGACTCTTGGTGGCCGCTGGAGCGCCCTGCTGTGAACGATTATATCAAGAATTGTAATTACATGCCATTGTTGGACAGTGGTAGAAAAATTGACCTTTGGTGGTTGTGGTGCTGGTGCCACAACACTATAAGTCCTCACAGTTACTCTGGGTGGGCACAGGAAGGGGCCCTCCTGTGAAATATTATATCAAGAATTGTAATTACATGTCCCTGTTAAACAGGGGCAGAAAAATTGGGCCTTAGGCACTGGAGCCATCACACTGCAACCTCTGCCATATACTCTAGTTTTTTTGCAGGAATTAGCCCTGCTGCAAAGCATTGCATCAAAAATTTTACTTAAACGCCCCTGTTAAACAGGGGCAGAAAAATTGGGCCTTAGGCACTGGTGCCATCACACTGCAACCTCTGCCATACACTCTAGTTTTTTTGCAGGAATTAGCCCTGCTGCAAAGCATTGCATCAAAAATTGTACTTAAACGCCCCTGTTAAACAGGGGCAGAAAAATTGGCCTGCTGGCATCACCCAGAACCAAAAATGTTCTTCCAACATATCAGTGGAGGAGGAAGAGGATAGACAATCAACATAACAGGACAGTCACTCAGCATCAGCATAGGCAGTCTTGAAGGGATGTGGTATTTCAAAAAAAATTATTCGGTTACATCAGCTTCAGGTGCTTGGTAGCTGTGGGTGATCCAAGACTGATTCATCTTGATGAAGGTCAGTCGATCAACTGATTCGGTGGACAGGCGCACCCTGTGATCGGTAACGAAGCCACCAGCAGCACTGAAGGTGCGTTCCGAAAGAACGCTGGATGCAGGACAGGCCAGTAGCTCAATTGCATACTGTGCAAGCTCTGGCCAGTGATCCATCCTCAAGACCCAGTAAGCCAGAGGATTTTCAGTGGGAAAGGTGTCCAAGTCTGACCTTGCCCCTAGGTATTCCTGCACCATGTAAATTAGACGCTGGCGATGGGTGCTGGAACCAATCATACCTTGGGGCTGCGGACTAAAAAATTGTCTGAAAGCATCAGTCAGACGGCCACCTTCTCCACCGCTCCTTCTGACTGATGTCTCAGCAACACGTTGTCCAGGACCAGGAGTTTGTGACCTCCCAGTCTCTGGGAACGCGTTGTCAGGCTAGGTGCAGATAACAAGTAACAGTTCAGGTGTGCTGATTATACAAAGAGTTCAAAGCACATACCATGAGCAGGTCTAAGCAGAGCAGGTCAGCTGAGACTTGTAGTACACCGCTGCAGACGAAGGTAGATGATTGCTGGACCTTGTAGTTCACTGCTGTAGGTGAGGATAGATGATTGCTGGACCTTGTAGTTCACTGCTGTAGATGAGGATAGATGATTGCTGGACCTTGTGGTTCACTGCTGCAGATGAGGGTACTAGTAGAATCAGGCAAAGCGTAGTCTAGGCAAGCTGGGTCATACACAGGTAGATCAGAATCCAAACGGTACAGAATCAGAAGCAAGTACGGAGGGTCAAACAAGCCGGGTCAAACACGAAAGTCACAGAGCAAATATCAGCTGGATCAAACACGAGTGAACTCTAACACGAGCGCTGACTGAATGCTGATACAGGTGATTTAAACGTGAGCAGGCCAATCACTGTTGTTTCCCAGACACAGGCTGTGTCAGGTGAGTTGTGCTGGGTCCTAAAGGGATTCTAGTACTGACAGTACCCCCCCTTTCTCGAGGGGTTGCTCCTGCACCCCCAGGCTTACTTGGATAACGGAGATGGAACTTCTTCTTAAGTCGGTCAGCATGAAGATCACGAGCTGGTACCCAAGATCGATCCTCTGGACCGAACCCTTTCCAATGAACAAGATATTGTAAGGAATTGCGCACTCGTCTGGAATCAAGAATAAATGCCACTTCATATTCTTGACTGTCCAACATATCCACAGGTTCTGGTTCATTTACTAGGAGGCTGGAATGAACAGGTTTCAACAATGAAACATGAAAGACATTTGGAATGCGCATGGATGGGGGAAGTTTTAATCTGTAGGACACAGGATTAACAATCTCCGAGATTTCATAAGGCCCGATGAATTTTGGGCCAAGCTTTTTAGATGGAACATGCAGGGACAGATTCCGAGATGATAACCACACTTTGTCACCAACTTTATATTCTGGAGCCTTTAAGCGCTTCTTGTCAGCAGTTTTCTTAAAAGCCTGCACAGAGCGGGAAATAGCATGATTTACATCGGACCAGATTTTGGAGAAATGTTCAATAGTGGTGTTGGCATCTGGAACATCAGAGGGCGGAAGATCAAAGGAGCACACACGAGGATGCAACCCGTAAACACAAAAGAAAGGAGAGGTCCCTGTAGATGTGCTGGCACAATTATTAAAGGCAAACTCTGCCCATGGAAGGATGTTGACCCACTCCACCTCATCTTTGGCCATCAGACAACGTACCATCTTCTCTAGAGTCTGATTAGTCCTTTCTGTTTGGCCATTAGTCTCAGGATGATATGCTGAAGAATATGATAATTTAATCCCCAGCTGAGAGCAAAGGGCCTTCCAAAACTGGGCTATGAACTGAGAGCCACGGTCAGAGACAATGTTAACTGGTGCCCCATGGAGCCTGAAAATGTGCTTAATGAATAAAGATGCCAGTTCTTTAGCAGATGGAAGCTTCGGAAGCGGAACAAAGTGGGCCATCTTACTGAACCTGTCTACCACCACCCAGATCGTGGAACATCCCTGGGACAGAGGCAAGTCTGTGATAAAGTCCATAGATAAATGGGTCCAGGGACAGGTAGGTATTGGTAGAGGACGAAGGAGACCGGGGGGCTTAGAGGTACTGCTCTTGCTTCTGGCGCAAACTTCACAGGCCTGGACGAAGGCTAACACATCCTGCCTAAGCGATGGCCACCAGAGGTTGCGAGAGACAATCTCAAAAGTTTGTCTAAACCCTGGATGTGCTGCGGGTTTTGATGCATGTACTTGTTGCAATACCTGCAAACGAAGAGCCAGGGGCACAAAGAGCATACCAGGGGGAGTGGAGGGAGGGGCTTCAGCCTGTGCTGGTAACAAGGCCTCAGAGATGTCAGTCTGGGTAAAAGCCAAAATCCTATCCTCAGAGATAATGGGTTGAGGAGGAAGCGGAGGAGGAGACTCTGATAAAAAACTACGAGACAAGGCATCGGCCTTAATGTTTTTTGGACCTGGTAAATAAGAAATTGTAAAGTCAAATCTGGAGAAGAACAATGACCACCTGGCTTGACGCGAGTTCAGTCTTTTAGCAGAACGGATATATTCAAGGTTTTTGTGGTCAGTCAGAACTATGAATGGATAGCGAGCTCCCTCCAGCCAATGTCTCCACTCCTCTAAAGCTAGCTTTATGGCTAAAAGTTCTCTGTTGCCTATATCGTAATTGCGTTCTGCTGGGGAATATTTACGGGACAAGAAGGCACAAGGGTGGATGGCAGCGTTTACAGGATCTTTTTGTGACAAAAGCGCCCCCACTCCTACTTCAGATGCATCTACCTCTACAATAAAAGGTAGCTCAGGAACAGGATGGCGTAGAATTGGTGCAGAGGTAAAGGCTTTCTTTAACTGGGTGAAGGCTGCCTGGGCTTCAGTAGTCCATTTAAATGTACTAGGAGTCTTCCTGGTGAGAGAGGTGATGGGATGTGCAATGGTGGCAAAGTTCTTAATGAATTTTCGATAGAAATTTGCAAAGCCCAGGAAGCGTTGAACTGCCTTCAGGTCTGAAGGTGGTGCCCAGTCTAGAATGGCTTGAACTTTGGCTGGGTCCATGGTGAGGCCTGTGTCAGAAATTAGGTAGCCCAGGAAAGGTACTTGTTTAACATGGAAAATACATTTTTCAGGCTTTACAAAAAGGGAGTGAGTCTTTAGTCGGGCTAATACCGAGCAGACATGCTTCTGATGTGTTTCAAGATTGGGAGAGTAAATCAAAATATCGTCTAAATAAACAAGCATGAAGCGACCCATCATGTCACGGAAAATGTCATTCATGAAGTTCTGAAAGACGGCTGGTGCATTCCTGAGGCCGAAAGGCATGACAAGACATTCGTAATGACCATCCTTGGTGTTAAAGGCCGTCTTCCATTCATCGCCTGCACGGATTCGCACCAGATTATAGGCTCCCCTTAAATCCAGTTTGGAGAAGATTTTGGCTCCCTGGATTTGAGAGAACAACTCTGTGATGAGAGGGAGAGGATACCGATTGGGAATGGTTATTTTATTTAGACCTCTGTAATCAACACAAAGTCGCAGTCCTCCATCCTTCTTCGGGACAAAGAAGCATCCTGCTCCTGCGGGAGAAGTGGAGGGACGGATGAAACCCTTAGCTAGGTTTTCCTGGATGTATTCTTGCAAAGCAAGATTCTCTGGTTCAGACAGTGGAAAGACTCTCCCTCGAGGAGGTGTAGTGTCAGGCAAGAGGTCAATGGGACAATCATAACTGCGATGAGGAGGTAAAGTGTCAGCAATTCCTTTAGAAAACACATCCCGAAAGTCCTTATAACAAAGTGGAATCTGTTCTATTCCCACTTGACAGGTATCAAGTCGAACAAGGTGTTGGATGCAGCTCTTTTTACACTGATTGGACCAAGCCAGAATATCTCTTGTTGGCCAGTCAATTACAGGGTTGTGCTTCTGAAGCCAAGGAAGGCCTAGGATCAAAGGAGTGGATGGAGAGTCAATGACAAGACAAGAAATCTTCTCCCAATGCAAAGCCCCTACTTGTAACTGGAAAGGGTTGGTGGATTTGAGCACCAGGTCTTGTGAGAGAGGCCGATTATCCACAGAGATCAGGCGGACTGGACAATCTAGAGCATGAGTTTCCAGGGACAAAGAGGTGATCAGAGTTCTATCAATAAAATTCTCAGCTGCTCCAGAATCCACCAAGGCCAGCAGTTCATGAGCCCCTGTCCCAAAGTGAATGACAGCGGGTAAAAGTATGCAATTATCCCCCTGGGGAGATGAGAGTAGACCTAAGGTGACCTCCCCGCAATCACCTAGGTCCTGGCGTTTCCCGGACGTGTAGGGCACGAACGGAGCATATGACCCTTGAGGCCACAGTATAAGCAGAGTCCCATATTACGCCTGCGTTTGTGTTCCTGGGCAGATAACCGGGTGGAGCCTAACTGCATAGGTTCTTCCTCAGATTTGGCACTGGAGATGGAATAATCAGGTGGTAAGGAAGGTATACAGTTTGCCACAGCCATTGTTTGTTCTCGCCTCCTCTCTCGCTGGCGGCGGTCAATTCTAATAGCTAGACACATAGCCTCCTCCAGTGAGGCTGGGTAGGAGAAGTTGACCAGAGCGTCTTTAATCGCATCTGAAAGGCCAATTCTAAACTGGCTGCGGAGAGCTGCATCATTCCAGCCAGATTCCGGGGCCCACCTGCGAAACTCTGAGCAATACATTTCAGCTGTGGTAGTTCCTTGTTTTAAGTTACGCAGGGTCGATTCTGCAGTAGCAGCACGATCTGGATCATCATATAGCAACCCAAGGGCTTCAAAGAAGGCATCTACTGTTAGTAAGGCTGGATGGTTAGGTTCCAGGTTAAAGGCCCAAGCCTGGGGGTCACCCTGTAGCAGAGAGATAATGATTTGAACCCTCTGAGTTTCATGGCCAGACGAGGATGGCCTCAACTTGAAATATAATTTGCAGCTGTTTTTAAAGTTGCAAAACGCTTTACGGTCACCAGAAAACCGGTCGGGCAAAGGAATTTTAGGTTCAGATGGAGTTTTAGTAATGGTGGTAGTAGAAGGAGATTGCACCTTGGTGAGCTCTGTGGCCATTTCCTGAACTTGATGTGATAAACAGCAAAGTTCTTGTGCAAACAACTGAGCCTGTTCAGGATTCATGATAGGTTTCCCTTTATGTATTGGCTCGTGTTAATGTCAGGCTAGGTGCAGATAACAAGTAACAGTTCAGGTGTGCTGATTATACAAAGAGTTCAAAGCACATACCATGAGCAGGTCTAAGCAGAGCAGGTCAGCTGAGACTTGTAGTACACCGCTGCAGACGAAGGTAGATGATTGCTGGACCTTGTAGTTCACTGCTGT
The DNA here is from genome assembly GCF_037356315.1 of Lithobates pipiens. Classification (NCBI taxonomy): domain Eukaryota; kingdom Metazoa; phylum Chordata; class Amphibia; order Anura; family Ranidae; genus Lithobates; species Lithobates pipiens. The sequence continues at coordinate 221,542,447 of NW_027507686.1, read as the reverse complement.
AGGTGAGGATAGATGATTGCTGGACCTTGTAGTTCACTGCTGTAGATGAGGATAGATGATTGCTGGACCTTGTGGTTCACTGCTGCAGATGAGGGTACTAGTAGAATCAGGCAAAGCGTAGTCTAGGCAAGCTGGGTCATACACAGGTAGATCAGAATCCAAACGGTACAGAATCAGAAGCAAGTACGGAGGGTCAAACAAGCCGGGTCAAACACGAAAGTCACAGAGCAAATATCAGCTGGATCAAACACGAGTGAACTCTAACACGAGCGCTGACTGAATGCTGATACAGGTGATTTAAACGTGAGCAGGCCAATCACTGTTGTTTCCCAGACACAGGCTGTGTCAGGTGAGTTGTGCTGGGTCCTAAAGGGATTCTAGTACTGACACGCGTTGCACAGAGCTTTCTGCAAGGCCTCCCGGAGATGTCTCATCCTCTGCTCCCTCTGCGATGGCAAGATAAGGTCGGCAACCTTACCCTTGTACCGTGGATCAAGGAGAGTGGCCGGCCAGTAATGGTCCCTCTCCTTGATCCGAAGAATACGAGGATCCTTCCGCAGGCTTTGCAGGATCAGGGAGGCCATGCAGCGTAGGTTAGCTGAGGCATTCGGTCCGGAGTCCTCTGGGTCACTAAGGACAACATGATCCGCAGCTACCTCCTCCCAGCCACGTACAAGTCCACGTGTTTCTTGGGACTGTAAATCATCCCTATAAGACTGCTGCTGCTGATGCTGAGTGCCAGCCTCCACCTCCATGCTGACACAATCATCCTCCTCCTCCTCTTCCTCCTCCTCACCCTCTTCCTGTGTGATGGGTGGCACAGCAGGAACACTGTCTGGATAAAGGGGGCCTTGAGAGGCAAGGAAGTCCTCCTCTTCCTGCCTCTGTTCTGCCTCAAGTGCCCTGTCCATTATTCCACGCAGCGTATGCTCCAAGAGGTGGACAAGAGGTATAGTGTCACTGATGCATGCACTGTCACTGCTCACCATCCTTGTGGCCTCCTCAAACGGTGACAGGACAGTGCATGCATCCCTGATCATGCCCCACTGGCGTGGTGAGAAAAAACCAAGCTCTCCTGACCCTGTCCTGGTGCCGTAGTCGCACAGGTACTCATTGATGGCCCTCTGCTGCGTGTGCAGCCGCTGCAGCATGGCCAATGTTGAGTTCCATCTGGTGGGCATGTCACATATAAGGCGGTTCTTGGGCAGGTTCAACTCCTTTTGGAGCTCAGCCAGCCGAGCACAGGCATTAAATGATCGGCGGAAATGCACACAGACTCTCCTGGCCTGTTTCAGGACATCCTGTAAGCCGGGGTACCTGCCCAAGAACCGCTGCACCACCAGGTTAAGGACGTGAGCTACACAGGGCACATGGGTCAGTTGTCCCTGTCGGAGGGCGGAGAGGAGGTTGGTGCCATTGTCGCAAACCACCATTCCTGGCTTAAGCTGGCGTGGCGTCAACCACCTCTCGGCCTGCCCCTGCAGAGCTGACAAAACATCCGCCCCAGTGTGGCTCCTGTCCCCCAAACAAACCAGCGCAAGCACGGCATGGCATCGTTTTGCCTGCGTACTTGCGTAGCCCCTGCAACGCCTACGGAGCACCGCTGGTTCTGAGGACAGAGCACTGGAAGAGGCCATGGAGGAAGAAGAAGAGGAGGGGGTGGAGGAGAGAGGTGTGTCACAACCAATAGTAGCATTTTGGAGGCGTGGTGGCGGAACAACCTCCAATACTACTGCACCTTGTCCTGCATCCTTCCCAGCAGCCAGAAGAGTGACCCAATGGGCCGTGAAAGACAGGTAACGTCCCTGTCCATGCCTGCTGGACCATGAGTCAGCGGTAATATGCACCTTACCGCTGACCGCCCTGTCCAGCGAGGCAAGGACATTGCCTTCCACATGCCGGTAGAGAGCCGGAATTGCCTTCCGTGAGAAAAAGTGGCGTTTGGGGACCTGCCACTGAGGAACCGCACATTGTACAAACTCACGGAAGGGGGCCGAGTCTACCAACTGAAAAGGCAGCAGTTGAAGTGCTAGCAATTTAGCCAAGCTAGCATTCAACCGCTGGGCATGTGGATGGCTGGGAGTAAATTTCTTCCGCCGGTCCAGCAGCTGGGGCAGGGACATTTGTCTGCTATAATCGGACGTGGATGTACCACTAGCAGAGTTCCCGGAAGCACTTGGCTGTGACACACCTAATTCTACACCTTCATTCCTCTCAGAGCAGGTTTCAGAGAGGACTGAAGGTCTAGTGGGGTTGGAGATGCCAGCTGATGAGGAGCAAGGAGAGGTCCGCTTTGTTCTTTGGTGTGGGTCTTTGAGGTATGCTTGCCAACGAGCTGCATGGCAGGTCAACATATGTCTGGTCAAGCATGTGGTGCCCAAGCGGCTGATGTTTTGGCCACGTGAGATACGCTTGAGACATATGTTGCAAATAGCAGCGGTGCGATCTGATGCACTCGTCTCAAAAAAGGCCCACACCAAAGAACTTTTAGAATAACGCGCAGAGGAAGCGCTCTGCGCAGAGGAAGCGCTCTGCGCAGGCGGAGCTCTGCGGTGTGATTCAGTCGGTGTGCTGCCCCTAAGCTGGCCCCCGGAGGGCATCCTGCCTCGTTGGACATGTGCCTCCTCCTCCTCCTCCTCCTCCCTCCTTCCAGGCACCCACGTGGAGTCAGTGCCCTCATCATCCCCTCCCTCTTCATCGCTGTAGCAAACCTGGCAGTATGCTGCAGCTTGTGGAACATGACTGCCAGATTGCTGTCCTTCTTGAGCATCCCCTCTCTCTGTGCTCACGCTACTGCCTTCCTCTAGCTGAGTGTCATCATCAGAGCCCACCAAACACTGGGCATCCTCCTGGAGCATGTACCCAACACTGTGCTCAAAGAGTTCAGGAGACTCCTCAGGAGGACGTGGTGGGTCTAGGGAAGGAGTCACTGATGATGACATTGAGAGGAGGGACGACGATGTGTTGGCAGCTGCTTTTCTACTACCCTGAGACTGGGTGAGAGAGGATGAGGAGGATGAAGAGGGCTTGGTCATCCACTCTACCAAGTCGTTGGCATGTTGCGGTTCAACATGTCCAGCTGCAGAAAAGAAGGACAAGCATGTCCCATGGCCACGTGCTGATGACAATGCACCGCGTCCACGACCAGCACTGTTGTCTCTAGACACAGAGCCTGCTTGCCCTCTTTTATCGGCTCGCGCCTGTCTGCCTCTCCTTGCTGGCCTTCCAGACATGGTAATGGCCTGAAGGGAGTTGGGTAAAACAGTAGTTGGGTAGTTTATATTGTGCTGGAGGCACACAACACCCACTAACTCCTGCAGATGCCTTTTTTATAGAACAGCAGAGTTAAAGGGGTATATACAGGTGTATACAGTGCTGTGCTGGAAGCACACACAACTTCCAATAACTCCAGCAGATGTCAATCGGGCCCAAATAGAGAACAGCTATGTAGGTGGATAATAGCGGTATGTACTGGGTACAGAGCAGGCACACAGCACGCACTATCTCCTGAGTGACACTGCTGACTGCAAGCTCTATTGTTCAAGATGGACCACTAGCTATATAGGTGAGGTGAATATCACGGTGTATACTGCGGTCAGGGCACGCAGACAATAACCAGAAAACAGCAGAGTTAAAGGGGTATATACAGATGTATACTGTGCTGTGCTGGAGGCACACACAACTTCCAATAACTCCAGCAGATGTCAATCGGGCCCAAATAGAGAACAGCTATGTAGGTGGATAATAGCGGTATGTACTGGGTACAGAGCAGGCACACAGCACGCACTATCTCCTGAGTGACACTGCTGACTGCAAGCTCTATTGTTCAAGATGGACCACTAGCTATATAGGTGAGGTGAATATCACGGTGTATACTGCGGTCAGGGCACGCAGACAATAACCATAAAACAGCAGAGTTAAAGGGGTATATACAGATGTATACTGTGCTGTGCTGGAGGCACACACAACTTCCAATAACTCCAGCAAATGACAATCGGGCTCAAATAGAGAACAGCTATGTAGGTGTATATAGTGGTATGTACTGGGTACAGAGCACGCAGACAGCACGCACTAACACTACTGACTGCAAGCTCTATTATTAAAGCTAGATCACTAGCTATATAGGTGAGGTGAATATAGTGGTGTATACTGCTGTCAGGGCACAGACAGTAACCACTACACAAGAGCAAAATAGTAAATCAGCCAAAAACGATTGGTGTGTAACTGTGTTGAAGGTACACAGAACACCCACTGCTTCAGATGCTAACAAACACTACACGAGGCCGCCTGAAAGGCAGCTTTATATAGTGTGGGGCGTGCACTACACAGTCTGAGCTATGATTGGCCACAGGCAAGATGCCTGTGGCCAACCATTGCTCTTCCCGCTACTGGCGCTGCGATTGGCCAAGCATGCGGGGTCACAGTGCATGCTTGGCCAATCGTGAGACAGCAATGCATTGCGCCATCGCAGTGCATTGTGGGCCACACGAATTTTGCCGCGAACGGCCCAAACGTTCGGAATTCGGCGAACGCACGAACGACCGATGTTCGAGTCGAACATGCGTTCGACTCGAACACGAAGCTCATCCCTACAGAGCAGCTAATCAGGAGCGTGCCTGCTTGGGTGCCCCCATAGCAAGCTGCTTGCTGTGGGGGCACCCGGCAGGAGGTAGGAGCCAGGAGTTCCGGCGAGGGACCCAAGAAGAGGAGCTCCTTTTTAATTAGACTTTACAATCACTTTAAAAACTGATGACTCATTCAGCTGTCAAAGGGGTTCCCCTGTTAACAGCTGAAGTGTAAAAAAAAGTCATGTCAATTGGAGCTGTCAAAAAAAAAAGGACAGCTTGACAATGTTTGTCAACAGCATTGCTCAGCACTAAAACAGAAAGATAAAAAGAAACATTGTTTGATTTTGTATCTTTCTGTTTATTCGTTTACAGATCAAAGGGAGGAACTTCAATTTGCACATGAAGTCAGTTTAAAGCAACCTGTGAAGTAAAAATGTTAATTAAAGATTTCTCTGTTTAACCCCCTATTAACCTTTAATTTACTCTAACCAGCTTTCATTAACCACTTGAGGTCCCGCCCATAGTCAAATGACGTCCGCAGGAGGGATCTCCCATCCTGTGTGGGCGTCATATGATGTCCTGGGCTTCCTGGCCGCCTGGGGGGGCGCGGGCCCGCCGCAATACTCGGGAGCTGATGCTTGTGCCCGGCGGCCGTGATGTCCGCTGGGCACCCACGATTGCCCGGTAACAGAGCCGGGACGTAAGCACACAAATCCACATCCTGTCAGGGGAGAGGAGACCGATCATGTATTCTGTGTACAGAGGAACACTGATCGGTCTCCTCCCCTTGCGAGTCCCCTCCCCCTACAGTTAAAATCACTCCCTAGGTAACACAGTTAACCCCTTTATCGCCCCCTAGTGTTAACCCCTTCCCCTACTTTTATACAGTAATCAATGCATTTTTATAGCACTGATTGCTGCATAATTGTCAGTGGTCCCAAAATGGTGTCAAAAGTATCTGATATGTCTGCCACAATGTCACAGTCACGATAAAAATCGCAGATCGCCACCATTACTAGTAAAAACAAAAAAATAATAAAAATGCCATAAAACTATCCCCAGTATTGTAGACACTAACTTTTGTGCAAACCACTCAATATATGCTTAAGTGTAAACAAACAGTTGCCAGTAGGTATTGGTATTTGATATCGACAAGTACTAAAAAAAAAAAAAAAAAAGTATTATTATTTGCAATCGTTGTAAAAAAAAAAGTATCGTTGCATCCCTAGTTTTAACCCTTCCTAATGCCTTGTACACACGGTCGGACATTCCAACAACAAAATCCGTCTGATTTTTTCCGACGGATTTTGTCCTAAACTGGTGTTGCATACACACAGTCAGACAAAGTTGTCGGAACGTGATGATGTTCGTTCATTATGACGGGACTACGTTGAGGCTAGTAGTCAATAGCTTTGGTCTCATAATTTGATCTGAGCATGCGTGGCACTTTGTCCGATCGGAATTCTCTACAAGCGATTGGATTTTTTTGTCGGAAAATTTGAGATCCTGCTCTCAAATTTTTTCTGTCGGAATTTCTGACTGAAAAAGTCCGATAGAGCCCACACACGATCAAATTTGCCGACAATATAATCCGATTGAACCTTTTCCGACCGCGTGTACAGGGCATACATTTTTTTTAAAGTCTCTGTCCCTGTTGTAGAGATCCTGATCTTCTGTCACCAGTAAAGGAAGTAAGAAGAAATCTCCCCAATGGGGGGGCAGAGGCTTAAACATCTTTATTGAACCCCCCCATTATTTCCAAAATAAATAGTGCAGCCTCACATTGATGCACAACAACTTGTGTAGCAAAGAATGGTTGCATCACGGGGAGCACATACACTCTTTAAAGAGTCTTTTAGTAGTCTTTTTAGTAGGTGAGGTTGAAAAAAGACACAAGTCCATCAAGTCCAACCTATGTGTGTGATTATATGTCAGTATTACATTGTATATCCCTGTGTCTTGTGGTCGTTCAGGTGTTTATCTAATAGTTTCTTGAAACTATCAGTGCCCCCCACTAAGACCACCACCTGTGGAAGGGAATTCCACATCGTTGCTGCTCTTACAGTAAGGAACCCTCTATGACCCTTTATTAGCTTTGTTGACCTTCTTTGTACTCACTCCATTTCCAGTACATCCTTCCCGAGGACTGGTGCCCAGAACTGGAAAGCATACTCCAGGTACAGCTGGACCAGAGTCTTGTAGAGCGGGAGAATTATCGTTTTATCTCTGGAGTTGATCCCCTTTTTAATGCATGCCAATATTATTTGCTTTGCTTTGTTAGCAGCAGCTTGGCATTGCCTGCCATTACTGAGCCTATCATCTACTAGGACCCCCCAGGTCATTTTCCATCCTAGGTTCTCCCCCCAGTGTATAGATTGCATTCATATTTTTGCCACTCAAATGCATTATTTAAAATTTTTCTACATTGAACCTCATTTGCCATGTAGTTTCCCACCCCATTCATGTGTTCAGATCTTTTTGCAAGGTTTCCACATCTTGCGGAGAAGTTATTGCCCTGCTTAACTTAGTATTGTCCGCGAATACAGAGATTGAACTGTTTACCCCATCCTCCAGGTCGTTTATGAACAAATTAAATAGGATTGGTCCCAGCACAGAACCCTGGGGACCCCACTACCCACCCTTGACCATTCCTAGTACTCCCCATTTATCACCACCCTCTGAACTCTCCCTTGTAGCCTGTTTTCAATCCATGTACTCACTCTATGATCCATGCCAACAGACCTTATTTTGTACAGTAAACGTTTATGAAGAACTGTGTCTAATGCTTTTTCAAAATCCAGATACACCATGTCTATGGGCCATCTACCTGGCAACTCACCTCCTCATAGAAGGTTAGCAGATTGGTTTGGCAAGAACGATTCTTCACGAATCCATGTTGTTTACCGCTAATGAGACCGTTCTCATTACTAAAATCTTGTATATAGTCCTTTATCATCCCCTCCAAGAGTTTACATACTATTAATGTTAGGCTAACTGGTCTGTAATTCCCAGGGATTTATTTTGGGCCCTTTTTAAATATTGGTGCTAAACTGGCTTTTCTCCAATCAGTTGGTACTATTCCAGTCAGTAGACTGTCAGTAAAAATAAGGAACAATGGCCTGGCAATTACTTGACTGAGTTCCCTAAGTACCCTCGGGTGCAAGCCATCTGGTCCTGGTGAATTATTAATGTTAAGTTTCCCAAGTCTAATTTTAATTCTGTCCTCTGTTAACCATGGAGATGCTTCTTGTGATGTGTCATGAGGATAAACACTGCAGTTTAGGTTACTAAAGTCCCCCGATTCCCTCGTGTAGACTGAGAAGACTGAATTCAATACCTTTGCCATCTCCCTATCCTTCGTAACCAGATGTCCTTCCTCATTCTTTATGGGGCCAATATGGTCTGTCCTCCCTTTTTTACTGTTTACATACTTAAAACATTTCTTGGGATTTTTTTTTCCTCTCCTCCACTTTGTGTCTTTCATGTTCTATCTTAGCCATCCTTATTGCATCCTTGCATATCTTGTTGCATTCTTTAAAAAGTCTGAATGCTGATGATATATTTTTTGAAGGCCTTCTCTTTTGCTTTTATATGCATTTTTACATTGGAGTTAAGCCATCCAAGACTTTTGTTCGCTCTTTTACATTTATTACCCAATGGGATGCATTGGCTAATGCCCTAGAGGAAGTAAACTGCAAACATTTACCAATAGGTAATCCTAAAATAAGGCATACCTATAGGTATTGAAAATATCTCCTAAAACTGTCCAGTTTAAGAGATATTTTCAGTGCATACAGCCAGTGATATCACTGGCACATGCGCTCTGAAGGGACGCACGTGTGCTGTTTGTTCCGAGCTCATGCCGTGGACTATGGCTCCCATGGGCGGGAGTGACCTCATTGTGGTTCCAACCAATCACAGCGCTGGAACCCGTGAACCAGGAAAAAGCTCCAGGAAAGATGTCAGCCGTGACAGCAGTGTGCGGGGACAGCTTAAAGAGGAGCTGCACCTAAAAAAAAATATTAAAAGCCAGCAGCTACTAATATTGCAGCTGCTGACTTTTAATAATATCACACTTACCTGTCCCAGGTTCCAGCGATGTCGGCGGCAGATGACGAGCGATCGCTCGTCTCGCTGCAGCCACCGCCGCCATCCTCTGTCAGGGAATCGGGAAGTGAAGCATGAGGGCTTCACTGCCCGGTTCCCTACTGCGCATGCGCGAGTCGCGCTGTGCTGGTTCCCCGCTGTGTCTCTGGGAACTGTGTGCTTCCCAGAACACAACGGGGGGGGGGGGGGGGGAGCCATGCGGGGGTGGGCGGAGCCATGCGGCGGTCTGGCCGGAAGTGGGTGCAGTTACCTGGATTATCCAGGTAACTGCACCCCCCTCCCCCCCCGAAAGGTGCCGATTGTGGCACCGGAGGGGGGGAGGGATAATACTAGCGGAACTTCCCCTTTAGGGTGAAGAACCGCTTTAATTTTAAGGTAAGTATTTCATAATGAGCTAGTATGCAATGCCTTTGTCGGGTAGGTTTTTTTGGGGGGGGGATATTTTTCAGAGGTTTACAACCTCTTAAGTTGTTCATTGCTGGGCTCAAGGGGTAGTGAACTTGTGTTAACAGTGTACAATAGGAATGGGGCCCCCCTAGGGAACTATCTTACTCTCCCTTGTATGTGGGAATGCTTTGCCCCTCATCTTGCTTCCACAAGGTTTCCCCATATAGAGGTTTTTAACCGTTTACCAAAGCAAAAGTTCAGAGAGATATGGCATGAGAAGGGAGACAAGAGACCTGTCACTCACAGGAGGATCTTCCAGAGTCCGGCATCACAAGGAAGGGGATAAAAGCAGACCCATACAATACATACCCCCTTAGAGGAAGCAACATATACAGATACAGGCTCCCTGCCTACATACTGATCTGGTTTGGTTCATCCACAGAGAAACCTGCTTGTGGAAGGCAGATCAGGAAGTTCCCCGTCTTCATTACTGATCCTTAAAATGGTGTCCCTCTACCAGCAGGACTGGCAGTGGCACCTAACTCCATGGAACCATGGAGTCACCTAGTGGTTGGCACCCAACTCCATGAGGACACCTAGTGGCTGGCACCAAAACCCCATGGGATCACCTAATGGCTGGCACCCAACTCCATGGGGACACCTAGTGACTGGCATCCAGGGCCATGGGAACATCTAGTGGTTAAGAAGATAATTACATGGGCCACTTCTGTGCCCTACCCTACAGAATCATGTAACAAGGGTAGTTTCACCTAGAAGCACGTGTAAGGCCATAGCAGAGAGACATCAGATTCTAAAGACCTAATTTTTTTGTACTGTTATTAATAGCAGATGGAAATCATTGTGTCTAACAACTCTCTTAAAACATTTTAAACCAGTATTGAGCACCTCCTACTGATTTTCAGGGCTCCAGCATTCCAGGAGGTATCCTAATGCAATTGTCGACTGTTTGCGCACTAGATGTCCACACGTTTAGCGGGAAAGATTTAGCATTATGATCTGGTACTCGACTGTGAGCATATAATAAACAAGAACTATAACGGTATGGCTCACTGGCAACAGAAGTATTTTGCCGTAATATAACAGTACCAGCAGGTAAAAGGTTAAATCCTTTCCGCCAAACCCCTCCTCTTGTGCTCTTAGCCAAAAACCACTGCGCTGAATAACATACATTGGCATGAGGAGAAACTGAAGCATTGACCTCTTTATATACTTTGTTCCCAGGGGGTAATTAAGTGCCTGAACTCATTGCTTTCATGAATAAACATCTGAATCACAAAATTTTATGGTGAATCTAAACCAACGGATTCAGATTGCTGGTCCTGGTCCACAGCCATATTTAGTCAATGACATATCATGGTGTACTATATCCCTATGATTCAACCAAATGGGTTTAACATTTACTAAAATATTTGGGGAAGTTTTTTATGCTATGAAAAAGAAAATCGACCTATCTTTTCCTTATCACCATGAACCTAGCAGCAGCAAAATTTGGGTGGGTGGGGGTCTCAAGATTTGCTGTAACTCAGGAAATACACAGCCACCATCTCTTTTAACTTTCTTCACACCAGAGAAAAAAAAATGCAGCCCATAAAGCCGACGACATGTACATAATTAAAACATGCATCTAACATTATCATAAAATCACTGTGTTCTTATTGGCTGCCAGATACAATGGAGCATAGGGTTTAGCATAGGGTACTGTCAACGGGCACATATTGAGATGCTATTGCAGTCAGGGCAACGTCACCAATAAGAACAATTGTGTCTGCCACCTCATGTTTAGTAGCCCCTGAGGGCTTTCACACTGGAGCAGTGCGCTGGCAGGGCATCAGGAAAAGTCCTGCCAGCAGCTTCTTTGGAGCGGCGTGTTTACCGCTCCTCCACCGCTGCTCCCCATTGAAATAAATGGGGCAGCGCAGCTATGCCACCGGCAAAACGTCGCTATTGTGGTGCATTGTGGGCGGTTTTGACCCTTTCTCAGTAGGGGTTAAAAGCGCCCCCCTAGCGGCCGAAATGCGCTGCAAATCCGACAGTAAAATGCAGCTAAAAACAGCAGCGTCTTATCACGGACGCTATGGGTGGCACAGTGTGAAAGGATCTTTGTGAAATTATTCTGTCTTTCCCCTTAATAGGACTGTGAAATCTGTGGCCACAAAAAGGCAAGAAGAGGGCAACTAACAAGTCACCAAAATTGCCTGTGGACTCTCTGCAGCTGATTTTTCCCCAATATTAACTTACTATGCCTTGTTCTGTACTGTCTTTGTGTGGAGGAAGCCATCTATGTAGAGGCAGGGCTTTGCTTCCTCATGTCAGTGCTGTTCCCCTGAAGTCTAAATATCTGATAACTGGTGATCTGATAATTTAGGCAGACCATTCACACATGCGGTGCAAATTTCTTTTCTGCAACCAAAGAAATTCACACAGTTCCCCAATCAATACAGACAGCGCTGACAGAGGAATCCCTCCTACCGAGCAATTGTCTGTCCTGGCTGGGGGGCAGGGGTGGGTAGGAGAAGCTATCCCCGCTGGTAGAAGACAGTAATTATTGTTAGCAGCTATGGCAACCACTAGTGATAATCATAAGAGAACCCACCAGGCTGGTTGTGCCCAAGTTGATTAATCGATCATTGATCAATCATTCAGTCTGCCTAAAAATGGTTCAAATCTTGGCACATTTCTCCTGAACCGGCCGAGATTCAAATGATGTATGGCTGGCCTTAGGTGGTAAAGAAGCTAAAGGAGCATGATCTGTTCTCCATTAACTTGTGTGGTGGGCGGGTAAAGCTGGCCATAGATGGATCAAATCTCAGCCGGTTCAGCAGGGACCATCCAAGATTTGATCCATCTATGGGCAGGCTGATCCATCGATCGACTTGGGTACAATTAGCAAGTCGGATTTTTAGAACATGATTATTGCCAGCAGCTATAGCCACTAGCAGTAATTATTGTATGGCAAAGATGGCTCCCTGTGCCCCCCCCCCCCTGCTGGGAGAACACAAAAACTCTGCGGGAGGGAACCAAGCAATTTTCTTTCCTGCAACCAGAGGTTGTAGGAAAGAAAATCACATAATCTATGGTCTGCCAAAGGCATTAGGGGTCTAATCAACCCCTGATGTCCTATTACAGGTAATTTTTCATAGCAAAATGCTATCTTTCAGTCCCCTATGTGATAAAAATCAAATTAGTGTAAAAAAAATGTAATCACACCCAAGCACTTAATTCCCTCCTCCAAAAAAATGCTTCAGCCCATACTGCCCCTATATCAGTGATGGCGAACCTTGGCACCCCAGATGTTTTGGAACTACATTTCCCATGATGCTCAACTATACTGCAGAGTGCCTGAGCATCGTGGGAAATGTAGTTCCAAAACATCTGGGGTGCCAAGGTTCGCCATCACTGCCCTATATACATAAGAATGTAAACGCACAAGCCGTAGCACTCATGTATTAAAAAATCAATTGCGTTACATGTTAACCCACACTCCAGATTGAGAACAATAATTCTAGGGTCATTGTTTACAGTTGACTCTAAACCGATGACCTGATTTTGTTTCTTTGTCATTTCAATGGCGCACGCAATTTCAAGGCTTGACATGTTTGGTATCAAAATACTTGGCACAACCTCATCATTTATATGTTACCAAATAAAATAAACTTTATTTCTTTGCATAAATTGTTGCGATAATATCATTATTATATAAGTATATCCATCGGATGATTGACTTCAACATGGATCTTTTTAGATGTTCAATAAAAGAAAATAAATTTCCTTTAAATATGGCAAACAATATACTTTAAATTTTCATTGCTGTCTATCTCTCCATCCTCCTGGTTCATACTATTACGTCCGTTCGTATAATACAAATGCTATTGACACAATAAATACAGAAAAACAATATTCTTTTCTTTGTCCGATCGTATAAATAGAAGGATTTTGTGTGTATTAATCTATACCAGTGTCATAAGTCAAGAATCCAACACACACAGAGAATGACAAAGGTATGAATGGCCACTAGACAGCTTGTAGCTTCATCAGTGACGTCACATGATGTGTCAGAAGCAGGCGGTCTCCAGGGAAACGCTCTCTGACGCAGCAAAGTCAGAATTATAGCAGAACACAATGAACTGTGATAATACTATCAAGATGGATAGGGAAACCCACATTGTAAATGAAACATCAATGTGAGTAAGGAGGATTAGCTCGCTGAGAAGATATCACACAGCTGGAATCTTCTGTTCAATATGCTGTATGAATAGGCAACATCCATCCTTCTTATCTTCCTGAAAACACCATATAATAATGATGTGCCGGTAATAAATGAAGTTCCTGAACAAAGAGGTTCCCTGCACCTAAAAGCAACCCTGTGTTTTGCCCATATAGGTCAAAATGACAGATTTGCTTAAAGCGCATTTCCACTTTTGTAATCAAATTTGAGAAAACTCCACTATACGGTATATTGGTTATGTATTCCCATTCAAATAGCATTGCTACTTTTTTAACTACTTCAGTACAGGGCACTTACACCCCCTTCCTGCCCAAGCCAATTTTCAGCTTTCAGCGATGTCGCTGTTTAAATGACAATTGCGCGGTCATGCTACACTGCACCCAAACAGAATTTTTATCATTTTGTTCCCACAAATAGAGCTTTCTTTTGGTGGTATTTGATCACCTGTTTGTTTTTTATTTTTTTGCTAAACAAATAAAAAAAGACCTAAAATTCTGAAGAAAAAAAAGTTTTTCTTTTGTTTCTGTTATAAAATTTTGTAAATAAGTAAGTTTTCTCCTTCACTGATGGGCACTTATAAGGCAGCACTGATCGGCACTGATAAGGCGGCACCGATGAGGTGGCACCGATAGGTGGCACTGATGGGCACTCATGGGTGACACTGGTGGGCACTGATGGACACTGATAGTCAGCACTGATGGGTACTTATGGGTGGTACTGATAGGCCACACTGCTGGGCACTGATATGCGGCACTGATAGATGGCATTGATAGGCATCACTGATGGCACTGGCAGGCATTGGGGATGGGCACTGATTGGCAGCTGCCTGGGCACTAATTGGCATTTCCCTGGTGGTCTAGGGTGGCATACCTGGTGATCCAGTGTGGTGGCATCCCTGGTGGTCCTAGTGGCATCGTAGTGGTCCTGGTGGGCATCCGAGGGGGGCTGCGCTGATAAACAATCAGCACAGATCCCCCTGTCAAGAAGAGCACCCAATCGGCTCTCCTCTACTTGCGTCTGTCAGACACGAGTGAGGAAAAGCCGATCAACGGCTCTTCCTATTTACATTATGATGAGCCGTGATTGGACACGGCTGATTACGCAGTAAAGAGCCTTCATCAGAGGCTCTTTACCAAGATCAGTGTAGCAGTGTGTCAGACTGACAAACCACACCACGATTGTCACGATGCACGACCCCACGGGCGCGAGATTGGTCATTCTAGAGAGTCGGCATATGACGTCCACCCAGAATGAGAGCCGCGCCGCCCAGCCATCATTTGACGGCTGGCAGGCGGGAAGTGGTTAAACAGTTCTTACCTTTTAGATGTTTCCCAGAAGGAGGTGCTGTGGCTGACTGCAAGGTTGGAATGAGCCTGTCCCAAGTCTGTCCTCATTAACCACTTGCCTACTGGGCACTTTCACCCCCTTCCTACCCAGGCCAATTTTCAGCTTTTGGCGCTGTTGCAATTTGAATGACAATTGTGCTTTCATGCAACACTGTACCCAAATTAAATTGTCATCATTTTTTTTCACGCAAATAGAGCTTTCTTTTGTTGGTAGTTAATCACCACTGTTTTCTAAATTTTTTGATAAATAAACCAAACAAAACTGAACATTTTGAAAAAATTGCGTTTTCCTTTGTTTCTGTTAAACATTTTGCAAATAAATAATCTTTCTTCATACATTTAGGCCAAACTGTATTTTTTTTTACATTTCTTTGGTGAAAATAACCCAAGTCAGTGTATATAGTCCATAAACTATGGTATATATCTGAAAATTGATCAATCCTGATATACAGTACTGACGCCATATCATTTCTTGAGGGCCAAAAACATGAGGACAGTACACATAGCCCCCATATGACCACTTTTTTGGACGTAGACAGTCCATGATATTTAGTAAGAAGCATGGCAAGTTGTACATTTTTGTCACATGTTTTTGGAAAATGAAGAAATACATTTTTCTTCACAATTTTTCACTAGTGCAGTACAGCATAATCATATAATGATGTGGTGGTGATCAAGGATACTGACCGGTGACAGTATGTACAACAATGTAAAAAATAAAATTTTAACTTTTTTTTTCAATTTGTTTTCTTTTTCATTACATTTTTTTCTATCACACTGTGACCAGAACAATACAGTGTTACCATAGTAAAACTATACTACTCTGGGGAAGTGATCAGGATTTTTTTTTGCACATTATGATTGCTTATACCAGTGAATTTATTTTTATTATGTTATAAGCAACCATTTTTACTGAATGAAATGCATTAATTCAGTGTTTACTGATGTGGTTTACTGATGTGGTTAGCTGGTCAGTGTTTACTGATGTGGTTAGCTGTAATTGGCCCTGCCTGTACCATGTGATCACTGTGACCAATCACAGAGATCAACACAATAGTACAATCAAAGCCATTCATTGTGTACATTCGATCACATCAATCACATGGTGACGGCAGCGGCCGCTACACTGATTAGTCATCCTCTTGGTCCGGTTGGCACACCGGGTCACAGATTTCACTGCAGCATGGGCTGTGGGGCGCGTGCAAGTCGCGTTTCCACTCAGAATAACGAATGCCCCGCCGTCATTTGACTATAGGCTGGGAACTGGTTAACATACAATGCAAGGAGCCCAGTCTCTACACCTTTACCTCATTTGTTAAGCCACTGTTCAAATCTAGTTACAATTGAGAGTGAAGACCTGCCTGCACAGTACGGACAGGGTTAATTATTATGGCAAACACAGCTGCCCAGCCCTTCATAAACAAAGAGAACTACCTAGGATTTTTCCTTTCCGGAGCGTCCAGACTGGAGTATTTAAAAAAGGTAGTTATGCTATGTGAATGGGGATATGTAACACATATAAAGTAGGTATTATCCAAAATTTTGGCTGCAAAAATTGAAATTAGATTTTAAGACTCCTTTCACAAGGGCACGGTCAGATAGCGAAACCAGGCAATGGCTGTTCAACAGCCCTATACACATTGCCGTGGCCACAAAGCTAGAGTGCATCAACTAAAATATGGCATTTTATGGTTGGCAGTTGATACCACCTGCCACTGTGTCCCATAGAGGTGAATAGGGCCATGCTACGATGCAACCCAATGGACTTGGTTGTGGTTTGAATTGTATGCTAAGTGCACAGCAACCGCTTCATAGAATGCGATTCACGGCAGACCATGAGTCAACAGCTAGGCCCGTGTAAAAAAAAAAGAAAAAGTTATAGACACAGATGTGGTTAGACACAGATGTGGTGGCTGCATTATTTTGCTTTTTTAGGCTTTTTAGTCTTTTTTTTCACCTAGTGATTCAGTAATACATCCTGTTCTAGAGTGACAATGCTCCCTTACTGCATTGTATCTCTGGAGTAAAAATGTTGTCACCCTCAGCTGCTCTCCAGACTTGGACTACAAACAAGTATAATCAGTGTGCCAAACAAACACCTTAAGAATCCAAAGACTTATTATTTTACCAGTGACAACAAGACATCAAAAGACAGTCAACACTTTTCAAAGGACAAAAAATCCCTGTTCTTTATGACTTAAAGCGTATCTAAACCCAAAAATTTAAAATATTACAGCTTACAAATCCTTAGATATAGTGGCTGCATTTGCTTTATTCTTTTTTCTCTTTATTTTCACCTGGTAATCTGGCCTGTAGCACACTTCCTGTCTTAGGCTGACCATAGACAATGCGATTTTCTTTCCTGTAACCATGGGTCAGTGTTGATGGAGGAATCCCCCTGTGGAGAGGAGGGGAGCTGTCGCTGTCGGGAGAACTCAGTGATTACTGCTAGTGGCTATAACCACTGACAATAATCGCATGAAAAATTCAACAGGCTGGTTGTACCAAAGTCGTACAACAATTGAATTCAGTGCAACCAGCCTGCCCATAGATAGGTCAAAATCTGGGCCAGTCACTGGTTAACCATCTATGGCCGGCTTTAAGCCTCATATACACGATCAGACTTTGTACAAACTTTCCCGTGGATTTTTGTACAAAGGGCGTCGGCCGTGAACTTGTATTGCATACACACGGCAGGACTTTTTCAGTCAACTTTCACCAAATCACGTTTTTTCTGCTCTTTACTGCCACCTTTGGTCAACTTCTGTATTGTTGTCTAATCTTTTGCATTGGTTCTGAGCATGCCTGTTTGTACTTTGTACAAAAGTCCTATGGTTTTCTGTACACACGATCGGACTTTGATCCATCGGACTTTTGTTGCCCAAAAGTTTGTCTGTTCGCACAGCCAACAAAAGTCCGATGAAACCCGAAAAAGTTTGTCCGATGGAGCGTACACACAGTCAGATGTTGCCTTAAAATGGCTAATTTGCATGTTTGTTGTCAAAAAGTCCAATCGTGTGTACAGGCCTTTAGGGTGGCTACTCACTCCTCCACTTCAGCAGAAAAGCAGCATAGCCACCCTTATCAGGTTTGTCAACCTCAGGAGAGGGTAGTGTTAAGATCCGTACACACGATCTGACTTTTTGACAGAAAACATGCAAATTAGCTGTTTTGGATCAACATCCGACCGTGTGTACGCTCCATCGGACAAACTTTTTTGGTTTTTCATCGGAATTTTGTTGGCTGTGCGAACGGACAAACTTTTTGACAGCATAAGTCCGATGGAGCAAAGTCCGATCGTGTGTACACAAAACCATCGGACTTTTATATAAAGTACAAACACGCATGCTCAAAACCAATGCAAAAGATCAGACAACAATACAGAAGTTGACCAAAGGTGGCGCTGGAGTAATTGAATGTCCTCTTTTGAAGTGTCGTCAGTACGTTGAAACGTCACTACGTTTGTGTTTGTTGCCTAAAAAGTCCAATAGTGTGTATGCAAGACAAAATTACAGCCAACACCCTTTGTACAAAAGTCCATGGGAAGGTTTGTACAAAATCCGATCGTGTGTATGAGGCTTTAGATGGACTAGTAGATTTAGACGGACTTCACATAAATGACTAACAAATGAAGTCTTAAGCCCCATACACGCTATCAGATTTTCTGCTGAGTTTTTCCTTCAGATTTACCAAAACCATATAATATGAGGTCAAACCTTAGGAGTTTCAATGTGTATGTAATCAGGCAGGCCCTTGCACTACATGGTTTTGGTAAATCTAAACACGAACGTGGTGACATTTCAATGTACTGACGACACTTCAAAAGAGGACATTCAATTACTCCAGAGCCACCTTTGGTCAACTTCTGTATTGTTGTCTGATCTTTTGCATTGGTTTTGAGCATGCGTGTTTGTACTTTGCTCCATCGGACTTATGTTGTCAAAAAGTTTGTCCGTTTGCACAGCCAACAAAAGTCCGATGAAAACTGAAAAAGTTTGTAGCGTACACATGGTCGGATGTTGCTTCAAAACAGCCAATTTGCATGTTTATTGTCAAAAAGTCTGATCATGTGTATGGGCCTTAAGAGTTTGTTTTTGAGTTTATATAAACTTTCAGCGTGTTTAACCACTTCGCGCCGCCCTATAGCCAAAAGACGGCTACAGAGCGGACGCTCTCTGCCGGGAGGCCGTCCCTGGATGTCCTCCTGTTTACTTCCGCAATGGGTGCTCCCGGGAGTGTGCATCGGGGAAGTTCTGTGCTGGCCGTGTCCCTCGGACACAGCCAGTCACAGATCGCTGTAAATGGCCAATCACAGCAGCCGTTTACAGCGCGATCGGCCTATCCAATGAGAGATGATCTCATATGTAAACATATGAGATCATCTCTCAGTGCTGCTCTCCCTCCTCACACAGACAGCGTGTGAGAAGGGACAGATGAACGGCTGCAGCGGCCGTAAGTAAAAAGAAAAAAAGTGCCATCCGCCCCAGTGCCATCCTCCCCCAGTGCCATCCGCCCAAGTACCATCCGCCCCAGTACCATCCACCCCAGTGCCATCTGCGCCCAGTGCCATCCTCCCCAGTGCCATCCTCCCCAGTGCTACCTGCCCCCAGTGCCACCTGTTAGTGCTATCTGTCCCCAGTGCCACCTGTTGTCAGTGCCATTTGTCCCCAGTGCCATCTGTCATCAGTGCCACGTATAAGTGCCATCTGTCATCAGTGCCACGTGTCATCAGTGCCACATAGTGCCATCTGTCATCAGTGCCACATATTAGTGCCATCTGTCATCAGTGCCACCTATCAGTGCCATTTGTCATCAGTGCCACCTGTCAGTGTCACGTGCTATCTGTTGTCAGTGTCACGTGTCATCAATGCCACTTATCAGTTAATCTGTCATCAGTGTCATGCATCATCGGTGCCACGTATTAGTGCCATCTGTCATCGGTGCCACGTATTAGTGACACGTATTAGTGCCATCTGTCATCAGTGCCATGTATTAGTGCCATCTGTCATCAATGCCACGTATTAGTGCCATCTATCATCAGTGCCACATATTAGTGCCATCTGTCATAAGTGCCACGTGTCATCAGTGCCAAGTATAAGTGTCATCATTGCTACGTATCAGTGCCATCTGTCATCAATGTCACGTGTCATCATTGCCACGTATCAGTGCCATCTGTCATCAGTGTCACATGTCATTGTCCTGGTGCTCCAGGGCCTTCAAAAGTTTAATAGGTAGTCAACAAGTTAGATGTGTAATTTATGCTCCTAGAACACATGATGGCGCTCCCTGCATGTTGGGCCTCTCTATGTGGCCAGGCTGTGAAAAAGTCCCACACATGTGGTATTGTAATACTCAGGAGGAGTAGCAGAATTTTTTTGGGGGTGTCATTTGTGGTATACACATGCCATGTGAGAAAAATAACCTATTACAATGACAATTTTGTGGAAAAAAATAAAAAATCTTAATTTTGCAAAGAATTGTGGGAAAAAAATGACAACATCAAAAAGCTCACTATGCCTCTTACTAAATACCTTGGAATGTCTACTTTCCAAAAAGGGGTAATTTGGGGGGTATTTGTACTTTCCTGACTTGTTGGGGTCGCAAGAAATGAGATAGGCCACCAGTACATCAGGTGTGATCAATTTTGTATGATTCGCACCACAGCTTGTAGACTCTCTAACTTTCACAAAGACCAAATAATATCCACTAATTTGGGTTATTTTTACCAAAGATATGTGGCAGTATAAATTGTGGCCAAAATTTATGAAGAAAAATTAATAATTTGCATAATTTTGTCACAGAAATAAAGAGATATGCGTTAAAAAAAAAAAATTGGTCTTTTTTCATTTATAGCGCAAAAAATAAAAACCCCAGAGGTGATCAAATACCACAAAAAGAAAGCTCTATTTGTGTGAAAAAAAGGACAAAAAATGATCACTTGGGTATAGTGTTGCATGACTGAGTAATTGTCATTCAAAGTGTGAGAGCACCAAAAGCTGAAAATTGGTCTGGGCAGGAAGGGTGTTTAAGTGCCCAGTAAGCAAGTGCTTAATGGACTCAAATGCTTCTTAACAGGTAAGTCTACAAGCTTTGTTAACACGTGCAACACAGGGGCAGTAAAACTAGGTGGTTGAGCCACTATTTAACTCCCCGCTCGCCCACCTGAACAGTGACATACAGCCGCTCACAGCTGGATGCACATGCCGGACCTGCTACAGTATAATGACGGCGGCTGGACGGCAAGCGGTTAAAAAAAACTGCATTTGTACTCGCACATGAATGGATAATAGAAGTCAGCTAAGCACTAGAGCAGGGATAGGCAACCTGGGGCCCTCCAGCTGTTGTGGAACTACATTTCCCATGAGGCATTGCAAGGCTGTCAGTTACAATTACTCCCAGAGGCATAATGGACTTGCAATTCTGCAACATCTGGAGGGCCCCAGGTTGCCTACCCCCACACTAGAGCAACTAAATACACTATATACTAAAGTACTAGAGCAATTGCTCTCGCAGAGTGTAACTGCACTTTGCAAAGTGCACAGTCTATTTGCCTTTAGTAAATCAACCCCATAGAGCAATATGCAGTGGCAGGAATAAAAAAACAAACACACCAGACAGCCCTAAGAGCAGCTGAAAAAACGTCTCGTGTGCATGAGGCCTTAATCTCTAAAGAGAACCCCTATGACGTTTATAGCGTGTTTGAGATGTGTTTGAAAAGCGTTTCTAGCTGAGATGATAGCACAAGAATCCTTATAATAGAAAACCAACACAGAGAAGGCATCTGGAAAGTCTTATTTACTGCAACACAAAGTTAAAAACACATGTATAACACATCTTGCTATAAAAGGTAGTTTAATGGCCGACCATGTTATCTAAAATCTCAAAGCACATCTAAACGTGCCCTAGGGATAAGGGAGGGGTAAAGAGTAAAGAAAGGTTATAACACCTGTCAAAAAAAAAAAAAAATTGTGTCCCATTGGCCAGATTTCTCTTCACTTCCCACTCTACAGCCAAAACAAGAAATGAAGGAAAATTCCTCCAAAGGGAGGAAATCCTTGGTAGTCAGCAGAGTCAGCAAGACTAGCATCCCCATTGGAAGATTTTCCCCTCTATCCCTGTTCCCATCCCATAGCCACAACAGTAAGTGCGGGAATTCTTGGTTGTCTCCAGGGTCACCAGATCTAGAGTCTCCATTGGAAGATATCCCCTTTATTGCTGTTCTGGTGACCACTCATAAGTTGATTTACTAAGTCCGGAGAGTTCAAAATCTGGTGCAGCTGTGCATGGCAGACTTAGGCCTCTTTCACATAGATGGACCATGACATGACATTCAGGTCCACCTGTCAGTTTTTTAGGCGGACCTGAACGAACGCTCCATAGACCTCTATGGAGCGACGGATGTCAGCGGTGACATGTCCACTGACATCCGACCCGCTCAGATCCAAAAAAGTTTGATGGAGGAAATCCCTATTTTTGCTTCTGTCCGCGGATTGGATCGGATAAAACGGACTCTACGGTCCATCTTCAGCCGATCCCCCATAGAGGAGAGCAGCGCTCTGACAGGTCCATCCCTGCACAGTGTGCAGAGACAGACCTGTCATCTGCTTGCTCAGCGGGGATCGATAGAGCGATCCCCTGCTGAGAAAGTGAAGCCTGTGCACAGACACGTCCGTGTGAAAGGGCCCATAAGCTTCTAACTTCACCTTGTCCAGTTAAAGAGGGATTCCACCAAAATAAAAAATATTAAAAGCCAGCAGCTATAAATACTACAGCTGCTGACTTTTAATAAATGGACACTCACCTGTCCCGGGTTCCAGCGATGCCGGCAGCCAAGGCCGATCGATCGCTCGGCTCTCGGCTGCTGCCGCCACCATTCTAGGTGAGGGAATCAGGAAGTGAAGCGAATCGGCTTCACTTCCCGGTTCCCTACTGCGCATGCGCGAGTCGCGCCGCGCAATAGGAAATCTCCGCACTGTCACTGGGACCTGTGTGTGTCCCAGCAGACAGCGCGGCAGGGCAGGAAATGGCGTAGACTCCCACGGGAGTCTATGCCCGGAAGTGGGTGTAAATACCTGTCTTTGACAGGTATCTCCACCCCCCTCCCCCCTGAAAGGTGTCAATTGTGACACCGGAGGGGGGGAGGGATCCGATCAGCGGAGGTTCCACTTTAGGGTGGAATCCCGCTTTAAGCTTTGAAAAAAAAAAACCTGGAAGCTGATTGGTTTCTATGCAGAGCTGCACCAGTGTTTGCATGCTCTGTTTTTAGTAAATAACGGGAACACAGATAGCAGTAAAAACCTGATAGAGGTTCTAATCCCTCTTCACTTTATCCAAAACAACAACAAAAAAAAAGTTTGGTCTTAGTTATACTTTAACTAGAGCTGGAGACTGGCTATCCAGCTAGTTTTATTTTAGTGAGTCACTGATATCCCGTGTACTGGGTTCATCTAATCCAAATAAGTGTGCCTCCAGCTCCAGTCCATCTCTGCAGCCAGTGTATCATGTAATTATAGGGCTGGTGGCAATACATGAAACATGTGATTTGATTTCACACAAGCTCTTTAATCTCTACTTGGATGAAGGAACGTTTATCCAGGAAATCCTAATCATACCTTTTACATCGTGTGTACAAGATGAAAATTCATACTTCCAAAGAGGCAAGTACCTATACCTACACAGGGCCAGGTTTAGACATTATACTGTCTAGGCACAGCTGAATGATGTCTTCCATAGATACAGTGCAGTCAGTGAGTGTTGTCACCCTGGAGCAGGAAGTGTGTTGCTTCCCCTTTATTTTGACCTGGTGATCCTGTCAGTTACAAACTTTCTGTACAATGCTTACTCACTATACTGCATCTATGGAGAAGCAATGTTCTTACCTTGGGACAGGACTACAATACTCCCCTCCCACTTTTCTCTATAACCTAAAAAGGGGGGGGGGGTTCTATAATCTTCAGAAATCACTGCAACAAATGTAACTGATAAGAATTGAGCACAGACAGGGTAGCACAGGAAGTTACATGATGACAAAATTTCTGACATAACCTTGGCAGCCCCAATAGCAGTTGGTTGTATATGTTACTGACAGGGTACCCCTGGAGGTGACTACAAGTACCTGGTGCTTAATAGTCAATGTTGGCCAACTTTTGTTAAGGCCCTTCTGTAGGTGGTGCACATGTATCTGGCCCTTTAAGACTATTCACAAGAGATGGCTGATCAGCTAAGTAAGGGCAATCTCAGCTGGCATTAACTGTAGGCAGCAGGGGGTTATGTTTGGTAGTTCCACTCTCCACTCCTTGTATGCAACTGATTCAGTCCCATACAGTTGGCAGTCAATAATGCCAGAAAGCTCAGTCCTCATGGGTCAGGTCCTCAATGGCTGTAGACACACACGTCAAAACAGGTCTAAAAGCTATAGTCCCAGAACACAGCAACTCTTTGTGGCTCAGTATCCCAGCTCTGTTGTAATCACACACTACCCATCTGTATGGCTCCAGCCCAGCGCTTAGGAATCTGGTGCTCATAGGGTTCTCAGTGGCTCTAGCTCAGTTCTAATCAGTTCTCTTTCTCTCTTTTAGTGGGAGAGCAGACCCAGACAGCTAAGGTCTGTGCTCTCTCTCCCCCCGGTGGCACTGCTCCATAGTTGCCAACATTGTAAAAAAAATTTTTTGGCAGTAGGCGGAGTTGTATTATTATTAGGGGGCGGGACATGCGGTTATAGGTGTGGAATAGGAAAAGGTGAAAATGCGGCGTGCGCAGCACAGCGCGGCAAAATATGGGCATGGTGTTCGTAAAATTGTGGGCGTGGCTTACACGGGCGTGGCTCAAAGGGGTGTTGTTTGAGTCTGAGATGAATGCAGGATGGAGAGGGAAAGGGGGGGGGTGGAGGGACAGCAGCCCCTGATCCTACACCACAATAGCAATATGTGTTTTCCAGAGTTTGACAATCAGCAGATAAAGATACTCCAAATACCTGGTGTTAGCGCTTCAATCATCCCGGCGCCATGATTGTTATGGTGTCAGGATGATTGAAGCGCATTATTTCTATTATTACATTGTAAAATGTAAAATGAAATCATTCAACTCACCATAATGCAGAATCAGTGGGAGCCCATCCAGACTGGCTCCCGACATCCAGACTGCCCCCTCTGACATACAGACTGGCCCCCGACATCCAGACTGGCCCCCAACAGCCAGACTGCCCCCTCTGATATCCAGACTGGCCCCCGACATCCATACTAGCCCCCCACATCCAGACTCTGATTGGCCTCCGACATCCTGACTCACTGGCCCCCGACGTCCAGACTGGCCCCCCGACATCCAAACTAACTGGCCCCCGACATCCAGACTGGCCCCCGACATCCTGACTCACTGGCCCCCGACATCCAGACTGGCCCCCGACATCCAGACTCACTGGCCCCCGACATCCTCCAGACTCACTGGCCCCCGACATCCTCCAGACCGACGCCATCGCTGCCGCACGCAAAGACTTTGAACTGTGGCGCCACCCACCTTCCATGCACTTTACAGACACTGGCAGCAGGGGTGGGCGGCGCAGCAGCATCTCTATTGAAGACCAGCTTTTGGTCTTCTTTAAAATGGCGGCCGGTGGAGACATTGTCTCCGCCGGCTGCTAGAGGTCCGCGGCCGAAAAACGGGGACAAACCGAATTTCCCGGGACATTTCCCAGGACAAAATTAAATCAGGACAAAGGTCCTAATCCTGAGAATGTCCTGGGAAATTCGGGACAGTTGGCAACTATGCTGCTCTCTTTAAGGACTACAGTTCCCATGATTTTCAGTGTCTGCACAAGTCCTCTCCCTGGCTCTGATTGGGCCAGTCAGCAGCTAAAAATGCTGTAGCTGCTGACGAGGGGCAGCCCGTCCATTAAGGACACATGGTCGCCACCCCCTCTCTCCAGCCACCCCCTCTATGTAAAATGGATAGAGTCATGCATTGCATGACTCTATCCATGGCTGCCGACCACCACCTGCATTTGATGGCAAAGTGGCTGCATTTGATGGGCACAGTGGCTGCAATTGATGAGCACAGTGGCTGCATTTGATGGGCACAGTGGCGGGAATTGATGGCACAGTGGCTGCAATTGATAGCACAGTGGCTGCAATTGATAGCACAGTTGGCTGCATTTGATGAGCACAGTGAAGCTGCAATTGATGGTTTTTTTTCAATATTTTTCAGTTTGTTTGCCTCCCCACAAAAATTTTAAGCACCAGCCGCCACTGCTGCTGACTATTAATATAAGGATACTTACCTGTCCATGGAGCCCGCAATATTGGCACCCGAAGCCGATCGGCTTCAGATGCAGGCACTGGCATCGTTACTAAGGGAAACAAGAAGTGAAGCCTTGCGGCGCTTCATAGCCTGTTTCCTACTGCGTATGCACAAGTCGCGCTGCTCTTTCTGAATGGTGCCGCTATCTTCTGGTACCTGTGTCTCCCAGAAGGCGGAGGGGGGAGGGGTCTGGAAGTTTCATAGATCTTACACCGAAGTGGATGCGGATACCTGGTTTTGACAAGTATCCGTTCCCCGCTCCCTCCGAAAGGTGCCAAGTGTGGCAGTGGGGGGGGGGAGGGTCCGAATAAGCGGAGCTTCCCCTTTTGGGTGGAACTCCGCTTTAAACAGGTCAAATGCAGGTGCATAGACTGCTTGCAATTAAAAAATAATAATTTGTGATGTTTCAATGATGAGAGTTCTGAATTAATTTGTGTTTTTCATATCTGCTTGGAGTTCAGCTTGAAATAAAATTATTAAAATATTAAATGTAATAAAAAATACAACAGCAAGCAAGCAAAAGTTGCATCAAAAAATTAAATGTGCGCCTACTGAGAATATTTTTATAATTACAGCAAAGACATTGGTACAGTTAAACCCCATGCAGCCATTCTGAATAATTATGTGCAGCGTTCGGGTATGGCGTGCTCTCAGGGGCCTTTAAATCCAAGCAGAGAATAAAATAAACCATGCAGAATCTCAGCTCTTCCTTTTCAGATTACTGGCGGCATGAATGTGAAAAGTAAAAGCAACGTCTGCTTTGTCCCACCACGCCGTGTCCTCACTTCACGTGAGCCACATTGCCTTTGGAGATGCCCAGCATGTTGTATCAGAGTGTCCTGTGGCTTGGAAGGGGTTATTTTTGGTCCTTCTGTAGGTCAGACTGAGTTTGGGGTCGGACGGGGGCGTGAGGTGTGGTTCCTCTGTCTTCCCATAGCGTATGTCCTCACGTCGGTGCCCGCTGTGATGCAGCTTTAATCAGTATTCGGAAAAGCTACAATTTGTCGAGAGAAATGCAGGACAAAGAAAACCCCAAACTACCAATTCTGTCCCGTCTCCCCACAATCCTGTTTGTGTCTCCTTGCTGACTTGGTCTAATTAAAGGGTCCCTCATTATAGGCCTGCTGTACCCCCCACGAAGAGACATTGTTAACCCTTGGTGGTGAGGGCTTTTACTGGCAGTATAGCTAGGAAATGAATGTCGGTCAAGTAATGACACTTTCCAGACTTCAAAATCCTTATTTAAAGCAGTAATTAACCCAAAAGCAAACATTTATTAAAGTGGAGGGCCACCCTAAAATAAAAAATGCAATTAATAAATTAATATTCTTAAAAAAATGTAATTTAAAAAAAACAAAAAAAAAAACTTTTTTTTACTTACCAGAAACCCCTGTTGCTAGTCTTCCTAATCTGCATCTTCCTATTCCACAGCGCTGTTTCTTCAGTTCCTCCTCTTCGGCGAGTGACCCCGTTGCCTTCTGGGACATGTGTGTCCCCCAGAAAACAACAGGGCCATTCACAAAGCGTTGCACTACGCAGTAGGAAACGGGCAGTGAAGCCGCAAGGCTCCACTGCCTGTTTCCCTTAGTTAGGATGGCAGTGCCGGCACCTGATCTGATGAACAGATCGGCCTTGGGTTGCTGACATCGCGGGCTCACTGGACAGGTAAGTGTCCTTATTAAAAGTCAGCAGCTACAGTGTTTGTAGTTGCTGACTTTTAAAAAAAAATGCGGACCTCCTCTTTAAATTGCAACTTATCAATTCTTAGATGAGGTGGCTGCAAACATCTTCTTTTTAGCATTTCTTTCTTCTATTCTGATCCCGCCAGTAAGTCTGTTGTTTTAAAAAAAAACAAAAAAACAAGCTCTCTTCCCGATATATCAGTTGACAGGGATGAGATAAACCATTTAAAATTGGCAGGCATGCTTAGAATGATCAACTTTTAATTATTAATGTAAAATCTTTATCCCAAAGGGAAAAAACTGCTGTAACTGATTATTAAAAGAAGTGTAAAGGCAGAAGGTTTTTTTTTTGCATTCTATGCATTAAGATAAAAAGCCTTTTGTGTGCAGCAACCCCTCTTAGGCCCCCCTAATACTTACCTGAGGTCCCTCTCTGTCCAGCGTTGTCCACGAGTGTTTCAGCCGTCCAAGATTCTCCCTCCCTCCCGCCATTGGCTGCCGCTGCTGTCAATAATTCAGCTAGCCATTTAGGGGAGAAAGGGGGTGGGGCCATGGCTCCGTGTCTGAATGTTACTTGTCTCGGGTGACCCCATAGCAAGATGCTTACTGTGGGGGTCACTGAACAGGAGGGAGGGGGCAGGAGTGCCAAAGACGCACCTTAGAAGAGGAGGATCAGGGCTGCTCTGCAAATCCACTGCAACAGAGCAGGTAAGTATTACATGTTTGTTATTTTTAAAGCAAAAAAAAGAGAATTTACAATCACTTTAAGTGTGATCTGGAGTTTAGCTTCAATTTGTTAGTGTATCTAAATACATTTAACACTACCTTCCCCCCAGAATGACAATACTGCTGTGTGCTGTGCCCCCTGTTCTCATTCATCCACAGTGGGGGCACTCTAATGCAGGAGGTGTATTACTGGCCAGATCACCAGTTAAAGAGGGAGAAAAGACCAAAAATGAAAACGAATGCAGCGACCACATCTAATGATGGTAATTTGCAATATATTGCATTTCAGTATTGGGGCTTAATACCGCTTTAAGGGGGTTGAACAAATTTGAAAGTCATATTTATTTATCTGAACTATAGTCGATAGGATTGAACTATAGAACTAAAACTTTAGAACTATAGATAGAATTATAGAACGATGGGCTAAAAAATGACATATACGATGCACTCTGTCACTAGCATTAAAAGAAGATTTGTATATATTCTCCAAAAAACTCTACAAAAACAATTTTAATATGTAACTATGTAAAAAATGCCCTACCTAAAATTCAGCTTAAGACCCTTTTCACACTGAGCCACCTCAGGCGTCAGCGGTAAAGTTGCGCTATTTTCATTTTATCGCTATTCGGCTGCTAGCGGGGCAGTTTTAACCCCTGCTAGCAACCGAAAAAGGATTAAATCCGCCCGCAAAACGCCACTGCAGTGGCACTTTGCCGGCAGTATAGCACACTGCCCATTGTTTTCAATGGGCAGGAGCGGTGGAGGAGCGATATATTCACCGCTCCTCCACCGCTGCAAAGAAGCTGCTGGCAGGACTTTTTGTGACGCCCTGCAGCGCCCTAGTGTAAAAGAACTCGGGCTTTCACACTGGGTTTGCAGCTGAGGCTTTTTTCAGGCGCTATGCAGGAGCTATTTTTAGCGCTGTAGCGCCTGAAAAATGCCTCAGCGTGAAAGGGGTCTAAAAATGGAACCAAATACTCACCTCGTCATTCCGGTGAAGCAGTGATTAAGGAACTAAAGGGAACACTTTTCCAACGGTCCCTTGATGGCACCGGCATCTTTTGCTGTGTGCTGGTTTTTGGCAGCGCAGGATGACATAATTTCTGTGCATGCGCAGAAGCTAGCCACTCTGGCACACAAGCACTGGGCTGGCCATTGTAAGTTAATCTGCACATGTGCAGCTCAGTTTACATACTGGGAATCACTGTACAATTAGCTGTAGTTTATTGCAGAATTACAGGAGCTGTAAAGGCAGAAAGTTTTTTTTTATCTTAATGCTTTCTTTGCATTAAGATAAAAAGCCTTTTGTGTGTAGCAGCCGCTCTAGCACCCCCTAATACTTACCCGAGCCCCATCTCTGTCCAGCGAGTCCCTCAGCTGTCTCCCTCCTGATTGGCTGAGACACAGCAGTGCCGTCATTTGCTCCCGCAGCTGTCAATCAAAGTCAATTAGGCAATCGGGAGTAAGAGGGGGTGGGGCCGAACGGCAGCTCTGTGTCTGAATGGACACACAGAGCTGCAGCTTGGCTCATCTGCCCCCATAGAAAGCTGCTGTGTGGTGACTCAACAAGAGGGAGGGGCCAGGAGCAGCAAAGAGGGACCCGAGAAGAGGAGGTTTCAGGCTGCCCTGTGCAAATCCACTGCACATAAGAGGTAAGTATAACATGTTTGTTATTTTAACCACTTGCCACCCGCTCTATAGCAAAATGATGGTGGCAAAGTGGTTTCAATATCCTGACCAGACGCCATATGACTTCTTCAGGATATTAAGCAGCTGGGTGGCACGCATTGCGGCGATTGTTGTTGCGGTGTGTCAGTCCGACACACCGCAACACCGATCTAGGTAAAGAGTCTCCGTCAGATCACGATGTAAACGGGAAGAGCCGGTGATCAGCTGTTCCTTACTCGCATCTGTCAGAAACAAGTAGAGGAGAGCCGATCAGCTGCTCCTCTGAAGAGAGTATCTGTGCTGATGCCCACACTGGACCACTAGGGACGCCGCTAGGACCACCAGGGATGTCACCACCAAGTATGCCACCCTAGACCACCAGGGATGCCAATCAGTGCCCACAATGGATGCCAATCAGTGCCCACAATGAGCATCACTGATTGGCAGGCATTATTGTTTAGCACTGATTGGCATCCATTAGTAACATACATTACTTACATCAGTGCCACCTATCAGTGCCCATCCATGCCACCTATCAGTGCCCATCCTTGCCACCTATCAGTGCCCATCCATGCCGCATATTAGTGCTACCAATCAGTGCCCATCAGTGCCGCATATTAGTGCCCATCATCAGTGCCCATCAATGGAACCTCATCAGTGCCACTTCATTGGTGCCACTTCATCGGTGCCCATCAGTGCCACCTTATCAGTGCCCATCAGTGCAGCCCTGTCAGTGCCCATCAGTGAAGGAGCAAACTTACTTATTTACAAAGTTTTGCAACTGAGACAAAAAAATATATTTTTTTCTAAATTTTCGGATTTTTTTTTATTTGTTTAGCAGAAAAAAAAATCCCAGAGGTGATCAAATACCACCAAAAGAAAGCTCTATTTGTGGGAACAAAATTATAAAAATGTAGTTTGGGTACAGTGTAGCATGACCACGGAATTATCATTCAAAGTGTGTCAGCGCTGAAAGCTGAAAATTGGTCTGGGCAGGAAGGCGTATAAGTGCCCGGTATTGAAGTGGTTGGTTAACCACTTCAATACAGGGCACTTAAACACCTTCCTGCCCAGACCAATTTTGAGCTTTCAGCGCTGTCGCACTTTGAATGACAATTGCGCGGTCATGCTACACTGTACCCAAATGAAATTTTTATCATTTTTTTTCCCACAAATAGAGCTTTCTTTTGGTGGTATTTGATCACCTCTACGGTTTTTATTTTTTGCGCTACAAATAAAAAAATACCGAAAATTTTGAAAAAAAAAAATGTTTTTTTTTGTTTCAATTTCAAAACTTTGTAAATAAGTACGTTTTCTCCTTCACTGATGGGCACTGATGGGGCTACACTGATGGGCACTGATAAGGCGGCACTGATGGGCACCAATGTGGCACCAATGAAGTGGCACTGATAGGCGGCACTGATGGGCGACACGGATGGGCGACACGGATGGGCAACACGGACGGACACTGATAGGTGGCACAAATTGGCACTGATAGCTGGCACGGATGGGCGGCACGGATGGGCATGGATAGGCGGCACAGGTGGGCATGGATAGGCGGCACAGGTGGGCACTCATAGGCGGCACAGGTGGGCACTCATAGGTGGCACAGGTGGGCACTCAGGCGGCACAGGTGGGCACTCAGGCGGCATAGGTGGGCACTCATAGGCGGCACAGGTGGGCACTCATAGGCGGCATCGGTGTTATAGTAATGGATGCCAATCAGTGCCAAACAATAATGCATGCCAATCAGTGATGCCCATTGTGGGCACTGATTGGCATCCATTATGGGCACTGATTGGCACCCATTGTGCTGACTGGCATCCCTGGTGGTCTAGGGAGGATTATGGATTTTATTACCTTTTCCCTGGTGGTCTAGTGGTGTCCCTGGTGGTCCAGTGTGGGCATCCTCGGGGGGGCTGTGCTGATAATCGATCAGCACAGACCCCCCCTGTCAGAGGAGCAGCCGATCGGCTCTCCTCTACTCGCGTCTGACAGACGCGAGTGAGGGAAAGCCGATCACCGGCTCTTCCCATTTACACTGTGATCAGCTGTGATTGGACACGGCTGATCACATGGTAAAGAGTCTCCGTCGGAGACTCTTTACCGAGATCGTAGTTGCCGGGTGTCAGACTGACACCCCGCAACAACGATCGCCGCGATGCGCGCCCCCGGGGGTGCGCAGCGGCTCATAATCCTGATCACGTCATATGACGTCCGATCAGGATTATGAAACCACTTTGCCACCGTCAATTCCCTATAGGGCGGGCGGCAAGTGGTTAAAGAAAAACTAGACATTACAATCACTTTAACATTGCATGTCTCTTCTGCAATAAAAAGCCTGCCTGCTCACAACAATTAACAGCAAAACGTTAGTTCCACTTTAAATCCCTTGCTGATCGCTGTCATCTTCATTCCGGCGATCAGGTTATCAGCCTCTTGGTTGGTCAGTCGGTGAATGATGTCATATGTGCACGGGAGTCTGTCATTCCGGTATGACTGCATACCTCCCAACATTTTGAGATGGGAATGAGGGACACCTACTGGCAAATGTATGTAGGCATAGGACACGCCTCCTGCCACACCCCCTTAAAGGAGAATTAACCAAAAAAAAAGTTAAGTAAATCCACAAGGACTTTTTTTTATCACTACTATTCCTTTATATTGGCTTTTAAAATGTACAAATGCAGCAATTTAGAAATTAAATGAAAGGTTTTGCACCGGGAAACACTTTTTGAAAGAAAAAATGCATAAAAAGTGCATTTTCTATACAACTATATAGATCAGACCAAAATGAGGGACAAATGAGGAGGAATGAGGGACAGAGGGACATTGCTCCAAATCAGGGACAGCTGGGAGCTATGTAACTGTAGTGTACAGGAGATACTCAGCATGAATATAATAGAAGACTGCAAGCAGGTTGAAAAGTGTCATTGCAGAAAAGACAGAGCATGTCTCTTCTGCTATAAAGAGCCGCCTGCTCACAGTTTATTCAGACAAGTTTAGCTCCACTATAAAGTGGGACTACACAACATCTGAGCACCACAAACTGAAAACACCATTTAATTCATTTTTAATATTCAAAGCAAACACATCCATCCATGTCTCCATGCTTTATTATATGGAGAAATCACTTTGAAAAACACCCCTCTAGCATTTCTGGCCACAGCCATCTTGAATAAGCGCAGATGATCCATGTAGCATTTACTTCCTGGAATTCATCTGTCCTTAGCTCAGGCATGCATTCATGAGGGTGTGCTTAGATGAAAAAAAACCTCCTCCCCTTCTATCCTTCTGAAGACTCCTGGGATATATGACATAATTAGCCTAAGCACAAAAATCAGAATGAAACTGAAGAAATGTACAAATAAAAAAAGTTAAAAAAAAAGTTAAAAAATATTCAATCTTGATTGAGAGTGTGAAGTTCCAAAGCTGGGAGTGTGAAGTTCCAAACATGGCTGTACTTCTCTCACTGTCATCTGATCCACTGTCAGCTGATGTCACAGAGCCGCTAAAAGGCTGAGGCGGCCGCTCCCGCCCCCTCCACAGCCCAGCGCTCCAGTGAGCGCTGGAGGGGTAGAGAACACAGCGGTCACTGACAGTCAGTAGCTCTCTGCTCGGAGATCTGTGAGAACTGAGTGATCAGTGGTGTTAGATCGCTCGGTTTTCAGTACACACGACCGGACTTTCCAGCAGATTAGGTCCCATGGTCTGCCTGACGGACTTTCAGCGGATTTCCGACGAACTTTTCGAACGAACGGTCTTGGCCACACATGAACAGACTAATGCCGCGTACACACGGGCGGACTGTATGGCGTACTTAGTCCGTCGAAACACATTTCAGTGGACAATCCGCTCGTGTGTGGGCTTCAGCGGACTTTTTCAGCGTGCAGTCTGGAGTACTAAGTATTTCGGTTTTTTCGAAATTCTGTCCGACGTACTTTGGTTTCAGCGGACAGTACGGTCGTCAGTATGCTAGTTCGACGGACTAAGAATGGCGCATGCCCAGAAAGGATTTACACGGCGGAAGGGTGCTTTGCTGTGTCTTGGACTTCCTATTTCTAGTCCCGTCGTACGTGCTGTACACGTCATCGCGCAAGCTTTCGACGGACTGTTTGGGTATCCGTGTGTGGTCAAGTCCGTTCAGTGGAAAGTACGACGGACTGTCTGTCGGATTGTATGACGAACTAAGTACACCATACAGTCCGCTCGTGTGTACGCGGCATTAGTTCGTTCGAAAGTCCGTTCATTTTGAACATGATGAGGTAAACGGGACTAAACAAGGAAGTTCAATAGGCAGTAGCCAATAGCTTCCCTTGTGTCCTATTTGGTCCATCGGACCAGCACACAGACGAACAGTTTTCCCGATCTTAGTCCGTCGGATAGATTTGAAACATGTTCTATTTCTAGGTCTGTTGGATTTTTTTTTTTTGAAAAATGATCGGACTAGCCCACACACGATCGGATTGTCCAATGGACTAATCCCTTCGGACCTAGTCTGCCGGAAAGTCTGGACGTGTGAACGCGGCATTAGAAGTACCGGGGGACAGATTCAGCATCCACCCAGGTAAATATGATTCTTAAATAAAAAATAAAAAAAAACCCAGATAAATGAATTAAAGCCCAACTCCAGCTAGCAGCTAGCTTTTTTCAGCCATTACAGCTGTTTTTTTTTTCCCCTTTGGAAACATGATCTATAGAAGGATTCCAGGTATGGCAATTTTACATATTTATATTGGTCTGTGAAATGGCCAGAAATGCCCCGACCATCAATTACTGGGGAAACAACTTTTATTTCTAGAGAAATCTGACCTGCTCCTTGTGATAATCTCATATAATTTGTCCAAGTCTAGAAGGATAAACCTTCAGATTATTATAATCTTTTGCACATCCAGAATCAATCCGTTAACTAATGGATTATACTGATTACCTTTTCTCTGTCACTCCCAGGAAGCTGTATAATAATAACACATAATTATATGAACACTTAATACAGTGATTTCAGATCAGCGAAAAGTAGGAAATTATTTTGGATTATTTACCTACACTTTTAAGGAGTAGCAAATCTGATTGTACTACTTTGGTAAGGATTCATTGTCATGGGAGGATAGGGAGATACCTGAGTATTTAATTACAAAGAAGACCAGAAATTACATCTCTGCATCCTTTATAGGTAAATGGAAAGCTAGGAAAACTGTCCACTGTCCACCTGGATAGCAGCAGGCTGTATGTGCATTTTTAATTTGTAATTGCATTCTACATGACAGTCTATGTTAGGACAGAGTGAACAGAAACCCTTTCAAGAAATAGAAGGTAGTTTTCTCCTTTCGGATTTAACTTCCTAGCACTATGCTGGAGTGCTGAAGGACAATGAAGAGGAGATAAACTCAAAATGAACAGGCTGTATGTAATTTCAACTTAGAGCAACTCACTGTCCCTTTCTGTGTAGCTCACATATAGGAGGCATTCTCTGGAACACTGAAAAGCAAATTGTGGTGAATCACTTTTGAGAGGGTGGTTGAGCAGTGGCTTCTAGCCATTCAGGAGATGATCCTACACCACTTAATTATTTTTTGAATTTTTTTTAATCCCAAGGGGGATTTTGTATTGAAATACTGTGCCTCAATCTCTAGACAAGCATTTTGCTTATGATTGTAACAATGTCTTATTGACATCAATCAGTGAGTTTGACAGACAGGGCCGTTAACCACTTCAGCCCTGGAAGAATGTGCCCCCCCCCCCCCCTCCTGACCGGGCAATTTTTTGCGATACAGCACTGCTTTGCTTTAACTGACAATTGCACGGTCATGCGACACTGTACTCAAACAAAATCTATGTCCTTTTTTCTTCCTTTGGTGGTATTTGATCACCTCTGTGCCAATTTGGAAAAAAAAACCCACAATATTTTGTACTTTTTGCTATAATAAATATCCCCAAAAAAAAAAAAAAAATGTCTTCATCAGTTTAGGCCGATATGTATTCTTCTACATATTTTTGGTAAAAAAATTGCAATAAGCATATGTTGAATGGTTTGCGCAAAAGTTATAGCATCTACAAAATAGGGTATAGATTTATGGCATTTTAATTATTTCCTTTTTTTACTAATGATGGCAGTGATCAGCGTTTTTTATCATGACTGCATCATTGCGACGGAAAGATTGGACACTTTTGACACTTTTTTGGGACCAGTGATATTTATACAGCGATCAGAGCTTAAAATAGCCACTGATTATTGGCAGTGAAGGGGATAACATTAGGGATCGATCAAGGGGTTAACTGTGTTCCCTAGGTGTGTTCTAACTGTGGGGGGATGGGACTGACTAGGGGAGGAGACTGATCAGTGTTCCTACTTATTAGGAGCACACAATCTGTCTCCTCCCCCATGAGAGAACTAGGATTTGTGTGTTTACACACACAGATTCCCGGTCACAAGCGATCCCGGGTGCCCGGTGGTCATCGTGCATGCCAGGCACGTGCATCAGCTCCGGAGACATGCTGCGGGCATGCCAGCAAAAGCATTTTAAAGAGCCGATGTACAGCTACGACAGCTCGCGCAGGGGAGCCAACCTTCTGTAGTGTAATTGCAGTGGCTGGTCAGGAAGGGGTTAAACTAGCTGCAGCTATAGAGTTAATTAGTCTAGAGGTATACTGCAGTACACTGGGGTGCCATAAAGAGGCCCTGCAGCTTATCCATGTATTTGCAAATGTGTGCAAACTAAACCCTTGGTTTTAACGTGAACTGGGATGTTTTTTTCCGACGGAATTCCACTCAAGCTTGCCGTGCATACATACGGTCACACAAATGTTCTCTGAACTTTCGACCATCAAGAACGCGGTGATGTACAACACTACGACGAAACGAGAAAATTAAGTTCAATGCTTCCCGAGCATGCGTCGAATTGTTTCCGAGCATGTGTAATTTTTTGCGTGTCCGAATTGCTTACAGACTAACGCATTTTCGGATAGGAACTTTTTCCGACCGAAAAATACAGAGCCTGCTCTCAATCTTTTGCTGGCTGGAATTCTGCCAGAAAAGGTCTGATGGAGCATACACACAGTTGGAATTTCTAACCAAAAGCTCACATCCTACTTTTGCTGGCAGAATTTCTGATCGTGTGTATGTGGTATTAAACAGGATCATTCGGTTTGTTGGAGAGTGGGTGGTAAGTAGAAGCTTACTGAAGCCTACCATGCCCTCTGGTTGGCTTTAGATGGGCGGTTGGGAAGCGGTAAAAACATGGATCAACCCAGTTTTAACTGCTTCTTTGCCATTTGTGTGACTCTCATTAATTTGTCATGGCTGGTGTTGTTGATAATCCCAAAAGTGGCAAGATATGAACCACATGATTGAGAGGTGTGGTGAGATGTCTAAACCATGTGCAAATGGCACCTGATGAGCGACGTATACATCTCTGGCCATACCATTTGCTTTATTGTGCCTATCCAACCCCTATAAGCTCCTGCAAAGAGTAGTGAAATCGAACAGCATATTTCAACTCCAAGAACAGCCTATGCCTTCCAGGACAATTATACACTACATAAATTTCAGCCGTTATGATTCATCGGAGAGAAACAAAGTCTTAAAATAGCTATAGCAAAACCCATCTCTCCTGTCCAAGAGCAAAACTGTGCATTTTACTACTTCTGGAAAAAAGCAAACTACAGGCGTGACTACACCTACATATTGTACTGGGAGGGGGAAAAAAAAAGAACGCCCGAGTAAACACAACACTGGAACAAGTTCTTTACTTTATATCCAGCTTCTATATTACCAGAAACAGACGGAGCAAATTACAGAGGGTCATTGAGTAATCATACAAAGTTCACGGCACAATGCATCTAATTTTACTCAGCTTTTCCGTAGGAGTCTGTGCACTCCTAAGTGAAGATTCCCCTTTCTATAATCATCCAATTTGGCATTTTCTAGGATGCTGGAAAAGATTTGGGGGAAAATAGAAGGCGCTTCCGTTAGAGACAGTTATAAGTAGCTCAATTGCACTACTAAATATGCTTGTGATTATTCACTAGGAGTAGCTATTGAAGAGAACCCAGCACCAGATCATTCATTTGAAAGAAACCCTCTTATAAGATTATATGTGTATTTCATGTATTTTAGGAACGTTATTTACCTGTAAAAGCCTCCCGTGTGTAGACATCCAAAAACCCTGAGATTATTCGTGGTTGTCACCATCTTGGATGTGATGTCAGCAGCCCCAGCAGACTCAAGAAGCACTCTATAGCCACCTCTCTAAACCTTTTCACCCCTAAGGAACCCCTAAAATAATTTTAAGGCCTTGGGAAATCCTTAAGAATACCAAGTCATTGGGAGGTCAATGGTCAAAACGCCCCTTACGCCCTTGTCAGTAGGAAGATTGCAACCCTTGCTGTGGTAGTCAGAATGCCAGCTTTATAGACACTCAAAAAGGTAATTAATGGTTCATTAATGCTGTACAGACCTCATTGCATTGTCACTGATTTTACATGTCTGTCTATTCATTTGACCTTGTTATGCACTATTTTTGCAGATATTTGAAACTCCTTATTAAATAAAGGAAGTACAAAAAAAAACGAATTAGTGTCATGCTGTTAACTGCGGTTGTGGAGATGACCCCAACATTTTGCAGGCACCATCAGATGGGATAATGATCTCAGTTTGGAGAGATTTTCTCTCGCTTCTTTTGCATCTCCAGGAGAACAGACCATAAAAACCATTACTGTCAGTGGTGTTAATGATTTCCTACACTATTTTTTTAAAAGTTTTGGTTACACCTACTTTTTAAAGATTCTCCAAAACACAAAAATATATTACAAAGTCCTCACTGCCAAGAAGATATTCAATACCTCTTTTGTTGGCAACGCTGTTGATCTCTGAACCATCAAGAATCTTCAGAATCTGACACTTCCAGGAGTGTCAGATTCCTTGTCCTCTTGCTGCAGTCTGTGGTTCCTTCCACCAGCTGCTTGGTCACTAAAGAACACGGTAGGAACTTAGAAGGCATTTGATAGAACCACTGAGCTTAGCATGGTACCAGAAATATAATAATACCAGAAGTGTCTGATTCTGAAGATTCTTCAGTTGATAATTTCCTTCCACCAGCTGCTTGGTCACTAAAGAACACAGTAGGAATTTAGAAGGCATCGGATAGAACCACTGAGCTAAGGCCGCGTACACACGGGCGGATTGTCTGCCCAACTTAGTCTGCTGAACCGTGTTTCAGCAGACAATCCGCTCGTGTGTGGGCTTCAGTGGACTTTTTCAGCGGACTGTCTGACGAACAAAGTCTTACGGAATTTCCGTAATTTTGTCCGTCCAAACTTGGTTTCAGCGGACAATCCGCTCGTGAGTAGGCTAGTTCGACGGACTAAGTTTGGCGCATGCTCAGAAAGGATTTACACAGCGAAGGATGCATTGCAGTGTATTGGACGTCGAATTTCTCGTCCCGTCGTACACGTCATCGCGCAAGCTTTCAGCGGACTGTCTGTTCATCGTGTGTGGTCAAGTCCGTTCATTCAAAATTTGGACGGACTGTCTGTCAAATTGTCTGACGAACTTAGTTGGGCGGATAATCCGCCCGTGTGTACGCGGCCTTAGCATGGTACCAGAAATATAATAATACCAGAACTATCTGATGATTCTGAAGATTCTTCAGTTGATAATTTCTGTTTAATATAGCAGAGACCATTGGCGCGGATGAAAGAAAGGTGAGTAATGAATGTCTTCTTTGCAAGAAATATATATTTTTTACATATTTACTTTGTTTTAACACAGGGATCCTCGAACTACGGTCCTAAAGCGGTTGCGGAACTACACATCCTGTGAGGCACTGTAAAACTCTGACATTCACAGACATGACAAGGTGTGATGGGAATTGTAGTTCCTAAACAACTGGAGGGCCATAATTTGAAGACCCCTGCAAAATAAATGGCTTCTTATGATGTAAATTACACAAGTAATGCCATTAATCTCTGTTAGATGCTACCTACAAATTCAAAGTTGTGGAAAGGAAAAATATTGTACTGTTCAAACTGTGTATAAATCCATAAATACTAATGAATGCATTTTAAATGAGTGCAGCTATATGTCACATACATGTGTCAAAAAACAGATTAAAAAAGAGAATATAAATTTTATATACAATGGATATAAAAAGTCTACACACCCCTGGTAAAATGTCAGATTTCTGGGATGTAAAAAAATGAGAAAAAGATAAATAATTTCAGAACTTTTTTCACCTTGTATGTGACCTATAAACCGCACAACTCAGTTGAAAGTAAACTGAAATCTTTTAAACCCCTTTCACATTGAGGCACTTTACAGGCGCTATAGCGCTAAAAATAGAGCCTGCAAAGCGCCTGTAAAGCGCATCTCCTGTCACTCCATTGTGAAAGCCCGAGTGCTTTCACACTGGAGCGGAGTGCTGGTAGGACTGCAAGTAGCTTCCTTGAGGCACATTAGGAGCGATGTATACACTGCTCCTAAAGCACCCCTGCCCATTGAAAACAACTTTTTACGGCCATTAGCAGGGGTTAAAAGCGCCCCTCTAGCGGCCGAAAATCGCTGCTTAAACAACAGTAAATCTCCGACACCCCCAACGCCCCAGTGTGAAAGTGCCCTTAGGTGGAGGGAAGTAAAAATAAAATAAATAAAATAATATGGTTGCATAAGTGTGCAAACTAATACTTTGTAAAAGCACCTTTTGATTTTTTTTACAGCACTCAGTCTTTTTGGGTATGAGTCTATCAGCATGGCACATCATGACTTGGCAATATTTGCCCACTCTTCTTTGCAAAAACATTCCAAATCTGTCAGATTGCATCTCCTGTGCACAGCCCT
Organism: Lithobates pipiens; assembly: GCF_037356315.1. Taxonomy (NCBI): domain Eukaryota; kingdom Metazoa; phylum Chordata; class Amphibia; order Anura; family Ranidae; genus Lithobates; species Lithobates pipiens. Next base: position 221,501,591 of record NW_027507686.1, on the reverse strand, counting down.
CTTCATATCAACCCACAGATTTTCAATCAGATTCAGGTCTGGGGTCTGACTGGGCCATTCTTTAATCTTCTTCTGGTGAAGCCATTAGTTTGTGTATTTGGATTTATGCTTTGGGTTCGTTGCCATGCTGAAAGATGAAGTTCCTCTTCATGTTCAGCTTTCTAGCAGAAGCCTGAATGCCTTGTGCCAATATTGACTGGTACTTGGAACTGTTCATAATTCCCTCTTCCTTGACTAAGGCCCCTGTTTCAGCTGAAGAAAAACAGCCCCAAAGTATGATGCTGTCACCACCATGCTTCAGGGTGGGTATGGTATTCTTTTGGTGATGTGCAGTGTTGTGTTTGCACCAAACATATCTTTTGGAATTATGGCCAAAAAGTTCAACTTTGGATTTATCAGACCATAACACATTTTCCCACATGCTTTTCAGAGACTTTAGTGTTTTTGCAAAACTGAGTCAGGCTTGGATGTTTTTCTTTGTAAGAAAAGGCTTCTTGCCACTCTATCCCATAGCCCAGACACATGAAGAATACGGGAGATTGTTATCACATGTACCACACAGCCAGTACTTGCCAGATATTCCTGCAGCTCCTTTAATGTTGCTGTAGGCCTCTTGGCAGCCTGCCTGACCTTTTCTTCTCGTCTTTTAATCAATTTTGGAGGAACTTCCAGTACTTTGTAATGTTAGTGTTGTGCCATATTTTCTCCATTTGATGATGATTCTCTTCACTGTGTTCCATGGTATATTTAATGCCTTGGAAATTCTTTTGTGCCCTTCTCCTGACTCATAACTTTTACCAATGAAATCTCTCTGATGCTGTGGAAATTCTCTGCGGACCATGGCTTTTGCTGTAGGATGCAACTAAGAAAAAGTCAGGAAAGACCTACTAGAATAGCTGAACTTTATTTGGGGTTAATCAGAGGCACTTTAAATGATGGCAGGTGTGTACTGACTCCTATTTAAGATGAATTTGAATGTGATTGTTTAATTATGAAAACAGCTACATCCCCATTTATAAGAGGGTGTGCACACCTATGCAACCACATTATTGTATTTTTTTATTTTTTACTTCAGCCTCCTAAAAGAGTTCAGTTTTTTTTCAGTTGTACAGTTTATAGGTCACATTAAAGGTGGAAAAAGTTCTTAAATTATTTATTTTTGTTTAATTTTTTTTTACATCACAGAAACCTGACATTTTAACAAGGGTGTGTAGACTTTTTATATCACTGTATATATATATATATATATATATATATTAATTAAATATTGATGTACCGCATTCGGGTGCTTTCAGTCATCTGGTGTAAACTACAGATATATTCCTGTAACTGAGAAAGATAGCTGCAGTGTACAGCCACCCAGTGAACAGCACGCTTGCATAAACTCATGCACATGTTTAATCCCTGATTGCTGCTTCACACTCGTGCTTGTGCAAGAGTGTACATAAGCGTGGAGTATACCCACATTATACATTGCAGCTATCTCTCACATGTGCAGAAATACACCAATAATTTACAATGGATGCCTTAAAGTGGTTGTAAACCCTTACAAACCACTTTGACCTACAGGTAAGCCTAAATTAAGGCTTACCTGTAGGTCCAAGAAATATCTCCTAAACCTATACAGTTTAGGAGATATTTGCCTGAAGACAGGCACCGCTGTCTACGGCGCAGGTACACTGGGTAAGCCGCAGATCGTGGCGATATGTTGCGAGTGTTTTGGCTCCCGTGCGCACGTGCGGGAGTGACGTCATCGCTGCTCCGGCGAATCACAGCACCGGACCAGCAAGACCCACGGAGACCCACCAAGAAGATGGACGCTTGGAACTGCAGGGGACAGCGGTGACTTCGCTGGCTCCTGTGTCAGGTAAGTGACACATAATGGACTACTATGCGATGTATAGTAGTCCATTATGCTTTACCTTTGCAGGGAATCAAAGAGGAAGTAAACCCATCAGGGTTTACTTCCTCTTTAAAGCATCCATGTGCATAAGGCCTATTAGATCACACCTGAAACAAAAAAAAATCCCCTATTATATCTGTGTTGTAAACAAGGTATAAGCAATGTAATAAATATATATAATATGTAACTATGGGGTTTACTTGCTACAGCTAGAGAGGGAAAAAATAGTAAAAAAAAAATAGTCACAATCTTGCATAGAAACCAATCAGCCTCTAACATCAGCTTGCTCAATTAAGCAATTGGCAATAAAATCTGGTTCATAGTAATAGTTAGGCCTCTTTCACACAGGCGATCCATCTTTCAGTTTTTCAGGCGAACCTGATTGGAAGGTCCATGCATCCCTATAGACAGGCAGGTGTAAACAGACTTGTATCCATTTACTCCCAATTACCGTTCCAGTCCGCTGAGAAAAAAAAAAAGCTTTCCCTTCCATTTAGGTGGATCGGATCAGAGGGTAGTCAGATGTACACGTACAACAGAGTCCATTTATTCCCGGCCGACCATTGAGCAGAGTGGGATCTGTCCGTGTCTGCTCTGCAGAAACTGAGCGGACACGGACCTGTCTTCTGCCCACTCTGCTCTAATCAGCAGGGGATCTGTGAGCTGAGCGGAATCCACCCATGTGAAAGGAACCTTAGCCAGGTTGAAAAAAGACCATCCAGTTCAACCAGTCAATAAAATATCCAAAATCATCTGTGATCGCTGGATAAAAATAATATAGAAAGTGCCAACATGCTTATAGAAATAAAGGTCTGAGCAATACAAAGTCTCTGTCTCTACTTTCTATTCTGCAATAAAGAACTTTGAATATTTTTGTAACAATGCTTTTTCACCGCTGAACGGGTATGTTCTATTATTATATATAGAATTATATATTAATTAGGTGTTACCTGCAAATTGAAAACTATTGAGAGCCCTTTGTTTCATCCCTTTAGGGATCAATTGTTACTCTTAGCTATCACTAGCATTTTTAGCGTGCCTGATTTTTTAAAACACACTCATATAGATCTAGCCTTGGGTTATCCTTCTTTTCCCTTGAAAAATGTTGCATTTGTCACTGACTGGTAGAGATGAGTGAGCAGAAATTCATTTTTTTTATTGCAAATTGTGAAATTTTGATTTTGACGATCATTTTACTCAATATATGGAGAGTCGTGCAAATTTCTGATTGCCTGGATGAGGAATGAGCTTAAGTTTGGCTTGGGTTCAGTCTAAACCCTTGTTCCCCTGAACCCAGAAAGTAGCGATCAGTGCCAGACCAATCAGAGGGAACTGAGACATTCCCCTGCCTCTCAGCTGCAGTTAAACAAAGGGAAAGAGATGCTCATGACATCATTGACCTAATCTAGCCACATGGTCATATTAAGTCAATGATGTCACAAGTATCCCTTCCAAAATAACTTTGAAAGGGATGCTTATGACATCACTGACTTGGTCAATGATGTCCCAAGCATCCATTCCAAAGTCAGTCATTGACTTGATAAGGCCATGGTATCCTGCCCCTTTTTGTATGTGCAGCTGTGGGGTTGGAAATGTCTCAGCTGTAGCTGATTGGCTCGAAGGTGATTGCTTCCTTCTTTAATCCAGGTTAGGGAGGAGTTTGGGTTCATCTTGGGTTTGGTCCCAACCCATGGTCAGCTAAACTCAAATTCCTCCCTAACCTGGATTAAAGAATTGTGGTTCCCCATACTGGACCTGAATACACACTTTCAGGTAAATGTAAAATCTCAGATAAATTCAAGAAAATGAAATATCTCAGACAAGTGATTAGTCTGGGTCGGGGGTTCTTTGCAGAGACACTGCATGGGAAAGATGACAGTGTCTTAGTAATGTCTATTGTGGGAAAGATTTAGAGGATTTTGTAGGGGAATGCATATAATGTTATAGAAATAATATCATAAGTGATAGCCAACATGAATTTATGAAAGACATATGTTGTCAAACAATTCTGCTTTATTTTTACAAGGAAGCAAGCAGAAACTTGGACAGAAGAGTGGCTATGCATGTAATATATTTGGACTTTGTAATACCATTTGACTCACAGACAGCTAATATGCGAATTTAGATTTATAGAGTGAATTCAGTGTGAAAATTTAAAGTTTACAGACCTTATGGTTTACAGTCCTTGCAAGGTGTGCCTTACTTACAAGCTGACCTGGATGCACTGGTCGATGGGGTAGCTATTTGGCAAACAAGGATCAATGTGAATAAAAGCAAAGGTATGCACTAGGAGGCCAAAAACAAGCTTGATAAATGCTATTTTTCCATTGCAGGTTAAAAATTGAATAATTGAATTGGTTTGTAATGGGATTTTTGCACAGCTGTAAAATCTGGATTGCATTTAAAGTTCTCTGTGTGCTTTTACTTGTTGCCTAGAACTGCTGATTACGGGCATTCAGGATAAGGGGGTAGGTTGGCTTGAAATAAAAAAAATAAAAAAAACATTTGCCTATGCTTTCCTTTGCTACATTCCTCCTTCTGCCCCATTGGAGCCATTAGGAATTGCCCAATCATTGCAGGTATAAGGGAGCATGTAACCTCTATACCTAATATAGCCACATGGGCAGTACTTTGGCCTAAGTCAGGGGTGCCCAACCAGTGGCCCGCGGAGCCCTCTGATGTGGCCCGCGACCTCCTGCTCTGGGATGGTGGTTTGGCAAGCCCAGATTGCAGATTTCCTACCCGCCATGCCAGAGCATTAGTGTTGTGAAAGAAAGCAAGCAGCTGCGGAGCAGAGCCGCATAAGCCAATACTTCCTGTATAGCACGGGCTCCTGTCATAGATGGAGTGATACCAAATGCACTCTGCCTGGGACAGCAAGTTTATTACTAAAATCAGTGTATATATGGACATATCTGTTCTGCAGTGGTTACTGGGCTGCTTTCAAACTGATCCAGAGGTGTAGTGCAGTGCACCTGCGGCGGCTTACCTGCACTGAGCCATAGACTTACAGTTTTACATGTGGGTTTGGTGCACTTTCAGAAAGTGCATCACACCTGCAGAAAATAATAGAATTCTATGGCAAAGTACAGCTAACCTGCAGGAAAGCCACAGGTGCGCTGCTTCCACTGAGTGAGTAGACCGCAGACCATCAGTGTAAAAGTAGCCTTGGGCTTCTTTAACATAATCTGTCTGACCCAATCGGAAGTTCCATTCACCTCTGTGGAGCAGCAGATGTAAACAAACTTGTGTCCGTTTACATCTGCCTATTTTCAAGCCGATCGGCTAAAAAAACAGAAGTGGTTCTGTCCCCTTCTATTGGATCAGATGAGAGGGCCCATAGAGTAGAGTGGGCTGTGTCTGTGTCTGCTTTGCATACGTAGAGTGGACGCGGACCTGTCATCTGCTCATTGTGGCCCACGACTGGTTACTAAGTTGCTTAAGTGGCCCTCGCTCTTCAAAAGGTTGGGTACCCCTGGCCTAAGTGACCAATCACCAGGTCCAAATGATGTCACTTGAGGAAAAGGAGGAAGTTGTTAACCCTGTGTAAGCTCTGACATGGAGCTTACGTAGGGTTTGAACTTCTGGCTCCAATGAAAAAATGGATCAGTGGGGAAACACACAGGAAGGTAAATGGCAGTGGGTTGTTCTTTCAAGGCAAACAAAGCAGTCTGTAATACATGCCTCTCACTGTCTTATGTCTTTTGAAGTGTAAAAAAAATAAACGCAAAATGCAGTGTACCACACCACAACCTAAATTAAACCTAATTAGAAAAAAAATAGGTGACTGCATTTTACTGGATATCACAAGTCTTGTAACACCTCTGAGCAATCACAAAACACCATTCCCTTAGTTCTACTGTTGGATTCACCCTGGTCTTGTACATACAGGTTTAGGCTTGTATAAGAGCAGTGTGTACGACAAGCTGGGACAAAGCATTTGCAAAGCTTTCCTGAAGTTATTAAAGCACTGTTTAGCTTCAGTTTGAGAGGGTTATAGAGGAACTTCACAAAAATGTAAAAGTCAGCAGACACAAATACTTTACCAAAAAATAGAAACCGACCAAACACAAAGTCTTCATTGCTGTTTTTATTCCCTTGCTGCCATTTTGGATTTGGTAAACGGCTTTGACTTCAGCCAGCCCCCTACTACATATTCAATTGCGGAAGACTGTTTTGAAGCCTCCTGAGATATGTGACGTGTATCCCATTTTTTAATTCATTCTCTCTAGCGGGAACGGCCATAGATGGATCAAAATTCAGCTGGTCCCTGCTGAACCGCCAAAATATTGATCCATCGATGGCCAGCTTAAGTCTAACTATTGTTTAACAGAGATGAGCCGAACACCCCCGGTTCGGTTAGCAGCAGAACATTCGAACAGGCAAAAAATTTGTTCCAACACACGAGCGCCGTTAAAGTCTATGGGACGCGAATGTGAAAAAACAAAAGTGCTAATTTTAAAGGCTTATATGCAAATTATTGCCATAAAAAGTGTTTGGGGACCCAGATCCTGCCCCAGGGGACATGTATCAATGCAAAAAAGGTTTTTAAAATGGCCGTTAATAATGCTTAAAGCAAAACAATAAAAATGAAATATTCCTTTAAATATCGTGCCTGGGGGATGTCCTTAGTATGCCTGTAAAGAAGTGCATCTTTCCCATGTTTATAACAGTGCCACAGCAAAATGACATTTCTAAAGGAAAAAATGTCATTTAAAACTGCTCGCAGCTGTAATGTATTGTCGAGTCCCGGAAATATAGGTAAAAATACCAAAAATACCAAAAAAAATGGCATGGATGTCCTCCCAAAAGGCCTTACAGGTCTGGTATGGATATTAAGTGGAACACTGCACCAATTTTATTTTTTTAAATGGTGTGCTGCAGGCACCCAGGCATTATATACTCTGAACAGCAGTATATATACTATACGGCCTGCCCTATATACTCTGCAGAAAATTGGGCCTTAGGTGGTACCAGAACACTGTAAGTCCTCACAGTTACTCTTGTTGGGCACAGGAACGGGCCCTGCTGTGAAATATTATATCAAGAATTGTAATTACATGCCCTTGTTAAACAGGGGCAGAAAAATTCGGCCTTGGGTGGTGGTAGTGGTAGTGCCACAACACTGTAACCCCCCTCACAGATACTCTTGTTGGGCGCAGGAACAGGCCCTGCTGTGAAACATGACTTTCAGTTTCCTGTCCTTCTTTGGCACTCCCTCTCTCTAGGCTCACATTATTCCCTTCTTCAACCTGGGAACCAACATTAGAGCCTTCAAATCGCTGAGCTTCCTCCAGCAGCATATAACCAACACTGTGTTCCAATAATTCTGGGGACTCCTCCATGCATGATGGGGCGGGTTTCAGGAGTGCATTACATTCAGAGTGCGGGGATCAGGATTGCTTTACATTCAGAGTGCGAGGTTCAGAATTGCTTATGTACAGAGTGCAGGTGTACATAATTCTCTCTCAACAAATTTCTGCCCCCTCCCAGTGCAGAGTGCCTCTCTCTCTCAAACACACAAAGTACAGAATTCAAGGGTGTGTTATGTACACACAGTATGGAGTTGAGGAGTGCACTACGGAGTGTGGGGTTCAGGAGTGCATTGCATTCAGAGTGCAGGATTCAGGAGTGTGTTACATTCAGGCCGCGTACACACGGGCGGACTGTTCGCCCAACTTAGTTTGTCAAACAATCCGACAAACAGTCCGCTCAAAATTTGCATGAGCGGACTTGACCACACACGATGAACGAACAGTCCGCTGAAAGCGTGCGCGTTGACGTGAACGGCACGTACGACGGGACTCGAAAAACGACGTCCTATACACTGCAATGCAACCTTCGGCGTGTAAATCCTTTCTGAGCATGCGCGGAACTTAGTTTGACGAACAAGCCTACACACGAGCGGACTGTCCGCTCAAACCAAGTTTCAGCGGACTGTCTTACGGGAATTCCGAAAAACGTTGTTCGTCAGACTGTCCGCTGAAACTGTCCGCTGAAGCCCACACACGAGCGGACTGTCCGCTGAAACACTGTTCAGCGGACAAAGTTGGGCGAACAGTCCGCCCGTGTGTACGCGGCCTCAGAGTTTGGGGTTCAGGAGTGAATTACATTCAGAGTGCGGGATTCAGAAGTGTGTTACATTCACAGTGCGGGGTTCAGGAGTGCATTACATTCAAAGTGTGGAGTCCAGGATTGCTTTACATTCAGAGTGCAGGGTTCAGGATTGCTTTACATTCAGAGTGTGGGGTTCAGGAGTGCATTACATTCAGAGTGCGGGGTCCATGAATGCATTACATTCAGAGTGCGGGGTCCATGAATGCATTATATTCAGAGTGCGGGGTTCAGGAGTGCATTACATTCAGAGTGCAGGGTTCAGGAGTGCATTACATTCAGAGTGCAGGGTTCAGAAGTGCATTACATTCAGAGTGCAGGGTTCAGGATTGCTTTATATTCAGAGTACGAGGTTCAGAAGTGCATTACATTCAAAGTGTGGAGTTCATGATTGCATTACGTTCAGATCTCGCAGTGCATTATGGGGCATTCTGTGTCACTCAAATTTTCCGGAAACGCCCCATATGTTTGTTAGGCCCATTCCCAATGTTAAACCCATCAATGCAGGCCTATCACGGCGGTCACACAATCAGAAACCCTGCCCCACCCCCCCTCATGGGATCATGAAACCTCATAAAGGGTTGGGAGGCAGGGTTTCTGATCATGTGACTGCCGCTTTCTGATCCTGTGACTGCCGCATCACCCCCCAATGGAGACCAGTGAGGGGAAGATGGCCCCTACACATCTCCATACCACTGCAGGGCAGAAGCGACGTCAAACGTCACTTCCGCCCATAGCAATTAAAGGGACTTTTTTTTTAAATGACATATGTGAGCAGCGCTCGCATATGAAAACGGTGTTCAAACCACACATGTAAGGTATCATCGAGATTGGAAAAGAGAGAACAATAATTCTAGCACTAGAACTCCGCTGTAAGGCTAAACATGCAACCTGTAGAAATTTTTAAACGTCGCCTATGGAGTTTTTTAAGGGCAATATTTTGTCGCCATTCCACGGCCGGGGGCAATTTTGAAGCGTGACATGTTGGGTATCAATTTACTCCGCATAACATTATCTTTCAGAAAAATTGAGCTACCGTTAATGTTGTCTTATTTTTTAATTCAAAGTGTATTTTTTCAAAAAAAAGTGTGCTTGCAAGACCGCTGCGTAAATATGGTATGACAGAAAGTATTGCAACGACCGCCATTTTATTCTCTAGGGTGTTAGAATATATATATATATATATATATATATATATATATATATATATAATGTTTGGGGATTGTAAGTAATTTTCTAGCAAAATAAAATGTTTTTAACTTGTAAACACCAAATCTCAGAAGGCTTGGTACTTAAGTGGTTAAAGTCTTCAACAAGGCTGCCTGATACTTGATGAAAGGTTAGCAAATGTTTTGTAAATGCCTTTTGGCAAATTCTGCCCTGTACTTCACACAAATGATTTAGCAGTAGCGATTTGTTACAGATAAAAAAATCTTTCACATATGTCTATTTGCTGCTAGGAAACAATTTATTGCAGTCAATAAAGGGACTATTTTGCATAGTTACAAAAAAAATAAAAATCTTGTCAGACGGATATAATGAATCTTTTTGTGACACATTCCCCCAGCCCCTAGAAGAGGAAAAAGAATCTAACTTGCGTCTTAGTTCAGCACATTTGTTCTACTACTAGAGTGTATTTAAACTTAAAAAATGTAACTCTTTTATTACACTTCTCAGTCACTGTTAAAAATCATATTCAAAATGTTGTGATTATTGCAGTGTGTCAGATAAAAAGGGTCATGTCAGTTCATTGGTCAGATGAGGAGCATTGACAGCCCTTTATAATGAATGGGTTGCAATAATGAAAGACATGTTAATGTGCGTTGCAACCCACAATAATATGCATTGCAAAAAGTGTGTGCAGGAAGAGCAAGATCATTTGCTTGCTGCGTAGCCAGTCTCTGCTGATCAGCTGCCTGCTGCGTAGCCAGTCTATGCTGATCAACCTCCTGCTTTTTAGCCAGTTTGTGCTGATCAACTTCTTGTTGCGTAGGCAGTCTATGCTGATCAACATCCTGCTGCATGGCCAGTCTCTGTTGATAATCTACCTGCTGCCCAGCCATTCTCTGCTGATGCTCTGTTTGCTGTGTAACCAGTCTGTGCTGAGCAACTGCCTGCTGCCCATCCAGTCTCTGCTGATCATCTGCCTGCTGTGTAGCCAGTCTCTGCTGATCCTTTGCCTGCTGTGTAGCCAGTCTCTGTTGATCCTCTGCCTGCTGTGTAGCCAGTCTCTGCTGATCATCTGCCTGCTGTGTAGCCAGTCTCTGCTGATCATCTGCCTGCTGTGTAGCCAGTCTCTGCTGATCTTCTGCCTGCTGTGTAGCAAGTCTCTGCTGATCCTCTGCCTGCTGTGTAGCCAGTCTCTGCTGATCATCTGCCTGCTGTGTAGCCAGTCTCTGCTGATCTTCTGCCTGCTGTGTAGCAAGTCTCTGCTGATCCTCTGCCTGCTATGTAGCCAGTCTCTGCTGATCATCTGCCTGCTGTGTAGCCAGTCTCTGTTGATCCTCTGCCTGCTGTGTAGCCAGTCTCTGCTGATCATCTGCCTGCTGTGTAGCCAGTCTCTGCTGATCATCTGCCTGCTGTGTAGCCAGTCTCTGCTGATCTTCTGCCTGCTGTGTAGCAAGTCTCTGCTGATCCTCTGCCTGCTGTGTAGCCAGTCTCTGCTGATCATCTGTCTGCTGCGTAGCCAGTCTCAGCTGTTCATCTGTCTGCTCCCCAGCCAGGCTCTTCTGATCATCTGCTTGCTGCCCAGTCAGTCTCAGCTGATTGTCCGTCTGATTGCTGCTCAGCCTGACTCTGCTGACGTTCAGCCTATCTTCCTATACAAGCTGCTGGCAAGAACTACTAGACAGTCATGCCACTCCGCACTCTCATGGCACCTGTTCAGTTTACCACGGACCCTGATTTGGAGGTGTAAGAGAGGTCATGCTCATCGCTTCAGGTTCTTCCCCAAGGGAGATGACAATATAAGGCAGGACTGGTCCTGTGCAGCATATCTGTTTGAATAGCTCAGTTGCTGCCAGCATTAGTGACAGATGCATGTGCACATTCTCATGCAGGCGATTGCACACCCCCAACTATGTGCTGGCCTATACCTGCACACAGATATTTGTTCTGATGCACTTTCCCATATACTGGCATGCTTTTCCTTACAGTGCGTTAGCACATACATGTGTTAACACACCAACATCATGCACCATATAAATGTAAATGGTTCTTCATGCATTGCATGGAAAAACATTTACTTTATCAGACTGAATAATCAGAGAGATTTCTAAAATGTATACAAGAACCTGACAGTAAGGCCGCGTACACACGGGCGGACTGTTCGCCCAACCTTGTCCGCTGAACAGTGTTTGGGCGGACAGTCCGCTCGTGTGTGGGCTTTCAGCGGACAGTTTCAGCGGACAGTTGGACGGACAAAGTCTTTCGGAAATTCCGAAAAACTGTCCGCTGAAACTGTGTTTGAGCGAACAGTCCGCCCGTGTGTGGGCCTGTCCGCTGTACTTTCGAAATGAGCGGACTGTTCCCGCTCGGAAAGTCCGCCCATTTCGAGCGCGTGTACAGGTAGGCGGGGCCCGCGAAGGAGACGCCGCGGGCTCCGCCGCCTGGAATGGGCTTAAAGGGGAACCCCAACGCCGAAAAAAATCGGCGTGGGGGTTCCCCCAAAGTCCACACCAGACCCTTGTCCGAGCACGCTACCCGGCCGGCCAGGAAAGGGGGGCGAGCGAGCGCGCCCCCCCTCCTGAGCCGTACCAGGCCGCGTGCCCTCAACATGGGGGGGTGCCTTGGGGAAGGGGGGGCCGCGCGGCCCCCCCACCCCAAAGCACCTTGTCCCCATGTTGATGAGGACAAGGGCCTCTTCCCGACAACCCTGGCCGTTGGTTGTCGGGGTCTGCGGGCGGGGGGCTTATCGGAATCCGGGAGCCCCCTTTAAGAAGGGGGCCCCCGGATACCGGCCCCCCACCCTATGTGAATGAGTATGGGGTACAATGTACCCCTACCCATTCACCTGTGAAATAAAGTACAAAAAAAAAACACAACACAGGGGAAAAAATATTTTATTGCACAGCTCCGGGGGTCTTCCGTCTTCGGGGGTCTTCTCGCCGGACTCCTCCGCTATCTGTGTGTAGCTCTTTTACTAGCGGAGGAGTCCGGCTTTCTTCCTCCCCGCCGCCGGCCTCTTCTCCCGACTTCGGGGGTCTTGTCCCCCTCTTCGGTTCTTCTGCCGGGCCACCGCGCCTTCTTGTAGCTCTTTTGCAGGCGGTGGCCCGGTCTTCTGTCGCCGCTGCCTTCCGTTCTTCTGTCGCCGCCTTCGGTTCTTCTGCCGGGCCACCGCGCCTTCTTGTAGCTCTTTTACAGGCGGTGGCCCGGTCTTCTGTCGCCGCTGTCGCCGCCGACTTCCGTTCGTGTTCTTCTTCTTGTTCTTCTTGTTCTTCTCCAGGAGATGTTGACACGTCGCTCCCTCCGGCCGGAATGCCAGAGCCGCGCTGTGCGGTCACTTATATAGTGACAATGGGGCGGGGTCACATGGTATATGTCACATGGGTTGGTCACATGGTGACCCCGCCCCCTTACGATGTCATAGTCCCCATGTGACATCAACCCATGTGACCAACCCATGTGACATATACCATGTGACCCCGCCCCATTGTCACTATATAAGTGACCGCACAGCGCGGCTCTGGCATTCCGGCCGGAGGGAGCGACGTGTCAACATCTCCTGGAGAAGAACAAGAAGAACAAGAAGAAGAACACGAACGGAAGTCGGCGGCGACAGCGGCGACAGAAGACCGGGCCACCGCCTGTAAAAGAGCTACAAGAAGGCGCGGTGGCCCGGCAGAAGAACCGAAGGCGGCGACAGAAGAACGGAAGGCAGCGGCGACAGAAGACCGGGCCACCGCCTGCAAAAGAGCTACAAGAAGGCGCGGTGGCCCGGCAGAAGAACCGAAGAGGGGGACAAGACCCCCGAAGTCGGGAGAAGAGGCCGGCGGCGGGGAGGAAGAAAGCCGGACTCCTCCGCTAGTAAAAGAGCTACACACAGATAGCGGAGGAGTCCGGCGAGAAGACCCCCGAAGACGGAAGACCCCCGGAGCTGTGCAATAAAATATTTTTTCCCCTGTGTTGTGTTTTTTTTTTGTACTTTATTTCACAGGTGAATGGGTAGGGGTACATTGTACCCCATACTCATTCACATAGGGTGGGGGGCCGGTATCCGGTGGCCCCCTTCTTAAAGGGGGCTCCCGGATTCCGATAAGCCCCCCGCCCGCAGACCCCGACAACCAACGGCCAGGGTTGTCGGGAAGAGGCCCTTGTCCTCATCAACATGGGGACAAGGTGCTTTGGGGTGGGGGGGCCGCGCGGCCCCCCCTTCCCCAAGGCACCCCCCCATGTTGAGGGCACGCGGCCTGGTACGGCTCAGGAGGGGGGGCGCGCTCGCTCGCCCCCCTTTCCTGGCCGGCCGGGTAGCGTGCTCGGACAAGGGTCTGGTGTGGACTTTGGGGGAACCCCCACGCCGATTTTTTTCGGCGTTGAGGTTCCCCTTTAAGCCCATTCCAGGCGGCGGAGCCCGCGACGTCTCCTTCGCGGGCCCCGCCTACCTGTACACGCGCTCGAAATGGGCGGATTTGCCTCCTCCTTACGTGGGCGAGTCCGTTCATTTCAAAAGTTGAGCGAACTGTTTGCCCAACCTTGTTCGTCAAACAGTCCGCTCGTGTGCGGGCAAGTCCGCTCATGCAAATTTTGAGCGGACTGTTTGCCGAAACTGTTTGACGAACAAGGTTGGGCAAACAGTCCGCGCGTGTGTACGCGGCCTAACAGATATGTATTATCCAACATGTCTTGGAAGGCAGAAATATCCATATGTGCACTTTAACAATAGTGTGCATTCTGATTTTTATTTTAAGTACAAGACATATCTTACTTTTTATTACTTGTGCTTCCCACCTCATTCTAAAGCCTGGTACACATGGACCAAATATCATATGGCATAAACCGGGCCTACATGCATCAACAGAAACTGGGCCTACATGCAGCCCATGCGTACATCAGCCTGGGTGGCTTCTGTCGAATGGGTATGCTGGAAAACCAACATCCGATCGGCATCAGATCAGCGCTGGCAGTCACTGGCTGCAAGCGATGACTGCGTTCAAGGTCAATCGCTGGCTTTATTCATATACAACTGCTCAGTTGAACAGCAGTGGTGCTAGCCATTAATTTGTACAGAGAACAAATTTGACAGCCATTGTTTACAACCACCAACAAGAATCTACCGATTGCTACTGGCAGCCACCCCCGGGGTGCTGCTATTTGGCCATGTACATTAAGTTACAGCATGCAGGATTTATGCTTTTACATGCTTCACACCACACAATACATTTTTGAAATAGTCAAATGACAATGGGAGATAATCTCTCGGATGGACTGAAAAAAAGGCACAAATAAGACGAAAGGAAGGGTTACTAAGTGGCAAAGGAAGGGTTAACTGTTGTATGAAATGTGATGTGCAGGGTAAGTAAGGAATTCAGCAAAAGTCCTGACTGTTTATATAAGGGTGGATCACTGCTGAGATAGTGATCTTAATGTTTTCTGTTCAAAATCCATGTAATTTTGCGCAGAGCCTATAATTGGTGCCTGTCCCTTTAATTACAGTATTTGTTTGCAGGCATGCCCATCCTTAAAGGGAGGCAGATATGATGGGATCTACGCCAGGGACACTGAAATTTCCCCATCTTCCAATACCAAATGGTTAAATCTCTCATTTCCCAAACCTTTTTTTCTCATAAGCAAAGTTATAAAATTTAAAGAAAACCTTCACATAACAAAATGCATAAGCTGCCATTGCCCATCTTCTTACAGAAATACTACTTGCATGGCTGTCATATTAATCCTCTGGCGTCTGTATCGTCATGCTTATGGATCTGTATACTTGTTCCAGGTCAGTGACCGAGAAAGTTCATTCAGCATGACAGCCAGATAGATAGTATTTTTAGAAGGATATCTGTTTGAAAAGTACAATTGAATACTTGTTGATCCTGCCAGAAATGTTGTCAACTAATAATGTCTTGTTCTCCCTGCCTGTGATGCACTTTCATCAGTTACATTGTTCTCAGCTATCTCTGAAGATTTTAGAACCCCTCCCATCTATGCTATGGAGAAGAGGGGAAGTTGCATTAGTCCAGTCCCTTGGAGACAACTCTGCTCCTCATAGATACAATATAGGTGAATGTTGTCATCCCAGGGCAGGCAGGATCACCAGGTGAAAATAAAGCCTGAAGAAAGAAAACTAACACAGCCACAACATCCAAGGACTGGCATGCTGGAATATATTACATAATATATTAAAGGGGAACTATACTCACCTTCAGTCCAGTGCTCATTTTAAAGACTTATATGCAAGTTATGCCCCGTACACACGAGAGGGATTAAGTCTGACAGACCTCCAAAGGAGTTCCGCCGGAGTTCCGCCGGAGTTCCGACGGAGTTCTGGCGGACTTTTCGACCGAACGGACTTGACCACACACCATCACACCAAACTCCGACGGAGTCGAACGTGATGACGTACGACTGGATTCGACGTAGGAAGTTCCTAGACAGTAGCCAATAGCTGCCCTAGCGTCGGTTTTAGTCCGTCGGAGTAGCACACACACGAGCGGATTTTTCAAAGGGGACCGGGTCCGGCGGAGTTCCGTCGGGAAAATTTAAAGCATGCTTCATTTCTAAAGTCCGTCAGACTTTAGCTTCGCTAAAGTCCGTTGCAGCCCACACACGATCGGATAGTCCGCCGGACTCAGTCCGTCGGAGTTTGGATGTCGAAAAGTCCGCTCGTGTGTACGGGGCATTATTGTCATAAAAAGTGTTTGGGGACCTGGGTCCTGCCCCAGGGGACATGTATCAATGCGAAAAAAACTTTTATAAAACTGCAGTTTTTTCGGGGACAGTGATTTTTTTAATGCTTAAAGTGAAGCAATAAAAATGAAATATTCTTTAAATATTGTGCCGGGGGGGGGGGGGGGGGGGTGTCTATAGTATACCTGTAAAATGACACATTTTCCCCATGTTTAGAACAGTCCGAGAGCAAAATTACATTTCTAAAGGAAAATTTTACATTTAAAACAGATTGCGGCTATAATGAATTGTCGAGTCTCGGCAATATAGATAAAACTCATTGATAAAAAAGAGCATGGGATCCCCCCCCCCAGTCCATTAGCAGGCCCTTTGGGTCTATTATGAATATTAAGGGGAACTCTGAACCAAAATTAAAAAAAAATTGCATGGGGTCCTCCTAAAATCCATACCAGGCCCTTCAGGTCTGATATGGAAATTAAGGGGAACCCTGTGCCAAATTTCTTAAAAAAATGGCATAGGGGTCCCCCCAAAATCCATACCAGACCCTTCAGGTATGGTATATATTGCAAGAGGAACCCTGCGCCAAAATTAAAAAAAAAAAAGGCATAGGGGTCCCCCCAAAATCGATACCAGACCCTTATCTGAGCACACAACCTGGCAGGCCGCAGAAAAAGAGGAGGGAAGAGAGAGCGCCCCCCCTCCTGAACTGTACCAGGCACCATGCCCTCAACATGTGGAGGGTGCTTTGTGGTAGCCCCCAAAGCACCTTGTCCCCATGTTGATGCCCAGTGGTTGTGGGGGTCTGCGGGCGGGGGGCTTATCGGAATCTGGAAGCCACCTTTAACAAGGGGACCCCCAGATCCCAGCCTCTCCCCGTGAAATGGTAACAGGGTTCACAAAATGTTAAAAAAAAGACTTTATTAAAAAAATAAAAATAAAATGTCCCACGATGTCCAATCATCTTCTTATATCGCTCCACCGACAGACCAAAAAAGAAGAAAAAAATCCCCCGCCCATCCACCTACATGGGAGGCTCCCACCGTGTGACGCTTCATCGCCTTTGACAGTCCTTATATAACTGAGGGCGGGGCCACCAGGTGACGTACTCGGGTGACCTTGCCCCCTCTAACACCACAGTGGGACTTCCCCATGGTGTCAGAGGGGGCAGGGCCACCCGGTTACATAAACGGGTGACCCCGCCCCCTCTGACGCCACTGGGAAGCCATAGGAAAGTCCCTGTGGTGTCAGAGGGGGCGGGGTCACCAAGGTACGTCACCGGGTGGCCCCACCCTCAGTTATATAAGAACTGTCAAACACTATGAAGAGTCACATGGCGAGAACCTCCCATGGAGGTGGATCGGTGGCGGATTTTTTCTTCTGTCTGTCGGTGGAGCAATATAAGACGATGAATGGACATCGTGGGACATTTTTGTTATTTTATTTTTTAATAAATTTGTATGCGTTACCATTTCACACAGGGTGGAGGCCTGGATCTGGGGGTCCCCTTGTTAAAGGGGGCTTCCAGATTCCAATAAACCCCCCTTCCCGCAGACCCCCACAACCACAGGGAAAGGCTTGTGGGGATGAGGCCCTTGTTTACCCCAAAGCACCCTCCCCATGTTGAGGGCATGTGGCCCAGTATGTTTAGAAAGGAACGTTTTGGCGAGAAAGTTTAATGGGTGGGGCACCTCATCCCTAATTACAGATAAAGAGTATGGATATAGGGAAAGTGGGATTATTACGGTGCCAATTTGGATATAGAATTATATCATAGAGTGACCACTGTCTCAAAGGTTTTAAATAATATACATAGAAAGATTTTTATAAATACAACAAAGCTTTATTGAAAAAACATTTGTTAAAATAAAATATTCTGTGTAATACCAGATGTTTCTACAAAAGATACCAGAATACATAGATAAAAATTCAATCCATTCAGTTTAAGTTGTTGGTCAAGAGAATCCCGACATGTTTCTCCATAGTCATGGCTTCTTCAGGGGAATAAATTCTTTGACCCAAAAGAGAATGAATAGCAGCCCTGGCTCATCTACAAGCCCACAGTTGGTGGAGCCCTCCCACAAAGGGGAGAGGAGAATGGAACAACCAAGCCTTAGGTCCCACCCATAGTGGCAATTACAGGTTGGTGTAAGAGATTAGTATTGGGAGCGCTGGAAGTATTGCAGCAGATTTATAGTAGAAAGGACTTTAGGATAGTCTAAAGCTTAGCCTAAGGCTATTTAAGCGTCTTCATCAATCGGAGACAGTGGTTGGTATCCAGCAACTGAGCCCAACCAGGACAGGGCTAAATAGTAAGCAGTTTTGCTTAGTATGGCCCCTAATGGTAAAAGAGACAAGGAAAAACATGTGAAGGAGGATTGTATATAAAAGGTAGAGACGTTAAGACGCAGGCTGGATTGGTGTGGGAGTCAATCAGCCAAACCGTACAGCTTTAGACTATCCTAAAGTCCTTTCTACTATAAATCTGCTGCAATACTTCCAGCGCTCCCAATACTAATCTCTTACACCAACCTGTAATTGCCACTATGGGTGGGACCTAAGGCTTGGTTGTTCCATTCCCCTCTCCCCTTTGTGGGAGGGCTCCACCAACTGTGGGCTTGTAGATGAGCCAGGGCTGCTATTCATTCTCTTTTGGGTCAAATAATTTATTCCCCTGAAGAAGCCATGACTATGGCGAAACATGTCGGGATTCTCTTGACCAACAACTTAAACTGAATGGATTGAATTTTTATCTATGTATTCTGGTATCTTTTGTAGAAACATCTGGTATTACACAGAATATTTTATTTTAACAAATGTTTTTTCAATAAAGCTTTGTTGTATTTATAAAAATCTTTCTATGTATAATATTTAAAACCTTTGAGACAGTGGTCACTCTATGATATAATTCTATATCCAAATTGGCACCGTAATAATCCCACTTTCCCTATATCCATACTCTTTATATGTGGCCTAGTATGGTTCAGGAGGGGGGGCGCTCTCTCACCCCCCCTCTTTTCCTACGGCCTGCCAGGTTGCATGCTCGCATAAGGGTCTGGGTCTGCTATGGATTTTGGGGGGACCCCTACGCCATTTTTTTTTCATTTCGGTGCAGGGTTCCCTTAATTTCCATATCAGACCCGATTGTTTTATTGTTTCGCATTAAAAAAAATCACTGCTCCCGCGAAAAAAAATTCAGTTTTTAAAACTTTTTTTTGCATTTTTACATGTCCCATGGGGCAGGACCCAGGTCCCCAAACACTTTTTATGACAATAACTTGCATATAAGACTCTTTAAAATTAGCACTTTTGACTTTTCATGTGAGTGTCCCATAGACTTTAACGGTGTTCTGGTGGCTTTCGAATTTGCCCCGAACACCGCATATTGTTTGGTGCTCAGAGAACATCCTAACAACCAAAATTCAGCCCAAGCCATTCACCCATCCCTACTGCTGACATCTTCGGGTGGCTGGCTTCTGGATATCAATTGCTGGCTGCTTTTATTGGCTGAGCCGAGATAGTGTCAGCCCTGCGTATGTGGGGGAATTCAGTTAGCTCAGTATTGCCAAATTTGTACAATAAGCACAGTGCACAGCTCACTGTAAAGGGGCAAACAGGTAAGTCATTTTAATGCAGAAGAGATATAGCATGTCTATTCTGCATTAAAAATCCTGCCTGGCCACCCATTGTTACATTTGGCAATAAATATGAATTAGAGAACAAACATTGAGCTATCTAGATTGCAAGTGATGTAAAAAAATGAAAATATTAGCGCTGTTACTGATTACAATTTTTGTGTTCGATTACTCGATTTTTTTAAATTGATTAATCGACTAATTTAGGTTAATTATAACGCACATACAGATCCAACTACTTTTAGCTGATCTCCTTGCATTGCTACTCTGCATTAGTCAGTGGTAAATGTGGTATACACTATATACAATCACCCGATACTAGTTAGTTTCCACAATCCATGACTTAAAGTGGAGGGCCACCCAAAAAAAAAAAAAAAAGCATTAATAATCTTGAAAAAAAAAAAAAAAAAAACTATTTTTTTTTAATTTACCTGAAACCGCTGTTGCTAGGCAGTCTTCCTAATCTGCCTCTTCCTATTCCGCGGCGCTTCTTCCTCTTCGGTGAGCAGCTCCGTTGCCTTCTGAGACATGTGTGTGTCCCAGAAAACAATGGGGCCACTCACAAAGCAGGGAGTGAAGCCGCAAGGCTCCAGTGCCTGTTTTCCTTCGTTAAGATGGGGCGGGGCGGCCGACATCGCGGGATCGCTGGACAGGTAAGTGTCCTTATTAAAAGTCAGCAGCTACAGTGTTTGTAGCTGCTGACTTTTAAAAGATAAAATTCTTGGCCGGAAAGCCCCTTTAACTTCGCAGTTCACACAAATATGTTTTAAATTCAAACTGTAGCACTGACGTAAGTAATTTTTTTCCCCACAGTAGCGTGACAATCCCTCCACCTCCGGTCTAACTAATCACTCTCACCTTATGGCATGGACCCCTGTGCAAACAGGTGACCATGCAAGCGGGAATCAAAAGGGTTAATACAGACCATAAACTTCTCTCATGACTCCTTAGATCTCAGCAAAGATGCCAGGTCATGGGTAGAAAGAAAAGATCTAAGTGCTCACCGCTTAAGTATAAGATCTAATTTTTGTGTTCAAACAAAAACTACTCACATAAAGATGATAAAAACACAGCCAACAATTGTGTAAGTTCTGTAGGGCAGCAGCGGGTGACGTCATGCATAGCTCCTCCCCTGTACGTGTTACGTTCAGAGAGAGGTGAGTACGAAATTAATCGATTAATCAGGGAATTCATCTTTAATTTCCACAGCCCTAGAAAATATGCATACGGAATATACAAGATATAGAAATGCAAAGTAGCTGCTGTCGTTAGGTAAACACAATCTCCCTTAAATCAACTTTCAGAATACAAGACAGCGCTTATTCACAAACCTGTACCATAAGTCAACACACTACAAAAATACACAAACCCCCCAAAAAATCTTTTATGTGTGTGGATTTATGTTACAAGTTTCTGAATAAGTGTGGGTTCATAGTCTGAAAATATATTAAACATATGCTTTATTTTTACTCTGTCTGTGTCCCTCCTATAACTAAAAGTGAGCAGCATGCACTATGTGTAGAAAAAAAGCAATACTAAAAAATAGTGACATATGCCAATAAGTCGCATATCATATTGATGAAAAAAAAACAAAAAAAAAACAGCCCACTCTTGAACATGTTGAAGAGCCAAAGGTAGGCAGATGATGTGATTTTCTTTCTTGCAACCATGGGTTGCAGGAAAGAAAAATTGCTTGATTCCCCCATCAACACAGTCAGTGTTAAGGGGGAAATCCCTCCCGAGGAGTTATTGTGTTATGCCAATGGGGAGCCTTCCCTGCCAGCAGAACACAATGGTGACTGTTAGCCAGGGCCGTCTTTAATATTGACTGGACCCTGGGCAAAATTTTTCTTGGGGTCCCCCTCCCCCATTCAATTTCACTCTCCACCTGCTCTGAGACATACAATAAATAGCAGATAGACTTAAAATCAGTTTACTGTATCAGATCAGGCAGCAATTGTGATTGGTTGCCAGTGGTTACAACATATCATTACTGCTTACTGACTGGTTGCTAGAGGTTACAGCACACATTACGGCTCACTGATTAGTTGCTAGAGGTTACAGCAAATGATTTCTGCTTGTTAATTGGTTGCTAGAGATTACTGCTCACTGATTGTTTTCTAGAGGTTACAGCACATCATCTCCTCACTGCAGGGGAGCATGATACACATATGAATGCCACCTTTATTTACATATCAATCCTGCCAGCCGCATCTATTTACTTAGTAATGCTGCCAATATTTACATATGAATTCCCGGTTATTTACATGTAAACACAGGGTCTGCAGGTGAATCATCTGTACACAACAATAAGGCAGAGCTGGGCAGCATTAGTACCATCACTTCACACTGAGATATCAGAACACAGTACAGGACTAAAATTTCAAGGGACAAGGGAATTTACACTGGAATAGTTGGCAAGTATGAGGCAGCTGCTTTGGGCCCCACAACAATGTCAGGGCCCAGGGCAGCTGCCCCTTTTGCCCTGCCTTAAAGATGGCCCTGCTGTTAGCCCTTATAGCCACCAGCAGTAATCAAATCTGAAAACTCTGACAGGCTAGTTGCACTAAAGTCAATCAATGTATCAACTTCAGCACAACCAGATCCATTTAGGGTTGGCTAAAGTACTTCTTCCGCACTCCTTTGCAAAGCCCCCCTGGGACAATGTACTCAGCAGTACATTAGCCCTCTATTAAAAAAATGTAAAGTCAGCATCTACAAAAACTGTAGGTGCTCATGTTTAATAATTAGAGACTTACCTGTTCCAGGATCCAGCAGTGTCCTCATTGGCCGGTTTCTTCATCAGGCTTCTGTCCCCAGTGCCAGTATACTAACTGTGGGTAGCCGGCTGTGTATCTAAAGACTTCTGCGCTCTATGGAAAAAGTGAAAATAGCTAGTGAAAAAAGCAGCAGTCACTAAATGAGTTGTCTCTCACTGCTGAAAATTAGAATAAAAAATGCGATGCGCTGTGACTGCTTATGGTTTCACAGCCGGCCGCAGTGCGCATGTGCGAGCCGCACTGCTCTATCTGATGGGTCCTGCAGCTTTCTGTGACCTGTGACATGTCCGAGGCAGTGGGGGGAGGAGGGGGATAATAGCTGAAGGTCCCAGGAGCCGCACATTGGAACAAGATCTGCTGTGTGTGAACAAGTTACAGTCTCAGCCTGGACCCCCACTGCTCCAACGCGTTTCACTCTCATGAGCTTACTCATGGGGGTGGAGTCTCCTGTTGGAGGGGGCAGTTTATATGCATAATCAGCCACCACTAAGTGGGTAATGAAGTGTCAGGTGTGTGAAGTAGCATACCGGGATGATCATGGAGATTATATCATTAAGAAGATACATAAGCAAAGCAACTATAGGAAATCTAATCTAATTACTAAAAAATCTTGACTGACCAGCCTTTGATTTGGTATGTGTTTGTATATAAAGTAAAGTGCAAAAAATATGTGGTGGTGTGGCTAAAATATAAATACTTAAAATCCCTCCCCTCCATAAAAGACCCAAAATATTTAATAGTATGGTTCCTAAATACAAAAAATACAAAAAGAGGAGAAATATCTCATAAAATTCTGCTACATAAATAAAGGTTAAAGGAAAACTCTAACAAAACACTCCACAAACTGAATACAGAGATGAAAATAGATAATGGAAATAAAAAATAGAAAATAAAGAATAAAAAATCATGGGGGGCTTCTAACTGTCGCAATAACCAAATAATAGTCGCAGCTAATTCGATGCAGCCACTGTTCTGTTGACACTTTTCTACCCTACTCTTTAAATTTTTTAATTGAAAGATATTGGACAGAGGAGTGCTGACCGAGCCACCCACAAAATGAATTTCTGATAACCCAGCCTAAAATCACCCAAGGTTTGGCCAGCTTTAGTCCTGATGGTACAAGCATTTATCTTGCCCAGTACTACTACGCACAGGGTATTATATCTCCTATGTCTCAGTTGCTGAGCGCCTTGTCCTGCTGCTTACTGAATGCAGGGGGGGGTCACTCGTTTGGCACAGGCGCCATTCAGAGAATGCATCTTTCTCAATGAACATAAAGCATTGAGAAAATACAAAGTGTTCTCTGAATGGTGTCTGTACCTTTTCTTTACAAAAAGGAAAACTCTTTACGTTGAGAAAAGTCGTTTTACAAGGCTGTTCAATATTAGGTGCTACTACATTTTCTTAAATTTGATCATCTGAGATCCTATGATCTGGTGAGTTACCTCTTTCATTCTTGGGTGGAGGCCATGTTTGATATCTACTCTGACAGTGGTGAAACCGGCTGGTTTGATTGAAACACAGCATCTTCCTTAACCAGCACTGTTCACAAATGTGGCCAAAGCCTTTTGGTATCAGATGGAAGATGAGAAGCAGAAACTTTGACATATAGCTTTTATTAAGAACGCTAACCAAACATGCCGAGCCATGCACAGTATAATGGACCTCTCAGGATGAAAGACCTTTTCAACTGATAAACACATGCGGGTAACAGAAGCAAGCATTCTTCAATCACAGTCAAAGCTGGACCCCATATGGGACCCCCCAAAATCTGGCATATTTCCACTAACATCATATACACATTTGACACTTTTGACAGGGGTTGATGTACTAAAACTGGAGTCTGAAAATCTGGTGCAGCTCTGCATAGAAACCAATCAGCTTCCAGTTTTGTTTTTTGTCAAAGCTTAATTAAACAAACTGAAGTTAGAAGCTGATTGGCTACCATAAAGGCTGCACTGGATTTTGCACGACCCCATTGTCTCTGTTGCTGCAGATGTATAGGAAATTACAGCTATAATTTATAGCTTTCCTGATTGTTCTGTAAATTCTTTAGTCTTTTATTTATTTTTATAAATAAATAACCCCAATACCATAAATAATAACATATTCGATTTTTTTCACTCCAGCAGTATATAATGAGTTTGGAAATTGTAGAGAACTTGTAAATAATGCTTTACAATGTAATTACACCTAGTCGATTTTAGACAACTAAAATTAGTTTTAGTCGACTAAAATCTACTGGAGATTTGAGTCGACTAAAACATAGGACATTTTAGTCGACTAAAATATTCTGGAGATTTAGTTGACTAAATACGACTAAAGCTAAAACAATTGTAGACGACTAAAATGGGACTAAAACTAAAATGCCATTTTTGTCCTAAGACTAAAACTAAATATATATTTGCTGCCAAAATTAACACTGGTTATAACCCATGTCAATTTTATTATTGCCATCTATATCCCATTGGGGAAATTTCCCTTCACTTCCTGTCCTATTGACAAAACAGAAAGTGAAAAAAACTTCAAAGGGTAAAAGTCCCGGGTTATCAACAGAATTTGTGTCTCCATTGGTAGATTTACCCTCTATTTCGGTTCTGGTGACAAACAAATATTTGGGATTTTGGGGGTTATTTACTAAAGGAAAATCCACTTTGCACTGCAAGTACACTTGGAAGTGCAGTCACTGTAAATCTAAGGGGTAGATCTGAAATGAGTGGAAGCTCTGCTGATTTTATCATCCAATCATGTGCAAGCTAAAATGCTGTTTTTTATTTTCCTTGCAAGTCCCCCGTAGATCTACAGCGACTTTACTTCCAAGTGCACTTGCAGTGCAAAGTGGATTTTCCTTTAGTAAATAACCCCCTTTATTAAAATTTTACATTTGGTGACAATGGTAAACAGGGCAAATAGAGAAGGTAATTCTCCCTAAGGGGCCACAGACAGCAATAAAAACCTGACAAGGGGTCTAATCCCTCTCCACTCTAGTCAAGTCAAAAAAAAATTGCTGGCTTTAGTTATATTTATCTGTACTCACTCATCATCTCTGGTCCCTGACAGCACACATGCATGGTTGGCTGCTATTTTACCTGTGCCAGTCTGAGTGCTGATCTTCAGGAGATCGCAGATATAATGACAAAGTTAGGTACTTATACTGGCTGCTTTTAAATAATGAATACTTGTTTAAAAAATTATACGCCGCACAGTCATCTGGAACACGTGACAGGTCCCAGATGACTGTGCGGCGTGATGGGAAGTGATGTCACCAGCCCGGGCATTGAAGGAGGCAGACTACAAGGGACCCGCTAGCAACAGGCATTTAGAGGTGAGTAAAAAAAAATTTTTTTTCCAATTATTTTTTACATTTTTTTTTAATGAATTTGAAGCTTTTTTTTTTTTTTTTTGGTGGCAACACCACTTTAAAGTATAGTTTAGCCCAACAGCTATAATGTTAAATACTGCGGCTTACCAATCCTTAGATGTAGTGGCTGCATTCGCTTTCATTTTTCAGGCTCAGAACGTTTTCAGCAAAATACTCGTTGATCTTGTCAGAAAATCAGCGTGCGTGTCACTCCCTGTGAGCTGAAACAAAAGCACAAACAATGTTATCTTCCTTGCAAGCTATCTCCTTTAAATCCCCTCTGTCCATGTACTGAAGATAGCGGAAGACCTGTTTCTAAACCAAATCAGCCTAGGGTGACAACTACAGCTCCCTCCATAGATACAGCAGAGTAAGTGTAGCCACCCAGGACAGGACGTGTATTATTCACATGACTACTGGGTGAAAATAAAAGGTAAAAATCATGAAAAATAAGAAAACAAATGCAGCCACCACATCTAATGACTGATAAGCTGCAATGTATTAACATTTGGGTCTTAGGTTTAGATGCACTTTAAAATCAAGCCTGGACCTAAGCAGTGTTTATTTGAATATGGCCAGCTATTGAATTGGAATTAGCAACATCACTGGCACATAAGGCAGAGTAGCGTGATTTAATAGACTGAATGTTCATGACTATTAATTCTACCGGTGTAATTACTTGTTCCCCTAGAAGTTGCAGGAACACTGGTTGATGTAATGTATAATTCATACAGCTGCAATGTCTAGGATTAATTTTCACCCCTAACCCAGAGTAGGGAATACATTTCGATCTCACGCAAAATGTGATGTGAATTCCAACATTCTAATCACCGGGTGCATTAGTAATATTCAATAAAATGTCATCAGCAAAGCTGAAAAAAACTTTCATTACACAGCACATTGAAATAATGCGTCATGACACCGTACTTTCTAACTTCCTCAGATGGGACACATTTTAGAGAAAAGTATTAAACAGGATGCATGTTTTTTTCTGTATTTATTAGATAATCATGTAAAAGAAATTAAGCTTAACATAGACAATCTTATCAATATGTCATGTCTGATAAACCTTGTTTCTCTGTATAACTTTAAAGAGGAAGTAAACCCTGATGAGTTTACTTCCTCTTTCATTCCCTGCAAAGGCAAAGCATAATGGACTACTATGCATTGCATAGTAGCCCATTATGTGTCACTTACCTGACACAGGAGCCAGCGAAGTCGCCGCTGTCCCCTGTAGTCCGCCGCATCCATCTTGTTGGTGGGGTTGCGCAGCTCAGCAGCTGTCATTCGGCGAAGCCGCGATGACGTCACTCCCGCGCATGCGCACGGGAGTTGACACGCGCGGCAGCTCCATTCTTGGAAATGCCGCGCTCAGTGCGCCTGCGCGCCGCGGTGCCCGTTTTCGGGCAAATATCTCCTAAACCATATAGGTTTAGGAGATATTGCTTGGACCTACAGGTAAGCCTTAATCTAGGCTTACCTGTAGGTCAAAGTGGTTTGTAAGGGTTTACAACCACTTTAACTATAATGATATATGTGTATGGGGGCAGCTATATTTGATTATTACATATTCAAGTTTTGCTTCCTGCTCTGCAGCACTGCACATTGAGAATGCTTTACTGCTCCTAGTCTAAAAATCTGCTGACTCATTAAAATGGTGGTTGTCCATTCATCAGCTAAAGAGGGCCTCAAATGAGCCCCCTGACATCACCAAAGGGCCGTACATAATGTTCAACATATGTAATGCCTGTCAGAAACTGTAGACCTATTAAAGGAAGTGAGGGTCAGAGAGAATGGAAATGGTACATTTCTGGCTGTAGACATACTGCAGAAAACAATACGAAACTGAGAACATGTTACATGAGGCTAGTAGAGATCAATGCTATTACCCTAATCAATATTCCCACTACAGGCTGCTGGGGTCCAAGGGCCACATATCAAATATATATATATATATATATATATAGAGAGAGAGAGAGGGAGATCAGCTGAACACCCTCCGATTCGGTTCTCATCAGAATTCCCAAACATAGCAAAGGAACTTAACCTTAACTCAGAACCCCATTGAAGTCTATGGGACCTGAACATAAAAAAATCAAAGGTGCCCATTTTGAAGGCTTAAATGCAAGTTATTGCCCATAAAAAAGTGTATGGGGACCCAAAAGATTGTTTTTAAAGGAGCAGTGATTTTATTGATGCTTAAAGTGAAACAATAAAACTGAAAAATGCCTTTAAATATAATGCCTGGGGCAGGGCCAGATTAAGAAACATCATGGGCCTGGTGCTGAGGATTTTTTTGATTAATAAAAATGCAAACTATTTTTTGTTATAACAAATTAAATTAAAGAGAGAGGGAGGATGAGAGAGAGAGAAAGGGGATGGGAGAGAGAGGACGCACATGAGGATGTGTGGGAATGACATCAATGCAGCCCGGCCAAGGCAAGTGACCGAAGGATGCCCGGGTGAAGATGGAAGTGCCCGGGCCCCGCCGGATTGATCACAGCACAGCACTGGAGGGCTCAGTCTGACAGGTAAGTGTACCCTAATGTGCTAATATGCTGGGCATACTTGTACATTATGGCATAACCTACCCCAGGGCCTCTAAAAAGTAGTAATGTTAGAAAAGTTTACTACCGCTTTAATATAACAGGAGCCTCTCATGGGGCCCCCTACTGACCCTGTGGCCCTTGGGCAGTGCCTAAGTGCATAGTTGTCAACATTTCAAAAATATTTTCAGGGACACTTTTTTTTACAAGTGGTATATTTAGAGTAGCTGACCTCCCCGTGTTCCTCTATACATCACAATAGTAATCACAAAATTAAATAAGAACTAATAATGGGGCAGAACAAATATGAGGACTGTGAGATTTCCTTTAGTTGAGCTGACAAAAGTGTGCCCATTCTAGAGCTGGTAACATTGAGGATATTCAGTATAATTTTAAAGAACAGTTTTTGTAGGTAAGAGGCATAGGGGAGGAGTATGGATGGTATAAAAGTGGGAAGTATGTGCAGGTGAGGGAGAGGAATGTGGAGGGTCTAACAGTGGGCACTATGTACATGAGAGGAGTGCAGAGGGTATGGCAGAAGGCACTATCTACAGGAGAGGAGTGTGAAGGGTATGACAGTGGGCAGTATGCACAGCAGAGGAGTGTAGAGGGTATGACATTGGGCACTATGTATAAGAGAAGAGTGTGGAGGGTATGACAATGAGCAATATGTACAGGAGTGTGGAGGATATGACAGTGGGCACTATGTAGAGGACAGAAGTGTGGAGAGTAGGACAATAAGCAGTAATTACAGGAGAGGAGTGTGGAGGGAGGGTATGATGGTGGGCACTATGTATAGGAGAGGAGTATGGAGGGTATGACAGTGAGTAGTATGTACAGGAGAGGAGTGTGGAGGGTATGACAGTGGGCACTATGTATAGGAGAGACGTGTGGAGGGTATGACAGTGGGCCCTATGTATAGGAGAGAAGTGTGGAGGGTATGACAGTGGGCACTATGTATAGGAGAGGAGTATGGAGGGTATGACAGTGGGTAGTATGTACAGGAGAGGAGTGTGGAGGGTATGACAGTGGGCACTATGTATAGGAGAGAAGTGTTGGAGGTATGACAGTGGGCACTATGTATAGGAGAGGAGTATGGAGGGTATGGCAGTGAGTAGTATGTACAGGAGAGGAGTGTGGAGGGTATGACAGTGGGCACTATGTATAGGAGAGGAGTGTGGAGGGTATGACAGTGAGTAGTATGTACAGGAGAGGAGTGTGGAGGGTATGACAGTGGGCGCTATGTATAGGAGAGGAGTGTGGAGGGTATGACAGTGAGTAGTATGTACAGGAGAGGAGTGTGGAGGGTATGACAGTGGGCACTATGTATAGGAGAGGAGTGTGGAAGGTACGACAGTGGGCACTATGTACAGGAGAGAAGTGTATTATAGCGGGCACTATGTACAGGAGAGGAGTGTGTAGGATATGACAGTGGGCATTATGTATATTAGAGCAGTGTGGAGGGTATGACAGCGGACACTATGTATAGGAGAGAAGTGTGGAGAGTATGACAGTGGGCACTATGTACAAGAGAGGAGTGTGTAGGATATGACAGCGGGCGTTATTTATAGGAGAGAAGTGTGGAGGGTATGACAGTGAGCAGTATGTACAGGAGAGAAGTGTGGAGAGTATGACAGTAGGCACTATGTATAGGAAAGAAGTGTGGAGAGTATGACAGTGGGCACTATGTATAGGAGAGGAGGATGAAGTAATCTGGGAAGGAAAAATTTAAAGGTTTGTGGAAGGATGTTTAGGGACTGCGTAGTGGTTAATCGGGCCATACATGGATTGAAATTACACCAATTAAGCAGAGACCCGCCATAGTCGATCTATGTATGGGCTAGCTGGTTTTACACAAATCAACCTATTAACCGACTTGATTACAACCAGCCTGTCAGGTTTTCCCCAAAACAATCAGTGCTGCCAGCTACAGTTAGCAACACTAATCATTGTATTCACTGGCAGAACACAATAACACTGCGGGAGTGATTGCCCCATTCAGGTCAGCAGGTGAGAGGGTGTGTGGGGACAGGCTGGGGAGAGATACTAGTCAATCCCTGGGTTGGCATTGGTTAGTATCAGAGCCAGATACACACAGGTTACATACGCCACAATCGTTAGAGCGAGAGCAATAATTCTAGCACTAGACCTCCTCTGTAACTCTAAACATGTAACCTGTAAAAAAATGTAAAGCATCGTTTAGTACACAACAAAAAATCATGATAACTTTAGTGTTTTTTTTATGAATGAAACAGTTTCTTTCCAAAAAAAAGTTTGAAAAATTGCTGCGCAAATATCGTGTAACATAAAAAGTTGCAAAGACCACCATTTTATTCCATAGGGTGTCTGCTAAAACAATATATAATGCTTGAGGGTTCTGAGTAATTTTCTAGCATAAAAAAAATGATGATTTTTACATGTAGGAGAGAAGTCTTAGAATGGGCCTGGGTGGCAAGGGGTTAATTATCATAAGTAATATACAAATAATTATTATAAGCACTGTGATTTCATCCTCTCAGTCTGCTGCAGAGTGTTCCAGCTTGTATTTAAACTGGCCGCTCTGTATGTAGCTTCTGACAGGCTGCGCAAGGAGCCCCGTATCTCCGTATCTCCATAGATTATAGCAGCCCCATATTTTAACCAGTGCCGGAGTGGGTCTTTAGCTACCTACCTCCCAAATGTGGGGTCTCCGTGACTCCTTTTTTTGGGGGGGGGGGCAAATGGGCCTATCTTGACAAAGGGGCTGCAGATCCAATAGCCCCTATGTTAATCCAGCCCTGGCCTGGGGGCCCCCTTAGTCTGCCTGTAAAGTGGCACATCTGTACCATGTATAGAACCTGCTGCAGCAAAACTGATACTTCTAAAGAAAAAAAAAAGAAATTTAAAGTGATTGTAAAGGCTCTTTTTTTTTAATACCAAACATGTTATACTTACCTCCTCTGTGCAGTTGGTTTTACTCCTCCTCCTCTTCTCGAGTCCCTCTTTGCTGCTCCTAGCGCCTCACTCCTTTGAGTGCCCCTCAGCCAGCAGCTTGTTACAGGGGTCACCCAAGCTGAGTCAGAGCTCCGTGTATCCATTCAGACACGGAGCCCTGACCTGGCCCCGCCCCACCCCTTCTCTCCCCTGATTGGCTGACTGACTTTGATTGACAGCCACAGGAGCCAATAGCACTGCTGCTCTGTCTCAGCCAACCAGGAGGAGTTTAATGGATGGCTGAGGGGATCGTGGACATCGCTGGAGATAGAAGGAGCTCAGGTAGGTAATTGGGGGGTGCTGCTACACAAAGAAAGTAGAATAGAAGAATAGAATGCATTAAGATAAAAAAAACTTCTGCCTTTACAACTCCTTTAAATTGCCGGCAATATAATACCAATGACGGCAATGGAGAAATGTGAAAAAAAAAACAGCATGGGGGGTCACCCCAATCTATACCAGCCCCGCTCCTTAACAACCAGCTTTCACTATGCCTTGATTGGGCACAGGTTTGCCCAATCAGGGCTTAGAATGCACTAAGAATGCAACATCCCACTTAATGCCCTGTAAGTTTGTGTTTTCACAGAACGGGCGAATAGGCAATGTTCGGGCCGAACCTTTGCTCAGCCCAAACCATTCGCCCAACACTAATCACATACCAAAAGGGCTGCATGCAGACCTTGGGCTGCTGGTTTGACACCAGGGCATTGAAAACTCTGTGTGTCTGTTTTCCTATGTCAACAGTTAAAGTGCAACTGCTCCTAATATGGAAAGTAATTCAGTCCCTGCTCCGTTAAAGCGGTGTTGGGATTGGGGGCTTTTAAGGGCACACTCCCTCCTGCTATAGCAGCTAAGAGTGTGTCTACATTTTTTTAGCCGACTGTGAAAGTTATATCAGCAGCTGTGAAGCCCCCCAATCACTTCCACAGCTGCTTACAACATCAAGGGACATTTTTTCTCTATGTAATGAAAATAAAATTAGAAAAAAAGTGTAAAAAATGAATACAAACGAGCACTTAAATTCTCCCCCAAAAATATTTTTGAGCCCCTCCCACCCCACATATACAAACATAATTGCATGTGTCCGCCATAAACATGCCAAACCCAGAATGCAGGGCCTTAAATAGATTCTGTTTGACCCAAGATGGCTGCTAGAGTCACATGGGGCAACAGCATCTGACCAAATCGCTTCCCCAGTGACCCAGGAAACCAAAGAGGAACCAAGTTCCTCTTGGCTTCCTCTCCAGTTGCTGAGCCCTTATAAAAGCCAGTATAACCAGTTGCCGACCGCCGCACGCCGATGTACGTCGGTAGAATGGCACGGGCAGGCATAAGGACATACATGTACGTCCCTTGCCTCCCGCGGGTCGGGGGCCCGATCGGGCCCCCGCCCGGTGCCTGCGGCGGTCGGTTTTCGTCCGGGAGCGATCCGGGACGAGGGGGCGGCCATTCATTCATGGCCACCCCCTCGCGATCGCTCCCGACGAATAGAAATCCCCGGTGACATCACTTCCTCTCCTGTAATGTAAACACAGGAGAGGAAGTGATGTATTCTCTCCTCCGTGTCGGTATTTTTCGTTCCGACACGGAGGAGAGCGGATCGGTGAGTTGCACCAACACTCTACACACACAGTAGAACATGCCAGGCACACTCACACCCCCCCTTTACCCCCCGATCACCCCCCCAATTACCCCTGCCCCCCAGTCACAGTGACTGCGATATGCGAACTGATCTGGGGGTGTCAGTAACATTTCACTGACACTCCCAGCAGTTCGCATAGGGCAGTGTGAACTGCCGCCGGGAGGCATGCGATGCGGGAACCCGCCGCGGATTCGCGGCGTTTCCGCATCGCTCCAGTGTGAACCCAGCCTAATAAGCGATCATTTTTCTGATCGCCGTATTAGTGTCACAGGTGACGCTAGTTAGGCAGGTAGGTATTTAGGTTCGCCGCAGCTTTTTATAGCGCCAGGGACCCCCATATACTACCGCATAAAGCCCCCTGATTGCCCCCTAGTTAACCCTTTCACCAGTGATCACCATATAACTGTTACAGGTGACGCTGGTTGGTTAGTTATTTTTTTTATAGTTTTAGGGCACCCGCCATTTATTACCTAATAAAGGTTTAACCCCCTGATCACCCGGCGGGTGTCATTTGTGACTAATAACTGTTAGGGCAGTTAGGGTTAGCCCCCTTTAGTTCTAAGGTACCCCCCTAACCCCCCCAATAAAGGTTTAACCCCGTGATCACCCCCCGTCGCCAGTGTCACTAAGGCTGGGTTCACATTGCAGCGGTTTATGAGAACGGATGTGATTCGCACCGCACTGCAGTGCAAATCACATCCGATCTCTGTGCGATTCGAGTTCAGCCATTCGCCGCACCCGCCGCACCCGCCGCAAATTCGCACGGGACCCTTTTTTTGGCCCGCAGCAGAATCGGATCGCATGGGTGTTCACACCATGCGATCCGAGTTTGCAGATCGCACTGCGATATGCGAACTGATCTGGGGGTGTCAGTAACATTTCACTGACACTCCCAGCAGTTCGCATAGGGCAGTGTGAACTGCCGCCGGGAGGCATGCGATGCGGGAACCCGCCGCGCATTCGTGGCGTTCCCGCATCGCTCCAGTGTGAACCCAGCCTAATAAGCGATCGTTTTTCTGATCGCTGTATTAGTGTCACAGGTGACGCTAGTTAGGCAGGTAGGTATTTAGGTTCGCTGCAGCTTTTTATAGCGCCAGGGACCCCCATATACTACCACATAAAGCCCCCTGATTGCCCCCTAGTTAACCCTTTCACCAGTGATCACCATATAACTGTTACAGGTGACGCTGGTTGGTTAGTTATTTTTTTATAGTTTCAGGGCACCCGCCATTTATTACCTAGTCTCACTAGTGTACCCCTAAATTTAGGGGTGTCTACTTTCCAAAATGGGGTCATTTGGGGGGGGTTTGTGCCATCTTGGCATTTTATGGCCTTCAAAACTGTAACACCCTTAGAAAGCCTGAAGGCGGTGCTTGGTTTTCGGGGCCCCGTACGTGGCTAGGCTCCCAAAAAGTCCCACATATGTGGTATCCCCGTACTCAGGAGAAGCAGCAGAATTTATTTTGGGGTGTCATTTCACATATGCCCATGGCATGCGTGAGCAATATATCATTTAGTGACAACTTTGTGAAAAAAAAAAAAAAAAAAAAAGTTTGTAATTTTCCCGCAACTTGTGGCAAAATATAAAATATTCCATGGACTCAACATGCCTCTCAGCAAATAGCTTGGGGTGTCTACTTTCTAAAATGGGGTCATTTGTGGGGGTTTTGTGCCATCTTGGCATTTTATGGCCTTCAAAACTGTAATAGGTAGTGAGAAGTGAAATCAAAAATTTACGCCCTTAGAAAGCCTGAAGGCGGTGCTTGGTTTTCGGGGCCCCGTACGCGGCTAGGCTCCCAAAAAGTCCCACATATGTGGTATCCCCGTACTCAGGAGAAGCAGCAGAATTTATTTTGGGGTGTCATTTCACATATGCCCATGGCATGCATGAGCAATATATCATTTAGTGACAACTTTGTTAAAAAAAAAAAAAAAAAAAAAAGTTTGTAATTTTCCCGCAACTTGTGGCAAAATATAAAATATTCCATGAACTCAACATGCCTCTCAGCAAATAGCTTGGGGTGTCTAGTTTCTAAAATGGGGTCATTTGTGGGGGTTTTGTGCCATCTTGGCATTTTATGGCCTTCAAAACTGTAATAGATAGTGAGAAGTGAACTCAAAAATTTACGCCCTTAGAAAGCCTGAAGGCGGTGCTTGGTTTTCGGGGCCCCGTACGCGGGTAGGCTCCCAAAAAGTCCCACATATGTGGTATCCCCATACTCAGGAGAAGCAGCAGAATTTATTTTGGGGTGTCATTTCACATACGCCCATAGCATGTGTGAGCAATATATCATTTAGTGACAACTTTGTGTAAAAAAAAAAAAAATTTTTTTTTTGTCATTATTCAATCGCTTGAGGCAAAAAAATAAAATATTCAATGGGCTCAACATGCCTCTTATCAATTTCCTTAGGGGGTCTACTTTCCAAAATGGGGTAATTTGGGGGGGTTTTGTACTGCCCTGCCATTTTAGCACCTCAAGAAATGAGATAGGCAGTCGTAAACTAAAAGCTGCGTAAATTCCAGAAAACGTACCTTAGTTTGTAGATGTGACAACTTTTGCGCAAACCAATAAATATACAATTATTGACTTTTTTTTTACCAAAGACATGTGGCTGAATACATTTTGGCCTAAATGTATGACTAAAATTGAGTTTATTGGATTTTTCTAATAACAAAAAGTAGAAAATATCATTTTTTTTCAAAATTTGCGGTCTTTTTACGTTTATATCGCAAAAAATAAAAATCGCAGAGGCAATCAAATACCATCAAAAGAAAGCTCTATTTGTGGGAAGAAAAGGACGCAAATTTTGTTTGGGTACAACATTGCATGACCGCGCAATTACCAGTTAAAGCAGCGCAGTGCCAAAGTGTAAAAAGACCTCTGGTCATTTACCAGCAAAATGGTCCGGTCTGAAAGTGGATAAGCACCGTTTTTAAAGCTCTGTTTGCATAACACCTTAAAGTAATAAATACTGTTCAGTAAATACTGAAATAATAATTAAATGTAGCTGCTTTCAGACTAAAGACATGCCATTTCCACATCTCTGACTAAGCAGACTGTCAGGAATTCATGAACAAAAAAACAAAACATTTTCATGCATTTAAAGGCACCTACAACACTAACTATCAGCAATGAATACTATAAAAAATACAAATCATACCAGTGCTTTTTCATCACCAGTTTTCTTCCACGTTAGCATTTAGAAATTTGTCACAGAACAAATACATGAAGTTTACAACAAAATGAACACTTTTTAGCATAATCTCTATATCAGAATAAGGGACAATTAATCAGGATGAGGGATTTTGTTCTCTAAGTGAGACATCTGGGGAGCTATATGATATGCCGCTTTTTAGATGATTGCTCCAATGCACACAGGTACTGCATGGACTTGTAGATGACTTTTGGTGGTGAGAGAAAATTGGCAAAGTCTATAAAAAGGATAACCACAGCTGCTGAATCTCAGAATTACAGGCTGAAGGCCTTGATTAGCCTCCCAGTACACAGGCTCCTTAGGAATGTTAAGGGATAACAAGAGGATAAAAGTACATTTTGTAATTAAAACAGTTAAATGAAAGGGAAACCCCCAAAGAAGCACCTAAATACACAACTGAAACACATACAGGGGAGCTCTTGTATCTCTCAAATGATATGTATATCTGTCCAACCAGTCCTGATATTTTCACAGCTCTGCCGGACAGCACAGTAAGCCTAATGACCTGCCTTTGCTAAACCATAGGTAGAACAATACAGCCTGGTCACTTCCCTGCCCAAACTGTGATTGACCAGAGAAGAAGCAGCCTTTTGATCCGTCTGATCTCTCCAGTGTTTCCCTTTTCAGCACATGTGCATGCAACAGAGCCTGATTGGCTTTATGTTCTGCTTCTCACTTTACCAGTCTAAAGTATAGAGCAGGGATCCTCAAACTACGGCCCTCCAGCTGTTGCGAAACTACACATCCCACGAGGCATTGTAAAACTCTGACATTCACAGACATGACTAGGCATGATGGGAATTGTAGTTCCTGAACAACTGGATGGTCGTAGTTTGAAGACCCATGGTATAAAGGCCATTTTGTTTTTTTTAAGGCCAGTGATTCACCACTACACTCCCACCCTTCCATGTGATGTCAACACGCTATTGTTAATACTCCTTCAGGACCCTGTGAGAAACTACTGTTGGAGCCCTTGGGAAGTGTTCACATCACCAAGAAAAAGTCCATTATGTGCTAAAACAAGAAGATCATTGCAACGTGCATATTTCTGAGCATAAACTCACTGCAAGACTTGCAGTTGCACGTATGCGCAAATGTAGACGTACACGCATGCTTGACACTGGTATTGGCACCAAACTGGATTGTGATGGATAGATTTCTGAGTGGTCTGCAGCTAGTCCCTGATTTACCTGAGACTTGACCTGCTACGTTTCTCCTACCATGTATGACCTGGTTTCCCCCTTGATCTGCCTTTCATACATACTTGTTAGAACCTTGGCCCATGTTTGGACTCTGTATCCTGATTCGGTACCTTGCTGCCCGGCTGTGAACTGACCTTGGTTCGTATCCCGACTCTGGCTTATGTTCCTGTACCTCACTGTCCGTCTGTTGAGGACATGTGGCATGTGCCCTGGCTTCCATCCACTAGTTGGGTGTCACTGTGTTCCTGCCTTTGGTCCTTATCTGGTGGCCCACAGTCATCTGTGTCTCACATCCAACAGCTGGCACTACAACATTGGCCCTCGTGCCATTCTGTGTCTTCACAGTTCCTGCCACCTCTACCAGGGGTGTTGGACAAGCGGCGCAAGAGAAGTCCCCTCACAAGCCCAATCTCCACCAGGTACATGACACCATGCAGCAACATGGTCACCCAGAGAAAGACACTCCCACAAGAAGATTTGGGACCCAGTGTATCACATGACTGCAGATTTAGGTTCACATTTAGGTTTTTGTTTTATTGGGGTGATTGGCTAAAGGTGGTGAGGACTATTGTTTGTTAAGACTTACCTGGCTGGACTTCAGCTTTAAGCCTTTTATTAGAGTGCACCTTCAAGAAGCATCAAAGACTTGTGTGCATTAACCAGAGATGTACTAAATGGTCAAGCATTGTATTGAGTGGATGCTCAAAAATTACAGCACTTGGGCTTTAATAATGCAATGCAAAAACCAGAATGTGCAATAACCCATACCATATACTCCATCCTTCCCTTGGGGCCCAGATATTCCCAAAGTATGTCTTCAGTTTCAGGAACAAATGCAAGGTTGCAATAGGCAAAGAATCTGCTGTTGGCTAGTAATGTGGTGAGAGGACAGGATGATGATGAAAAGGGGGAGATCTGTGTGAAGCTTGCTTGTAGTGAATACTTTCTCTGGAATGATGCCCACACTGTGGGGTTGATTTACTAAAAGCAAACAGACTGTGCAATTTGCAAAGTGCAGTCCAGAGATTAGTAAATGGGATTAAGCTTCACTTTGCAAAGAATACCCAATCACGTTAAAGGGAAATAAAAAAAAAAAAAAACATTTTTGCTTGCACCTGATTGGATGATGGAAGTCAGCAGAGTTTCTGCTCATATACTAAGCTCTGGAGCAACTGCTCTTGCACAGTGCATTTGCAAAGTGCCCAGTCTATTTGGCTTTAGTAAATCAACCCGTGTGTTTATTCCTACTGACTGCAAAGAGCTTTGGGGGGTTGTACACACTGCACTGACCCTGAACTGCGGAACTATGGTGTCCAGTTATATGCTCGCTAGGTTCACACTTAAATGTCAGTATCTTCATTCATTCTTTAAATGCGTTTGTGATGCAAGCTAGACTGTTTTTCTTTTAAGGATTCGAGGTATGGATATTTTTTTTTTCCAAATAACAATTTATTTAGTTTTCGTGGTCGCATAACAAAAGTAGTAGTGCAGGCATACAGCAATGGTAACATGGCTTCCAAAACACAGGAGGCCCATTGTAAGTGGACAGTGCAGAAGAGTACAGTACCGGGAAATACAGCGGGAGCAGACCAACCGACCCAGGGTGCACAGCAGGACGGAAGACACCAAAAGTCAGTTATCCGTGCTGGAGACCGAAAGGCCACCCGGGGCCTGCTGCTTAGCTTACATGCCAAACTTAAAACAAAACAAGGACCATCAGTAGTATGAGCGAGAAGAGTGGAGGAGAGAAGAGGAGAGAGAAGGAAAGAAAGAAAGAGGGAAAGACATAGAAAAGGGAATAGAGTGCCAACGGTCCACATCACCATGTCCACACCGGTTCACCATCAATCCTCCAGCAGCCGCCATCTCCCCCCGACCAGGTCATGCTCCTCAAGCCTGTCCCTCACCCTGGCAGTCATCTTCTGGTATGGATATTTTTACAGTTACACTGGTTCAATTTAGACCAGTCTACTATACTTGTGGGATCCCTTTATAAGCTAGATATCACTTGTTTTCAAGTCCTGTGCCAAGTGGCTGCCCTGCTGCATTCTGAACACAGGAGGTTGCCCACTCGGCACGGGCCCCATTCAGAGATTGCTTTGCACTTTCTTAGTGAATGCAAAGCGTTCTTTGATTGGATGAGATAGAGTGGTGGGTTAATGATGTCAGGCTCTCCACCTTGTTTAAACAGAGAATGTTTTGCATTCATTGAGCCTGTGCCAAGTAAATAACCTCCT
Organism: Lithobates pipiens; assembly: GCF_037356315.1. Classification (NCBI taxonomy): domain Eukaryota; kingdom Metazoa; phylum Chordata; class Amphibia; order Anura; family Ranidae; genus Lithobates; species Lithobates pipiens. The sequence continues at coordinate 221,462,137 of NW_027507686.1, read as the reverse complement.
GTGTTCAGAATGCAGCAGGGCAGCTGCATGACACAGGATCAGAAGGAGAAATAAAAATCTGCCAGGGGTTCTAGTCTTCCCCTGCTCTAATGAAAAAAAATTTCTTTTTTTTGTGCTGCTGCTTGAGGTTTTCTCTCACTTCCTGTCTGTTGAAACTGTTGTCACCGGACAAAAACTCTCAAATGGAGTCCTGGATAGCAATAAATACCCAGCAGGGCTTCCATTCTACAATGGAAAAAAAGATTCTACCTATTAAAGAAAAAAAGGGAAAAAGAGTTGGCTGAGGATACACTTTACCAATAATAGATTGAAAAACATTGTTATAACTTTTAGATTTTAAGCCCTAATGAGCAGGGCCCTCTGATTCCTCCTATATTGAATTGTATTGTAACTCTACTATCTGCCCTCATGTTGTAAAGTGCTGCGCAAAATGTTGGCGCTATATAAATCCTTTATAATAATAATATAACAATGTGAGTGAGACTGCTGCCGATGTCCAAAAAAACAGTAAATGAGAATTCCACATAAAAATGGACTAATATTTTTGGCCCCATTCACATGTACGCTGTCTGAATAAATAAGACATTCATTTTTTTGTGCCTGCATCCATCCTGAGCTGCATGCAGGCAGTCTAAGACATTACAGACAGGAAATGCAGATGCAGCAGATGCATGGACGGAGTCACATGCAGGAGTGGATGCAGACAATTGGGATTATAGCGCACTTTAAATTGCACTGAAAGTGCACTTGGAAGTGCAGTCGCTGTAAATCTGAAGGGAACATCTGAAATGAGGGAAAGCTCTGCTGATTTTATTATCCAATCATATGCAAGCTAAAATGCTGTTTTTTACTTTCATTGCATGTCCCCCTCAGCTCTACAGCAACTGCACTTCCAAGTGCACTTTCAGTGCCTTTCGTAAATAACCCGCAGTGTGTATTCGTGGCCTTGCATCTGCTCTTGCACGCTTATCAGATTTTGAGTAGCCGCTGAGTCAGTATTCGCTTCGTTAGGGCACTTGCGCGCAGCTCAGGCAGATGCAGATGCAAAACAAAGGCCTCATTGCAGTGAGGGTGCCAGCGCCCAAGTGAATGAGGTCTTTTTTAAGTGGAGTTAACTTTTTAATATTTTCCCTCCTGCATTACACAATGTAAATCTCCAGTCTTGCTGACACTTTCCCAGATTTGGTAACATAATGGAAGCAGATTCTATTACACCAGATCTATTAATCATGATGTTCTCTCCCACTCATGATACAATGTTATTTCTAGGAGATAAAAACCTTCCAGAGAATATTTGTTATGTAGGAACTCTTTGGCGCAGTATTGATGGAGATCTCGGGTGCAGTATAAATACATCTGCTTTCTGCCAAACATGGAGCATTACCAGAATCTGGATCCTGAGCAGGAAAGCTTTCAAATATCTGAATCTGGAGTATTAATTGAACTCAGTTTGCTTTGGACAGGATTACACGGTTTCCTCTTGTGATTTTTTATCTTGCACTTTTTCTGTTGCAACTGTGAATCACAGGCTGATGCTTACGTTCCAGGTCAGAACTGTAACTTGGGAATTGTAGTTCCACAAATCCAGGTTTCCGATCCTATTACTGTATATTCCTATTTAATCTTTGAGCCATTAGTCTTGTTGGAAGCTGTGTGGTACCCTTAAGAGAGTGAATGTTTAAATTTGATTAGTGGCTGCTGCAGGGTGTTTTTGGTGTTAAGCTTGAACTTTGGGTTAGATTAGTGTTGGAGTCAGAGACACCGTTTATGCACGCCATGCAACTGCACAGGGGCCCTTAAAGACCTAATGAATACATTTATACTAGATGATGGCTGCTGGGTCCCCTCCAAGGCTACATAGAACTGGACATGGCTCTATTCCATCTAGCTGTCAATTGACACACAGTGAATAAGGCCTTATCCCCTTACATAAACCCATGTACTGTACCTGTGAAGAGGTTTTTGTTTATGCTAAGGGTCTCCAAACTACAGCCTGCGGACCACATCGGGATCATTACATGATTTCATATGGGCCACAGCTATGGTCAGTGGCCTAAACATGTGCAGAGATTTCCTTCATATGGGGAAAATGTGATTGTAGCCGTATTAGTGCAATTGTGACAGAGAAAATTGAGTACTGTCCGTGATACTTTTTTTATTTGAACTAACATAAAATTTTTCAGGACAAGCTTTCGGCGGATGTCCCCTTCTTCAAGGTCCAAGCAGTACTGATTTATACATTTTTAAAAATGTGTAAATCAGTACTGCTTGGACCTTGAAGAAGGGGACATACCCCGAAAGCTTGTCCTGAAAAATTGTATGTTAGTGCAAATAAAAAAAGTATCACGGACAGTACTCAATTTTCTTCGTATGGGGGAATGACAGACACAAATTGGCTTGGCACGTCTTAAAGAACCCTACAGATAGGGGGGGAGCATCCCTTCCTGACCTACAAGATTATTATCTGGCAGCTCAACTTTCCCATATATATACCACTTCAACACTATGGAACTACAACGCTATACATCCCTAGTGTGTAACAAACCCGGGCACCTGGCATGTACTCCAATTCAGGCCATTCTCCGTGGGAAACAAACAACTAAAAGACCCCCAAGAAACAATGTGGGTCCATCACCAAAGGGTTTGGGAAATCGCTCTGAAAAAGCAAAACGCAGGGAAAATTCACTCCCACATCACATTATGGCTTAATAACCAGCTACCAGAAATAGATTCCATTCCAGACTAGATAGTATGGGCTTCATACAGAATAATATATTTGCACTAATTATTATCTAACTCTAGACTTAAGCCATTTCAAACACTCAAGGAGGCATACACACTCCTTAAGCACCTAGTGTTTAAATATCTACAACTCTGCCATGCAATAAGAACACAGTTATCAAGCTTAGAGGTAGTGACAGATTCTCCCCCTGTACTGAATATACTACTGGGAGAGGACCCATCCAAATGTATATCAAATCTGTACTGTGCTCTTAGACACCACAGGTCAATAACAACTACACAGAAGGCAAAAGCAGTATGGGAGCAGGATACAGGTCCAATAGAAGAAACAGACTAAGAAGAAATACTGGAAGGAACCAAAAGAGCACCCCCAAAACTATCAGACAGACTGACACAACTATATATCGTACATAAAGCTTACCTGACACCATTGCAAAAGGCAAAGTTCCTGCCTACATATGACCCAACATGCCGCCCCAGGCACGTTCTTCCATCTAATATGGAGTTGCCCAATTATTCAGACATATTGGACTCTTCAGGTCATTCAGTTTCTACATGACAACATGGGATCCCCTGTAGTCCTAGACCCTAAACTATGTCTACTAAGACTATTGCCAGAGGTAGAAATGGACAAATACCAAACTACATTTATATATGAAACTCTGTTTATGGCACGCAAAGTAATAGCTAAAGTATGGATGCAGGCCTTGCCGCCCACAATACACAAATGGAAGAAGGATGTTAATGATGCACTACCATATAAAAAACTGATCTACGCTCATAGACGATGTGCTCATAAGTACTCGAAAGTTTGGGAAAGATTGCTAAAGGACGGGGAAACATGTGTATGAAAAATCCCAAACCTTGCAGCCAGCCTGATCTAAACAACAGTAGGCGCAAAACTTCTAAACTATTCCTAGGAATTTGCTTGAGTTAGGATATGGAATGTATATCTGCACATGTTATCCATATATGTGCAAACCTGTGAATGGATATCTATGTACAATGAATATCAAAAAGAATGTTTTGCAAAATGCACTTTTATTTTCACATGGAATCAAATGCATTGTAAACTGTGCCTTATCCAAAATAAAGTTGTTTTTTTCCAATTAAAAAAAAAAACTTGTGCAGCAGAGGCTGCTTATGGTCTCTGCTTCAACCTGATACAAGGGGTATTCTGATGGGGACCCTGATGTAAGGGGTATTCTTATAGGGACCATGATGTAAGGGGAACTCTGATGGGGACCCTGATGTAAAGGGGGGCCCATTCATTTATGCAAATAGTTGTAAAAATATATGATTTGGCCTTTGAATTGAAAAGTTTGGTGACCCCGGCTTTATCCACTCAGAGTGGTGTACAGCCATGCCCAAAAGCCTGTTAAAAAAAATCAATGGTGTCATCATACGCTAAACTGGGCACATAAACAAATACCTCTTAATTAATGTGCAGGTCTGTGTTACCTGTGAAAAAAAACACTATGGGGGTTATTTACGAAAGGCAAATCAACTTTGCACTGAAAGCATACTTGGAAGTGCAGTTGCTCTAAATCTAAGGGGTAGATCTGAAATGAATGGAAGCTCTGCTGATTTTATCATCCAATCATGTGCAAGCTAAAATGCTGTTTTTTTATTTTCCTTGCATGTCCCCCTCGGATCTACAGCAACTGCACTTCCGAGTGCACTTTCAGTGCAAAGTGGATTTTCCTTTCGTAAATAAACCCCTATAGGGTTGATTTACTAGACATAAATAGTTTCATTCTGAAAGTGAAGTTTCTCCAGAGCTTAGTAAATGAGGTAAAGCTTCACTTTACAAAGATTACCCAAGCAAGAAAAAAAAAAAGAACAGCATTTTTTGTTTGCACACGATTAATTGATGGAAGTCAGCAGGGCTTCCCCTTATTTACTAAGCTTAGGAACAACTGCACTTGCAAGGTTCACTGTCTATTTGCCTTTAGTAAATCAACCCCTATATGTATTTACTTGGTTAGCTGCTGACTGAGGGAGCATAATTAGTCTAGCACAGGGGCCCTGGTGACGCTGTCTGCTATAAGTTTAGGTCTAAATTTTGTAAAATTGGGTTATATAAGGTGTTGGGGGGGGGGTTTAAGGAACCTGTGACTTTGCCCATTAAGGTTTTGTTCACATATATGCTGTACGGGAAAGCTGATCCTGAGCACTTCCCGCACCGCACTGAAATCACACTCTGTTCATGCGATCTCCCACTGATGTTAATGTTAAAACAATGACACCCCAAAACAGATTGTAGTGCGCAGTGCAATTGTAAGAATTGGATTGTATGGGTGTTCACAGCCATGCAATCCGATTCGGGTTTATACCTTTTTTGTGCGGTGTGAATTGAGTGCATACAAAATGAGGGGGCTTAAAATGCACTGTACGTAATCGCATGTTATTTGAATAGGACTTCGGTGGAATTCCTATCCAAAACACATGCAGTGTCCCGCATTGCGTATATGTGAATCCAGCCTTAAAAAAAAGAAAAAAAGAAACAGACTCTTTTAATACTTCCCTGACCCCACAACTGCTGTCTCCCCTGATATTTACCGTTCCTTTGCTCAGAAATACCTGATACTTCTCGATATGGGGGACCTTCTTCTTACGCCCCCCGATCGGTCCGCCTCTCAGTTTTTCAGGTGGACCTGATTGGATCTTCCATTATCCTCTAAGGAGCGGTGGATGTAAACAGACGTTTGTTTACACCTGCCGTCATCCAATCTGATCCGATAAAAACAGACAGATGGGGATCCGTTCCCCACCCATCAGGTGGATCAGATCGGAAGGCATTTGAGTGTAAACGGATAGGTGGTTCGTTTACATCTGACCACCCATGGTAGAGAGCAGTCTATGTCTGCTGTGCATAAGCAGAACTGACATGGGCCAGCCATCCGCCTGCTCAGCAGGGATCAGTGGACAGATTCACTTAACAGGTGGGCTCCTAGCAGAGTGAAAGAAGCTTTACACCCAGAATACTCTCCCTGCTTGGCCATAAGAAATTAGAAAAGTAAGCCTTGAGATGTTCACAGTACTGTACTCTCCTTGCTGCTGTGTGACAGTACAGGACCAGCACCAGCACTGCCGTGCTCCCCCATACTCTGAAGTACAAGCAGAGAATAGAACAGTAGGAAAGTGAAGGAAAAAGTATCTGCTGCTGGGATAAGAAGGAGGGGGCACACTAGATGACAGAAGACAGCCCTGAATGAGTGTTCTTGGAGAACAAAAGATCAGATCAGAAAACTGCCCTCTTATCGCTCTTGTTTTTCCTGGAGGGAGGAGAGTCCACCAGTGGTGGTCAACTCCTCCAAAAAAAGGGCCCTCAAGTGCAGCCCAGAGGCATCACCAAATGGCTGCATTTAATATTCATTGAATGTAATGCTACAGAAAACTGTCTGTAGTCAACATAAATGCCAAACGTGCCAGATTTACAAGGACAGTTCCACATGTCTGTCCTGATGAAGCTTTGTCTCAGGTCATGTTCTGAGATCACACCCCCGTCCCCACACACAGTATGCACATTAACTCAAAAAAGGGTATCAGATCTGGGGATTGCAGATGTGAGTGAGGGGTTCCTGTACAGTTAGGAGCGGGAACAACCAGAAAATTGACATTTTCTAATGTCTATGGCCTCATGCCCAATCTGTGGCCCAATTTTGGCCCCAGCAGACATTCTGTGTTGTGGTTGCATTATGTAAAATATATTCTAATAGTTTGGTTTCATATTCTAATAGTTTGGTTTATTTGTTTCATAATTCCTCTATTCTTCTATAATGGATCTTGATGAGAGTAGTATCAAACATGGCACAAGTAATTTGTAATGAAGTTGGCAAGAGAGCAAATGTGGAGGCATTCATTTGTAAAGTGCGTATAATAGCGTTGATCTATAAGCCCTTGTACACACGGTCGGACATTCCGGCAGAAAATGTCCGATCAGACCGTGTTGTTGGATAATCCGACCGTGTGTGGGCTTCATCTGACTTTTTCCGTCGGAATGTCCGACCAACAAAGTTTGAGAGCTGGATATAAATATTTTCCGACAACATGATCCGATCGGACTTTGTCCGATCGTTTGCAGAGAATTCCGATCGGACAAAGTGCCACGCATGCTCAGATCAAATTCCTAGATCAAAGCTATTGGCTACTAGCCTGAACGTAGTCCTGTCATAATGAAATTACGTCATCACATTACGAACGATCGGATTTTCCGACAACTTTGTCCGACCGTGTTTATGCAACACCAGTGACGGATTAGGTTGTTGGAATGTCCAACCGTGTGTACAAGGGCTAAAAGTCTCATCTAACATATCCCTAGTCTCTGACAGTCTGCTCAAGGGTGTCCCCAGTTTCCAATAACTGCTATAAAAGGGGTATTAACCACTTTCAGACCGGACCATTTTGCTGGTAAATGACCAGAGGTCTTTTTACACTTTGGCACTGCGCTGCTTTAACTGGTAATTGCGCGGTCATGCAATGTTGTACCCAAACAAAATTTGCGTCCTTTTCTTCCCACAAATAGAGCTTTCTTTTGATGGTATTTGATTGCCTCTGCGATTTTTATTTTTTGCGATATAAACGTAAAAAGACCGCAAATTTTGAAAAAAAATGATATTTTCTACTTTTTGTTATTAGAAAAATCCAATAAACTCAATTTTAGTCATACATTTAGGCCAAAATGTATTCAGCCACATGTCTTTGGTAAAAAAAAAGTCAATAATTGTATATTTATTGGTTTGCGCAAAAGTTGTCACATCTACAAACTAAGGTACGTTTTCTGGAATTTACGCAGCTTTTAGTTTACGACTGCCTATCTCATTTCTTGAGGTGCTAAAATGACAGGGCAGTACAAAACCCCCCCAAATGACCCCATTTTGGAAAGTAGACCCCCTAAGGAAATTGATAAGAGGCATGTTGAGCCCATTGAATATTTTATTTTTTTGCCTCAAGCGATTGAATAATGACAAAAAAAAAATTTTTTTTTTTTTTTTACACAAAGTTGTCACTAAATGATATATTGCTCACACATGCTATGGGCGTATGTGAAATGACACCCCAAAATAAATTCTGCTGCTTCTCCTGAGTACGGGGATACCACATATGTGGGACTTTTTGGGAGCCTAGCCGCGTACAGGGCCCCGAAAACCAAGCACCGCCTTCAGGCTTTCTAAGGGCGTCAATTTTTGATTTCACGCCTCACTACCTATTACAGTTTTGAAGGCCATAAAATGCCAAGATGGCACAAAACCCCCACAAATGACCCCATTTTAGAAAGTAGACACCCCAAGCTATTTGCTGAGAGGCATGTTGAGTCCATGGAATATTTTATATTTTGCCACAAGTTGCGGGAAAATTACAAACTTTTTTTTTTTTTTTTTTTTTTTCACAAAGTTGTCACTAAATGATATATTGCTCATGCATGCCATGGGCATATGTGAAATGACACCCCAAAATAAATTCTGCTGCTTCTCCTGAGTACGGGGATACCACATATGTGGGACTTTTTGGGAGCCTAGCCGCGTACGGGGCCCCGAAAACCAAGCACCGCCTTCAGGCTTTCTAAGGGCGTAATTTTTTGAGTTCACTTCTCACTACCTATTACAGTTTTGAAGGCCATAAAATGCCAAGATGGCACAAAACCCCCACAAATGACCCCATTTTAGAAAGTAGACACCCCAAGCTATTTGCTGAGAGGCATGTTGAGTCCATGGAATATTTTATATTTTGCCACAAGTTGCGGGAAAATTACAAACTTTTTTTTTTTTTTTTTTTTTTTCACAAAGTTGTCACTAAATGATATATTGCTCATGCATGCCATGGGCATATGTGAAATGACACCCCAAAATAAATTCTGCTGCTTCTCCTGAGTACGGGGATACCACATATGTGGGACTTTTTGGGAGCCTAGCCGCGTACGGGGCCCCGAAAACCAAGCACCGCCTTCAGGCTTTCTAAGGGCGTAATTTTTTGAGTTCACTTCTCACTACCTATTACAGTTTTGAAGGCCATAAAATGCCAAGATGGCACAAAACCCCCACAAATGACCCCATTTTAGAAAGTAGACACCCCAAGCTATTTGCTGAGAGGCATGTTGAGTCCATGGAATATTTTATATTTTGCCACAAGTTGCGGGAAAATTACAAACTTTTTTTTTTTTTCACAAAGTTGTCACTAAATGATATATTGCTCACGCATGCCATGGGCATATGTGAAATGACACCCCAAAATAAATTCTGCTGCTTCTCCTGAGTACGGGGATACCACATATGTGGGACTTTTTGGGAGCCTAGCCGCGTACGGGGCCCCAAAAACCAAGCACCGCCTTCAGGCTTTCTAAGGGCGTTACAGTTTTGAAGGCCATAAAATGCCAAGATGGCACAAACCCCCCCCCCCCAAATGACCCCATTTTAGAAAGTAGACACCCCTAAATTTAGGGGTACACTAGTGAGACTAGGTAATAAATGGCGGGTGCCCTGAAACTATAAAAAAATAACTAACCAACCAGCGTCACCTGTAACAGTTATATGGTGATCACTGGTGAAAGGGTTAACTAGGGGGCAATCAGGGGGCTTTATGCGGTAGTATATGGGGGTCCCTGGCGCTATAAAAAGCTGCGGCGAACCTAAATACCTACCTGCCTAACTAGCGTCACCTGTGACACTAATACAGCGATCAGAAAAACGATCGCTTATTAGGCTGGGTTCACACTGGAGCGATGCGGGAACGCCACGAATGCGCGGCGGGTTCCCGCATCGCATGCCTCCCGGCGGCAGTTCACACTGCCCTATGCGAACTGCTGGGAGTGTCAGTGAAATGTTAATGACACCCCCAGATCAGTTCGCATATCGCAGTGCGATCTGCAAACTTGGATCGCATGGTGTGAACACCCATGCGATCCGATTCTGCTGCGGACCAAAAAAAGGGTCCCGTGCGAGTTTGCGGCGGGTGCGACACGAATTCAGCCATACTATCTGTATAGCTGAACTCGAATCGCACAGAGATCGGATGTGATTTGCACTGCAGTGCGGTGCGAATCACATCCGTTCTCATAAACCGCTGCAATGTGAACCCAGCCTTAGTGACACTGGCGACGGGGGGTGATCACGGGGTTAAACCTTTATTGGGGGGGTTAGGGGGGTACCTTAGAACTAAAGGGGGCTAACCCTAACTGCCCTAACAGTTATTAGTTACAAATGACACCTGCCGGGTGATCAGGGGGTTAAACCTTTATTAGGTAATAAATGGCGGGTGCCCTGAAACTATAAAAAAATAACTAACCAACCAGCGTCACCTGTAACAGTTATATGGTGATCACTGGTGAAAGGGTTAACTAGGGGGCAATCAGGGGGCTTTATGCGGTAGTATATGGGGGTCCCTAGCGCTATAAAAAGCTGCGGCGAACCTAAATACCTACCTGCCTAACTAGCGTCACCTGTGACACTAATACGGCGATCAGAAAAATGATCGCTTATTAGGCTGGGTTCACACTGGAGCGATGCGGAAACGCCGCGAATCCGCGGCGGGTTCCCGCATCGCATGCCTCCCGGCGGCAGTTCACACTGCCCTATGCGAACTGCTGGGAGTGTCAGTGAAATGTTACTGACACCCCCAGATCAGTTCGCATATCGCAGTGCGATCTGCAAACTCGGATCGCATGGTGTGAACACCCATGCGATCCGATTCTGCTGCGGGCCAAAAAAAGGGTCCCGTGCGAATTTGCGGCGGGTGCGGCGGGTGTGGCGGGTGCGGCGGGTGCGGCGAATGGCTGAACTCGAATCGCACAGAGATCGGATGTGATTTGCACTGCAGTGCGGTGCGAATCACATTCGTTCTCATAAACCGCTGCAATGTGAACCCAGCCTTAGTGACACTGGCGACGGGGGGTGATCACGGGGTTAAACCTTTATTGGGGGGGTTAGGGGGGTACATTAGAACTAAAGGGGGCTAACCCTAACTGCCCTAACAGTTATTACAGTCACAAATGACACCAATGCAAAAAAAAAAAAAAAAAAAAAAAAAATGACATTGGTGTCACTGTGACTGGGGGGCAGGGGTAATTGGGGGGGTGATCGGGGGGTAAAGGGGGGGTGTGAGTGTGCCTGGCATGTTCTACTGTGTGTGGGATGTGTTGGTGCAACTCACTGATCCGCTCTCCTCCGTGTCGGAACGAAAAATACCGACACGGAGGAGAGAATACATCACTTCCTCTCCTGTGTTTACATTACAGGAGAGGAAGTGATGTCACCGGGGATTTCCATTCGTCGGGAGCGATCGCGAGGGGGTGGCCATGAATGAATGGCCGTCCCCTCGTCCGGGATCGCTCCCGAACGAAAACCGACCGCCGCAGGCACCGGGCGGGGGCCCGATCGGGCCCCCGACCCGCGGGAGGCAAAGGACGTACATGTATGTGCTTATGCCTGCCCGTGCCATTCTGATGACGTACATCGGCGTGCGGCGGTCGGCAAGTGGTTAAATTAAACTTCACAGAAATGTAGTCAGTCAAATTTTCTTTCAGCAGAGGTCCAAATTACATGTGTCCTCAATCTCCCCCTTCACATCACTGCACCCCTCCATCCCTTCTCATCACAGTCTCCCACCCCCATCCCTTTACATGTCCTTCATGTTACTCCCCTTCATATTGCAGCTACCCCCTTAACATAGCATTTTCCCCCTTACATCAGTGTCCACAGTTCCCCTCTTCACATCACAGCACCCTCTTTACATCACTTCCTCCCCCTTACATCACAGTCTCCACCCTTTACATCAGTGTCCACAGTCCTCTTTTTACATCACAGTCCTCCCTTTACATTAGTGTCCACAATCCACCCACTCATATCACAGCCCCCCTTATTTATATCACAGTCCCCCTTTTACTTGCTTGTTCTCAGTTCCCCCTTTACATGACAGTCCCCCTCCCTTTACATTACCACCCCCCCCCCCCCCTTTACATCAGTGTTCTTATCCCCCACCTTCTTGCATCACAGTCTCCCACCTTTGCATCACAGTCTCCGACCATCTCTTGTATCATGTCTGCAGTCTCTGATCATCTCTTGTATCATGTCTGCAGTCTTTGCCAAACTCTTGTATAATGTCTGCAGTCTCTAACCATCTCATGTATCATGTCTGCAGTCTCTGATCATCCCTTGCATCATATCTGTAGTCTCTGACAATGTACTGTATCATGTCTGCAGTCTCTGACCATCTCTATTATCATCTCTGCAGTCTCTGACAAACCTTTGTATCATGTCTGCAGTCTTTGACCATTCCTTGCATGATATCTGTAGTCTTTGACAATGTCTTGTATCATGCCTGCAGTCTTTGATAATCTCCTGCATTATATCTGAAATCTCTGATCACCTCTTGTATCATGTCTGCAGTCTCTGATCTTCTCTTGTATCTTGTCTGCAGTCTCCAACCATCTCTTGTATCATGTCTGCAGTCTCTGACTATCTCTGTTATCATGTCTGCAGTCTTGGACAATCTCTTGTATCATGTCTGCAGTCTCTGACCAACCCTTGTATCATGTCTGCAGTCTCTGACCTATACTTATATCATGTCTGCAGTCTCTGACCTATACTTATATCATGTCTGCAGTCTCCAATCATCTCCTACTGAATCTCTGATGACTTTCTGTAAAACATTCCATTCACTGAATATTATGTAATATTATGTGTAGCCCTTTGATTATACCAGGGGCCACATGTGACCCCCTTATATCTAGTTGACCATCACAGGCCTATGGTTTCCCTTAGCAGATAGGTGGCAGGACATACGGTAGTGATTGTAATTATACACTTAAACCCCCCCCGCTGAGTGCCCCCAGAGCAAGCTGCTTGCCCCATGGACACTCTGCATGCTCACTCCTGAGCGGGCCCTGTATGTCCAAAAGACACAGATCATGGCTTGGCCCCGTCCTCTCCTCACTGGTTGTAATTGACATCAACAAAAGAACTTCTCTTATGTACATCGCTGGATTGAGTCCAGGCTCAGGCCTGTTGGTGCCAATGCAAAGCACTGCCACTGAGAGATCACACTGATTGATTAGGGTGGCCGGATCTCCCCCTACATCCTCCCCCTGCCCGACCAATGTGGTCGCTTCTTCTCTCGACCAATAGGGTCTCGGGACAAGCTTCCTGATTGGCAAGGAGGAGAAGCAGGAAGACAATAGCAAATATTAATTCGCTATTTTCACACAACTAGGTGGGCACAGGGAGCGGTGCTCTGCACCCAGATCCCCTCCTTTTTTTAAGCCAATTAGAGCCTCAGGATCTAATCATGTGCTTCAAAAAAGAAAAAATCCCATTGGAATCCATTCGTCTGGTGCCCTGCACGTAGATTAGGGACCGGACGCATTGGACACATGGCGCCCCTAATGGAGCGGCTGCCACCGGTGCCGAGGGAAGTTTCCTGCAGATTCCTCCTCTGCTCTGGGGTGTCTTCTGACAAGACAGGAGGAGGAGACTGGGAAGGAGATCTCCTGGTGCTGAGGCCCGGTAACTGGTAACCAGTAAGTCTGTTCTGGAGTAGAACTCTGAGTATTTGTGCAAGAAGAGGAAGGGGTACTTATGCTGGAAGGAATTAAGGTTTTTTTTTTGCTGGGAAAATTGAAAATTTCGAGGCGAGTGCATTTGTATTGGAGTGGGGGGGGGATTGTGCTTGCAGGGGGATTTGACGGGGAGGGGTTGAATACGAGGATTTGTGCTGAGGGCGTGGTAAGATAATTTAATACTGGAAGGGGTATCTGGGGGTTTGGATTTGTGCTCAGAGGGGAGATTTTTTTGTTGGGGGGGAGAGGGGTGGATAAGATCATTTGTGTAAGAAGGAGGGGTTTGGGGGGATTTATGCTGAAAGGAGGGGTATGAGGGGATTTGTGCTGAAAGGGGGGGTATTTGTGCATCTGTGCTGGGAGGGGCAAATGGAAGGGAATTATTGTGCTGAGACGGGGGATTTGTGCTGAAAGGGGGTATATGAGGGTGATGATTTGTGCTAAGAGGAGGGATTTGTGCTGGGAGGGGGAAATGGAGGGGAAGTATTGAGCTGAGAAGGGATTCTTGTACTGGAGGGGGGTATATGGGGGTGAGCAGTGCTGCTGTTAGAAATCACTGGGCCCCATACAGCCTAACTGACTGGTCCCACCGGGCCGGAAGTGAATGAGGACATAGCTTTTATCAGTCCTTTTCTTTGCAGCCTCCATTGCAAAAATGAATGAATTGGAAGCACTCTGGAGCTTCTTGCTCATTCACAAACTGAAGCATAGTAAACAGAGTTTACTATGCTTCAGTGATGAATGGACACAAGAGTGATTGGTACAGATCACTCACTGCGTTCATTCAGGAAAGAAAGGGGCCAATAAATTATATATTTACTGGCCCCTTCCCCCACTCTCCATCCTGAAACCTTCCGGTGTGTCAGCATCAGCTGCTGGCAGGAGAGGAGAGGAGGGAAGCCAGCAGCGCTGTGGGGGGAAAGGGACATACAGGAGGGGCTGGACAGCAGATGGAAGGGGTGCATGTGCTAGAACCACTCCCCTTTAGTGCAGATAGAGGGAGAAGCTGGCAGTGTTGCAGGGGAAGGCAGAAGAGGATTGGTGTCTGCAATAAGACATTATAGCCGGCCCTCCTGCTCAGTAAGTGACTAGGTCCCCCTTTTCAACTGATGGGGAATGGGCCCAGTACAGGCAGACCAGCTGTACTGCCTTATCAGCATTGGTGTTGTGCTGTAGTGTGAAGGAGCACAAGGTGACCAGTGCATACAACGCATAATATTAATGCCAAACATAAATTAAAGTGGTTCTGCACCTTTAAAAAAAATATTAAAAGCCAGCAGATGCTGACTTTTAATAAATTGACACTTACCTGTCCCAGGGTCCAGCGATGTTGGCAGCAGATGACGAGCAATCGCTCATCTCTCTGCTGCCCCCGCCGCCATCCTCTGTCAAGGAATCGGGAAGTGAAGCATTGCGGCTTCACTGCCCGGTTCCCAACTGCTAATGCGCGAGTCGCGCTGCGCGTCTCTGCTGGTCCCCGCTGTGTCCTGGGAACTGTGTGTTTCCCAGAACACAATGGGGGGGGGGGGGGGGGGGGTGGCGGGGCATCTGTGGTGGTCTTGTCACGGAAGTGGGTGCAGATACCTGGATTATCCAGGTAACGGCACCCCCTTCCCCCTGAAAGGTGCCGATTGTGGCACCGGAGGGATCAGATGAGCGGAACTTCCACTTCAGGGTGGAGGACCGCTTTAAGTGGGCTTACTTCATGTCTGGCATTAATATTATGTGTTGTATGCAATGATCGCATTGTGCTAATTCACACTAACAACGCAGCACCAGCACTGTTCAACATTTATCACTTATTAGCCACGGATAAACTATACCGGTGCTTGCAGCAGTTAACGATTGCTTAACCAGTTCCCGACTGGCACGCGATGATGTACGTCGTCAGAATGGCACGGGTAGGCAAACTGGCGTACAGGTACGTCCAGTTGAAATTGCCGCCCTGCCATTGCGTGCGCGCCGCCACGATCGTCGTGGGGATACCCGTGATCGTCTCACGGGGAGGCTGAACAGGGAGATGCCGATGTAAACAGCATCTCCCTGTTCTGCCTAGCAACAAGTGACACTGATCTCTGCTCCCTGTGATTGGAGCAGAGATCAGTGTTCACTAGCACACAGCCCAGCCCCCCACAGTTAGTAACACGCCCCTGGGACACACTTAACCCCTACACTGCCACCCCCTAGTTAACCCCTTCACTGCCAGTGTCATTTACACAGGAATCAGTGCATTTGTATAGCGCTGATTGCTGTATAAATTACAATGGTCCCAAAAATGTCCAATGTGTCCGCCATAATGTCGCAGTCACAATAAAAATCACTAATCGCCACCATTACTAGTATGTAGTCGCTCTTTTTTTGTTTATAGTGCAAAAAATAAAAACCACAGGGGTGATCAAATACCACCAAAAGAAAGCTCTATTTGTGGGAAAAAAAGGACGTAAATTTTGTTTGGGAGCCACGTCGCATGACTGCGCAATTGTCAGTTAAAGCGACGCAGTGCCGAATCGCAAAAAGTGGTCTGGTCTTAAGCCAGCAAAATGGTCCGGTCTGAAAGTGGTTAAAGTGATGATGCGGGAGCACATATCTTACAACACTGCCTTATTAGTGACCCTGGGGGTGAGGATTTTTGCTGAGAGGGGGAATATTGGAGGGGGGGGGGACTGGTGCTGAGAGGGGGAATGGGGGAAGGAGAGAGAGAAATTGTGCTGGGAGGGGCCATATGGGAGTGAGGGTCACTCCACACATAGTTGGTTAAAAGCTTAAACTTTGAGTTCTATGATTTTCATATGATATTCAAATTTGCCTTTTGCTTCATGGTTGTTAACGACACTACTATTGCCATTATATGCAGTGTCATCTGGGAAAAAATTTATTGTGGGGAGGCACTTGGTGACACCAACCCTAGTGAAGCCACTGAGCTCAGGTAAGTATTAGGAGGGCTGAGGGGGGAGCTGCTCACTGAATAGAATGCATGAAGGAAAAAACCTTTATGCTGTGTACACACGACAGACTTTTCAACGGACTGAATTCCGTCTGACTTTTTCGACGGGCTTTTGACGGACTTTCGACTGACTTCCGTCTAAACGGACTTGTCTACACACAATCACACCAAAGTCTGACGGATTCGACTGTGAAGACATATGGCCAGACTAGAATAAGGAAGTTCATAGCCAGTCGGCAATAGCTGTCCTAGCATCAGTTTTCGTCCGTCGGACTCGAGTCCATCGGAAAGATATGAAACATGTTCTAAATCTAAAGTCCGTCTGATTTTTCGACAGCAAAGGACCGATGAAAATGCCCACACACGGTCAAATTTTCCGACGGATTCATTCCGTCAGACCTTTGCTGTCGAAAAGTCCGGCCATGTGTACACAGCATTAGCCTTTAGAACCAACACACAGCCAATGTGTCTGCACTGTCCTGAGATCTCTATGACATGCAGGGTACAGCCAATGTATTTGCACCGTCCTGAGATCTCTATACATGCAGGGTACAGCCAATGTGTCTGCACCATCCTGAGATCCCTATGACATGCAAGGTACAGCCAATGTGTCTGCACTGTCCTGAGATCTCTATGATATGCAGGGTACAGCCAATGTATTTGCACCGTCCTGAGATCTCTATACATGCAGGGTACAGCCAATAAGTCTGCACTGTCCTGAGATCTCTATGACATGCAGGGTACAGCCAATGTGTCTTCACAATCCTGAGATCTCTATACATGCAGGGTACAGCCAATGTGTCTGCATAACAGGCATCAAAAACTTGCAAATCTCTCATCGGTATCATAAGTCCACCTCTCACTGATCAGCTCATTACTCATGAAGCGGTGTTCCTGGGCTGGGTGAACAGATAGTCAGACGGCGTAGGATGCTCATTATGTATGGGATTGAAACTCTGTACTCTTCCCCATCTTCTGAAGCATCGTCATGTCAATCAGGCACCAACAGTGCGCGCAGTACAAAGTTCCAATCTCATGCATAATGAGCATCCTACGCCATCTGACTATCTGTTCACCCAGCCCGGGAACACCGCTTTATGAGTAATCAGCTGATCGGTGAGAGGTGGACTTATGATACTGATGAGAGATTTGCACGTTTTTATGCCTGTTACATGCCCTTTTTGTATTTTAACATTGTAAGTGCACATTTGTAAGGAGGATAATTTTATTACTAATGAATTTTACTGGATTACGCTATGTGCACTTTTTTCTTTTGCTTGCTGCGAGCAATACCCAGATGGAGAGACGCAGTGTTTGCTGACAGTGATTGTTACAAATACAAGCGTAATACCTATGGTTGTCTGGTAAGTTCATTACCTTAGGGCAGTGATGGTGGACCTTGGCACCCCAGATGTTTTGGAACTACATTTCCCATGATGCTCCGCTACACTGCAGAGTGCATGAGCATCATGGGAAATGTAGTTCCAAAACATCTGGGGTGCCAAGTTTCGCCATCACTGCCTTAGGGGATTGCTGCACACGCAGTGTGGTGATGGTATTCAGCTGGATTTAACCCCGTAAGAAGCTTGGTTTGATGGACAATCCATTATTCACAATATATTAATAAATCGGACACTATTATTCCAATCTTTATTGTGATTGTGTTAGCGCTGCTAAATGTTATAGTCTCTTCTATAGCATATTTTGTGATAACATGTCTGCACTGCCCTGAGATCCCTATGACATGCAGGGTAAAGCCAATGGGGGTTATTTACTAAAGGAAAATACACTTTGCACTGAAAGTGCACTTGGAAGTAAAGTCGCTGTAGATCCAAGGAGGACATGCAAGGAAAATAAAAAACAGCATTTTAGTTTGCACATGATTGGATGATAAAATCAGCAGAGCTTCCACTCATTTCAGATCTACCCCTTAGATTGAGAGCGACTGCACTTCCAAGTGCGCTGAAAGTGCAAAGTGGATTTGCCTTTCATAAATAACCCCCAATGTGTCCCTACTGCCCTGAGATCCCTATGACATGCAGTGTACAGCCAATGTATCTGCACTGCCCTGAGATCCCTATGACATGCAGTGTACAGCCAATGTATCTGCACTGCCCTGAGATCCCAATGACATGCAGAGTACAGCCAATGTGTCTGCACTGCTCTGAGATCCCTATGACATGCAGGGTACAGCCAATGAGTCCCTACTGCCCTGAGATGTCTATGACATGCAGGGTACAGCCAATCTGTATGCACTGTCCTTAGATCCCTATGACATGCAGGGTACAGTCAATGTGTACCTACTGCCCTGAGATCCCTATGACATGCAGGGAACAGCCAATGTGTCTGCACTGCCCTGAGATGTCTATGACATGCAGGGTACAGCCAATCTGTATGCACTGCTCTGAGATCCCTATGTGTACTTACTGCCTGAGATCCATAAGACATGCAAATGTGTCTGCACTGCTCTGAGATCTCTATGACATTCGGGGCACAGCCAATGTATATGCACTACTCTGAGATCTCTACGACATGCAGGGCACAGCCAATGTATATGCACTGCTCTGAGATCTCTATGACATGCAAGGCACAGCCAATGTATATGCACTGCTCTGAGATCTCTATGACATGCAGGGCACAGCCAATGTATATGCACTGCTCTGAGATCTCTATGACATGCAGGGCACAGCCAATGTATATGCACTGCTCTGAGATCTCTATGACATGCAAGGCACAGCCAATGTATATGCACTGCTCTGAGATCTCTATGACATGCAAGGCACAGCCAATGTATATGCACTGCTCTGAGATCTCTATGACATGCAAGGCACAGCCAATGTTGGGCTAAGTGATAGATGTGGAAGAATAGTCAGGGGAGGAGTATTGTTGCAGTGCTGGTGACTCACTGGTCATAAGTGCACATTGTTAACCTCTTCCTCCCCACACTGGAGCTCCAGTGACATTCAGCAGAGTGCAGAGCTGTACATACTGTACCGCACATCTTACCTCCCTCCTAACAGGACAGAGCCTGCAGGGCACAGAGGGTTAATGAAGGGGCGTGCCTCCTGGCGATTGTATATTCATGACAGAGGGCGTGGCCTGCGGGGTACTCTGCTCGTGCAGCGTGAGAGGGGCGGGGCCGGGCTCTTTCTGCAGCTGACAGCTGGAGCGAGTCACCGGGAGACACAAGCAGGCGGCAGCGCTAAGGAGACACCGAGTGAGGACGGGGTAGCCGCTCATCATGTATGGGGAGAGATCAGGCCCTGCTGAGCCCAGCTGACCCAGGAGACTGCACACCATTCCTGCCTTGGCATCCAAAACCTCCCCTCCTTCCTTGTCACCCCTTCAGCATCAGACACCCCATTACTGGGGAACCCCCCTCCTAACATATGCTGCATCTACTAATACATAGACATCCCCTTTAACTTCAGCCCCCCACTTCTTCTCCTGCTCCCTTAAATCACTGATCCCCACATCTTTATTATCCCAAAAGAATTTTGTTCTTCTGCCATTCCTGCATTTTTTTTTTCTAGTTCCAAGAAAGTTAAAAAAAGTTTAGATTCTGCCCAAACTTTTTGGATTTGGAAGTATAATAACCCCCCCCCCCCCAACACCTTCAAAGCTTTTACCCCTCCGCCCAGGTGTGACAGGGGACCCCGGTGCCCATGGCCGATTGCCAGCTCTGTGACACCTGACAGCGAGATCTCCGGTGACCTGGGACCATGGAGGGTGTCACCATGCCGCAGGAGCGCACCTTTCACAGCCCCTTCCTGGAGCTGGAGGACTTGACCGAGGCGGACTTCATGAGCAATGTGGTAAGGGGCATGCTGGGGGATGCAGGTGTACCAGGGGAGGATGCTATCTCATCAGGACCACAAATCTGCTGGCGTCGATGGAACTACAAGATGCAGGGTGTCTAAGGGGCATGCTGGGCCTTGTAGTTCCATTACAGAAGCAAGACCATAGAATGCAAAATTGTAAAAAAAAAACAAAAAAAAAAACTACAAGCGAAATAATGAATGTGGTATTAAACCCCAAAATAAAAATGTAATATATTGCAGCTTACCTGTCATTAGTTGTGACAGCTGCATTCATTTTCTTTTTTTTTTTAGGCTTTTTTTTTTTTTATTGTCACCTGGTAATACTACCAGTAAGTCCGTTACTTTTCAACTTTACTGGACCAAGCTGTCCAACAAAAGTGTCAGTGAGAGGGTTAAAATGTAATTTGTAAGGCCAGCCATAGACGGTGCAAATTTCTTTCCTGCAACCACGGGTTACAAGAAATAAATTTGCACGATTCCCCCTTCAACACCAAGGTGCCATTCACACCTGAGCGATCTGCAGCGAGAGCTGCTGCAGCTCTTTTTTTATTTTTATTTTGCTTTTTAATGGAGCGTTTTTGGAGTGGCTCCATTCATTTGAATGGGCCTCCCTCTGCTCCAAAAATGGACCAAAGAAACTCGTGTACCAAATCTTGGCACAGAGCCAGGAGCGTTTGTGGTTGGGATTTTTGCCGTTCGACAATTGCAACAAAATCGAACTGCGTATTGGGGTATTGGGGTGCCATTAAAGTGGTAGTAAACCCGGCGATTTTTTTTTTGTAAAACCTGTAAGGCAAAAGGAATAATGAGCTAGTATGCACCGCATACTAGCTCATTATAAAATACTTACCTTAGAACGAAGCGTCGGCAGGTGGTCTCGTTCCACATCAAAGGAGCTGACATTTTCCCTTGGTGTGTCTTCCAGGTATTGCGGCTCCGGTGCTGTCAGTGGCCAGAGCCGCCATGTTGTTACGCCCGCAGGAGACTTCTTTCCAGCAAGGTTTGGCATCTGCCGGACCTTTCAGCTGGGAAATTTGGAGCTCATGCGCCGCTAAAGTCAGCAGCTACATGCAAGGGGAATATCTCCTAAACCTGCTTTTCTTTTTACCTACAGGTAAGCCTTATTATAGTTTTACCTGTAGGTCAAAGTAAAAAAAATGGGTATACAACCTCTTTAAGAAATAAGGGCATTGCAAACCCGTTCTGCGTTTGGCCACGATTCTGGAATTGCAGGCAGAATCGTGTCGAATCGGATCGCCCAGGTGTGAATGGAGCCAGATAGTGCTGACAGGGAAATCAGCAACTGTCTTCTTCCGGCAGCGGGGGGCGGTCAGGGGAAGACGTCCCCGCCAGGAGAAGACAGTGATTATCGCTAGCTGCTATAGCGATATCTTGCGATAATCGGAAGAGAATCTGGCAGGCTTGTTCTACCCAAGTTGGTCGATCAACTTGTGTTCAGCCTGCCCATTAAAGAGGAAGTAAACCCTGATGAGTTTACTTCCTCTTTCATTCCCTGCAAAGGCAAAGCATAATGGACTACTATGCATCGCATAGTAGCTCATTATGTGTCACTTACCTGACACAGGAGCCAGCGAAGTCACCGCTGTCCCCTGTAGTTCGGCGCATCCATCTTCTCGGTGGGGTCTCGCAGCTCCGCCGCTGTCATTCGGCGAAGCCGCGATGACGTCACTCCTACGCATGCGCACGGGAGCCGAGACGCGCGGCATTGCGCGGCATCTTTGTAATCGAGGATGCCCCGCTCAGTGCGCCTTCACGCCGCTGTCTACGGCGCATGCGCCGTAGACAGCGGTGCCCGTCTTCGGGCAAATATCTCCTAAACCGTATAGGTTTGGGAGATATTTCTTGGACCTACAGGTAAGCCTTAATCTAGGCTTACCTGTAGGTCAAAGTGGTTTGTAAGGGTTTACAACCACTTTAATGGTTCGAATCTTGGGCGATTCTTGCTGAACCGGCTGAGATGTGAACTGTTTATTGCCAGCCTTAGTCCATATAAATCTGTCAGTGTATCTAAAGCAGCCATTCTCAACCAGGGTTCCGTGGAACCCTGGGGTTCCTCCAGAGGTTGCTAGGGGTTCCTTGAGCTGCGGCTGATGAACCACCTTTTTGATGGTGCCTACAGAGTTCAAGGTTCAGCACCACTTAGCAAAGCCAACAGCATAACACCAAATATCTTTTTAGGTATCTTTAAGGGTGGTAATCTGAGCACCACTTTAAGGGGGGCATTATTCCTATTGGCCACCAGTATCTGGGGCATTGTTCCTATTGACCCCTGATTGGTTTTAGTAAGGGTTCCCCGAGACCTGAAAATAATTTTTGGGGTTCCTCTAGGGTGAAAAGGTTGAGAAAGCCTGATCTAAAGCCACCCTTTCTCCAGATTGACAATGCTGCTGTCCAAGGGTGCCTCCATTTCTCCTCTATCCAGAGTGGAGACACTATGATAGGAAATGTGGCAGGATCAGCAGGAAAGAATAGAAAGAAAACGAATGCAGCCACCACATATAAGAACTGGTAAGCTGCAATATATTATGTGTTTTTGGGATTTAATATCTCTTTAATTCAGGGTGCAAGATATATCGACCATAAAATAATAAAATATGTTTTTTATAACCTAAGCTTCTGGAGTCTATACTGTGATCCCAGCTGCTGGGATTAGCAAGTATGTATCTAGCTGTCATTCTGCTCTGGGATGATGAAACACGATTCTTTGTAATGGATTGAGTGACGATGGACCTGTTGAAAGCATTCTGTACGCTCTCCTGCCATGTAGAGTTTTGTTCTATAAGCCCCCAGGTTACCCGGGGTTTGATGGTTTTGATGCGTCTGTGTCATCTGTAATGATAAATGCATTGTGTGGATTTTGTTAGACAGAGAACATCATCCTTGGGATATTAGTTCAGTTATTTGGCGATGTTCCATGTTATCACAGAGCTCCATATAAATCAGTGCCGGTGGCTCAGAAGCCATTTTTGACTTGCAGGTGCCTCTGATATTGTCTATGGAACGCATTCGGTTGGTATGCTTGCTTCCCAAAACCACAAGAAGTTCTCTATTTTTTTTTTATCATTGCATTGAAGGAATATTATTTTATGTCAGCATGTGGGTTATCAGAATGAAACAGAAACGCTTTTTTTTAACCACTTGAACTCTTGAAGGTTTTACCCCCTTCATGACCAAGAAATTTTTTGCTATTCAGCACTGTGCTACTTCAACTGACATTTATATCATTTTTGCTTTCTTTTGGTGGTATTTAATCAAATCTGTCTTTTTATTTTTTATTATACAAATGAAAATTGTGAAAAAAAAAAATTCTGCTATAAAACATATCCAAAAAAATAAAATTTCTTCATAAATTTAGGCCAAAATTTATTTCGCTACATGTCTTTGGTGGAAAAAAAATATCCCAATAAGTGTACAGTAATTGGTTTGTGTGAAGGTTATATATATATATATATATATATATATATATATATATATATATATATATTAACTCTGGTATATATACTGGTATTTATGCAGCTATGACGCTATACTGGTAATGGCGGTGATCAGCGACTTATAGTGGAACTCTGCTAGGGCGGCGGGTTATCTGGCACTAACTGACATTTATATAATTTTGGCTTTCTTTTGGTGGTATTTAATCAAATCTGGCTTTTTATTTTTTATTATACAAATGAAAATTTTGAAAAAATAAAAAAAACTCTGTTATAAAACATATCCAATAAATTAATAAAAAAAATCTAATTTCTTATAAATTAGGCCAAAATGGATTTCGCTACATGTCTTTGGTCAAAAAAAAAAAAATCCAATAAGTGTACAGTAATTGGTTTGTGTGTAGGTAATACCGTATATAAACTCTGGTATATATACTGGAATTTATGCACCCATGACGCTATACTGGTAATGACGCTGATCAGTGACTTATAGTGGAACTATGCTAGGGTGGCGGACTATCTGGCACTAACTGACATTTATATGATTTTTTCTTTCTTTTGGTGGTATTTAATCAAATCTGGCTTTTTATTTTTTATTATATAAATGAAAATTTTGAAAAAACAAAATCCGTTATAAAACATATCCAATAAATTAATAAAAAAAAATCAAATTT
The DNA here is from genome assembly GCF_037356315.1 of Lithobates pipiens. Classification (NCBI taxonomy): domain Eukaryota; kingdom Metazoa; phylum Chordata; class Amphibia; order Anura; family Ranidae; genus Lithobates; species Lithobates pipiens. Next base: position 221,437,952 of record NW_027507686.1, on the reverse strand, counting down.
CTTCATAAATTTAGGCCAAAATGTATTCCGCTATGTGTCTTTGGTGAAAAAAAATATCCCAATAAGTGTTCAGTAATTGTTTTTTGTAAAGGTTTTAGGCTGCATTCACACCTGAGCGTAGCGTTTTCAAGCAGAAAATCGCGCAAATTTACCGCGATTTTGCAGCGTTTTTACCGCGATTCGCTACGTTTTTTACCGTGATTTGCCGCGATTTTGTGCAGGGCAAAAGGTCACCAATGTTAAAAGAAGAAAAACGCCCAAATCTGCTCAATTCGAGCGACAAAAAAGGGTCCGGAACTTTTTTGAGCTTCAGGCGTTTGGCTTCAGGCGACATGGAGTGGAGATGTGAACCATCTCCATTGAGAATAATAGATTTTTTCCCCTCTAGCGTTTTGTAGCTTCAGGCTTCAAGCTACAAAACGCTCAGGTGTGAATGGGGTCATATTGTATATAAACTCTGGTATATATATACTGGAATTTATGCACCTATGACGTTATACTGGTAATGGCGGTGATCAGCGACTTATAGTGGAACTGTGCTAGGGTTGCAGGCTATCTGGCACTAACTGACATCTATATAATTTTTGCTTTCTTTTGGTGGTATGTAATCAAATCTGGCTTTTTATTTTTTATTATACAAATGAACATTTTGAAAAAATAAAATTCTGTTATAAAACATATCCAATAAATTAATAAAAAAAATCGAATTTCTTCATAAATTTAGGCCAAAATGTATTCCGCTACATGTCTTTGGTAAAAAAAGAAATATTCCAATAAGTGTACAGTAATTGGTTTGTGTGAAGGTTATACCGTTTATAAACACTGGTATATATACTGGAATTAATGCCGCTATGACACTATACTGGTAATGGGGGTGATCAGCGACTTATAGTGGAACTCTGCTAGGGCGGCGGGCTATCTGTCACTAACAGACCTTGGCTGGAAGGGTATACTGACACTGAGTGATCAGTGATAATACTGTTAGTGTACTAATGACACTAGCTAGGAAGGGGTTAACATCTAGGGGCAATGAAGGTGAAAAACCCTGAGGGTTTACAACTTCTTTAACCACTTCAATACCGGGCACTTATACACCTTCCTGCCCAGGCCAATTTTCAGCTTTCAGCAATGTCGCAATTTGAATGACAATTGCGCGGTCATGCTACACTGTATCCAAACAAATTTTTTATCATTTTGTTCCCACAAATAGAACTTTCTTTTAGTGGTATTTGATCACCTCTGCGATTTTTATTTATTGTGCAATAAATAAAAGAAGACCAAAAATTTTGAAAAAATTATTTTTTTCTTTGTTTCTCTTAATATTTTTTTGTAAATAAGTAAGTTTCCTTCTATAATGACAGGCACTGATAAGGCGGCACCGATGGGCACCAATGAGGTGGCACTGAAGAGGTGGCACTGATAGCCGGCACTGATGGGCACAGATAGGTGGCACTGGTATGCAGCACTGATGGGCACTCATAGGTGGCACTGATGGGCACTCATAAGTGGTACTTATGGGGGGCATTGATGGGTACTTATGGGTGGCACTGATAGGTGGCACGGATGGGCACTGATGGTCACTGATAGGTGGGCACGGATGGATGCTGATAGGAGGCACTGAGGGCCACTGATGGGTGGCACTGATTACACTGGTGGGTGGCATTGCTGGGCATCACTGATTTTATTAGTTCTATAATGGTGCCAGTCAGTGCCCATTTGTGGGTACTGATTGGCATATAAGTTGGCACATGTGGATGGCCATGGGGAATGTACCTGGCCATCCACATGTTAGGGGCTGTAGTGTTGGCATCCGAGGGGGGGCTGCGCTGATAAACAATCACTACAACCCCCCCGTCAGGAGAGCCACCAATAGTCTCTCCTCTACTTGCGACTGTCAGACGAGAGTGATTAAAACCCGATCAACAGCTCTTCCTGTTTACATCGTGATCAACCTTGATTGGACACGGCTGATCATGTGGTAAAGAGCCTCCGTCGGATTCTCTTTACCGAGATCGGTGTATCGGTGTGTCACACTGACGCTGCTGGATGTCATATGATGCCCAATCAGGATAACTGAACCACCACCTGGCTGTCATTCTGCTATATGCTATAGGCCGGGCGGGAAGTGATTAACCCCTTAATGCATTCTATGCATTAAGGTGAAAAACCTTTTGTGGTGCAGCTGCCCCCCCAGAGCCCCCCTTTTTCATACCTGAGCCAGATCGTTCCAGCGTCAAGGGCAAGCAGAGCAGCTCCAGCTACTGTCTTATGTCTTCATTGGATAGATTGATATCAGCATGAGCCATTGGCTCTAGCTGCTATCAGTCAAATCCATTGACACAGACACATCCGCAGGGCTCGGGAGCACGCCCACATGAGTGCCCCCATGGAATGCGGCTCTCCGTGGGGGCACTTGAAGAGGAAGAGCCAGGAGCTGCTCATGGACATGTAGGTATGTACGATTTACTGCCTTAAGGCCCAGGCAGTAGGAGCACGAACATGATAGAGCACAGACATGACGTAGCACAGATATGACGGAGCAAAGACATGACGGAGCACAGACATGACGGAGCACAGGCATGGCAGAGCACAGGCATGGCAGAGCACAGGCATGGCAGAGCACAGGCATGGCAGAGCACAGACATGGCATAGCACAGACATGGCAGAGCACAGACATGACAGGTCAACTTGGCTGAGGGTCCTGTGCAGTGGAGAAGGGAAGGTGGCGATGAGCTGTGCAGGCAGATGTTCCTAGCGCCTTTTATCATGCAGGCAACTGATAGTGACTGGGATTGGCTTTCAGTGATTTCTCTTTAATGACTGTTCCCACCAGACGGGATCAGCAGGGTCATGGAGAGCCCAATATAAAAGCAAGTGGGTGTAGTTCAAGTATGTCTTTAAACTTACCATCGTAATTTGGATGGTTAAGCAACTAAATACCTATAGTGACCATTCAGTCATTTTAATCTATTGTTTTTTACTATATGTTTGATGTACAGCAATAATATAGTGTCAAGTAAATGCAGAACTAAAGAAGACTATCTACATCTATGGGTCCTGGTAGAAGGATCAATTGCCCTTGTGATCCATCGGCCGGTCCTCTCTTGGGACATGAAGTCTTTTTCAGTAGCCATTAGGCTCTGGGTTTACAGACATTCTCCAGCCTGTTAGAAGACTTTGTGACCGATACTACTGTCTGGAGGGTGTAAGTAGTGCTACAGCATGTATTATGCACTCCAAACTATAGACGGCACTGTAGTTATATACTAGTGTCTGTGTATTTATATATGTTTGTATATTCTGCACAGGAAGGATGTTTTTTTTTTCCTTTCTGCTCTCTCCTGTAATGCTGTTCTCACACAGGTATGCTGTTCTGCTATGCAATTAAAGCTGAATTCCCTCATCCCTCAAGATCTTAGTGCCACATCTTATCACATAACCAACAGAGGGTAGGTTCAAACCCCATCAGCTAAATTTACTTTGTGTACAAGGTGGTCTAAGGTGCTGGATAAATACAGCTCTGGTCCTAGAAATCATCTGAACGCATATCTGATGCCTTTGTGAAATAAAAAAAAATGAAAGGGTTTTATACACACGATCCGATTATTGTCCGTTTTGTTTTGCATGCTAATCTCACATTGAATCTGATGAGTTTACTAAAGTCACGAAAATTCTCATACGACAGAATAAAAATTCGGAAGTGATGTCATGTGTTGTAATGCATTTGTATTGCATTTTCAAACGACAGCTGTACTGATTAAAGGAAAATCGCACAATCTGGCATCGTACGAAAAAAAATTCCGTGCATGTCCGATAGAATAATATCGGATTAACTGTCCGGACCGGCTCTCGAAAGCTCTGTACTAACGATCCGATTATCGTACGATTGATTCGAATGCAGCATTTTTTGTACGATTTTTGGATCGTGTGTACGGGGCATTAGACTGTAGTGGCAACTGACATGAAGTTGACCATGGCTGTAGTCCATGATTAATTTTACATGGCAAACTATTTCTAAAAACTCAAGAAATATTTTGCTCTACATAGCAAGTTTCTCTACAACTTACAGGCAGATATGTACAATATGGGCCTCAATGCATATCCCCAATCCACTATAAGTGCCCTCTGGCACCCTGGGCAGAATTTGTTTTCAATATGCTTTATCTACCCCAAGCAGAATTAAATGCAAGTTGTAGCATGTGTCCATAGTGATGCTACAGCTCTGGTACCTCTGCTTGAAAGGACACCTAAAATTTGGAGCTAAATGCAGATTGGCATGCTCAAGGATGCAGCAAGTGTGGAGTTATCACCCAAGGATTGGCTTCCCAACCACAGCAAACGCTATTCCATGAATGGTGGGTGGCTCCCTTGAACCAGCTACTGATGGTTCTTATATTAGAAAAGGCACCAAGCAACCTGAGCTTTTCAGTCATGGACAGGAATCTCAAAGCTGATTGTACAATCAGCGTATGGCACGTATAATCTCTTTTAAATTCACCAAAACTGCACAATGAGAGGGTCTACCTAAACAACTGATCCACATTTTATCCAAACAGACAGGCTCTTGCACTACGCAGTTATTGGCAGATCTAATTAAGATCATATAATGAAAGCCCTAAATGTCCTATCGTAGGCCAGGATTACTTCTGCAGGCCATACTACTGATTTGTGGAACTGCGTCTCTCATTATACCTTCATGCTGTTACTGTTTCAGGCAGTTATGTGATGCTTTGACCTGATAAGAATCTAGTAGTTAGCACACCTGCAGAATGAAGAGCCTGCAACCATATGCATGTCAGTGCAGTGTATCCATAGTATCAGGAACGGGTCAGACTAGTCTTGTATCTCCAGCAGGCTCTGACAAAATTGTGAGTTGAGGTCGGGAACTTTAGCCAGGAGCTGCCCGCTATAGTGACCTCCTGTTATTATTATACATTGTAGCCTGTAGAGACAGGCTTGGCATGGGGAATGTCCATGGCTGTCAAGAAATATCGCTTGGCTTCAAAAACAATTTTATGCCCTGTACACACAATCGGACATTCCAACGACAAAATCCGTCTGATTTTTTACAACGGATTTTGGCCCAAACTTGTCTTGCATACACACGGTTGCACAAAGTTGTCGGAAAATCTGATCGTTCAGAACGTGGTGACGTAACCCACGTACGACAGGACCATAAAGAGGCCAGTAGCCAATATCTTTCTTCTTGTAATTCATTCTGAGCATGCGTGGCACCTTGTGCGTCGGAATTGTCTACACACGATCGGAATTTAAACTATCGGATTTTGTTGTCGGAAAATTTTAGATCCAGATCTCAAACTTTGTGTGTTGGCAATTCCGACAGAAAAAGTCAGATGGAACCCACACACGATCGGAATTTCTGATAACACAGTCCGATCGCACATTTTCTATCGGAAAGTCCGACCGTGTGTACAAAGCATTCGATTCTGAAACCCTAAAAACTTTAACAACTTAAAGGGTACCTTGCATCAATGGTGTTGGTAGATACTGGTGCCAAAGGCAGGTTCTACTTGCCCTGGCAAGGCAATTTTGGGTGTCCATTTGAGGGTTCTGCGTCTCAGGGTAGGGACTGATTACTACAGAAGGTCAGAATTTCAATGGTTAAATTCAAAGAGATTCTAGCAGGTTAGTGAAAAGAGACTAAATTCATGCGTCTGGTAGTTTGGCTTTAAAGCGGTAGTAAACCTGCACATTTTTTTTTTTTTTTTTTAAACCTGCAAAGCAAAAGGCATAATGAGTTAGTATGCACCGCATACTAGCTCATTATGAAATACTTACCTTAGAACGAGGCCCCGACATCTGGGTCGATCGACACTGAGGGAGCTGACATGCTCCCTCGGCGTTTCTTCCGGGTATCGCGGCTCCGGCGCTGTGAGTGGCCGGAGCCGCGATATCGTCTTTCCCGCGCATGCGCGCGGGAGATTTCAGTCCGGCTGCTCGGCCGCTGCCGGATTTTGACGGCGAGAAACCCCTTGTGCGCATGCGCCGCTGCAGTCAGCGGCGCATACCGAGGGGAATATCTCCTAAACCGTACATGTTTAGGAGATATTTTTTTTACCTACAGGTAAGCCTTATTATAGGCTTTCCTGTAGGTAAAAGTTAAAAATGTGGGTATACAACCACTTTAAGTAAAAAAGAATGAAAATAATAATAATAATAAATTTTATTTATAACGCACTTTCCATCAAAAGACCTCAAAGTGCTAGCCAATGTTTACCAATCATTAGATGTGGTGGCTGCATTAGTTTTCTTCTTTTTTTTTGGCTTTTTCCCTATGTTTTCTCCTGATGATCTGGCCAGTAACACATCTCTTGTATTAGAACACCCCACTCTGGATGGAGGAGCAGGACCCGACAAGAGGGGGATCAGGGCTGCTCTGTGCAAAGCCATTGCAAAGAGCAGGTAAGTATAACATGTTTGTTATATTAAAAAAAAATATATAGGTTTACAAGAGATAGTACGTAACACTGAACAGAGATGTCATTGTTATCTTAGGTCTTTGCTCTGACAGCCTATTACAGTAAAAAATGGGTGCTGTTATGAGTTCTTAGTGTTCAGAGACATTTCAGGACCCATTTATAAAAATTACCTTTGAGATTTTTAGTTTATTTTCTGGAATGCATTAAAAAATGACAGCTGAGGTGTGGGACCCTCATTTTCCTTGGCAGTGCCAAGGATGGGCACTTCTACCAGGCATGGGCACTTATGCCAGGAGTGCACACTTTTGCCAGGGGTGGACATGTATGTCAGGAGTGGACACTTATGCCAAGGATGAATACTTATGCCAGGGATGGGCACTTATGCCAGGGATGGATACTTATGCCAGGAGTGAACACTTATGCCAGGGATGGGCACTTATGCCAGGGATGAGCACTTATGCTAGTTGTGAGCACTTATTCCAGTTGTGGACACTTATGCAAGAGGGGGGCACTTAAGCCAAGGGTGGGCAAGCCACATCTATCCAACAGCATAATACCCAGAATGCTAACTCTGCTGAAAAGGGATATTTTAGTTGTGTAAAGCGCCCTAAAAGAGGCACTCTTCACACTCCAGTGTGAAAGCCCAAGGGCTTTCACACTGGAGCTGTGCGCTGGCATGGCAGTAAAAAAGTCCTGCTAGCAGCATCTTTGGAGCTGTGTGTATACTGCTCCTGCCCATTGAAATGAATGGTGCAGCGCAGCTATACCGTCGCTGCAGCAGCGCTTTGGGGTGGTTTTAACCCTTTTTCGGCCACTAGCAGGGGGGTAAAACTGCCCCCGCTAGCAGCCGAATACCGCCGCTAAAACGACAGTAAATCGGCACTAAAAATAGCGCCATTTTACCGCCGACGCCCACACCGCCCCAGTGTGAAAGGAGCCTTAAGGATTGGATTTGGGGATAAGGGTATGTGTTGGGGGGAGGATAAAGAGGAAGTAAACCCTGATGGGTTTTACTTCCTCGTTTTTCCCCTGCGAAGTAAAAGCAAAATGGCCTAGTATGCATCACATACTAGCCCATTATGTGTCACTTACCTGCAAATGAAGCCCGCAATGTCCCCGCTGATGGCTGCATCCATCTTCACCCCTCTTCCTTCTGAGCATGCGCATGGGAGCTTCCAGTCACGGCATAAGCCACTTAGAAAAGGCACGGTCGTGCCCTTTCTTCAGTGCGCATGCCTTATTGTAGGCTTATCTTTAGGTAAAAGTGGTGTAACTGGGTTTTAAGCTCACTTCACTAGTTTGGCTAATGTTTCTTATCACTTTCCTGCTCTCAACGACAATAGTCAACAGGGCAAATGGAGAAGGATAACCGGGGTACTAACAATCAAAACTTGATGGGGGTTCCCTACTTTATCTAAAAAAAAATGAAAAATCAAACAGGATTAATGGATTGCATTATTTAAAGGAGATAAGGAATGGGCTTTTGTAATAGTCTAGATCTAATTTCATTTGTTGTAAAAGTTCTGCCTTACATGTAAGGAGTAGGTGTGTGTGTTCATTTGTTTTTTCTTCCTGCTATAGCAGAAATGCAGCTTAGTGTCAGGCTATATATATATATATACTATTTGAACCCAGAGCTGATAACTGACAGACTGTCTGAGCTGCTGCAGTAAGCTAAAACTTGCCACAGATCGATCAAAATTTGCCCGGTTCAACAGGGCCCCTCTGAATTTCAATCCACCTATGGCTAGTCCTGCTCCACAGAAGTCAATGTAACAATTGACTTTTGTCAAATAGGGTGTTGGAAATGTTTCATTAGATCAAAGCTGATCAGTGTATTCTGACAGCAGAGGAATTCCTGCTGTCAAAATACAATAGCACAGCGGGAGAATTCCCTTATCGATCTCGCTTGTGTGGATAGGGGAATCCTTTTTTTTTTTTTTTTTTAACTGACCCGTCTATGGCCAGCTTTCGCTTTATTTGATGTAATCCTTAAATTACGCTTATTTTATGAGTGTCTGATATCAGCACTGAGATCGGGTTTATAGGACAGCAATACAGCCTGATACTCAGCCTGACACTTCTGCTCTAGCAGGGAGAGAATACAGGTAAATATTGCAAAAAATAAGTAATCGCTGACAGGGATAACTGCAAATAAATTCAAGAGCGGAGATTCTGATTATTACGGATTTGCAGTGGTACTGTTTTTTCATAGCTTCTCAGGTATATGGACATTTTGGAAGAACTCATCTAGATTTCTGGACTTCGTATCTCAAAGTTAATTACTCCAATAACACTCTCTAGCCCTGATTACTATCTATATAGCTTAACCCTTTACAATAACTATTACTACTAAAGTGAATCAAGAATGAGTTGCATTATATTAATGGTTGTATTTCGCTGCTTCTCTTTGTAACTCTGTGTACTGTATAAATATGTAGGCATCCGAACCATTTTTGGAATTGTTAACCTGAAGAAGGGAATGTGTCGTGAAAGCTTGTATATTTAATAACTTAGATAAGTTCTCCTACAACTAAACCCACATTGCGTCAATAAATATAAGTGTACATAATGAAAAATAAAGAAAAAAAAATTAAAAAATACAAAAATCCCAACATGTTTCACCTTAAAACAAGGCTTTTTCAGGGTTGTATAGTGCAAAAAGTGTGTTATAGAAAAGCACATGGCAACATTTTGCTATGTGCCTTTCTTAATTCATTTTCTTTTTTTTTCATTATGAGCACTTAGATTTATTGGGCAATTGTGGGTTTAGTTGTACAAGGGAAAGGGAGATTTTTGTGGACTGGTGGATTGATAGAAGTTCATTATTTTCCCAGGCTGGAAGGGTACTGTGACATATTAAATTTTGATGGGTAGCTGAGCCTTTTAGTAACCACAGTAACCCTCAGTATCAATCCATGCCTTTTGGGTTGTGGTATGTGGCCGATACTGACCCTACCCCATACACATCTCCACTCAGACAGAAAAATTGACCAACGGCAGCTAAAGACATACTTGCTGTCTGGTCGGTATCTCCCTATAATGAAGGCAGATGTATATCTGTTCCATCATTTTTGTATTTTTGCATTGCCCTATAAGGTTATACACCTGGCATCCTCATGACTTCCTTTCATTTCCTACATTATGAGTTTTAGACTAAATTTATGAATAAAAGCAAAGTTTTAGGTCATAGTGGGTTTGGTGCGTGGGTATAGCGCACCCCTGCTGATGTTTCTCTATTTACCAGTGTTTAACATGGTACATGGCTGCTCTTTACCTTACTAATACTCTGTGAAGGAAATGGGTTTCCTGATTTTGTCATTGCAATTGCCTACTTATATTTATTGGGGGAGATGATTTTGCCTTCTGTTCGGTTGTCAGTAATCATGATGGTTAGCCATTTAAAGAAGTGCATGCCTCGAAGTTGTGAGTTAGCTACAGGAACTAATTAGTGTATGTGATTTGTGGTCACCACTAATGATTCAGTTGGCTCAGTGGGAGCTATTCTGTGGCTTTTGGAGAGTCATTTATGGGATACCAATGTTTACAATTACAGATGACACTTTATTCTTACTGAAACAATTAGAATATTTCTTTGTTTCTGATTCCAAGCCAAGTAAAAGGTCATTAACCTTTTCACCCTATGATGATTATTTGAATTAAAAGTAGAGCTTCCCCATTAGGAGCCACTGCCACTGGTTAGAAGAAGCTGCTCTTCCCCCAGAGGTGACTCCCCCTGAAATAACCTAGAGCTCAACAGTGGGCTTTACTCAAAGCAACACAGCAGGGCCTTGCAGAAGAGGGTTTTGCAAGAATACAACATTGAATGTAAATGTAATGTCAACTGTAATTATAAACAAATATAATGGATCAACTATATGGCCTATCTGTAATTTTAAGACCCTATCCATGCCACTGGTCAGTGGGCACTCAGTTACAATCTGCCGGTTTTGAGGCCCTAAGTCTCTTGATGGAGCACTCTCTCTACAGGAGGGCTTCTCAACCTTTTTCCAGTCACGACCCCTTTAAAATTCTCGAGGCATCCCATTCTAAAATGTAAAAAAACTAAACTAATATTTGTATGAATTGCAACAGCATGCATACTGTACACATACGTCACCCAACATTAGAGGTGATTTATTCTTTTAAATGAAAAAATAGTGGCGCTTATGTCACAATATTACCGTGAAACAAATACTAAAACAATTTAAGTGACACCATGTGATAGTGACAACAACATAAACAGTGAAAAAATTATGAATAATAAAATAAAAAATGTATTAAAAAACAGAAAACGTTAACAAACAAAAGTGAAAAAAAAATCAAATTAAAGTCCATAAAAGTGACAATCTTCAAGTGCTTAGCTTGGTGATGACTCCTCTATGATTTATAATCAAAATAAACTTCCTTCCACCACACTGTTTATGACAGTGATTCTGCTCCCTTAAGAAACTCACTCACCAAATTTAAATGCCTTGCACTTTCATGTTCGGCATCAACACTTTTAAACCCACCAGGGTTAACAGTACTTCCGATATTTGACTGTGCACAACAGAAGAGGATTGCTCTGCCTGGTATAGGTGACGGATCCTCCAGTAGCAAGGGGCACACTTATCTAGCTTCCTCCCCAGTGGTCGGTCTCCTGTAGCAATCGGGACTGACCACATCATGGACCGGTGTGACCAGAATTGTGTGGACTGTGTGGTTGTGTATCAGCCTTCAGCCTTTATTCTTTGACAGCAAATACACTTTTGCACACTGGCACTAAATGGTTTTCCAGCTTTTCAGTGCTGACGTAGAGGAGCATGGGGAGGGTCAAACAAGGATGGTGGTGTGCCAGTGTCCAATGTACTCCTTTTCAACCAATGATGTCAGTACAATGCCCAAGGTTGTAATGCTGCTCAATGGAAATCTGTGGCTTTGTGTATCAAAAACGGCAGGCTGATCCACTTGCTGGTACATCATTTTGTGGCAATTTAAGGCAGTTTTTAGGCATTTTGCCAAGGTCCCCTTAAGGAACCCAAAAGATACCCTGGTTGAAAAAGGCTGCTTTGCAGAGTGTTTGTAATCCCATGTTAAGGAATTTGATGCTTCCAAAAGAAGGGAGTTGTCCATGAGTGGCAGTCAATTCTCTGCAAGGCAGGTAAATCAAACAACTTTGATGGCCCGGAGAGCTCTCAGCACAAACCACTGCTCTCTGGCAGTCCTTTGGAGTCCTTGCAAGAGGTCATGCCAGGCACATGGCATTTCTCTTAGGCTGGCATTGCTGGATTAATAGCTCCCCACCTGAATCTTCAGTCCTCTCTGGGGTGAAGGCTCTGTGTCTGTATGGGGCTTTGTCCTATATATTTTTATGCCACTGTAGCTCCTTGCAGCTTGGTGTTCTCTTGTCTGGAGTCAACAGTCTTGCCCTTAGTTGGCAGCTCTGTCAACCCTGTTTAGTTCTTCGCATCACATTAAATTCCACCGCACTTCCTGTGCCCACTCTGCTTTGTCTCCAGGAGCAGGACTACCCATCCCAGTGCTACCAATAGTCCAAGTCCAAGAGTTCTCCTTTCCTTCTTTCACCCTGTGCTCTGTTACTCTGGTGCAGGGAGGGAGAAATTAGCTATGGCTAGGTTGTAGTGTTCAGCTGAGCGGCCTACATAAAATTACAGTGATTCTGTCATCACAGGGGCACTTATAAAAGAAGGTCAGCGCTGGAAAAGAAGTCCACTTTTTAGTTAAAAGAGATTCATATTATGTTTTACTAGAGGAGTTGCCTATGAGACAGGTATTAAAAAGACACAGCAGCCCTCTAATTGTTTTGCTAGAAGACACCATTACTTGTTATGTTGGCCCTGGTCTGGCAACTCTGGGTAGACTGGGGAAGAGTAGAATATCTGTCAGTCCCAGTGGGGACCCAGAGAGCATGTTAATATTTAAAAAAAATTGATAAGCTCCTTGCAAAGAAAGCAATTACTGCTTTAACTGTCCTGATGCCTATGCCACTGAACTACTTCATTTTAGCCCTGCTAAGAAGCGGGGACACCTGTGATCCCTATAGGAACAGTCCTTACTCTTGCTCCAACATGCAAATCTACTAGTGCAAGAGAATGGACAAGTTGGTTCTCAAGCTACTTTTCCAACCCTCAAGTACTCATTGTGCTAGTGTACCATCAATAATCTAGATCAATAATATGGAATTCTTAAGTGCCTGGTGCATCCTGCAGGTCAGCCTTATCGAAGTACAAAGCTGGCATATGATTTGCTTTTAGTTACCTGTTATAATATTGAAGGAATGGGCTTTTGTGTTGGCATCAGGCATCAGGGATGTCAGTGACCTATCCAAATTCATATGGACGCCACTTATTCCATGAAGCTCTCTACGCACTATTGTTGTGCTAATCTGAAGGCCATACTAAGTTTGGAGTTTTGTAGCTGTTGACTCTGCTGTGCACTGGGATCTTCAGCATGCGCTGACCCCACTCTGTCATTTTTTTACGTGGCCTACCACTTCATGGCTAAGTTGCTGTTGTTCTCAGTTTCTTCCACTTTGTTATAATACCACTTACATATGAACTTGGAATATTTAGTAGCACGGAAATTTCACAAATGGATTTATTGCACAGGTGACAATCTATCACGATACCACGCTTGAATTCACTGCATGCATAGGTTCTTGTTTTTTTTTTTTTTTACACCTGTGGCCATGGAGGTGATTGGAACACCTGAATCCAATGATTTGGAGGGCCAATACTTTTGGCAATATATATATATCTGGAAAAATAGAAATTGGCAGACAGTTTTTAAATAGTGGAGAATGACCCCACCCACCTGTCTGCACTGTTCCTTTGTCAGTTATAAATTCCAATCTTTGGTTTTGCTTATTTGTTATATGCAGACAATGGGGTTATTCAGCTGCCATGAGCCAGTCTGGGCTACTTGTGTGCTGCTGGACCTTTAAAGCAGAACTACATTCACCTCTGCTCCAGCAATACAGCGTCTGCATGCTCACTTGCTGGGGCCAACATCTTCTCGTCGGCTTCTTTACCCATCTTGACTGGCCAGGCCAGGTTGGCATAACTCCTGCACATTTGCACCGGAGTTAATTCATCCCAGCACCCTTCAGACGCCAGGATTGTGCACTAAGTTGTGCATGTATCCCAAACTGAATAACATTTTATTTGTTAAAACACTGTGTTACATAAACACTTGCCTTTTTTTCTTTAACAAAATCCTTTGTTGTATCTTTGTGCTGCTGATCCCTGCAGCATCTTTGCAGTCACTTCCTGTCTATATGTACTCAAATTATGTTTGCATGGCATGTCTTGGGGCAAATTTTCTAATGGTTACCATGGTGGATCATGCCCATAAAATGTTTGTTGAAACAGCCATTAAAAACCCATATGACAGCATGACAAGGCAAGAACACAATTTGAAGACAGATACAGAGCCTTATCACACTAACAGGAAGTGCCTGAACAAGGACGGTAATGGCAGGATCACCAAGTATTATTTTATTAAAAGTGTCAGATTTAAAAATATTTCAAATTACTTTTAGAGTTATAACATGGTAAAGCTCATATGTAATTTTAGTTATTGGGTTTGCATATACTTTAAATGTTAAACACAAGAGATCCTTTTTCAAACAGAAGGTATTTATTTGTCTCATTCCATCCCAAATCCCAAAAATAAGAGGATTATTCCTCATTTTAGAATTGTGTGTGAAGCCATGTAAATCATTCCATTATGTGGCCAACTATAAATCCAGAACCCCTGACTTATAGCACAGATTCAGCCTAATAATTTTCCAAACTGCATACAACTGGTTCAGGCTTTTTGCCCCGTCATCAGTGCAGTGCATGGCTATGGTTTTTATGAATGAGGGCTTTGGAACCAACAAGAAAGTATAACCAGATTATGATAAGGTGGGCCAAGAGGAACCAAAAACCCTCCACTGAATCCATGTTTTCTGAAGGAATGCAAAGCATTTTCTGATTGAAAGAAATAGAGAGACAGGGTGGTGATGCCATGCTCTCCACATTGTCCAATCAGAGAACTCTTTGCATTCATTCTGAAAATGCAAAGCATTCTCTGAATGACGCCCGTGCTCCTGTTTTCTGAATGCATAAGGCTGGCCTCTCAGCAAAAATACCCTTACTGCCTCAAAGAAGAAGTTCCATTGGACAAAACGTACGTCAGGCTAGGCAGGGAGCAGCCGTGACTTCGAAGCACCCATGGAGGGTGCTGGATGAACGATTGTTTCCATTTAAGCCTAATTTTATAATTTCTGCTGTAAGTAGAACCTTTAATATACGTTGCGCAATGAGTCTATCTTCCTCTTCCTGTTTTACCGTGTGACTGGACCTGGAGTTCACTTGAATAATTGGATAATAGCTGTGGGGGACATATCTTTGGAATCCAATCAAATAGGCTGAACAACTAAGGAGGTTATACCCATAGTGAGGGGTGAATGCTCACTCATGCGCATATAGATCTTGGGGGGTCTTAATATCTGGTAAGCAGATATATTTGTCATATTTATCCTGTGAGGAGCACTGGGTGTTTGCACCGATTGAAATTGGATCAACACATTTTTTTAAATTCACTTTATGGATTTATAGGTGGAATTTTGAATTATCATTTCTTCCTTTTTTTTCACTTTTGTCTAATTGATGGTCTTTATGTAAATAAGGTCATGTTTGACAGCGCAACACGTTATTTGAAAAATATAACATGCCTGGAATTCACCTTTGAAGGAGAAGTAGGGCCTTACTTCTCCTGTGGGTCATAGGAGTGCACTTTGTTCTGTACTCCTGTGACCCATATTCAGCAGACAGCAGGCTAAAGTCTACTGTCGACTGACGTCACTCAGCCAGCCCAGGCTCTGGAGAGATCCCGATTTATTGTCAGGATCCACCCACATGCCTAGACTAGCAGCTGGCTCAGCCTCTCAGGGCACCGCTGAAAGCCCGAGCCAGCCCCCCTGCACAACCTGGTGCTCCAGTGAGCACTGGAGGGGCTGTCAGAGAGCTGGTGACTGACAGTCACTGGCTCTCTTCTCACTCTGCTCTGCTCACTTGGTCAATCATGATTGCTCAGTTTTCAGGCTTAAGAGCTGGCGGCAACAGAGGCAGCATTGGATTGATGCTTCTTCCGCCTAGGTGAGTGTGTGTGTGCCCCCACTTCTCTTTCAACGTAGCCTAATAGAACAATGCCATTCAATTAATGCATTAGATAGAGAGCAATATCCATCTACTGTACATACGATTACATATAGATATTGTACAGTCAAACGGATATGATCTGTAATGTCAGCAACAGCAGAACACATGCATAGCACCCAACAAGAAACATCACTTGTAGGGCCAGCCAAGAGACTATACAAATTTCTGGAAGAGCAAAGGCTACAGTGCCTGCCTGCAGCACACCCCACAATTACCGCACAGTGCTGTCCACCTCCTGTCAGAAGGCCACTGTCACCTACCTTGTCCAACTGCATTATCCCACTGTGCCCAATGTGACTCTGGCCGCACTTTGCAGATCCAGACTTTATTGTTGTGATGACGCGGTGCCTGGACTGATTTCTATGATGTCAGCAGAGAGCGGACTTCAGACCACTCTCTGCTGAAAACAGGTCACAGGAGTGGAAAACGAATTGCACTCCTGTGATCCATAGGAGAAGCCCAGCCAAACAAGCTTAGGCTGCTTCTCCTTTAACTTCCGCACCCATCTTCATTGCTGCTGCTGTCAAGCGGCACCTGCAGTGGAGAATTTAGATTGCACCTGCCTACTTTTATCTGCTGCTTCTCCTTGGGGGGGGGGGGAGGGGGTAAGTGTATTTTTTAACGGCAGCCAAGAAAAAAATAAGGTCTCCTGCCCTGCAAGACAGGTCTGTGCTCTGTAGCATAGCTGTGTAAATCTCATAACTGGGTGGACAAAAATACAAATTCTTTGGCAGGTAAAGCAGCTACATGATATGTATTCCATCTGTGTATTTAGTTGTTTGCCTGGAGTTCAGCTTTAAATGGAGAGTAATTCCAGCTCAATTATTACCTGATTTGTTCTTGGCATAGAACCAAGTTTGGCCTCAGATCATAACAATGTGAACAGACACATGGAGGGATTATGGGTAATAACCAATAGTCTATCTGACTTTCCAGTGTCTCCCTCTTTCCAGCTATTATACAGGTTCAAAAAGTAATTATTATTAAGCTTAACTGCTTGTGTACCAACCTGTATGTACCCCTCCATTACTAGGCCATTTCTCTGTTTTCAGTGCTGTGATAGTTTGGCTGATAACTACTCGGTCATACAACACTATACCCAAATTAATTTTATATTACTTTTTGAGACAGGTTTTGATATTTAACCAGTTAAGTTTTCCAGGGAAATTTTGGAATTTTTCACATACCTGTTTAAAATTAGTTTTGCATTACATATTTTCTAAAAAGCAAAGGCCCTAGAAAATAAAATGGTGGCTGTTGCAATTTTCTATGTCACACAATATTTGTGCAGCCATTTATCAAACACAGATTTTCAGGAAAAAATCCACTTAAAGTGGAGGTTCACACAAAAATTGAACCTCTGCTTTTCGGAACCATCCCCCCCTCCGGTGTCACATTTGGCACCTTTCAGGGGGAGGGGGGTGCAGATACCTGTCTAAGACAGGTACTTGCACCCACTTCCGGGCATAGACTCCCACGGGAGTCTACGCTTCTTCCTGTCCCGCCGTGCTGTCTGCTGGGACACACTCAGATCTCAGAGACAGTAGGGATCATTCAGATTGCGCTGCGCTACTCGCGCATGTGCAGTAGGGAACCGGGAAGTGAAGCCTCAAGGCTTCATTTCCTGATTCCCTTACCGAGGGCCGAGGGACGGTTTGGCATCGATGGACCCTGGGACAGGTAACTGTACTTATTTTAAAAGTCAGCAGCTGCAGTATTTCCTGGGACTCCCACTTTAAATAATTTTAAGCACGCACACATAATGTAAAACCCAATTTTTTGGGTAAAATATAAAAGATGGTGTTGCGAGTAAATCAATACCAAACGTGAAGATGTAAAATTGTTATGAAATATGGCCCTAGAATTATTGTTCTTACTCCATGTTCACTGTGATACCTCACATCTGTGATGTCATCACCATTTACATATGTGTGCTGGACCTACGTGTGGGTTTTGCATTTGCCTGTATATGCAGGGGGTGCTATTGTATATTTTTTTGTTTTTGTTGTGATAGCTTTTTGGGCAGTGACAGGTACTCTTTATGAAGACATTAGGAGTCTATTAGACCCCTAATGTCTCCCCTGCTCTCCAAGGAAGCTGATTAAACACAGATTGTGTTTGATGACCTGGGCCATGTTAGATTAATGAGGTCACAATGAAGTCCCTTTGTATATGTGCAGCTACAGGTTGGGGAATCCACCACTCACAGATCATTGGCCTGGCACTGACAACTGACTTCCGGGTTCAGCTGAACATGGCATAGCTCCCAACTGTCCCTGATTTCGAGGGACTGACTCCGATTTGGAGAAATGGCCCTCTGTCCCTCTTTCCCCATCAGTTGTCCCTGATTTTGATCTGATCTATATAGTTGTATATAAAATGCTCTTTTTATCTTTAAACTAAACCTTTCATCCAAATTTTAAATTGCTGCATATGTAAATTTTAAAAGCCAATATAAAGGCATAGTAGTGGTAAAAAAATGCCCTTGTGGATTAAGTTAACCTTTTATTGATGAATTCTCCTTTAAAGCGGTTGTATACCCACTGAAGTTTTTTTTTTTTTTACTCACCTGCAAAGGAAAAGGCATACTAGCTCATTATGAAATACTTACCTTAGAACGAGGCCCCGACATCTGGCCCGATCCACGCCGAGGGAGCTGACATGTTCCCTCTGCGTTTCTTCCGGGTATCACAGCTCCTGCGCTGTGAGTGGCCGGAGCCGCGATATTGTCACTCCCCGCGTGCATTTTCTTTCCGGCAGGGTCCAGCGTCTGCCGGACTTTCAGCCGAGAATCCCCTGTGCGCATGCGCCGCTGCAGTCAACGGCGCATTGCGAGGGGAATATCTCCTAAACCATACAGGTTTAGGAGATATTTTTTTACCCATAGGTAAGCCTTATTATAGGCTTTCCTGTAGGTTAAAGTCCAAAAATTAACTATACAACCACTTTAAGGGCGTGTGGCGGGGGCGTGTCCTATGCCTACATACATTTGCTAGCAGGTGTCCCTCATTCCCATCTCAAAATGTTTGGAGGTATGCATGGGTTCAAAGTGAACCTGGAGCACAACCCAAGCTCATCCCTATTTTTTGTATACAGTGTAGCAGTCAGTGGTCAGGACTATGTGATGCACAGAACAGCTTTCAGATTTCAGTGATCAGGGGCCCTAAGGGGGTTGCTGGTGGGAAGTGCCCTTTTAAGTGTTGGTCGTCAGTGGTGTGTGTTCCCTTCATTGTTGGTGCTCATTGGTAAGTGCCAAATAACTGTTGAATCGTTGGTCAGTGTATCCCCTTTATGGTCAATATGGCCCCTTCCTGCTCTGAGTACCCTCATGCTGTTGGGTTTACCCCCTTGTTGCTCAGTGTGCCCCCTTTTTGGTTAGTGTGCCCCCTTTTTGGTTAGTGTGCCCCCTTTTGTTGGGGCTCAGTGGGAGCAGTGTTATTTACAGAAGTGATCAGTAGCAGTGGTGGAAGGGGAGTGCTGTGTTGACATTTTTTAGTTTATACTTTTGATCAATATGTTAGGTTTACCATGATTACAAAGCACAGAGCCACTCTGATTGGCTCTGTGCATTTTGCATGTGATCTTCGCTGTCTAATGACATCTCGATGACAGGCATTCAAAAGGCCTGTAAGGCTCGGTTCACACTAGTGCGATGTGGGATCCCTGCAAATCCACTGCGGGTTACGGCATCGCACCTGACTCACAAGGCAGTTCACACTGCACTATGCAAACTGCTGGGAATGTCAATAGAAAGTTAATGACATCCGTAAAACAGTTCGCATATCGCAGTGCGAACTGTCAGTTTGGACATGAATTGAATCGCATGGGTGTGAACATACTGGTGTGGACCAAATAAAGGGTCTTGTGCAAGTTTGGTCCGAATGCAAATTCAGCCATACAGATAGTATTAGAAATTGCATTGCACAGACATCGCATGTGATTTGCAGTGCGGTGCGAATCGCATGGGATATCGCACAGTGAACTGGTATGAACCAGGACTAACTGTTTTCTGTTGTGCCGTTTACAAGCAGCACTACAGAAAAATGAGTCTACTTGCCCACTGTTTATTTTTATTTTTTTAGAATGGCGCAGTAAGTAATCAGGTGGTTAAGGAAACATGGTGTGTTGAGTCCAAAGACAGCCATTCTTCTTTCAGACTCTATCAATATTCAGTATATTGATGTCTAACGGCAATGTCTATTGCAGGAGACCTGTGCCTGGAGATTTCAGTGGCAAATTACACATACTGAATAGATACATGAGACTAATCATGTGGACAGGTTTATCCTTTAAGCAATACCTGTACTTTGACAAATGCATACAAGGTTGTTCCTGAAAATGCTGTTTGCTTGTTCATATCTGACTTACATATCTGACTCTGTAATGGAATCATTCCGTGGGATATTTTGATCGTGTGTGGGCTTCATCTGACTTTTTTCTTCAAAAATTCAGACAGACCTAGAAATAGAACATGTCTCAAATCTGTCCAACAGAATAAATTTCTATCGGGAAAACTGTGTGTCTGTATGATGGTCCGACGGACCAGATACGACGCAAGGGCAGCTATTGGCTACTGGCTATTGAACTTCCTTTTGTAGTCCCATCTTATGTCATCATGTTCAAAACTAACAGACTTTGGTCCGTTTGTGTGTGGGCAAGTCCGTTCTGTCAGAAATGTCTGTCGTAACTCAGTTGAAAGTCCGTTGGGAAGACCGTCTGCCCTTTTCTGCCAGAAAGTCCGGTCGTGTGTATGTAGCATTACAGCCATTTGATTAAAATGACAGCCAGGCAGCTGGCATGTTCAGAAGTCGTTTTCCACTTTCTCTCTAGGGATGCCAACTACATAAGAAATACTGCAGACCACTAGAGGGAGCATTTGCAATGCTTCCAATTCTTGTTCCAGGTCACTGACATAGGTGACATAATTTTAGCCAGCCAGGTGATGAGTATTCCTAGAAAGAGGTCAGAAATGTCAGCCTTTGTATTTATCCTTTAACCTCTACTGATTTAACCATATATTTAAAGTTAGGGAGTGAGCAGTGAAGTACAATCACTGTGTTGCTAAGTAGGAAGCAGAGCGTGCATATGTAATTAGGAGACATGACTGCACCATGTATGTATATATATATTTACACAGAAAGAAGGTTTTTAAAACAGTGGCACTCACTGCTGAGATTATTTAAATTAAAGTGTATGTCTGGGAAAACAAACAACGTATTTAGTAAATCTCTGCAATATAGACATATGTTTTCTTGTTTTATCTCTTTAAAAATCCTGTAAGTACAGAACATTTCCTGTTTACCTGCCAGAAATTCAGTAAGCTGCCAACTTCTTGTAATGAACTGACAACTCCAAGTTCTCCTCTACTGGACTACAACCCCCCCCCCCCCCCTCAATATTATGGAATTGACAAGGGCAAGTTATTCCATAGTCCAGCATGGTGACCTCAGGAAAGGCTGACAACACTGCTTGGGATTTCAGTGCAGCAGAGACAGTGTTGTCACTGCTGCATATGTGCTTTTTTTTTTTAACTGTCAGTTTCCTTATAGTACTAGGCCTCCTTCTAAGGCCTCATGTACACTGCTGCTGGTAAAGGAACGTTTAGGAGCAGTTGGTAATTTTTTTCAACTGCTCCTGAACTCTCCTCTATGTTATCTTATCAGTACATGTACACAGGGCCGTTTATAGTCATTTCTAGGCAGCTGCGTTTGGAGGCTTTTTTTGGAACCCAAAAAAATGCGTTCAGAAGCTGTGTTTAGAGCCATTTCAAATGCCAAATGAGGCCAAACGCGGTAACTCATGTTCTCCATCCATCCCTGGCTCATCCATGCTCATCCATGTTCAATCTGTGCTCATCCATCAGCTGCACTGCAGCTGCACTGCATATCTCCTAAACCTGCACGGTTTAGGAGATATCCCTGTATTCGCATGTGCCGACGTCATGCGGCACATGCGCACTTAAGCCAACTGAAGCAATGGCAGTATGTGCCGTTGCTTCAGTTGTACTGTGCCGTTCACGGCGGCTCCCGCGTGCATGCGCAGGAGTGACGTCCTCGCGGTTCCAGCCAATCACAGCGCCGGAGCCGTGATACCCGCAAGCCTCAGGCGACATGTCAGCGGCCTGAGAAGGAGACGAGGACGGCTTTGGGGGTTTCGTTCTCGGGTAAGTAATTCATAATGAGCTTGTATGCTATGCATACTAGCTCATTATGCCTTTATCTTGCAGGGTGTGCTTTTGTTTTTATTTTTGCAGGAGGGTTTACTTCCTCTTTAAGTGCCCAGTGGTCAAGTGGTTGATTCATGCTGCATGGCCAGTCCAATCTGTGTGTCCAGGGGTAGATTAGGTATGCTGAATGCATCCTTTTAAAGTGGTTGAAAACTCTTACAAACCACTTTGACCTACAGGTAAGCCTAGATTACGGTTTAGGAGATATTTTCCCGAAGACGGGCACCGCTATCTACGGCGCATGCGTCGTCGATGACGACGATGCCACGCGTCTCGGGTCCCGTGCGCATGCGCGGGAGTGACGTCATCGCTGCTCCGGCGAATCACAGCGCCGGAGCAGCGAGACCCACCAAGAAGATGGATGCTCGGAACTACAGGGGACAGCGGTGACTTCGCTGGCTCCTGTGTCAGGTAAGTGACACATAATGGACTACTATGCGATGCATAGTAGTCCATTATGCTTTACCTTTGCAGGGAATGAAAGAGGAAGTAAACTCATCAGGGTTTACTTCCTCTTTAAGCTGTACTGTCAATTTTTCTGTTGTACTTGATCTCTGTTTGCCTTCCATTCTTGTCCATACTTCTGTATCTCACGGATCCCAACCACGACACTACCTGCCTGGAGTTTGCATGTTCAGGGAGAACTTGCTTGCGTAGGTTTCCTCTGGGTATTCTGGTTTCCTCCCACACTCCAAAGACATGTTGGTAGGTTATTTGGCTTCTGTCCAAAATTGGCCCTAGTATATGAATGTGATTGTGGGCTCCTTGTAGGGACCAATGTGAGTGTAATGTATGTGTAAATTAACGGCACTATATGGGTACCTTAAATAAATAATAATATAATAGATGAGCATCTTAATGAGATGCAATGTACAGGGATAGGGTTAATTGTAGACACTCACTCAGTTTGAACTGGATGGACTGGTGTCTATATTCAACCTTACTAACTAACTATGTAACTATGAAAGTGATATTCTAAATGCATGTAACCACAAGTGAACACATTTAAACAAAAGAACATTTAAAATCAGAACTTGGTCTGGGAAGGATAACATTTGTATATACTTCTCAGATAATTTCTCCTGCATTTAAATAAACAAACGCAAGAAACTAACGTGAATGTAGCGTTAAGCATCCATTTGTCATATCTTTGTGTACAATCCTTGTTTGTCCCCGTTTTGTCCTACTCCCTCCTCCGTTTTTTTTTTTTCTCTCGTTTCCTCTCCCACATCTGACATTTTCCATCCTGGTTCACATATCCTGGAGCCTTCACCATTCCCCTGATTAAATGCAAACATGGGGCAGAGAGGTCCCGTGTGGTAGTTTGTGGAGGGTGTGCACTCAGAAATTTTAGTCGCTGATTAACAGGTGCACGTGTTTACTCTCGGTGTTGGGAAGGTGATGGAACGCAATGAAGAGCGATTTTATTACCCTAGACATGAAGCCTGCATAAAAGAACGGAGTGGTCCTGTCATCTGGATGACAGGAGCCCTCTAAGCATTTCAGCTCTTGCACTTGTATACCCCTTAGGACGCACATGGTGCAGAGAGCCGTACACTGTCAAGAAGAAGTGTATTTCCATGCCCTGGAGTCACAAGTGTTTGCAGACAGCCGAGACCAGCAGCCTGTGCACATGTAGTCAATGCGACTGTATGCAAACACCTACTAGACGCAGAAATGTGCTCCTTCTTTATGGTATACAGACCCCTGAGCCTGTGGGCATGAGTTCTTATGGACCAGAGCAGTTTTTACATTTCTGCCATAGGCCTGATTATTTAACAAAAACGTTATCATCACTTAACCACTTAAGCCCCGGACCAATTTGCAGCCAAAGGAGCAAGCCCCTTTTTGCGATTCGGCACTGCGACGCTTTAACTGACAATTGCGCGGTCGTGCGACGTGGCTCCCAAACAAAATTGAAGTCCTTTTTTTCCCACAAATAGAGCTTTTCTTTTGGTGGTATTTTATCACCTCTGCGGTTTTTATTTTTTGCGCTATAAACAAAAATAGAGCGACAATTTTGAAAAAAATTCAATTTTTTTTACTTTTTGCTATAATAAATATCCCCCCAAAAATATATAAAAAAACGTTTTTTTCCTCAGTTTAGGCCGATACGTATTCTTCTACATATTTTTGGTAAAAAAAATCGCAATTAGAGATTATTGATTGGTTTGCGCAAAAGTTATAGCGTTTACAAAATAGGGGATAGTTTTATAGCATTTTTATTAATATTTTCTTTTCTTTTTTAAATGGCAGCGATCAAATGCAGTGATTCCTGTGTAAGTGACACTGGCAGTGAAAGGGTTAACCACTAGGTGGCAGTGTAGGGGTTAAGTGTGTCCTAGGCGTGTGTTGCTAACTGTGGGGAGTGTGGCTATGGTTTACAGATCACTGATCCCTGCTCCAATCACAGGGAGCAGAGATCAGTGTCACTTGTTGCTAGGCAGAACGGGGAGATGCTGTTTACACCGGCATCTATCCGTTCTTCTTCTCCCTGAGGCGATCGCAGTTATCCCCACCGTGATCGAGTCCGTGGGACCCACGACCGGACTCATGGAGCTTCCTGCACTTGCCCTTGCCGCCTCTTAAAGGGCAACGTACAGGTACCTTATTTTTGCCTGTACGTGCCCTTCTGCCAACGTATATCGGCATGAGGAGGTCGGGAAGCAGTTAAGATACATTAAAGCAGAGTTCAACCCAAACTGGAACTTTCGCTTTAAGTGCTGGTGACCCCCCCCCCCCCCCCCACATTTGGCATGTCATTTGTTTTTTTTATGGGGGGGGGCAAATACCATGATTTTAAAGGCATCCAGCTCCCACTTCCTCCCCTGGTGCTGTGGCGCCAGAAGGATGATCACCTCTTCCCTCTCCCTCCCTGCAATCTTCTGGGACACGTCACAGGTTGCCCGGCCATTTGCAGCGCCCACAGTTAGAATTCCAGCGCCACGGAGAGAAGCGAGCATCCGCATCGCTGGACCGCAGGACAGGTGACTGTCTGATTATTAAAAGTCAGCAGCTACACTTTTTGTAGCTGCTGACTTTTAAATAGGTGGAACTCCACATTAATAATCTTGTTTATTCAGCATGAAATGGAGATTAGTTATGTAGCATGAGGCTGCATATTCTGCAATATTTATTTATCCAAGCTCTGCAAGCTGAGATAACATGCACTGCATTGATGCATTCACACAATTTCACAGTAATCATGAGATAAAACAAAGTTCAGGAATATTCCTTTATCCCATTGTTTTGCAAATCGATGTACATTACAAACTGTATGATTGAATTGGTTCTGATATCTCTGTTTTACTAACATGACAGCTTATTATTCTAAATAGGAAACCTTAATTTTATTAGCAAATATTAAAGATTCTCACTACCAGCAAGAGTCCTTACATTTAAAGAGCACCTGTCACTTCAGATCCATCATGGCAGCGCCTGTTAGCGGGCATCCACTCACCTGCAGCCACCACGTCCCTCACCTTGTTGTGTCACCAGCCGTCTCATTAAAAGGAATGGGAATGTCGGTGAGTGAACAGCGGGTCAGAGGAGGAGCCGCTGCCCGACAGAGATGACAGTTGCTCTTTAAAAATTATGATTTAAATCAAGCCTTTTTACTAGTGATTTAAATCATGATTTAAATTGTGATTTAAATCGACTTGATTTTCTAAAGGCAAACAGGCCATGCACGTTGCTAAGTACAGTTGTACTCCGCAAGCGTAGTTGCTCCAGAGCTTAGTAAATGAGGTCAAGTTGCACTTTACAAAGAATACCCAATCACATGCAAGTAAAATAAAAATTAATTTTTGCTTGCACATGATTGGATGATGGAAGTCAGCCTTTAGTAAATCAACCCCACTGTGAACACAGGAGGTTGGCTCCTCTGCATTGGTGCCATTGAGAGAATGCTGTGCATTTTTTTTAATGAATACAAAGCATTCTCTGATTGGATGAGATGGAGATGGGGGGCGGTGACATGACACTCGCCACTTCATGCAGTCAGAGAATGATTTGTATTTATTCAGAAAATACATAGCATTCTCTGAATGGTGCTGAGCAGCCAAGTAGCGCTGTCTGTGTCTCCTTGACTCACTCTCACAGCCTGTGTTTCATGCAATTATTCCTGCCCTGGGCACATGCTGCCCTAAACATTGGTACTACCTAGTGCACCCTGCAGCCCCATCTAGCTGCAACAACTTTCAGTCTCTCATAGAATTTAACAGGCTGCCAGTAGTGGGGCTGAACCTACGCCTGTGCCTTCCACCCGCACCTAAAGGCTCAGTGTGTTCGAGGCCTATTGGTCCTGATCACCAATGTCTCCAGGAACTAAAGTAAAGCTAAATCTGAAATTCAAAATTGCCATTAGAACAGGAATAGGGTGGGAATCTTGTTCAACCGGGGGTATCAATGTGTACCTTGTGTAAGGGCCTTGTTTACCCACACAAGGATGCAGTGTGTGTGTCCCTGAACTCACACTGTCTGCGCATCCACACGAATGTCCAAATCCGCGCAGCTACTACACCCCAATTGACATCAATGGGACTGGCTGCATGGGGTTGCATGGAACACCTGTGCGTCCCCGTGCTGGTAAACGCAGTGCGAGGTATGCATTATTACACCCCATATGAACAAGGCCTAAGAGGGGATTTCCCTCAAATTGGCATTTATTGTTGAGTCTACAAGACACAGATAGCAAAAAAAAAATCTGATAGTTTACCTACACCCTACGCTATCTAAAATGGAAAAAAGTTTTGGCTTTGGATATATTTTACTCATGATTGCCTGCCAGCTTTTGAGGCTGGAACACTGATAAATCTTCTTTCAGTACATCTTTTGGCCGTGGCGGAGTAGGATTCCCCTATGACCCACAAAAACACGAAACGGGACTAGAACCTGCTTACAGCTGACCTTGGAACAGCTGACTGTGATGTCTGATATCTCTCCCTGTACCTGATCATGCTCTTCTCACTAATCTGGCTTTCATGGGATTTTCTCAGACACTTGCTTAGTACATGAGCACATGTTGCTGACAGATGTGAATGTCTGCTTCTCAGACGCAGAAGGCAAGCCTGTTTTCAGCTGTGAAGGAACTACATGTCCCAGAATTCTCTGCCCTCCAGTAGCTGGGTGGAGGGCACGTGTTAGGACTTTACATTTTTCTAAATTAGGTTTCTTAAAGAAGACCTGGATTGGAGAATGTTTTCTCCACATGTTCAGAAAAACTTTGGTTTTTTTTGAGGGGGTAGGTGGTTAAACTGCTGCCTGGCACTTGACCCCCACTTAGGGTTGTCACCTGGACAGTTCAGGTTTTGAATCATGTGTCCAGGTTTCAGTCCACCTGAAACCCGGACACATTCAGACCAGGCTGTGACTCCCCAAGTAGCTGAGATAGTCATACACAAATCTGTTGCCATCCAGGAGCTGCGGGTGGCTGTTTGGGGGCAGGTTTGACTGACGGGTGGGGTGATAATATCGGCAAGGGCAATTTGGGCCACACCCGCTGTTTGTCAAGGTGTGCTCTGTGCGCTACTTTACTACTATCCTTGTGGCACCCAAATGTATCCCAGGTCTTTTATAATCCTATAGTGTTTACTGCAAAAAAAAATAAAAAAATGACCCTGTCCTGCAAAAGTGTTTGGGTTTGGCTTGAAGAAAAGGTGGCGACCCTATACCCGCTGCCTCACAAAAGGTACATATCACACATCCTAGGAGGCATGGTTTCACTGAGGGGGCATGCATGCTATGAGATCCATGCATGTGCACACATGAGGCTGGTCTCTGCCAGGTATTTGGGTATGGGCAGAGACCCACATCATGTCTGCACACACACAGTGGATCCCCGCATTTGCGTACAAGTTCTCAGATACCCCAAACCATCAGTATATGTGCACACACGTGATAATCCCTTGCACGTGTGCAGACATGGTGCAGGTCTCTGTCAAATCCCAAAGAAAGTGAATGGCAGGAGAGGTATTTTGCCAGGGTAAAGTTCCTAATTTTTTCCTCCTTTTTTTTAGTAGTATTGTCCTCCAATGGATTGCCCAAAATATCCTTATATCCCCTTTGCCAGACTGTTGAAATCATCATCATCATGCCCAGTCCAGTTAGGTACCACTATGACAATCAAACATGGAACCCAAACACAGTTGCTGACAATGTTACTCATATATCATATATCCTCTGCATTAAAGCGGAGGTCCATCCTAAAGTGGACCTTCCGCTCATTGGAACCCTCCCCCCCTCCGGCGCCACAATTGGCACCTTTCAGGGGGGAGGGGGGTGCAGGTACCTGTACAGTACAGGTATCTGCACCCACTTCCAGCGTAGATTCTGCAGAAGGTATGCCCCTTTCCGCAGAATCTACGCCCCTTTCCGAAGGTCCCCCTCTGCCTGCTGGGAAACACACGGATCCCAGAGACAGCGGGGACCATCCTTATTGCGCAGCACGACCCGCGCATGCGCAGTAGGGAACTGGGAAATGAAGCCGAAAGGCTCCATTTCCTGATTCCCATACCCAAGATGGCGGCGGCAGCACCCGAGAGACGATCGAGAGATCGGCTTCGGGTGCCGACATCGCGGGCGTGCTGAGCGGGTAAGTGTCCTTATTTAAAAAAAAAAAAAAAACGGCAGACTCCTGCTTTAAGGCAATTTTCCACTTTCATCTCATGTTCAATAATGCAAAGAGCCCCATTTCAATTATTTAAAATTATTAAAAGGTCCAGTTTTATAACCCCATTATTTGGCTTATTATTGGTATGTGTACCCCCAGATACAGTGTATATCCATCCAGAACTTTTGTCTTGTGTCATACATTCATACATTTCTTTAATTTCAGTAGGCCAAACCAAAGAAATCTGATGCCGCCTACACACTCCGGCATACTAGGTCCGACGGTCTTCCCGACGGACTTTCGGCGGAGTTCTGACGGACCTTCCGAACTAATGGACTTGCCCACACATGAACAGACTAAGTCCGTTCGAAAGTCCATTTGTTTTGAACGTGATGACGTAAGATGGGACTAAAAAAGGAAGTTCAATAGCCAGTAGCCAATAGCTTCCCTTGCGTCGTATTTGGTCCGTATAGAGACGAACGGTTTTCCCAATAGGAATTGAGTTAGTCGGACAGATTTGAAACATGTTCTATTTCTAGGTCTGTCTGATTTTTTTATGTGAAAAACAATTGGATTAGCCCACACACGATCGGATTGTCCAACGGACTGATTCCGTCGGACCTAGTCTGCCGGAAAGTCTGGTCGTGTGTACACGGCATAACAGATTTCTCAATCCACACATAAGAGGAATCTTCCTTGCCAGCTCTTGTGTACTGACAGCTAGCGCTTGGCAGCTGTCAGAATACCTAAACACTTGCTGCAGCTGGCTGGCTGCAGACACTGTTCGGCTGACAATTTTCCACCTGACTAGACCTTCAGGTCAAAGCTTGTTGAGCTAGGTGGCCCCGGCAGGGTCGCCCAGAGATCAACATTTGGATGGTTTTGCAGGAAACAGCAAAGTTCAGTCCATGTATGGCCAGCTTTACAGGAAAGGTCCACCTTTGGAAAATATTGCACATGTTCCACCCGTTTTTCCCCACACACGATGTCACAATTTAAAAACAGCATGGCTGCCCACACTACTGCATCATTCATTCACTGTTTCTTGTGAATGAATAGACTACAAGTACCATCAGCCATTGCGGATGACAGCTTATAGTTCTCAATGAACGATGAGGGCTCTAGTGAGCACTCTCGTCTTTCATTGATCTTCCTGCTCTCAAGTAACTGCCTACCCATACGAGATACGAGCAGAAAGGTATCCCGAGAATCTGCAGGAGCCTGACATTGCACCCCCGATCTACTGTTTGGGGGTGCAATGCTCGGCAGGATTCTTACATAAATAAAAAAATAAAAAATACATGTACATTTATAATTGTTTTCAATAGGTGAACATATCCTTTAATTTTGGATAGAGTGAGAAAGGGTTAGGACACATGTCAGGTTTGTAATGCTATCCAGGGCTCCATTAGAGAGACCTATCCTCTTACTGTTGACAATGTCTTCTCAGACAGGAAATTAGGGAAACTCTCCCAACAGAAACATAGACAGAAATACAAATGATTTTCTTTAGTAGAGTGGGAGAAGGCTAATAACCCTGTCAGACATTTATTTCTGTCTCTGTTGCTGTTACAAATTCTTTCTTCACTTCCTATTTGGTGACTCTGTTGTCAGCAGCACAGCAATTAAGCGGAAATCTTTCTAGGCAGAGTCCTGGATAGCCGTAAAAATCCAACAGGGGTTCTAATCCACCCCTACTGTCAAAACATGATGAATATTTTAAGATTCCCTGCTCTAAATGGTCCGCTGTGATTAGCAATAGTCAGACGTTCAGTGGCATGGTCTCTTTGTGTGTTATATGACAGGTAACCCAACGTCGGCCCAGGAGACATCCCCATGGGAACATGACAAGCCTTTCAAGAGAGTGTACAAAAGACCTAGAGCCCTAACCTCCCTGTTCTCTATATAACAGGCCTGCCTGCCAGGTTATGCAGCTGAGACAGCGATAAATCTCTTCATTACATCCTTGGGCCAGAAAAGCGTAGATTCCCCAGTGACTCACAAAGACATGGATTGGAACCTGCTTACAACTTACTATGAAACAGCTGAGTGTATTGTCTGATAACTCTTCATGTACCTGATTCGGCTCTTCTCCCCCAGCTGGGATTAATAGCCAGCCGACCGTTCAGTTCATGAATACATTTTGTTGACAGATGTGAATGTCTTCCATTCACCAAAATCCCTTGTACTCCTGCAGGTAGATCATTGGCATGAATGTTTTATACATATGCTTCCAGTGCTTTAGAAAATCAGATATTAGCTTTAATTTAAGGGTCTGTGGAAGAACGAATGTACAATTTGCAATGAGGTTTTAGCTGACCAAAAATGTTAGATAACTGCTAGGAGTATACAGGAACAAAGACAAAAATAGAATCTTGCAGTGCTAAGTTTTCTACACAGCTTGTGCGGTTCTTTTCTTGTGAAGTACACTGAGAGAGAGGACCTCAGAATGAACAGGCTGCATGTCATCTAATCTTAGAGCAGCTTAGCTTGCACACTATCAGCTGGCCTTGATGTGACCCAGGCATACAGCTTTCCGTTTCATCTTTTTTGTTCATATTACAAAGTATTATTGCTGGGGACAAGGCAAGCAGAATTTATGTGCAGTGACTGATACATGTAGAGCATTATGTAGAAAGTATAAATCAAATGACTATGATCTAAACACCTGTCTCTGTCAATATAGTAACCATTGTATGTATGTATATGTACGTTCAGTTGTATGCGACACTCAGCGATGCTATGGGCCAGCTCCATTGGCGCCATGTCCAGTTTGCTTGAAAGCCTATTTACATGGAGTTTTCTTGGCAAATTTTTACAAGGTTTTTCCCCAACCCTACCCCATTGCTTGACTTGGGACTAGCATGCAGAATGTGATAACACATGTGCATAGCCAATTTTGTTTTGGAGTGTAGGAGGAAACTCGTGCAAGCATACAGAGAACATTCAAACTCCATGCAGATAGTTTCCTGTCCAAGATTCAACCTAGGAACCCAGTACTAAAAGGCAAAAGTGCTGACTACTAAGCCATTGTGCCACCCAATGCTAACCCTTAGTAGGCATCTAAAACAGCTAGATGGCCCCATGTGCAAGGGGACCTTATAGTGCCACAAGGAGGCATCAGGACAAAAAAGAAGGTTTAGGAGATAGGCAGAACTCAATAGTCATCCACCTATGTGTTTATTGCAGATTTAACTTTTTCATTATGGTGGTATGGAGTCCTGTCAGAAGTTTGCTAAGGGGCACTGTGATTTCTGGTTGTGCCAACATTTTCAACTGTTAGGCCTCATTCACACAGGGCAATTTGATTCATGCCCTGTGCATGGCCATGTTTCAATGGCATGGGAATACACAGGTGTTGCGTGCCGCCATCTCCAGTATATATGTGTGTGTGTGTGTGTGTGTGTGTGTGTGTGTGTGTATATATATATATATATATATATATATATACAGTGCTGTGAAAAAGTATTTTCCCCTTCCTGATTTTTAATTTTTTGCATATTTCTCACACTTAAATGATTCAGATCATCAAAATTTTTTTTTAATATTACACAAAGATAACCCAAGTAAATCCAAGATACAGTTTTTAAATGATAATTTAATTTATTAAGGGAAAAAAGCTGTTTAAACCTGCCTGGCCCTATGTAAAAAAGTAATTGTCCCCTCCCATGCTGAATTATGAATGGACTGTGATTAACTACTATTTTTTGAAAAGCTGAGTTAAATTTCACTTGCCACACCCAGGCCTGATTACTGCCAGACCTGTTGAATCAAGAAATCACATAAATAGAAGCTGTCTGACAAAGTGAAGCATGCTAACAGATCACAAAAAGCCACACATCATGCCACAATCTAAAAAAAATTCAAGAACAGATTAGAAACAAAGTAATGTATATGTATCGGTCTAGGAAGGGTTTCAAAGCAATTTCTAAAGCTTTGGAACTCCAGTGAACCATGGGGAGAGCCATTATCCACAAATGGAGATAACTTGAAACAGTGGTAAACCTTCCCAGGAGTGGCCAGCCTACAAAAATTACTCCAAGAGCATGACGACTCATCCAGGAGGTCATAAAAGAACCTAGAACGACATCTAAAGAACTGTAGGCCTCACTTGCCTGAGGTAAGATCAGTGTTCATGATTCGAAAAATAAAAAAGAGACTGGGCAAAAATGGGATCCATGGGAAAGTTCCAAAGATAAAGCCACTGCTGACCAAAAAGAACACAAAGGCTCATCTCACATTTACCAAAAAACATCTTGATTATCCCCAAGACTTTTAGGCAAATATTCTGTGGACTGATGAGACAAAAAATTTACTTTTTAGAAGGTGTGCGTCCCGTTACATCTGTCATAAAACTAATACAACATTTCATAACAAGAACATCACACCAACAGTCCGACATGATGGTGGTAGCGTGATGGTCTGGGGGTGCTTTGCAGCTTCAGTACGTGGATGACTTACCATAATTGATGGAACCATGAATTCTGAGCTCTACCAGAAAATACTAAAGGAGAATGTCCGGCCATCAGTTCATGACCTCAAGCTCAAGTGCACTTGGGTTATGCAGCAGGACAATAATCCAAAACACAACAGCAAGTCCACTTCCAAATGGTTCAAACAAAGCAAGTTTAGGATTTGGAGTGGCCTAGTCAAAGCCCGGAAATAAATCCAATTGAGATGCTGGATCATGACTTTACACAGGCCGTTCAGGCTGGAAAACTGTCCAATGTGGCTGAATTGAAACAATTCTGTAAAGAAGAGTAGGGCAAAATTGCTACACAGCAATGTGAAAGACTCATTGCCAGTTATCACAAACGCTTGATAGCAGTTGTTGCCGCCAATGGTAGCATAACCAATTATTAGGTTTAGGGGGCAATTACTTTTTTACATAAAGCCAGGCAGGTTTGGACAGCTTTTTTGCCTTATTAAATTAAAACATCATCATCAAGGGGGCAATAAATGTATATTTTGTGTGTGTGTATATATATATATATATATATATATATATATATATATATATATATATATATATATATATATATATATATATGGTAGATGGAGGGATCCAGGGATCCTCAGTGCTGTGTTATTGTATTCTGACAGCAGGGACTCAATTGGTTGCAGACACTGATTGAATAACATTCAACAGGGACCAGACAAGCTTTGATCCATCTCTGACCACCCTTAGAAAGCTGGGGGAAGAACTCACGCTTCGATTTATTCAGATAGTGTGTAAATTGCAGCTTGAACTATTGAGCTCTGTAAATAACATTATTTACCTGCTCAGAAGACCCTATAACAATGTGAAAAGGGTTCTACCTGTTGGATGAACAGAGGAAAATTAAATATTAATATACAATATTTCATATTTACCTGGCTAAAATAATATGTGTGGTTTCAAATTTTCTTTCATATCCTTGGCCATACTAAATGAAAAAAAAAATATGCACAAAACCACTATAGTGTTCCTTGAAAGTATCAGCAAAGCCGACTTCAAAGAAAATAGTTTGTTTTTGGAAACTACTTCAAGGTCTTTCTTATAGTTTTCCATATGGACATCTTCATTTCAGCGACAAACCATAGTTCTGGTTGCACAATCTACACAACTGAATCTGATTTGTTCCGAGCCATCTGGTGTCAATGCAACACTTCCAAGTGATGCTCCAGGAAGGAACGTTTTCCGGGAAGCAAGCCGTGCCTGACTGGTGATAAAAGGGAGCCTTGCAGCTTAAAACAAACAAGAAATATGGCTCTGCCATTGCCAACCTGCTAGTGATCTGTCAAGCTGATGGTTTCAATACTTTCTTAGTAACTGAATTGGAACACGTCTGTAGGTTAAGAACAATGTAGAATAGTCAGAAGATCTTATCTGTACACTTGTTCTGGGTAATGCAGCCAGAGGGTAAGCAAGACAGCCAGGTAGCTAGCATTTCCAGTTTTGTGCATACCAGATATTCTCCCAGACACACCAACCTCTCAATACCCCTAGATGCAGCAGTCCATCAATACGCCCAGAAACAACATTCCCAAATATTCCCAGACACAGCAGACCCCTGATACCCCAGATGCAGCAGCCCCTCAACACCCCCTTACGCTGTAGCTCACAATATCCCCCGACACAGCAGTCCCCTGATAACTCCTGACACAACAGCTCCCAATACCCCCCGACACATCCGCCCTCTGATAAACCCAGTCACACTAGTCCATTAGCCAGTTCCTGACAACCTCAGATACACCAGCCCCCCAATACTCTCAGATACATTAGCACCCTGATACCGCCAGATACACCAATTTCCTGACAACTGAGACACACCATCCCCCTGATGCCCTCATATACACCATCCCCCTGATGCCCTCATATACATTATCCCACTGATACCCCCAGACATCCCATCCCACGATACCCACATAGACCCCATCACCCTGATACCCTCATACACCCCATCCCCCTGATATTCCCAGACAACCCATTCCCCTGATGCCCTCATACACACCATACCCCAATATCCTCATATACATTATCCCACTGATACCCCCAGACACCCCATCTGCCCCCCCCCATACCCTCATAAACCCCATCATCCTCATACACACCATACCCCTGATATCATTACCCTCATACACCCCACCCCCTGATATCCTAATACACCCCATCCCCCTGATATCATTGCCCTCATACACCCCACCCCCCTGATATCCTCATACACCCCATCCCCCTGATATCATTGCCCTCATACACCCCAACCCCCTGATATCCTCATACACCCCATCCCCCTGATATCATTACCCTCATACACTCCATCCCTCTGATATCATTATCCTCATACACCCCATTCCCCAGACACCCCATTCCCCTGATGCCTTCATACACACTATACCCCTGATACCCTCATACGTCCCATCCCCCTTATACCCTCATACACCCTGTCCCCCTGATACCCTCATACACTCCATCCCCCTGATACCCTCATATACATACTGTAGTTAGTTAGACAGGTTGAAAAAAGACACATGTCCATCAAGTTCAATCACAAAAAAATAAAAAATAATAATAATAATATCATACAATCCCATATATCCAATTCTATACCCACAGTTGATCCAGAGGAAGGCAAAAAACCCCAGCGGAGCATGATCCAATTTGCTAAAGCAGGGGAAAAAATTCCTTCCTGATCCCCCGAGAGGCAATCGGATTTTCCCCGGATCAACTTTACCTATAAATGTTAGTACCCAGTTATATTATGTACACTTAGGAAATAATCCAGGCCCTTCTTAAAGCAATCCACTGAGCAGGCCAGAACCACCTCTGCAGGGAGTCTATTCCACATTTTCACAGCTCTTACTGTGAAGAAACCTTTCCGTATTTGGAAATTAAATCTCTTTTCCTCTAGACGTAAAGAGTGCCCCCTTGTCCTCTTTGTGGACTGTAAAGTGAATAACAAGTTCACTATATGGACCCCATATATATTTGTACATGTTGATCATATC
Source organism: Lithobates pipiens (assembly GCF_037356315.1). Lineage (NCBI taxonomy): Eukaryota > Metazoa > Chordata > Amphibia > Anura > Ranidae > Lithobates > Lithobates pipiens. The sequence goes on along the minus strand of NW_027507686.1, from coordinate 221,401,979 downwards.
CCCCCTTAATCTCCTCTTATCAAGACTGAATAAATTCAGTTCCTCTAATCTTTCCTCATAGCTGAGCTCCTCAATGCCTCCTATCAGTTTGGTTGTCCTTCTCTGCACTTTCTCCAGTTCCTCGATATCCTTTTTGAGAACTGGTGCCCAAAACTGAACGGCATATTCCAGATGAGGTCTTACTAATGATTTGAACAGGGGCAAAATAATATCTCTCTCTCTCTGGAGTCCATACCTCTCTTAATAAAGGAAAGGACTTTGCTCACTTTGGAAACCGCAGCTTGGCATTGCATGCTATTATTGAGCTTATGATCTACCAAAACCCCTAGATCCTTCTCCACTATGTATTCCCCCCAGTTGTACTCCCCCTAGCCTAGCATGTATGATGCATGCATATTCTTAGCCCCCAAGTGCATAACTTTACATTTCTCAACATTAAACCTCATCTGCCACATAGTCACCCAATTAGACAGAGCATTGAGGTTGGCTTGTAAATTGGAGACATCCTGTACGGAGGTTTTTCCACTGCATAGCTTGGTGTCATCTGCAAAGACGGAAATGTTACTTTTGATCCCGGACCCAATATCATTTATAAAGATATTAAAAAGTAAGGGTCCCAGCACTGAACCTTGGAGTACACCACTGATAACCTTAGACCATTCAGAGTAAGAATCATTAACCACTACTCTCTGAATTCTGTCTTTTAGCCAGTTTTCTATCCATTTACAAACTGATATTTCCAAACCTGTAGACTTTACCTTACACATGAGCCGTGTGTGGGGAACTGTATCGAATGCTTTCGCAAAATCCAAGTATACCACGTCCACCACCACCCCTCTGTCCAAGGCTTTACTTACCTCCTCATAAAAAGAAATCAGGTTTGTCTGACAACTGTCTTTCATAAATCCATGCTGTCTGTTGCTTAAAATATTTTTTTCCTGCAAGAACTCGTCTATGTGGTCTTTTATTAATCCCTCCAGTATCTTCCCAACTATAGAAGTTAAACTACCGGTAACTGGTCTATAGTTACTTGGTAAAGACTTTGTTCCCTTTTTAAATATAGGCACCACATTGGCCCTGCGCCAATCCAGTGGTACTATTCCTGTTATTAATGAGTCCCTAAAAATTAGATACAATGGCTTTGAAATTACAGAACTCAATTCTTTTAGGATCCGTGGGTGGATGCCATCAGGGCCAGGTGCTTTATCCATGCTCCTTTGTATACACAGAGCTGAAGAAAGTATTTAATAAGTTAGCCTTCTCTTTGTCCCCAGTCACCCACTCCAGATTATTTTGTAAAGGGCCTACATGCTCAGACTTGACCTTTTTACTATTAATATATTTAAAGAAATTTTTGGGGTTTGTCCTACTAAAAAAAGTCCTGGAGAGCAGCCCTCATCCTTGGAAAATTTGCTCTCTTGAAATTAAGTGTTTTTATCTTCCCCGTATGTGATTTTTGCTTACAGCTAACATCAAATGAAATCATGTTATGGTCACTGCTACCCAGATGTTCCTTTATCTGAACATTAGTAATACGTTCTGCATGGTTTGAGATTACCAGGTCTAACAGAGCATCATTCCTAGTTGGGGCCTCAATAAACTGGACCATAAAATTGTCCTGTAATAGGTTTATACATTTTTGCCCTTTAACTGTCCCAGCAGTGCCATTACCCTAGTCGATTTCTGGGTAGTTAAAATCCCCCATTATTATCACTGTCCCAGCCCTTGCAGCCCTTTCTATCTGTGCAAGGAGCTGAGTCTCCACCTCCTCATTAACATTGGGTGGTACATGATCCTCCTGATACCCCCATATACACCATCCTCCTGATATCCTCATGCACACCGCTTCCTGACGTCCTGATATACACCATCTCCCTGACACCCCCAGACACCCCATTTGACTGATACCCTCATACACCCCATCCCCCTGATACTCTCATACACCCCATCCCCCTGATACCCTCAAACACCCCGTCCCCCTGATATCCTCATATACACCATCCCCCTGATATTCTCATACACACCACCCCCCTGATGCTCTCATATACACCATTTCCCTTATACCCTCATACACCCCATTTCCCTGATATCCTCATATACCCCATCCCCCTGATACCCTCATATACATGATCGTCCTGATACCCTCATATACACCATCTCCCTGATACCCTCATACACCCCATTCCCCTGATATCCTCATACACCCCATCCTCCTGATACCCTCATATACATGATCGTCCTGATACCCTCATACACCCCATCCTCCTGATACCCTCATATACATGATCGTCCTGATAGCCTCATACACCCCATCCTCCTTAAACACCAATCCCCTGATACCTCCAGACACAAGCCCCTTGATAGCCTCTGAGCAGGTAGGCCGCAGATACTCTCATACTCACCATCCACCTGATACCCCCAGACACACCACAATACCTCAAGAAACACCAATCCCCTGATATCCCCTGACAGAACAGGCCCCTGATGCTCTCGTACACAGTGAAATCTGATTATCTGTTTTGGGTTACTTTAAATTACTGGTAGTAAAATTGCTGGATAGTAAAATAACTTTGTAAATAGTATTTGTTACCTACTTTGTGTCATTCTGCTTGTGGCGTTCCTGCCATGCCTAGTCTCCAGTGCTCAGATTTAGCCTGTTGCTATGTGATAACCATAGAAACAAAGAGATGCCGTGTGCACTCTCCGATGTTAAAGTGCCTTCAATCCCCCATAGCAGATAGTTTTCTGAATTTTTACAGCTATGTAAAAAAAATGTCAGTGACACTTCAGTGACAGGGCGCACTGCCCTACCTGGATTGCTGCAGTGGTGTTGTCACCCACAGCAAAATGACAGCCATGTGTCACAGTGTCCTCTAATACTGCTCCACCATACTGCCCTCTTGTTTGACTGACAATGACTCTGCTTGTGCTGACAGTCTACATCTCCACCAGTCAGGCCTTTCCTTATGATGCCAGGGGAAAGGGATGTTCTGCTGTTGTCGCTTCCTGCTCCCCCAGCCCTTGCCAGCATTGTGGAAGAGACAGAGACAATGGTCACTTGACTACTAGAGGTATTTTAAAGCAGAAGTAGACCTATCAGTTTAACTGTTTCACAAAACCGTTCCATTGAGGCCTCTTTTACACTGGGGCTATTTTCAGGCGCCTGTGTATCGCTTGAAAAAAACGGCCCCTCCAGTGTGAAAGCCCCCCGAGGGGCTTTCACACTGGATCGGTGCACTAGCAGGACGGTGAAAAAAAGTCCTGCTAGCCGCATCTTTGGAGCGGTGAAAGGAGCGGTGTATTCACCACTCCTAAACCGCTCCTACCCATTGAAAACAATGGGACAGCGCGGCTATACCGCCGGCAAAGCACCGGCGGTTAAAACCACCCCGCTAGCGGCCGCAGACCGCCGTGAAAAAACTACGGTAAAGCGTCGCTAAAAATAGTGCCGCTTTAAAGCCAATGCCCACACCACCCCTGTGTGAAAGGGGCCTTAAGGCATGCTGTGAATGAGAACTGTCACGGTTGCTTGAGCTCTCAACTGAACTGGTAAGCTACCAAATGGCTGGTGTCATAACTGATCACATGTGTACAACTATGACAACTGCAGATCAGACAGAGGCTAAAATGGCAGCTTCCTTGGCTGAAAAGGAGAGGAGGGTTTAGTTCCACTTATGGACATTTGCTTGTCAGCATGTAAAACTGTTCACTTCACTCTGCAATCATGAATGTTTATGCTTGGGATTTATATCTGCTTCATTTAAGGATTGCTCCCTATAACAACGAGTTAACGTATAATTAAAGGTTGAATTTGGATAGAGTAGAGAGGGATTAGAACCCCTGTCAGGTTCTTATTGCTGTCTCTGTAGGGAGATTCCCCTTCCCTGTTGGTCCTGTTTACTGTTGTCATTAGAAGTAAAAGAAAATCGCAAGTTTTGAGTTGTCCACCAGAAAAGTAATACAGGGGAAATCTTCCAATGGGGACACTAGGTCCCCATTGGAAGTGCTTTATCTAACCACACTTTAGAATGTGGATGGATGAATCCCCCGTTCTCCGCTATTGTATTGATCTGCTTGGATGTGGCCGCTGTTCTGCTGGCCATTTTCACCCAGCTTCTTCAATTTTCCAATCCAAGGATGTCAAGTGGTATTTTGGCCAATAGGGCCACCCACTAAGCTCATTTCTGGTGCCTCATCAAGACCCGGATGAAATTCGAACACTGTATGGCCAGCTCTAGGGTCTTTTTAGAGATAGGCGATTTGGACATTCCCTGGTGGAGAATCAGTCATTGTCATTTTAAGCACCATTTTAAACAACAGTCCCCCCCCCCCCCCCCAGGCTTCAAAAGCAGCGGCTGGAGGTGTGCACATGTCACAGCCACAATGCTTTTTTTCTTCCAGGTGTGCACAGTGGCATTGGTTGCTAAGATGCTAGCAGCTGAGCTGCACAGTGGCATTGGTTGCTAAGATGCTGGCAGCTGAGCTAAACAGTGCCATTGGTTGGTAGAATGCTGGCAGCCAGGCCACAATGTATCATTGGTTGTTATGGCGCAGGCAGTCGTCCCACCATAACAACCACTCACTGAAGCTGTGTACCCTGGGGGATGAACATGCACTGAGAACAGAGTGTCCACACTCAGTGCTCCCCCACTGTGCCTACATGAGTGTCACCTAAGACGGCCGCCACAATTGGCCTGCCAGGTAGGATTTCTACTTTTTCTTCAAACCAAAACCCAACACTTTAACGGCGCACAGTACTTTTTTGGTTTTTGTTTTAGTATACACTATATGATTGTAACAGACCTGGGACACCTTTGGGCACTCCAAAGAGAATAGTAATGTGGCGCACAGAGTGCCCCCTCACCCTCCTGTCAAGCCCTGTTCCAAGGTACATTCCTGTCTGAATGTGTCCTGGTTTCAGTCGACCTGAAACCCGGACACATAATTCAAAACCCAGACTGTCTGGGTGAATCCCAAACAGGTGGCAACCCTACTGCTGGGCGGCACAGCCGTGTGTATATAGATTAATGAAAGAAACTAGATAATGAATACTATTTGTGACATTTATTATTTCACTTTCCTATTTGCAGCATTTTACATGTTATAAAGGTGGAAATACAGTATATTATGTTGCTGTTCTGCACTAGCTGTGTATCTTTACTGCGGTGGTAATAAATATGTCTGGTGTCTCCTCAACCGAGTTTGCAAGCCAAAATTTTTTTTTTTACAGGCAGCTGCCTAAAAATGACTGGACACCTTATTTTTTTTCTTTTATTGAAAGATTTCCATAGCAACACAAAAACAGCATGGCCTTATTTTTGTTATGTGTTTTTATTAGCAGCCTATAATATAATAATAACAGTAATGAGACCTTGTAATATATTATCACATGTCTATGATTTGTGCAGGTTTATGTCTTATGCAAAGGGTTTGATTTACTAAAGGCAAATAGACTGTGCCCTTTGCAAAGTACAGTTGCACTCTGCAAGTGCAGTTGGTCTAGAGCTTAGTAAATAAGGTAACGTTTCACTTTGCAATGAATGCCCAATCACATGCAAGGAAAATTATGACAGCAATTTTGCTTGCACATGATTGGATGATGGAAGTCAGCAGCGCTTCTGCTCATTTACTAGGCTCTGGAGAAACTGCACTTGCATAGTGCAACTGCACTTTGCAAAGTGCACAGTCTCTTTGCCTTTAGGCTACTTTCACGCTGAGGTGGGGGTGTGGGGGGCTTTAGCGGTAAATCGCTTTTCGGTTGATAGCAGGGAGCTTTAAACCCCCCCCCCCCCATAAAATTGTCCGCAAAGCACCGCTGGCAAAGTGCTTTGCAGGTGCTTTGGCAGCGCTGCCCATTGATTTCAATGGCAGGGGCAATGGAGGAGCGGTGTATACACCATTTCTGCCCCGCCCCAAAGATGCTGCTTGCTGGACTTTTTCTCCTGTCCTGCAAGCGCACCGCCCCAGTGTGAAAGCACTCAGGCTTTCACACTGGGGTGGCTTGAGAGGCGCTTGAGAGGCGTTATTTTTTAGCGCAAAAATGCCTGAAAAGTGCCCCAGTATGAAAGGGGTCTTAGTAAATCAACCCCAAAGTTTCCTAATATGTGTGAGGCTAAAACGAATATTCATTCCATTTGATTAAAGTGATTAAAAGTTTCTAATTAAAGCAGGGCTCCACCCAAAAGGGGAGGCTCTGCTTGTTTGCATGCTCCTCCCTCTACTGCCACATTTGACACGGGGGGGGGGGGGGGAGCGGAGATTGCCGTGCCGTACTGAGTCAGAAGTTCAGCCCCACTTCTTTCCCCTGCAGTCTTCTTGGACACATCTCAAGTCCCAGAAGCCTACGGGACCATGCACAAGGCGCAGCATGACTCACATATGCGCAGTAGGAAACAGGCTGTGGAGCCAAAAGGTTTTACTTCCTGTTTCCCTTGCTACAGATGCCGGCGTCTGCACCTGATGTGGATTGAAGCATCGGCTCAGGTGAGGATATTGTGGGATCCCTGGACAAGTAAGTGTACTTATTTTAAAGGATTTTAATGACTTTTATTTTTCCTGAAGGAGCCTGAAGCGCCTCTTTAACTGAAAATAAATAACTTGTAAGTCTATTTTTTTATCACACATTTTAGAGACAACCTTAAAGTAGTATTAAACCCTCAGCGTTTTTTAGTTCAACACATTGTGCACAAAAATAAACAATAAATTATTGTACTTGTTAAATTTACTACCCCAGCAAATTTCAATGCCTGTTCTCTCAGTGCTGCTTCCATGAACATCCAGTCTTCACATGAAAGTGTAACAGTGGACAGTGCAGTCTCCAGTCAGTCTGTTAGCTTGGAGGGAAGAGTTTTGGAGTACCTTGCCATCCTAGGCAACAGGGCTGGGTGTTTCTGTTGATGCACACAGTGTAGGGACACACAACTCTAGTCATGGGATGCAAGTGTGGCTCCATAGGATGCTGCAACAATAACGAGCCACCCTGGTACAGGAAAGCTTAGGCAGTGGTCATGGCACCAGCATAGACTGGAACATAGGCAAATACTAAAAGATAAAGAAGCTCCATACTCAGCAAGTGATTAAATCATCCACCGAAAGGATTTAATATTACATTAAAGGGTCAGTTTACCCAAAACTGATATTTTAGTCATACTTTGAGACAGCCTCTGTCTCCTTATGTGTCTTGGACACACTACCCAATCCATAATTCCTGACTAAGTTCCTGTACACCTGGGGATTTTGTGGTCACCTCTGTGTGTCCCAACTTCTCCCATTTCATTTCGTTGGAATACAAAATTGTATTTTTTACAACAACTACTGCACATCGGTATTTAGTAGAGATATATTCTTCAACCAGTAGATGGCAGTGTTTATAAGTTTGTAGTTTCATCTATGGTGTGCTCTTTTGACTGAATAAAGTTCCAGTTTCCTGTCTACAATTAAGCAACAAAGCCCATGTGGACTGTGCACTTTCTGTTCTGTAGGTCTATTTACAGAATTTCTAACACATTCTCCATAATATAAAATCCAGCAAGGAGGGTGGGAAACCCCAATAATGGCTGTAGCAGGTGTGCAGACCCCAGAACCCAACACAGAGCTCTTACCAGTAGAGTCCCAGAGAGACAGTACTACAGCCTTTCTAAACCTATTTACACCAAGGGAGTACACCTGCTACAACCAATTAAATGGGGGTCAGTGGAAAAAATGCTTACAGTGGTGGTCAGAATGCAACCTTAACAGTTGGCTACAAAGATCATTGGTGTCATGTACCTGGCTCTCGCAGGAGGTGTTGTCCCCGAACCTATAGAGGCACCATCAGAGAAGAGGTCAATCAACCACAGCTCAAAAGAATCCCTAAAAACCTCTAGAGGAACCTTAGGGTTCCATGGAACCCTGGTGGAGAATAGCTGCTCTAGCGAGACATTGCTGGGTGGTTTATCTCTCCAGAATCTACTAAAGACAAGAATATAATTCTTGGATGGACTGATTCTTTAATTAACATGCCTTTATTTTTACAGAAATCTTTACTTCACTGAATATTTGGCAACACTACCCTGATTGGTGCCTAGTCTTCTCTCCCTGCTATATCTCAGGGTAAGCTGAATCTCGGCATACTTCTCTAGTTAACACGAGCCGCTTTTCTTGGCTTTGAGCAGCTTCCCTTTTGATTTGCAGCCATCTGGACCTGCAGCCACCCATGCCTCATCTCATTCTCTCCAGTCCGGAGAAATCTTTCCAATTCCTTTTTACTTTTGAACTTAAGGATATTTCTGTCCCGGAAACCTGTCCTTCAGACAAGTCTACCTCCCACCCAACCCGGTGTACAGGCTGTACGCTCATCAAGGCAGATGCTCCACTTATAGTGAGTTAAAATTTAATGAGGCAGCGGCTAGAATTTCCTGTGGCGGAAATCTAAGAATCTTAGGGATACCCCGTAACTACCCCCTCTTCTTCCGCAGATTAAAATATATAGAATTTACTGTGATGCAGTGGAACCTGAAAATTCTGCTGCTGTAACAATATCAGTGGAATAAAATTAGTGACATCAACTACCGGTATATATTAAATTCTTATACAGCAAGTATTAACTGAAAAACACTTGTCACTTGCCTGGATGCAAATGTAATCCTCAGCATTTTCCTTCACTTTTCACTGCATTTATACATTTCTCAAAGACGAGTGCAAAGGAAAAATGCAGAAGTAGATTTCTGTGCTGGCATTCCAATGCTGGTGTCTTTTTATTTTTTTTGCTGAGGGGACAGTCTTTGGAGTAGGAAGGGTGAATGTGCCAACAAGGGGTTAAATTTGCCTTAGTTGACAACAATATTACTTGTATTATTATATTGTAGGGTTATAGGTAGAGTTATAATAAAGGTTGGGTTTACAGGAAGGGTTAACCTGTAGGCAGGGGGCAGTCCATACACCCCACTGTAGGTGGAGCTCCACCGAAGGGGCAATGCAATAGGGGAAGGAAGTTGTGAGGAACTTGGTTCCTCTATAACTTCCGGCGGTCACTAGTGAGATAGCTGTTCAATTGGATGCTGGTGAGCCACGTGATCTCGGTGGCAATCTTGGGTCAGGACAGAGTCTATTTAAAAACGCTGGTCCCCCGGGTTTGGCAAGTGTAGGCACAGGTTCATCCGCCTGGAAGGGACAGCTCATAGTGGCAGGGAAAGGTTCCTGAGGAGTAGGGGAAGTGCAGAGATTATGCTATCGCCTCTTATAAAGCTTCCCCTTTGGGTGTGGACCTGCCAGGTCACACTCTTCACTGCAGAAGCTCTCAGCATCCTTTCAAGATCACGATCCTCTGCCACTGTTTGTAAGTGGCTCTGGTCACCCACCGGGCTTAAATGTATGCTGTTAGAATTAATATGCTGTTCTCATCCATCTCGCTCTTCGAGTGTAAACTTTTCTGCTGGAGCACCACACTACATAAATCCCACAAGTCCCTGTTCACATCTGTCTGCCTGGGGCAAGGTGTGAATAAACGTAAATGGACCTTTTCAATTTAGTTTTATCAACACTGTGGATTTGGGGTCACAGAGATCTCTGAGAACATGTCTCAACTGGTGTCCTGTTGACATCACTGCCTATACTACCATATTGGTATAATACCTAGTTTTCTTGGCTTCTAAAGCTCAGTAGTCCATCTGCTTCAGGCCCAACTTGTGCTTGGGGCAGAAAATATAAACAGCTGCAACTGCAATACTCTTCCCATTCCCAATACTGTCCACTGCAGACCCATCCGGATGCCAGTTCTCCTCTTCTGGGATGATGCTAAGCAAAAGGGAATGGTATGAAGAGAAATGGGTCATCTCATCTCATACATTCCTTCTTCCTAGTATGGTCCTATGGTTTCTTATCCTCATTATATAGTGTTATTTAATAATATCCCAACTATTTAGTCTTAGTAAATGATTATTAATTAAGAGGAAGTCCATGGGTTTCCATGATGTAATCTTATAGTCTGATTAATTGTATTCAGGAACAAAGTATCTCGGTGATGCCAAATGATGAAAAATTAATGATCATTTTTCACCCTGGCCGATCTACGCAGATATTGAGTCTAAATTGATCAAAAAAGAAGTTGTGGCTATTCGGTTGTTTGCAGATTTGATCCCCGTGACTTGTAGGACATAGGGGGTGAGGGTGTGTGTGTCTGATCCTGTCTGTTAGATTACAGAGTGGACTAGCCAGTGTTTGTTCTGAATAGAGTGGTGTTACTGTAGTCTTTAGGATTACATGCTATTCAACTTCCGTCCTTTCTCTCTCTTTCCCAACTACAAGAAGGAGGCTATAATTAGCAGAGTTCCGAATATCAGGTCAGGTATGTGCGTGGATCAGTTACTTGCGTACCTAAAACAATGGATTGCCGGCAGCAAGGCAGAAGCAGCCGAATATACCTGTGCACTTACAAGTTAGCCTTGGGAAAATATGCTGTGACCTTTGTGTGAGTTTCAATAAAGACATACTCCATTCAAAATTTAAAATGAAGCCAGTTTAGATGATTACAGGGAACAGATCCAACCTGTTCAATGCTTCTAATCTCCATCAAGATGAAATTGTATTGCATAGACCCTGCACACTTACCAGTAATCTGGTTATCTGGAAAGGTATGTGCAAACACTCCCACCGCAGGCTCCTTGCTGTCTGTCACATATAGAATATCTAATGATCAAGTGTCAGTACCAAAAAAAATCCTCCAATCACCATGCCTTGGAAGCCTGACTCTGATGGATGATGTGAGATGATAGGTTTACCTGTGACGGGAAAGCATCTGCTTTTCTTCTTTGACAACGCCAGGACTGCTGGTTTGGGGGTTTATTTAATTAGTTGTATTATAACAGAATGTTTTTTGACAGCGACTAGGCCTGAGCAAAGAGATTTTGGTGAAATTACAGATTTTGTGGTTGGAAAGAGAGTTGCTTTGATGAATTACCTTGAAAAAAAAAAAATTAAGTCAGGGTTTGTTTTTTGAGGGTTTTATGGTATTTTATCTCATCTAATGTAGTGCTCTTTGTATTTATGTATTTTTCCTTGTTTTTGTATTTGCTATTAGTGTAATCTCAGTTTACACCTTCTTTTACTATCTAATTTTTCTTTCTGTGGAAAAAAATAAAATAATTATAATATATGTAATAAAAGAAAGGCCCATTTTCAGCACAGCTCCAGGTCCATGATAGCAGAAATACATATCTGTAACCCTCAGGAGTAATTTAAAGCCGACTGCACCCGCCATAGTGTTTTTTTCACCGTATGCAAAACCACTTTGGTTCCCCTCCCAATTCATTACCTCGTTATTTGGGTTCTGCTGCTTTAAAATTTTAATTTCATAGAAAAAGTACAATAATGAGGCTAATCCTTTGGCAGTTCAATAAAGCTTAGGGCCTGTGAAAACTCTTTTTCCTCCCTACCCCACCTTCTCCCCCCCCCCCCCCCCCCATCACACCCGTTGCTCATTGAAATGCCATTTGATTTGACAGTATGACTTGACTTTTTTTGAAGTAATGCTTTCAGGGTAATGCGGCGTCATGCATGATGTGATGTTTCGGGGTACCATTACTCTGTGCAACACATCAGGCATCATACCGCAGGATGAATGTAAATTATTTGTATGCTTGGAACTGTATTGTTATGTAGTGTATTTACGCGCTGCGTCGCAGTACAGAGTGGAATGTACCCTGTTCAAAGTATTTGTTTTTTGTATATCTTCTTGAAAAATAAAGTATATATTTTCAATCAAAAATGAGGCTAATGAGGGGCCACTTATGGCATAAGAACAGATGCAGGTGGGTTAAAAGTTCCTTTTATAATCCTCAGGAGCCACCAAAAAACATAAGTAAATTTGCCTTCCTGACTCCAATGCATTTTGCCAGAATTGTACAATATTTTGCCTACATTTTTGGTGAAATGAAAACAATTTCGCTCATCCCTAAATGTGACATTTCATATTTCCACTTCAGCCCCCAGAAGATTTTACCCTCTTCCTGACCAGAGCACTTTTTGCAATACTGCACTCTGTCGCTTTAGCTAACAATTCAATTTTGAGGTCGTGGGACGTTGCACCCAAACAAAATTGACGTCCTTTTTTCCCCACAAATAGAGCTTTCTTTTGGTGGTGTTTGATCACCTTTGCAGTTTTTTTTTTGCGCTACAAACAAAAAAAGAGTGACAATTTTGAAAAAAAAAAATCAATATATTTTGTACTTTTTGCTATAATAAATATCCCCCAAACATATATATATATATATATATAAAAAAAATCTTCCTCAGTTTAGGCGGATATGTATTCTTCTACATATTTTTAGTAAAAAAAAAAAAAAAAAAAAATCGCAATAAGCGTATCTTGATTGGTTTGTGCAAAAGTTATAGCGCCTACAAAATAGGGGATAGATTTATGGCATTTTTTTTTTATTAGTAATGGCAGCGACCTGCGATTTTTATTGTTACTGCGACATTGCGGCAGACACATCAGACATTTTTGACACTATTTTGGGACCAGTGACATTAATACAGTGATCAGTACTATAAAAATGCACTGATTACTGTGTAAATGTCAGGGAAGGGGTTAAACACTAGGCGGCGATCAAGGAGTTAATTGTGTTCTAACTGTAGGGGGGATGGGCTCACTAGAACATGACAGAGGTCACTGCTTCCGATCACTGGGAGCAGTAGACCCCTGTCATGTTGCTAGGCAGAACAGGGAAATGCCTTGTTAGCATCTCCCCATTCTGCCTCTCCGATCATGAGCCACCGCCGGACATCGAGTCTGCAGGACCCGTGGGCAGGCGGGCCTGCAATTTAAAGGGGACATACAGGTAAGTCCCTGCGTGCAGCCGTACCAAAGTACATCGTCATGCACTGGTCAGTAAGCAGTTAAGTGGAACTGAACTCAACAATGAAAATTTGCTATATTATATAGAACATCTAGAAATATAAATTGTGCCTACACAGCACCCTACAAAATTTACTTCCTGGTATGTGAGTGTGCCCAAAACTTTATAGCTGTATATTTTATTTATTTTTTACAGGTACTTATATAGAGCTGTCAATTTACACAGCGCTTTACATATATGTTGCACATTCACATCATTCCTGCATTCAAGGAGCTCACAATCTATGGTCCCTAACTCACATCCATACATATACTAGGACCAATTTAGACAGGAGCCAAGTAACCTATCAGTATGCCTTTGGAGTGTGAAGGAAACCCACGCAGGCACATGGAGAACATGCAAACTCCAGGCAGGTAGTGCTGTAGTTGGGATTTAAACCAACAACCCTAGTCCTGCCAGGTGAAAGTGCTGACCATTTAGCCACTGTGCTGCCCACCTGAAGTATGAGATCACAGGCACTGCTGCATCTACAGTAATTGCTAGTCTTAGCAAATTTGGAGTGAGATTTGGTCACTTATCTCCTTGCTGGAGGCTTTGACATGAGAAAGCATGGCCCTGTCCCCTGCCAAAATTCACATCTTGACATAAAGACTAGACTTGTGCACAGCAGAAAATTTTGTTTAGTTTCATTTTCAATCGTAAAATACATAATTTCATTCTGTTATATTCGTTATGTTACGTTAATTCATTTTTGGATAATTCGTTATTTCTGTAGAGTAAAGATATTTCTTATAATGAATCAATTTATTTTATTGTTTAATTGTTATATATATATATATATATATATATATATATATATATATATATATATATATATATATTTGTGATAACAAATCGTAATTCGTAAAGTCATTTGTTTATTGAATTCACTAACACACACACACACACACACACAATAACTATGGGGGTTATTTACTAAAGACAAATCCACTTTGCACTACAAGTGCACCTGGAAGTGCAGTTGCTGTAGATCTGAGGGGGACATGCATGGAAAATAAAAAACAACACTTTTGCTTGCACATGATTGGATGATAAAATCAGCAGAGCTTGCCCTCATTTCAGAGCTTCCCCTCAGATCTACAGTGATTGCATTTCCAATTGGACACAACAGGAGCCAAATCAGTGGGGGACCGGTGGCCACGATGGCCACCAGCCACCCCCTCGATCATGCGCTGGAGAGGCAGAACGGTGGTCTGCCTATGTCACAGAGGAAGAGAGAGATCTTGTGTACCTGCTAATCAGGAATACTGATCTCTCCTTCTCTTCTTCCAGTCAGTTAATCCCCAACACCGTTATGCCCTGTACACATGACCGTTTTTTCCGTCGGAATAAACCCTCACGGTTTTTCAGACGGTGTTCCGCTGAAACGATCTTGCCTACACGCGATCACACCAAAGTCCGATCATCTAGAACGCGGTGATGTACCACACATACTACGGGACTAGAAAAAGTAAGTTCAATAGCCACTAGCCAATATCTGCGGCCTCGTATTTGCTTCAGAGCATGCGTCGTTTATGTTGGTCCATAGGAACAGCATAATGATGAGCGGCTTTCCTGATAGGAATTGATTGCGTTGGAAAGATTTAAAACATGTTCTATTTCTAGGTCTGTCAGAATTTTCATTAAAAAAAAGTCTAATGAGGCCCACACACGATCGAAATATGCAATGAAAAGATTCCGTCTAACCTTTTCTGCCCGGAAAGTCCAACCGTGTGTACACGGCATCAGAGAGCATTCCCTAGGAGCACACTTAACCCTTTGATCACCCCTGATGTTAACCCCTTCCCTGCTAGTGTCATTTATACAGTGACAGAGCATTTTTTTAGCACACTGATCGCTATAATAGTGTCACTGGTCCCCAAAAATTATCACTTAGTGTCTTATTTGACCGCTGCAATGTCACAGTCCTGCTAAAAATCGTTGATCGCTACCATTACTAGTAAAAATAAAAATACCATACAAATATCCCATAGTTTGTAGACATAATATCTTTTGTGCAAACCAATCAGTTTATGCTAATTGAGATTTCTTTTACCAAAAATATGTAGCAGAATATATATTGGCCTAAATTGATGAAGAAATTAGATTTTTTACATATTTTTATTGGATATGTTTTATAGCAGAACTAAAGTAAAAAGTAAAAAAAAATTGTTTATAGCGCAAAAAATAAAAACCACAGAGGGGATCAAATACCACCAAAAGAAAGCTCTACTTGTGGTAAAAAAAGGACATCAATTTTATTTAGGTACATCAACGCACGACCGCGCAATTGTCAGTTATAATAATGCAGTGCCGTATCGCAAAAATTTGCCTGGTCATTAAGGGGGTAAAACCTTCTGGGACTGAAGTGGTTAAAGAGAACTTTGAGTCATGGGGACTGTATGGGGACTGGGTGATTTTAGTGCCAGCTATCAGACCTGTTGGGGGATATACCTCCAATATACAACAACGAGCGCTGGGATTCTGTTAGAAACATTTCTGTACTTATTTTGGATTGCGCATATACAGATTTTGGATACTTCCACTGCGGTTTTCATCTTGTCACATTAAATAATTAAATGAAACCACAATCTTCATCCCAATGTCTTTGTGTTGCCCCGCATTGGCTGGGCATACACTGAAACAGCTGCACTTTTATGATAGGTATTTATTAGTTAAAAATATAAAAAAAATAGTATCCTGTTTGATGGAAAGTATAGCAGATTTGTACGCAGTGGAACTGAATTACTATAGTAGTAAATTAGCACGTGAATCTTAATAAAGTTAAATTTGTGTTTACTTTGAACGCACATGTGCTAGCAAAAATATTTTTTTTTCTTTTCCTCAAACATGACTGGGTCTTCAAAGTGAACACTGGTTCCCCAAATTTGCACTGCAAAGTGAACAGGCATTTTTCTTCTACAGGAATTCAGCCATGGTGACTTTATTACAGTATTCACAAACTTCACAAAAAATATGTGCAAATCAGTACTCTGTATTTGGGTTTATAGCCAGCAGGTGGCTCTCTTGTCTCCTTATCACATGTTTTCTAGTATTCCTATCTGCTGAAGAAAGCTTGTTTCAAAACAATGAAAACATGTCATACTTATCGCCTCTGTGCAGGTGGTTTTGCACAGAGTGGCCCCAATCTTCCTCTTCTGGGGTCCCTCAGCGGCGCTCCTCTTCTCGAGTGCCCTGTTGGAGAGCCGCTCTCCCTGGGGGCACTCGTGCGGGAACGCTCCTGTGTCCTGCTGCGTCCATTGACAAAGACAGCAGGACTCAGTGTCAGGAACCATGAAACCAGACCGAGACAGAAGTACAATTAAAGCGGTTCTTCACCCTAAAGGGGAAGTTCCGCTAGTATTATCCCTTCCCCCCTCCGGTGCCACAATCGGCACCTTTCGGGGGGGAGGGGGGTGCAGTTACCTGGATAATCCAGGTAACTGCACCCACTTCCGGCCAGACCGCCGCAGACCCCCGCATCGCTCCGCCCCCCCCCCCCCCGTTGTGTTCTGGGAAACACACAGTTCCCAGAGACACAGCGGGGAACCAGCGCAGCGCGACTCGCGCATGCGCAGTAGGGAACCGGGATTCCCTGACAGAGGATGGAACCTGGGACAGGTAAGTGTGATATTATTAAAAGTCAGCAGCTGCAATATTAGTAGCTGCTGGCTTTTAATATTTTTTTTTTAGGTGCAGCTCCTCTTTAAATCACACTTGTTTAATAATAAAAGTAAAAATAACAAACGTAGTCAAAACATAGCCAAAGTTCAGTAACCAAAACGGAATAGTCAGCCAAGCCAGAAGCCAGAAGTCAAGGATCAACGTAGCAGAACAGCAAGCAATATCTGGAGCTAGAAGGGATGTCAACAAAGCAAGTCTTTAAACAGGAATGCAGGAGATAGGCTCTGTGATGTTGGCCAAGGAGAAGTCAGACATCCTTTGGGCTGGACGGCTTAAGTAGGCAGGACTGATGAGCAGGATATCATCAACAGCTGAGTGACTGTGGAGAGATGGCAGTTAGCCGACAGGTGAGCGGCCAGCTCTAAGAAGGAAGCCCTGACACTCAGCCCTGCCCCCCGGCTCCCACGTCATTGGATTTGATTGAGAGCAGCGGGAGCCCGTGGCTGCGCTGCTATCAATCTATCCAATCGGGTCCCGAAACACCGGCTGGAGCTGGTGTGCTCGTCCCTGTTGATGGAAAGACCGAGTTCGGCTATGTAAAAGGAGGGCTCTGGGGGGCAGCTGCATCGCAGGAGGTTTTTCACCTTAATGTATAGAATGCATTAAGGTGAAAAACCTTTAAGGTTTACTTTCTGTTGTTGGAAAGATATTTTGAGGGGTTGTTAAGGGACCGTATAAAAGAATATGAGTCAATCACTGTGTGAAAATAATCATAAGTGATAGCCAGCATGGATTTATGAAAGACAGATGTTCTTAAAAAATCTGCTCTCTTTATGAGAAAAGAAGCAGAAATCTGGAACGAAGGGTCACTGTGGATATAGCATGTTTGAACTCTGTTAAAATATTCACCACGGTAACTCCCACAAGCCAAATCTGTAAATTACGGTGTAGCGCAACTCATAAATTGTTTACTGGCTGAAACATCGCATCGGAAGATCTGTAATCGGCAATTCTGAATTTGGGGTTTTACCACTTATAACCGTCAATCAGTCAAAATTCTGGGCATCTGATGATCATATTTTAGTGTAGTGTACCTTCGGGGATGATAATAAACATAATGTGCCTGTGGAATAGCAGGCCAAGTATCTCTAGTTGCCTTCACAGAGCCTCTGTTTATTTTCACAGAATCCTGGATCAAGGGATGCGCTGTTATGCAAATTGTATCCAGAGGTCTGAAGGGTATGCTCTGCTCAATGCTCTCCCACTCCTATTGGCCAATGAGGGCACCATCGCTTTAATTGGCCAAGTCAGATCTTCAGGGGTGGGAATGTTTGAGCTAGAGCAGTTTGTTTAATGGACTGCCCTGGGTTTTGGAGTTACTCCTAGGACAGTCTGTAGTCTATAGCATAGTTATATAACATTCAAGCTTCCCACAGGGTCTTTAACCACTTGGGATCCGCGCTATTGCAAAATGACGGCAACAGCGCGGACCCACATTTCCGGGACTACGTCTATTGACGTAGTCCCGGTTACGAGCGGCCTGCGCGCCCCCTGAGGGGCGCGCGCGGCGCGCTCTGTGATCGGCGAGTCCGTGAGACTCGCCTGATCACCGATCCGTGTAAGGGGTCGATCCCGACCCCTTATCACGTGATCAGCTGTCAGCCAATGACAGCTGATCATGTGATAAAACGGAGCCGGTAATCGGCTAGTATTCCTCCTCGCGCTGACAGCGCGAGGAGAAAAAAAAAAAGCCGATCGCCGGCGGCCGTGTTCGGGACATCAGTCCCGATCACGGCCAGCAATTTAAACGGACACCTGCCCCCTGCCAGTGCCCACCTGCCACCCGCAGTGCCATCCTGAAATAAAGTAAGTGCCCCCCTGTCAGTGCCACCCAGCAGTGCCCATAGTGCCCACAGTGCCACCCAGCAGTGCCCACAGTGCCACCCAGCAGTGCCCACAGTGCCACCCACAGTGCCACCCAGCAGTGCCACCCACAGTGCCACCCAAAATCTGCCTCAAAGGTGCTGCACCCCAGTGCCGCCCATCAGTGCCCAGCAGTGCCGCCCATCAGTGCCCAGCAGTGCCGCCCATCAGTGCCCAGCAGTGCCACCTATCAGAGCCACCTATCAGTGCCACCTATCAGTGCCCATCAGTCCCATCTATCTGTGGTACCTATCAGTGCCCATCCGTGCCACCCATCCGTGCCACTTATCCGTGCCACCCATCCGTGCCATCTTATCTGTGCCCATCTTTGCCCATCAGTGCCGCCTTATCTGTGCCCATCGGTGCCGCCTTATCTGTGCCTATTAGTGCCGCCTTAACTATGCCTATCAGTGCCCACCAGTGCAGCCTATCAGTGCCCACCAATGCAGCCCATCAGTGCCCACCAATGCAGCCCATCAGTGCCCACCAATGCAGCCTATCAGTGCCGCCTAATCAGCGCACTTCAATGAAGGAGAAAAATGACCCGTTTGCAAAATTTTATAACAAACTATTAAAACATGATTTTTTTTTTTTTTTTTTTTGCATCTTTTTTTGTTTGTTTAGCAAAAAATAAAACTCCGAGCTGTAACTAAATACCACCAAAAGAAAGCTCTATTTGTGGGAAAAAAATGATAAAAATTTCATTTGGGTACAGTGTTGTATGACCGCGTAATTGTCATTCAAAGTGCATCAGCGCTGAAAGCTGAAAATTGGTCTGGGACTGAGGGGGGTTTAAGTGCCCAGTAAGCAAGTGGTTAAAGCTGAATACCAAGCACTTAAATGCACATTTTATGTGCATCCCCGTAAACTACTTTACCTTCCAAATCCAAATGTTATTAATTCTTTTTTTATATATATAATCTTTATTTTTATTAAACACATAAAATACAACAAAATGAACAATGCCTCATTGTTGAGGGTGTTTAGGGTGACAGGTTCAGCCATGGAGCATAATGTTCTCAACATTTGAGTATAAAAACTGGGGAGACATGGGGGAAAGGGTAGGGGGTTAGGGAGGGTGGTAGGAACATGTTTTATTGTGGTGCATAGGGGGGGTTCCATCCTGCTAACCTCGGTGGGAGCACAGTCCATATTATAGGTCTCATTTTATACTCTGGGGTGTATCTTAGCCCGGCAGCCACCGAGGACCTGACCAGCATCGCCCCCAGAGGAGAGGGGCTTAAATGCCTCCATCTAGGGGAGCTACCTTCCAGGCCCCCTCTGCAGCCTTCCCGGCTGCGGGTCCCACCAAGGTACCAGGGTTGTCAGGTAAGTTTTCGTCAGGTGCAACCAACAAGGTACTGTAGGAACATTAACTAAGAAAAAACAACAAGAAATTGCATAGGATATGGCGAATCTTAGATTTGGTGTCCTTTGTCAGCTATATAAACCAGAGAAAGTGAAGTATGGAAATAAGAGTCTCAACTTCAGGAAGGATTGTGAAAGGTCAGGTTCAGGCATGCACATCACCATTAACAGGCACTTTCAGTGAGGGTTCCGCTAACTCCAACAGCGCAAATTCCAGGCTAGATGGCACAGGGTCTGGGTCAGCAGTATATTTCTGCCACGGTGCACAGATACTGGTAAACCGTTCGCTTTTGTTCTTGCACCTCGCTACCCACTCCTCTGCCTCTCTAATTTCATCCACCTTCTTAAGCCACTCCATTATAGTAGCAAACTGTGGGCGTTTCCAATAGGGAGGTATAAGCCTTTTAGCAGCATTCAAGAGGTGAGGAAATGTGCTTTTCTTCTAATGGCTCAGAGGGAGGGCAGGGAGGTACAGGAGAAAGTGAGTTGGGGAAAGCGGGATATCTATCTGCAGGGCATCCTTTATGCGGGTGCAGACTTCTAGCCAGAATGGGCTAATCACTGGGCAGTCCCACCAAATGTGGAGGAGCGTGCCTTTCTAGCCACAGCCACGTCAGTGTGCAAAAGTGAGGGCGTGATAGAGCTGCAGATACCCGGTACCAATGGGTCATAAGTTTGTAGTTTGTTTCCTGTCTTGAGTCTATGGAGCTGGAGTGTGAGAGTCTAAACATGAAATGTTATGTAACTCTGTTTAACTAGTCCTGAGATTCAGACACCCCTAGGAGACCCCTAGCCAGGTCCATTGCAATTAAACAATGCAGTTGGTCAGTAATCCTCTCTCCTTGGTTGTAACATATGCAGTGATGACCCTATCAGTGTGCTGATTCCCTTTCTTTGTTAAAGAGGAAGTAAACCCTGATGAGTTTACTTCCTCTTTCATTCCCTTGCAAAGGCAAAGCATAATGGACTACTATGCATCGCATAGTAGCCCATTATGTGTCACTTACCTGACACAGGAGCCAGCGAAGTCGCCGCTGTCCCCTGTAGTCCGCCGCATCCATCTTGTTGGTGGGGTCTCGCAGCTCCGCCGCTGTCACTTTGCGAAGCCGCGATGACGTCACTCCCACGCATGCGCACGGGAGCCGACACGCGCGGCAGCTCTGTCGCTGAGAATGCCGCGCTCAGTGCGCCTGCGCGCCGCTGTCTACGGCGCATGCGCCGTAGACAGCGGTGCCCGTTTTCGGGCAAATATCTCCTAAATCATATAGGTTTAGGAGATATTGCTTGGACCTACAGGTAAGCCTTAATCTAGGCTTACCTGTAGGTCAAAGTGGTTTGTAAGGGTTTACAACCACTTTAAGGCTGAGGGAGGATCACTGACCATGGGTCAACAGCATATTATGGAATCATTACATATTTTAGGAAGTAGAATGTTGATGCAAGTTAAAAAGCGGGAGTCCGCCGGGACTCCGCGTTTTTTTTTTTTTAAAAGCCAGCAGCTACAAATACTGTAGCTGCTGACTTTTAAAATAGTGACACTTACCTGTCCAGCGCGCCCGTGATGTCGGCACCCGAAGCCGATCTGTAGATCGTTTCTCGGGTGCTGCCGCCGCCATCTTGGGTATGGGAATCAGGAAATGGAGCCTTTCGGCTTCATTTCCCGGTTCCCTACTGCGCATGCGCGAGCCGCGCTGCGCAATAAGGACAGTCCCCGCTGCCTCTGGGATCTGTGTGTTTTCCCAGCAGGCAGCGGGGCACTTGCAGAAAGGGGCAGGCACTTGCGGAAAGGGGCGTAATCTACGCCCCTTTCCGCAGAGAGCTATCCCGGAAGTGGGTGCAGAATACCTGGATTATCCAGTTAACTGCACCCCCCTCCCCCCTGAAAGGTGCCAATTGTGGCGCCGGAGGGGGGGAGGATTCCGATGAGCGGAAGGTCCATTTTAGGGTGGACCTCCGCTTTAAGAAAAAAAATCACCATTAAATCAAAATAAACCAATTATAGGGAATTTTTTGCTTTGATCTACTAGTATTAGTTTTGGAGGAACCCATTCTGTGCTCCCAGTATGAGTAAGTAACACATATTAAAATACTTTGTATTCCCAGTCCCAAAATGATTGACTTTAGCAGTTGTTCTAAGACACTCGCAATGCGTGATGCAACAGGATGATCTCTGGCTTCAAAGTTTACTAAATACTCAATGTCAGCTTTGGATTGGCTGCCAAATATATTATATGTGTTATCAGCAGAATGCTTTATATGCTAGGAAAAAAAGTAATTTAAAAGGTATTTTTTTCTTTTGCCAGTGTTCTTACGTTCTTTTGATTCACAGTTGGCAATACACTGACATAGCCAGCTCTGCTATGTATCCAAGCTATTAGTGTTACATAAACTACTATTATATAATATCTCTCCTCTTCATTCTCCAGGTCCTTATTGAAAATAAGGGATGAGAGAATTTGAGAGCTTTCATTTCCTTCAAATTTTTTGACGAAACTCCAGATTTTTTGATAAAATTTCACTAAGGTGCTTTTTAAGGGTGCTTTAAACTTTAAATGGCTACTGAGAATTTCCAAAGCTCCTTTCAACTATCCTGAACCTGTTCCTATGTTATAAAACAGACCCTCTTTAGACCTTTTTTTTTTTTTTCCACAGAGAGAAAAAAACTTACTGTACAGTAAAAAAGAAGGAAAATTTAAATCTGTAAAGTGGATAGTACCAAAATAACAATCAAATACACAAAAGAAGGAAAAAAACATAAGTCCCAATCAATGAAAAAAACGTAAAGCGGGACTTCACTGTAAAAGGTGAGGTTCCACTTTATGCCCCCCGTATTCTTCTCTGGTTTTGACAGGAACCCTCCGGTTGGATCGCCTAGGCAATTCCATTCTCCCCCGCCCCCTCTGCCCACAACCTTCTGGGACATCTCACGGGTCCTAGAAGGCTGCAGGACTATTCAGAAAGTGCCGTGCGTCCCGCACATGCGCAATGGGAAGCCAACTATGAAGCCACCGGGAGTCACAGCTGGCTTTTCACAGTTAAAGAGGGAGGGAGTCCACTGGAAAAAAAATATTAAAAGCCAGCAGCTATAAATACTACAGCTGCTGACTTTTAATAAATGGACACTCACCTGTCCCAGGGTCCAGCAATGTGGGCAGCCGAGGCCGATCAATCACTCGGCTCTCGGCTGCTGCCGCTGCCATTCTCGGTGAGCGAATCAGGAAGTAAAGCATTGCGGCTTCAATTCCCGGTTCCCTACTGCACATGCAGGAGTCGCGCAGTGCAATGGGAATGGTCCGCACTGTCTCTGGAATCCGTGTGTGTCCCAGCAGACAGTGCGACGGGACAGGAAGAAGCATAAACTTCCGTGGGAGTCTATGCCCGGAAGTGGGTGCAAATACCTGCCTTAGACAGGTATCTGCACCCCCTTCCCCCCGAAAGGTGCCAATTGTGACACCAGAGGGGGGAGGGTTCCGATGAGCGGAAGTTCCACTTTAGGGTGGAACTCCGCTTTAACATGCCACAGGACCAGAAGACTGGCAAAGAACCGGCCCGGGTGAGGATGGCACTGGATGTCTGGATAGGTAAGTGTCCTTTTATTAAAAGTCAGCAGCTATGGTATTTGTTCTTGCTGACTTCTATATCTTTTTTAAACAGGGCAAAGAATCTCTTTAACTACTATAACTATGGTGACTAGAGCCTCTACAGTAAGCTAGGGGGCACTGCTGGGGGATAGGGAGTACTGTAAGAAGCTGGGGGGACACTGTGGGGGTTGAGGGCTCTCAAGGAGAATGGGGGTACTGTGTGAGGCTGATGGGCACAGTGGACAACTAGAGGAGCTTGGGTGGCACTATGGGAGCTGTGAGGCACTGTGTGAGGTTAGGAGATCATCAGGTGGCTGGAGGCCCAGGAGGAGGGTCTGGCAGTGGATCATGGCCCGGTGGTTGAGAACCACTGCTGTAAACTATTATTAGTTTTTATTGCAATAATCTATCCTCTATTTAATTTCAAAGAAGGTTTAAACACTCACACTTTTTGCCTTCAAAGTTCCCTAAATAAAACAACTGACCTGTAAGTGACTCCTTCGCATTCAGAATATGCTGTACAGACCCATCCCCTGGCACCATGGGTGGCTTCAGCCATTTTTGTTGCTGGTGCTGTGCCAATGTTGGAAGTATAAGTGGGGGATCTCAGTTCCCGGTACTGAATTCCATGTTATAATAAAACCAGACATACCATAATGACAGATTCTTAGTCAGAAAATTAAAAATTTATGTTATATAGTAAGCATTAACAGAAAATTAAAACATGTAAGGTTAGATGGTAGACAACCACTTGGATACAGTGGTAGGAGAAGAGCTGTGGTGCATGTCGCTCAATGTTGTGAATGTTGTGTGTGCCTACATTGCGCTTATCAGTGGACATCTCCCAAAGAGGCTGGATTTACAGCAACTGCACTTCCAAGTGCGTTTTAAGTGCAATTTCAAGTGCCCCTTGCACTTGTAGTGCAATTTCAAGTGCGCCTTGCACTTGTAGTGCAAAGTGGATTTGCCTTTTTGTAAATAACCCCAATAGTGTCCCATTCATTTGTGTTAGTGTGGAGGGGCACGCTGCTCCATTTTGCACTGCACTTCTTGAAGGAGAACTACAGATGGCTGTGTGCACCATCCACCTAATCTTTAGAGCTGTCTCTAAAGGAGGAGCACTGCTTCATGAAGTGGGGATGGTTTTCTGAGTTTCTGTCTAATACTGGGTGCTGGAATGATCTGCATTTCCAGCACTAGGCACCTGCTGCCGCTCTGAAGATAAGGGTAATGGGCAATATATATATATAATAGTAATAATCCCCAAGAACACATGAATGTACAATGAACACACACACGTGCACATAATCAAAAGCAATTAGAAACTATTTCAAACAGCCCCATCGACCAGTAAATGGAATCCATATAAGCCAGATGCTAAGGAAGTCCTGTGCGCAATGAGCTGGGTCAACTGCACATAAAACAAAATCAGAAGCATATCGTAAAGGAGAAGACAGGGAACAATTTTTTTGTATTAAACTATGGAACAAAGTGATATATAAATCATGTAAAGCGAACTGTTGACACCATATAAATTCTATAGTAAAACTTATAATAGAAATAATAATGTGTTAGATCCCTGAATCTCTACATGATAACTTGAGTGATTACAGATGGTGCCTCCCCAGGTTGAAGTAAAGATGTCATCGAGCATGGCATAACTGCTGGCATCCAACCCACGGGGTTGATTTACTAAGGCCTCATGTACACTGCTGCTGCTAAACGGCATTTAGGAGCAGTTGGCCATTTTTTTCAACTGTACCTGAACTCTCCTCTGTGTAATCTTATCAGTACATGTACACAGGGTCGTTTATAGTCATTTGTAGGCAGTTGAGTTTAGAGGCTTTTTTTGGAACGAAAAAAATGGGTTCAGACGCTGTTTAGAGGCATTTCAAGTGCCAAACGATTCTAAATGCGCTAACGCTTCTAAACGCTGTAAACAAAAACATTTTGTTTACAGCTGTTTTTTTTTATTTTTGGCTATATTGAAGTAAAAAAAATGCTTCTAAGTGCAAACGCAGCTAAACGTGGCATGTAAACACAGCAAAACGGATGTTTTAAGCGTGGGTTACTATCTGTCAAGTTAAATCAGTCAGGAGAGGTTGAAAAAAACGTCCCGTGTACAGGAAGCCTAAATCTGGTTCAGCTCTGCACATAAACCAATCAGCTTCTATTTTTTTTTTTTTGTTTGTCAAAGCTTAATTAAACAAGCTGAAGTTGAAAACTAATTGGCTACCATGCTAAGCTGCACCAGGTTTTGCACGTAATCATTTTTGTAAATCAACCCTCATGTGTCTCATCAGGAGTGACAAAGTTGTAGTTTGCGTTGGAGCTTAAAATTTTCCTAAGGCCCCTTTCACACTGGGGCGGTGCGGGTGCTATTTTTAGCGCCGCTTTACTGTGGTATTCGGCCGCTAGCGTGTCGGTTTCACCCGAAAGGGTTAAAACCACCGCAAAGCATTGCTGCAGCGGCGCTTTGCCCATGGTGTAGCCGCGCTGCCCCATTTATTTCAATGGGCAGGAGTGGTAAAGGAGCGGTATACACACCACTCCTTCACCACTCCAAAGATGCTGCTTGCAGGACTTTTTTTACCGTCCTGCCAGCGTACTGCTCCAGTGTGAAAGCCCCCGGAGACAGCAGCGGCTCTTTCAGGGCGCTTTGCAGGCACTATTTTTAGCGCTGTAACGCCTGCAAAGCGCCCCAGTGTTAAAAGGGGTTATTAGCTGGTCATTAGCTGCGTCATTAGCTGGTGGAAATTTTGTAGCAAGTATGTTGGTATACACATATGCATTCGTTAAGGTGGTACTAGATTAGTAAAGGAGGAAGTAAAGGGACAAATACCTGAACCTAGGCACCACGACCCTGTCACACAGAGAGATACTCTACATATCAAAAGACCTTATATAATAAGCTGGGCCCCCATTTGGGTTCCCCCGAGGGTACCGTGAGCATGAGACCCAGTTTGCTCTGGATCAGAGATGGATGAGAGGACTTTTTGGTGGGGGAACTTTGAGGTTTACGGAGGGACTGATGAGGGGACACTTTCATGGGGTTACTCTGATGTAATGGGGGACTCTCTTGTATAGGAGGGACTCTGATGTGATGGTGGGGGGCTGTCTCTGTGATAGGGGTGACTCTGTAATGATGGGGGGGCCTCTGATATATAAGGGGGGCTCTGATCGGGATACTCTGATATGATGAAGGCTTCTGACATGAAGGGGGGGACTCTGATTTAAAGCGGTGGGCTCCGATGTGATAGGGGGCTTTCTGATATGACGTTAACTTTCATGGTAGGATCATCAAGTATTATTAAATCTGCTCAGTCCACCCTTTCCTAAAAAAAAAAAAGTAGTAAATGCAGCAGGATTGGTTTATGGTCAGTGTGCGTTCACTACTTTTTTGCATTGACACGTGAAGAGCATTGTACCTGCGATCAACGGATTGTGGATGGAGTACACAGGCTTTTTCTGCATTTATCCCCATGGGCACGGACCTTCTGTGGCTGGAAGAAGTTCAGCTGAACTGCAATTACTATCACCTTGCTGCCCGCTGCTACCATGCTCTGCTGCATCCCACTGGTAGTCATTTCCATACATCATTCCCAGACCTTAATGAGGCAGCTGTGTGACTGTCTCTTTAAGGCCAGATTCACACATGTCCGGTGCGAATTTCCCCTCTGTTTTTACTTCAAATTTCCAAAGCAGCTTCTCAGCGGTTCAGTTGCAAATTTGTGGAGCCAGCAGCCACCGGCATCTTTAACAATAGCTGGTTGTTAAGAAGTGGTCCAGGAAGCTGGCCGCCACATCCTTAACAATGGATGACTCATCAGCTGTCAGCGGGGTTCCCTGCCGACAGCTGAATGTAAAAAGAAAGCATTGCTTGCCATAGAAAGTTGTGAAAAAACAGGGTGGGGTGTGGGTCCCCCCTAATCAATACCAGTTCCCTTTGGGTCTGGTACGGATTTTATTGGGAACCACACACCAAATACAATTTAAAAAAATGGCATGGGGTACCCCCCCAAATCCATACCAGACACTTAGGTCTGGTATGGATTTTGAGAGGAACCCCCACCCAAGCCCCCCCCCAACCATACCAGGCCACATGCCCATAACATGGGTGTTTTCTGTGGGGTGGGGGCCTCCAAAGCACCTTGTCCCCATGATGGCAGGGACAAGGTCCTCTTCCCCACAACCCTGGACGGTGGTTGTGAGGGTCTGTGGGCAGGGGGCTTATGGGAATCTGGAAGCCCTTTTTAACAAAGGGGCCCCCAAATCCCAGCATTCACCCTATGTGAATGAGTAGGGGTACACTGATTTTGAGAGGAACGCCCACACAAGCCCCCCCCCAACCATACCAGGCCACATGGCCATAACATGGGGGTTTGCTTTGAGGTGGGGAGCAGGGGGCTTATCGGAATCTGGAAGTCCCCTTTAACAAATCCCAGCATTCCCTCTATGCGAATGAGTAGGGGTACATTGTACTCATTCACCAAAAATAAATAAAAACACAGACAGTTCTTGAAAAAAAACAAAAAGACAAAAAACGAAAACAATGTCCCCTGGTGAAGATCCATCATCAATCATGATGCCCGCTGCTGCCATCGCCCCGTCTGCTGTCTGCCTGCTCCGCTGTCTGACATTTCTTAAATAACGAAGGGGACGGGCCACCCAGCAATGTCACCTGGTGGCACTGCCCGCTTGTGACATCACTGACCCAGCATGCACCACATATATGTGAACCACCTCCATAGAAAGCCGGTTTGCTTCACATGTCATGTAAATCGGATGCGGTTCAAAATTCATCCAATTTGCATATAGGTGAACAGAGCCTTAAAGTGGTTGTAAAGCCTGCTACACCACTTGTACCTACAGGTAAACCTATAATAAGACTTACCTGTAGGTACTGTAAATATCTCCTAAACCTGCATGGTTTCGAAGAAATTTACCATATACAGTACGCTTGCGCCAACTTCATCAGCACATGCGCACTGAAGAAACGGTTTGCTCGTACAGTTTCTTCATCAGCTGTGCCATGACCGGCGGCTCCCGTGTGCATACGCAATGAGTGACGTCATTGCCTCTCTGGCCAATCAGCGCCGAAGCCCGCTAACCCATAAATAACTCCGGGGAGACATGTCGCTGGTCACAGTGTTGTGCAGGGACTGCCGCAACAGCTTCGATCAAAGATAAATATTTCATAATGAGCTAGTATGCGATGCATACTAGCTCATTATACCTTCGTCTTACAGGTTTTTTTTTTTACAAGCACTTTAAGGAGATTTTAGTGTTTGGGTTTACCTCTGCGTTAACCACCTGAGCTGTTTTCAGCACCTTGTCTGACATTGTAAAATAAATACAGTTGACAGTTTTCCATGGCCGTTCACCAGCAGGATGTTCCTGCTGCATGCAAATGAAAGACTATTTTTCCAGCCGATGTGACAGGAGCATGGAGTTTGTGTCAGAAATACTCAG
Organism: Lithobates pipiens; assembly: GCF_037356315.1. Classification (NCBI taxonomy): domain Eukaryota; kingdom Metazoa; phylum Chordata; class Amphibia; order Anura; family Ranidae; genus Lithobates; species Lithobates pipiens. Next base: position 221,373,139 of record NW_027507686.1, on the reverse strand, counting down.
AACAGCATTTCATATGAACAGAACAATTATTGTAGCTTGTTTTGGGATGGGATCTGTCAGCGCCTTGTCTGGTAGCAAGCTAGCAGATTCATTTGTAATAAGTGTTACCTTTAAAGCTGAAAATCAGTGCAGATATGAAAGCCGCAACTGAATGCAGCTCTGCAATCATTACACCATCTTTTGTTATATTTTTTTTAATGCAAGTTGTGTAAGTGTCTGCATTTAATCTAGTATCAGACTTTTACAGTACCTGTACAGTAGGACTCGAGCATGAGAGGAAGAAGCAGTACAAAGAGCCAATCAGTTCATGTATTGTCAAGAGCAGAGCGATAGAAAGAGGACCTCATCACAATGCTGCTTCTCCTTTCACTATCCATTCACAAGCTGGGGGCAGGTCTGGATGACCTGGGTTTAGAGGAAGTGGGCTAAAATTATGCTGGCCATGAGACTGAGGACATCTAGTGGCAGAAAAAAGTACTGCAGTAAAAATCTCTGAATTGAAAGTGAACATTGCAGCAATTGTTGTTTTTATATTTTATCGTTTAATGGTCTGCTGATTTTTTCTTATTTTCTTATTTTTGGAATTCTGATTTAAAAGCTGACAACATTGGCACATATTTGAGTTCTGTAATTCATTTTTTAGTGCGCACAGGGCATTGGAACCATAGAATATTTCCTTCCATTGTGCTCCTTTGTAATCTGTCAGGCCTTGTTGTCAGTACATACCCTGTTTCCCCGAAAATAAGACAGTGTCTTATATTAATTTTTGCTCCCAAAGATGTGCTAGGTCTTATTTTCAGGGGATGTCTTATTTTTCCATGAAGGTGAATACGGTACACATTTATTGATTCCGCCCCCTTCTGATCCTCCTGCGCCATTTTGATCCCCCCCCCTCAAATCCCCCTGTGTCATTTTAAGTGAGCCCCCCTCCCCCCCACCTCTGTGCCAGTGGATTATTTAGTCTCTCCCCCCCCCATCTTCACCAGACATCCCCCACCTCAGTCACCCCTGTGTGTCTGTGGAGGCCAGATTCCACACAATGTGCCCGACTCCTGCCCAGCACGACTCACTATCTAAATGTGAGTCAGCCAGACTCTGTCAGGGCAGAGCGAGCAGCAGGCGGCAGAAGGTGGCAGCTTGTGCTGGCGGCGGGGCGGGCTCTCTGATGATGGGTGACGTCACTCGTCAGCCAGAGAGCCGGCCGCAGCTCACTGATTTAAAGAGACCTCGCACCTACCTGCCTGAACAGCTCCGGCTGCGCTGCGGCCAATCAGTGAGCTGTGTGGCAGCGCCTACCGCTATGGTCCAGAGGAGTCAGACGCCTTGCGGTAGCTTCAAGGGCCTTATATTCAGGGTTGCCCTTATTATCGGAGAGGCCTTATAATCGGGGGATGCCTTACTTTACAGTGAGAGGCAAAACTGTAAGTGGGTCTTATTTTCGGGCAATGTCTCACTTTCGGGGAAAGACGGTACTGGGTCCTGTACAGGCTTAGTCCCATTTGTGCTGCACTGGATATATTATTAATTGGGGGAAAAAAATGAAAAAATCAGTACTCACATTTTTGTAAATATTTTATTATATCTTTTCATGTGACAACACTGAAGAAATTACCCTTTGCTACAATGTAAAGTAGTGAGTGTACAGCTTGTATAACAGTGTAAATTTGCTGTCCCCTCAAAGTAACTCAACACACAGCCATTAATGTCTAAATCCCTGGCAACAAATATGAGTACACCATTATTTTCCAGCACTACCTTAACCCTCTTGAAGTCGTCTTGAAGGTGCGTTTGGGGTCGTTATCATGTTGGAATACTGCCCTGTGTCCCAGTATCTGTAGGGAGGGGGTCATGCTCGGCTTCAGTATGTCACAGTACATGTTGGCATTCATGGTTCGCTCAATGAACTGTAGCTCCCAAGTGCCGGCAGCACCCATACAGTTTCAGACCATGACACTCCCACCACCATGCTTGACTGTAGACAAGACACACTTGTCTTTGTACTCCTTGCCTCTTTCCCGCCACACGCGCTTGACACCAGCTGAACAAAATAAGTTTATCTTGGTCTCATCAGACCACAGGATATGGTTCCAGTAAGCAATATCATTAGTCTGCTTGCCTTCAGCAAATTATGGGCTTTCTTGTGCATCATATTTTGAAGAGGCTTCTTTCTGAGACAACAGACCTACAGACGCAGTGTGCAGCGTATGGTCTTAGCACTGACAGGCTGACCTCCCACCCCTTTAATCTCTGCAGCAATGCTGGCAGCACTCATACATCTATTTTCCAAAGACAACCTCTGGATATGACGCTGAGCATGTGACCTCAACTTCTTTGATTGACCATGGCGAGGCCTGTTCTGAGTGGAACCTCTCCTGTTAAACCGCTGTATGGTCTTGGCCACCGTGCTGCAGCTCAGTTTCAGGGTCTTGGCAATCTTCTTATAGCCTAGGCCATCTTTATGTAGAGCAACAAATTATCTTTTTTTAGATCCTCAGAGAGTTCTTTGCCATAAGGTGCCATATTAAACTTCCAGTGACCAGTATGAGAGAGTGAGAGCGATTACACCAAATTTAACACACCTGCTCAACATTCACACCTGAGACTTTGTAAAACTAACGAGTCACATGACACCGGGAGGGAAAATGGCTAATTGTGCCCAATTTAGACATTTTAACTTAGGGGTGTACTCACTTTTGTTGCCAGCGGTTTAGACATTAATGGCTGTGTGTTGAGTTATTTTGAAGGGGCAGGAAATTTACACTGTTATACAAGCTGTACACTCACTACTTTACATTGTAGCAAAGTGCCATTTCTTCAGTGTTGTTACATGAAAAGATAGAATAAAATATTTACAAAAATATGAGGGGTGTACTCACAGTGGAAGTCTACACACCCCTGTTAAAATATCAGATTTCTTTGATGTAAAAAAAATGTGACAAAGATAAATCATTTCAGAACTTTTTCTACCTTTCAAGTGACCTATAAACTGTACAACTCAGTTAAAAAGCAAACTGAAATCTTTTAGCGGGGGAGTAAAAATAAAAAATAAAATATTGGTGTTGCATAAGTGTGCACACCCTCTTATAACTGGGGATGTAGCTGTTTTCATAGATTAGCAATTGCATTCAAACTCATGTTAAATAGGAGTCAATACACACCTGCCATCATATACAGTGCCTCTGATTAACCCCAAATTAAGTTCCGCTGTTCTAGTAGGTCTTTCCTGACATTTTCTTAGTCGCAACCTACAGCAAAAGTCATGGTGCGCAGAGAGCTTCCAAAGCATCAGAGGGATATCATTGTTAAAAGGTATCATTCAGGAGAAGGGTACAAAAGAATTTCCAAGGCATTAGATATACCATGGAATACAGTGAAGACAGTCATCATCAAGTGGAGAAAATATGGCACAACAGTGACATTACAAAGTACTGGACGTCTCTCCAAAGTTTATGAAAAAACAAGAAGAAAACTGGTCAGGGAGGCTTCCAAGAGGCCTACAGCAACATTAAAGGAGCTGCAGTAATATCTGGAAAGTACTGGCTGTGTGGTACATGTGACAACATCTTCCGTATTCTTCACATGTCTGGGCTATGGAGTAGAGTGGCAAGACAGAAGCCTTTCCTTACGCAGAAAAACATCCAAGTCTGGCTAAATTTTGCAAAAACACATCTGACGTCTCCCAAAAGCATGTGAGAAAATGTGTTCTTGTCTGATGAAACCAAGGTTTAACTTTTTGGCCATAATTCCAAAAGAATACCATGTCCACTGTGAAGCATGGTGATGGCAGCATCATGGTTTGGGGCTGTTTTTCTTCAGCTGGAACAGAAGGGCTTAGTAAAGGAAGAGGAAATTATGAACAGTTCCAAATACCAGTCAATATTGGCACAAAACTTTCTTCTGCTAGAAAGCTGAACATGAAGAGGAACTTCATCTTTCAGCATTAGAATAACCCAAAGCATACATCCAAATCAACAAAGGGATGGCTTCCCCAGAAGAAGATTAAAGTTTTGGAATGGCCCAGTCACAGCCCAGACCTGAATCTGATTGAAAATCTGTGGAGTGATCTGAAGAGGGCTGTGCACAGGAGATGCAATCTGACAGATTTGGAATGTTTTTGCAAAGAAGAGTGGGCAAATATTGCCATGCCAAGATGTGTCATGCTGATAGACTCATACCTAAAATTCAACAAAGTATTCAACAAAGTAGTTTAAGGTTGTGTACACTTATGCAGCCATATTATTATTTTATTTTTACTTCCCTTCACCTATCAGATTTCAGTTGTACAGTTTATAGGTCACATTAAAAGTGGAAAAGTTCTGAAATTATTTATCTTTGTCTAATTTCTTAAGGGCAGAAACCTGACATATTAACAGGGATGTGTAGAATTATTATATCCACTGTGTGTATATCTATATCTATCTATCTATCTATATATATCTATATATATATATATATATATATATATATATATATATATATATATCTATATATATATATATATATATATATATATATATATATATATATATATATATATATATATATATATATCTTAATATATATATATATATATATATATATATATATATATATATATATGTGTGTTATTTTAAAAAAATAGCATCATGATTTTTTTCTTCATAGGGGGGGCTGGGTTCGATTAGTGGAGACCAGATCCAGACCCGCCATGCAGATGTGCAGCAACACAACTCTTTTGATAGTGATCTATTGCTGGCTGCAATCAGCCATAAATATATCACTTTAGCAGTGATCTACTGCTGTAAGCAGAGGTTGGACAGAGCTGCAGCAGCCTCCATACTAACAGGAAATAATATCACTGCACTCCCTATGTAAACACTATGAGGGGGCATACAGTCACTTCTTCAGTGGGCTCCTGGGCTTAGTGATGGTTGCTTTTTGTCATGCCAGTGGTTGCAGCCTAAACCCCTGTATTAAAATGGGGTTTCCAGGAGAAAACCCCATTCAGCTGTTGCACATTCATATGTAATATTATTATTATTATACAGAATTTATATAGCGCCAACAGTTTGGGCAGCGCTTAACAAAATGAAGGCAGTCATTAAAGTTACATTACAATTTGGTACAAGAGGAACCAGAGGGCCCTGCTCGCTAGAGCTTACAATCTAGGAGGGTCAATTGATACAAAAAGTAATAGCTGTGGGAGATGAGCTGATGGAGGAAGTAAAAGAGTGTATTAGAAGTGGGATAAGCTTCTTTGAAGAGAAGGGTTTTCAGGGATCGTCTAAAGATGGCTAGATTAGGGGACAGTCGGACAGATTTTGGTAGGGAGTTCCAAAGGATCTGAGAAGCTCTGGAGAAATCCTGGAGGTGAGCATGGGAGGAGGTGACAAGGGATCTAGAGAGCAGGAGGACTTAGGAGGACAGAAGAGAGCGGCTTGGTTGGTATTTTGGGACTAGGTTAGTGATGGAGCTGGGGGCAGAGTTGTGGACAGCTTTATAAATTATTGTCAGTACTTTTGAATTTTATTTGTTGGGTGAGTGGAAGTCAGTGCAGTGATTGGCAGAGAGGGGCGGAGGACACTGAATGGTCAGTAAGGTGGATAAGTCTTGCAGCAGCATTCATTATGGACTGAAGGGGGGATAGTGTATGTAAAGGTAATCCAATGGGGAGGGAGTTGCAGTAGTCGAGACGAGAGAGGACCAGGGAGTGAATTAGAAGCTTGGTGGTGTTATAATTTAAAAGGTGGGTATTCTGGAAATGTTGTGGAGGCTAAGGTGGCATGGTTTGGACAGGGATTGAATGTGGGCCTGAAAGGACAGTTCAGAGTCTAGGGTTACTCCTAGCATCCTGGCATGTGGGAACGGACTGATAGTTGTGCCATTGATCTTGACAGAGAAGTCAGGGGAAGGGGCACATAGGGGAGGAAATATTACGAACTTGGTTTTAGATAGATTCAGTTTTAGGATGTGGTGTGACATCCAGGCTGATATGTTTGTTAGTAAATCAGTGATGTGTGAGGAGACTGATGGGGTGAGCTGAGGGGTAGAGAGATAGATTTGGCCGTCATTGGCATATAAATGGTAGTGGGAGCCATGGGAGGCTATTAGCTGACCCAGGGAGGATGTGTAGATCGAGAATAGTAGAGGTCTGAGGACAGAACCTTGGGGGGCCCCAATGGTAAGAGGTGTTGGAGAGGAGAATAGAGTTGTAAGTGACATTGAAGGTGCAATGAGATAGGTAAGATTCGAAGCCACGGAGAGCACAGCCATGGATACCAGTCTAGTCAGTATATCGGCTGTCTGTTATATCTTCTTCACATGGGCCATTACATACATACACTGGATTCCAGCAGCTGGGAGGACGGGTCATATGTGAACAATGTCGGCTTCCCAGCTTGTACTAAGTAATGACAGGCTGAGAGGAGTTATTGCTGTACATATGTATAACAGTCGGTTACCTGCAGCTGAGGAAGAATGAGTGACCCTGGACGCAAAAAGATGAACCCAGGCTCGGGCATCAGTCCCTGCCTGCAGGTAATCACTGGTTGTGTGGTTACATACAAACAGCGATGGCTGCTCTCAGCCTGTCATTGCCTTGTACAGGCTGGGTGGCCACCCCTATTTCCAGACACATTTCATCTCAGCTGCAAGAATCCACTGATTCTTGCTGCTTGAATCTGGTCTATGTATGTTATTGTCCATGAGAAGGAGGCTTAATGGTTCTGCATCCAGCAAAAAATGCCAATATAAAAATAAAATAGCCCTTTAAAATATAAAATAACAAAACCAGCTTTTGCTGCAATATTCACCTTCAATCCAGGGCTTCTCTTGCAGTGCTTTTTTCTGCCACTAGATGTCCTCAGTCTGATGGCCAGCACAGGTGTGTGTATTCTGGTGGTGCATTGAGGTTCAAATTGAAAGTATAAGGCTACTTTTACACTGGGGCAGGAGGCATTAGCTGCACTTTTCACCGAATAAAGGGTTAAAAGTGCCCGCAAAGTGCCCATTGATTCCAATGGCAGGGGCGGTGGAGGAGCAGTGTATTCACTGCTTCCCGCCCGAAAGATGTTGCTTGCAGGACTTTTTCTACTGTCCCAGGAGCGCACCGCACCAGTGTGAAAGCACTCTGGCTCTCACACTGGGGCTGCAGGGGAGGCATTTTACAGGCACTATTTTTAGCACCAAAACATCTGAAAAACGCCCCAGTGTGAAAGGGGTCTTACTAAAAAAAAATTGTGTTGGAGAGCGAAGAGGGATTAGAACACCTGTTTTTTGGTTTTGTTTTTTTATTGCCATCTGTGCCTCCGATAGGAAAATTCTCTATCTCTATTTGTCCTATTTTACCATTATCACCGAGAGTGAGAGTGAAAAAAAATACCAAGTTTTGGGTTGTTACCAGAACAGGAATAGAGGGGAAATCTAACAATGGGGACACTAGTTCTGGTGACAACCAAAGATTTCCCCACTTTGGAAGGATTTCCTCTTGCTTCCTGTTTTGGCTATGGGACAGGAAGTGGAGGGAATTCTCCCCAATAGGACACGAATAGCAATAAAAAAATAAAAAAAATAACTGACAGAGGTTATAACCCTCCCTTACTCTAACATTTAAAAAAAGGTTTTGCCTGTAGTTCTACATTAAAGTGGTTATAACCTACTTTGAAAAAAACAAACACAAAGGCATAATGAGCTAGTATGTATATCATACTAGCTCTCATTATGTAATACTCATCTGAGATCGAAGCCCTCGCTGTGGTGCCCGTACACAGCTCCGGCCAGCGTCATCACTCCTGGGGGTTACTTATCGCGGCTCCGGCCAATTACAGTGCTGGAGCCACGATGCCCAGAAGTGATTCGCCGGCCGGGGCTGTGTACGGGCACAGCAGCTCCCGCGCATGCACGCGGGAGCCACCGGTAACGGCACACTCACTGAAGCAACGGCACATACGTGTGAATCAGTGCGATGATGTCGGCACATGCAAATACAGGGGACATCTCCATAAGCCTGCAGGTTTAGGAGATATCCTGGGTAGCTACAGGTACGCCTAATTATAGGTTTACCTGTAGAAAAAAGTGGTCTGTAAGGCTTTACAACCACTTTAATGGCACCATAACACATCAATGCAAGAATCCTGCCTTAACACTCTTGTGAGTGAGTCATTAGTCCCTGGCAAAGCACACGTATCTAAATCTGGAGTTCGGATTTTACCTATTGTAGCCAAGGGACTGGCAAGCAGCTTTGGGAAGCAGGTGAGCATAGCAGTGTATTTATTTCCCAAATGACAGGTGTACTTTAAAGATGGGACATTTATGGATGGTCCTTCAGTAAACTACTTCTGCAAAGAACTTTTGAGTGTCTAAAGAGGGTCAGTAATCAGAAAGGAATATAATTTATGTGGCAACAAATAATATAAGTGTAACAATGACATCAGGGTCCAATCTGTGTGTTACAACAAGGGATGTTAGATCCATCCTGTTGATTTTTGTTGTGACTCTATACATTGTATATGATGATGTCACTTTGTTACAGCTGTATATAATACTTAAGGCATGTCTGCACAGTGCATGCGGCTGTCATATCCCCAGTGATGTGTCTGTACATGGTGCACGAGTTCGGTCTTTTTTTTTTTTTTTTTTTTTATATTTTGGATTCACCAATAGTGACTCCACCATTCTAACCCTGCACTCCTGGGCTGTGCAGCCAGACATACGGCTCCACTAACTTTCCCTTTTTTTTTTCCTTGCGTGCTCGCCTGCCATTGGCCGACCTGCATCCAGCAACCGGCCAATCCAGCTTCCAGGTCTCATGCCGGGTTTAATCCCTTGAAGTGTATTAACCCCTTCATCCTCTGACTGTTCCTCGTTGCTGCTGTCTTCCTGACGCTGGAGATCCAGGGAAGCCTCTGCCGGAAGCAGACAGACATGCAGCAAAAAACTGTTCATTTTTATCTGTATTTTGTTTAAAGCATTTTTTTCTCCTTCTTTTGTTTCTCTAAGCTAACTTCATACGACATATAGAACCTGTGTAGCAGTCAGCGTGGGGATACGGTTTCATATTTTGGGATGTAATGTGTTCATTTTTTATAGGGCAGTGTTCTCAAAATGGTCCCCGGGGACCGCCGGCTCACTTTAAAGAAGCGCAGGTGTAAAAAAATGACTGCTTTGTGTTAGGAAATATGTGATGCTGCCATTGCTGACTGGCCTTCTGAAAATGCTAACTGCCTGGCAGTCTCTGACATTAGACCCCTTTCACATGGAGGTGTTTCTCAGGCACTTTTGGGCTAAAAATTGCACCTGTAAAGAGCCTGAATAACAGTGTGGGTCTGCCGTCTCAGTGTGAAAGCCCAAGTGCTTTCACACTGGGGCGGTGCGCTGGCAGGACGATAAAAAAACTCCTGCTAGCAGCATCTTTGGAGCGGTGAAGGAGCGGTGTATACACCACTCCTAAAGTGCCCCTGACCATTGAAATTAATGGGCAGCGTCGCTGAGCCGCCAGCAAAGTGCAGCTGCAGTGGCACTTTGCGGGTCATTTTAACCTCTTTTCAGCTGCTAGTGGGGGTTAACCTCCCTGGCGGTTTTCCCGAGTGTGGCTCGGGGTTAAATTTCAGTACCATTAGTGGTAACCCCGAGCCACACTCGGGATTGCATTGGAGGATCCTGGTGCAGGTTACTTACCTTTTCCCCAGGATCCTGCGATGTTCCCCCCAGCTGTGTCCTGCAGCCGATGACTCTGTGTGCCGTTCTCCGTTCCCTGCGAGCACCACGACGCACGGGTAAATTCAAAAAGTCCAAAATTCATAACACATACAGTACACTAATCTTACAGATGACATTACTGTATGAAATTATTTCACGTCCGTTTTGTCCCTAATGCTTTGTCCAGTGCCCTGCATGCACTTTTATATTATATATACTGTTCTTTCTGCCTGGAAACTTGAGATTGTCCATAGCCCGCAACCAAAACCTCCTGGTCTCCACCAACCGTCTTTGGGCAGACTATCTCCCCAAAGACCAAAGCGAAGAGTCTCGGGGTTATTTTAGACGCACAAATGTCAATGGATGCGCAAATAGGATCAGTAGTCAGTGGATCTCACCATCTGCTTCGCAGACTCATCCCATTTATCCCAAAGAATGACAAAGCAGTGGTAGTTGGAACAATCATTAATTCATGACTGGACTACGCAAATTCGCTTTACATAGGATTACCACAATATCAACTTGCGCGATTACAACTGATCCAAAACACGGCGGCAAGGCTGATAACAGGAAAAAAACCCTGGGAATCCATCTCTCCTTTGCTCAGGAGCTTACATTGGCTAACCGTAAAAAATCGGATCACGTTCAAGACCCTTTGCCTCACCCACAAATGCGTGCATAGAGAAGCTCCGCAATACCTAATGGAGAAAATAAATCATTACACACCAAGCCGCAGTCTTCGATCAGCCAACAAAAACCTCCTCCTCGTGCCCAAAGCCCGGTATAAATCCAAGGAGGATCGGAGATTCGCTGTCCAAGGGCCTCGGCTATGGATTGCTCTACCAATCAACATCCGCCTGGAAGAAAATCACCTGGCTTTTAGGAAAAAACTCAAGACCTTCCTCTTTTAGCAGATGATCAAACCTCGCCAGAGCGCCTAGAGGCGATTCAGTTCGCATTGTGCGCTATACAAGTATTTCATTCATTCATTCATTCAGCAACCAAAAAGTGTCCCTTTACATCAAAAGTGGTTTTAGACCAGCTAGAAAACAGCGATAATAAATTAGAACACTTGCAGAATTGAGCAATAGTGAAAAGAGGGGAAATATATTTTTATTATTATTATATTATTATTTTTTTATAAATATTTATAGTTATTTATTATACAATAATTTATGATTTTGTGTTTCAAACTTTATCATACCCGGGATATCTACTAGACTCTTGTTTGGACATATTTAAAGTGGTTGTAAAGCCTTACAAACCACTTTGACCTACAGGTAAGCCTAGATTAAGGCTTACATGTAGGTCCAAGAAATATCTCCTAAACCTACATGGTTTAGGCGATATTTGCCGAAAGACAGGCACCGCTGTCTACAGTGCCTGCGCTGTAGACAGCGGCGCGCAGGCGCACTGAGCGCGCCGCAGTTAACGGCGATATGCCGCGAGTGGTGGCTCCCGTGCACAATGCGCGGGAGTGATGTCATCGCGGCTCCGACGAATGACAGCGAGACCCACCAAGAAGATGGAGGCTCCGAACTACAGGGGACAGCGGTGACTTCGCTGGCTCCTGTGTCAGGTAAGTGACACATAATGGACTACTATGCGATGCATAGTAGTCCGTTATGCTTTACCTTTGCAGGGAATCAAAGAGGAAGTAAACCCATCAGGGTTTACTTCCTCTTTAAGTATGTTGTTACTATGAATTACACTCCTACAATATAAAACGGCAAATTTCTATGCAAAACAATTGTACCACTTTGAGACGCAAAAATCTGACATAATCATACCGCCAGGGTGGTCAAAAGCACCCCGCTAGCGGCCGAAAAACCTCTGCAAAAACGACGGTAAAGTGTCGCTAAAAATGGCGGCGTTTTGCTGCTGATGCTTCAGTGTGAAAGGGGCTTTAGTAATTTCATAGCTAGTGGACAGGAGGAAGCAGGCACTAAGGGAAGTCAGAACGTCTGATGTGCATATGTAAGCCGGCCATAGATGGATCGAAATTTGGCCGGTTCAGCAGGAAGCGGCCTGAATCTCGATCCATCTATCTGTAGACTTCAGTACAATCAGCCTATCATTTTATTTAGCTACCAGCAGTGATAATTGTATTCTGACAGCAGGGAAACCTGCCACTGTCAGCGCACAATAGCACAGCGGGAGGGATTCAAAGGTTGCTACAATTGCTGCCGTTAAGTTTGAATTTGTTAAACATTTATGTGAAGTCCATCTAAATCTACTAGTCCATCTAACACCACCCTCTCCAGAGGTGGACAAAGCTAATATCAAAGGGTGGCTATGCTGCTTTTCCATAGATGCAGTGGAGGAGTGAGTGTAGCCACCCTAAAGCCGGCTATAGATGGTTAGAATCTTGGCCAGTTCAGCAGGGTCCAGCCAAGATTTGAACCATGTTTTTTGTTCTTGGTTGCTGACTGTACCCAATTTGGCTGTTGTACAACTTTGGTACAACCAGCCTGTCAGATATTTTTTTGTTCCAATAATTTTTATTACAATTTTTTAAAACATCATACAGATGTGTATGCTCAATTATTTGTCAGAAAATGTTGGAAAACAAGGAGATGCATTATCCAATGATCAGTGACCCTGACCAATTAAACATGAACAAAACATAATAATAAAAAATTATAGCATAGTTGACTTTACTGTCCCCCGGCAGCATCCTACCAAGAATTATTATGGTATAACAGAACCAATAGCAAGAAAAGTGAAAAATGAACAGAAAGAAAAAAGGAGTCAGGAAAGAGTAAAGTAGAGTAGAGAAGGTCCCCTCAAACCCGGACAGCCTGTCGGATTTTTGATGCGATTATTGTCAGCGTTTATATCCGCTAGCAATAATCACTGTGTTGATGGGGGAATCAAGCAATTTTCTGTGCTTCAATCCGCGGTTGAAGTACAGAAATTTGCATAATGTATGGCCTGTCTTAGGTTTAGTTCAAATGTGTGGCCAGAGGGGGGCAATAAAAGCAGCTGGTTGAGCTGTGGCTTTACTGCCCCTTCTCCCTGACTGTTCACCTAAACAAGAGCATGCAGCCGCTCTGGGCTGTACACAAAATCAAGAGTTAAAATTTAAGCAGAATGTCGATTTCAGTAGGAGGTAGTTGGCAGAGAGCAAAGACTGTTGGCTTCTTGTTGGCAGAGAGCAAAGACTGAAGTCAACCAAGTCACTAATGCATTTATAAAATTAATAATTATAAATAAAATATAAATGATAACAAGTGCTCTGGTCAGGAAGGGAGTAAATTCTTCTGGGGCTGAAGTGGTTAAAGAGGAGTGCCACCTTAAAAAAAAAATATTAAAAGCCAGCAGCTACAAATAATGCAGCCGCTGACTTTTAATAAATGGACACTTACCTGTTCCAGGGTCCAGCGATGTCGGCAGCCGATGACGAGCAATTGCTCATCTCTCAGCTGCCCCCGCGGCCATCCTCTGTCAGGGAATCAGGAAGTGAAGCGTTGCAGCTTCACTGCCCGGTTCCCTACTGTGCATGCGCAAATCGCGCTGCGTGTCTTCACTGGTCCCCGTTGTGTCCTGGGAACTGTGTGTTTCCCTGAACACAACGGGGGGGGGGGGGGGGGTGGGTAGTTGGGGGTCATCTGCGGCTAGCTATTCATGGAAGTGGGTGCAGATACCTGGATACCTTATCCAGCTATCTGCATCCCCCTCCCCCCTGAAAGGTGGCAATTGTGGCACCGGAGCAGGGGAGGGTTCCGATGAGCGGAACTTCCACTTTAGGGTGGAGGTCCACTTTAGGTAAATCATATCCCATGATACGATATGCCTATTGTAAGGTCAGAAAAAACTCTGAATGTTTGGCTGAGATCACAGGCTGAGGGGGTAGTAGACTTGTAAGTATTGCTTAACAGCAGCAGAGAAAGATCAGGTTGCCTATCATACTAAAAGTGGGTGTGCTTAGTGGCAGAGCTTAGTAATTATCCTGATTGGATGGAATCCTTGCAGGTAAAACAGCTCTCTTATATGTATTCCTGTGTCCGGAAAAATTCATTCCAACACAAATCTTCTGGGAAGGTTATATGTGCATTTACCATTGTATGCATGTTTTTTAGCTAGACATCCACAAATCCTGAGAATGTGCTGGGTGCCACCATCTTGGATATGATGTTAGTAGCCCCAGCACACTCAGAGCTGTCACTCAAGTGGCACTCAATTGTATTACTCTTCACTCCTCCCTTGGCAGCTACATAAATGTTATATATAGGGAATTAAAGGGAGGGGATGAGGAGCTGGGCCAGCACAGACAGTAATTGGAGACTCGTAGAAGAGGAAAAGGCTATGCCATGCAAGGGGAGAGGAAGCTGTGCTAGGAAACTGACTAGTCACATTTTTCTAGCAAGTTGAAAGACACATGATCAGAAAAAAAAAAATAAAAAAAAAAACATATTTCTATAAAAGAAATCATTGCAAGTAAGCATTTAAAATATTTAACATGTGTTTGTTTTCACCTGCATATTTTTTTAAGTTGGTGACCAGGTCTCTTAATTTATACATTATCTTTTATATATGAAAATATACACCATAAAATTATTTTACAAATTGAAATGTTATACAATAATACATACCTCTGGATTAAGAGCATATTAATTGGCTAAAGAGACATCACTGCTGGGCAACTTGCTATGAGGCGCCATTTGTCTGACTGAAACTACAGACAGCCGCCTGATAGGGGGGAGAAAGAACTAAGGAGTTTTATAAACAAAAAAGTAATCACACTAATGATATGAAAAGATTAGAGCCCCCCCCCCCTTCTGGTAATATAGAAGATTACATCATACTATTATCTAATATTTCATATATACCTGGTTTTACTTTTATTTCTTGCTGTCTTTATTACAATCAAATAAAAAAATATGTAAAATATGTAGAGGATCCCTATATATTCCCTTGAAGTTTCAGGTTTCATTGATCCTAAGGCCCCTTTCACACTGACGTCCCGTTCAGGCCCGCCTGTCAGTTTTTCAGGCGGACCTGAACGGGTGCTCCATAGAGCTCTATGGAGCGTCGGATGTCAGCGGTGACCTGTCCGCTGACATCCGACCCGCTCCGATCCGAAAAAGTGTAACGGAGGAAAAAGCTATTTTTCCATCCGTCTGCGGATCGGATCGGGTGACGACGGGCACTGCGGTCCGTCATCATCCGATCTCCCATAGGGGAGAGCGGCGCTGTGACAGGTCCGTCCCTGCGCAGTGTGCAGAGACGGACCTGTCATCTCCCTGCTCAGCGGGGATCGACGGAGTGATCCCCGCTGAGCAAACGTATATCAACGGGGCGGATCAGAACTGATCCGCACCGTGTGAAAGGACCCTTAAATATGGGCAAATTTAGTGTGTGGCGTATATACAGTATATGACAAAAGTGAGTACATCCCCCACATTTTTGTAAATATTTTATTATGTCTTTTCATGTGACAACACTGAACAAATGACACTTTGCTACAATGTAAAGTAGTGAGTGTACAGCTTGTATAACAGTGTAAATTTGCCGTCCCCTCAAAATAACTCAACACACAGCCATTAATTAAGGTCTAAACCACTGGCAACAAAAGTGAGTACACCCCTAAGTGAAAATGTCCAAATGGGGCCCAAAGTGTCAATATTTTGTGTGGCCACCATTATTTTCCAGCACTGCCTTAACCCTCTTGGGCATGGAGTTCACCAGAGCTTCACAGGTTGCCACTGGAGTCCTCTTCCACTCCTCAATGACCTCATCACAGAGCTGGTGGATAATAGAGACCTTGCGCTCCTCCACCTTCCGTTTGAGGAGGCCTCACAGATGCTCAATAGGGTTTAGGTCTGGAGACATGCTTGGCCAGTCCTTCACCTTTATCCTCAGCTTCTTTAGCAAGGCAACGGTTGTCTTGGATGTGTTTGATGTTGTTATTATGTTGGAATACTGCCCTGCAGCCCAGTCTCTGAAGGGAGGGGATCATGCTCTGCTTCCGTATGTCACAGTACATGTTGGCATTCATGGTTCCCTCAATGATCTGTAGCTCCCCAGTGCCGGCAGCACTCATGCAGCCCCAGACCATGACACTCCCACCACCATGCTTGACTGTAGACAAGACACACTTGTCTTTGTACTGCTCACCTGGTTTCTGCCACACACGCTTGACACCATCTGAACCAAATAAGATTATCTTGGTCTCATCAGAGCCACAGGACATGTTTCCGGTAATCCATGTCCTTAGTCTACTTGTCTTCAGCAAACTGTTTGCGGGTTTTCTTGTGCATCATCAAGAGGCTACAGAACAGTGGTGACGTCACTGCTACTTTTACAATATAATAACTGGGTTTGCAAAGGCATTTAGTGCTTACAAAAGTGTGTTTATATAATTTATGGCTGATGAGGAATATATTTGAATAAAAATTTTTGTTCCTGGAGTTCAGGTTTTAGAAAAGTAGGAAACTCCCCGGTGAGTTAATTAGCTCCTCTGACTGCTGGAGAAACACAGAAATGGGTCGATTGTCGGAAGCGATGCTTGAAATCAGGATCACTGCTTGCTGTAATTAGACCATGTATGACCATCATAAGTCACTGAACTCTTTTAAAGCATTTGCTTAGCTGACAGGATTTTAATCAGGCAGGTAGCGTTTCAGGATGCAGTATTATGTACCTTATAGAGTCGGTGGGGAGCCTGTGTGTAATAAGGTCCCCGGGCCCTGAAAAAAGTGCACCTGTCTGTGTACAGGGGGGGCTTTGTGTCAGTGCTCAATACAAGTTGATGCAAGTCAGTATGACTTATCCTGGGTTTAGCAATGGCATGCAGTTCAAACATGAATGCTCTGCAATTGCTTGTGGACAAAAACCACAACCTGGTATGAGCCAGAAACTAGGCAAAATCATGAGGATTTTTTTTATCTTAGAAAGCATTTGCTGATCTAAGAAACATCGCAGTGAAAATTGAGAACTAAATTTTGAAATACATACAGGGAACACAGTTTAGCTACTCAGTATTTACACTATTTTGCCAAACCGTTGACCATACCTATATGAGCTTGTTGGACATCCCATTCCAAAAGCATGGACATTAACATAGAGTTGGCCTTCTTTTGCTACCATATCATACTCCAGTCTTCTGGAAAGGCTCTCCACAACATTTTAGAGGGTGTCTGTGGGAATATGTACCCACTCAGACAAAAAGGTATTTGTGAGGTTCTATTGATGATCCAGAAGACCTGACTTGCAAAGGTGTTAAGTAGGGTTGAGGTCAGATCTCTTGTGCGGTCTGCACACTGAGGCCGCGTACACACGGGCGGATTGTCTGTCCAACTTAGTCCGCTGAACAGTGTTTCAGCGGACAATCCGCTCGTGTGTGGGCTTCAGCGGACTTTTTCAGCGGACAGTCTGACGAACAAAGTCTTACGGAATTTCCGTAAGACAGTCCGTTCAAACTTGGTTTTGTCCGTCCAAACTTGGTTTCAGCGGACAGTCCGCTCGTGTGTAGGCAAGTTGGACGGACTAAGTATGGCGCATGCTCAGAAAGGGTTTACACGGCCGAAGGTTGCATTGCAGTGTATAGGACGTCGTTTTTCTAGTCCCGTCGTACGTGCTGTACACGTCATCACGCACGCTTTCAGCGGACTGTCTGCTCATCGTGTGTGGTCAAGTCCGTTCATGCAAATTTTGAACGGACTGTCTGTCGGATTGTCTGCCGAACTTAGTTGGGCAGACAATCCGCCCGTGTGTACGCGGCCTAAGGCTGGCCATACATGGTCGAAATGTAACCATATTGCCGCCATTGATTTCAAATTGGGCCAACCAAGCCTTCAATTTCACCTCATATTGCTACCGAAAATAATTTTCGTGGCTGGGAATCTTCTTTTCTTTCCCGGGAATTTTCTTTTCTTGCACATGCGCATTTCTTTTTCGATTGCATTTCTCACACGATTCTCCAAATTGTTTGTTTTTCAAAAAATTTCCAACATGTCCGATTACTCAAATTTGATTGCCGCACGAAAATCGGCTGTTGCTGTAGCCCACTAATGGTGTGAAATACGACGAAAATTCTTAGATAAGGTTTTCGAAAGAAAATTCTTTCGAAAATCGACCCATGTATGGCCTGCCTAAGACCCCTTTCACACGAGCAGTCCAATTGGGTCTGACTGTCTGTTTTTCAGGCGGACCCGATTAGACCATCTAGTCTTCTCTATGAAGCAGTGGACGTAAACAGACTTGTGTCCGCTTACACCCACCTACCTCAAATCCAATCTGGCAAACAGAAGGGGATCCGTTCCACTCTTTCTGGCCAGATCGGGTCGGAGGGCAGTTGGGCATAAGCAGAGTGGACACGGACCTGTCATCCAACCAATCAGCTCAGCAGGGGATCATTGAACAAATCCCCCAATGAGAAAAACAGATCCGTTCTGTGTAAAAGGGTCCTTAAGATCCCCCACTAAATTCATCAAATGATATCTTTATAAAACAGGCTTTGTGCACAGGGGAACAGTCATGTAGGAACAGAAAAGATCCTTCCTCAAACTATTACCACAAGGTTGAAAGTGCACAAACGTATAAAATGCCCTTGAATGCTGTAGTAGAAAAACCTGCACACAATTTGGAATGGTGTTCACGGGTTTCGCTTCCCAGGTTTGATCTAGAGAAATTTTGTTAAGACTGGTCCTCGGCCTCCCAGGCCTCCCCCTATAAAGAGGAGATACTTCTAGATGGGTCTTTGCCTTTTAGTCATTGGGCCTATGCTAGAGCCTGGAGGACAAGAAGGTTACTGAAAAGGGGAATGCCTTGAAGATGCTCGTTCGAGTCAATTGCTTGTTTCTTAAAGGCACACTTGAAGATTGCCAGTCTCATACAGGAACACTATGGAAGATTTCTACTTTCAGACTAAAGCAGATCCTAAGCTCCTCACCCCTCTGTTCTTTTTTTTTGTCACCCCTACTTACCTTTTGCTTTTGTTTCTCCACTGTATGGTTACTCACCCACTCAGTAGATCCAGGGTTGTCCTGCCAGAATCCTCTTCTCGGTACCTGCCATTCAGGTCCCATGACACTGTGTTTGTGTGTAATGTCATAGGGAATTCCACTGGCTCTTCTGGGTTTAGCTGGTGGGCCTCCCGGTGACACGCTGCTAGCCCCTCCCCCTCGTCCTCTGTGATTGAACAGTTTGCACAGTACACATCAAAAAAACGTCAAATGATAAAAAAAAAAGAAAAAGCCGCTATACAGGTGGAGAAGGGGTGGACAAGAGGCACTTTCTTTTTATCGGTGAAGATCCACTTTAAAGGCACACCATTGACCTGTGAGAGCAGCTGAAGTCACTTCTATTTGAGGGTATATTGTGTTGATGTTTTTAAGTACCATGTAGTCCCTAACTCTCTCTCCCCTGGCCTTTTGCAAAAAAAGACTTCCAACCAAAAATTGGTAGAGGGATATCAGTGAAATGGGCACTGCTGGTGGGTTGGAGAGTTCTTTGGGGTAACAGTAAGTTAAAGCTTGGGGGGCTCAAGCATTCAGCAGCTCCCCAGGGATTCTCTGCTGCCTTGGTAGGAGCAGCCTACCTCACATACATGACTTTGTAGATTGACCTTAGATCTACTTTAACCACTTAAAGACCGCCCACCGCATATATACTGCGGCAGGGCGGCTCTATTGCGTGAAACAACATACCCGTATGTTGTTTCCTGCAATAGATACTGCAGGCGCACGTGACTGCTGCACGGAGGCTAAGCCAATCCATGGGTCCAGCAGACTCAGTGTCCGCCGGGCCACCCATGATTGCTCCAAAGGCAGGGTCAGATTTGTCTGCCACAATATTGCAGTCCCGCTAAAAATTGCTGATCGCCACCATTAAAAAAACAAGTAAATAACAATAAGTAAAAACAAAAAAAATAATTTAAAATCCATAAATCTATCCCCAATTTGTAGACGCAATAACTTTTGCGCAAACCAATCAATATATGCTTATTGGGTTTTTTTTTTTTACCAAAAATATGTAGAAGATTACATATATTGGCCTAAATTGATGAAGACATTTTTTTTTTTTATTGGATATGCATTATAGCAAAAAGTAAAAAATATTGTGTTATTTTTTTTTTCAATATTGTCAGTCTTTTTTTGGTTTATAGCACAAAAAATAAAAACCGCAGAGGTGATCAAATACCACCAAAAGAAAGCTCTATTTGTGGGGAAAAAAGGACGTCAATTTTATTTGGGTACAGTGTCACATGCCCAGGCAGTTTTCAGTTAGGCCTCATGTACACTGCTGCTGGTAAATGGATGTTTAGGAGCAGTTGGGTATTTTTTTTCAGCTGCCCCTGAACTCTCCTCTATGTTATCTTATCAGTACATGTACACAGTGTCGTTTAGGGCACTTTCACACTGAGGCGCTGGGGCGTCAGTGGTAAAGCGTCGCTTTTCAACGCGCTAGCGAGCGCTTTTAACCCCTGCTACCTGCTGAAAAAGGGTTAAAAGCGCCACACTTTGGTGGTGTTCTGCTAAGAAAGGTCCCCCCGGTGGATAATGAGCCCTCTGTACTGCGCAGCCACCGAAAATAGCCGAAGATGAACAGCTGTGAGTCAGCTGTATACAGCGCCTGCGCAATGACCATGACATTGTGCCAGACGCTGCTGCACGCTCCCGTTGCTTGTGCTACTGTGCAAGGGGTGGGTGTATTTTTTCTCTTCTGTAGCCATCCGCCCCTTACACGATATAACAGTAATACATCTGCCCCTTGCAGAGTAGCAAGGCAGCTCCATTGTGGTTCATACTGCGCAAGTGCTGTGCCTGCGCAGTACAAGGGGGGCATTCTCCGCCGGGGGCCTTTTTTCGTCAAGACACTGGCGCTGCCCTTTGATTTCAATGGGCAGGGTCACTTTAGGAGTGCTCCTACAGTGCCTCAAAGACGCGGCTTGCAGGACTTTTTTTTAGCATCATGCCAGTGCACCGCCCCAGTGTGAAAACACTTGGGCTTTCACACTGGAGTAACAGGAGAGGCGCTTTGCAGGCACTATTTTTAGCGCTATAGCGCCTGTAACGCACCTCAGTGTGAAAGTAGCCTTACAGTCGTTTCTAGGCAATTGTGTTTGGAAGAATTTTTTGGAACGCAAAAAAATGGGTTCATTCAGACAGATCTTCAGAGGCATTTGAAATGCCAAATGCCTGTAACAGCGTGTAAGCGCTGCTAAATGGGTTAACTTGTGTTTAGCAGCATTTCGTTTACAGACGTTTTTCATTTTAACAAAAAAATAAAACGTGGCTAAACGCGGCATGTAAACGCAGCTAAACTGATGTTTTTAGACGCCGGTTTCTAGCTGTCAAGTTAAATCGTTCAGGAGAGGTTAAACAACGTCCCGTGTACCTGAAGCCTTAAAGTATCGCAAAAAATGGTCTGGAGTGGTTAAGGTAAACTGAATGGACTGTCTGACTTTAGACCAGCCGCTAGAGTTGCCACCTCATCCCTTTAAACCCGAATATGTATGAATTACACAGGTTCTGAGGCTAATTAAATGCATATAAGGCACCAAGTGAGTTTAAATACCACCTTAATCAGCCACAGAACCTGTGTAATTAATATGTGTTTGGGTTTAAAGGGATGAAGTGGCAACCATACCAGCGGCAGTGTTTGCTAGATAGCAGTAACAGTGGACTGACTGTTGTCCTGAATGGCTCTTTAACTACAAGTCCAAGTATGCCCAGTCTGCTCCTATGCTGGAGTAGTCCACATTGGTCTTGCCAGTGAAAGTACTTCAATGATACTCCAACATCATGGAGGGCCAGGGCTGGACTGGGACAAAAATTTGGCCCTGGACTTCATCCAGACCGGCCCACTTTAATTTTGCAAACAAGCACAAAAACAGTATATAAAACTATACATAATTGTACAAAAAAACATAAGTTGCATAACATAAGGAGTCCTCACTAACCTCTTTTATTATTTCACTTATTCTCCTCTGTATTTTTCTCATCTTTCTCACATCACTGCGTGAAGTTGAGGGCAAACCGTGCAGCCATTACTTTGTCACTGAAACCGGCCCACTGAGCCATCGGCCCACCGGGAAACTCCCTGTAGTCTCAATGGCCAGTACATGCCTGTGGAGGGCCGTTTAGTCCTCCAGCAGCTGGTGAGTGTGAAGCCCCCCCCCCCCCCTGCTCTCCCATTAGTGATCTCCAACCCATGAGCACAGAAACACATCTCATTTCAAGCTGCTCTAATCAAACAAATGAGCAAGTCCTGAACACGTGTTCTCACAGAGGAATACTCCAGCTCTGTTTGATGCTGGCAGTCCCACTGAACACACACAGGATTGGACTGACTCTGTTTTCCTACCGCTGTGACTTCTTCCACATTTCGTAATTATAACAACAGTAATGTAATAATAAAGAAGTGAAGGAGTCCTTGGCGATGCCTTTAGACCAATATATGCTCTGTAAATGTGAGCTTTTATTTTTCTAAGACTAAGAAAAGTGCGATGATCGGTTCACATTATAAATGACATTGGAGTTGTATAGGAAGTGTAGGTGTAGGTGTTACTCTTTTTTGGGGGGGTTTGACAGAATGAATACACAGTATTTATATTGAACAGTGAGTGATATAATGCCAAGACTGAAGAGGGAGTACACAGGACAGCTGGCAAAAAAAATTGACTATTTTAGTCTTCTTCATAGCATTTAATTAATATGAACAGTACAAAATAAAGTAGAGGGACATGCTAGTACATTTCTACATTTGTTAACTATTAAAGTTGAACTTCAGGCACAAAAACTTTAATTTAAATGCATTCCCCAATAGCCAAATAATGCATTCAATGCCTAAGTAAACCCTGATATTACTTGGAAAAAAAGAAATGACATCATCACTGTGCTGCTGGAGGGGGCGGAGACCAGACCAGTCACCCTGTAAAAGGAGAGAGGGGAGCAGTGACTGGTCTTTATGACAGGAAGCTCCTGCACAGAGATAAAGGGGTTGATTTATTAAAGGCAAATAGACTGTGCACTTTGCAAACTGTGGTTGCTCCAGTGCTTAGTAAATGAGGTCAAGTTTTGCTTTGCAAAAAATAGCCAATCATATGCAAGGAAAATTAAAAAACAGCATGTTTGCTTGCACATGATTGGATGATGGAAGTGAGCAGAGCTTTTGCTCATTTACTAAGCTCTGGAGTAACTACTCTTGCACTTTGCAAAGAGCACAGTCTATTTGCCTTTAGTAAATGAACCCCAATGTGTTTTGAAATGGCCAATTGTAGTCTCCATAAGAAGCATGTGCACCAGTGCAACAACACAGGAGAAGAACTCAGAGAGAGGAACAGACCGCTGTGACGGTATAACGGGAAGATGAAAGCTGTAGATTTAGTGCTCCTTCACATATGCCACCGATCCAAAATTGATCTGCAATGGGTATCTTTTCAGAGGGCATTTGAAAGGCAGTGAGGTGGCAATAAGTGACAAGGGCAAAAAGGCATACAGCACACACAGAGTATAGGTAATTGGTGCAGGGGAGGCCCAGGGGCAGCATACAGCCTCCCATTATAATGAATGGGCGTATGCTGCTATACAAGGGTTTATGCCGCTGCTTGTCTGAACTCATGCAAGTGTACAATCCTGGATGCACACTGTATGCTGCCATACAATGGTTTACGCTGGTGCTTGTGCCCAAACTTGGACGCAGACTGAGGTTTGTATGCCCATTCGTATGTACAAGTTGAGGCAAGCGCTGTCCTAAACCCTGGTATAGCAGCATACAGCCATTCATTGCAATGGGAGGTCGTACGCTGCACACGTAGCTCCCTTACACCACTGATATACACGCTTACGTCCCTGTGCATGAAGCCTTAATGATGTATTGATGAATACAGAACTACATAAATGAGTGTTGCTTATATATGCCTGGCATATAGCTTTACATATCTGGCCAAGTCTAGCCCAGCCACTGATTTATACTGTAGGTACCCCCGGTTGGACTTGCTGGCATATTTGATTTTTTAATTCTGACAATGAATCTAACAGAACAATGATGCCTTGTTTTCCCTAATTATAAACGTCCCGTTGAGGAGCGTGCCTGGTGTCGACGGCTACATCCAAAATGTGTTTTTTCCTGGAAGACTAATAAAATTGGACTTGGCTCTTTCATGCACCTGGAAAATTGTCTGCAGACGCCTAGTGTTTCAGTCCTCTGCTGGCTGTTTCCAGGGTGGCAGAGGGCTGGGACTTTTTACTTTTGTCCCTGGAGCTTTTGCTGTATCCATCACCTCCCAAAAGTAGAAGTATATTTCTTTTCTGTCCATATGAAGATCTCCAGGTTCGTGCAGCCGTCACAGCGCAGGGTGGTAACATTATGGAAAGGTGTTAATGCGCTGACAAGGAATAAGGAAAGACAGATGTTTTATTGCTTCTAAAATGCTCTGTGTGGTTGTAGAAAAGATATGATGAAGCAATACAGGTTAAAACGGTTGTAATGTTCTATTTTTTTCTAACCTGCTCTGCTCTGAGCAATAGTATTGTCTTCTGGGGCCTCCTGCCGTTGCTCCTGACTCCTCCTGTTCTCTGTGCACCACCATAGGAAGCTGTTTCCTATGGGGGCACATGTGTGGGATAACTCTTGTTCTGGGCTGTGCACATCCATAGACACACATAGCAGGGCTCGGCTCCACCCCCTGCTGTCTTCTCACGGAATTTGATTGACAGCAGCAGAAGCCGATGGCTAACCTATTTTTTACATTATTTCTTACATTTTTCTGTATTAACTTTATTGCTATCACAAGAGATGAACAAGATCCCTTGTGATACAAGTATGTTTACAGCTACTGTATTGTTATTTTGCAAATAAAGAATTTGAAAAAAAAAAGATCCCTTGTGATAGCACAGGCTGTGAAAGGTCCTCTTTATGGAGAGATATGGGGTCAAGTAGACCCCATTTCTCTCCTCTGGCCTCCAATGCAGCCAGTCACACACAGATTGGTCTGATCGGCTGCTTTCCTGGCCGCTAACGGCCAGGTAAACAGAGAGGCGGAACCAGAAGTGACAACATTTGCATTGTTTCCAGGTTCACAGAGGTGAACCTACTACCTTAGAAGGGCTTATGCTGAAAGACAATGTGGGGAGCTTGGAGAATTTGAACATAATGTTATGTGATACATTTTATGTCTTATTACTCTTTTGTTTAAGAAACAGCGTGTATTTCTATCAGCTATTAAAGTTGAAAAACCCCTTTAAACCCCTCACGTTGGTTGGCCCAGTCAGTCAAGGTTTTGAGTTCCTATATAGATTGTGTCAGACATACCAGATACAGAGGTGCCCATCTTTTGTTTCTGAATTAATTGTTATTTTTTCCCTCAACCAGCACTTCTCGGATGCTCTGGATGAATTCTCCAATGAACTCTTCAACAGTTTTTTTGATGACCCTCCTCTGCTGGACCGGGATGCCTTACTGGACATGGAGGTGGAGAGCCCGGCTCCTCCTATACAGGCTGAGCACAGCTATTCGCTGAGTGAAGACTCCGCCCCACAGAGTCCTGCCCTCACTATAAAAGAGGAAGATGAAGACAGCCCCAGCGGTAATCCCTCTACTGCAGCTACAGTATTATTCAAAGTGACATACACACATAAACAAACAAACACACACACACACACATATATATCCCCTCTCGCTCCTTCAGAATAACAGCCGAGTGGCTTTTAGCTAAATCAGTTGCTATCCCTAAAAAGCCAACCACCCGCTCTAAAAACCGTACAGGGTGATGCCTGCAGCTGCAGGCATCATCCCGGTATAACCCCTTAAAGCCGAAGGCTGCATATGTGCATACGGTTAGTACTAAGGGGTTATTCTGCTATAAGCCCCAAGGGAGACATTTAAGGGAGGTCCCATAGAGCAGCACGAGTTAATTTGTTCAATCCTGGTACTCTGTCACTGTCAGAGACTTTTTCTTTTTCATTTTTAGCCTATATTAATATGCATATTTTAGGCATGAACAGCCAAAGAATGATACCTTTTCTGAAAGCATATTATATTATATTATATCATATATTTTCTTCGCTTATAATCGATACTCAGAATCCCGCACTCTGCGTATGTGCAAACCCTGTCATACCTCCCAGCTTTTTGAGATGGGAACGAGGGACACCTATTAGCAAAAGTATGTAGGTATAAGACACACCCCCTCCTACGCCCCTTAAAGGAGAATTATTTTTAAAAAACTATTAGTTTAACCCACAAGTGATTTTTATTTTTTTACCACTACTATTCTTTGATAATGGCTTTTGAAATTTATGTATGAAGCAATTTAGAAATTGGATGAAAGGTTTAGCACTGGTAAACTTTTTGAAAGATAAAAAGCGCATTTTATGTATATATAGATAGATGTACATATAGAGTAGACCAAAATGAGGGACAAATAGGAAAGAAAGAGGGACAGAGGGACTTTGTTCCAAATCAGGGACAGTCCCTCGAAATCAGAGACAGTTGAGAGCTATGCTCTGTGTCCTCTGAAAACAACCATTTTCACAATGGCAGGGCCTATTATATATTATTCTTTTTAATTATTAAAGCCTAATGCCGCATACACACAAGTGGACTTTCTGTCAGAAAAGGTCAGACGGAACGTGTGTGGGCTTCACCTGACTTTTTTTTCCCAAAATTCTGACGGACCTAGAAATAGAACATGTTTCAAATCTTTCCGCCGGAACCAGTTCCTATCGAGAAAACCGCTCGTCTGTATACTGTTCCGACGGACCAAAAACGACGCAAGGGCAGCTATTGGATTCTGGCTATTGAACTTCCTTTTTCTAGTCCCATCGTACGTCATCGAATTCTAAACTATCAGACTTTGGTGTGATCGTGTGTAGGCAAGTCTGTTTCGGCAGAACTCAGTCGAAAAGTCCTTCGGAGTTCAGTCCGCTCGTGTGTACACGGCATAAGGCCCCTTTCACACGGGCAGACCGTATGTCCGTTTTTCATCCATCTGTTTCTGGATGAAAAACGGACATGCATGTATCCCTATGGGATAGCGGATGTCAGCGGATGATGGGATAGCAGATGACATCCGATGGCATCAGTCTCCGCTATGCTCCAAAACTGATGACGGAGGAAAACCCTATTTCCTGACGCCTTCATGGCAGCACACACTGGGTTGTGACTCCGCCCCACAACCTGACAGGATTGGATTAACTATAAATTTGAAGGGGAGACACCCTGCTGCATTCTCTTTTTTATCCTCACCTGACAGGTTGGACGGACGGAGTTTTCCTGTTACAGATTTACAGATGAATAAGCCTCTACCGCATTCGCCCCAGCAGGTTCAAGCCTCTCCTGTTTGGAAGTCCCTCCTGTACAGTCTCTAAAGGAGCTTCTATGGAGGGAACCCCCGCTCTGGTGGTCTCAAGGAGCTACTGGATTTCTGGCATTACCAAAGCTTTAAAGAAGCTTTTTTACCTTTGCAGTGGACTCCCCTTCTTCCTTTGCCTATTAATTCCTCTTATTTAAATAATATCCATCTTTTATTCCTATAGTAAGTGGTGGTTTATATTCCCTTTTTTTCTCTACCTTTGGGATTGCTGTCTCTTGTAGTCCCCTGTCATGGCCGCCGTTTGTTTCTCCTTCAGTGGTGTTTTCTCTATGCTGTAATTCCAGCCTAGATGGCGCTGTTCGGCCACTCTGAGCACGTGCAGTGCTAGTGTTTTTTTTTTTTTTTTTTTTTCCTATGTTTTCAATGTGTGTTCCCTTATCCAAAATGGCGCCGGAACACTCGGGACGCTTCTGTGCATGCGCAGAGCGTCAATTAGCCGCCACAGTGGCGCTATTTTCAAATACAGAGCTGTATTTCTCTGTGATTCTGCTGTGCAATCTGCAAAACTTAAGGAAGGTTGCTGCCTCTGCATGTGGATCACTCTGCAGTCTCCAGGTAAGTCCCTGTGGGACTCCTATATATATTATTATTATTGTTATTATATTGTTTCTTGCAGATAAACTTTGTTAATAAATAATATATATATTTATAAGTGAATTGTGTGTGTGTGTATGTGTATGTATATATGTGTGTGTGTGTATATATATGTATATATGTACACATTATTTCTCTCTATATCTCAGACTGTCCTTCACCCCTTTTTTTCTATGGAGTCCACTGCCCACGCAGACCACCATCAGCAAGTTAGGTAAGAGGCTTTACCGGGCAAGGTAAGTATTGAAGGGGAGAAAAAAAGAGTGCCAGACGTTAAATGCTGCATTTTTTTGGCAGCCCGTCTAGATCAAGAGGCGCAAGTTCCAGCCATGGGAGAAGGTCTAGCCATACCTCTAGCAGGATGTCCCGCAGGAGCCGCTCAAGATCTCCTTCATGGCACTGAAGACACAGCCACTCACAACATAGCTACTCACGCCACAGTCGATCAAGTCGCAGGAGATCTCCCTCCTCACAATGTCAAAGCCGCTACACCCAACCTGCAGCAAACGATTGCTGGGTATGCGGCGCTCCGGCACTGCCAGATAACTTGCCTGTCGCAGACGCAAGAATTGCTACAGACCTCATAAGAGAATCAGTGCGGGAGTCCATACTGGAAACAACAACACCAGCATTAGATAGAGCTGCTCCCAGTACATCTTCAGCAGACCCCCATCTCAGTCAGGCATCACAATCTTCCTCTGAAGATGAGGGTCAGAAGATGTCAGTGGGCTTTGATTTTTCCCTGGTGGAACCCTTTGCAAAGGGCACTAAAGAAGCATTCGGCTGGCAAGATGATGCGGCGGAACCTCAGAAAATACGGAAATATTTTCCAAACCTAAAAAGAGATCCGTTATCCTTCCCATTTATAGTGGAGCTGGAGGATCTCATTAAAGACGAGTGGGAGAGGTCTGACAAAAGATCTAGTCTTACAAACAGATTAGCCAAGATGTACCCTTTAAAAGAGTCAAAAGTGAAGCCTTTAATTAATGCTCCCATCATCGATTCCTCATTAATGTGCCTCACCCGCCACGTCACACTACCAATCGAGGATGCTGTTTCCTTTCGGGATGTGCTCGACCGAAAGATGGACCTAGAATTGAAGAAGGCATATTCCATGGCTGGGGGAGCCTGTAGACCAGCAATTACCACAGCAGCGGTGGCCACAGCCATCTCAGGATGGGCATCTAAAATAGAAAAAGACCTACAGGATGGCATTGAAATGGGAAAGATTATTTCCTCTCTGCAAGAAGTCAAGCTAGCAGAGGCATCAGTAGATATTATAAGATCTTCAGCCAAGGCTATGCTGGCCTCCGTAACAGCGAGAAGAGCACTATGGCTCAAACCGTGGATGGCCGATACAGCATCAAAAATAAATTGGTGCAGAATTCCATATGATGGCGCAAATCTGTTCAGGTGCCAAGTTAGACTCTGCCATATCCAAGGTAACAGGAGGGAAGTCAGGCCTGATCCCCTCCAACAGGAGACCCAAGACGCAGAAGGGATCTGTTTACAGACATAATCTTCTGGACACATATAGAGAGTCCAGGTCCTACTCTCCTGGTAGGGAATTTAGAAGGGACTGGAAAAACACTAAACCTTCTTTTCTAAGGATACAGAAATCTAAGGCCACCCCGGCAGGGGAACAGAAGGAACTTCACCAAGATCTAGTCAGACCATATAAAGGATTTATGGACATCCACAATCCGAATCGGACACAGGTGGAAATTCAAAAACAGACTCCCACCAAATCATTTCCAGGCAACCAGAGTACCATCCTCAGTACCCCAAAGGATTCTGCTAGTAAAGTACGTAGCAGAATTGAAACAAAAGGGAACGATCCTGGAGGTCCCATCATGCCAAAAGGGAAGAGGGTTCTACTCTTCCTTGTTTCTGCTAAAAGACAGGGGATTTGTGTCCTGTATTAGACCTCAAGATGCTCAACAAGGATATCAAAGTGGAGGCTTTCAAAATGGAAAACCTTCAATCCATACTTCTAGCAATAAATCTGGGCGATTGGATGCTTTCAATAGATTTATCGGACGATCAGGGTAATCCTCATCCACTAGATGTCAAAACAACCATCATGAACTACTTAACTGCTACCACCTCTTTTAGGAAAACTTACTCTCTTTTGATCATTCCCCATGGAACCAGGCGTGGGCAAGCCGCCTCCTCATGCACTATTGCATCCTGGTTAGTCAGAACCAATAAAAAAGCTTACTCCACCCAGCATACGGCGATTCTTGAAGACATCAGGGCTCATTCAACTAGGGCAGTGGCTACCTCTTGGGCAGCGTATTGCAGGGTCTTACCAGAGACAATATGCAGGGCAGCAACGTGGTCCTCCAGGAATACCTTTATTTCCCACTACAAGGTGGATTCTGCTCATTTATCCATGGCCAACTTCGGCAGATCCGTCATTAGAGCCAATTCTTCAGCATTATAAGGAATAAATATTATTTTACTTGCCCCCACCCAACTGGCGAGTTATTTCCCAGTGTGTGCTGCCATGAAGGCGTCAGGAAAATGGAAAATTGTATACTCACCTTTCCGTAATTTTCCTTTCCTGACGCATCTTCATGGCAGCACACAGTTGCCCTCCCTGTTTCTTTTGTGATGATATTTACAGAGAATGCAGCAGGGTGTCTCCCCTTCAAATTTATAGTTAATCCAATCCTGTCAGGTTGTGGGGCGGAGTCACAACCCAGTGTGTGCTGCCATGAAGATGCGTCAGGAAAGGAAAATTACGGAAAGGTGAGTATACAATTTTCCATTTTTTCCATCCGTCATCGGATCAGATGAAAACTGACAGACGGTCCGTTTTCATCCGATCCCCCATAGGGGAAAACAGAGATCTGACCGGTCCGTTTCTGCACTAGTCATCCGCCGGCTCAGCGGGGATCAACTGAGCGATCCCCGCTAAGCAAGCGGATGCCCAAAAACGGGTCCTCCCGGGATCCGTACATGTGAAAGGGGACTAACTCAAGGCAAACAAAAATGTGAGTAGAGTGGGAAAAAGTGATGTTTATTTCTGTTTGCGAAAATATTTATCTGTTTGTTGGGAGATTTAATTTTACTTCCTGGCCCCTTTACATCTATGCAGGAGTGGTATACACAGACAACAATAAAACATTGTTAGAAGTTCTAATACTTTTACCCAAAAAGGTGCTTTCTTCTGTTTTCAACCAGCCCCCCCCTACCCCCCCCCCCCCCCCCCCACACACACACACACACACATTAGAGGATTCCCCTTTCCTTCCTGTCCTTACAGGAACTGGAGTGAAATCTCCCAAATGGGGACACCAACAGCAAATAAAAGTGTGTTGGCAGGAGTTGGGCTTCTTGTCCCAATACTGCTTACCTTTTCATACACATACTATCCCAGGCCTTACTTATCCAGTAGCAGCAGATGACTGCCTGTGCTTACTTCTGCCCCATATCATCCTTTTATGTGCAGTTTGACCTCCTCGCCATCCCTGTAGGAATTCATCATCTCATAAGGTTTGAACTGTACAATTGTCAGCCATCATTGCAGTAGATAATAAGAACAGAGTGGGTTAACTGAAAGATTTATAGCTTGTGCAGCTCAGCTGCTTAAATTAACAGCAGATGTTGTGCACATGTAAATGAAAGCTGATGATGCTCTTTTGCAGCCTTTCAGAGAGGAGAAGTTGGGATTTTCCTGATATCCACTCAGAATACAAAGGATTACATT
The DNA here is from genome assembly GCF_037356315.1 of Lithobates pipiens. NCBI lineage: Eukaryota > Metazoa > Chordata > Amphibia > Anura > Ranidae > Lithobates > Lithobates pipiens. The sequence continues at coordinate 221,341,832 of NW_027507686.1, read as the reverse complement.
CCTTTACTAGACTCGCTCCTCAGTTCTCTCTGGATAATGAAGGGAATGGATATCCTCTGTTATAGCCCGGGTACTATTATAAGACGTTTCATTTTTATTTATGCTAGAAGACACTCTGCCAGCTGTCTTTAGTGCCGTCAGGAGATGCTAGTCTTCATCAAGCCTTAACACACTCTAGTGCACTCTGTCATGATTTTAATATTATTGACTGCTCAATGGCCACTCAATTGGTCACAGCTGCTTGGTGGTTGAACCCAGATCTCAATAACCCCTCCACTCTGTTGAAAGTAGCTTTGGTGAACTCCTTAGAGTCCCTCAAATTCCTCTTATTTAGAGGTTCTCAGGCCCCTACGCTTTGACTGCCTGTATGCTCACCACCCTCCAAGCCTGGGGGGCTGGCCTGCACTGAGAGCATTACCCCAAAGCTGCAATCTCCCCAAATGCTCCCTTATGGCTAAATCCCACCGTTCCCCAATTTTATAAATTGCCAGATCTATATGCATGCACTAAATATAATATCAAAATGGTTTTCCAAATAGTCACAAATCAATCCTTATCTTCCCTGTTTCTACTTACCACAACCTTCAGCCTATCTAGGTCTTACCACTTCCGATATGTCTAGCTCTCCCATGCCTTTCGCAGTCAGTTCCCACAATGTAATCTACAGAATGAGCAATCAATTTTAGAAACAGTACTCCGTTCTGAATGCACTAAGAAGCCCACCTCTCATTTATACTCCCATTTTTTTCCGTTTCCCTTCCAGTACTGGAAAGTCTCAGAGCTAGGTGGTTGCAGGATAATGATGACTGGGACAATGTGAGCTTTTATCCCCTGAAATGCATATTTGATGGTCTTGAATGGTTATTTCACCTTTACCAAAAATGCCTATGCAGGTAAGGGGCACCTGTAGATAAAAACAAACTGTACAGGTTTGACTAAAGTTGGATCATTCGCTTGCTATAGGTGTGGGCCATTTACTGTAAGTACCTCCCGAAGCCTGGCTGAAAAACTCCCAGAGATGGTATCATGCCATCCTGCCCTGTTGCTAGTAGGTTGCTAAGACCATCCCAGCTGTTACTTCTCACCCCCACCATCGCAAAAGGAAATTCAACAAGTGTTAAATGCTTGAATTTGTCTTGGTATAAACCTTCTGTACAGTATAAGTCAATCTGGGAAAGGGAGGGCCAGCACTAGGAAACAATCGGTAGTGTTGTATGCAGATGTACTAAAAAGGAATGTATTGTCAGGAGTGGATAGCAGTGGGATGAACTAATCAGTCTGCTGCTGTTCCTTCACTGCATAGTAGGAGGTGGTGAGGACTACCTACTTTTTTGTTGTTGTAGAGAAGGTCTAACCTAGTTTTCTCTCCTTCTTAGAACCTGGGAGTGCAGTGTGGGCCTTGGAGCATGAGCTGTGTTCATTACTGGTAAAACAGGAACAGAACATGTTATCACAGGCAGAGCCCACATACCCTACCAGTGCACCTCTGGAACAAGTGCTGGGTCCAGGGGTTCTGCAGAATGATGAGGTGAGTACTTGAAATTGTAAAAGGACTATTTTTTAGCATGCTGCACTGTTCCATATTAATTAATTATATTTATGGTTGCTTTGGGGAAACGCACGTTCTATCATTCAATCTGAAAAATAATGAAAACAAATTATGCCCACGCCTCTACCCATCCTTATGTCTAAGGGCAACCCTAAAGGATCTTCTCAACCAAAACAGATATTTTAATCTTTGTTAGATGATGGAGAGTTAAAGGGGTTGTAAAGGCAGAAGTTTTTTTTTATCTTAATGCATTCTATGCATTAAAATAAATAGCTTTCTGTGTTCCGCAGCCCCCCTCAGCCCCCCCCCCCCCAATACTTACCTGAGGTCCCTCTCTGTCTAGCGATGTCCATGAGTGTATCAGCCATCTTAGATTCTCCTTCCTGATTGGCTGAGGCACAGCAGCAGTGCCATTGGCTCCTGTTGCTGTCAAAGTCAGCTAGCCAATCAAGGGAGAGCGGGGTCAGGGCCGGGTCAGGGCTCTGTGTCTTAATGGTCACATGGAGCTGTGACTCATCTCGGGTGCCCCCATTGCAAGCTGCTTGCTGTGGGAGCACTGAAAAGGAGGGAGGAGGATGCAGGCTGCTCTGTGCAAAACCACTACAACAGAGCAAGTAAGTATAACATGTTTATTATTTTTATAGGAAAAAAAAGCAAGACTTTACAATCACTTTAAACCACCTGACAGGCCCTACCATCTCCTAAGCACTGTTTATACTGAGTTCCCAGGTCCGCACACCTGCTGTGGTCATTATGAGGGGCTCTCAATCCTCCTAGGGATTCATTCACAGAGGCGTTTAGTCACGGTTCGTATCCCAGAAGCAGAGATCTTCCAGGAATTTCCTGAATTTAAAGGGATTGCCTTTCACTTCCTGTTTTGGTTAGGGATGGGAAGTGAAGAGAAATCTCCCCAATGGGACACAGATGGCAAAAAAACTCACAGGAGTTATAAAACTCCATTACGCTATGCAAAATGAAAAAACATTTTAACTGTAATTCTGCATGAAGTTTTTTTTGAATTAATTTAATATTATAGCAACCGTAACAGGAGGCCCCTGACACCCAAAACCCCCAGGTGGACAGGGACAGAGTTGAGAATTATGGCAGGTGGATCATGCTGGTGAAGTGTCCAGGATATAACATCCAAACAAAATCCAACAAGGACACATGAAAAACTTTTGGCAGGAAATGCTTACCATGATATGGAAAGCCCTTTAGACCTAGACATGAAAATGTTACCTATAGAAATATAAATACATGAAAAACGAACAAACTCTAGACAGCCGCACTCCGGATCGAATGAAAAGTAAAAGTGCCTTTATTCCTTCAAATGAAAAAAACTCCACATCATATAGAAATATAAAAATGTTCCCCAATGCACACCCATAATTGGCCAGATCAAGTTGATGTTCTCTGATGAACCTTTAGCCGTCTACTGAGACTATACTATAGTAATGATGTTCTATGTCCCCTTTGTTTTAGAATGTCTCCAGGACACCAATATCACATATAAAGGTAGAACCAGGAGTACCAAACCACCTGCTGAATATACCACAAGGTAAGTGAACTCTACATTTAACTGTATTATTAAATAACTGTATAATTGTGATTTTCCTGGGAATGTTTAAGTGCTTGCTGTAAAGGTTTCAACTGGCCATAGACAACCAGAGAACTAACTTTCCTAGAAGACTTACAGATGAATGAGGCGTGCCCGAAGAAAGCTTTATCTACAGTATTTCTTCAACCAAAAAGAGATCAGTGAGCATCAGACAAAATACATTTTGCAGAATATGGGGAATTTTTAGTGCTAGGATAAGCTCCTATGAATGGAAGTCTTTTCAACTTCACTTCTATTAGCCTGTTTGCCCCAAGCAGCATTCATTTTTATTGCTTTACTTGCTGTTATCAATTTGGACATGGCCAGCCGTATTAAAAACAAGTACTAGTCAGGACTTGATCTAGCCTGTCTGATCTGTGGGTGCAGTATAAAAAGTCAGGGGGCATCATGTCAACAGTGTGACAGAGAAGCAGGGGACCAGTATTCCCCATTTACTTCTGTATTATGAGTCACAACCTGGAAATAACATCTAACAGGTAGTGCAGACTTGGTGCAAAAGTGAACAGGGAACACTAGTATGAATTAGGCTGTCAGTAGATTAGGATGATTTAACAGAATCTGTTCTCCTTATATCAAGCGTCCCTATCAGAGTCCCCCCTTACATCATTGGTCCTCTATAGAGTACCTCTTTTCATCAGGTGTCCCCATCAGAGTGCCCCCGTTTATCAAATGTCTGCATCAGAGTGCCACCTTATATCAGCTGTTCCCATCCGAGTGCCCCCTTATGACAGGCGTCTCCATCAGAGTGCCTCATGAATCAGTGGATGCACTCTTAGAAATCTGGGGAACACAATTAAATCTGGGGGGCACAGCTCACTCCAGCACCCTCTGGATCTAGGCCTGGTTCAGATGGGAGTTTTGCAATCTTAGGCCAGTATCAATATTTCCTTGCAATAAAGGGTAATCTGATGTATGATCAATAATTAACATGGGCTACCCCCAGGTACTGTTTCCTCCAATATCCAAAACATACCAGGTTAATTGGTGTTTAGTCAAACTGTGCCCTAAGTATGCATTTGCAAATCATGGGACATTGTAAGCACCTTCAACGACTGATATAAATGGTTTAATAAAAAAAAGGCTCTGATAAGCTTATTTGTTCTATAATATAGAAAAGACCATAATCATTTGGTGAGTAAATATATAATTAGTAATATCTCCTTTGTAGTAAAAAGCTGGTTGTTTTGCAGCTTAAAGTGGACCTTCAGTCATTTTTTCAACTTTCCATTCATTAAATCTTATGCCCTTGTTGTTTTAATGTTGGATAGTAAAACATTTTTTTTCTGCCAGTAAATACCTTATACAGCCCACTTCCTGTTTCCTGTCTGGTCATTAGCCTAGGCTTAAGACATCATGCACAGCTCTCTCTCACTCTCGTGACAGTTTGCCAGGAAGGGAGGGGGGATAAATGATAAAGGGGCCAATGAGAGCTGCAGAGCTGGAGGCATGCCTCTGTATGTCTGTGTAAATCCAGGAAGTGAACAGGCAGCGGTTTCAGCTGCCCACAGTTAAAATGGATGCAGCCAGACTTACTGGAGGGAGATTTCTGCAGCATATTTGCCAAGTACAGGATCACAGTATATATAAAATAATATGCAAAGTGATTGTAGGGAAGCCTCAGAATGGCAAAGATGTTTTTTCTACAAATGATATGAGCAGGCTGCAGTTCCCCTTTAAGTTGAATTGCGCACACATGCTTTCTAAGGGTTTTGTGTCTTCCTCTAGATCAGGGGTGGGCAACCTCGGCCTTCCAGCTGTTTTGAAACTACAAGTCCCCTGAGACATTGCCAGACCCTGACAATGACAGGCATGACTCCTAGAGGCAGAAGTATGATGGGATTTGTAGTTTCACCACAGCTGGAGGGCCCAGGTTGCCTACCCCTGCTCTGGATCAACTATTGGTATTACCTTCTGTGTATAATGTATATATATTTATTTATTCAATTTTTTTTCTATTGGTTGAACTGGATGGACATGTGAATGAGTCAGAGTAGTGACTAATCCCTTTTTGGGTAGCTCTGTCTGAGGTTTCAGTGGTGGATGTTTGTATTAAAAACCATAACTATTGCTGTGCTGTATCTTTAGAAAGCCCATAGTGCCATGAGAATATTTTGTCATGTATCAAATGTGTATTTGTTGAAGAAAACCTGTATTCATAAAGTTTATATCCAGAACGGTATTAAAGTTTTATAGAAAAACAAACAACCCAACATCGCTACAGTTTCCTTTAATAGATGTCACCTACTTGGTATGATCTGACATGTCTTTCTTCTCCTAGATGTACTGGGGGTCATGCCCTTAACCCCTCCCAGTAGCCATAGCAGTGATAGCGATGGATCTCAAAGTCCGCGATCTCTTCCACCTCCCAGCCCAGCCCGTCCAGTGGCCCGATCCTCCCATGCCATCTCATCATCACCGCTCCTCACTGCCCCTCATGTAGGTATCCTGGTTTGTTGGCAACTAACAACTCTGAGAGGCTTCCACGGTCATCATCTGCATTTTACATTGTAATATTTTCAATGGTGTTTAGAAACTGCAAGGGACATCGGGACCTTTAATGCTGACGGAAGAAGAAAGACGGACATTAGTCGCTGAGGGCTACCCCATTCCCACCAAACTCCCGCTCACTAAAACTGAGGAGAAAGCTCTGAAAAGAGTACGCAGGAAAATAAAGAACAAGGTGAGGAGGGGCCTCTGTAAGAGCCATTGAAGGGAAGGTATAGTGTATTTTTAGTGAATGCCTAGTAAATGTTATATTTGCAGCTTAGGTCAACAAGAACTAATTTTTCTACATAGATTTTCAAAAGCCTGCTCTACCATACTTTTGTTATCATATTAAATATATAGAGATTGGTATATATTTCCCACTAGAAGCTCTTGCTGGCTCGGCGCAGTTTTTAATTCACTCCCATTTTTAAAGTCCATCTATAAGCTCATGTTTGTTTGGTTTCGGTACTTGCACTACTAGTAAAAAAGCTAGTAATAAAGGGCCCCAAAATCCCCAAATCCCAAAGGACTTGGCACAAGCGGTAAGTCTGTCCATGTTCCAAGTGAAGACACTGCTCTTCATAGCATACATGTACTCAATCCTTGCTTCACAGGAGACCACAATCCAACATTTAGTTACAGCTTATCAACCCACTCATTTTCTTTATTTCCAAATGTCAGCACCAAAAGCAGTCTGTTCTGTCAAGACATGATATTGTTTATGTGCTGAACCAGGTGACAATCTAAGAAGACCATGGTCTCCAGTGTTGCTTTTAAAAAATTTGGAACAGGAAGGGATGTGCAGATGGGAGGTTACGGGAAAAGATGTGTTGAGAGGGGGGTTACAGGAAAATATGCGTAGATGGGAGAATATGGGAAAGTATGTGTAGACGAGAAGTTGGGAGGTTAGAGGGAAGGATGTACTGTATAGATGGAAGCTTAGAGGGAAGGGTGTGTAGATGGAAGAGTACAGGGAAAGGATGTGTTGATGGATGGAGGCATAGATGGCAGGTTAGAGTGTAGGACATGTAGATGGGAGGATAGAAGGAAGGATATATAGAGGGAAGGTTAGAGGGAAGGGTGTGTGTAGGTGGGAGTTTATAGGAGGGAAGGATGTAATGTATAGATGGAAGGTTAGAGAGAAGGGTGTGTAGATGGAAGGGTACGGGGAAAGGGTGTGTTGATGGATGGAGGCATAGATGAAAGGTTAGAGTGTAGGACATGTAGATGGGAGGTTATAGGAAAGGATGTGTTGATGAGAGGCTGCAAGGATGGAGGCATAGATGGCAGGTTAGAAGGTAGGACATGTAGATGGTAGGTTAGAGGGAAGGATGTATATATGGAAGGTTAGAGGGAAGGGTGTGTGCAGATGGTAGGTTAGAGGGAAGGATGTATAGATGGAAGGTTAGAGGGAAGGGTGTGTGTAGGTGGGAGGTTACGGAAAAGGATGTGTAGATGGAAGGTTACGGGGGAAAGGATGTGTTGATGGGATGCTGTAGGGATGGAGGAATAGATGGCAGGTTAGAAGGTAGGACATGTAGATGGGAGGTTAGAGGGAAGGATGTACTGTATAGATGGAAGGTTAGAGGGAAGGGTGTGTGTAAGTGGGAGATTACGGGAAAGAATGTGTAGACTGGGGCTTCCAGCAATGACATGAGGTGTAATTTTGGGTGCTTTTTGTGTCTGCTCCACAGATCTCAGCCCAGGAAAGCCGGAGAAAGAAGAAAGAATATGTAGAGTGTCTGGAAAAGAAGTGAGTTGTGAAATGTGTGTACATCGCTTCTTTCAGTCTTTCTTTCTCTGACATTTCTTTGTTTTGTCCCTCTAAATTTGTTATTGTATTATGTTGACCAGTAGCATATCCTTTATTATTATCATTATGTAATTTTTATTTTTACTGTGTTGTTAGATTATTATTGTGTCTATTGTGTGTCCAATTTCACTCCCTTAAATGAAACATTTGGGTTCACATATCTGAGACTCCAGTGGAGAGGAATTCCCTTCTATCCTTTGTGTCCCTGTCCCTCCCACAAATCCATAATAAAAGTGTTGTCTTCTTCTATCTGAACTTCCTAATTATAATTAATTGGAAGGGCATGACTCCACCATGGCTTTGTAATGGCTGTAGTAGTTGGGCCAATCTGGAAATCCTGGCAGGGATAGCTCATCACTGGACATCTCAACAGGCATAAATATCCAGCATGTGATTCAACTTTCCAGAAGTCTCCCATAACTTAAAATGAATCTTGGGTGGACTGTCCCCAAAAGCCTGACTCTTATTGTTCTAGTGTACCAATGAGTATACCTTTCTGTTTGTATTCTGTCTTCTATAGGGTAGAATCCTTCACATCACAGAACAGTGAGCTGTGGAAAAAGGTGGAGAGTTTGGAGAATGCCAACAGGTGAGGTGCTTTCACTTGCCACATGCCAGTGACCAACACTGCACGAAAAGTTTAGATCCCCATTTGGGTATTCTTTGAGCTGGACATAACCTAGCCAGTTTTTATTAATCAGGTACCTACGTGGTACCTACAGTATGCTTTCTAGGCACGGCTCTTCATTTTGTATCTGATCTCTCCAACATCTTATCATTCACACATTACCTCCAGCTGTGGCTTTTCTTTTCCTCCTTCCCAGGAGAACAGGCATCACTAAGTGCCCGTTCACACTACTGCGACTTGTCAGGCGACTTAGCCGCCTGACAAGTCGCGCTCCGTTCTGTACTATGGAACCGTTCTAATAGGAGCGACTCAAGTCGCTCCGACTTAGAAAAAGGTTCCTGTACTATTTTTGGGGCGACTTCAGGCGACTTGCATTGACTTCTATACAGAAGTAATTTTTCAAGTCACAGCTGAAGTCGTGTGCAGGTCGCGTCTGTGAGTCGCGCTGCAAGTCGCGCTGCAAGTCGCGTCGCCCCTGTGTGAACGGGCACTTACTGTTACAAGTCCAATCTAAGAAACATCTAATCTGGCCAGCTTTCTGGCCATCTAGAGAAAGCCAATCAGGTTTTCCGTTTAGTCTTACATGGTGAACAAGCTTACAGGAGGTGAGAGCAGAGAGATTACTCTATAGTTGTACAGTGTACATTGTGTCATAGTCTGGTGCAGTTCCCAGACCAGGTTGTATTGCTAAATGCAGAGGTAAACCTTGAAAACAAAAAAATTGCCAGTAGCGTACAGTCTTTTGGTAGGCCTTCTAATGCCGCGTACACACGACCGGACTTAGGTCCGACAGACTTTCGATGGAGTTCTGACAGAGTTCTGACGGACTTTCCGAATGAACGGACTTGGCCACACACAATCACACCAAAGTCCGACGGATTCGAACGTGATGACGTACGACCAGACTAGAATAAGGAAGTTCATAGCCAGTAGCCAATAGCTGCCCTCGCATCGTTTTTTGTCCGTCGGACTAGCACACACACGAGCGGATTTCTCGGTAGGAACTGGGTCCGGTGGAGTTCAGACTTTTGATGTTGAAAAGTCCGGTCGTGTGTACACGGCATAAGTCTCTTCTACCAAAAAACCCTTACGTGTGTGCTTGCAGTTGTTTGTGATCTGTAGACTCACTGCCGAGTATTCAGGATTTGGGTGCTGAGATTATGTAACTCAGGTGTTCATGCATAGGAGACCTCATCGGAGCCTGAAGAAGAGGAAGATTATTTGTCACCAATGGGGACAGAGTGGATATGGGGAGCTTTGGGTCTCATAACGCTGAAAGAGAACACAACCGTACTTGAACATTATGGCAAATTCTGGCCGCCCTTACCACACTTGACTTCCACTTTAGCTTCTGTGCAGTGTGCAGAGTAGTCCAGGAGTTGACTGTGCTGTCTGGCAGAGGTGTCTTTATCACTATACTGGCTGAACAGAGTTATAAATCTTTTGGCAAATAGCACAATTTACATATATTTATTTCAACTGTGTATTTGGATGTTTGCCTGCAGTTCAAATTTAAATTAAATAGAATGCCTGGCCCCTGAAGGTAATGGCCAAATCAATAACTGAATTAAAAAAAGCTTTGAAAGATTTTATTACATATAATGATATCAAAAGTTCTAAATACTGAGCATGGTAAAATCCCCAAGCCTGCCTGTGATTGAACACTCAAGGAGCAGCAGGCTAGCAAGGCACTGGTGAGCACATCCCTTTGCTCTCCTTCTTGTCTGCCTCTGAGAGCCCTTATTGGCTCATACTGATGCCCACCCCCTCTTCAAGCACTGTTGTGCAGAGGATTACATCAGCTCACGTACTTTGGCTAAATCTGAATGAAAATATTTTTACTGGATTTAACAAATCCATATCTGAATTAAATGTGTTTTTGTATATATATTATTAGAGTTCAGTTTTAATAATTCATAACTGGGAATATAGCCCTCCATGACCCTTGCATTGTATGCAGTGGGCTTAAATATGTCATCTGGGCAGCAAACTGTACCTGGCAGCTGTTTAAATGCTGGCGAGTGTGCATTACACTGCTACCGAAATTAATTTTAAACAATTGAACAGTTTAAATCTTTATAATGCAAAATGGGCCAAGTGGGAAATAAATTAAGAATTTCAAAAAAAGTTAGGTCCAGTTTGTTCTGATGTGGAGTTTTGTCACCATCTAGTGTTCATTCTGTGAATTGCAGCAACTCTGTGATTCATAGATAATACTGTGGCTATGAGAGGCTATCTGATCTATAAAATAGAGTGAAATCACACAGGACTAAACAAAGCCTGCCTTTGAATATACTGGTACTTGAATTTGACCATTTAATTTTAAACTTTTTCCTTAGGTCTCTCCTACAGCAGCTACAAAAGCTGCAGACCTTGGTGACAGGGAAAGTGCCACGACCCTGCAAACTTGCTGCAACACAGACAGGAACGTGCCTAATGGTATGTGCCCTACAACTTTGTCTTCTGTGACAGCGACAAAGGTTTCTGACGGTCTGATAGAGGAATTGTCAAAGTTGTCATTTTGTGCATACAACGACTGCAATAAATTGAGAACGCTAACTCGCTGGTCTCATTATTTGGTACACCTACTGTATCTGGACCACCTTTTTGGGATGTTGAATTTTGGTCCATGTTGGCATGGTAACATCACCAATGCACCACCACCCTAAACCATTGGCACAAAGCAGAATTGATTTATGGATTCATGGTGTGTATGCCAAATTCTTTTTAAAAAGGGAACTATGGGCAAAATCAAACAATGTATGTGCACACAAGGGGGACAGGAATACTAAAACTCTAAAACTAGCCATACATTATACAATTTTCTTGTTCAATTTCCTTTAGATTTACCTTCAGCTATGCAGTGGGTAGTGGTGGGTTCACTAGGGGCTCAGGGGCGCTGCCCCCCCCCCCCATCCATGCGTCCGGCTCCCTGATCTACATGCAGGGATTCCAATGGGGGGGTTTCTGAAGCACGTGATTAAAGCCAGAGGTTCTTATAGGTTTCAAAAAAGGGTGGGCTTGGGGCAAAGAGCACTGAGCTCTGAGCCCACCCAGTTGTGTAACAATAGCGAATGATTATTTGCTATTATCACACTGATTCTTCTCCCGGCCAATCAGGATGCGACCCATTTCTCAATTGGCCGAAAGGACAAGCAATCCCATTGGCTAGGGAGGAGATGCACCACCGCCGTGATGCAGTCGGCAATCTCTGGGAACACACGTTCTCAGCCTCGCCGCCTCCTCCTCTCTATCAGAGCCGTCCAGTGAAATGATCTCAGAGGCTGTGTCCGGACACCCGCTCCCGCTGTCACACATCGGGGACTGGATCTGAGTCAGCGGAGTGGGAGATCGGGCTGTGTATGCTGATCTTGGGGTGCCCGGAGGCAGAGGATCCCCACCAGCAGACTACTGCAGAGGAGAGGTGAGTGAACCGTGTACACTAAGTGAGCTTAGGACGGGGGGGGGGGGGGGGGGGGTGAAGGCAGTGTGGGCTGGAGTGACGGTGGACCATGGTCAGGTCCGTCTGCCACCCCCCGACCGATGGAGCACTAGCTGCCACTGCAGCTATGTAATACAAGGACGTGCCTGATTACATACAAATTGAAAGTGTTCAGGTTAGACCCCATACTATATGGTTTTGGTACATCTAAAGGAAAATTGTATAATGTATGGCCAGCCTAAGGTGGGTGGGAACATAACCCACGAATGGAGGCCCCAGAAAATCTTAGAATCCTAGATTCTTACAGGACTCCATCTTTAACGGTTCTTTCTTACCTTTAAGATGCGTTAATGCATATGTGCTAAGCCAGCAATTTGAATGGTTTTCTAACACACATTAAAGCGAAGGTCCACCGCTGCAAAAATTAAAAGCCAGCAGCTACACATACTGCAGCTGCTGGCTTTTAATAATAGGACACTTACCTGTCCTGGGGTCCAGCGATGTCGGCACTGCAGCTGATGTTGCCATCAGCTGTCGGGTGCTGCCGCCGCCATTGCAGGTAAGGGAACTCGGCAGTGTAGCCTTTACGGCTTCACCCTGAGAACCCTACCGCTCTCTGTCCACTCCTTCCTCTCTGCCCGGTGGCAGGGGAAGGAGGAGGGAGCCGAGCGGTGACATCAATGGCTGTGGCTCCCAGAAGTGGGAATAGGATACCTGTCAAAGATGCTAAATGAAAGGTGCTAAATGTGGCACCAGAGGGGGACAAATGAGCGGAAGTTCCACTTTTGGGTTGAACTGCGCTTTAATGCATGAATTAGCCTATCTGCGTTATTTTTTTCATTCTTTATTATTGGCAACATAATGCACTGTAAAGCATGTGTGCAGCATACCACGAGTCTGTTTGTTATTACTGTATATGTGCATTGATGTGCTGTTTTGAATAAACGGCAATGCACTGCATTGCACATATACTGCTTGTTACTGTACAACGCAGGTTTGTTAATCCATCATAACAGAAATGGTATCTGTGTTTTGAGTCACCCTTTAGGTACACCCAGGGAAATTATTTTTAAATGTTGGCATCTAGAACCGTGTAGTATCCTTACCACAGTCATACAAGCACTACACATCTAATTTAAGCAGAAACCAATTAACCGCTGGTATATTTTTAGCTTGTGGGAGGAAATCAAAGTAGCTGGTGGAAATCCACACAAACACAAGAAAAACATATAAACGTCATGCAAACAGAAGTGTGGTTGGAATCAGTTTTTGGACCCAGGGTGGCGCGCCTAACCTCATTCCTGCTGGGTTGCCAGGAGTAAAACTTGCTGTCCACTGTCCTAGCATGCAGAGTGGCTTTATGGGTGTTTCAGTTACTGCTCCTTCTTTAGCAGGTGTGACATTGTGCTGTGTGTAAATGATTTGACAGCCAAATTGAGCAACTGATTTTTTATTTCCATGAGTTTCATTTAACAAATAAATAAAAATGATAAATCCAGAGTGAAACACACAAAGCAGTTCTAATGCACGTGTTACACTAGGGCCCTAAACAACTTTATATATATATATACATTGATTGCACTATATAAGTATTTGAAATAAATAGATAATAAAAATGTATATATACATACATGTACAGTGCCTTGAAAAAGTATTAATTCCCCTTGAAATTTTTCACATTTTGTCATGTTACAACCAAGAAACGTAAATGTATTTTATTGGAATTTTATGTGATAGACCAACACAAAGTGGCACATAATTGTGCAATGGAAGGAAAATGATAAATGGTTTTCAAAATTTTTTTACAAAAAAAATCTGAAAAGTGTGGTGTTCATTTGTATTCAGTATTCAATATTTTGTTGAACCACCTTTCGCAGCAATTACAGCTCCAAGTCTTTTTGGGGATGTCTCTACCAGCTTTGCAGATCTAGAGAGTGACATTTTTGCCCATTCTTCTTTGCAAAATCGCTCAAGCTCTGTCAGATTGGATGGAGAGCGTCTGTGAACAGAAATTTCAAGTCTTGCAACAGGTTTGGATTTAGGTCTGGACTTTGACTGGGCCATTCTAACACATGAATATGCTTTGATATAAACCATTCCATTGTATCTCTGGCTGTATATTAAGGCCGCGTACACACGCGGGGACTGTTCGCTCAACTTTGTCCGTCAAACAGTTTCAGCAAACAGTCCGCTCAAAATTAGCATGGACGGACTTGCCCACACACGACGAACGAACAGTTTGCTGAAACCGTGCGCGATGACGTGAACGGCACGTACGACGGGACGGAAAATACGACGTCCTATACACTGCATTACAACTTTCGGCGTGTAAATCCTTTCTGAGCATGCGCGGAACTTAATTTGACGAACAAGCCTACACACGAGGGGACTGTTCGCTGAAACCAAGTTTCAGCGGACAGTTTTTTGGAAATTCCGAAAAACCTTGTTCAGCAAACTGTTCGCTGAAACTGTTCGCTGAAACTGTCCGCTGAAAGCCCACACACGGGCGGACTGTCCGCCGAAACACTGTTCAGCGGACAAAGTTGGGCGAACAGTCCCCGCGTGTGTACGCGGCCTTAGGGTCGTTGTCCTGCTGGAAGGTGAACCTCCACCCCAGTTTCAAGTCTTTTGCAGACTCTAACATGTTTATGCCCCATCTGACTTTTTACATTGAAAATTCTGACGGACCTACAAAGAGAACATGTTCTATATTTTTCCGACAGAACAAATTCCTATCAGGAAACTTGCTCGTCTGTATGCTGTTCTGACGTAGCAAAAATGACGCATGCTCTGAAGCAAGTACAAGACGAAAGATACTGGCAACTGGCTATTGAACTTCCTTTTTCTAGTCCCGTCGTACGTGTTGTACATCACCGCGTTCTTAAATGTTGGAATTTGGTGTGATCGTGTGTACGCAAGACAGCTTCAGCAGAATTCTGTCAGAAAAACCTTCAGAGTTTATTCCGACTGTAAAACTGGTCGTGTGTACAGGGCATAAGATTGCCCTGTATTTGTCTCCATCCATCTTCCCATCAGCTCTGACCAGCTTCCCTGTCCCTGCTGAAGAAAAGCAATTCCCAAAACATGATCCTGCCACCACCATGTTTCACAGTAGGGATGGTGTGTTCAGGGTGATGTGCAGTGTTAGCTTTTCGCCACACATAGCTTTTTGCTTTTAGGCCAAAAAGTTCAATTTTGGTCTCATCTGACAGGAGAACCTTCTTCCACATATTTGCTGTGTCCCCCACATGGCTTCTCACAAACTGCAAACGGGACATCTCATGGCTTTCTTTCAACAATGGCTTTCTTCTTGCCGCTCTCTTCCATAAAGGCCAGATTTGTGGAGTGCACGACTAATAGTTGTCCTGTGGACAGATTCTCCCACCTGAGCTGTGTATCTTTGCAGCTCCTCCAGAGTTACCATGGACCTCTTGGCTGCTTCTATGATGAATGCTCTCCTTGCCCGGCCTGTCAGTTTAGGTGGACGGCCATGTCTTGGTAGGTTTGCAGCTGTGCCATACTCTTTCCTTTTTGGGAAAAAATGATGAACAGTGCTCCATGAGATGTTCAAAGCTTGGGATATTTTCTTTTAACCTGACCCTGCTTTAAACTTCTCTATAAATTTATCCCTGACCTGACTGCTGTGTTCCTTGGCCTTCAGGATGCTGTTTGTTCACCGAAGGGCTTCACAGAACAGCTGTATTTATACTGAGATGAAGGCCTCATTCACACTGGATGTTAAAATAACGTTATAAAAATGCCAGTAGCTTTACAGTAAGTTTTTCAAAGTTTTTTAACGTTTTTGCAATAGTGTTTTTTAGCGTTTATTAAATTTTTTTTATTATTATTATTTTATTTTATTTTAATGGATCAAAAACTTTTTTTTGAGCGTTTATCGGCATTTATCAGCATTTTTTGATGTTAGAGAGTTTTTACAGCTGAAAATAGCTGAAAAACTCCTCTCAGAACCCACTAGTTTTGTTTTTTTAACCACTTTCAGACCGGACCAATTTGCTGGTCAAAGACCAGACCACTTTTTGCGATTCGGCACTGCGTCGCTTTAACTGACAATTGCGCGGTCGTGCGTTGTGGCTCCCAAACAAAATTGACGCCCTTTTTTTCCCACAAATAGAGCTTTCTTTTGGTGGTATTTGATCACCCCTGCGGTTTTTATTTTTTGCGCTATAAACAAAAATAGAGCGACAATTTTGAAAAAAACGCATTATTTTTTACTTTTTGTTATAATAAATATCCCCCAAAAATTTTTTAAAAAAACATTTTTTTCCCTCAGTTTAGGCCGATACGTATTCTTCTACATATTTTTGGTAAAAAAAATCGCAATAAGCGATTATTGATTGGTTTGCGCAAAAGTTATAGCGTTTAAAAAATAGGGATAGTTGTATAGCATTTTTATTAATAATTTTTTATTATTTTTTTTTTTACTAGTAATGGCGGCGATCAGCGATTTTTATTGTGACTGCGACATTGTGGGGGACCCATCGGACATTTTTGACACATTTTTCGTCACTAGTTGCTAGGCAGAATGGAGAAATGCTGTTTACAACGGCATTTCTTCATTTGGCCGCTCCGTGCGACGATCGCGGGTATGCCCGCGGCGATCTAGTCCGCGGGTTCCGCGACCGGACTCACGGGGGTTCCGACCAGCGTGGAAGCGCGCCGCCGGCAAATTTAAAGGGACGTACATGTACGCCCATTTGCCTGCCCGTGCCATTCTGTCGACGTACATCGTCGTGCGCTGGTCGGCAAGTGGTTAAAGCCAAAAAATGCTCCAGCCAAAAACTGCTGATAACAGCCTATGTGTGCAAGGACATGGATAATATGATGGAGAGTTTATTGACTGTAGAAAAAAAAACGTCTGAAGCCAAAAACTGCTGTAAAAATGTCCAAAAACATCCAATTTGCATGAGGCCTAAATCACACGCAGGTGGACTCTATTTACTTATTCGTTGACTTCTGAAGGCAATTAGTTCCACTAGATTTTAGTTAGGGGTATCAGAGTAAAGGGGGCTGAATACAAATGCACGCCACACTTTTCACAGATTTATTTTTGTAAAAAATGTTGTAAACCATTTATCATTTTCCGTCCACTTAACAATTATGTGCCACGTTGTGTTGGGCTATCACATAAAATCCCAATAAAATACATTTATGTTTTTGGTTGTAACATGCCAGAATGTGGAAAATTTCAAAGGATATGAATACTTTTTCAAGGCACTGTATACACACACACTATATATATATATATATATATATATATATATATATACACATGCACACTTTATTAGCAAAAGTATTGGGGCGCCGCGCCTACCTTTACACGCACATGAACTTTAATGGTATGCCAGTCCTAGTCAGTAGGGTTTAATACTGAGTTGGCCCACCCTTTGCAGTTATAACAGCTTCAATGCTTCTGGGAAGTCTGTCCGCAAGGTTTTGGAGTGTGTCTATGGGAATGTTTGACCATTCTTCCAGAAGAGCATTTGTGAGGTCA
The DNA here is from genome assembly GCF_037356315.1 of Lithobates pipiens. Lineage (NCBI taxonomy): Eukaryota > Metazoa > Chordata > Amphibia > Anura > Ranidae > Lithobates > Lithobates pipiens. The sequence goes on along the minus strand of NW_027507686.1, from coordinate 221,324,783 downwards.
GCCACTTATGTGTACAAGAAGGCCTGCCTCCCAGTCTCTGCTCTAATTCATCCCAAAGGTATTCTATCGGGTTGAGGTCAGGACTTTGTGCAGGCCAGTCAAGTTCCTCCCCCCAAACTCGCTCACCCATGTCTTTATGGACCTTGCTTTGTGCACTGGTCCAAATCATTTTGTGGAGGGGGTTTTATGGTGTGGGGTTGGTTTTCAGGGGTTGGGCTTGGCCCCTTAGTTCCAGTGAAGGGAACACTTATTGCGTCAGCATACCAAGACATTTTGGACAACTTCATGCTCCAAACTTTGTGGGAACAGTTTGGGGGTGGTCGCTTCCTGTTCCAACTTGACTGCGCACCAGTACACAAAGCAAGGTCTTTATATACATATGCACATAGTACTGTGCAATAGTTTTAGATATGTGTGAAGAAATGCTGTAAATGAAGAATGCTTTCACTAATAGAAGTATTAATACTTAATTTTTTTTATCAAATAATAAAATGGAAAGTAAATGAACAGAAGAGAAATCCAAATCAAATCAATATTTGGTGTGATCACTCTTTGGCTTTGTGCGCACAGTTCTTGAAGGAACTTGGCAGGTAGGTTGTTCCAGACATCTTGGAGAACTAACCACAGAACTTCTGTGGATGTCAGCTGCCTCAGATCCTTCTGTCTCTTCATGTAATCCCAGACAGACTCCATGATGTTGAAATCAGGGCTCTGTGGGGGACAAATCCTTCCAGGACTCCTTGTTCTTCTTTATACTAAAGATAATTCTTAATGACATTGAAAATATATTTTTGGGGGTCGTTGTCCTGCTGCAGAATAAATTTGGGGCCAAACACATGCCTCCCTGATGGTATGGCATGATGGATAAGTATCTGTCTGTATTTCTCAGCATTGAGGAAACCATTAATCCTGACAAAATCTCCAACTCCATTTGCAGAAATGGAGCCCCAACCTTGCAAGGAACCTCCACCATGCTTTACTTTTGCCTGCAGACACTCATTATTGCACCACTCTCCCGCCCTTCACAAACTGCCTCCTGCTACAGCCACATATTTCATATTTTAACGCCTCAATTCAGAGCACCTGCTGCCATTTTTCCCCACCTCTCTTACTATATTTTCTTGCATCGCTTAGCCTTATTTCTATATCGGAGGTATGGCTTTTAAACTGCAATTCTTCCATGAAGACCACTTCTGGCCAGACTTCTCTAGACAGTAGGTGGGTGTACCTGGCTCCCACTGGTTTCCTCTAGTTCTGTGCTGATGGCACTGCCGGACATCTTCTGATGTTGAAGGGAAGTAAGCATGATGTGTCTTTCATCTGCTGCATTAACTTTCCTTGGCTGACCACTGCGTCTACCGTCCCTAATGTTGTCCTTTTCTTTGTGCGTCTTCAAAAAGCTTAAAGCAGGATTTCACTGTGGAAAAAAATAAATAAAAGCCAGCAGCTACAAATACTGCAGCTGCTGACTTTTAATAAATGGACACTCACCTGTCCCGGGGTCCAGCGATGCCGGCAGCCGAGGCCGATCAATCGCTCGGCTCTCAGCTGCTGCCGCCACCATTCTAGGTGAGGGAATCAGGAAGTGAAGCGCTGCGGCTTCACTTCCCGGTTCCCTACTGCACATGCGCAAGTCGTGCAGCGCAATAGGAATTGTCCGCGCTGTCTCTGGGACCCGTGTGTGTCCCAGCAGACAGCGCGCAGGGACAGGAAGAGGCATAGACTCCCGTGGGAGTCTATGCCCAGAAGTGGGTGAAAGGTGCCAATTGTGACACCGGAGGGGGGGGGGGAGGATTCCGATCAGCGGAAGTTCCACTTTAGGGTGGAACCCCTCTTTAAACAGAAAATCTTTTAACCCCAGTCTGCTTTGAAATCTTTGCCTGGGAGAGACTTTGCTGATGCAGTATAACTACCTTGTGTGCTCAGTCTTGCCTTGACCTGTGACATGAAATTGTCTTCCACAGTCTCACCCAATAGCACAATTTGGCTTTTCCTCTCCTAGTTTTAAGTCTCCTACACAGCTGTTTCTGTTTCAGGTAATGACTGTGTTTCAATCTACAAATGAAACTGATGATCAATGGCATCTGCTTGGTATATTTGGTTAATCATACACTTGAATCTAAACCTACAAAATACCTGATGACGTGCAATTTTCCAATGTGTGAGAGTATAAGAATTCATGCTGGTTTGAAGCCACACCAAATTTTGATTTGTTTTAGATTTTTCTTCTGTTTGCTCACTTTGCATTTTGTAAGTTGATTAAAATAAACAATTCAAATGTATGTTAAAGCATTCTTACTTTACAGCATTTATTCACAGCTGCCTAAAACTTTTGTATAGTTATATATGTACACACACACACACACACACTACTGCACAAAAGTGTGTGTGTATATATATATATATATATACCATATTTATCGCCGTATAACACGCACATTAATTTTAAGAGGGAAGTTTCAGGAAAAAAACATAAATTTTAAATAAATTACTTTGAAGAAAAATAAGGGTCAGTGCCCATCGGCAGCCTCACCATTGCCATCAATGCAGCCTGATCAATGTCCATCTGCAGCCTCACGAGTGCCATCAATGCAACCTCATCAGTCCACATTAATGCAACCTCACCATTGCTATCAATGCAGTAGCCTTGCTATTGCCATCAGTGCAGCGTGATTAATGCCCATCAGTAGCCATTTAGTGAGAATCTCCTATGATAGACAGAACAGTGGTCCAATGGTGGCCCAGGAGACGGGGCTTCCTATTACAGAGGCTGCCAAGTAAACAGGAGATTCTCACTGTATGTAATCTGATGGCACTTGTCCTGCCCCCCTCCCTGTCCCCTCCGAGGCAGCTAAAATGGAAGTATTGGCATATAACACGCACACACACTATTTGCACCCGATTTTCATGTTAAAAAAGTGAGGGTTATACACCAATAAATACAGTGTGTGTGTGTGTTTGTGTGTGTGTGTGTGTGTATATGTATATGTATGTATATGTATATATATATATATATATATATAGTATTTCACAAAAGTGAGTGCACCCCTCACATTGTTGTAAAAAATGTATTATATCTTTTCATGTGACAACACTGAAGAAATGACACTTGTCTACAATGTAAAGTAGTGAGTGTACAGCTTGTATAACAATGTAAATTTGCTGTCCCCTCAAAATAACTCAACACACAGCCATTAATGTCTAAACCACTTGCAAAAAAAGTGGGTACACCCCTAAGTGAAAATGTCCAAATTGGGCCCAATTAGCCATTTTAACACTGAAGAAATTACACAATCTATAGCCTAGGCCATCTTTATGTAGAGCAACAATTCTTTTTTTCAGATCCTCAGAGAGTTCTTTGCCATGAGGTGCCATGTTGAAATTCCAGTATGAGAGAGTGAGAGCGATAACACCAAATTTAACACACCTGCTCCCCATTCACACCTGAGACCTTGTAACACTAACGAGTCACATGATACCGGGGAGGGAAAATGGCTAATTGGGCCCAATTTGGACATTTTCACTTAGGGGTGTACCCTCTTTTTTTGCAAGCGGTTTAGACATTAATGGCTGTGTGTTGAGTTATTTTGAGGGGACAGCAAATTTACACTGTTATACAAGCTGTACACTCACTACTTTACATTGTAGACAAGTGTAATTTCTTCAGTGTTGTCACATGAAAAGATATAATAAAATATTTACAAAAATGTGAGGGGTGTAATCACTTTTGTGAGATAGTGTGAGATAGTGTGTGTGTGTGTGTGTGTGTGTGTGTGTGTGTGTTATACTGAACATTTTTTATTCCATCTGGTAAAATATACAGTACGGTATTACCCATTTATTTCTTAGATTGCCACTGGCCCTTGTAAACATTGTCTTTCAGCAGGAACCTTCTACAGCTGTGCTGTGAAGTTGACCTGCACAGTAGGGAGATTTGTTCTTAGATATATTGCCAGTCCAGTTATGCTGAATGGTATTTTGTTTGCCGGGGTGCTTGAGTTTGGTGAACTGCAGATCCAATCCAGAGAATCCAATCCAGAGAATCCAATCTGGAAATTGTTGGGAAGGGCAGGGATGGCCAATGGCCATCAATGACAAGTTTAAAGTGCAACCACTCACTTTCATACTGGCTCTTGCAGCCATTAGGTTTCTACTGCTTTTTCAGGATTCATCAGAGAGATTCCCTATCACTTGCAGTCCAGCTGTTAACATTTTACTAGACAGAAAATAAAGCAAACTCTCCAACAGTAACTCAGAAACAGTTAAAGGAGGCTGAAACCCCTGTCAGATTGTAATTTCTGACTGTGTGCTTGTTTCAGATTTTCCCTCAGTTTTTGGTTTAGTCATGTTAGCAAGACTCGAAGTGAGGGTAACTCTTTCCAATGGATCCCAGAAAGTAGTAGAAACCAGACAGGAGTTCTAATTGTTTCCCGCACTATCCAAAACCAGAGAAAAATACACTTTAGGCTGTAGCATATAAGCATAATAGCCACAAAGCTGGACTATACCTTTAAAGCTACCAGGAACCAAAGTTATGATTATTAAAGTGAAACTACAGGCGGTCCCCTACTTACAAACATCTGACTTACAAACGACTCCTACTTACAAATGGAGGGAGACAACAGGAAGTGAGAGGAAATCTACCCCTAGGAAGGGAAATTCTCTCCTGTAAGAGTTAATATGGGAAAAAAGGTGTCTCCACTGATGCTTTATCACCAATCCTTGTTTCCCTAATAACAGAAAGTGGGGTGAAATCTTCTGAACAGGGGCACAGACAGCAAAGCAAATGTTACAGGGGTGATAACCCTTCCCTATGCAATCCAAAAAGCTTAAAAAAATCGTTTTTTTTTGGCTGGAGCTACACTTAAAAAATATACCTGTTCCAACTTACAGATTCAACTTAAGAACAAGCCTACAGTCCCTATCTTGTTTGTAACCCGGGGACCGCCTTCCCTCCAGCAATTGAGCACCCTCGGCCATCTTGATTGGCATGCCTGGGATCTCCCATACACTATTCATTGTGGCACCAGAGCATGCTGAGGTTGTACACTCTAAATAAGTTTGCCAGCAACTATGTAAGAAACATTTATTGCAAGAGACACTTGTATGTCTCTTCTGCAGTAAACAGCTTTCCCGGTAAAACAATGTTTGCACTACTTTTTTGTGATCCAAGAAGACATTTTATTTCCATTGAAGGGCAACATCATTCATAATTGCCTGTACTGAGGGGCTGTTTTTCAGTCAATGGGAGTATGAACTTGTCAAAATTTGTCTCATGAGTATATAGTATAGGAATAACTTAGCAAGTCTCCCAAGCATGTCACACCTATAAACTAACCTCCCCTACATCTCTATATCGCTGATGTAAGCTGTCTCTTTGTCTACTTCACGACTAACCAACTAATATTTTTAGTGTATGTTCTATCCCTCTGATATCTTTCTCCTCTCTGCAGGTTGTGGTACTGTGTTTTATTCTTGCCTTGGGGTCCATGATTCCATCCTTCCCAGAATTCTCTTCGGGGTCTCAGACAGTGAAATCGGCCCCTCCTTTGGCACCTGACTTGTATACCCTCAGCCAGAGTAAGACAGCCACATGAACACCCTCTTCACTTACCTTACCTTCATCAGCAGCAGGACAGCATTGTGACTTTGGGCTGATGTCAACATATCATGAACATTAGACATCTTCTTTATTTGTGCTGACCAGACTTGCCTCAAATTTTTATGAGATCAATAGTTTGGATGTAATTGTATCATTTTATCAATCACAGGATTAAATTGATCCTTTGATACAACAGCAAAAGACATCTATTTGATCACTATTGATGACAAAATTAATCAGATATCAGCACCTGTTACTGTGAAACGCTTGTTTTATTCTTAAAATAGTGCTTTGTTTGAGTCATGGTGGAACGCTATGGTGTTGGGACAAATGACTTCTTGAGTGATCAGTTGCTGAAATGATTGGAATTTCCAGCCTATCCAGACTTTACCATTTTTGATTCAATATTCTTCAGTTAATAGGGATCAAAATACTAGTGCTGGATCCAACTGAAACAACTGGTTCACTCAACAGTTTTATTGTTACAAGTATGGCCAGCATTAGTCTAAGTAAGCCTTTCTCAACCTTTTTTCCCCAAAAGGAACCTTTCAAACAACTTCCATGTCTTGGGGAGCCCTGCTAAAATGTATTCATTAGAGTCAGTGGAAAGAATGTCCCATACATTGGTGGTCAGCGGGAAAAATTCTCTCTGTACAGACAGATCATTGGTGTCATGTCACTGACTCTGCCAAAAGTGGTGATGGACCCAGAACCATGCAGGCACCATCAGATGAGAGGTCAATCAATCACAGCTCAAGGAACCCCTATTAACCCCTGAAGGGACCCTAGGATGCCACAGAACAATCTAGTTGAGAATGGCTGGTCTAATTCCCCTGTCAGAGACTGCAATATAAATGTTTCAGGAAAGTAAAAACGTATACACATGGCATTTTTAATAACTTAAAGCCCAATTGAACTTTCATTTGAAAGGGGCCTAAGTTTGTTTTCTTTAAAGCAGTCACAGCCTGAATAGAAAAGCCTGTCCCCTGCCAGCACTCTGCAGAGTGGGACCCCTTTTCTCTGTGTGGAAGCAGTGGACCCCTTTGCCGAGGTGCCACCTGCTGAGTCAGAGTCAGAGCTCTCCTATCAGATTTGAGAATGAGCATTTCAGAGCTAGAGATCTGACTCAAAAGGGAACCTGTTGCACCTCTACATTGAGACTGCTGCTTCCCCTAAATGAGAGTGAGGGTCCTGCTCTGCAGTTGCTAGCAGAGGACAGGCTTTTCTACTTATGGTATGTTTCTTTAGAAAGCAACCAGGGTCTAAGACCTTTCTCGCTTGGGCTTTTAAAAAACATTGAGTCCCAGAGTCCTGTTTCAACTCCTAGCCAAAACTTTTTCCATATAGGTTTGAATAAAGTCTGGGAGTGTTAGAACCTCTATCAGGATTTAATTACTGTCTGTGTCCCCGTTAAGTAAATTCACCCTCTCTTACTTTATGCTTATTTAAAGAAATGTCATCACCATGCAGGGCAATAATACAGTGAGTCTGTAAAGGGCATTCCTATGCCCCCCATATACTTACCATACCAGAACTATCTGGTGGTTCCTTGCTCCTGTAAAGCCCATTCTAATACTGGTTGTGGAGCCCACCTGGGGGAGTAGTGAAGTTACTCCCCTGGTAATGTGACAGGGCTCGGATCTAGCATTTGGCTGCTAGGCCCAGGTGCCCTTACAGAATAGAAGGTCACATGCTCCTCTGTACCTATAAAAGCCAGGTATTCTTGGCCACTGCTGAGGAGCCAGGATTGGAGAAAGGGCACAGATAAGTATATGGGGTCAGGAGATGCACTCAAAAACACAGTAAGGCAATGTCACGGTTTTTATTTAAGTCAGCCGTTAAACATATGCTGAACCAACAAACATTTTATGTTTGGATTTGACAGATGTGTCTTAATGAAGGCTATTGTTCTATACTTGGCGATTAACAGATCTCTGCATTGTATTTTTATCTTGCAGTCCGCTCCCGAAATCTCTTGTCCTACGACGAAGGGACCGGAGCTTCACAAGAGGATCCCAGCCCAGGTCTGGGAATTCACAGAAGGGGAAGCTGGGCTGCCGATGCAGCAGTTTTCAGTAAACATCTCAAAAACACGGCTCACGAAAGGGACAAATACCTTGCCGAAACAGACCGCAAGAACCGGACACATGGAGAGTTCACAAGACAAGAAGAGGGGTGAGCACTCGTCTGTGAGCAGTGAATGGTCTTTGGATGGGGTTAGCCTCAGTGTGCCTATGTCAGTATATCATCATTGTTCTAATTTCTTCATCCAATGGGAGGATGGATGGGATCTGTATCTGTGAAAGCCTCAGAGAAGAAGAAATCCTTGGCAACTCATGAGAGCCATCAGTCATCAGTTTATACCAGCATTGTAAAATGAGGTTAATGCCGCGTACACACGATCAGAATTCTCGTCGGAAAAAGCTCTGATGGTTTTCTCAGTGTAATTCCGCTCAAGCTGTTTTGCCTACACACGGTCACACCAAATTCTGATCATTTAGAACACGATGACGTACAACACGTACGACGGGACTAGAAAAAGGAAGTTCAGTAGCCAATAGCTTCTGTCTCGTAGTTGAATCTGAGCATACGTGATTTTTGGCGTGTCGGAATTGCATACACACGATCGGAAATTTCAAATAGAAAGTTATTCCATCGGGAAAATTGAGAACATGCTATCAATTTTTGGCTGGCGGGAATTCGGACAGCTAAATTCCGATGGAGCATACACATGGTCGCATTTTCCGATGAAAGGCTCTCATCTGTCGTTTTCTGTCCGGAATTCAGATCGTGTGTACGTTTAAATCTGATTAATTGCTCTGGGACAATACACACTGTCTGAAAGAGTTTATCATTTTCGATTGTTATTAAAAAAGGCCATTTAAAAAGTAGTGGTGCGGCCGTACTGTGACTATTGACCAGTGGTGTGTTTTACAAATGTGCATTGCGATCTACTGGCTTAGGGAGCCCAAAGCCAGCAGTGAGCAATACAACGTTGTGTGGGGAAAAAAAGCTGCGACCTATCAAAGTCACATGAGTGCCTCTTGTCCAATCACAAAGCTTTCTCTCTGCTGCACTAAGGAGAGAGAACTTCTTGTGTAAGAGTTAGAAATCGGCACCTAAGTGTGAGTTTAGCATTGTGAAAATTGTTAATCTACCAGATTGTATTTGGATTGTGGGAGAAAACCAATGCGAAGGGCCTGTGTTGATGACCTTTTGTTTTCTTCATAACTGTTTTTATCATACATACAAGTCAAGGGGACTGCAAAAGCAGCTTGAAACAGGTTAATGCAGTCTGTAACGGTGTTCTCAGAAGTGTCTAAATTTGATGTCAAATGACAGCATAATGCATCTAGAAGCAAGCTGCATTTATCCATTGACACAAGCCCAAACCCTGAGGACACATTAGGCTGCTTTCACACTGGGGCGGTATTCAGGCGTTACAGCGCTAAAAATAGCGCCTGTGTAACGCCTGAAAAAAACCGGTCCCTTTAACTCCAGTGTGAAAGCCGGAGGGCTTTCACACTGGAGCGATGCGCTGGCAGGACGGTGAAAAAAGTCCTGCTAGCCGCATCTTTGCAGCGGTGAAGGAGCGGTGTATTCACCGTTCCTAAACCGCTCCTACCCATTGAAATCAATGGGGCACCGCGGCAATACCGCCGGCAAAGCGCCGCTAGCGGGGGTTAAAACCACCCCGCTAGCGCCCGCACACCGCCGCTAAAACGACGGTAAAGCGCCGCTAAAAATAGCGGCACTTTACCGCCGACGCCGCTCCCGCTGCAGTGTGAAAGCAGCCTTAAACAAAAAGTATATTCAGATAGTGTCCTTGAAAATTGAGCATGGGAGCCCACCAAGGCAAAAACTCTAACCACTTAGCTGTCAATATGATACTAGATGATCTCTAGTAGTTAACTTTTATTGGTATATGTTTAAGGAGCTTCATGAACTCCATTTACTACTCTAAAGTACAGTATATAGGGCAAAGCAACAATGGTGATTTATAGCCTTGAGGGCCTCTTTTATCTATAGGGAAAGACAGCTCTGACTGCTGAAAGAATGAAAATGTAAAGGGTGGTCTTACAAATTGTGTAGCACTGTGGGGTCACTTTTCACTGATGTCTGTGAATGGTGATAATCATGGTAACAATTAAGCATGTGTAAGATAAGTATTGATCTGAAGCTGTCAGACACCTGGAAGGTCGCCACTGGCCATTCCTATTATGCAGCTATGTTGTCATAGCTTTATTGGAAGATTTGAATCATTATTTAAATGTTCCACACTTTCTGTTAGTTTTGATTAGTGAAATGACTGCTTGGAACTTGTGGTTAAAGCGGAGGTCCACCCTAAAATGGACCTCCGCTCATCGGAATCCCCCCCCCCTCCGGCGCCACAATCGGCACCTTTCAGGGGGGAGGGGGGTGCAGTTACCTGGATAATCCAGGTAACTGCACCCACTTCCGGGCTAGCTCTCTGCGGAACGGGCGTACGTTACTCCCCCGTTCCGCAAGAGCCCGCCCCCTTCAGCAAGTGCCCCGCTGCCTGCTGGGAAACACACAGCTCCCAGAGGCAGCGGGGACCGTCTGGATTGCGCCGCGCGGCTCACGCATGCGCAGTAGGGAACCGGGAAATGAAGCCGAAAGGCTCCATTTCCTGATTCCCATACCCAAGATGGCGGCGGGACCCGGTGTTCTGCCTAATAGAGTCCGGCCATCGATATGTGTCCGTTGCATGCGCAGTACGGAGCAGACGAAGCTTCGGAAAATCTCCGAAGCTGAACGGCGCCTGCGCCGTGAGTGGAGGAGGTAGCCCCACTATCCAAGCGGACATAGGGTTTCGAATTTTAGAGGGCCCCTCGCGGGCGAGCTTCGCTCGCCACGCTTCGGGCTCGGCCTCGCTGCGCTCGGCTCTTTTTTATTCTAACTCTATGTCCACTTGGATAGTGGGGATAGAACCTGGACTCACGGCGCAGGCGCCGTTCGTCCTCGGCAATTTTCGGAATCTGTGCTCCTGTGTACTGCGCATGCGCAGTACGCAGAGGACAGCATCTGATAGAGGACCCTAATTGACAAGACACCGGCAGCCGAGCGAGCGGTCGGGCTTCGGGTGCCGACATCGCGGGCGCGCTGGACAGGTAAGTGTCACTATTTAAAAGTCAGCAGCTGCAGTATTTGTAGCTGCTGGCTTTTAAAAAAAAAAAAAAAAAACGCGGAGTCCCGGTGGACTCCCGCTTTAAGATAGGCCAGACTTTCTCAACCAGGGTTCTGTGGAACCTTAAGGTTACTCCAGAGGTTGCTTGGGGTTCATTGAGCAAAGAGCAATTTCTGCCTCTGCCCACTAACACTTAGCTATCACTAAGAAAAGGATTCTTTCCATTAACTGCACATGTAAGGAGTAATCTTCCCCCTGGCCATCACACTAATGCACTGTGAGCTGTAGAATATATATATATATATATATATATATATATATATATATATATACACACTGGACACTGGAGAAAAAGTTGAGAAAGGTTGCGATCAGTTGGGTCAGTTTATTCTGACTGTTCCTGACAAACATAATTGGTTTATTTGCTTAAAAGAGAAGTATGGAATTAATTAAATAAAATCAATTATACTCACTTAGGTGGATGCAGCATCGGATCAGATGCTGCATCTGTCCCCCGCCGGTTCTAAGACTGAGAACAGAGACTTCAGCCTGTAAAGAGCTGGTGACTGTCAGTGACCGGCTCTCTGCTCTCCCCTCCACTGCTCACTGGAGCCCTGGGCTGTCGAGGGGACAGGAGCGGCTGGCTCAGACACTCAGCGGCTCGCTGAGAGGCTGAGCCAGCTGCCAGTCCAGGCAATTGGCTGGATCCTGACCATATGGTCAGGATCTTTTCAGAGCCTGGATCGGCTCTGTGATGTAAGCTAACAGCAGGCTTTAGCTGAAAACAGGTCACAGGAGTGCAGAACGAACTGCACTCCTGTGATTCATAAAAGTACAGCCGAAAAAGTTTTTGCTATACTTCTTCTTTAATGTTGCAATAAAATAATTGTTTTAAGCAACAAAGCTGTGGCCTTGCCCGTCCAATATAAGATTATTCAGGTGTCCTATTTTGGGCAAGGTCCATATTTTGGGGGATGAGGACTGGTAAGCCTATGAATCTTCTCAGTTCATGCTACCCACCCATGTGTGAAAGGAAACTGGTAGAATTTAGAAGAGAAAGCCATTGAACTCTGAAAAGTTTGTGTTCACTGGCATTTTTTGCATTAGAACTACATTTCTCCATCTACAAGTCAAAGGGAATGCAAAAGCAGCTCAGAAAGAGGTCAGGAGCAACTCAAAATGTTCTCAAAGGGAAGCCAAAGGTGGCACTTCACTTTCGGCTACCCATCACATTTTGCTACCAGCTGGAGAGCGCATGTGTGACGCCGCCATATGCTTTACAACAGAGGGCCCCTCATGGGCTCGCTTTCAGGCATGGCCTCGATTCGCTCGGCATAAATATAATCGATCTCTATGTCCACTTGGATGGTGGGGCTTGAACTTGGACTCAGGGGTGGAACGCATATGGTGGCGTTGTGCATTAGCAGTCCAGCGAGCAGCCAACTGTGATGGGTCACCATATGTGATGAAACAAAGGCAACTGAAAACATACTGCCATTTTGTTCCTGCACAAGCACATATGGTCTTCTGAAATCATACCTCATTCACAGGTCCGGGCTATACACACTGGACTCCTCTATAAAGTTTGGAAATAAGCAAAAGAGTTGCCCATAGTAACCAATCAGATGCGTTTTCATGTTCAGATTGGCTGATAAAATCCCACTGGTTACTGTGCGCAGAATATACTTGTTCGGTCCCAGTTTTCATAAATCAGCCCCACTTTAATGATGGTTGTACATAGTGCATACAGTATATACAAGGTCGCGATTAACAGTCTTTTATGTTTTCTTTTACAGGGACACAGGTTCCAAGTTCTTGTAGGATTGGGATAAAAGGGAGAGGGATCGAGAGCTGAGCACTACACATGGGGGGAGCAGGAGAAAAAAAAAAAGACGCCGGGATTTCTGGAATCAGAGACTGACAAATACATTGTAATCCCGGCACAACTCTACTACAGCCCAGTACATAGATATATATATGGCGGCAGCACCATGGCATCCTGGTAATGTGTGCAGAGACTCGCTTATTATGGTGCTGTCACAGCTGCCTGGCGTGTGCCAGAGGCAACAAGTATGGAGGAAGAGATTGCTGCTTCTTCAGTACACCAAGCAGTGTGTATCTGCCAACTTCTCCTTCTGCCTCCTTCTTTGAATGACATCATCAAGAAACTTTAAAGGAAAGGTAGTTCCTATTTTTAACAGTTGCCCTCCCCCTATATGTTGCCAGTAAATGACTTCTGACTGTCAACGTTGGAACACTACCCCCCCTGCTCTGCCCCTGGAGCCCTCTCTCAGCCCTCTCTGTCCCCTGTACAGACACCAACCTGGATCTCTGGAAAAGATTGGTTCCCTAAAACGCAAGCTTTTTACGCACTGGAGGCTCCTTACATCAATTTATACGCTTCTTCCTCTCATCTCTGCTCTGTGCCTGCTTCAGTCAAGCAAAATCATAAGAATAAAAAAAAATTAGCATCAGCATTACGTCTCCTGTGTGAGTCACTGAAGGTGGGGAGGGTAGAGCAAGGCTAGAACGAAACAGGTCAACATAGCTGAAAATGAAGAACCAAGGGACCGAGTGCTATGTATTATGAAGGAGGCTGCTAAGGGGAAGAGCAGCAATTACGCAGGTGACCTAGCTGAGAAGGACAATCTGGGGCCCTCCAGCATGTGATGGACTACGATTCCCATCACACCCTTCCAGATCAGCCTGAGGAGGGTAATGATTGTGTACATGGTGCAAAAAGCATAGCAACATTAGAGCTCACTATCAATCAGCCCAAAGCGGTCAGAAAAATAAAGGATTAAAGAGACCCTGTCACATTTCCCATTTAAAGGAAAGTGACAGAGTCTCTTTAAAGAGACCCAGTCACCAATTTAAAAGATTGGAAGTAAAAGCACTGAAAAAATTCATATTTTTAATCATTACTTGCAGTGTTTTTGCTTCCCATAAATATTTTTTTTAACTTTCAAATAATTTGTACCTTGAGCTTGCTAGAAAAATTGACTACTTCAAATTTCTCTAGTGTAGCCCCCACCCCACCCCCCTTCCCCCTTATTTGCACATCATAGCCCTCTCTTCTTCTGGGAGTGTCTAATTACTGTCTGTGCTGGCCCAGCTTATCTGCCCCTTCCTTTATCTCCCTACATAACCTTTAAAGCGGAGGTCCACCCTAAAATGGACCTCCGCTCATCGGAATCCCCCCCCCCTCCGGCGCCACAATCGGCACCTTTCAGGGGGGAGGGGGGTGCAGTTACCTGGATAATCCAGGTAACTGCACCCACTTCCGGGCTAGCTCTCTGCGGAAAGGGGCGTACGTTACGCCCGCCCCCTTCAGCAAGTGCCCTGCTGCCTGCTGGGAAACACACAGCTCCCAGAGGCAGCGGGGACCGTCCGGATTGCGCCGCGCGGCTCGCGCATGCGCAGTAGGGAACCGGGAAATGAAGCCGAAAGGCTCCATTTCCTGATTCCCATACCCAAGATGGCGGCGGCACGAGCGAGCGATCGGCTTCGGGTGCCGACATCGCGGGCGCGCTGGACAGGTAAGTGTCACTATTTAAAAGTCAGCAGCTGCAGTATTTGTAGCTGCTGGCTTTTAAAAAAAAAAAAAAAAACGCGGAGTCCCGGTGGACTCCCGCTTTAATGTAGCTGCTGGGTGAGAAGCAAAGGAGAAAACTGTAGAGTGTCAACTGAGGGACAGCTCTGCATCTGCTGGGGCTGCTGACATCACATCCAATATGGCGACTCCCAATAGCAGTCTCAGGGCTTTTGAATATCTACACAAGGCAGGTTTTTACAGGGTATTGTTGAAATAAATGGTGTTGCAACAGGGATTTTATTAAAGTGACTATGTTGCTAAAAATGTAAGTGCCAACAACAGATGCTCCTGCAAAGAAGTAAATACTTATCACTGCCGATCCTGGCTATAATTCTGAAAGAACGTTAATGATGTCTCTTTAGAATGCGATTCTTCTGGGAGTGGTGATCTCCTCGTGCCCTGCTATGCTCAGTGGTTCCTCCTACCAAACCCTATGTTAATTTAGGGGACATTGATACCAATGATGCCTACAGCCCGACACTTCAAGGGCTGGCGATTTCCTGGTTCCCTGCAATGCTCATTGGCCTCTCCTACCAACTCCATGTTATTATAGTGGGCATTGATACCAATGATGCCACTTTACAGTCTGACACTTCTGGGAGTAGTAAACTCCTGGTTCCCTGCTGTGTTCAGTTGTTCCTCATACCAAACCCTATGTGAATATAGGGGACATTAATACCAATGATGCCACTTTACAGTCCAACACTTTGGGGGTTGGTGATCTCCTGATTCCCTGCTGTGCTCATTGGCTTCTCCTACCAACCCTATGTTATTATAGTGGAAATTGATACCAATGATGCCACTTTACAGTCCGACACTTCTGGGGTTGGCGATCTCCTGATTCCCTGCTGTGTTCATTGGCTTCTCGTACCAACTCCATGTTATTATAGCGGACATTGATACCAATAATGCCAATTTACAGTCTGACACTTCTGGGAGTGATAAACTCCTGGTTCTCTGCTATGCTCAGTCGTTCCTCATACCAAACCCTATGTTAATATAGGGGACATTAATACCAATGATGCCACTTTACAGTCAGACACTTTGGGGGGTTGGTGATCTCCCGATTCCCTGCTGTGCTCATTGGTCTCTCATACCAACCCTATGTTACTATAAGGGACATTGATAGCAATGATGCCACTTTACATTCCGACACTTCAGGGGTTGGTGATCTCCGGGTTCCCTGCGGTGCTCATTGGCCTCTCCTACCAACCCTATGTTATTATAGTGGACATTGATACCAATGATGCCACTTTACAGTCTGACACTTCTGGGAGTGATAAACTCCTGGTTCCCTGCTGTGTTTAGATGTTCCTCATACCAAATCCTATGTTAATATAGGGGACGTTGATACCAATGATACCACTTTACATTCCGACACTTCAGGGGTTGGTGATATCCTGATTCCCTGCTGTGCTCATTGGCTTCTCGTACCAACTCCATGTTATTATAGCGGACATTGATACCAATGATGGCACTTTACAGTCTGACACTTCTGGGAGTGGTGATCTCCTGGTTCCCCGCTATTCTCACTGGTTCCTTCTATCAAACCCTATGTCACTACAGGAGAAATAAGTGATATAGAGGTCAACGGGAGCAACCACTGAACATTTCAGTTGTCCAAAAATCACTCTTCTGGAAGTACTGGTGTCTGAAGAGACTTCAGGTGACAATTTCCCAGAATTTCATGGGCAGCTAGAGAGGTGAATATTTACTTTTTTTGTAGGGAATTCTTTTATTGACCCATTTTAGCAACAGATTCCCTTTGAAGCCTACTACTTCTTTTACTCATCCCCCACTGCTCCTTCCTCCACCGCAGCACTGCAACTGTAGTAGTGCCGGTCAGTGCTGGATTTATAGGGGGCAAAGGGACAACTGCCTTGAACCCCCTGCCAGAAAGAGGCCCCCTATATACAAAAATAATATAAAATAATATAAAAAAATTACATAAAATAATAAAAAACAAACAATAATATAAAATATATAATAACAAATTACTTTCTTTTATTAAATGTATCTTGAGAAGTAATAGTTTGCATGCCATCTGTAAAAGTTTTTACTTTGGACTGGTATATTGTATCTTTTTAAAAACAAATTTAGTCAGATCATGTGAACCACACATCCAATGCTATGACTGCATGTCTGTGTGTGCACATGTGACCTCAGGATGACGTTGTGTCATGTATTTTAACCACTTCAATACCAGGGACTTTTAATTCAATCTTATTTTTATTGAGATATAGAAGCAAGATAGGAGGGGGAAAAAAAATACAGAATATTCCAACATATTCGTTTTACATTGTTACATAAACATAAAAAAATAAACCACAGAGAAATCCACTCTACTACAGTGGTGTCGAACTGTCACGAGGTTAAAGTGTTTGTTTTGAGCTTCGATTTAGGTAGTATGGTAAGAGAGCCTGTAGTCCTACCATGATTAGTCTAAGTCAAAGTGGGTGTGTGTGCACCACTATCCTCTCAGTGGGTGATGCCCACTCATTACAGGTAGACTAGGGCTATTGTGCTCATTCTGGCAACGTTCACTCTGGGGGGGAAGCTCTGTATGTGCCACCATGCTGGTCTAATGAGACTAGAGGTCATAACTTAAGTAATCGGGTATTACTGCAACTTGTATAGGGGAGGGAAGAAAGG
The DNA here is from genome assembly GCF_037356315.1 of Lithobates pipiens. Taxonomy (NCBI): domain Eukaryota; kingdom Metazoa; phylum Chordata; class Amphibia; order Anura; family Ranidae; genus Lithobates; species Lithobates pipiens. The sequence goes on along the minus strand of NW_027507686.1, from coordinate 221,307,785 downwards.
GGGAAGAGAGTGAGGAAAGAGGGGTCAGGACAGTAAAGAGCTTAGGGATCAAAAGATATACATTCCCCCTCTGATCACACAGGTGTATTGGTAAAGTCCTCTGTGGCCCATGAGATAAACTCTGAGGAATATCGAAACATCGACCATGAGGTCCAGGTCTTAGAGAATTGTTCCTCCCTACCCGTTTCCTGCGACAACATTCTTTCCAAACTATTAATTCGGTCCACTTCAATTGCCCAATCCCCCAGGGAAGGCATGCTCATTGACTTCCAATGTCTGGGCAACACCGTTCTAGCAGCCGCCAAAAAGTGACGCAGAACGTCTTTCTTGACTGACTTAAGCGGTCCCGGGAGCAGAGATAGCAGAGCCATCTCAGGAGAGGGTGCGATGGAGGTCGCCATGAGTTTGCAGTACAAGTCAAGGATCTTTTGCCAGAACTTCCTCACAGGGGGGCATGCCCACCAAATGTGAAGTAAGGTTCCCTTAGATGACAAGCAACGCCAGCAAGTATCCGGAAGTGTTGAGTTGATTCGGTGCAAAGTCGAAGGGCATCTGTACCAGCGGGTCAACAGCTTGAACCCCTTTTCTAGAGAATTGGAGGCTATGGACATTTTGTGGGTCAGTATGAAGCACTTTTGCCAGTCTACAGGCGAGATGGAGTGGCCCAGGTCTTCCTCCCATGCCTGTGTGTATGGGGGAAGGTCAGGATTGTAAGCCACATGTAAGAGGGAATATAATTGAGAGACTACATTTGTAGGAGGGGTGGCCTGGAGCAGCATGCCCTCCAAGTCTGTTAAGTCAGCGAGTACATTAGGTAACGATGGGAAAGTGCGAATAAAGGAAATCACCTGTTGTCTCTGCAGCCAGTGTGTAGAGGCATGAGAAGATGGGTCAGAGGGAATGTCATGAGTCAGAGAGGGGTCTGAACGTAGGACTTGGGCAAGTCGCCTGTGGTCCTCCTTACACCAAGGTCCAAAACTCGCTCCCTGTAGGGCCGGTGGAAAAGCCGGAGTTCCAAACAGTGGAGCCATGGGTCCCTGCATGGGAGATAGGGTCTTGGAGGAATTCATTCGGGTCCAGATTTGTATGGTTTGTCGGGTGAGGTCGCTCAGTGGTACCTCTCCTTTCAGGAATTCAGTAGGTGTCCACGGCAATGCACAAAGATCTATTGGGTTAATATGGCTCTCTACCTGTACCCATAATTTGGAGGAGGAATGATGGAACCAGTTAAGTATACGCGTGAGCACAGCTGCTCTATAATATAAGGAGGCATCCGGGGCTCCTGCTCCACCACGAATCTTGGGGAGTGATAAGGTCTCGTAGCGTATCCGGGGACGAGCCCCTCCCCAAATAAAGGAGGAGAATAGTTGGCGGAGCTTCCTGAAAAACCAGGAGGGTATGGAAATGGGAATTGTTTGGAACAAATAGAGAAACCGAGGGATTACGTCCATTTTTAGGGCATTTACTCTGCCTAGCCACGATAGGCATTTCTTTGCATAGTTTGAGAGATCCGTCTTGGTTCTAAGCAGCAGGGGTGCATAATTCAAAGAGAATAGATGGGACCTTTCCGTGGGTATTTGGATTCCGAGGTAGCGGATGGAGGTAGAGCCTGTTTTAAATGGGTACCTAGCGGATATCTGGCGGAGGACCTCTTGGGACAGTGAGATGTTCAGGATTTCTGATTTAGTATGGTTTACTTTGAAATTGCTCAGCATGCCAAACCTCGTGAATTCCTGCATTATATGTGGTAAAGATAGGTGGGGTTGGGTTACAAACAATAGCAAGTCATCGGCGAAGAGCGCCAGCTTAGAATGAGTGGGGCCTATCGATACACCTGAGATGTTGGGGTTATTGCGTAAGGCTATTGCTAGGTGTTCCATGACAAGGACATATAGAAGGGGAGATAAAGGACAGCCCTGTCGTGTCCCATTTGTAATGGCAAATGTAGGTGACAGTGAACCATTTACCCGAATTCTAGCGGAAGGGGAGGAGTAAAGGGCCATAATTCGGGATAGCATTTTGGGACCCAGGCCTATCTGTTGCAGAGACATCCGAAGGAATTGCCAGTCAACCCGGTCGAATGCCTTTTCTGCATCGACCGTCAAAAGGCATAGAGGGATTTCGTGGGTGCGGGCATAGTCGGTAAGAAGCAGGGTTTTCAGGGTGTTATCCCTTGCCTCGCGGCCACTTACAAGACCCACCTGGTCCAGATGTATAAGGCGGGGGAGTAGCGGTTGCATTCTAGTAGCTAATATTTTGGCATATATTTTCAGATCCACTCCAATTAATGATATGGGCCTATAATTTGCACACAAGATAGGGTCTTTTTCTGGTTTGGGGATAATGGCGATGTGGGCTTCAAGCGTTTGTGGAGGAAACGCTGAGCCTTCTGATACCAGGTACTTTTACTCCCTTCCTGCCCAGGCCAATTTTCAGTGCTGTAGCACTTTGAATGACAATTGCACGGTCACGCAACACTGTAGCCAAACTATTATACTGTTTATAATTTTGTTCACAAAAATAGTGCTTTCCTTTGGTGGTATTTAATCACCACAGGGTTTTTTTTTATTTAATGCTAAATAAACTAAAAAGGACTGGAAATTTTGAAGAAATTTTTTTTTCTTTGTTTCTGTTATAAAATTTTACAAATAAACAATTGTTTTTCATTTAAGTTAATTTAGGTCAAAATGTATTCTGCTACATTTCTTTGGTGAAAAATAACCCAAATCAGTGTATATTATTTAGTCTGTAGGAAAGTTATAGTGTCCACAAACTACTGTTTTGTATATATCTGAAAATTGATTAGTCCTGCTGTACTGGCAGCCTATCTAATTTCTTGAGGCCCTAAAATGCCAGGACAGTAGAAATACCCCCCAAATGACCCCTTTTTGGAAAGTAGACAGTCCAAGGTATTAGTAAGAGGCATGGTGTGTTTTTTGAAGTTGTACTTTTTTGGAAAATTAAGAAATCGGAAGAACATTTTTTCACAATTTTTTTTTTTTAACATACTGTCAGTGCAATACAGTGTCATCAATCTGCTATTGTCTGGGTGGGAACTGGATAAAAATGTATCGTTCATTGAGAATGTAAACCAACTCTGTGTATGAGGGACCACCTGAACCTGAAGTGCCCCGGGTCCCTTTAGGTCTAAATCTGGACCTAGTTCTGTTGTGTGAGCAGACAGTCACTGGGTCCACAGATTGTCACTTGATGGAGGAGGCAACATCATCAACATGTGTAAGCTCCAACACTGAGCTTACACTGCATATTTGGCTATGACAGAGGAATGGAACATCTAGGGAGCACTGTGATGATGAGTATAAGTGAGTAGGGCGTGGGATTTAAAGTGACTATGTCACTTTGCCCATTCAGGGCCTCTTAAAAGAAAATCTGAGGGAGTATGGATGTCAACCTGGACGTCCTTTCTATCTGAAAATTTTGTTTCTTGGCTGTCATGCCGTTTTAATAGTTTTAGTGTTCCGAGCAGTGGCAGCCCATCTATAGGGGGTGCCCTTTAACTAAGTGCACTGTGTAAAGCGCCACGTCAATGCAAACACGAGATTGCAAACGCGGTTGGCGGGGTTTGGAGGTGCTTTGTAACGCAATTGATCGTGCCGACCAGCATCAGCCCGGCCGAGTGCTTTGTTCAGAACCAGTGGTGGCTGGTGCTCTATTTTTTGGGGGGAGCGCAAACAAAACCCCAACCAACCCCATACCCCCCTCCCCCCAAAAAAATGGAGCACCAGCCGCCACTGGTTTCCGAGTCACTGGAATCTGAATAAATACTGACCGCTGAGCGCATATTCAGATTGTGAGTTCAAACATCACTCTAATTTTCCTGATCTGCATGCTTGTTCTGGGTCAGTGACTCAGAAGGTATTAAAGCCAAAGATAGCCAAGCAGCTTGTATTTTCAGAAGTAGGTCAGCATTGACAGCCTGTTTTTTTTTTTACTTTTAACAAGGGTTTACTTTATTGTTTGCTGTTGGTTACTACTTTCTACCGTTGGTTTATTGCCCCCAAAAATGTATTATATTGCAGCTAATCTGTTCTTAGATGTGGTGGCTATATTAGTTTTTCTTTTTTAAGACTTTTTTTTATGGCCAGTAAGTCTATTATTTTTTTTTAATTTCCTTCAACAAACCAAGCTGTCCAGCAAAAGTGGCATTTGGAGTTGAACTCTGAGAGGGGCGCTTACACTGGTCAGCTTTTATTCATTCATGTAAAACCTTTATCTTAAATGGATAAAAAAAAATCTGTTGCTGTAACTGTTTAAAAAATCTAGAGTTCAGCTTGAATTTGTAAGTCAAGTCCATCTAAACTTGATAGTGCATCTACCACAGCCCTCTGCCCAGATTGACAATGCTGCCCTTGAAGGGTGACTCCATTGCTCTTCCAGGGGAATGGAGACACCCTAAAACTGGAAGTGTGTTACTGGTTGGATCACCAGGTGAGAATAAAAAAAAAAGCCTAAAAAAAAAAGAAAATGAATGCAACCAGCACATTTTAGAATTGGTAAACTGCAATATTCAAAAGTTTTGATTTTGAGGTTAATATTGCTTTAAATAAGCCCTGTGATGGAGAGGGTGAGGGGATGGCTCTGAGTAAGACCTGGACTTCTCTAGGATACAGAAGAGTTAATAAGTCAGCTGCAGATGTTCCCAGACGTGGAAAAGTCATTGAGCAGTCACTCCAGTAATTCAAAATCATCCTTCCTGCCGCTGACAGATCACATTCACCTAATGAGATCAAGCATCGCATCAGTGGCTGCAGGAGCCAGTGTCCCCCAGCATCCACCAAGCTTCATGCTAGGAGCATCGGTGTGCGCTGTGCAAGGGACGCTTACTACAGATCAATAGGGCCCTGTTATCTGGAGCCCACATCCTCTATAACTTAGATCACCAATACACTGATACCTGTAATTTACAGCACTGGCATTAATCAATGAACAGATACATCATCTTAGATTACAAATCAACTATCACCTTTAAATGAAATCTACACAATGGGGACATGGCCTGTGTATTGTGGGCAATGAAGATCTATCTAGAGACTATAACCAATTTGATTTATGTGGTTTAGCAGCTGTGCAGCAGCACATTGTCTCTGGCTAGTCTATTCAAATGAAATCATCTTACAAAGCTTCTATTTTCACATAAAGAAAAAAAAAAATATGCTGTTTGCACCGCGGTCTCTTTGTGATCCATCAGAGAGCACCTTGTTGGCGATGTATCTTTCAAGTTATTGATCCAGTACATGGAACAATGTAACTAATCAATAACACCTGTCTCTACTTCTAATCCAAATGACGAAAAATCACTTCAGAGTAAATCAAATTGCACTCACGTATTGATTTGTCCTACAGCAATTCATCATGCACTTTGCCCCAGATCCATCACACAGCACTCTGCCCTTGATCCATCACACAGCAGTTTGCCCCAGATCTGTCACCCTGCACTCTGCCCCTGATCCATCTCACAGCCCTCTGCCCCTGATCCATCATACAGCACACTGCACTCTGCCCCTGATCCATCACAGTACACTCTGCCCCTGATCCACCACAAAGCCCCTCTGCCCCAATCCATGACACTGCACTCTGCCCCTGATCCTTTACAGTACACTATGTCCCTAATTCATAACACTGCACTCTATCCCTAATTAATCAAACTGCACTCGGCCCCTGATCCATCACACTGCATTCTGATCCATCACACTGCATTCTGATCCATCACACTGCATTCTGCCCCTGATCCATCACACAGTCCCTCTGTCCTTGATTCATGGCACTGCACTTGACCCCTGATCTATCATACAGCACACTGCACTCTGTCCCTGATCCATCACACAGCACTCTGCTGCTGATCCATTACACTGCTCCTGATCCATCACACTGCACTCTGTCCCTGGTCCATCACACAGCCCCTCTGCCCCTTATTAATCACAAGGCACTCTGCCCCTGATCCCTCACACAGGACTCTGCCCCTGATCCATCACACAGCCCCTCTGCCCCTTATTTATCACAGAGCGCTCTGCCCCTGATCCATCACATAGCACTCTGCCCCTGATCCATCACGCAGCCCCTCTGCCCCTTATTTATCACAAAGCACTCTGCCCCTGATCCATATCAGGGCCCTCTGCCCCTGATCCATAACACAGCACTCTGTCCCTGATCCATCACACAACCCCCTCTGCCCCTGATCCATCACACAGCTCCTCTGCCCCTGATCCATCACACAGCCCCTCTGCCCCTGATTCATGACACTGCACTCTATACCTGATCTATCAAACTGCACTCTGCCCCTGATCCATCACACAGCACACTGCAGTCGGCCCCTGATCCATCACACTGCATTCTGATCCATCACACAGCACTCTGCCCCTGATCCATCACGCAGCACTCTGCCCCTGATCCATCACGCAGCACTCTGCCCCTGATCCATCACGCAGCACTCTGCCCCTGATCCATCACGCAGCACTCTGCCCCTGATCCATCACGCAGCACTCTGCCCCTGATCCATCACGCAGCACTCGCCCCCTAATCTATCATACAACACACTGCACTCTGTCCCTGATCCATCACACTGCACTCTGCTCCTGATCCATCACAATGCACTCTGTCCCTAGTCCATCACACAGCCCCTCTGCCACTTATTTATCACACAGCCCCTCTGCCACTTATTTATCACACAGCCCCTCTGCCACTTATTTATCACACAGCCCCTCTGCCACTTATTTATCACACAGCCCCTCTGCCACTTATTTATCACACAGCCCCTCTGCCACTTATTTATCACACAGCCCCTCTGCCACTTATTTATCACACAGCCCCTCTGCCACTTATTTATCACAAAGCACTCTGCCCCTGATCCATCACGCAGCCCCTCTGCCCCTGATGCATCAGGCAGCCCCTCTGCCCCTGATGCATCAGGCAGCCCCTCTGCCCCTGATCCATCACGCAGCCCCTCTGCCCCTGATCCATCACGCAGCCCCTCTGCCCCTGATTCATCACACAGCACTCCGTCCCTGATCCATCAAACAGCACTCCGTCCCTGATCCATCACACAGCACTCCGTCCCTGATCCATCACACAGCACTCCGTCCCTGATCCATCACACAGCACTCCGTCCCTGATCCATCACACAGCACTCCGTCCCTGATCCATCACACAGCACTCCGTCCCTGATCCATCACACAGCACTCCGTCCCTGATCCATCACACAGCACTCCGTCCCTGATCCATCACACAGCACTCCGTCCCTGATCCATCACACAGCACTCCGTCCCTGATCCATCACACAGCACTCCGTCCCTGATCCATCACACAGCACTCCGTCCCTGATCCATCACACAGCACTCCGTCCCTGATCCATCACACAGCACTCCGTCCCTGATCCATCACACAGCACTCCGTCCCTGATCCATCACACAGCACTCCGTCCCTGATCCATCACACAGCACTCCGTCCCTGATCCATCACACAGCACTCCGTCCCTGATCCATCACACAGCACTCCGTCCCTGATCCATCACACAGCACTCCGTCCCTGATCCATCACACATGACTCTGCCCCTGATCCATCACGCAGCCCCTCTGCCCCTTATTTATCACAAAGCACTCTGCCCCTGATCCATCTCAGAGCACTCTGCACCTGATCCATTACACAGCTCCTCTGTCCCTGATCCAGTACACAGCAATCTAGCCTTCATCCTTTTTTGTTCACTTAATCAATTATACTGCACTCGGATCCTTATTCATCACACTGTATTTTATCCCTCATTCATTAGATTGTATTTTACCAACCACGTTTATGGCAATCTGTCTCTCACCCATCTCAAAGAAACCTATCATGCATCACTTTATCAAATCACTTGTACTCTGTCCCTGGTCAATCACACTGCACTATATTGATCCATCATACAGTAAAGTATTTAATCATTCACTTATACTGCCCACTGTCCTTGGTCTATCTTTGCACATCACTCTAAAGCCTTGTACACACGGTCGGAGAATCCGTTGGAATGTGTCCTATTGGACCGTGTCGTCGGATAATCCGACTGTGTGTGGTATGCATCGGACTGATTCCGTCCAAATCTCCGTCGACCCAATTTTCCAACATGTTGGAAATATTTCCCGACCAACTGGGCCGATCGGACATACTCCGATCATGTGTAGAGAATTTTGATCGGCCCAAGTGCCACGCATGCTCAGATCAAATTCCTACATCAAAGCTATTGGCTACTAGCCTGAACGTAGTCCCATCGTAATGAAATTACGTCATCACGTTCTGAAAGATCGGATTTTTCGCCAACTTTGTCCGACCGTGTGTATGCAACAGTTTCGGACAAGATCCGACGGACAAAATCCGACGGGCAAAATCCGACGGATTTGGTTGTGGAAATCTCCGACCGTGTGTACAGGGGCTAAGGGTCATCCTTCACACATCACTCTAAGGGTCTTGTTTCTTTCAAGCTGGATTTGCATTCTGGTCAAATGCATCTGTCAGTGATCTCAGAAGTATCTCAATTTGATGTTAAACAAATGACAATGACAAAAGCTCAAAACCCATTAATATAGGCCCTGTCCCTGATCCATCACACAGCCATCTGTCCCTGATCCATCACACAGACCTCTGTCCCTGATCCATCACACAGCCATCTGTCCCTGATCCATCACACAGTCCTCTGTCCCCTACTAATCACACAATCTTCTTACCATGATCCATCGCATGCCCTTCTGTCACCGATCCATCTCACAGTCCTCTGTCCCTGATCCATCACACAGCCATCTGTCCCTGATCCATCACACAGTCCTCTGTCCCCTACTAATCACACAATCTTCTGACCCTGACCCTGATCCATCACACAGCCCTCTGACCCTGATCCATCACACAGCCCTCTGACCCTGATCCATCACACAGTCCTCTGTCCCTGATCCATCACACAGTGCTCTGTCTCTGATCCATCACATAGTCCTCTGTCCCTGATCCATCACACAACCTGCTGCCCCTGATTCATCATATAGCTCTCTGTCCCTGATCCACCACACAACCTGTTGTCCTGATCCACCTCACAGCCCTTAGTCTCCAATCCATCACACAACCTTCTGTCCCTGATCCATCACACAACCTTCTATCGCTGATCCATCACACAACCTTCTGTCCACATCCATCACACAGCCCTCTGTCCCTGATTCATTGCCTTTTCACAGATTTTTGATAAACTCTTTCCTTGATCTAATATACGAAACTCTGCTTGCAATACCTATATCTAATAATGCTCTATTTCCATCCCAGAGCATATTTTCTATGGTCAGTCACAGCACACTCTATACTCAATCTGTCATGCAAACTCTCTATATATAAAGTGTTTATTCCGGAACCTGTCCGTATTCTTGACCTTTCAAGCATCAATTTAAAAGGCCATCCTACCCATATATTTTTAGTGGGTAGGCTAAATCATCCACCGGCTTCTAATATCTCTCAGAGGCTCCAGCAACAAGATGCATTTCCCCCTTGGCTCCATATTGCCCCCTGCTGCATGCTGCAAAAAAAAAAAAAACAACAACAACAAGATACAGGGCCCCTTCTCAATCATCAAAAGGGGGGGGGGGGGCAACCTAGAAACCAACATGCAGTGGTCTCAGGACCACAGTCAATGACAGGGGTCATTGTATTTGGTGATTTAGCCTGCCAGTATCTACTGAAAGCTGTGATAACACTTATTTCAACTTAGGTTGAACTGGCCTTTTAACTCACTTAATGTACAATAACCAAATCTCAATGTGATGTTTAAGCTGTTACATAGTATGTCTTTGTATGTGAGTGCTCTGATGTGGCATAAAACACAGGAGCCAGTGATGTGTCTTGCCCTTTTCTTCCTCCTTCGCTTTTGCTGTTGTATAGCTGTGCAGGGTTAATTAGTGTCTCTAAGGTGACACGATGAATATTATTATATTAGTGGGTCTCCTCCTCCTTCACAAGGCGCTCTTTCACAGTCTGGCTTGATCACTGCTATGTCACAGCCTGGCCCGCTCACCCTCCATTCTCACACATTTCCTGTCTGTCTTGGACGCTGTCCTTTCAATTCACCCCAGCTGTCATACACCCATTCATCTCTACCACATCTCTCGCTGTGAACTTACACAGTCCCAGTCTTGACTTGTGCCGCTCTCTGCCATCTTACAGCTGCCATCCTCTTACTCTGTACTTTTTCCCTCTTCCAGATACAAAACAATGTCTTGTGGGTATCCTTTCATCTGTATTCCTCTTACTTGTACCCTCTTCTAGATACACAGTGTGGTCTCCAGGGTATCCTTCCATCCGTATCATTCTGACGTTTACCCTGTTCTAGATCCACAGTGTGGTCTTCTGGGTATCCTTCCATCAGTATCCCTCTTACTTTTACCCTCTTCTAGATCCAGTAGGTGGTCCCTTGTGTATCCTTCCTTCTGTATCCCTCTTTTTTTAGCCTCTTCTAGATCCAGAGCTTGGTCTCCTGGATATCCTTCCATCCATATCCCTCTTACTCTTACCCTCTAACAGATGTAAAGTGTGGTCTCCTGAGTATCCTTTCATCTGTATCCCTCTTACATTTACCCTCTTCTAGATCTGCAGCTTGGTCTTCTGGGTATCCTTCCATCCATAGCCCTCTTACTTTTACCTTCTAGATGCAAAGTGTGGTCTCCTGAGTATCTTTTAATCTGTGTCCCTCTTAATTTTACCCTCTCCTAGATCCACAACGTAGGGTATCCTTCAATTCGTATCCCTCTTACTTTTATACCTCTCTAGATGTGAAGTGTGGTCTCTCAAGCATCCTTCCACCCATATCCCTCTATTTTTACCCTCTTCTTGATCCGCAGCCTGATCTCCTGGGGATCCTATCTGTATCCCTCTTACTTTTACTCTCTTCTGGATCTGCAGTGTTGTCTCCTGCATATCCTTCCCTCCGTATCAGTCTTACTTTTACCCTCTTCTATATCCAGTAGGTGGTCTCCTGTGTATTGTTCCTTCTGTATCCCTCTTACTTTTGTCCTCTTCTAGATCTGCATCGTAGTCTTCTGGGTATTCTTCCATACATATCCCTCTTACTTTTACCCTGTTCTAGATGTGAAGTGTGATCTCCTGAACAGCCTTTCATCTGTATCCCTCTTACTTTTACCCTCTTCTAGATCTGCAGCTTAGTCTCCTGGGTATCCTTCCATCCATATCCCTCTTACTTTAACCCTCTTCTTGATGCAAAGTATGGTCTCCTGAGTATTCTTTTATCTGTATCTTACTTTTACCCCTTTCTAGATCCACAGCTTAGTTTCCTGGGTATCCTTCCATCCATATCCCTCTTACTTTAACCCTCTTCTAGATGCGAAGTGCGGTCTCCTGAGTATTCTTTAATCTGTATCCCACTTTTAACCTTTTCTAGATCCACTGCTTAGTTATCTGGGTATCCTTTCATCCATATCCCTCTTACTTTTACCCACTTCTAGATGTGAAATGTGGTCTCCTGAGTATCCATCCACCAATATCGATGATAGAAGGAGGGTGTGTTGCGCTTCCTTAAATACCAAGAGAAAAATAAATAAACAATAAATGAATAAACAAACAATAAGCTTATGTGATAAAAAGTGACTGTCAATCGTTCACAAAGTATCAAAAAGACTGTGCAAAAAAGTGCATGGAAATGAACATCTGATATAAAAAAAAAATATATATATATATATATATATATATATATATATATATATATATATATATATATATATATATATATATATATATATATTAATAGTGCATCATGCCAGTGCCTATACAATAAAGGACAATAGAAAACGGGGGGGACTCCAGCTATACAGTGTAAAAAGTGAATTGCAATAGCTATATAAAATAAAGTGAATCGTCTAAGATGAAACAAAAAAAAGAAAAAATCTGACATCTAAAATAAAACTACAAACATTGTATATCAATAACTTAGTGTAGTAAATAGTCCAAAAAAATCTATGAATGGTTTAAAAGTGCAAAAACCATAAAAACCAACAGTATAATCCTTAGTGAAAGGAAATAAACATAGCAAAAAATTGTAACGACAAATGGTGAATCTCGATAGTGTCCCATACACAGTCCAATCGTGCAGATCTAAAATGTGATTTCACAACCAAACATAGTGCAAATGTGCCAAGGTAGCTCTCCTCCAAACGGTATCCCGTGTTAATGTGGATAATCCTAAATAATTACCTCACAGCTGTAAGGCTACAGCGAGAAAGTAAATTTGCAGGGGAAATTCCAGGGGATCAGATGAGCTGTGACTGGGACTTCTGAGAGTGCCACTCTTCCTTGTAGTTTTAGCTGACCAACAATGCTCAAAATAACAAGTAAAAGATATCCTCCATAGTGTAGTAGTTTTAAAAAGAACGATTTATTTGTAAAACAAACTATATCTACTCACAAACAGGAGCGAATAAACAGGCACACACAACTAGACGGATCAATGAATGATACGAACGTCACTTCCGATTTAAATTAAATTTTTAGATTTAAAACCGTTTGGAGGAGAGCTACCTTGGCACATTTGCACTTTATGTTTGGTTGTGAAATCACATTTTAGATCTGCACGATTGGACTGTGTATGGGACACTATCGAGATTCACCATTTGTCGTTACAATTTTTTGCTATTTTTATTTCCTTTCACTAAGGATTATACTGTTGGTTTTTATGGTTTTTGCACTTTTAAACCATTCATAGATTTTTTTGGACTATTTACTACACTAAGTTATTGATATACAATGTTTGTAGTTTTATTTTAGATGTCAGATTTTGTCTTTTTTTGTTTCATCTTAGACGATTCACTTTATTTTATATAGCTATTGCAATTCACTTTTTACACTGTATAGCTGGAGTCCCCCCCCCGTTTTCTATTGTCCTTTATTGTATAGGCACTGGCTAGATGCACTATTAATATATATATATATATATTTTTTTTTTATATCAGATGTTCATTTCCATGCACTTTTTTGCACAGTCTTTTTGATACTTTGTGAACGATTGACAGTCACTTTTTATCACATAAGCTTATTGTTTATGTTTATTAATTTATTGTTTATTTATTTTTCTCTTGGTATTTAACCACTTGCTTACAGGGCACTTAAACACCTTCCTGCCCAGACCAATTTTCAGCTTTCGGTGCTCTCACACTTTGAATGACAATTACTCAGTCATGCAACACTGTACCCAAATGAATTTTTTGTCCTTTTTTTCCCACAAATAGAGCTTTCTTTTGGTGGTATTTGATCACCTCTGGGGTTTTTATTTTTTGCGCTATAAATGAAAAAAGACCGAAAATTTTGAAAAAAAACGCATATTTCTTTGTTTCTGTGACAGAATTATGCAAATTATTAATTTTTCTTCATAAATTTTGGTCACAATTTATACTGCTACATGTCTTTGGTAAAAATAACCCAAATTAGTGGATATTATTTGGTCTTTGTGAAAGTTAGAGAGTCTACAAGCTGTGGTGCGAATCGCACAAAATTGATCACATCTGATGTACTGGTGACCTATCTCGCTTCTTGTGACCCGAACAAGTCAGGAAAGTACAAATACCCCCCAAATGACCCCTTTTTGGAAAGTAGACATTCCAAGGTATTTAGTAAGAGGTATAGTGAGCTTTTTGATGTTGTCATTTTTTTCCCACAATTCTTTGCAAAATTAAGATTTTTCATTTTTTTTTTTTTTTCTCCACAAAATTATCATTGTAATAGGTTATTTCTCTCACATGGCATGTGTATACCACAAATGACACCCCCCAAAAAATTCTGCTACTCCTCCTGAGTATTACAATACCACATGTGTGGGACTTTTTCACAGCCTGGCCACATAGAGAGGCCCAACATGCAGGTAGCGCCATCATGTGTTCTAGGAACATAAGTTACACATCTAACTTGTTGACTATTTATTACACTTTTGAAGCACCAGGACAATGACACGTGACACTGATGACAGATGGCACTGATACGTGGCAATGATGACAGGTGGCACTGATGACAGATGGCACTAATATGTGGCACTGATGACAGATGGCACTAATATGTGGCACTGATGACGCGTGGCACTTATACGTGGCACTGATGACACGTGGCACTAATACGTGGCACTGATGACACGTGGCACTGAAACGTGGCACCGATGACAGATGGCACTAATACGTGGCACTAATATGTGCCACCGATGACAGATGGCACTAATACATGCCACCGATGACGCGTGACACTGATGACAGATGGCACTGATAAGTGGCATTGATGACACGTGACACTGACAACAGATGGCACGTGACACTGACAGGTGGCACTGATGACAAATGGCACTGATACGTGGCACTGATGACAGATGGCACTATGTGGCACTGATGACACGTGGCACTGACGGCAGGTGGCACTGACGGCAGGTGGCACTGACGGCAGGTGGCACTGGGGGCAGGTGGCACTGGGGGCAGGTGGCACTGACGGCAGGTGGCACTGGGGTGGATGGCACTGGGGGCAGGTAGCACTGGGGTGGATGGCACTGGGGGCAGGTAGCACTGGGGTGGATGGCACTGGGGGCAGGTAGCACTGGGGTGGATGGCACTGGGGGCAGGTAGCACTGGGGTGGATGGCACTAGGGGCAGGTAGCACTGGGGTGGATGGCACTGGGGGCAGGTAGCACTGGGGTGGATGGCACTGGGGGCAGGTAGCACTGGGGTGGATGGCACTGGGGCAGATAGCACTGCTGGGGGCGGATGGCACTGCTGGGGGCGGATGGCACTGCTGGGGGCGGATGGCACTTTTTATTTCATTTTTTTTTTTTTTTTTTTTTCCGGAATCAGAACGGCTGCCGCTGCAGCCGTTCATCTCTCCCCTCTCGCACTGTCTGTGCGAGGAAGGAGAGCGGCGCTGCGAGATGATCTCATATGTTTACATATGAGATCATCTCCCATTGGACACGCCGATCACGCTGTAAACGGCCGCTGTGATTGGCCGTTTACAGCGATCTGTGTTTGCCTGTCCCCGGGGGACACGGCGAACACAGAACTTCCGCGATGCGCGCCCGCGGCGGCGCGCATTGCGGAAGTAAACATCAGGCCGTCCAGGGACGACCGCCCAAACGAACGCGCCTGCTCTACGGCCGTAATTCGGCTATAGGGCGGGCGCGAGGAGGTTAAGGAAGCGCAACACACCCTCCTTCTATCATTTCTATTTTTATTGAGAGTTTACTCATAACAGTGTCTGCTGCTCCGATTAGAACCTTTTTTTCCACTCCACTTCCAAAATTGTTCTTTTTTTGCCATATAGCGCAGGAGCCTTTTTACATACATACTTCCACCAATATCCCTTTATTTTTACCCTCTTCTCGACCCGCAGCCTGGTATCCTGGGTTTCCTTCTTTCTGTATCCCCTTTACTTTTACTCTTTTCTGGATCTGTAGTGTAGTCTCCTGGGTATGCTTCCATCTGTATCTGTATTACTTTTACCCTCATTCAGATCAGCAGTGTGGTCTCAAGGGTATCCATCAATCCATATCCCTCATACTTTTACCCACTCCTAGATCTGCAGCATGGTCTCCTGGGTATCTTTCCATCCGTATCCCTCTTTCCTCATCCCAGCTTTGAACTCCACCCCCTCTCTCTCTCCCTCGTCTTCGCTTTTCCCTCTCCCTCTCCTGCCTCTGGTATGTCTCTGTGCACCTTTGGACTTTGTACATTTAGACATTTATACAGCCATACCTGCTTTCACCTCAGCTGATCAGAATCCAATTCTCTTTTTCTTGCTTCCGTTGCTTCTTTGTTTCTTTCTTTTTTTTTTACCTTTTGCTCATCCTTCTCCCTCCCTCCCTCCCTCATATTTCCTTTTCTCATCTTCTTTCCCTTTCTCCATCTCTCTTCCTCTTTCTCTTTTCCTCTCCCCTTCTCTTTCCCATTCTTTATCTCCCTTCTCACTCTAGATGTGCATCTTACCAAAACCTATTTCCCTTTTATTCCTCTTTGGGGCTGAATCATTGTTATCCTGGTCTGTGTTCACTTCAAACACCCAATCAGCTTCATTAGAATTTGAAAAAGAAAATAGATTTTATTTTGCTGAACTTGATTGGACTTTGGAAGTGAACATAGGCATACATTATTCCTTTCGTAAATAAAACGCTTTCTACTCAACCTTTTCCTTCTCTGCTCTTACTTCTCCCTTCAACAGCACAGTTTCCTTGATAGAACTTGCTGTCATTTTGCACAGAACAGTGCCAGGCTTTGACAGAGTTTCCAGGGGGGGACTACAGCGGGCAGCATGGCGGAGAGATGGCAGGATCAGGACCCCAGTAGATCGGGGGATGGACAAGTAACCAGCATGCATGGTTTATCTGAAGGAGAAGAGGTGAGAGCCAGTACTTCTGCCATGTCACAGTTTAACACTTCAAGAGTCTCTTCTGAAGAAACAGCAGACATTCTGATCCCACTTTATATGAAGAAGCAGCTGTCATACAGGTGAGAGATCATTTACCTTCTAGTTCATTAAGTCAATTAAATTAAGTATAATAAATGTTTTTTTTTTTTTTTCATTTGCACATGTGAATGTGTTCAGCCTGATGCCATCAATCTTATGAATGCAAGTAGAGGTCTTAAAATTTCATTCCTGTTTTTTTTATTTATTTTTTACATATGTACTTAAGCGGGCCCCTGTTTGAGTGGACATGGTGGGGCTTCCTCAGGAGACATTGCCATTAGCCCCAGCCATTTAGTAGGGCTGCTGCTCTGGGAGGGAGTGCCTTAGGGCAGCCCAGTTTTTTTATTCACCCATATAGGGGTTCTGTGCTGCTTCAGCTGAAAGGTAGACATGGCTCTCATTGGCTAAAGTTAACCCCCCTGGAGCATCACCTATACTGGCACAGGCATGTTTACCGGAAGGTGTAAAGGAGCCAGCTATCCTCAGCTGCTGAAAAACTCATTCTTTACTGCAGGTGGTTTTACATAAAATGCACCAAAAGTGCAACTGAAAGAGGTTGCAAAAGCCACACTGGGCCCAGGCCCCCCTGCTAACCCAATGGGACTCAAGCCCAATAAAGGAGTACTGCCTGTTCCCCCAATGTATGGTGTACATAAGTGCAGCTACAGTATATTTATTTTTCTTACATAGGCAGGGTCTGTGTCCTTCTTAGTAGTTCTTCACAGTGACTGCATTTTACTGCTCCCCTCTTCTTGCACTTCTATGGATCAGGTCTACTAGGGGTACAGGAACCAAATGATGGAGGAATGGGTATGGGTTTCTAAACAATTCAGGATTCTCTACATTATTAAACTTAAAATACAAGTTGAAAAAATTGACTTGTGTCAGAAGAACATGAAGCATCAATAACTGGACCTTGATTCTAAGTTTTGATTGTACAAAAAAAAAAAAAGCAGCAAAAACCTCACTAGTTAGTTGACTTGTGTATTTGTGATTCGCATTTTCTATATAAATAAATATGATCAAATCAGTGTGATTTTCTTTCACTTGTCCAGTTCCTAGCTATTCATGTGTAAAGCAAAAACAAGCTATTGACCTCTTTTGAAGTCATACTGGCTTATAGAACTTGTGATAATAATGGTTTTAACAGACTGGTAAAAGGGTTTGGGAACAGATTGGGGTCGTAAAAACATTAAATTAAGTGAAAACTCTAACTGAATGAGATTTTGTGTGCTAAAGCACAGTGTATCCTAAAGAATCCGTATTTCTTACCTCGTACTTCTTTTTTTTTTTTAAATCTTTTTTCCATATTTTGTTACATTTCAGTGTTGCTGATATCCTGCAGCCTATTGGAAGCTACTTCATATCTATCTGCATTCCAGCAATGGCCGCATGGGATTTACCAGGGTGGGTTTCCTGATGGTGACACCAGTAGACCATGCCTGTATAATGTGTGTCAAAAGGGCCACTTGTAATCTCCATCGGAAACACAAGTGACAGGTGACAACGCTGAAGCACAATTGACAGACAGGGACAGAGCGCCGTCACCCTATAACAGAAAGTTCTTATATGAAGACCTTCATGGCAGGATCATAAGTTATTATTTTAATGGATGCAGCAGATTCATAAAGAATGAAAACCACCTTTGATATTACATTAGCATGTTAAAGTTAATGAGATTTTACTGATTGTTCTGTAAGAACAAATTAACTTATGTCAGGCTAATCATAACACCTCAAAATATACAAATAAGTATATAAAAATAATCAAATTAGGCCCCTCCTATTCTCTCTTTATACCTCTTCCCTGGGCCAGTTGATAAGATTCCAATACCACCTCTATGCTGACGACACCCAGATTTATCTTTCCACTCCTTAACTCACTCCCTCCATCTTCTCACATATCACAAATTTACTGAGCAACATATCAGTATGGATGTGATGTCACACCACTTCCTCAAAATGCCAAAACCTTCCCATGACTACCACTGAGATCAACAGCACAACCAGAGGCGTCGCTAGGGGGTGGCTATTGAGGCTATAGCCCCGAATCTGGAGCCCATAGCCCTGGGTCTCTAGAGCAGGGGCCAGCACCTGGCCCGCCACTGCTGAATGTGTGCATCCGAGCCGTGGACATTCACAGGGCTGGACGGGGGGCAGTGCAGTGGGGTGGGGTGCAGGGGACAGTGGACACTACAGTGGGGGCTGCATTGCTGGGCACTGGTGAGGCTGCATAAATGGGCACAGCTGAGCCCTGCATTCTTTATGTAGCCAACTCCTGCGCCCTGGGGCTCTCTGGGGACCCTGACGTAAGGAAGGGGCTTTCTGGGGACCCTGATGTAAGGGGCAGCTCTCTGAGGGCCCTGATGTAATGAGGGGGGCTCTGGGGACCCTGATGTAAGTAGGGAGGCTCTCTGGGGACCCTGATGTAAGGGGGGCTCTCTGGGGACCCTGATGTACTGTAAGTAGGGGGGTTTTGGGGACCCTGATGTAAGTAGGGGGCTCTCTGGGGAGCCTGATGTAAGGGGGTTCTCTGGGGATCCTGATGTAAGCGTGGGGAGCTCTGGGGACCTTTATGTAAGTGGCGGGCTCTCTAGGGACCCTGATGTAAGGGGGAATCTGCACTCAGATATGTAACAATATTATAGACTGTATATATATTTATATATCTAAACACACAAGTATATTCTATAAATGTGTATGCCCACCCAAATGTATGACTTTCTTTACTTCACTGCTATGGGCTCTAGCCCCGGATCTTTTCTAGACTGAAAAACACCCCTGGGCACAACCATTGGTTCCTCCACACACACCAGGGTGCTGGGTGTAATTCCTAGACTCTGACCTCTCCTACAGCCCCACATACAATCACTGGCTACATCTTGCAGCCCTAAACTCTGCAACATTTCCAGAATTTGTCCCTTCCTGACTAACTACACCACAAAACAACGTATTCACACCTTGGTTATTTTGCGCCTTGACTACTGCCGCTCTCTCCTCACTGGCCTACCTTTACACAGGCTATCCCCCCTTCAGTCTATTAGGAATGATACTGCTAGATTCATACACCTCACTAATCGATCTGCGACTGCTGCTTCTCTCTGCCATTCCCTTTAATGGCTTCCCCTACCTCACTGTATAAAATTCAAAATACTAACCACAACATACAAAGCCATCCACAACATCGTCCCCAGCTACATCACCAGCCTCATCTGCAGATATCACCCAAATTGTCTTCTCCAGTCCTCCCAAGACCTCCTGCTCTCTAGCTCCCTTGTCACCTTCTCCCATTTTGCCTCCAAGACTTCTCCAGAGCCTCTCCTATTCTCTGGAACTCCCTACCCCAGTATGTCCGGTTAGCACCTACCCTGTCAGCCTTTAAGCGCTCCCTGAAAACTCACTTATTCAGGGAAGCCTACCCCACCCCAATCTAAAAACTGTACCCAAGTCACCCCCATCAGATCATCCCCTGCAGTTATTACCTTTTGTACCACTTCCCTATCCTTTTCGATTGTAAGCTCCATGAGCAGGGCCCTCCTATTCCTTCTGTACTAAACTGTATTGTAATTGTACCATCCCCCTATACATTTTAAAGAGCTACATAAACTGTTGGCGATAAGTAAATTCTATATAATAATAAGCAAGTAAAAATTAAGCTTTCTGGACCTATATTAGATCTGTGGGCGACTAGATGTAAACAAACTTGTTTTCCTAGACTACCCAGTGCCAGACTAAACTCTGTGGAGGTCCCTAGGCAGTCAAAACCTTGAGGCCCCCCTTGCAGGTTTCTGTAGGTTTCCCATGCCTGTGCTCTAGTACAGGGGTCTCCAAACCCTGGCCCGCTCGTGTCTTTTCTCCAGGCCCGTGGCTCACCCAGAATCTGCCAACATAGCATTGTTGATCTGCTGCCTTTTAAAAGCAGCAGATCGGGAGTATGACTGGCAGGTCCCACAAACAAAGCTGCTCCGCCCTACACCCTCCCATGCTGTAAGGATTGGCTGCTGGGAGCGCTGATGTCCTAGCAACCAGTGACCTCATCAGTGCAGCACCTCCCGGCTTCCCACCTGCTGTTTGCATTAGAGATCCGCATGTGTTGCAGTAGGAGGGAGTTGGGAGGTAGCGATGGACAGACTTCCGACGGGACGTTTCGCAAAACGCGAACCGCGAACGCGGGCAAAAGTTTGCGAACCGCAAAGTTTGCGGCGGGCCCCATTGACTTTAATGGCAGGCGAACCTTAAAAACCTACAGGTCATATATTCAGCCACAAAATACTTACTAGCTGTGCACACATAGTCCCACCACATGGACACTGACATAACAAAAGTATTAAGTGAATCTGGGATCGACAACGAAAAGCATTCTTTTTTTATCTGTTAAATTTTGACAATTCAGGAGCGCATGAAGGCCATGGAGGAGAGGAAAGGTCAGGGCAGGCTATGAAGAGGGTGCAGGAGATGATCACCAGCACCGTGATAGAGAGCACTGACACCAGCACCATTATAGAGAGCACTGAGACCAGCACCGAGATAGAGAGCACTGACACCACACCAGCACCGTGATAGAGAGCACTGACACCACACCAGCACCGTGATAGAGAGCACTGACACCAGCACCGAAATAGAGAGCACTGACACCAGCACCGAAATAGAGATCACTGACACCAGCACCGAGATAGAGAGCACTGACACCAGCACCGAGATAGAGAGCACTGACACCAGCACCGAGATAGAGAGCACTGACACCAGCACCGAGATAGAGAGCACTGACACCAGCACCGAGATAGAGAGCACTGACACCAGCACCGAGATAGAGAGCACTGACACCAGCACCGTGATAGAGAGCACTGACACCAGCACCGAGTTAGAGAGCACTGACACCAGCACCGAGTTAGAGAGCACTGACGCCAGCACCGAGTTAGAGAGCACTGAGACCACACCAGCACTGAGATAGAGAGCACTGACACTGCACCAGCACCGTGATAGAGAGCACTAATACCAGCACCGAGATAGAGAGCACTGACACCACACCAGCACCGTGATAAAGAGCACTGAGACCACACCAGCACCGAGATAGCACTGACACCACACCAGCACCGTGATAGAGAGCACTGACACCAGCACCATGATAGAGAGCACTGAGACCACACCAGCACCGAGATAGAGAGCACTGACACCAACACAGAGATAGAGAGCACTGACACCAGCACCGAGATAGAGAGCACTATGCTTTCTATAAGTGCAAGTATTTTATACGTGTATTACACCCCTATATACTGCACACCAAATAGTTCACCTATACCAGTCCTTAAAAGGACCTTTGTGGACCTAGTAGCTAGTGATTTGCAGACTGTCCCTCAGTCCCTACACTGATAAAAGACAGCTGCAGAATCGGGCAGCAGTCAAGTATAATATTCTTTCTATATTTAGAAGAAAGTATATTATACGTGTACAACCCTATATACTGTACACCTATACCAGTCCTTAAAAGAACCTTTGTGGACCTAATAGTAATAGCTAGTGATTAAACTGACTGTTCCTGCTCCACACAGCATCCTGTCCCTACACTGACAAAAGACAGCTGCAGAATCAGTCAGCAGTGCACTCAGCAATCACCAGCACAGCAGTACACCAGAACCCTATATACTGTACACCTATACCAGTCCTTAAAAGGACCTTTGTGGACCTAATAGTAATAGCTAGTGATTAAACTGACTGTCCCTGCACCACAAAGCGTCCTGTTCCTACACTAACAAAAGACATGACTGCAGCACAGCAGTCAGCAGCAGTGCACTGAACCCTATATACTGTACTACACCTATACCAGTCCTTAAAAGGACTTTTGTGGACCTAATAGCTAGTGATCACTACAGTCTCTCCCTGCTCCACACAGCGTCCTGTCCCTACACTGACATAAGACAGAATGTACAATGGCCGCCAGATCAGGTCTATTTACAAGGTAGGGGGAATGTCCAATTGTCCATGTGCTGAAATGTCTCAATTGGCTGTCCTGTACCCCATGATGGATGTGTCATCATGGGTCAAAGTTCTTTCACAATGTAAACGCATATGTCCGCCAGGCGAACAGCGCCAGAAGTCCGCCGTTTTGGCGAATCGCGAACACGCAAAATTTGCCACGAACCGACCGCCAGGCAAGGCAATCTCTATTGGGAGGTGCAAGAGAGCTGAAGTCTGCTCAAGGCAAGAGGAAAATGTACTAAAGATGTATGTACAGGACACTCTGCTAGGGACACTGATCCTGGGGATATCGATGATGGGGACATTGATCATGGGGAGACTGCTGGGGACACTGATCATGGGAACACTGATCCTTGGGACCCTGATCATTGGGACACTGATGCTGGGGACACTGATCATTGGGAGACTGCTGGGGACATTGAGCGTGGGGACACTGATCCTGGGGAGACTGCTGGGGACACTGATGCCGGGGACACTGATGCCGGGGACACTGATACCGGGGACACTGATGCCGGGGACACCAATGATGGGGATACTGATGCTGGAGACACTGATGATGGCGAGACTGATGATTTGGACACTCTGCTGGGGACACTGATGATGGGGACACTGATCCTGGGGACACTAATGATGGGGAGACTCTGCTTGGGACCCTGCTGATGGGGAGACTGCTGATGGGGAGACTGATTTGGACACTCTACTGGGGACACCGATCCTGGGAACACCGATGATGGGGATACTGATCTCTGGTAGACTGCTGGAGACACTGATCCTGGGGACAGTGATCATGGGGACACTGATCCTGAGGACACTGATGATGGGGACATTAATGATGGCGAGACTGATGATGGGGACACTAATGATGGGGACACTGATGATGGGGACACTGATGAGGGGGAGACTGATGAGGGGGAGACTGATGAGGGGGGACACTGCTGATGGGGAGACTGCTGATTTGGACACTTTACTGGGGACACCGATGATGGGGACACTGATGATGGGGACACTAATGATGGGGACACTAATGATGGGGACACTAATGATGGGGACACTGATGATGGAGAGACTGCTGATGGGGAGACTGCTGATTTGGACACTTTACTGGGGACACCGATGATGGGGACACTGATGATGGGGACACTGATGATGGGGACACTAATGATGGGAATACCGATGCTGGGGACACTGCTGATGGGGAGACTGATGATTTGGACACTCTGCTGGGGACACTGATCCAGGGGACACTGATGGAGACACTGATGATGGGGAGACTCTGCTGGGGACACTGATGATGGGGAGACTGCTGATGGGGAGACTGAAGATGTGGACACTCTACTGGGGACATCAATGATGTGGACACTGATCCTGGGGACAATGATGATGGGAACACTGATGATGGTGACACTGATGATGGAAATACTGATGCTGGGGACACTGATTATGGGGAGACTGCTGATTTGGACACTCTGCTGGGGACACTGATGATGGGGACGCTGATGAAGGGGAGACTCTGCTGGGGACACTGATGATGGGGAGACTGTGCTAGGGACACTGATGATGTGAAGACTGCTGGGGACACTCATGATGAGGAGACTCTGATGGGGACACTCATGATGAGGAGACTCAGATGGAGGACACAGATATGGGGGACACTGGTATTGGGGAGACTCTGATGGGGACACAGATGTGTGGAAAGGCTCTGATGAGGATACAGATGTGTGGAAATGCTCTGATGGGGACACAATGTGCAAGGAGGCTCTGATGGGGATACAGATGTGTGGAAAGGCTCTAATGAGGATGCAGATGTGCGGAAATGCTCTGATGGGGACACAATGTGCAAGGAGGCTCTGATGGGGATACAGACGTGTGTAAAGGCTCTGATGGGGACACAGACGTGTGAAAAGGCTCTGATGAGATCATTTAAATTATATTCATTTATTTATAAATAACTAATTTGTAAAATCTACAATGTGGTCCTCGGCCAAAAAAATTAGGAGACCCCTGCTCTAGTAGGATAACATTGAAGTAGTGTGCATGTTGGCCACCAGATGGAGATGACCATCACTACTGTCCATCATACAGACGTACGTGTCATTTTTTCCAAACTGACAGTTGAAGATTAGCTTTTAAGAGACAAACTGTAATGTGATCCTGATATCTATGGTTTATCTACTACTGTTATTGGGTATATTACAGCAATACAGAATTTTCTCCATAGAGTCTTTAATGTAAAGTTTTCACTTCTTTGAGTTGATTCGTTTTTGCTCTCTTTTATAAACAACTTATGAAAGCTTCATTGCAATTTTATTTCAAGATCAAATCAATATTATTTTTTTCCGTTGTCACGGGCCCTTAAATTGCAAGGACCTTATAGGCTGGTGCCTACTCTACCTATTTGATAATTCAGCATTGAGACCGCTGATTCATCACTGCCACAGCTCATGAAACTCCTAGCAAATTCTGGAGGAACCCTGGTAAAGCATGGGTACAGAAAATCTATTTTCATGGGGATCACACTAGAGAAAGATTTATTAATAGACATCTTAACTGTATACATTCTGACAACACCCAGGGGTTTTCATAAAGGGTCTCATAGATGCTTACAATCAGTTCTTGTACCTGTCTCTGCTTACTCCTTCCTTGGAGCATATCTGCCCTCCCCCCCTTGCCATTGTGCCTGGGACACATACAGTGTGTCATGGCTGATTAGTTTTGTACTAAAGGTGGGCAGAGCCTGATAAGGAACTGAGAGACTAGTTCTTCTTTAGGTCCACTTTACTTTGATTGACAGCATATGGCAATAGTGATTGATATGGCAATAGCAATGATACATAGCCGCTATTTAGTCCAATAGTGGCAATTGATTTTGCTTACTGCTGTGTGGTGTGAATAAAAAGTAAAGCAATTCTTCATCAGGCTCTGCCCATCCAGTGACCAGTCATTTCCCAAATACAGGCATGGCCCCATTTGGGTAATGACATCACCAGTATCCCAGCCTGCCCCTTTCTTTACATTTAGCTTTTGGCTGGAGAATTTTCCCAGTCGACAGCTAAATGGGGCCGGGGTAGAGCCTTGTGCAGGGGCCTCTGTATGCCAGCTAAAAGCTAGTCTTGAAGTGGATCTTCACCCTCAAATAAATAATCCCTCCTCTCCACCTCTCCTTTGGTCCTCTGCATGTATATTTTTTTAGTAAATTGTCTGGCTCTGCCCCTGCTTGCTAGTCATTCACCTAGGCAAATTACATGCACTGTCCTCCCTTTGCCTCCTGGGATATGCAAGTCATATATCCAATGAGGCAAAGCCTTCCACTCAGTAAAGGTGGAGGGCCAAATGGCGCCTCATCAGGACAGCAAACCAGCTGAACCCTGGAATAGCCAGCAGCCTTTCAATGGCATCACATCAAAACATGGTGACTGAGCATTGCCAGAAGAGAAGAGGGTCTCAACTGGACAACCCTGGGTCCGCTGGGTGGGTATCTGAAACATGCCGAACTCACCACCATTTAAGTAGGGTTGTCGGCTGATGTCACAGAGCCAGTCCAGGCTCTGGAAGGATCCTGGCCATATGGTCAGAATCCACCCAGATGCCTGAATCGGCACCAGGTCCAGCCTCTTAGCAAGCCACTGAGAGCCCAAGCCAGCTGCTCCCACCCCCTCCACAGTCCAGCAATCCAGTGAGCGTGGGGGGGAGGGTTTGGGGAGGTAGACCAGAAAGCTAGTGACTATCAGTGTTTGATCGTTCGGTTCTCAGCCTTAGAGCCGGCGGGGGCCAGATGCAGCATCCACTTAGGTAAGTATGATTCCAAAAAAAAAAAACTCAACGTTTCTTTTAAAGTGATCTACCTGAATCTGCCGCACATGTCAGTAATTCTTGCCTGAATTAGGCGCAGATGGTTCCTATGGAAACTGCTGCCAGAAGAGTGCCGTTATAGCTTTATTGAATTCCCCCGATGGTGTCTTGTACAGTCCTAAAATGACAAAAATATTTTAAAACAATAACTGATATTGAATCTGAGACAAATAAACATTGCGGGCAAATATTTATTTTTTTATCTGATCTGTAATCATGCGGTTTTCAAACAACAGTACCTTCCAAAATGTCATACATATTTTAATAGCCATATGTTCCTGTATCCTACTGTGTCCTCACATCATATTCGAAAGCTGTAAAACCATTCCCATCTTTGGTCTAATGAAATACTAGGGTATTGTTCACACATGTAACCAGGGGATGGTAAAACCTCTGCTGTTGAACCATGGGTTTACTGCCCTCCATCCCGATTGCCATCCGGACACAGACATGCAGGCCAGAACACGTCGTTGTGAATGATGCTTCTGCAAAAACTAGGCAGCATGTCACATTCATTACATAGCCCATGCAAGTCTATAGGTCCACACTGCAATCCCCCACTGCAACGCACGAGATTGCAGTGCAGTAGTGTGGCATTTACAGAGTCAAATGAGGTGGCGAGGAGGTGACTTATCACCTACTCATGCCTGCCTAACACCTCTGAAATTCAATCCACTGTGGATCACTTTACAGAGGGGCAGCAGGGGCTACCACACATGCGGGTGAGTCTTTAGGAGCTACAATACAAGACTCTGGACACACTCCAATGTCAGCAACCAATAATATTTTATTTGTGTTTGTCATTATCAGCTCCTAAAGCCTCCATGAACAAAGCAATGTTTGAGAGACGTGTGGTTGCCCAGATCAAGCAATTCACTTCCAATGTAATTTTTACAGCCCAGGTTTAAAATACATCAAGGATACTGATAGATTGCCATGGCAACCAACTGTTTCATCTACAGCAGACTTTATCACATCAGTTTTTACCCAGAACGCGTTTCGCATCCAATTATGTTTCCCGAAGAGGCATAATTGGATGTGAAACGCGTAGAGGCTTCTGGGTAAACGCCGATGTCACTTCCTGCCCCGGCCCACACCAGATCAAGGCTTGAACCGCACGCCGATCTCTGGACACAGTAACGGTGCTAGCTAGCCCCAAAGGCTAACTGCTGGAAAGACTTAGTGGCGGTCTAAAGGCCCTTTACTTGTGAGTGTACATTTATATACCTATTTTATTGTCTTAAATACATTTTAGACATGATGATGGTTGTCTGCTTTCCATGAGATATCAAGATGTGGTTGATTAATGGTGGTGGTGATTAATGTGGAGGTATAAGGAGTAACCGTTGGCAACCAACTGGGGAATCTTCAAACATAGAGTAGAGCGGTTAACCCAGCATAAGCCAAAGGCGCATTTTTTACTCATTTCTGGTGAGTGTCCATTTCAGAAGGTGGTGATGTCTCATGAATTGGTAGAATGGTTTTTCAAGTCACGGATGTGAATTTGTGCACGTGGGATTCGAATGATCATTTTATACGGAGGATCAATGGGACTGTTTATCTATTGAATACACGATTGTTATTATTATTATTATTACCACCATTTCTTACTTTTTAGCTATCACCATGCAGGACTAAGGAAAATTAGTTTTATGCAAAAATTATTTAAATAATTTTTGAGGTATCACATATGTTTGTTCACGTGTTTTGTGTTAACTATATATATCAGTTAACATTTTTTAGATGAGCCAGGTACACTTCCTATTGTAACATTTATCACATCATCAGGCAATCTCTAAATATCAAGTTTTGAAAATTTTGTGGCCAATATTGAAAGTTGAAGGTCAGCTAATACACACTATATTACCAAAAGTATTGGGACACCTGCCTTTACAGGCCCATGAACTTTAATGGCACCCCAGTCTTAAGGCCTGTACACACGATAAGAAAATCTAAAGTAAAATTTAGTCCGATGAACGATCTGCTGATTTTCCGATAGTATGGTGCTTTCAACAGTCAATTCCAAATTTTAGGACGACAAAAAATGGATGTGCAGGCTCTAAAATTTTTGTCGGATGTGAACACAACGTTTGATTTTTGTTTAACCACTTGCCGCCCGCCCTATAGGGAATTGACGGCGGCAAAGTGGTTTCATAATCCTAACCGGACGTCATATGACGTGATTAGGATTATGAGCCGCTGCGCGCCCCCGGGGGCGCGCATCGCGGCGATCGTTGTTGCGGGGTGTCAGTCTGACACCCGGCAACTACGATCTCGGTAAAGAGTCTCCGACGGAGACTCTTTACCATGTGATCAGCCGTGTCCAATCACGGCTGATCACAGTGTAAATGGGAAGAGCCGGTGATCGGCTTTCCCTCACTCGCGTCTGTCAGACGCGAGTAGAGGAGAGCCGATCGGCTGCTCCTCTGACAGGGGGGGTCTGTGCTGATCGATTATCAGCACAGCCTCCCCCGAGGATGCCCACACTGGACCACCAGGGACACCACTAGACCACCAGGGAAAAGGTAATAAAATCCATAATCCTCCCTAGACCACCAGGGATGCCAGTCAGCACAATGGGTGCCAATCAGTGCCCATAATGGATGCCAATCAGTGCCCACAATGGGCATCACTGATTGGCATGCATTATTGTTTGGCACTGATTGGCATCCATTACTATAACACTGATGCCGCCTATGAGTGCCCACCTGTGCCGCCTATGAGTGCCCACCTGTGCCGCCTATGAGTGCCCACCTGTGCCGCCTATGAGTGCCCACCTGTGCCGCCTATGAGTGCCCACCTGTGCCGCCTATGAGTGCCCACCTGTGCCGCCTATCCATGCCCACCTGTGCCGCCTATCTATACCCACCTGTGCCGCCTATCCATGCCCACCTGTGCCGCCTATCCATGCCCATCCGTGCCGCCCATCCGTGCCAGCTATCAGTGCCAATTTGTGCCACCTATCAGTGTCCGTCCGTGTTGCCCATCCGTGTCGCCCATCCGTGTCGCCCATCAGTGCCGCCTATCAGTGCCGCCTATCAGTGCCGCCTATCAGTGCCACTTCATTGGTGCCACATTGGTGCCCATCAGTGCCACCTTATCAGTGCCCATCAGTGTAGCCCCATCAGTGCCCATCAGTGAAGGAGAAAACGTACTTATTTACAAAGTTTTGAAACTGAAACAAAAAAAAAACATTTTTTTTTTCAAAATTTTCGGTATTTTTTTATTTGTAGCGCAAAAAATAAAAACCGTAGAGGTGATCAAATACCACCAAAAGAAAGCTCTATTTGTGGGAAAAAAATGATAAAAATTTCATTTGGGTACAGTGTAGCATGACCGCGCAATTGTCATTCAAAGTGCGACAGCGCTGAAAGCTCAAAATTGGTCTGGGCAGGAAGGTGTTTAAGTGCCCTGTATTGAAGTGGTTAATTAGTACAGTTTTCGTCCGAAAAGAATCATAAGAGAAAGACTACGCATGCTCGGAAACGAAAGAACACATACAAAACAATTAAAAAATGTTCCATCACTTCTAAAGTTGAATTCTGTCGTACAAGAGTTTTTATATGTTAAGTAATCCCTTCACTTTTGATATGAGACTAGCATGCAACAAAAGAAACTGTACCCGGGTTCTGTAGGGAACAATATTGAGTTGGCCCACCCTTTGCAGCTATAACAGCTTCAACTCTTCTGGGAAGGCTGTCCACAAGGTTTAGGAGTGTGTCTATGGGAACGTTTGAGCATTCTTCCAGAAGGGCATTTGTGAGGTCAGGCACCAACGTTGGAAGAGAAGGCCTGGCTTGCAGTCTCCTCTCTAATTCATCCCAAAGGTGTTCTATCAGGTTGAGGTCAGGACTCTGTGCAGGCCAGTCAAGTTCCTCCACTCCAAACTCGCTCATTCATGTCTTTATGTACCTTCCTTTGTGCACAGAACAGGAAGGGGCCATCCCCAAACTGTTCCCACAAAGTTGGGAGCATGAAATTGTCTCGTTATACTGACGCCTTAAGAGTTCCCTTCACTGGAACAAAGGGGCCAAGCCCAACCCCTGAAAAACAACCACACACCATAAACCCCCCCCTCCACCAAATGGTTTTGACCAGTGCACAAAGCAAGGTCCATAAAGACATGAATGAGTGAGTTTGTGGTGAAGGAACCCACTCTCCGCCCAAGGCTCGGCGATGCCAGCTTCTGTGTTGTCCTCCGTTTGACTAGGTGGCGACACCAGACTTGACAGTGGCGTTCCTTGAGACCAGAAGATGTCAGTGACTCTGCCTTTATGCATCCCCAACACTGCAGTAAATCATCGTATCAGCAGCCTGCTGCACAGTGTGTGCTCTAAATTGTCCTCCCATTGCCTGCCAGAAGCCTAAGAACAGTCCTTACATTTCTTTTTCCTCCTCTGCATGGGTCTGGTAATGCTAGGATCTGTAGTTCAAGAAGAAAACTGCATCACAATCTCAGTCTCTCTGGGAAGTACATCTCCCACGACTCCTTTCTCTTCCCAGAAGGCTTTGTCCTCTCCCAGGATGCATGGCATTACATTACATCTTCCTCTGCTGTCCCTTGTGGTGGGTGAGCTTTCCTCCTGCTCTGTTTGTGGCTGCACACAGTCCTGGAAATGTTCAGTGTTTTGTCTCTCTCTACCCTCCTCTCCTCACTGGCAGGCAAGAAGAGAGAGAATAGCAGAAGCATGTGTGACACTGTCAGTGACAGCCTGGTCTGTGCAGCTGTAGTTCATAGTGTGCCCTGGACCGGGGCTGCACTTTTCTTAAAAATGCATCCCCACCACCTTCCTACCTAACATGTAAAAAAAAAAAAAAAATGTGTACTTACCTTTTTATAATTTACTCCAGTCACAACCCCCGCTAGCGGCCGAAAAAGCTTTAAAAAAAAAGGTATAGCCGTGCTGCCCCATTGATTTCAATGGGCAGGAGCGGTTTAGGAGTGGTGTATACACCACTCCAAAGATGCTGCTTGCAGGAGTTTAACGTCCTGCAAGCGCACCGCTCCAGTGTGAAAGCCCTCGGGGCTTTTATACTGGAGACATGGACGTTTCAAGGCATTTTGCAGGTGCTATTTTTAGCGCTGTAGCATTCAACACTTCAAGGTGTGTCATAAACCTGCATTGGGGCTCCATGCACTGGGCTGCCCACTGCAGAGTTGCCTTAATGCAGTGATGTCCAAACTACGGCCCTCCAGCTGTTGCAGAATTACACGTCCCATGAGGCATTGTAAAACTCTGACATTTACAGACATGACTAGGCATGATAGGAATTGTAATTCCTGAACAACTGGAGGGCCATGGTTTGGAGACCCCTGCCTTAATGCAAAGTCTTAGCCCTTGTACACACGGTCGGAGATTCCGACAACCAAATCCGTCGGATTT
Source organism: Lithobates pipiens (assembly GCF_037356315.1). Classification (NCBI taxonomy): domain Eukaryota; kingdom Metazoa; phylum Chordata; class Amphibia; order Anura; family Ranidae; genus Lithobates; species Lithobates pipiens. Next base: position 221,276,122 of record NW_027507686.1, on the reverse strand, counting down.
TGTCAGACGGATCTTGTCCGAAACTGTTGCATACACACGGTCGGACAAAGTTGTCAGAGAATCCGATCTTTCAGAACGTGATGACGTAATTTTGTTACGATGGGACTACGTTCACGCTAGTAGCCAATAGCTTTGATGTAGGAATTTGATCTGAGCATGCGTGGCACTTTGCCCGATCGGAATTCTCTACACATGATTGGAGTATGTCCAATCGGAGCAGTTTGTCGTAAAATATTTCCAGCAAGTTGGAAAATTTGGTCCGACGGAAACAGTCCGATGCAGACCACACACAGTTGGAATATCCGACAAAACGGTCCGATAGGACACATTCCGACTGAATCTCCGACCGTGTGTACAAGGGCTTACAGGTGTAATAACCACCATTATACTGACCCATCCCCACCTGCTGGAGAACTACAACAAGCCAACCATCAATTGAAAAGATTACCTGATGAGTAATTGCTCTTGATACATATCCACCACTATCTGGTGAGTGTGGGCACATAAAGAGGGGAGCACGGCGTGGCACAGTCCGAAGAAGCACTGGCACAAGGACTGCACAATAATATATGAAAAGAACACACTTTTTGACACAGATTTTTGGGGATTTTTTCAGGCTTCATAAAGTCTTTGGCATTTAAGATTTATTTGCATTTGCATATATTTGATTTTATTTGATTTTTGGAAATAGTTTTGAGGGGAAGACAGCGCTGAGTACATGTTATAAATTGAAGTCTACTTTAAAGCAGACCTTGCCATGCAAGTTTCCCTCAAATTAATTGCTCAAGCAGTCTCCTTTTACAGATCACCTCCCATCAAGCCAACCGTACATTGTTCGAAATTCAGCCGGTTTAGCTTGAAGCTGATCTATAAACCATTTTTCCAGCCACACCAGTGTTAAAAATGTCCTGTTGCAACTTGGGAGGGGTCCAGAGCAGTTGGCATGCTAAAGCATGCGCATTTCTGGCCCCTCATCATCTTCAGGCTGCATCTTTTGTGAGCTCCTGATATAACTGGGAGTTTCTAAAGGTCGTCCGCTTCCCATGTTTAATTCTCTATTTTATTCACCAACATATTTCATATTTTTCTTTTTTTTTTTTTTTTTTATATTTTTTATTTATACTCAAGGAGGTTACAAGGTTGAATTACATACATCTTCATAGTTGCATACATACATTCATCAGTTCCCGGCCCGTCTTATTCTCTACAAAAATTCTATTTCCCTGATTTTAATAGCTGAGAACCAGTGGCAAAACTAGAACCTTCAGGGCCCCGATGCAAGAAACCATGAAGGGCCCCCCTGAACCCCAGCCAGGGCCCTTCCCTCCGAGTCCGGTATTGGTACTCCAGGGCGTGGTCACAGGTATGCCCTTTGTGAGCCCTGTAGTTCCACCACTGGTATCAGTAGTGTTTTTTTTTTTTTTTTTTAGGTGTCCCATTGGGGGACTGTCCCTAGGCAGGATGGGGTCCCCGTCCCCAGAAGAGATGAGGTCCTTTTCTCCAGGGCAGATGAAGTTACTTCCCCCAGGTGATAAGGGGTCCCTGTCCCCAGGGGAGGTGGGGGTCCCTGTCCCCACATGAGAAGGGGTCCCTGTACCCAGGGGGAGATGGAGGGGGTATGTAATGGTGTGTGGGGGATGGGGTCCTCTCACTCACCATGACCAAGCTGTAGGCCGTGCACTCATCCATGTTGGCCTGGGCTCCATCCAGTGTGCTCGACGGGCGATCAGCATATCTCCCAGAAAGACCTTTCATCATCTGTGTATGACGGGGGAGGAGGGGGGGCTGGCAGACAAGCCTGCAGTGTCCTCCGGGGGGCTCTCATAGGGCTGCACTGCATCTGTGTGCTTAAAGTTTGTTTACCCGGGAGAAGTATGCAGTGTGGGCCGGACTCGGGGTGGGCGGGACTCTGGCTGGGGAGAACAGACATCGGACTGAGCGGCAATGCATGGAGCAGGAGAGGGGTACTCTGAGGAGCCGGCCGAGGACACAGGTCATGCGGGTAATGCACAACTGAAGAGCAGCCATATGTAGAGGGGGCTGCATGGGCCCCCTGCATCACAGGGCCCGGTTGCGGTCGCAACTGCTGCACCCCCTATAGTTACGCCCCTGCTGAGAACCCTTTCTTATTTATCTCTACTGTTATTAAGTATTCACTTTTCCTCCTTTTATTTTAATATTTTCCCCCAGCCTTCCCCCCTCCCCCCAGAAAGAAAAAAATAAAATAAAAATACAGTTTACTTAATCCCACTACATAGTGGTTTCCTTATCTTTCCCTGTTCCCCATCAATTTCTTTCCCTCCTCTGAAGATAGAAAAGCATTCCACACCGTCCATACCCTGGCATATTGCTCACTTCTATCCTGGGCCGAGTATACCAAATCTTCCACAGCCCCCACCTTCCTAACTTTATTTAACCACATTGCTATTGTGGGTGGCTTAGGATCTTTCCAAGATCGGGCAATACATGCCTTGGCCTCATTAACCATATGACACAAAACCGAACTCTTATATTTTCTTATTGGAATATGTGAGAGGTGCAACAGAAAAAAAGCCGGGTCATCCAGTATTCGATAAATTTTTGCACAATTCTTTGCACGTCTCTCCAATACTGTTTGATCTTGGGACAGGTCCAAAAAATATGGAATAAAGTCCCCCGTCCCCTGTTGCACCTCCAAAATTGATCTGAAGCTCCAGGGAAGAACCTCTGGAGCTTCGATGGGGTATAGTACCACCTCGTCAACAACTTATAATTTAATTCCTGAGTTCCAGTACAGATTGATGAGTTTAACGAGAGGTATATCATCCTCTGACGTTGATCTGATGAAAATGTCCTATCCAAGTCCCTTTCCCACTTTACAAAACCTGGTATCTCATAATTATCTGGGGGGGCTATGAGCATTGTATATATCTTTGATATCGTTCGAGACAGAGGTTCCTTCTCTTCACAGTATATTTCAAATCTTGTCAGATCTCGTTTATAGTTTATTGCTGGACCTAATGACTCAAAGAAGTGCCGAAGCTGCATCGCCTGCCAAACCTTAATTTCAAATCGGCCACCCTGTTGAGTCAATACGGTCACTGTTGTCCTGTTGCAACTTGGGAGGGGTCCAGAGCAGTTGGCATGCTAAAGCATGTGCATTTCTGGCCCCTAATCATCTTCAGGCTGCATCTTTTGTGAGCTCCTGATATAACTGGGAGTTTCTAAAGGTCGTCCGCTTCCCATGTTTAATTCTCTATTTTATTCACCAACATATTTCATATTTTTCTATCTGTGATAGAACTTTGTGTTTTGCCCATGGAAAGCCAGCTTGGCATTGAAAGGGTGAGCTTGCTCTCTCTGCATGGATAGATATGCACAATGCTGCAAAAGTTACAAGAGTACACACATCTGTCAACAGACTTAAACTCAAAGGGGTAACAGGCATAATGAAAGATTGGTTTGGTGTGCCAGGCTCATGCTGTGTTAATCATCTGTAAGTGTGCTTAACATCTTTCCTTTGAGCCCGCTGAGAATGGCACAGCTCAATGCTGTTCTGAGATCTGTTCTTTGAATGAAGGCGGGGAGGCAATTATAACACAAGAGCGAGATCAGTTATAGCATATAAGTGACATGGCTCTTTATTCTCTTGTATGTAGTCATTATACAGTGTACCTGAGAACTAAAAGCATTAAGACGCTGCTACAAAATCTAAACAGATTACCACCATTCAGATCTCATACAGAACTAATGCAAGTTCTGCTCACATGGTACACACAATGGCGGGTGGTTGGTTTTCTCTCATTAAAACTGCTAGAGGCTCAAACAGCAGGTATGACAAGGTATAAAAGGTAAAAAAAGGAACAGACTCAGGAATTATGGAAAGAAGATATTGCTCTTGCAATACCCAAGAGGTAAAAAAAAACATGAATTTACAGTAGCCTGTCAGCTTACAACTTTCACTATAAAGTACACCACTTTTAGTTGGACTGATCCTTTAAAGATGAATTCCAGGTATGGATATTTTATACATAATTACATATATACATGGTCCAGCCTAGACAAATGTAACTACGGTATGCAATTACCATACCTGACCAATGACCCCGGAATCTGGAAATCACTGAAGTAGATGCCGCTACTTCAGCTTTCTCCACTTGCTTCTGGGTTCTGTGCTGAGCGGCTGCCCTGATGCTTTCTGAACACAGGAAATCAGCAAATTGCCACAGGTGCCATTTAGAGAATGCTTTGCATCCTCTGAATTAATGCAAAGCGTTCTCTGATTGAACGAGGTGGTGAAGTGGCATCACAAATGTTTTGCATTTTGAATAGTATCCATACCTGGCAGCAGACTTCCTGCGCTCAGAAAGTGAGGCCTGGAGCGATAGGAATGTAATGGAAATAATGAAGGGCCGGCATGACAAACTGAGAAGGGGAGGCAATGAATGGGTTAAGGAAGTTGTAGAAGCAGGAAGGAGAGAGGATTGGCTGAGAAAAGCAGGAAAAGGAGGGGTCTGGTAGTTTACTTAAGGGGGAGATGGGGCTCTCGGGCATTAGTGGAGGGTCAGCAGGTGAAGAAGCAGGCAGTTTCCCATCCACCCTCCCTGTGTGTTGTCTGTTTTCTTTCTTTGCAGGTGTAGTATCAACAGGGAAGTCATGGCAGCTGATTGGATGGTGGTAGATTGATCTGTGATGGTGTAAAAAATTACTTACGAGATGGAAGTGTGGGGGAACTCAACGGTGGCATGTGCTCCTCTGGTGGATTCCAGTTAACATGGTTTAGCTGGAATAGGGTAATGGTTGCATTGCGGGTAGTGGGGTTGTCTCCGAGCTGGTGTTAACGGCTAGAGGCCTCATCATGGTAAAAGTCCCACAGTGTAGCAGTGGAAAATGTTTTGGAATGTTGGGGTTGTCGTCACAGACCAACAGGCCTGAGGACTGTTAATTTTTGGTTTCAAGTGTTGATGTAAAGATTGTTAATTGAATAAGTGTTTTGGTTAAAAGGGCTGCTATGGCCTTATGGTCGGGCAGGTAAAAAGGAAAGTTGGGGACATCTGATCTACACTGGTCAAGCAGTAGGGAAGCCACTTGGTGCAGGACCTAGAAGCAAGTGGAGATCATTAGGTAGGGATGTCTACTTCAATGATATCAATCTTCCAGGGCCCTTGACCGGGTATGGTATATGTCTATTTACATTGGTCCAAGCTGGACCATTGTAACCATATATAAAATATCCATGGCTGGAATTCTCCTGTTAAGATACCTTGTCACCTATTTTAAAATGATAGTTAAAAATAAGCATTTCGAAATGCTTAGTTGCAGCTTTATCTCTTGAAAAAATATTTTTTATTTGCTTCCAATGTGCCCTTGCACCACAGCATTTAAGAAAAGGGAGATCTAAATGTTCTGCCATGTGGATGTTAAAGCGTAGCTCCACCCAAAAGGGGAAGCTCTGCTTATCTGTCTCCCCCTCCGGTGCCACATTTGCCACCTTTTGGGGGAGGAACGTGTACCTGGTTTTGACAGGTACCAGCTCCCACTTCCGGGTAATCTCACTGCGGCAAGATCACCTGGAAGTTAGACCCCCCCCCCCCTCCTTCCCCTGCCGTCAGGCCATTGAGAAAGCACAGCATGCTTTGCGCATGCACAGTAGGGAACCAGCTGTGAAGCCACAAGGCTGCACTGCCAGTTTCTCTTGGAAGCAATGGCGATAGCAGCATCCGAGAGCCGATGGAAAAATCGGCTGGGGTGCAAACATCACTGGATTCCTGGACAGGTAAATAAATCCTAATATTTAAAGTCAATATTAAAGAAAGGAAGGGATTCCGGCCCTCCAGTTTTTGTAATGTCTTGATAGAATGGTGCAATACAAGCTTAAATGGCTCATTAAAATCAGTCACTATTTATTTGCAGGCGAGACGGCAGCCATCCTCAGAGGGTGTCTATAACCTCAGTATACAAGCAAAAAAGACAGGAAGGGGGTTTTTGAAGGTGCTAACTCCAGTAGTTCTATTATATATATATATATATATATATATATATATATATATATATATATATATATATATATATATATATATATATATATTGATTTTTTAACTTACTGGTTTGCAGGTTCATAAAGTGCTGATGTCCATCAAAGGCTAAAAAATCCCGGAGTGTGTTGATGATAGGGTGCAGGCTCCGCTGGCAGTCCTTTTGCTGTAGGGACGTCAGTCCTGGTTGTTTTAGCAGCTAGTCCCTGTTATACATGGTGTGGGAAGCTCCACGCTAACCACCCTGGAACGCGGGGGAGGAAGTGATGTCAACAGTGCTCAGCAAGCATCCAGACACAGAGTAGATGAAGACTACCACACCCAGGGCAAACTTCGCTCAGAAAAATTCCAAGATAAAGGATATCCACCAAATCTGGTTCAAGAAGCCTTCCTTCAACAAGTGAAAAAACCAAAGGCAAAGACATTAGAGGACCTGCAACCAACACGATTCACAACCCAGTTCCATGATTGTCATAAAAAAATGGAGAATATCATAGCCAAACATTGGTGCATCCTGCTCAGAGACCCTTTTTTAGGTTCTTCCCTCTCTCAACAACCTTAGGTATCCTATTGCAAAGCAAAAAATATAAAATGACCCTCACTCTGCCATAGCCAAGTGGCTCAGAACACATTAGTAGGTCAAAGTATCCTGCCAAGGAACCAAAATATACCAAATGGTATTTTGGTAGTTTGATAAATCCCTTATGCTTGGGCCCTCTAACCACAGAGACAGCAAGACTTACCCTTTCTGTCATACCTCTCAATTTTCTGAGATGAGAAATAGGGACACCTTTTAACATTTTTTTAACCACTTAAGGACCGCCGCATGTAAATGTACGTCGGCACAATGGTACCGACAGGCACAAGCACGTACATGTACGTGCTTGCCATCCAGCGGGTGGGGGGTCCAATCGGACCCCCTCCCGCTGGCTGCGGCGGTCCGTTTTTCTTCAGGAGCGATCCGGGATGAGGGGATGGCTGTTGGTTTCTGGCCATCCCCTCTCGATCACTCCTGGCAAATGAGAACCTTCCCCCGCCTGTGTAGTGTAAACACAGGCAGGGAGGAAGTGATGTCATTCTCCTCGGGGTGGTCTTTTTGACCGGACTGCGAAGAGAACACATAGTAAGTGCACCAAACACTACACTGACATGTAGGTACACATAGGCACACAAATCACCCCCCCGATCGCCCCCCGTTCCCCCCCCCCCCAGTCAAAGTGTCACTGATTGCAGTGATCATTTATTTACTGATCACTGCATTTAGTGTCAGTTGTAAAAGTAAAAACTGTCAGGGCAGTTAGTGTTAGGTCCAGGGTAGCCCCCTACCTCCCCCAATAAAGGTTTAACCCCCTGATTGCCCCTAGAGTTAACCCTTTCACCCCCTTTTGTCAGTGTCACTAAGCGATCGTTTTTCTGATCGCTGCATTAGTGTCACTGGTGCCGCTAGGTAGCTAGTTATTTTTTACGTTCACCGCCAGGTTTTTATAGCATTAGGTACCCCGATATACTACCCAATAAAGGTTTTAACCCCCCGATTGCCCCTAGAGTTAACCCTTTCACCAGTGATCACCGTATAAGTGTCACTGGTGATGCTGGATAGCCAGTTAGTTATTTAGTTATTTAGGTTTCCCGTCAGGTTTTTATATAGTGTCCGGGACCCCCATATACTACCTAATAAAGGTTTTAACCCCCTGATTGCCCCCAGGTAACCCTTTCACCCCCTTTTGCCAGTGTCACTAAGCGATCGTTTTTCTGATTGCTGCATTAGTGTCACTGGTGCCACTAGGTAGCTAGTTATTTTTTTAGGTTCACCGCCAGGTTTTTATAGTGCTAGGTACCCCCATATACTACCTAATAAAGATTTTAGCCCCCTGATTGCTCCTAGAGTTAACCCTTTCACCAGCGATCACCGTATAAGTGCCACTGGTGACGCTGGTTAGCCAGTTAGTTATTTAGGTTCCCCGTCAGGTTTTTATATAGCGTCAGGGACCCCCATATACTATCTAATAAAGATTTTAACCCCCTGATTGCCCCTAGTTAATCCTTTCACCAGTGATCACCGTATAAGTGTTACGGGTGACTCTGGTTAGTTAGTTTGCTTTTTATAGCATCAGGGCACCCACCATTTATTACCCAATAAAGGTTTAACCCCCTGATCACCCGGCGGGTGATATCAATTAGGTTTTAGGGTCAGGGTCTGCCTCGCCCCAGGCAGCGCTAGGTTAGTGCCAGTACCGCTAATACCCACGCGCAAAGCATACACCTCCCGTAGTGGTATAGTATCTGAACAGATCAATGTCTGATCTGATCAGATCTATACTAGCGTCCCCAGCAGTTTAGGGTTCCAAAAAAAACACATTGTTAGCGGGATCAGCCCAGATACCTGCTAGCACCTGCGTTTTGCCCCTCCGCCCAGCCCACCCAAGTGCAGTATCGATCGATCACTGTCACTTACAAAACACTAAACACATAACTGCAAACGTTCGCAGAGTCAGGCCTGATCCCTGCGATCGCTAACAGTTTTTTTTTGGTAGCGTTTTATATTTAAATCCTGAAGGCAGTGATTGGTTTTCGGGGTCCCGTACGCAGCTAGACTCCCAAAAAGTCCCACATATGTGGTATCCCCATACTCAGGAGAAGCAGCAGAATATATTTTGGGGTGCAATTCCACATATAACTATGGCATGTGTGAGCAATATATCATTTAGTGACAACTTTTTGTAAACTTTTTTTTTTTTTGTGTCATTATTCAATCACTTTGGATAAAAAAAAAATATTCAATGGGCTCAACATGCCCCTCAGCAATTTCCTTGGGGTGTCTACTTTCCAAAATGGGGTCATTTGGGGGGGTTTTGTGTTATTTTGGCATTTTATGGCCTTCATTCCAGTCAGTTGAACAGCACCCCTTGCTGTTATTGGTTGATTTCTGTACTCAGGAAATCAAAAGACAGTGGGGATAGATCTGTGGTCCCGGGGGTTGCAGGATGGGATCAAACGTGTGTTGAGGATGCGGAGGGGCCCTTAAGAGTAAGGTGTCACCCTTATGGGTGGTGGCGGTAGAGTGGTCTGTGACGGTGTAAGAAATTACTTATGAGATGGAAGTGTGGGGAACTTGCCGTTATTGGTCAATTTCTGTACTCAGGAAGTCAGAAGATTTGTAATTTGTTGGTAAATCTCCCTTTGAACAGATAAAAATCTTTTACCCTTTATTGGAGAAGGCAGAAAGATCACTGTAGGCTAAGTATCATAGTGGATCCTGTGGCTTCTTAAACTTGTGTCAGTCTATGGTTGGATTAGACATTGATCTTATGTTTTTAGGGTGTATGCCTTGGCAGACGTTTCGTGGTTGAGCATTTTCAGAGGGTGAGGTGGTGGTTGTCTGTGATTGTATCTTACCCAATAGAATTCTAGAAGTATTATCAGAGTTGCTCTGCCCCACACTCATGTATTTGTATGTCTTGTATTGGACTGCATGAGGTTATCATTTTTTTTGTAGTATGATGGCAGTTTGGGGCTGCTGCAAATTGTTTACTAATGTGATTTTGGTATTTTCCTCTACCCTTCCCTACTTTTTATGGTCAATTAATTTAGTCCTTGTTGGAAAACAACAGCATGTAAATTTGTTAATAAACTGACAATATTGTATGCATTATACCTATCTATGCAGCAAGTGGCGCTGTAGTATTATAGTGCATTGTTTGTGTTTTCCATGCTATAACAGGATGTATTGTATTTATCTCTTGTGCAAGTACTTGTATATTTCTGCTTCCTGTTCATGTTTCTCCATGCTGTAAGACATGTAATATATTTCTCCATAAAAGTACAGTTGTATTACTGCATCCAAGAAGCTTCCAGCACTTATTGCAATACTCTGCACAATAGTCCTAAGCTAGAACCCACCTTATGTTCAGTCAGTGTTAGTTACTCAAAGACAGGGCTCGAGAAAGTAATTGAGGTTGATTTACTAAAACTTCAGAGTGCAAAATCTGGTGCAGCCCTGCATAGAAACCAATCAGCTTCCAGTTTTTTTTTAACGGGGTTGTAAACCCTCGTGTTTTTTTCATCTTAATGCATTCTATGCATTTAGGTGGAAAAACGCCTGGCAGTGACTGGACCCCCAGCCCCCCGTTTTACTTACCTCTGTCTGCGGAGACACGCTCTTCCTCTCTCCATGGGGTCCCGGCTCTTGATTGGATAGATTGATAGCAGGGCAGCCATTGGCTCCCACGGTTGTCAATCAAATACAATGACGCAAGCACCGGAGGGACGGGGCCGAGCCCAGCATTCATGTCTATGAACGCAAGTGCTGGACTCGGGAGCGCACCCGCAAGGTAACCTTCCCTCCCAGGAAAGCGCTGATGTGGGGAGGAGCAGCGAGAGCTGCCTGGGAACCCCAGAACACGAGGTTCAGGGCCACTCTGTGCAAAAGGAGCAACACAGTGGAGGTAAGTATGATATGTTTGTTATTTTTTTTTTTTTAAAACAAACCCTTATAATCACTTTAATTAAACAAGCTGTAGTTAGAAGCTGATTGGCTACTATGCACAGCTGCACCAGATTTTGCACTCTCCAGTTTAAGTAAATCTTCTGCTGCACCCTCTTCTAGTTAGGCTGCTAGGTTAAATTTAGTTTTTGGCTTTACTGTAATTAGTGGTGCAGCAGTTGATTGTGTTGTCTGTTCAGGGTTTCCTGAGCTGGGTATTTGATTTCTCCGGGTGTTTGATTTCACTCACCTGCTTCTGGAAGAAGCTTCCAGAATGTAGGGCAGGGAGATTCAAATAGCATATATGAATAGTTATCATGCTCCAGCCATTCTCTGGAAGGAGGCATCCAGAAGGTGGCTGGGGAGGTGATAAATGTTTGCGAGGCCTAAGCAGAGCATTCTTTCCTTTCCAGGGAGGGTTTTAGTTCTTCCTTGGGTCTCATAAGGCAAAGGGATTGCCGTCTGGCGGGAGCTGGGCTGAGGGCTTGGAGAAAATTGCTAATGAACTCTTTGCTGGAGTGCACTGTCCTAAAGTCCTAGTCTGGTGAAGGATCTTTTATCTCCCTCAGTGAGGATCTACCTGTGGATGCCGGGTGGCAGACAGCTCCTGAGACTTTGAGTAAGACCTAATTTGGGACAGTAGTGTGTGTTGCTGCAAGGATGTTTTTTTCTCTTAAGAAGTTTGTCCTCCCATTGATTGCTAATTCCACTTTGGGGTTTCCTGTGACCCTAAACCCCTCTCTTGTTCAAGTTCTTCAGCAATAAACCTAAAAAGACACCCCCTAGACTGAGACTGAATTGTTAGTGTGCATGTGCTTGTGTCTGGCAACTTCAGTACCCTTATAGTAAATAGAATAAGGCCCCCGAAATGGAACCAGTGTGTGGTCAGCAGGGGTCCCCATTCAATAAAAAGGTGCTTCCAAGTCTTTTTTTGTTCCTTCGCATTAAAGTGTACTGTACACCTTTTCCTGATGAAGTGGCCAAAAGCCACGAAACGTGCTGAATGTGTTTTAATCTGTTTTCATGATCAATAAATACCAACCTTTCTGAGGACTCCACTTAGAAACACCTTTTTATTAAATGGGCGGCTCTGCTGACCACACACTAGTTCCATTTTGAGGCCTTATTATATCTACCGTTGTTCACTGGATCTGATCGCAACCTAGCATGGTGCAAGAATTTCCAGAAAACCCAGATGAGCATTGAGTGTGACCACCCACACTTTGTGTGGAGACATTCATATTCTCCACATGTGCTAAAATAGATTGCTTTACCCTAGGATGGGTATCCAGCCACCTTATGAACGTGAGTATAAGTCTACTACACTTTTTTACTTATTTTTCACATATGTTCAACAGAATACAACCCTTAGAAGAATCTCTCTCATGGCTTTTAATACCCCTTTTTTTGTCTTCCTCCCTGTCTCTGCTCATATGGAGTACCCCTGATTTATCAGTACCATTATGAGAGACCTGGGTATATTTTCAGCGTCCCTATCAAGGGTAAGCACTATACTTCCAAAGACTGGAAAAGCATCCTCCGTACTGCAATTAGCTGAAGTAAAATTGCATTGGATTCAACTTCTGTGTCTTATTGAAGAGTTTCTGTGGATGTACAGTACATATTGTACATTTTCTCCCTCCTGATGCAAATGTGCATGTTTGTAGAACAGCCATCTGTACCATATTTAGTATTGTATGGATCATAGACGCAAGAACAACCATCATCTGATGTCTATAGTTGGCCCCAGCATGTACTGTGTGGGTGATATGTTTATTTATGATAGGTCCGTCCGTGTGATTTCTTGTTTGTGTGTGTACTTGCCCCAGATTCTCTACCTGTTATCTGGTATCCTAGCAGAGATCTGTGCCATCACTAATCAACTTCATTACCTGCGAGATAAACACAGGACGACTATTCATCTCACTCCTACCAGATTTGCCTTTTTTTATCATTTTGCAAGTTTGCAGCCTGTTAGCTGTAACTAATTTGTTTTCACTGCACTTAAAGCGGTAGTAAACCCGCAATTTTTTATTTTATTTTTTTAAACCTGCAAAGCAAAATGCATAATGAGCTAGTATGCACCGCATACTAGCTCATTATGAAATACTTACCTTAGAACGAGGCCCCGACATCTGGCCCGATCCACGCCGAGGGAGCCGACATGCTCCCTCGGCATCTCTTCCGGGTATCGCGGCTCCGGCGCTGTGAGTGGCCGGAGCCGCGATATCGTCACTCCCGCGCATGCGCGCGGGAGATTTCAGTCCGGCCGCACGAGCGCTGCCGGATTTTCACGGAGAGAACCCCCTTGTGCGCATGCGCCGCTGCAGTCAGCGGCGCATACCGAGGGGAATGAGATATTTTTTTTACCTACAGGTAAGCCTTATTATAGGCTTTCCTGTAGGTAAAAGTTAAAAAATTGACCATACAACCACTTTAATGATATTTTCTATTCAGACAGATCAACACACAGATGAAGTACATCTGGAAGAGCTGATGTACCTGCCAAAAGGATTTGTATTTCTGTTTATGTAATTTTGACAATTACACAGCTCTGCTGCAGGTACAGTGCATCCCGAAAGTATTCACATCGCTTCACTTTTTCCACATTTTGTTATGTTACAGCCTCATTCCAAAATGGATTAAATTAATTATTTTCCTAAATATCTACATAGAGTACCCCATAATGACCACTTAAAAAAAGTGAAAAAAGTTTCTTTGGAAAAAAAAAAATCTGATGTACATAAGTACTGTATTTATCAGCATATAACACGCACTTTTCCCCCCATAAAATCAGGGGAAAATTGAGTGTGTGTGTTAGGCCTCAGAGGGGAAGGAGGGAGCGAGCACTGCCGAAATCGACAGAGCCGCGACCTTCTGTGTACTCGGCTCGCAGTCACGTCCTGTCCCGCCTCCTAGCATTGACGTCCCGCCATGTTATATCCATCATAGGCCAAGGGGGTGGGACTGGACGTGCCTGCGAGCCAAGTCGAGTACACAGGAGATCCGGCTCTGTATATTTCGGCAAAAAAAAGGCTGCAGATGCACACTGATTGGGCGCAGATGGGCGCTGTTTAGGCTGCAATGATGTGCACAGATCATGCTGAAATGATGGGGAAGGCTGCAGATGGGCACTTATCAGGCTGCAATGATGGGCAAGGCTGCAGATGGGCACTGATCATGCTACAATGATGAGCAAGGCTGCAGACAGGCACTGATAAGGCTGCAATGATGGGCAAGGCGACAGAGTTGCACTGATCAGGCTGCATTGATGGGCACTGATAAGGCTGCATTGGTGGGCATTGGTGGTAGTTTGCTTCAAAATAATAATTTATTTAAAATGTACCTTTTTCCCTCTTAAAATTAAGGTGCGTGTTATACGCCGATAAATACGCTATTCACAGCCTTTGATCAATACTTTTTTGAAGCACCTTTGGCACCATTTACAGCTTCGAGTCTTTTTGAGCATGCTGCTTCAAGCTTGGCACACCTGTTTTTGGCCAGGTTCTCCCATTCTTTGTAGGACCTCTCAAGCTTAATCAGGTTGGATGAGGTACGTAGGTGCACAACTTTTTTTCAGATCTCTCAGTCGGGTGCTTAGGGTCGTTGTCCTGTTGGAAGAGGAACCTTTGCCCCAGTCCAGAGCAAGTGGTGTAGGTTTTCATCAAGAATATCTCTGTACATTGCTGCATTCATCTTTCCCACAATCCTGACTAGTCTCCCAGTTCCTGGCATTAAAAGACATCCTCACAGCATGATGCTGCCACCACCATGCTTCACTGTAGGGATAGTATTTGCCAGGTGATGAGCGGTGCCTGGTTTCCTCCAGACACGACGCATGCCATTTAGGCCAAAGAGTTCAATCTGAGTTTCATCAGACCAGAGAATCTTATCTCTCACGGTCTGAGAGTCCTTCAGGTGACTTTTGGCAAACTCCAGGTGGGCTGTCATGTGCCTTTTACTGAGGAGTGGCTTCTGTCTGGCCACTCTACCATACAGGCCTGATTGGTGGAGTACTGCAGAGGTGTTTTTTCTACTGGAAGGTTCTCCTCTCTCCACAAAGAAATGCTGGAGCTCTGTCACAGTGACCATTGGGTTCTTGGTCACCTCCCTAATAAGACCCTTCTCCCCCGATTGCTCAGTTTGGCCAGACGGCCTGCTCTAGGAAGAGTCCTGGTGGTTCCCTTCTACCGTGTATGGATGATGGAGGCCACTGTGCTCATTGGGACCTTCAATGCTGCAGAAATTGCTGCAGATCTGTGCCTCGATGCAATCCTGTCTCATAGGTCTACAGGCAATTCCTTGGACTTCATGGCTTGGTTTGTGCACTGTCAACTGTGGGACCTCATATAGACAGGTGTGTGCCTTTCCAAATCATGTCCAGTCAACTGAATTTACCACAGGTGGACTCCAATCAAGTTGTAAAAATGTCTCAAGGATGATGATTTTGAGTGTCATGGCAAAGGCTATGAATACTTATGTATGTAGTGAGGTCCCAGACTTCTAGAGGCCTAATGGTGACCTCCAGAGTCAGGGAGAGCTGACATCCTTCTTGGTGGGTTACAAGGTATGGTGGGTGTAATACAAGCTGAAGTACTGGGTGCCAGACACTTTTTGAATGCAAAGAGATTTATTGTATTGAACAAGAACTGCGGGAGAGAGGGTTAGGGCCAGGACACCCTTAAGTAGCTGCAATGACAATTGGCAGACTTCGAGACGTCTATAGGTAGACAGCTATACAATGGAAGGCCTCCAGCCAGACACCACTTCTGTATAGGTAGGACCACTGTCTCTTATGGCAACAAATCTTGTAACAGTCACTAACTGTATTTCTACTTAACTATTGGTAACACAAATAGTTTTCCTTGCATGCTACAGTCTCTCACTGTAGGTCTTCACTCATTGAGCTCCCAGCCTCTCATTAGACTCTCAGACCCAATCGACACCGGATCCCCTGAGCTCTTCTACTTCCATAACTCAGTGTCTTCCTCAAGTGTCACCCCCGGTTCCCTGCTTGGTCCCTGGCTTGGCACTCACAGATACCCTTCAAGCATCACCCCTGCTGACCCGCTAGGTCCTTGGCTTGGCACTCAGTGATGCTCCTCAAGCGTCACCTCTGCTGTCCCGCTGGGTCCCTGGCTTCACACTTGCTGAAGTTTTCCCACTTTTTAACATTCCCCGGCTGGTGAGAAGACTGCTCTGGTACTGGCTCCATCTTACTCACAATAGTCTCTAGGAACAAGGAGGATGGTCCCTTAGTGGCGACAGCTTCCCCTCCAACCACAACTCGTTCCCCGTCCGGCTGAACCATTACTTTGGGTTGGACTCCAATCCTGCAGTCCCAACCCTGCGCTGCTTCTCCTACTTCTGGATAGGCTCCCAGACAGCCTAGAAGCCAGATTTCCCCAGGATAGGCTTCAGGCTTACTGCCTAGCAGCCCTTGTCTGTCTAATGTCACCAGCATAATGCCACCTAGCGACAGAAGAGAAAAGGTGCAGCAAGTCCAGAATTACAGAGGAATCAGTGGATCTACTAACAATTAACCAGTAGTGATGGACGAACTTCCGACGGGACGTTTCGCGAACGCGGACCGCGAACGCGGCCGATAGTACGCGAACCGTAACGTTCGCGGCGGACCCCATTGACTTCAATGGGAGGCGAACTTTGCAAACCTACAGGTCAAATTTGCAGCCACAAAATAATTACTAGCTGTGCAAACATGGTCCCACCACATGGCCAATGACATAACACATGTATGAGGTGAATCTGGGATCGACAACGACAAGCATTCTTTTTTTATATGTGAAATTGTTGTGACAATTCAGGACTGTGGAGCGCATGAAGGCAAAAGAGGAGAGGGAAGGTCAGGGTAGGCAAAGAAGATGGTGCAGGAGATGATCACCAGCAGCGTGACATACAGCAATGACACCTGCACCGTGATAGAGTCATCTGACACCAGCACCGTGATAGAGAGCACTGACATTAGCAGCGTGACATACAGCAATGACACCTGCACCGTGATAGAGTGATCTGACACCAGCACCGTGATAGAGAGCACTGACATCAGCAGCGTGACTTAATGCACTGACACCAGCACCGTGATATGCAGCACTCACACCAGCACAGTGATATACAGCACTGACACCAGCACCGTGATATACAGCACTGACACCTGCACGGTAAGCAGCCCCAGGAGGAAGTCAGCATAGCACAGGGATGGTGGGAGCCCCTCATAATGAGCATAGCACAGGGATGGTGGGAGCAGCTCATAATATGCACAGCAGAGGTACAGCCCCAGGAGGAAGTCAGCACAGCACAGGGATGGTGGGAGCCCCTCATAATGAGCATAGCACAGGGATGGTGGGAGCCCCTTATAATATGCACAGCAGAGGTACAGCCCCAGGAGGAAGTCAGCACAGCACAGGGATGGTGGGAGTCCCTCAAAATAAGCAGCCCCAGGAGGATGTCAGCATAGCACAGGGATGGTGGGAGCCCCTCATAATAAGCAGCCCCAGGAGGAAGTCAGCACAGCACAGGGATGGTGGGAGCCCCTCATAATGAGCATAGCACAGGGATAGTGGGAGCCCCTCATAATATGCACAGCAGAGGTACAGCCCCAGGAGGAAGTCAGCACAGGGATGGTGGGAGCCCCTCATAATGAGCATAGCACAGGGATGGTGGGAGCCCCTTATAATATGCACAGCAGAGGTACAGCCCCAGGAGGAAGTCAGCACAGCACAGGGATGGTGGGAGCCCCTCATAATAAGCAGCCCCAGGAGGAAGTCAGCACAGCACAGGGATGGTGGGAGCCCCTCATAATAAGCAGCCCCAGTAGAAATATGACACTGCTCAACCTCTTCAAACAGGAGGGTACGGGCATATAGTACGGTGTGCTTTTTTTGGACAAGGAAGTGAGCCAAATGAAGAAAGAAGGTCTGTGTGCTCGATTAAAAAAATTGTTTATAGACATATACATGGTCTACTGGTCACATGTGTTGAATTCCTCAGAGATCCATGCCTCATTCATTTTTAGAAATGTGAGGTAGTTAACACTGTCGTGAGCTAGACGAGTACGCTTATCGGTCACGATCCCCCCTGCTGCGCTGAACGTCCTTTCAGACAGGACACTGGACGAGGGGCAAGCCAACAGTTCGATTACAAATTGGGCAAGCTCTGGCCAGAGGTCAAGCCTGCCCACCCAGTAGTCCAGGGGTTCATCACTCCTCAGAGTGTCCACATCGGCCATTAACCCAATGTAGTCGGACACCTGACGGTCTAGGCATTCCCTGATGCTGGACCTGGATGACACCTGTCGATGGGTCGGCTGAAAGAATGACCTCATATCCGAAGTCAAAAACACATCTTCAAACTGGCCTCTTCTTGCAGGCGCTGTTGGATTGGTACCCGCAACTCCTTCTCTGGGAGTGCGAATTGCTCCTCTGCCAGCGCACGCAAAAGCAGAATGCAGCATTTCTCGAAGCAAGGCCTGGAAGTGCTCCATTCTGACAGCCCTCTGTGACGGCGGTAACATTTCCTCCATTTTGTGTTTGTACCGGGGGTCTAAGTACGTTGCTACCCAGTACTGGTCCTTGACCCTTATGCTTTTTATACAGGGGTCCCTATTAAAACACTGGAGCATGAAGGCCCCCCATTTGCACTAAACTGGAAGCGGTGTGGTGGCCTGGCTCCTGCTCATCATCCAGGATAATGTCGTCCTCTTCATTCTCCTCTCCCCATCCACGCACAACAACAGGGATCCCAGAAAGGTTTAAAGCATGCTCTTCTTGCTCCTCCTCATCCGCCCCGACACCATCCTCCTCTGACTCCTCTTCAGACTCCTGTTGTTGACTTGTCTCAGATAGAGTAGCCCCCCCTGGGAATTCATCCAGCATTGCGACTTCCTCATCTTCCCGCTCCTGCTCCTCCACAGCTTGATCAATGACACGACGCAATGCACGCTCCATAAAGAAGGCATAAGGTACCATGTCACTGATGGCGCCATGGCTGCGACTGACCAGTTTGGTGATCTCCTCAAATGGCCGCAGAAGTCTGCATGCGTCGCGCATGAGCAGAAAACTGGCGCGGTAAAAAAAAAAACAGCTCCCCAGAACCTGTTCTGCCGCAGAGTTCATACAGGTAGACGTAAATTGCACGTGTCAGGAAAGGTTCCCTCCGCTGGTAATATCAATCATTTGGCATGCAGTACTGCGATCCACCAGCAGGTGTCTCCTGCTGGAATTATGTCATCTTTGGTCCGCAGTACTGGTGTCCACCAGCGGAGGGATCCTGGCAGTATGGAGCAGGTATTGCCCTCTGCAGTCAGGCGTCACATGACTGACAGCAGCCATTATAAATACCCGGCAAGTTCATATACACTTCGCCTTGGTATTGTCCTTGAGCCCTGACCTGCAGCCTGTTTGATACCTGTTACCTGTTACCTGTTACCTGTTACCTGATCCCCGATCCCTGTTTCCTGTATCCTGCCTCTTGTACCTGTTCCCTCTCTCCTTGTCCCCCTATTCTGCTTACCTCCTATTTATGACCCCGGCCTGGCTTGACTACGATTCTGGTTCTCCCTTTTGTTACATTATACTGGTTTACTTGCTTATCTGCACTGTTTGGTTGTTAGTTTGTTCACTTAGTTTGTATTGGTGGTGTGTTCACATTTATATGCGTTTGCTTAATAAATTTACCTTCACTTATTTGTGTCTGGTTCACTTGTCGCAGTCACACAGTTCTGGTCACATCTGGTTCATGACAGCACGTTTCTGCTGGAGCAGCCTATTAAGCATATAGAAGGTTGAGTTCCATCGCGTCGGGCAATCGCAAATAAGTCGTCTGACCGGCAGATTGTGTCGCCGCTGAATGTCAGCAAGGCGAGCCATGGCCATGTAAGATCTTCTGAAATGGGCCGAGATTTTCCTTGCCTGCCGTAAGATGTCCTGGACCCCAGGGTATTTGACAACGAATCGCTGCACGACCAAGTTTAAGATGTGTGCCATGCATGGCACGTGCGTAATTTTGCCCTGTTTCAATGCGCTAAGCAGATTGGCACCGTTGTCACACACCACTTTACCAACTGTCAAATTGAGCGGTGTTAGCCACTGATCTGCCTGTGAACGCAAAGCTGAAAGGCGTGCCGGGCCAATGTGGCTCTTGGCTTCCAGGCACAACAGACACAGCACGGCATGGCAACGTCTCACCTGGCATGTCGAATGGGTTCTGGAGAGCTTGGGCGGCACAGCGGAAGAGACGCTAGCAGCTGAAAAGGAGGAGTCAGCCGAGGAGGAGAGGGAGGAGGATGGAGTAGGAGGAGGAGGAGAAGAAGAGCCAGGCCTGCATGCAATCCGTGGCGGTAAAAGCAAATCTACACGGGTGCCACGGGTTACATGCTTGACAGCCATCAGAAGGTTCACCCAGTGGGCAGTAAAAGTGATATACCTTCCCTGCCCGTGTTTACTAGACCACGTGTCTGTGGTCAGATGTATCTAGGCACCGACACTGTGTGCCAGAGATACATTCACTTGCCGCTGAACATGGCCATATAGCTCTGGGATGCCCTTCTCTGAGAAATACTTCCTTCCTGGGACCTTCCATTGTGGTGTGCCAATGGCCACAAATTTTCGAAAGGCCTCCGAGTCCACCAGTTTATATGGCAGTAGTTGGCGGGCTATCAGTTCTGACAAGCCAGCCGTCAACCGTTGGGCAAGAGGGTTATCCGGCGTCATCGTTTTTTTACCCTCGAACATTAGGCCCACGGCAGCCTGCCTTTTTGCAGAAAAACGTGAGCTTGGCGTGATGGAAGGTGGAGTGGAGGACAATTGTGAGGAGAGAGGAGAAGGAGAAGTAGAAGACGAGGCTGGATGGTGAGAGCCTGGAGTGTGGCTTTGTGTGTTCCGTTGCTCCCACTGGGCTCGGTGATGGCTGCTCATGTGCCTTCTTAAGGCGGTCGTCCCTAGGTGAGTGTTGGGCTTACCGCGACTAATGCGTTGACTGCAAAGATTGCAGATGGCAACGCTATTGTCAGCAGCGGACACGTTAAAAAAAGTCCACACTGCGGAGCCAGGTGCCGGTGTCCTGGGAGCGCCAGATGTGACTGTACTTGGTCGATGACTCGTTCCTGATACATTTGCAGTCTGCTTTGTCCCTCCTGTGCAATGTAAGTTATTGCTGTTTCTCTTCCCTATCTGCTGGTCCATATCTCCCTCTGAACTCCCCTCCTCTTCCTCTCTTGTGGGCACCCACGTGACATCACTAGACACGTCATCATCAACGTCACCTTCCCCACCGCTATAAGTAGAGATCTTGGAGTAGGCAGCAACACCGGGGACCAACCTCCTCTTTGGGCTGATTTGGGTACTGTCGTCAGACTGCTGAGTGGCGGTTGTTGCTACCTCCTCTTCCTGATCAAATACCAAGAGTGGCTGCGCATCAGAAATGTCTTGATATGGATCGGAAAATAATTCCTGTGACTCAAGCGGAAGGTATGTGGTGGTGGTGGTGGTGTTGTTGGTGGTAGTGTCTTTGGGGGTGCACATAGCAGAGAGTGAAGAAGAGGGTGCAGATTGAGAGGATGAGGAGGGTGCAGAAGAGTAAGGCTGAGTGAGCCACTCAACCAAGTCTGGTGCGTCCTTTAAAGTAATTAAACGCACCTTCTGCAACTTCCCACTTTGGCTCAAGCCTGTTGCTCCTGCCCTACCCCTACCACCCCTGCGGAAGGGCCTGCCTCTTCCTCTGCCTGTCATTTTTTAAATGACCCTGTGACAAAACTCTCAGTCCCTATACTGATAAAGGACTGCTGCAGTATAGGGCAGCAGTCAGCAGTAGTGCACCTCAACCCTATGTATTGTGGACCTATACCAGTCCTTAAGGAATAGCAGACTGTACCTCACTCAACCCTATGTACTGTAGTACCCTATACCTTACCAGTCCTTATAAGGACCCTTGTGGAACAAGTAGGTTGTGAATGATTAGCAGACTGTACCTCAGTCCCTATACTGATAAAGGACTACTGCAGCAGAAGGGCAGCAGTCAAGTATAATATTCTTTCTATATTTGGAAGAAAGAATATTATACGTGTACAAGCCTATTACCATACCAGTCCTGAAAAGAACCTTTGTGGACCTAATAGTAACAGCTACTGATTAAACTGACTGTCCCTCACTGCCTCACACACAGCTTCCTGCCTGTCCCTATTTAAACTGACAAAACAGAGGCTGCTGGAACAATAACTTGAATAGCACTTTTGTGGACCTAATAGTAACAGCTAATGATTAAACTGACTGTCCCTGCAGCACACAGCGTCCTGTCCCTCTCTCTACACTGACAAAAAGACAGGCTGCTGCAAAAATCAGTAGCACAGCAGTGGCTCAAACCTATATCCTGAACTACACCTAACACCTATACCAGTCCTGAAAAGAACTTTTGTGGACCAAATAGCTAGCGATTTGGGTCACTGCAGTCTCTCCCTGCTCCACACAGCAACCTCTCCCTATAGTGACAGAAGAAAGAATGTAAAATGGCCGCCGGATCGGGTCTATTTATAAGTTAGGGGGAATGTCCAAGTGTCCATGTGCTGTAATGTGTCAATTGGCTGTCCTGTACCCCATGATGGATGTGTCATCATAGGTCAAAGTTCTTTTACACAGTAAACACAGAAGTCCGCCGGGCGAACGGCGGCAATAGTCCGCCGATGGGGCGGACGGCGAACAGCTGAAATTCGCCATGAAACGACCGCCGGGCGAACCGTTCGGCCATCCATATTAACCACGGCAACTACTGCCTGGCAAACTAAATTTATTAGCAACCCTGCCTAAATACCAGGGTGCTACATTTACATGTAATTTTTTTGCTTTTTATTTTTAATAAATTTGGCAAAGCTTTCAAGCAAACTTTTTTCATGTTGTCATTATGGGGTATTGCTTGTAGAATTTTGAGGGAAATAACAAATGTAATCCATTTTGGAATACGGCTGGAACATAACAAAATGTGGAAAAAGTGAAGAGCTGTGAATACTTTCCGGATGCACTGTATATAATACAGGTCACTCTGCCCTCTCCTTTCTATTAACATGTGCCTTTTCAGAAAATGAGCAATACAGCACAACTGATTGCTTTCCATGCTGCTTCTTCCTCCCCAACACTGAGCTCTGCTGTACAGGGATGCAATGGGCTAATACCTGTCAGAAACCATGAAATCAGGGCGAGACAGAAGTACAGTTAAATCACATGTGTTTAATAATAAATCATTTTAATTTTATTTTATTTAGTTTAAATAATAAACTCTCCATGGCCCACCTCACTAACTGTTCCCTGGACCCTGTCCCCTCACAATTACTGCGACCACCTTCCCCCTCTATCCTCAACTCCCTAACCCACATCTTCAACCTCTCCCTCTCCTCCGGCACCTTTCCTTCCCCGCTCAAACATGCATTGGTTACCCCCATACTCAAAAAACCCTCACTAGACCCCACCTGTTTTAACAACTTCAGACCCATCTCCCTGCTCCCGTTTGCTTCCACCCACAACATTCTACTAAAACTGCCCTACTAAAACTCACCAATGACCTACTAACTGCTAAAACCAATGGCCACTACTCCATACTTGTACTTTTAGACCTCTCTGCTGCCTTTAACACAGTTGACCACCTGCTCCTCCTCAGCAAATTACACTCCTTTGGCCTCCGCGATTCTGCTTTATCCTGGTTCTCCTCCTACCTATCTCAGCGCACTTTCAGTGTCACAACTCCATCTCCTCCGCTCCCCTTCCTCTTTCTGTTGGGGTACCCCAAGGTTCCGTCCTTGGGTCCCTCCTATTCTCGCTCTATACCTCTTCCTTGGACCAGTGTCAGAAGCCATAAATCAGGCTGAGACAGAAGTACAATTAAATCACACTTGTTTATTAATAAAAATAAAAACGTAAATAGAAAAAGCTTAGTCAAGCATAGCCAGAGTCCAGTAACCAGATCGGGTAGTCAGCCAGGCCAGAAGTCAGGGATCCAAGTAGAGCACAGCAAGAAGGATAAGGAGCCAGAAGGGATGTCAGCAAGCCAGTCTTTAAACAGGAGGAGATGGTTTCAGTGATGGGACCAAGGCGAAGGCAGAGGTGAAGTGAGCTGGAAGGCTTTAAGTAGGCAGGTCAGACGAGCATCATCAGGAACAGCTGGTAACTGTGGAGAGAGAAGAGAGCTGGCAATTAGCCGACAGCTGAGCGGCCAGCCCAGAGAAGGAAGGGCTAAGCCAGCCCTGACAGTACCCCCTCCTCAATGACCCCTCTCCCTCAGAGGGCCACCGGGCTTGAGAGGAAACCGTCTATGGAACTCGCGGAGGACAGGGGCATGTACGTCAGAGGATGAAACCCAGCGTTCCTCCGGACCATATCCCTTCCAATGCACCAGGTACTGTATACGCCCACGGAACCTACGGGAGTCAACAATGGATTGTACCTCATACTCATGGTTCTCAACCTGAATAGGGTGAGGACGTGGCACCGGGGTGGTAAATTGGTTACAGACCAACGGTTTCAATAAGGAGACATGAAACATTTGAGACGTGCATACTAGGAGGAAGGTCCAACGTGTAAGCCACTGGGTTAATCCTGCGAAGGATACGGAAAGGCCCAATAAACTGAGGTGCAAACTTCAGTGAGGGAACACAAAGCCGGAGGTTGCGAGATGACAGCCAGACCCTGTCCCCAACCTGGTAGGAAGGCACAGGCAGGCGTCTGCGGTCAGCATGAAGTCTGTACCCATCATTAGCATGACGCAAAGCCTCCTGGACTTGTACCCAAGTGGAACGAAGACCACAGAGATGCTCCTCTAAAGCAGGAATACTCTGCGGAACAAACGAGTCAGGCAACATGGAAGGTTGGAAACCATAAATCGCCATAAATGGAGACAATCGGGGGCCAAAATTTAAGGCACTGTTGTGAGCAAACTCTGCCCATGGTAATAGGTCAGACCAGTTGTTACGATGGTCAGAAATATAGCAACGTAGGATTTGCTCCAAGGACTGATTGGCTCGTTCTGCAGCCCCATTAGACTGCGAGTGATACGCAGAAGAGAATGCAAGCTGGATTCCCAACTGTGCACAAAAGGCTCGCCAGAACCGGGAGACAAACTGACTGCCCCTGTCCGAGACAATCACCTTGGGTAGCCCATGTAAGTGAAAGATCTCCAAACAAAAATGGAAGCCAGTTCCTTAGAGGTGGGCACCTTCTTAAGTGGAATACAAGGACACATCTTTGAGAACCGGTCAACCACCATAAGGATAACAGTGTTACCTTGGGAGTTGGGCAACTCCACAAGGAAATCCATAGACAGGTGTGTCCAGGGCCTCTCTCCAATGGGTATGGGTTGTAGGAGGCCCAGTGGAAGGTGTCGTGGAGTCTTACTCTGAGCACACATGGGACAGGCAGCTACAAAGGCAGTAACATCAGCCCGTAGACTAGGCCACCAGAATTGTTGGGAAATGGCCCAAATGAGTTGATTCTTCCCAGGATGGCCAGTTGCCTTGGGAGAATGGTAAGTCTGGAGCACAGCATTACGGAGACTCTCAGGGACAAAGCAGCGGTCACAAGGTTTATCAGGAGGAGCATGGACCTGAGCAGCAAGAATTTTGTTACCCAAAGGAGAAGTAAGACTGGTGCGAACCGTAGCCAAGATAAGATCAGGAGGAATCATAGGAATCGGAACCGACTCAGACTTGGAAGTGGAGGAAAATTGTCGTGAAAAGGCATCAGCCCTTACATTCTTAGTACCGGGTAAGAATGAGACAATATAATTAAAGCTCGACAAGAAAAGAGCCCATCGTGCACTTCTGGGAAAGAGTCGCTTCAGACAAGAATGTAAGATTCTTATGGTCAGTAAGAATAAGAACAGGCACAGTGGTACCTTCAAGGAGATGTCTCCATTCTTTCAGGGCTAAAATGATCGCCAACAGCTCTCTTGTCACCAATCTCATAATTGCACTCAGCAGATGACAATTTCTTGGAAAAGTAGCCACACAGATGCATAGCGCTCTCAGAGTTAGGACGTTGAGACAGAAGGGTGCCAACTCCAGTCTCAGAACCATCAACTTCTAGGATAAAAGGCAACATAGGATGAGGATGTGCCAACACAGGAGCAGAAACAAAGGCAGCCTTGAGAGTCTCAAAGGCCTTAATGGACTTCGGAGACCAACTCTGTGGGTTACCGTCCTTCCTGGTCATATCAGTCAGGGGCTTGACCAGAGATGAGAAGTTACGAATAAACTTCTGATAGTAGTTGGTAAAGCCCAGGAAATGCTGCAGAGGACGTAAACCCACGGGTCGAGGCCACTGTAGGACTGCCGAAAGTTTCTCTGGGTCCATCGAAAAACTAGCAGTGGAAATGACATAGCCCAGGAATGTAACCTGTTCACGATGGAACTCGCACTTCTCCAGTTTACAATACAAGAGATTGATTCTCTCTTAGTTTCTGAAGCACACGACAGACATCTGTGTGGTGGCTCTCCAGGGACTTGGAAAATATGAGGACATCGAGATAAACCACCACACACAACTGCAACAAATCTCGCAGGACATCGTTAATAAATTCCTGGAAAACTGCTGAGGCATTACAAAGGCCAAAAGGCATTAACAGGTATTCATAATGGCCTGTTCTGGTATTAAATGCAGTTTTCCACTCGTCGCCCTCCTTAATGCGTATAAGATTGTATGCCCCTCTCAAGTCAAGCGTCGTGAAAACTGTTGCTCCCTTGAGGCGGTCAATTAACTCTGTAATCAATGGAATCGGGTAGGCATTCTCGTGACACGATTGAGACCCCTATAATCTATACAAGGTCTCAGTTCAACGCTTTTCTTTTTCACAAAGAAGAAACCAGCACCAGCAGGAGACGAGGATTTGCGGATGAAACCTTGAGAAAGTGCGTCAGCAACATACTCCATGGCCTTATCCTCCAAGACCGATAAAGGGTAAATCCGGCCATGAGGAGGTATGGCACCAGGTTGAAGGTCAATTGTGCAGTCATAATACCGGTGTGGAGGCAAACTACCGGCTTGACCTTTATCAAAGACATCTCTAAAATCACGGTACTCCTCTGGCAGGGAGGGGAGTGAAGAGGTGCACAGGACCTTGGATACCTGCAGGAAGCATGTCTCACTGCATTGTGGTGACCAGGAGAGAACCTCAGCATGGAGCCAATCAAAAGAGGGGTTGTGCCTCTGTAACCAAGGATAACCAATAACCAGCGGAAACCTGGGTGAGGAAATAACTTGGAATTGGATTATCTCATGGTGAAGAGCCCCTACGGCCATGGACAACGGAACCGTCTCATGAGTCACATGGGCAGGCTGTAAAGGTCTCCCATCAAGAGCCTCAATGGCAAGTGGAGTGTCACGCAGCTGCAGCGGAATCGAGTGCTGCAAAACAAATGCAGCATCAATGAACAGGCCTGCAGCCCTAGAGTCGATAAGAGCCTGTATCTTGATGGACGACTCAGCCCAAGAAAGGGTAAACCAGGGGCTTATCCTTCTGGATAACTGGGGACGAAACAACGCCACCTTAGGTCTGTCCATGACAGGACCTCAAGGTTCTGGCCTTCCCTGGACGGGTAGGACAAGACTTCAAAAAGTGACCTGCCTGGCCACAATAAAGGCACAATCTCTCCCTCTTCCTAAAGGCTCTCTCATCCGCAGAGAGACACGTGAAGCCCAGGTGCATGGGTTCATCTTCACTGACCAACTCGCTACCAGGAGGCATGGGAGGGACTACAAAGCTCGGAGGCAAACGTACAGGAGGCTTCCGTAAGCGCTCCTTAAGAGAAAGTCTTTCTCTGAGTCTGGAGTCAATGAGGATGGCAAACAAGATCAAGCTCTCCAGCTCAGTGGGTATATCTCGGGCTGCTATCTCATCCTTGATGGAATCCAAGAGACCATGAGAAAAAGCAGCCACGAGGGCCTCATTGTTCCAAGCAACCTCTGCTGCCAGAGTACGGAATTCAATGGAGTAGTCGGTTCTCGTAATCTGATGGACATGAGGCACTTGGCAGCAGAAGCAGAGTGTGCGGGAACGTCAAAAACCCTTTTAAAGGAGGCCACAAACTGAGGGTAACTCAAGACAACGGGTTTTTGCGTCTCCCATAGAGGTTTAGCCCAGGCCAAGGCTCTCTCAGAAAGCAAAGATATCACGAAACCTATTTTACTTCTGTCCGTGGGAAACGCCTGGGGCAGCATCTCGAAGTATATCTCAAACTGATTGAGAAACCCTCTGCATTGAACTGGATCGCCCCCAAATCGCTGGGGAAGCGGAGCAGAACCAGACATACCTCTTATAGAAGTAATTCTCGAGGCGGGTGCCTGCACAGAGACTGGCGCAGCAGCAGGGACGGCCTGGTACCAGAGCAGCCACCGTGTGGGATTCCAGGTGAGCCGTGCGATTCAGGAGCATTTGTAACGCCAAGGCAAACTGATCCATGCGGTGATCTTGCTCATCCAATCTGGAAAAAATATTACCAACAAGTGGATTGACTGTATCTTCTAAATTCATGGCCTTCGCCTACTGTCAGAAACCATGAATCAGGCTGAGACATAAGTACAATTAAATCACACTTATTTATTAATAAAAATAAAAAGGTATATAGAAAAAGCATAGTCAAGCATAGCCAGAGTCCAGTAACCAGATCGGGTAGTCAGCCAAGCCAGAAGTCAGGGATCCAAGTAGAGCACAGCAAGCAGGATAAGGAGCCAGAAGGGATGTGAGCAAGCCAGTCTTTAAACAAACCGCAGGAGATGGTTTCAGTGATGTGACCAAGGTGAAGGCAGAGGTGAAGTGAGCTGGAAGGCTTTAAGTAGGCAGGTCAGACGAGCATCATCAGGAACAGCTGGTAACTATGGAGAGAGAAGAGAGCTGGCAATTAGCCAACAGCTGAGCGGCCAGCCCAGAGAAGGAAGGGCTAAGCCAGCCCTGACAACCAGTTGATAACCTCCCATGGTTTCCAATAACACCTCTATGCCGACGACACCCAGATCTATATCTCCACTCCTCAACTCACCCCCTCAATCTCCTCACAGATCTCAAACTTACTGAATGACATATCAGTATGGATGTCAGACCACTTCTTCAAACTCAATCTTTCTAAAACTGAGCTTGTTATATTTCCTCCTTCACGATCCCCCCCCCCCCCCGTGACTTCACCACCATTAAAAACAACAACAAAACCATTGGTCCCTCCACACATGCCAGGGTCCTGGGTGTAATCCTTGACTCTGACCTCCCCTTCAGCCCCCATATCCAATCACTGGCTAAATCCTGCCGCCTTCACCTCCGCAATATCTCCAGAATTCGACCCTTCCTGACTAATGACACCACAAAGCAACTCATTTACTCCTTGATTATTTTCGGCCTTGACTACTGCAACTCTCTCCTTAATGGCCTACCCTTAAGCAGGCTATCCCCCCTTCAGTCTATTATGAATGCTGCTGCTAGACTAATACCCCTCATTAATCGATCCGTGATTGCCGCCCCTCTCTGCCAATCCCTTCACTGGTTTCCCCTACCCCACCATGTAAAATTCAAAATACTAACCATAACATACAAAGCCATCCACAACATCGCCCCATCTACATCACCAACCTCATCTGCAGATATCGCCCAAATCGTCCCCTCCGCTCCTTCCAGGACCTTTCTATCTCCCTTGTTACCTCCTCCCATGCTCGCCTTCAAGACTTCTCCAGAGCCTCTCCCATCCTCTGGAACTCCCTGCCTCAGTCTGTCCGATCAGCCCCTACCCTGTCCACCTTTAGGGGATCTTTGAAAACTTATTTATTCAGGGAAGCCTATCCCACACCCACCTAACAACTGTCCCAGAGCCACCCCCAGCAAATCATTCTCTACAGCTATTACCTTTTGTACCACCACCCCCTCCCTTTAGAATGTAAGGTCTATGAACAGGGCCCTCCTGTACCTTTTGTATTGAACTGTACTGTAATTGTGTTGTCCCCCCCTATACATTGTAAAGCGCTGCGTAAACTGTTGGCACTATATGAATCGTGTATAATAATAATAATAATAAAAGTAAAAAGAAAAAAACATAGCCAAAGTTCAGTAACCGGAATGGACAGTCAGCCAAGCCAGAAGTCAGGGATCAATGTAGTGGAACAGCAAGCAGTATGTGGAGCTAGAACGAATGTCAGCAAAGCAAGTCTTGATTGAACAGGATCACAGGAAAGCGTTGCAGTTTCTAAGATGTTGACCAAGGCAAAGGCAGAGCTCCTCTGGACTGGATGGCTTAAGTAGGCAGGACTAACTAGCAGGATATCACCAACAGCTGAGTAACTGTGGAAAGATAGGAGCTGGCAATTAGCCGACAGCTGAGCAGCCAGCTCAGAGAAGGAAGGCCTGCTGTAAAACGTTTCAGTTGTTTGTTGAACAGGATTGTACAAAGTTTTCTTTAATCCACCCATGTCCTGTGACTTCATCATGTTCTGGGATTGCTGCGCTGCCATGTCATGGAGTAGCAACTGGGTTCTTCTGTCCTCTGTCAGTGATGATTCACCATGGCTGAACCCAACTCGCTGTCACTCCAGGTAATGAAAAGAGCTGGTGTGCTCTTACAGAAAGAAAATGTTTTTATTTCAATGAGAAAAGGGTGCTTTAAACAATCTAAAACAGGTGCGTCAAACTCAAATTTCATAGCAAGCAGCATCAGCATTCTGATTACCCTCTAAGGGCCAGTTGTATCTGTAAGGCTAGATGTCCAGAACACTCCACACACCCTTACATGAGATGTCAAGAATCCCCCCCCCCCCCTCAATCAGAAGTCAAGAGTTCTCTACCATATCTTTAAATCACAGTGCACCCCCCCCCCCTTACCTTGTGCTGCTGCCTGGAAGAAGCTGGGAAGAAGCTGGCCCCTGATTATATAGCGAGGGACTAGCACCATACACTGTACCCACCCCAAGAGAGGAAGTTTCTATAAAAGGCATAATAACCCTTGCCTACACACCAATGCTGAATTTGGTAATTGAAAAAGGGTGTAGTGAATGTAGGAGCTTGTATTTTATGGATCCTACTTTACAGCAACTCTATTACTTTGCTATGAGTAACCCAATTACATTTTCACTTTAGGACCATGGGTGACTGTACACAAAAGTTGTGTTTCTCGAGTCTTGAAATTCAAGTGTTTCTTGCCGAGCTGCCCTTTACTCTCCTCTTTCTTGACAGCTCCTTTTCATCAGTTCCCCAGTGGCTGTTCCTACCTACCTCTTCCAAACCTGAATTTCTACCTGCTACTAATCAGTCGTATTTATTCCTTCTTGCTCTGAAATGGATCGCACTAATGAATTATGTTTATCAGGCAGCTAAATATAAACTCTCAAAGCTGCGTGGCTGAGTTGCCATTTAAATATCAACGGGGGGGAAAGGAGCACATTATGTACCCAATTAATGAAGAGAAAAAGGCTCCAGAGGAGGCTCTCTGTAAATGAACTGGGTACTTTGTTTTTTCTCATATGTTTGAGGGCTACACTTGAGCAGATTGTTCATTGATCGTAACAATAAATTGATTGTTATCAGGCAGAATTTTGAGGCTGGGGGTAAAGTTGGCAATAAGACAGCTGTAGGGTTTATCCAACAAAGAGACAAAGTCAGAATCCATTCTAAGTTGGCCCAAGTTCTCCCTAGTGAGAAGGTGTAGCACCCTCCTAGTTCAGAGTAGGCTGCTAGATAAATTTAGTTTAGTTTCTCTGTAATCAGTGGAGCAGTGGTTGACTGCTTAGAACTGTTCAGTGTTTTGCAGGCTGTTGTTCTGCTACTTCCCCCTGACTTCTAGAGTGTTCTGGAAGCAGAGTTGGAAGGAGAGCAGAACAGGCAGCCTGGATATTTATGGAAATCCAACCAATCCTGATGGAGGTGTGCCCAGAAAGTGGAGAGAGAACCCATAAGTAGCCAACAGAGTTCAGAGCTCTTGGGTCCAGTCCTGCAGAAGGAGACTCCTGTGCAGGGTCTCTCTCCCTGGGGCAGAAGAAGCCGGAGGAGCCCTTGTGAAGACATCAAAATCCCAGCTAGGCTTAGCTGGGAGGTCTACCGAAGAACGACTGTCCCGAGACTGAGCTGAGCCAGAAGGAAGTTGGTGGAAAGAAATCCAACCATCCTGTGGCTGAGTGAGTAATTGACCCTCCTCCTCCTTTAAACAGTAGACATGTGCAGAGTAAAATATTTTGTTTCGGAATTTCGTTTTCGTCCGAAAACTTAATTTATTTAGTTACTCCCGAAATTCGTTTTTATTTATTTCGTTTTTCGTTCAAAAATTGCATTCGTCCGAAAATCCACATGAATTACGGTCGAATCTGTCTTTGAAGGCTTATGGTGTCTGTCGAATGTATAAAGAAGATTCGACGGAGCTAGTATATAGCATACTTTAGAACCCCTATTAAAGTCTATGGGACTCCAACGTTCAAAATCTAAAGTGCTAATTTTAAAGACTAATTTGCAAGTTACTGTCCTAAAAAGTGTTTGGGAACCTGGGTCCTGCCCCAGGGGACATGTATCAATGCAAAAAAAAGTTTTAAAAATGGCAGTTTTTTCGGGAGCAGTGATTTTAATAATGATTAAAGTGAAACAATAAAAGTGTAAAATTCCTTTACATTTCGTAGGGGGGGGGGGGGTGTCTATAGTATGCCTGTGAAGGGGCGCATGTTTCTGGTGCTTAGAACTGTCCCTGCACAAAGTGTCATTTATGCAGGAAAAAAAGTCCTTTAAAATCACTCGCAGCTATTATGAATTTTCGGCTCCGTAATACAGAGAACACTCATTGAAAGTCATTGATAAAAAAAAAAAAAAAAAATTAAAAAAAAAGCGTGGGGGTCCCCCAAATTCAATTACCAGGCCCTTCGGGTCTGGTATGGATATTAAGGGGAACCCTGCCTCAAATTTAAGAAAAAATTTGACGTGGGGTTCCCCCTAAATATCCATAACCAGACCCTTCAGGGTCTTAATGTGAGTGTTTTTAACCACCTGTGCATTAAATAAGAATTTTACAGTCTACACTCAGAGGCGCCTCTCTCTCTTATCTTTACAGTACTAATTGGGAACCTGTTTCAGTTTCCACTGGATGGCTGCCGTGTTTGGACCGTACTTTTACCCCCCTGAGAGTTTTTACCCCCCCCCCCGAGAGTGATTAACCCCTTCCCTGTCGGATTTTAGACCTAGTTAAGGAAGGGGCCCGCTCCTTACTTCCGCCCCTTTCACTCCCATCCCCCCCATCCCTTTCCATTCCCCCTCTTGTGCTGATTGCACCTACAGCATTATTACTTGCAGCATTATCATTATGCCTTTTAAATATGTTTTTTAAATATTGTGTTTATTAAGTGTTTTTCACTTCTTGAAAAATAGTGATAGGCGGGTGGGTGTTTTTTTGAGCGCCATAATACTTGTATATCTTATCAGTCAACGACCAGCTTCAATTCTTTAGCCCTTGTTGGGGTCTTCCTGACAGGACCACTGGGACTTTCTATTACCCGTTTATTCGGGACTGGGTCCTATGACACAACAAGAAGATGTCCCACACAGCGGACAGACAATCTCCCAGAATCTCCTATCATAGTTTAGGCTACTGCATTCGCCCAATGCGGTTTTAAGGGGCAGAGCTTTCTAGTCAAGGTACTGGGAGCTATCTGGTTCCATACTAGATATGTGCAACTCGTTTAGTTACAAATCCGTTTTTCAAATGAATTTAGACAAATTTCTTCATTCGGAAATATCCGAATTTCTGAATTTTTCAGAGAAAGATGGGAATTCGAAAATCCGAAAATTCAAAATGTCATAAATTCGGAATTTGAAAATCCCAAAAAAATAAATTGGAAATCCAAAAATAAGAATGAAACTCCGAAAATTCAAAAACCCTAAAATTCTAAAATCTTAAATAACTAACTAAAAATAACTTAACTTTTACTAACTATTAAATTATAGGTATTGGAATTTCATTTCAAATTTGGCTGTTAGTGAACATAACGAATACGAATTTATCCGAAGTTACGAATTATCCGTAATAACAAATCCCGTATCTAATCGAATGGAACTTAACAAATTAATAATAATAAATAATAATTAAAAATTTTTTATTATTATTTAGTTCTGTTCAGTTTGTTTAGATGCAGCATTCTTTATTTCGTATAATCCGTAACTTCAGATAAATTGTATTCGTTACGTTCACTAATATTCCAATTTTCCTTTCTTATTTTTGAATTTCCAAATTTCCGAATTTTTTAATTTCTGTTTTTCCGAATCCCGAATGTTCATTTCCAGAAAAATAAACAAAAAACTAATGAAACAAATCCGAAAACTCATTTTTCAGCAGTCCACATGTCTATTCCATACCATCTCTGCCTAGTTAGGATATAGGTGCTTATCAGGGATACAACCTTTAGCGGGGGCTGTTTATATAGCTCTTTGGTTCCAGCTCTGAAGGGGAGATATATAGTGGTTCCATGATGTACAGAGGGAATAGAGGGTTGGCATTTTCATAGTGGGTTTCTGCACATGCAGGGATGCTCTACATATATATATCTATATATCTATATCTATATCTATATCTATATCTATATCTATATCTATATCTATATATATATATATAGGGGGTGGTGGCATCACGTGGGGGAGGTTAGACATTTGTCTGAGAGTCATTTTATTGTGTTGCTGTTATACATTTTCTACAATAAACTGGAATAAGGAAATAACCCCTGGGTGTGCACATATTTTTATTTTTGTGACATAGGATAACACTGGCTGCGAAGAACAAGAATAATGTACGTTTTTGTGCCTATCCCTTTCCCCCCTAGCCAGATGATCATGTAACTAATGAAGGTCTGGGGCTACTGCATGGGTACATTTCACAGCAGCCTATAGTGAGGCTTGTAAATGTATTTTTAAATTCATGTAATGAAAGTACCTGAAATTGACTTGTCAGCAACTTACAGCTCACAAAAGGAGAGAGAGAAGCAGCACAAGGAGCCAATCAGGTGTATTGGAGTGCAAGGAACATGCTTATAGGAGAAAATAGCAGATTGGCAGAGATGAGGGTGTGGATGTGGACAAGATCTCTAATGCCACATACACACGACCGGACTTTGACAGCAAAGGTCAGACGGAACAAATCCGTTGGACAATTCGATTGTGTGTGGGCTCCATCGGACCTTTGCTATCCAAAAATCTGACGGACTTTAGAAATGGAACATGCTTCAAATTTTTTCGCCGGAACTCCGCCGGACCCAGTTGCTATCGAGAAATCTGCTCGTGTGTATGCTAGTCTGACGGACAAAAAACGATGTTAGGGCAGCTATTGACTACTGACTATGAACTTCCTTATTCTAGTCCGGTCATACATCATCACGTTCAAATCCATCAGACTTTGGTGTGAGTGTGTGTGGCCAAGTCCGTTCATTTGGAAAGTCCATCGGAACTCCGCCTAAAGTCCGTTGGGAAGAACGTCGGACCTAGTCCGTCGAAAAAGTCCGGTCGTGTGTACACGGCATTAGTATTACTGAGCTGCAGCAGATGAAGTGTAAGGTACCCTGCCTGTGCAGTGTTGCAGACCTGTGTACATTTTTTGGACTAAATGGACAGAAATACACAACTCTCATATGTATTTCCTCCGTGTATTTTGTGATTTTCCTGGAGTCCAGCTTTAATATAGTGGCACCTAGGGATGAGCCGAACACCCCCCGGTTCGGTTCGCACCAGAACTTTCGAACGGACCCCACGTTCGTTACGAACGTTAGAACCCCATTGAAGTCTATGGGACTCGAACGTTCGAAATGGAAAGTGCTAATTTTAACGGCTAATATGCAAGATACTGTCCTAAAAAGGGTTTGGGGACCTGACTCCTGCCTCAGGGGACATGGGTCAATGCATAAAAAAGTTTTAAAAACGGCCGTTTTGGCGGGAGCACTGATTTTAATGACGATTAAAGTGAAAAAAAAAGTGAAATATTCCTTTAAATATGGTGCCTGGGGGGTGTCTGTAGTATGCCTGTGAAGTGCCACGTGTTTCCCGTGTTTAGAACAGTCCCTGCACAAAATGACATTAAACGGAAATAACACCATTTAAAACTGCTTGCGGTTTTAATGTTATATCTGGTTCCTGCAATATGGTTGAAAATCAATGAGAAAAATGGCATGGGTAGTCCTCCCTGCCCATTACCAGCCTATTTGGGTCTTGTACGCATATTAAGGGGAACCCTGTACCCATATTAAAAAAAGGAAATGCGTGTGGCCCCCAGGCCCTATATACTCAGAACAGCAGTATACAGGCGATGCAAACAAGACAGGGACTGTGTAGGTTTGTTGTGTTAAGTTGAATCTGTTTGTAATTTTCAACTGGTACATTTTTAAAGTGTAGCTCCAGTCAAAAAAACTATTTTTAAGCTTTTTGGAAAACATAGGGAAGGGTTATCACCCCTGTATAATTTGTTTTGTCGTCCATCTTTTTTCATCTCACTTGCTGCTGTCTGATGTTTGTAAGTTGGATGTTTGAAAGTAGGGGCCTGCCCTATATGCT
Source organism: Lithobates pipiens (assembly GCF_037356315.1). NCBI lineage: Eukaryota > Metazoa > Chordata > Amphibia > Anura > Ranidae > Lithobates > Lithobates pipiens. The sequence continues at coordinate 221,240,095 of NW_027507686.1, read as the reverse complement.
CTGCAGAAATGGCGGAACAAGGTGTTGGTTTTGCCACAACATTGTAAGCCCTCAAATTGACTCTTGGTGGGCGCTGGAGCGCCCTGCTGTGAACGATTATATCAAGAATTGTAATTACATGCCATTGTTGAACAGTGGTAGAAAAATTGACCTTTGGTGGTTGTGGTGCTGGTGCCACAACACTATAAGTCCTCACCGTTACTCTGGGTGGGCACAGGAAGGGGCCCTCCTGTGAAATATTATATCAAGAATTGTAATTACATGTCCCTGTTAAACAGGGGCAGAAAAATTTGGCCTTAGGCACTGCTGCTGGTGCCACCACACTGCAACCTCTTCCATATACTCTAGTTTTTTTGCTGGAATTAGCCCTGCTGCAAAGCATTGCATCAAAAATTGTACTTAAACGCCCCTGTTAAACAGGGGCAGAAAAATTGGGCGTAAGGCTGAGGTGAATATCGCGGTGTATACTGCGGTCAGGGCACGCAGACAATAACCAGAAAACAGCAGAGATAAAGGGGTATATACAGATGTATACTGTGCTGTGCTGGAGGCACACACAACTTCCAATAACTCCTGCAGATGGCAATTGGGCTCAAATAGAGAACAGCTATGTAGGTGGATTATAGCGGTATGTACTGGGTACAGAGCACGCAGACAGCACGCACTATCTCCTAACACTACTGACTGCAAGCTCTATTATTAAAGATAGATCACTAGCTATATAGGTGAGGTGAATATAGTGGTGTATACTGCGGTCAGGGCACGCAGACAATAACCACTACACAAGAGCAAGATAGGAAATCAGCCAAAAACGATCGGTGTGTAACTGTGTTGAAGGTACACAGAACACCCACTGCTTCAGATGCCAACACACTACACGAGGCCGCCTCAAAGGCGGCCTTATATAGTGTGGGGCGTGCACTACACAGACTGAGCTATGATTGGCCACAGGCATCCTGCCTGTGGCCAATCATGGCTCTCCTCGCTGCTGGCGCTGCGATTGGCCAAGCATGCGGGGTCACAGTGCATACTTGGCCAATCATGAGCCAGCAATGCACTGCGCCATCGCAGTGCATTGTGGGCCGTGCGCGCCACACGAATTTTGACGCGAACGGACCAAGAGTTCGGATTTCGCCGAACGGACGAACAGCCAATGTTCGAGTCGAACGTACGTTCGACTCGAACACGAAGCTCATCCCTAGTGGCACCATAAGTGCTTGTGTGACCTTACACAGGAAGTAAACCCTGGTGGGTTTTACTTCCTCTTTATTTCCCTGCAAAGGTAAAGCATAATGGGCTACCTGAAACTGAAGCCTACCATGTCAACGCTGTCTGCACTAGCAGCGAACGTCCATCTTCACCCGTCTTCCTTCCGAGGCCGCAAACTCCGGCTCTGTGACTGCCCGCAGTCACGTGACGTCACTCCCGCACATGCGCGCAGGAGCCACCGGTCACGGCATGACCCCTATTGAGAAAGGGAACGATGTGCCCTTTCTGAAGTGTGTGTGCGCCGATGACATTGATGCATACGCCGTAGTAATCATCGCTCGGCTTTTTTTTAAATATCTCCTAAACCATGGAGGTTTAGGATATATTTCTAGCACCTACAGGTAAGCCTTAATATAGGCTTACCTGTAGGTAAAAGTGGCTGTAAAGGGTGTACAACCACTTTAACCACTTGCCGACCGCCGCACGACGATGTACGTCGACAGAATGGCACGGGCAGGCATAAGGGCTTACATGTACGTCCTTGCCTGCCCGCCGGTCGGGGGCCCGATCGGGCCCCCGCCCGGTGCCTGCGGCGGCCGGTATTCGTTCGGGAGCGATCCCGGACGAGGGGACGGCCATTCATTCATGGCCACCCCCTCGCGATCGCTCCCGACGAATGAAAATGTCCCGTGACATCATTTCCTCTCCTGTAATGTAAACACAGGAGAGGAAGTGATGTATTCTCTCCTCCGTGTCGGTATTTTTCGTTCCGGCACCGAGGAGAGAGCATCGGTGAGTTGCACAAGCACTACACTACACAGTAGAACATGCCAGGCACACTCACACCCCCCCTTTACCCCCCGATCACCCCCAATTACCCCTGCCCCCCCAGTCACAGTGACACCAATTGCTTTTTTTTTTTTTTTTTGCATTGGTGTCATTTGTGACTGTAATAACTGTTAGGGCAGTTAGGGTTAGCCCCCTTTAGTTCTAATGTGCCCCCCTAACCCCCCCAATAAAGGTTTAACCCCGTGATCACCCCCCGTCGCCAGTGTCACTAAGGCTGGGTTCACATTGCAGCGGTTTATGAGAACGAATGTGATTCGCACCGCACTGCAGTGCAAATCACATCCGATCTCTGTGCGATTTGAGTTCAGCCATACAGATAGTATGGCTGAATTCGTGTCGCACCCGCCGCACCCGCCGCAAATTCGCACAGGACCCTTTTTTTGGCCCGCAGCAGAATCGGATCGCATGGGTGTTCACACCATGCGATCCGAGTTTGCAGATCGCAATGCGATATGCGAACTGATCTGGGGGTGTCATTAACATTTCACTGACACTCCCAGCAGTTCGCATAGGGCAGTGTGAACTGCCGCTGGGAGGCATGCGATGCGGGAACCCGCCGCGGATTCATGGCGTTCCCGCATCGCTCCAGTGTGAACCCAACCTAATAAGCGATAGTTTTTCTGATCGCTGTATTAGTGTCACAGGTGACGCTAGTTAGGCAGGTAGGTATTTAGGTTCGCCGCAGCTTTTTATAGCGCCAGGGACCCCCATATACTACCGCATAAAGCCCCCTGATTGCCCCCTAGTTAACCCTTTCACCAGTGATCACCATATAACTGTTACAGGTGACGCTGGTTGGTTAGTTATTTTTTTATAGTTTCAGGGCACCCGCCATTTATTACCTAATAAAGGTTTAACCCCCTGATCACCCGGCGGGTGTCATTTGTGACTGTAATAACTGTTAGGGCAGTTAGGGTTAGCCCCCTTTAGTTCTAAGGTACCCCCCTAACCCCCCCAATAAAGGTTTAACCCCGTGATCACCCCCCGTCGCCAGTGTCACTAAGGCTGGGTTCACATTGCAGCGGTTTATGAGAACGAATGTGATTCGCACCGCACTGCAGTGCAAATCACATCCGATCTCTGTGCGATTCGAGTTCAGCCATACAGATAGTATGGCTGAATTCGTGTCGCACCCGCCGCACCCGCCGCAAACTCGCACGGGACCCTTTTTTTGGTCCGCAGCAGAATCAGATCGCATGGGTGTTCACACCATGCGATCCGAGTTTGCAGATCGCACTGCGATATGCGAACTGATCTGGGGGTGTCATTAACATTTCACTGACACTCCCAGCAGTTCGCATAGGGCAGTGTGAACTTCCGCCGGGAGGCATGCGATGCAGGAACCCGCCGCGGATTCGTGGCGTTCCCGCATCGCTCCAGTGTGAACCCAGCCTAATAAGCGATCGTTTTTCTGATCACTGTATTAGTGTCACAGGTGACGCTAGTTAGGCAGGTAGGTATTTAGGTTCGCCGCAGCTTTTTATAGCGCCAGGGACCCCCATATACTACCGCATAAAGCCCCCTGATTGCCCCCTAGTTAACCCTTTCACCAGTGATCACCATATAACTGTTACAGGTAACGCTGGTTGGTTAGTTATTTTTTTTATAGTTTCAGGGCACCCGCCATTTATTACCTAGTCTCACTAGTGTACCCCTAAATTTAGGGGTGTCTACTTTCCAAAATGGGGTCATTTGGGGGGGGGTTTGTGCCATCTTGGCATTTTATGGCCTTCAAAGCTAGGCTCCCAAAAAGTCCCACATATGTGGTATCCCCGTACTCAGGAGAAGCAGCAGAATTTATTTTGGGGTGTCATTTCACATATGCCCATGGCATGCGTGAGCAATATATCATTTAGTGACAACTTTGTGAAAAAAAAAAAAATAAAAGTTTGTAATTTTCCCGCAACTTGTGGCAAAATATAAAATATTCCATGGACTCAACATGCCTCTCAGCAAATAGCTTGGGGTGTCTACTTTCTAAAATGGGGTCATTTGTGGGGGTTTTGTGCCATCTTGGCATTTTATGGCCTTAAAAACTGTAATAGGTAGTGAGGAGTGAAGTCAAATATTTACGCCCTTAGAAAACCTGAAGGCGGTTCTTGGTTTTCGGGGCCCCGTACGTGGCTAGGCTCCCAAAAAGTCCCACATATGTGGTATCCCCGTACTCAGGAGAAGCAGCAGAATTTATTTTGGGGTGTCATTTCACATATGCCCATAGCATGTGTGAGCAATATATCATTTAGTGACAACTTTGTGAAAAAAAAATAAAAAAAAATTAAAGTTTGTAATTTTCCCGCAACTTGTGGCAAAATATAAAATATTCCATGGACTCAAAATGCCTCTCAGCAAATAGCTTGGGGTGTCTACTTTCTAAAATGGGGTCATTTGTGGGGGTTTTGTGCCATCTTGGCATTTTATGGCCTTCAAAACTGTAATAGGTAGTGAGAAGTGAAATCAAAAATTTACGCCCTTAGAAAGCCTGAAGGCGGTGCTTGGTTTTCGGGGCCCCGTACGCGGCTAGGCTCCCAAAAAGTCCCACATATGTGGTATCCCCATACTCAGGAGAAGCAGCAGAATTTATTTTGGGGTGTCATTTCACATATGCCCATAGCATGTGTGAGCAATATATCATTTAGTGACAACTTTGTGTAAAAAAAAATAAATAAATTATTTTTTGTCATTATTCAATCGCTTGAGGCAAAAAAATAAAATATTCAATGGGCTCAACATGCCACTTATCAATTTCCTTAGGGTGTCTACTTTCCAAAATGGGGTCATTTGGGGGGGGTTTTGTACTGCCCTGCCATTTTAGCACCTCAAGAAATGAGATAGGCAGTCGTAAACTAAAAGCTGCGTAAATTCCAGAAAACGTACCTTAGTTTGTAGATGTGACAACTTTTGCGCAAACTAATAAATATACAATTATTGACTTTTTTTTTACCAAAGACATGTGGCTGAATACATTTTGGCCTAAATGTATGACTAAAATTGAGTTTATTGGATTTTTCTAATAACAAAAAGTAGAAAATATCATTGTTTTTCAAAATTTGCGGTCTTTTTACGTTTATATCGCAAAAAATAAAAATCGCAGAGGCAATCAAATACCATCAAAAGAAAGCTCTATTTGTGGGAAGAAAAGGACGCAAATTTTGTTTGGGTACAACATTGCATGACCGCGCAATTACCAGTTAAAGCAGCGCAGTGCCAAATTGTAAAAAGACCTCTGGTCATTTACCAGCAAAATGGTCCGGTCTGAAGGTGGTTAAAGTCAGACTAAAAACTGGCTAAAATATATTTTAATTCAAGTATGTAGTCTTACCTCTCCAAATTCCTTTTTCAGGATTAGAGCAGTAGAGCAGTGCACACAACAACAACTAATATGCACTGCTTGTTCCAAACTAACAGAAGTAAGGAGAGAAATGAGAGGTTCAGGAGCTCAGAGGACAAAAAAAAAAAAAACAGTGGCTGTAAACCCTCATATATACCTAGCAAAGTGACTGGCCCCAGATGAAACAAATCATCCTACATAAGTTGTACCTGTTTATCTATAACGTCTTACCCCTACATCCATTTAAAGTGCAGAACTTACATGGGAACTCTGAGCTCTGAAAAGCAGGGTGCGGAGAGCTAAAGTTACATCAGTGAGAGCCGATTGGAGGGAAGAGACACACACACCCCTTCATACAGGAACAAAACTGAGGCTGTCATCTGCTGGAGCTCACTCCCCATCACCTTTTTTTTCTTGGTGTCAGGAAAATTCATCAGAAGTATCTCATCCTGATAGCAGAGGAACGAGACAGCCGACAGAAATTACACTTAAGCCCCATACACACTATCAGATTTTCTGCTGATTTTTTCCTTCAGATTTACCAAAACCATATAATATGAGGTCAAACCTGAGGAGTTTAAATTTGTATGCAATCAGGCAGGCCCTTGCACTACATGGTTTTGGTAAATCTGAAGGAAAAAAAAAAAATCAGCAGAAAATCTGATAGTGTGTATGGGGCTTGAGTGCTCTGGATTAAGACAAGTACACACTCACTATAGGGGGAAATACTTTGTTCATAGTTTATGTCTGAAGTTTACAACCACTTTATTGAAAATTTTTAAATTCACATACAAGATTACAGGGCCATTAAAGTGGTTGTACACCCTGTCAACCACTTTTACCTACAGGTAAGCCTATAATAAGGCTTACCTGTAGGTGCTTGAAATATCTCCTAAACCTCCACTGTTTAGGAGATATTTACGAAAGACCTGAGCGCCGATATCATCGTCGCATGTGCACTTTAGAAAGGGAACATCATGCCGTTTCTAATAGGGGTCATGCCGTGACTGACGGCTCCCGCACATCTGCGTGGGAGTGACGTCAAGCAAATCCGGCCAGTCACAGAGCCGGAGTTAGTGGCCCCGGAAGGAAGAGGGGCGAAGATGGATGCTCCCTGCTAGTGGGGAAAACGGTGACATCATGGGCTTTGGTTTCAGGTAAGTGACACATAATGGGCTACTATGCGATGCATAGTAACCCATTATGCTGTATCTTTTCAGGGAAATAAAGAGGAAGTAAAACCCCCGCTCCAGAGGACGTCAGACTGACGAAACGCGTAGGGCGTGGCCACGTTGCGTGCACCCATCCGAACGGATAGAGACGACCGGCAGAGATTACATGCATGTGTTTTTAACAATAAATGTGAGTAGTTTTTAACCTAAATAAACGAAGGATTTTGTTTAAGAACGTATTACACTATGGATGTGTCTTTCCTCATGTATAACTTTTGATGGAGACTATACGAACGGAACAGTGAAACTTCACCCAGTGCACCAGCAGCAGCCAGAGAGCCACACAGTGGCTTACATTGTGAAGGTCCATCTAGCCCCACAAGGGGCGTAAGTTCTGGTGAGAGCATTTACATATTACAACACTGAGTGGCCCACCGGGATGAAGGTTTCCAATTGAAGACCCGCACTGATTGCATTAGTGGATGAATGTTCCCTATTGAATTCATGCACTATTTATACTAGTAATCTGCGGTGGCAGTATTATCAGCCAAAATACTAATATTGGACACATATTGGATACGTGTAGCGAATGCACATGCGTCTTTATGCGATTATTGGCTGAACTTGGATTTGACCTCTAGCCTTTTTGCACTTTCTTTGCACGGTTCATTTTCATTCTGAATAAGGACACTGAAGGATATCTGTAGTGTTTTTGTGCTGTCTAAAAGAAATTTGCCATTTCTACATAAGAACGCAATATCTGCTATGACCTATGTGAATATTTACCATATGAATTATTTGGGGTTTCACTTTTTGCATGATGACACTTATATGATGATTTAATATTGATTGCATTTTTATAGTTTTTTATTTTATTTAATTATAAGTAGGAAGCATTTGCACTTTAATTTAATATAGCACTTTTTCATAGCACAAATTTTGACGATAGGTCAATTTGAACACAACTATCCGGGTTTAGCGCCATAACCTCTTTATTTAACTTCTTAAAACCCACAAGGGTTTACTTCCTCTTTAAGTAGTGAGTATGTATGGAATATTTTTGAAGAATAAGGATATCATTTAGTGTCATTTTAAACTTTGAGCCCCAGTTCACACTGATGCGGTGCAGGTAAACTGATATGATGCGGTCAGGAATCGCACTGCAAGGAATCGCATGTGATTTTAACAGGCATGCGGATTTGAGCTCCTTCATTTTCAAACTATACTCGCACAAAAAAGGTGCATTCGCTTTTTTTTGCTCCACTGGAATCGGATCACATGGGTGTTCATACCCATGCGATCCAATTCACCCAATCACACTGCATTTTGTGAACCGTTTTTGGGGTGTTGTAAACTTAACATTGACACCCACAGCGATTCACATGAATGGAGTGCAATTGTGATACAGTGCAGGAAATGCACAGGAATCACTGCAAATCCCACACAGCATCAGTGTGAACCATGGTTATAAACCAATCACATACAATTGAAGGGGCTCAGTGCAAGCTGTGAGATATAGATTATATATATATATATATATATATATATATATACACACACACACACACACACACATATATACACACAAAAATGCAAAGAATTTTTAACTAAAATAAAAAGACAAGCTTAAAAAAAAAAAAAAACATTAAATGTAAAAACACCTCTGGAATGCATTCTTCTGCTTCTTCCACTACGGGGAATATAGACAGTTTTTGGATGGGGGGGGGGGGGGGGGGCATCACATAATTTTTGGTGACTGGTGCTCATGTTTGTGTAGCAAAGTCTTTAACCGCTTCCAGTCTCAAAAGGACCTTCAAGGCCAAAGACAGCAGACATCCTTCAATATGTGGTGGGTTGTGAGGTATACTGGGTGCAAAGATGGTGAAAGTCACTGGGTGCCAGACACTTTTTGGTTGCAAAAGGGGTTTTATTTCTTTTAACAGTCCTTTTTATACTTTTTGAAGGGAAAGAGGATTAGGGCCAGGACAACCTTGAGTAGTTGCAATTTCAATTGGCAGACTCCGAGACTTCAATAGGACAGCCGTACAGGAAAGTGCACCAGCGAGGCGCCACTTCTGCACATGCAGGATTGCTGTCTCCTATGGCAACCGTACTTAAGAGTTCCTAACACAAAGTTCAACGTTTCACTCAGCTTCACTACAACGTCTACTTGTAGTTCTTTAGCCCCTTGAGCTCCTAGTCTCTCACTGTACTCTGATTCACTGATTTTGAATCTCAGTCCCAACCCTGCGCTGCCCTCTTACTTCTTGATAGGCCCTCACACAGCCTGTCAGCAAGATGCCCCTGGGATAGGCCCAATCTCCGGCCTAGCAGCCCGGGTGTATGACACAAGTCCACCCAGACAGAAGTCTGGGTGGCACTGAACATAGATCACATGACTCCACCCAAATATATAGGTTCTAAGGTTAAGGTTATATATAGGTTCTAGCAGGCTAAGGTATTCAAGAAAACCCCTGCCCATTGGCTGAGATACCCCATGTACGCATAATTTGACCTTGAAATGTCCTTCTCACATCTAAGTGCCCGCTCATCTAGTGCCAGAAGAGAAAAGTACAACAAGGCCAAACTACAAGGGAGAAATCAATGGATCTCTAACAACTACAGGCATACCCCACTTTTAAGTACCCCATGGGGTTTATTTAATAAAGCTGGAAAGTGCAAAATCAGGCTCACTTCTGTATAGAAACCAATGAGCTTCCAGGTTTTATTACCAAAGCTTAAAAGAACAAGCTGGGGTTAGAAGCTCATTGGTTTCTATGCAGAAGTGAGTCTGATTTTGCACTTTCCAGCTTTAGTAAATAAACACCATTGTGTACTTAAAAGTGGGGTATGCCTGTATCTATAGTAGCTACTCCTGACAAGGAGTTTGGTGAGGAGCTCCATGACTATACCCCAGGGCACTACATCTGTTATAGAGAAGAAAAAAAATAAGAATGTTGGTAAGTGTACAGTAAAAGCTCTACTAGTGGTTGGCGTTTGGTTTTTATTTCTTATGACTGATGAATAACTCAATATATCCAATCTTATTAGTCAGAGGAAGCAGGCACAGATTTAATTCAGTAATAATTTTGCAGTAGCTGCAAGAGGAGGATATGTGACAAGGAATACTAGAGGATTTAAAGAGGAAGTAAACCCTGATGGGTTTACTTCCTCTTTCATTCCCTGCAAAGGCAAAGCATAATGGACTACTATGCATCGCATAGTAGTCCATTATGTGTCACTTACCTGACACAGGAGCCAGCGAAGTCACCGCTGTCCCCTGTAGTCCGGCGCATCCATCTTCTCGGTGGGTCTCGCAGCTCCGCCGCTGTCATTCGGCGAAGCCGCGATGACGTCACTCTCGCGCATGCGCATGGGAGCCGCCACGCGCGGCATCTCCGTCGTTGAAGATGCCGCGCTCAGTGCGCCTGCGCGCCGCTGTCTACGGCGCATGTGCCGTAGACAGCGGTGCCTGTCTTCGGGCAAATATCTCCTAAACCATATAGGTTTAGGAGATATTTCTTGGACCTACAGGTAAGCCTTAATCTAGGCATACCTGTAGGTCAAAGTGTGTTGTAAGGGTTTACAACCACTTTAAGTAGAACTAAAGGCAAAAAAATTTTTTTCGTATACAATAAGAGGGTCATAACCCCTGTACGTTTTTTTGTTTTTTTTGCCCTGCGTCCTGTTCACTTCCTGCTCCATAGCCCAACCAGGAGGTGAGAGGAAATCCTTCCAAATGAAGGTAATCTCTTGTTGTCACCAGAACTAGTGTCCAAATTGGAAGATCTCCTCTTCAGTCCTGTTCTGGTGACAACCTCAAATGTAGGATTTTTGTTGATTATAGTAAACAGGACAAGCTGAGACAGTAAGTCAGCCAGCAAATTAAAGGGGTTGTAAAGTAATTATAATTTTTTTTTTAAACAACAAACATGTTATACTTACCTCCACGGTGCAGCTTGTTTTGCACAGAGTGGCCCCGAACCTGCTCTTCTGGGGTCCCTCGGCGGCTGTCTCTGCTTCCTCCCGCAAGTACTTTTCACGTTCATACGAGCTCCCTCGCATGGTGAGAAGCAACTGCGGCCGCTCTCCCGTGATACAGCCGGCGGCTATAGCCGCTCGCTGTATCACACGTCCCTGCCCCCGGCGTGCCGCATCATTGGATGTGATTGACAGCAGCGTGAGCCAATGGCTACGCTGCTTTCAATCCATCCACTCCAGCCAATCAGCGGCCAGGCTGAGTGGCGAAGAGGACGTCGAGGGCGAATGCGGGACTTTCGAGGGGTCAGGTAAGTAAAAACGGGGGGGGCTGGGGGCGCCGGCACTGTCAGACGTTTTTTCACCTTAATGCATAGAATGCATTAAGGTGAAAATATTTACCTTTGCAACCCCTTTAAAACCTGACAGGTGATCTATTCCCTCTCCATCCAAACCTATCCCATCCAATCCAAAAAAAATAAAAAAATAAAGAGTTTTCGTTTTATTTATGCTTGAATTGAAAGGTCTGGCTAGATACCTCATGGACTTCACCGAGGGGAATTTATCAAAACTGGAGCAACTGTGTATGGAAGTCAAGTTGAAGCTAGAAGCTAATTAGTTACTATGCACAGCTGCTCCAGATTCTGTCTGTTCAAGTTTTAATAAATTGCCTCCAGTGTATTTTTGTAGATGGTGCTATAGGCTCCCTTTCTTTTATTTAAATTTTTTTACTGGTGGCATAGACTCTCCTTCTAATGTTTAACCGGTTAACCTTGAAGTGTCTGTCACAATAATTAAAAAAACAAAAAGAATTAGAACAAAGCATTCTCTGCCTAGGAAAGCTTTAAAGTGGTTGTAAACCCTTACAAACCACTTTGACCTACAGGTAAGCCTAGATTAAGGCTTACCTGTATGTCCAAGAAATATCTCCCAAACCTATACGGTTTAGGAGATATTTGCCCGAAGACGGGCACCGCTATCTACGGCGCATGCGCCGTAGACAGCGGATCGCAGGCGCACTGAGCGGGGCATCGTCGATAACGGCAATGCCGCGAGTCTCGGCTCCTGTGCGCATGCGCGGGAGTGACGTCATCGCTGCTCCGGCGAATGACAGCACCGGAGCAGCGAGACCCACGGAGACCCACCAAGAAGATGGACGCTCGGAACTACAGGGGACAGCGGTGACTTCGCTGGCTCCTGTGTCAGGTAAGTGACACATAATGGACTACTATGCGATGCATAGTAGTCCATTATGCTTTGCCTTTACAGGGAATGAAAGAGGAAGTAAACTCATCAGGGTTTACTTCCTCTTTAAGTTTCCAGTAACTCCAACTAGGGCTTGGAAAAGGGATGGGCAGGAGGGACGGCTGCCCTGGGCGCCATGATTTATTGCAGGGATGGGAGTGCCTTGACCCTTACCCTCTAGGGAGGGGGGGGGGGTTGCAGTTTGGCATCTTTGCCCTGGGCGCTGGATGACCTTCTCCCGGCACTGACTCTGTAACTCTAATGCCCTGTACACACGATAGGATTTTCGACAACAAATGTTGGATGTGAGCTTGTTGTCAGAAAGTCAAGTCATACCACGTGTACGCTCCGTAGAACATTTGTTGTCGGAATTTCCGCCAACAAATGTTTGAGAGCAAGTTGTGGGAAAATTCGAGTGTACACACGTCTGACGCACAAAACTTCACGCATGCTCTGAATCAAGCAGAAGGAGCTGCACTGGTTATTGAACTTCCTTCTTCTCGGCTTGTCGTACCTGTTGTATGTCACTGCGTTCTCACGTTTGGAATTTTGGGCCAACATTTGTGTGACTGTGTATGCAAGACAAGTTTGAGCCAACATCTTTCGAAAAAAAAATCCACGGTTTTGTTGTTGGAAAATCTGATTGTGTGTGTGTGTGTACGGGGCATTACACTAATGCTGCGTACACGCGACCGGACTTTCCGGCAGAAAAGGTCAGACGGAATCATTTCATCGGATATTCCAATCGTGTGGGGGCTTCAGCTGACTTTTTCTCAACAAGTCTGATGGACCTAGAAATAGAACATGTTTTAAATCTTTCCGACAGAATAAATTCCTATCGGGAAAACCGTTCGTCTGTATGCTAGTCCGACGGACGAAATACAAAGCAAGGGCAGCTAGCTATTTAGCTTTCTTTTCTAGGCCCGTTGTACGTTGTCGCGTTCAAAACCAACGGACTTTGGTGTGATCGTATGTAGGCAAGTCCGTTCGGTCGGAACTCCATTGGAAACTCTGTCGGAGTTTATTCTGACGGAAAGTCCGGTCGGGTACACGGCATTATGCTCACAGTAGCCCTTTTGATCTGCACAGTCACAAATAATCCTGTAATATGTTTACTTTATTATTATCATCGCCATCTAGTGTCCAAAATGCATTAATTTTCTGAAATACACCAATCAAGAAAATACTACATTATGGCCACTAGCTGGCAAATAATACAGTAATAATACAGGGAAAACATACAGTGCCTTGATAAAGTAATCATAACCCTTGAAATTTTCCACATTTTGTCATTTTAAAACCAAAAAACATAAATGTATTTTATTGGGACTCTATGTGATAGATCAACATAAAGTGGCACATAATTGTGAAGTGGGAGGAAAATTATAAATGGGTTTCAAATTTTTTTTACAAATAAATATGTGAAAAGTGTGGCGTTCATTTGTATTTAGCCCCCTTTACTCTGATACCCCTAACTAAATTCTAGTGGAACCAATTGCCTTCAGAAGTCACCCAATTAGTAAATAGAGTCCCCCCCTGTGTGTAATTTAATCTCAGTATAAATCCAGCTGTTCTGTGAAGCCCTCAGAGGTTTGTTAGATAACCTTAGTGAGTAAACAGCATCATGAAGGCCAAGGAACACACCAGACAGGCCAGGGATAAAGTTGTGGAGAAGTTTAAAGCAGGGTTAGGGTATAAAAAAAACATCCCAAGCTTTGAACATCTCACGGAGCACTGTTCAATCCATCATCTGAAAATGGAAAGAGTATGGCACAACTGCAAACCTACCAAGACATGGCCGTCCACCTAAACTGACCGGCCGGGCAAGGAGAGCAGTCATCAGAGAAGCCGCCAAGAGGCCCATGGTAACTCTGGAGGAGCTGCAGAGATCCACAGCTCAGGTGGGAGAATCTGTCCACAGGACAACTATTAGTGGTGCACTCCACAAATCTGACCTTTATGGAAGAGGGGCAAGAAGAAAGACATTGTTGAAAGAAAGCCACAAGAATCCAAGTGGGGGATACCGCAAAATTGGAAGAAGGTGCTCTGGTCAGATGAGACCAAAATGTAACTTTTTGGTCTAAAAGCAAAACGTTATGCGTGCCGGAAAACTAATACTGCACATCACCCTGAACACACCCTCACCACCGTAAAACATGGTGGTGGCAGCATCATGTTGTGGGGATGCTTTTCTTCAGCAGGGACAGGGCAGCTGGTCAGAGTTGATGGGAAGATGGATGGAGCCAAATACAGGACAACCTTAGAAGAAAACCTGTTGGAGTCTGCAAAAGACATGAGACTGGGGCGGAGGTTCACTTTCCAGCAGGACAACGACCCGAAACATACAACCAGAGCTACAATGGAATGGTTTAGATCAAAGCATATTCATGTGTTAGAATGGCCCAGTCAAAGTCCAGCCCTAAATCCAATTGAGAATCTGTGGCATTACTTGAAAATTGCTGTTCACAGACGCTCTCCATCCAATCTGACAGAGCATGAGCTACCGTATTTTGCAAAGAAAAATGGGCAAAACCTTCACTCTCCAAGCTGGTAGAGACGTCCTCAAAAAGATTAGCAGCTGTAATTGCAGGGAAAGGTGGTTCTACAAAGTATTGATTCAGGGGGGGCTGAATACAAATGTACGCTACACTTTTTAAATATTTATTTGTAAAAAGAAAAATCTGAAAACCATTTATCATCTTCCTTCCACTTCACAATTATGTGCCACTTTGTGTTGGTCTGTCACATAAAATAGATTTATGTTTTTGGTTGTAACATGACAAAATGTGGAAAATTTCAAGGCACTGCATTTCTCCAATTATGGGAATTTTTTGTGATGGCTGACGGGTTCCTGCCACTTCAGCTTTATAACTATGTGGATAATATGAGATGGGGAAGTGCGATAACATAGAATCATTATTTTTTTGTACCATTAAATTACAACTTTTTTAGGGCTTTAACCACTAGATGTCTGGAAGGTCTTACCCCCTTCATGATAAGACCATTTTTTGCTGTTCGTCGTTGCGCTATATTAACTGACAATTGTGCAATCATGCAACACTGTACCCAAATTATATTTATATCATTTTTTTTTTCACATAAATAGAGCCTTCTTTTGGTGATATTTGATCATGACTGGGTTTTTATTTTTTTGCTTTATAAGTGAAAGAAGACCAAAAATTGTGAACAAAAAAAACACCATATTTTCTACCTGTTAAAAAACATATTCATAAAAATCAAATTTCTGCATAAACGTGGGCCAAAATGTATTCTGCTACATTTCTTTGGTAAACAAAATCCAAATAAGTGTATATTAATTGGTTTGTGCAAAAGTTATAGAATCTACAAACTATGGCGTATAGAGTATATCTGAAAAACGAACTATCCTGATCTACTGGTGGCCGATCTCATTTCTTGAGGCCCTAAAATGACAGGACAGTACAAATACCTCCCAAATGATCCCTTTTTGGAAAGTAGACAATCCAAGGTATTTAGTAAAAGGCATGGTCACAACATTTTGGAAAAAGAAGAAATTCTATTTTTTTTTAAATAATTTTCTTTTACATACTGTGCAGTACAGCGTCATCATATGACGGTGTGGCAGTGATCAGGGATATTGACTGGTGACTGGTGATATGTTCAGTATCACCATAATGACACTGTACTACTCAGGGGGAGTGATCAGGGTTTTTTTTTTTTTTACACCTTGATTGCTGGTACAGTGATGATCACTGTAAGGCCCCTTTCACATGGGACGGATCCGTGATGATCCACCCTGTGAACATCCGTTTGCTCAGCAGGGATCGCTCCATTGATCCCCGCTGAGCCGGCGGATGACAGGGAGGTCCCTGCACACTGTACAGGGACCGCCCTGTCAGATCTTCGCTGTCCTCTATGGGGGAATCGGATGAACATGGACCGTCTGTCCGTATTTATCCAATCTGCTCTGCAGACAGATAGAAAAATAGAATTTTCCTCCGTCTGCAGAACCGGACCATAGCAGAGACAGGTGATATTGAGTGTCAGCGGATGTTCATCTGCTGACACCTGCTATCCCATAGGGATACATGCATGTCCGTATTTCATCCGAAAACGGATGGATGAAATACGGACATACGTTCCGCACGTGTGAAAGGGGCCTAACACTGTTTTGAACTGTCGTGAATGGGTTACGCTCATAACAGCTGTGATTGCTAGTGTGTGCAGCTGTGTTTGCCCCACAGCTATCAGATGGTACTGAGTGCTGTGATTGGCCCATGTACCATGTCATAGCTAATCGCAGCATCACAATACTAAGCACAGCTGTTATGAATGAAACCCATTCATAACAATTGTGTTCATATTGTGATCGCATAGTAATCATGTGATACCCTGGTTGCTCGAAGTGGCTGTGTACCAGGAGCTGCAATCTACTGTGTCCGGTGGACACAGCAGTCACAGGAGCAGCGTGGAAACGTACAGGTATGTGATTGTGCCTAAAACAGTGGAGGCGATCCCTGCATCCACATTGCTTGTGTTGATCGATCATTTTTTTTTATTTTTTTTTTAGTTCAACCCACTGGTTGCGTTTTTGGAGTTTTGGAGTTACAGATCCTTTTTCACAGGTGAAAAATGCACCGGTAATGCAGCACAAACACATATGTGTTTTTGCAAGGAAGCAGTGTGAAAGCAGCCTAACACTTTTAAACAGTTACAGCAACATTTTCCTTTTGGGATAAAGGTTTTACATAAATAAAAGCTAATCATTGTAAACACCTCTGTCAGTGTTAAAGGAGACGTATGGCCAAAGCTATTTTGGCCCTGCTCCTCCTGGGGATTACAGAAGTGCACTAAGTTTACTTTTTTAGCCACCAGCCACTAAAGCCGCTGTTGGCTGATATCACTCAGCCAGTCCAGATCATGGAACGATTCAGACTGTAAAGGCAGCTTGCTCAGCCTCTCAGTGTGCTGCTGGGAAACTGAGCCAGCTGCTCCCACCCCCTCCACCAACCGGGATCCAGTAAGCTCTGGTTGGCCAGAGCAGAAAACCGATGACTGACAGTCACCAGCTTTCTGTAGACTGAATTCCAAGAACTGAGCGATCAGCAGTTGCTCAGTTCTCGGTTTAAAGCTGGGGGGGGGGGGGCATCTGCGATCTTTGTTGCAGCCATCTAGGCGAGTATGATTGTTTATTTTCTTGTATTCCTGATTTTTTTTTTTTTATTAGTTTGGAACATTTTTACTGAACTGCTTGATCTGTTAACCACTTAAACATGGCTACAGCACAGCTCTGTTGTTCTGGAAGCACGTCCATGGATGCCCTCCCAGAACACGCCTCCCGCATGCCCCCTAAGGTGCTCATCGGGCTCACTCTGATTGCTGTTGAGGTAAAGGGCGAGTCACAGCAGCCCTTTACCATGTGATCAGCTGTGTCCAATCACAGCTGATCATGTGTAAACAAACTTGCTGGCTATCGTCATTCCTTTCCTCATACACTGTCACAGCGTGAGGAAAGAAGAGCCGGTGACCTGCAAGTTTGACAGGGTACATTTACACAGATAATCAGGGTACTGACCATCAGTGTCCTGATTATCAGTGCCGTCTATCAGTGCCCATCAGTGCAGTCTCAACACTTCCCCCTCATTAGTGCAGCCTATCAGTGCCCATCAGCGCAGCCTCATCAGTGCAGCCTCATTAGCACACTTCAGAGAAGAAGAAAAATTACTTATTTGCAACATTTTATAAACAGAAACTATGGAAAAACACTTTTTTCTACATTTTCAGCATGCTTTTTTCTGTACAGCAAAAAATAAAAATCCCAGTGATGATTAAATACCACCAAAGATCTATTTGTGTGCAAAATATGATAAAAATGTCATACGAGTACAGTGTAGCATGACCGAGCAATTGTCATTCAAAGTGTGACAGCTTTGAAAGCTGAAAGTTGGCCTGGGCAGGAAGGGGGGAAGTGCCCAGTATTGAAGTGGTGAAAGGAAGTTGAAAAGTAACAGGCTTACTGGACTAAGCAACAGGTAAGAATAAAGTAAAAAAATTTCTAAAAAAGAAAATGAATGCAGCCAACACACATTGCAATATATTATATTTGTGGGTTTATAGTGCTTTAGTGACCTTATTTTTCAAATAAATTCCATTCAAATCTGCTACGTAATGGCCAGGTTATCTATTTTTCAAGAAATTAATGTGTTTTTCGACCTCCTTGTAACATCCTCTGTGAGCTCCTGAACTGCTCTTTTTCCCCCCTCACTTCCATCTGTTTGGAACAAGCAGAGCACATTATTAGAAATCCTGTACACTGTTCTATACACACTACAAATCCTACACTCCCTAGTCCACCTTGGAGGCAAACAACAGAGGGTGGGCGTCTATGTTCCTGCACAGGGGCGGACTGACCATTGGGACACTCGGGCACTGCCCGAGGGCCCCATGCCACTAGGGGGCCCCATCAGGGTTGCCAGCCTCAGTAAAACCAGGGACAGTATGTAAAAAATTGTGTTTTTTTTTTTGTTTTTTTTTACACCTGTCTCTGAGATGTGCCTTACCAACATCCTTTTGGTCTAAAAATCCTGAGATTATAGCTGCCCCACCTCTCCAGTACATTCTCAGCCAATAGAAACATGTCTGTGTATACTGTGTGATTGTATACTGTGTGATTGTATACAGTGTGTGTGTGTGTGTTTGTGTATACTGTGTGGCCCCATAATCTCTGATTGCCTGGGGGCCCCATAATCTCCTATTGCCCGGGGGCCCCATGAGTTGTCAGTCTGCCCCTGTTCCTGCATACAGTGGGGACCATGGAGAATGAATGAAGCCACCTTCTAACAGGAAGTTAGATCAGTGCAGCAAAAAAAAGGAATTTTGAGATCTGAAAGTGGCTGAGAGCAGTATGTTTTTTTTTGTTGAAAATACATACTTAAAAAAAAATATATATACTCAAGTATGTAATATATTTAACAAGAGCTCAGTGTCACTTTAAGGTTTACACTTCAGCATTTGCTGTCTCCTTGTCCCGGTGCTGAATTCAGTTATGACACCAACATCCTGTCATCCTGCAAGCCTCCTATCTCTCTTTGCATCACCCTGTGCACTGGAGGAGCAACATTCAGAAACAAGACAAATTCAACAAGGAAGTATATAAAAACAGGAAGGATCTACAAAAATATCACTTGTACGAGAAAAGTGAGTGGTAAACAGAGTGGGGGAAGACGCATGCTACAGCCCCAGGGCAGCCAGCAAAGGGCAAAGTGAAGTGGACGGCGCTGCATGGAGGGAAAGATAGAGCAACGAGGAAAAAAGGACAGAGCCGCAAAGAGGATGGACGTGAGCGGAGAGGAAAAGGTTTGATGTTGCAAGAAGTAGAGGGCACAGCTGTGAAGAAAAAGGGAAACAGGACAGAGCAATCAGGAGGGTGGGCCCCAAGAAGGATATAGCTGTAACAAAACAAAAAACTGGCAAAAAGTGGTTTCAAAGGAGCTACATCACAGTGCTAACTGGAGGGACCTACACGGAGGAAGAAATAAACCTTTAACCGCTTTAGACGTAAGAACACTGCAAAACTAGGTGGTAGAGACAGAAGTGAGATGTATACGAAAAGCACAAACAAGATGTGGTTTAGGTTATCTGCGGTGGAAGGCCAGAGTGAAACTAGATTTCAGAAGTGAGATTTAAGGGATTGACGGTAGTTATCAACAGGCCAGTTACATGGGGGACCATTGCTGTGCATCACTGCGGTTCTGAAGGCTTTGATGGTGGACCATACCAAATCAGTTATTGAGGAGAAGAAAAAAAAAAAAAAGAGTTCCCATGTGGAAGAGACACTCCTGGGATGTGCCACAAGTTCTACCCGAGAATGATCAAAGGTTAGTAAATGATCAGGACTAGAGCGTTATTTGTAACAGTTGTCTTTCGGATGTCTGCTTTGGGGTCCCAGTGTTGCATGAAGGCCCTTTCTTGACTATCATTGCACTCTCTTGGGTTGTCCTCGTTTTATAAGACATGAAAAATTTGGGTAGAATTTTGTTTTCAAAAGTGTTTTTTAATTAATTGAATCTGAAAAATGTTTTGAGAAGGGTCACTAATTGCCAAAATACAGTAAATTAATATATACACCTGCGCTCTGCCGCGGTATATAAATAGATAAATGAATTATTTAATAAGTCCCAAGCTGCTTCCTACCCAAAACACCAGACGATTATGAAAATTCTATATATAAAGTGCAGCGCCTTATAAAGGGCAAATTATGAATGAATAAATAAAAAAACTACCGTAGGATAATTAATACATAAATCTATTTTAGTGCATTGATGAATCTGTTCTACTTTATGTTACCTTAAACTTGAACCACAATAAGAAACATGAATCTTACCCTGATAAATTATATTATATCTCATTCAAAGGTAAAGTGCAATATGCATCTGCGCCTTGACTTAATATATTATATGAGATTTCACTGCAACTAGAAATGTATAAAGTGCAAACATGGTAAGAAAAAGTACCCTTTACAAATACGGGCTATTAAATATACTGTATATACGTGACTGCAATCATCCATTACTTATTGCATAATGCATACAATGATTTAGAAACTCAGTGCATTACAAAAAAAAGTCTTATGCCCTGTACACACGAGAGGATTTTCCGTCGGAAAAAACTTGGATGGTTTTTCCAACGTAATTCCGCTCAAGCTCGGCTTGCATACACACGGTCACGCAAAAGTTCTCTGAACATTCGACCGTCAAGAATGCGGTGACGTACGACACTACGACGAGCCGAGAAAATGAGGTTCAATGCTTAGGAGCATGCGTCAAATTGTTTCCGAGCATGCGTAGGAATTTTGCATGTCAGAATTTGTACAGACGATCGGAACTTTTTCCCACCAAATAATTGAGAACATGCTCTCAATCTTTTGCTGGCCGAAATTACGCCAGCAAAAGTCCAATTGAGCATACACGCGGTCGCATTTTCCCACCAAAAGCTCTCATTCGGACATTTGCTGGCAGAATTTCCGATCTCGTGTACGGGGCATAGGGCTAGGTTTACAAGGGTGTGGGTTGGGAACGTTTGCAAAAATCGTACATGTATCTCGCCTGCAGGCAAAACGCACTGCTCTTCAGCAGACATGCTGGGGTGCTGTTAATTCTTAATGGCACCCCGCTGCATCGGTAAACGTGATGAGTTTTTGCGAGTGCACCAAATTGCATGGTGTTGTAGCAACTCAGTGCAGCACAATTTAAAAAAGAGTTAAGGACTAACCCCCCCCCCCCCCCCCGTGTTTCTGCGGGTAGAGCATCCCATTGCAATTGAATGGGCTACCTACATGCAGAATGCACGTCAGACATGCGTGAACCTAGCCTAAGTGATTGGTGGTCCAGCACAAAAATCAGTAATCGACTCCAGTGTGCCAGCATGTTGCACAAATGTATGCCACACAAGTGCCCAATTCTTTCTTGTAATTAGTGTTTTTTCCCCGTTAAAATTCACTTTTTTTCAGCTTAAAGTGGTTGTAACTTCTATACCCAGTGAAGTGAACAGCCAAAGATGAAACAAATTTCCCTATACGAGTTTTACATGTATAATTGCCATCTTCCATTTTCTACATTCTTTGGAAAGTGCAGATTCTGTTAGAAATCGTGTTTCTTCTTCCAGCAGTGGGTGTGGTACCTGGGCTCACACTGTGTGACAGCGGATTGGAGGAAAGAGACACCCCCTCACACATAGGCAGAGGAACATGCAAAGCTGTAGTCTGAATAGACAAACTCTCTGCTTATCTACCTCTACGTTCCCTCCCAGATTTTCAGCTACTGTTATCTCATGTGTCGAGAACTTGTCAGAAGTGACGCTGCTGATAACAGAGGAATGGAGCAGCAGAAAGACATGGCACTTAGAGCTTTGGAGAGAGACAAGTAAACACTACAGATATATGCACTTAGGTCAAAATTCCATGAATGGGGTTTACAACCACTTCTGACCACCACGGTTCCTTGTGCCTTCTCTATAAAACATTTGAAATAAGTGGAGTTGCTGCTCACTCAGAATCTGTAATTAAAAAGTAATGCAATTTAGGTGTGTAGGCAGGTGCATCCAGGGCTGTCTTTGATATTGACTGGACCCTGGGCAAACATTTTCTTGGGTTCCCTCTTAAATGCAATTTTGCTCTCCACATGCTTTGAGACATACAATAAATAGCAGCTAGACTCTGTTTACTGAATCAAATCAGGCAGCTATTGCGATTGGTTATGGCTCACTGATTATTACCTAGAGGTTACAGCGCATGACTTCTGCTTGTTGATTGGTTGCTAGAACGTACTGTACATCAATACTGTTCATTGATTGAGTGCTAGGAGGTTACTGGACATCTGTACCACTCATTAATTGGTTGTTAGAGGTTACTGCACATTATTACTACTCAATGATTGGTTGCAATAGGTTAGTGCACAGCATTACTGCTCACTGATTGGTTGATAAATGTTACAGCACATCATCTCCTCACTGCCTGCACACCATGGACTGGGGAGATGAGGGGACCCATCAATAGACAGAAAACTCCTAGGAATCCTAGGACTCCAGGGATTAGTGGCAATGCTGGTGGGTTAATGGGATCAGTGGCAGTGGTGGTTGGATGGGATTAGTTAGGAGGTAGTACACAGGAAAATTCTGAATCATGTAGAGCAAAGCTAGAAATCTTTGGCAAGTATATAATGGGGAATTTACAATGACTGCCAATGTGAAGGGGGATTTACACTGACCACCATGTAATATTTACACTACCCAACAATAGAAAAGAGGGCGTTCTACACTGACACCAATGTAATAAGAGCATTTACACCAACCACCAGTGCAAGGGGGGATATAAAATGATCTCCATGTAAGGGGGAATTTACATTGACAACCATTGTCAAAGAGATTTGTACTGACTACCAATGTGAGGTGAGACTTCTACACTGTTTACCAATGTGAAGGGGGGTTTACACTGACCACCAGTGTAAGGACAGCGCTGCACTTACCACCAATGTAAAGGGAAATCTACCCTGATCACCAATGTTATAAAGAATTTACACTGACAACCAATGTAATGGGGAATTTTACATCAAAAACAAATAAAGGGGGATTTCTGCACTAGCCACCAATATAAGGGGGATTTACATTCACCACCAATATAAAGGGGGCTTCTACATGAACCACCTGTGTAAGGGAGGATCAGAAACTGAACACAAATTGGATTTTTTTTAATGATTACCAATACAAAGAGGTGTTTCTACACTGGCCACCAATATAATGGGGGTTTACACTGATTACTAAGCATTCACAGTAACCACCAATGTAAAGAGGGATTTACACTGGCCACCAATGTAAGGGGGACCTTCACACTTGCCAACAGTGTGAATGAAAAGATTGTACACCAAGCCCCAATGTAATGAGAAGATTTACACTGACCGCCAATGAAACCGAGACATTTAGCCTGCGTTCACATTTGTGTCTGTTGGGAATACATGCAGAATTGCTTTCCTGACACTACGGAAACTTGCTGCTCTTTAGCAGATACACAGCAGTGCCATTAATTGTTAATGACACCCTTGTGCATCGGCTGAGATGCTGTGGCACCATGTTATTTTGAAGAAGGGTTCTACCTCCAATTTGCTTACCTTTACAGAACAGGCTGATGTTAGGCTTAATGACTATAGTTGTAGGCAGGACTTTCAAGCATGCTCCTTTACCTCCCCAGTAAGCAGCATTCAGCAGAAGTGATGGTAGATATGACCTCAGGGGTACATGATATACATATGAATTCCGCCTCTATTAACATATCAATGCTGCGGTCCACGACTATTTACATATTAATGCCGCTGCTATTTACATATCAATGCAGATTATTTACATGTAAACACAGGGTCTGCAGGTGAATCATCTGTACATGGCAATAGGGCAGAGCTGGGCAGCAGCAACAGAACTTTACCCTGAGATATCGGGACACAGCATGGGACTAAAGATTCAAGGTGTAAGGGAATTTAAACTGAGATGGCTAGCCAGTATGAGGCAGCTGCTTTGAGCCCCACAAAAATTATAGGGCCTGGGGCAGCTGCCCCTTTTGCTATGTCTTAAAAACGGTCCTGGGTGCAGCATGGAGGCGGCGCTTGACCGAAGTAGCAATGCAGAAGGGGAAGGAAGTTGTGAGGAACTTGGGCCCACTATGAATTCTTGTGGTCACAGGGAGACAACTATCTGATTGGACACTGGCACCCCATGTGACTTTGGTGGCCATCTTGGGTCAAATAGTCTATTTAATACTCCAGCACCTGGGTGTGTGCTTTATGATAGTGGCTAGTTTAGGTATAGGTTCCCTGTCCGATAGGGACAGTACTTAGAGATAGGGAAAGGTTCCAAAGGAGGAGGGACAGTGCAGGGACTACGTCTACTGCCTTTCAGGAAGCCTCCCCTTTGGGTGTGGACTGGCCAGGCCACATTATGCTCCTCATTGCAGATGCTGTTGGCATCTTTCTAGTCTACTATCCGCCAGGCCTAGTTGTACTGTGTTGGACCTTTCTACAATATATTGCTCTTGCCTATTTTACACTCTGTGCTTGCTGCCCCCCACACCATGCAGCACTTTGCTCACAGGTATATATATAGCAGTATTTTGGTCACCATATGCCGCGTACACACGACCAGACTTTCTGTCAGAATAAACTCTGATGGTCTTTCCAACTGAGTTCTGACGGAGTTCCGCTGAAATTGACTTGCCTACACAGGATCACACCAAAGTCCGTTCGTTTAGAACGTGATGATGTACGACGGGACTAGAAAAAGGAAGTTCAATAGCCAGTAGCCAATAGCTGCCCTTGCGTTGTATTTGGTCTGTCGGAATAGCATACAGACAAACGGTTTTCCCGACAGAAATTCATTCCGTCGGAAAGATTTAAAACATGTTCTATTTCTAGGTCCATCAGAATTTTTGAAAAAAAAAAAAAAGTCAGATGAAGCCCACACACAATAGGAATATCGGATGAAATGATTCCATCTGACCTTTTCTCCCGCCAGGTCTGCATGTTTCAGTAGGCAAAATTTAAACTCTTCTAGAAGGATTATTGTAGCCTTAGAGAATCTGAGAGTTTAAGGCAAAGAAGCCACACAGCATAGAGGACAAACATTGGCATTTATGGGGACAGGTAGGTTAAAGAGGCACGGGAACAGTTTACATGCATTGAGGTTGTATAGCAGTGTTTAGGTAACATCTGGCAAAGGTCAACATGTTTCAGTGAGCTGAGTAGATACTCTTCTAGATGGATTAATGAAGCCTTATAGAATATGAAAGCTCAAGATAAGAAATCCACACAGCATAGAAGACATGGATGGAACATGGAGATGTATGGGAACAGGTAGGTTAGTGAGGCATGGCAACCTCATGAACAGTCCAGGTTTTATGCATTGTAGGTGTATAGCAGTGTTTAGGTCACATCAGGCTTCAGGAGCAGGTCAACATGTTTCAGTAGACAGAGTTGAAACTCTTCTGGACGGATTAATATAGCCTAATGCCACGTAAACACGATCAGAATTTTGGTCGAAAAAAGCTCTGATGGTTTTCCCGATGGAATTCTGATGGGATTTTGCTCAGGCTGTCTTGCATACACACGGTCACACCAAATTCCGACCGTCAAGAACGCGGTGACGTACAACACATACGACGGGACTAGAAAAAGGAAGTTCAATACCTAGTAGCCAATAGCTTCTATCTCTTAGTTGAATCAGAGCATGCGTGAGTTTTTGCACGTTGAAATTGCATACACACGATCAGAGTTTCCGATAGTAACTTTTTCCGTCTGGAAAATTGAGAACATGCTCTCAAATTTTTACTGGCGGGAATTCGGTCAGCTAAATTCTGATGGAGTATACACACAGTCGCATTTTCCGATGAAAAGCTCTCGTCGGTCCTTTGCTGGCCAAAATTCCAATCGTGTGTACGCGGCATTAGGCCGCGTACACACGCGGGGACTGTTCGCTCAACTTTGTCCGTCAAACAGTTTCAGCGGACAGTCCGCTCAAAATAAGCATGGACGGACTTGCCCACACACGACGAACGAACAGTTTGCTGAAACCGTGCGCGATGACGTGAACGGCACGTACGACGGGACGAAAAATACGACGTCCTATACACTGCAATGCAAACTTCGGCGTGTAAATCCTTTCTGAGCATGCGCGGAACTTAGTTTGACGAACAAGCCTACACACGAGGGGACTGTTCGCTGAAACAGAGTTTCAGCGGACAGTTTTTCGGAATTTCCGAAAAACTTTGTTCAGCAGACTGTCCGCTGAAACTGTCCGCTGAAAGCCCACACACGAGCGGACTGTCCGCCGAAACACTGTTCAGCGGACAAAGTTGAGCGAACAGTCCCCGCGTGTGTATGCGGCCTTAGAGAATCTGTTTTTCAGGTACACAGCATAGAGGACATAGGTGGATTATGGACATTTATGGGGACAGGTTGGTTAGAGGCATGGGACCCTATAATCAATCTGGTTCTTCAGATTATATGGTATATGTAGTATAGATGAACATAATGCTTAACCCCTAGATGCCGGTCGAATGCATATATGCAGTCGCTAACCGAGTGGCGCTAATGCCTTGCAGCCACATATATACGGCCCTGTTAAGACAACTTACTGCACTGAGAGCGTGCTCCCAGTACGGTAGCCGGCGGGTGCTGGAAAGTTCCTGATGCATACGAGCGATTGGGAGTTTTCTGATTATGTGACAGCCAATCACATCGGTCACATGATCAGAAACCCCACCCTGTCTTCTGAAATCTAAAACCCCTTAAAACAGGGGTGCCCAACCAGTGGCCAGGGGCCACATGTGGCCCGCGAAGCCCTCTGATGTGAATCGCGACCCCCTGCTCTGGTATGGAATAACATAGAATACCGTTATTAAAGGTTTATTGCTAAAATCACAGTGTACATTTGGGCATATCTGTTCTGCAGTAGTTACTGGACTGCTTTCAAACTAATCCACAGGTGCAGAGAAGTGCATCTGTGGGTTACCTGCACTGAGCCATAGACTTCTATTACCTGCAAGTTTGGTGTGCTTTCTGAAAGTGCACCACACCTACAGGATATAATAGAAGTCTATGGCAAAGTGCAGATAACCTGCAGGAAAGCCACAGGTGAACTGTGCTGCACCCAGGATACGGGGAAACAGTGCATCAGTGTGAATGCAGCCTTAGGCCCCTTTCACATGGTCAGTCCAACCCAATCGGACCCTCCATTCACCTCTAAGGAATGGAAGATGTGTCCATTTACAAAGGCCTATCTCCAATCCAATACGCCATCCACCCGCTCCGCTCATTGTGGCCCACGACCGGGTTGCCAAGCCGCTTAAGTGGCCCTTGCTCTTCAAAAGGTTGGGCACCCCTGCCTTAAAAGGTGCCAAAGGATTAAAGTATAACCAAAGGCAAAACTTATTTTTTTTAAGTTTTGGATTGTGTGTGTGTGGGGGAGGGGGGAGGGGATTA
Organism: Lithobates pipiens; assembly: GCF_037356315.1. Taxonomy (NCBI): domain Eukaryota; kingdom Metazoa; phylum Chordata; class Amphibia; order Anura; family Ranidae; genus Lithobates; species Lithobates pipiens. Next base: position 221,212,817 of record NW_027507686.1, on the reverse strand, counting down.
GAACCCCTGTCAGTTTTTATTGTTGTCTGTGCCCCTATTAGGGAGATTCACCCTCTCCATTATCTTTGAAAATGAAAGCAAAAGAATATCCCACATTTTGGGTTGTCCACAGAAAAGTAAGTGGGGGATATTTTCGATGGGGACACTAGTTCTGGTGACCTGGGGGTTCCCCAAGGCATTCTCCTAATTTGCAGGGATTTCCTCTCACTTCCTGTTTGGCTATGGGACAGGCAGTGAAGGGAAATCTTCACAGTGGGACACAGATGGTGAAAAACAAAAAATCTGGCAGGGGTTTAACACTCGTTTGCTATTTCCAAAAATTAAAAGTGTTGCCAATAGTTGTACTTTAACAGAATTCTGCATTAATGTGTCTTTATGATAAATTTATTACCCAGTTGGAACAAGACATTCTCTTCCCCCGATATGAGTCTATATGTGTTTCATGCAACGAGCTATCTTTAGCAGACATCAATTTCGCAATACAGCTTTTTGTTTGACCCTATAATGAAATGTCGGTTTTGTGTGTTTGTTCAAAAAAAGCTCTGGATTGGTAGAATGAAAGTTTTTACAATCTCATTTTTTTTTTGAACTGAATGGTGTTTCATATGTATGGGATAATGCAAGTCTCCATTGCTTACAGACGAAAAATGAACATAAGTTTTAAATATCCTCTTCATCGATTAAAATTAAACTGTAATATGAAATAGATGATGTTAACTGTACGCCTGTAGAGAGACGTGTGTGTTTTTACCAGCAAGGGGATGTACAGGATGTGCCTATTAGTGCCGCCTTGTGCAGGGACCCTACACCACAATCCATTTCCATTTGAAGTTGGAATATACCCCTTTGGGATTACAAGCCTTTTAGACCCACTGCCGTAGGGCATGTAGGTCCAACATTTCTGGTAAGAGTACCTACCTTATACCTATAGAGTGTTGCAGAGATTACTACAGACAAACAGATTGTTATCGTTGGTGTCCGTGCCTGCCTTGGTTCATATGAGAGGATTGGCCACTTTATTTTATACAAGGAGATCTATGGATATATTGATAAACTGAGAATAAGTCCATCCAGGCAGGATTTATGCTACATGATTCCATTGTCATTGTATTATCCATGCACTGCTTTTTTTATTACAGTTATCACATTATTTTCATGATGTTTAAATGTGGTTTATAATGAGCTTATAACTTTCCTATTAGAAACACAGGTCGTTTATACCTATATAGAATTTGTCCTCTGGCATTCACTTCTTAGCGCTACATTTTTGGTTTACACATGTGTTTTAACTTTGTTTGTTTGAGTGTTAGCTGCTAGGTTCACTTGAGTAGCGCAGTGTTTTTCACCTTTCTTTCATTATCAGTGCCCACCAGTGCAGCCTATCAGTGCCCACCAGTGCAGCCTATCAGTGCCCACCAGTGCCGCCTCATCAGCGCATTTCAATGAAGGAGAAAAATGACCTGTTTGCAAAATTTTATAACAAACTAAGAAATTTTTTTTTTTTGCATCTTTTTTTGTTTGTTTAGCAAAAAAATAAAACTCCCAGCTGTAATTAAATACCACCAAAAGAAAGCTCTATTTGTGGGAAAAAAAATGATAAAAATGTAATTTGGGTACAGTGTTGTATGGCCGCGCAATTGTCATTCAAAGTGCATCAGCGCTGAAAGCTGAAAATTGGTCTGGGCAGGAGGGGGGTTTAAGTGCCCAGTAAGCAAGTGGTTAAACTACGGTAAAGCGCTGCTAAAACTGCAGCTGCCCCCCGCGCCTCAGTGTGAAAGTGCCCTTACTGTACATTAAAATTGTAACGTGAATACCCAGGAGAATAACTTCAAACTTATTTCCAGATGGTATCGATCACCTGATCTAGTTAGTAAGTTTAACCCAGAGATACCTAACAAATGCTGGAGATGCCTAGGTAATGATGGATCTCTCCTACACATTTGGTGGTCATGCCCCAGTATCCAGAACTTCTGGATCCAGGTGAACAGAATATCCAGCATCATTACCGACAGCTCTATCGATTTCACACCAGCCCACATGCTCCTCCACCACACTTCAGTCCCAAACCGCACATACATGAACTCTCTGGGCATGCACTTACTCAATGCCGCCAAACTCTGTATCCCAATCCATTGGGGGTCTCCCATCATCCCCTCCACAAATGACTGGTTAAATAGGGTAGCAAAGATAGCAGAGATGGAGGAACTCATTTACATTGCTAGAGACTCCCCGCACAAATTCGCACAGATATGGGATAAATGGACACGTTTTCGAAACTACGGCTCCTTAAACTCCGGGGTCAACCCGTTTAGCCCTTCACCTTCTGGGCAAACACCCGTCTGATCTGGAGAATGGCCCTGCCTTGACTTAAACCGCTCGCTCAGTCCCAAGTTATATAGGCCAGACTGATTTGTCGCTTCCCCTCTTCATTTTGCACATAGGCGACCGGGGGAGTCCGGAGAGAAGATCCCCTTCCGAATCTATGCCTCCACCACCCACCCCCTATCCCCTCCTCCACTGTCCTCTCTTTCACCCCCCTCCTCTTTTCCTTACACCCCCACTATCCCCCCTCACAGGGGGTCGACCTTTGACGCAGACGCCCATCCCCACGAACGGTTGACGGCTACCTACTGACAAGGTGAACCCCTTCCTGGTCCCCTACACCTCGCTTCCAGCTGATGTATTACCCCCCGCTCACCGCAACCTTACATTGGGTCTCTGGGAAGTAGACCGACATATATAGGCGACTGAATATTCCCGAGACACAAGACTTGCCCCTGAAAAGACACCCCTTAACACTTACTAAAATGGCAATCTTGGGGAGGAAAAGAAAAGGGGAAGAGACGTAGGGGGAATTGAACTGTTTTAAGTTCGAGCCAGAGATGTAGGTACAAGTTCACCTCAGGTCCTAACTCTGACTCAAGGTTCTGTTTGACTGTTCACTTGTATTAATGTTTTCATTGTAACTGTCTGTGATAATGATCTGTACTTTGCCTTTTTAGTACATTAATCCAGCTTGTTATCATATTTTTTTCTTTGAAAAATGAATAAACATTTTATGGGAAAAAAAAATTGTACAATTTTGTTTATTGAAAACTTGGCTTTGCTCTGTATTAGCTTTCCTAGGATCGCACAGTGAGGTAAAAAGCGCCTATGCGTGGTGTGTTTGAAAAAAAATGACCTTTTAAGTGTAGCATAAGACCCAATGTATAAAGCAGTGAGCATTAATAAGTGCGGCATTGAAAATGTGCTTATGTGTGTTTCAAAGGATGCAAAGTGCTGATAAAATGAATAGAATGGAAAAAAAAAATGTAGAATTACAAGAATGTTATTATACACCTCAAGCGCCATATTGGGGTATGCATCATGAATGGAGCATACAGCGCATTTGGAACCTTTTCAGTATACCGTGAATATATCCATTTAAAGTGATTGTAAAGCCTAAACAATTTTTACCTTAATGCATTCCCTGCATTAAGGTACACAATGTTTTAGGTGTCAGCATACCCCCCTCACCTCTCTTTTACTTACAGTACCTGAGCCTTCATTCAATCCAGCGTGTGCAGGTCCGCAGTTCTTGTATCCCCTCACTTCTGGGTCTCATTGGCTTCGCTGGGGCACCAGGAGCCATTGGCTCCCAGTGCTGTCAATCAAAGCCACTGATGAGGGAGCGGGGGGCGGGGCCAAGTCCTGTTGTCTGTGTCAATGGATGCAGCAGCGGGATTTGGGTGCGAGCACACGTGTGCCCCCATGGGAAGTGGCTTCCCATGGGGGCACCGGACAGAGGGGAGGGGCCCGGAGTGTCAGCAGGGGATATAAATGAGGAGATTCACATTGTGTAATTCCATTGAACAGAGCAGGTAAGTATAAACAGGTTTGTTATATTTTTTTACCTTTACATTCACTTTAAATACTTCAATCCCGGGCACTTTCACCCCCTCCCTGCCCAGGCCAATTTTCAGCTTTCAGCGCTGTCACACCTGGAATAACAATTGCACGATCATGCAACGCTGTACCCAAATTACATTTTTATTATTTATTTACACAGAGCTTTCTTTTGGTGGTAATTAATCACCACTGTTTTTTGTTTTTTTTTTTTGATAAGCAAAAAAAAGACTGAAAAAACATTATACTTAGTATAGGAATGCGAAATCTGTTTGATGCACAAAAAAAGCCCATCGCACAGGCTCTTAGACCCCTTTCACACTGGGGCGCTTTTCAGGCGTTTTAGCATTAAAAATAGTGCCTGAAAAGCACCTCCCATGCCTCCCCAGTGTGAAAGCCAAAGCGCGCTTGCAGGTCAGGAAAAAATGTCCTGCAAGCAGCATCTTTGGTGCAGTACGGGAGCAGTGTACACCGCTTCCAAAATGCCCTGTCCACTGAAATTAATGGGCAGCGCTGTCAAAGCATCTGCAAAGTGCTTCGGCAGCGCCACAACATGGGCGCTTTTAACCCTTTCTTTGGCCGTTAGCGGGGGTTAAAAGCGCCCCGCTAACGGCCGAAAAAGCGCCGCTATAACAATGGTAAAGAGACGCTAAATCTAGAGCCAATGCCGGCACCACCCCAGTGTGAAAGAGGTCTTAGCCCTTGTACACACGGTCGGAGAATCCGTCGGAATGTGTCCTATCGGACCATGTTGTCGGATAATCCGACTGCGTGTGGTATGCATCGGACTGATTCCGTCGGAATATCCGTCGGACCCAATTTTCCAACTTGTTGGAAATATTTCCCAACCAACTGGGCCGATCGGACATACTCCGATCATGTGTAGAGAATTTTGATCGGACCAAGTGCCACGCATGCTCAGATCAAATTCCTACATCAAAGCTATTGGCTACTAGCCTGAACGTAGTCCCATCTTAACGAAATTACGTCATCACGTTCTGAAAGATCAGATTTTTCGCCAACTTTGTCCGACCATGTGTATGCAACAGTTTCGGACAAGATCCGACGGGCAAAATCCGACGGATTTGGTTGTCGAAATCTCTGACCGTGTGTACAGGGGCTAAGTGTTTTTAGACTGTTATTAGCAGTACTTATTTTTATGAAAGGTACATTTCTCATTCCCCAAAGCAACCAGCTTTTTATGTTATGTTTTTTTTTTTTTTTCACAGTCCAGGGTAGAAAATGCAACAAGGCTGCTGAGTGGTTGCTATAAGAAGCGAGAAACGTTCCTGTTGCCATACCTTTTATATATCAGCTCTCCGGTTTTTAATTTTGTAAATGCTGATGATTTATGTAAAGTGTGAATTTTAGTGATAGTTCTGCTTTATTACACCCACATAGTATCATATCTTCACTTTATAAATCACCGGGAAAGGGACTTGCAAAGTCATGCAACATAAAAGGCTGAAGGTAAAATATCATTAAATGGGTAAAACTGCTGATTGCAATAAACTGGTCTCTTATGCCCAAATAGAAATATGAAAGTTTCCTCAATATCCTATCCTACGTGTCCTAAATGCTCATCTGTACAGGCCTGATTTTTACATTTCATATGAGATTGCCTGCTGTTAGCCAATGTTGTGAGCGCATTCTTTGTGTCTGCGTGGATGTGTAGAGGTCCATGCAGACACACTCCAGTGAAGCCAGGGTTTTCCCACCTCGCCTTTTTTTTTTTTCTCCTTTGGCTTTACTCTGCTGACCACTGAGGATCACCACCTTACACATTTTTTAACCCCTGCCATTTTCTTTCTTTCTGTGTCTCACTCTGGAGATCTCTCAACTTCTTGTCTCATATCCAAAAAAGGAAGTGAGGAAATCCCACCAAAGTGAGGAAAAGGAAGTGAGGAAATTCACCAGAACTAATGTTTACTTTTAGTGAAAATAAATGGTAAACAGGACAACAAGAGATGGTTAATCTCCTTAACAGGGGCACAGATAGCAATAAAAACCTGACAGATGTTCTTATCCATCTTTCTCAACTCTATTCAAAATTGCCTTTAGTTAAACTTTAAAGTGGTTCTAAAAGGCAAGACATTTGTTTTTACCTTAATGCATTACCTGATTTAAGGTAAAAATGTCTTTGATTGTATTGCCCCCTCACACCTTCCCCCACCCTTCACTGCCCTATATACTTTTTTTTTATTATTATTCAAGAGAGACAATATATACATACAGAATATCAGGCAGTTGAAGAATCAGATACAAAAAAAAAAAAACTTGCATAATAATCCGGTCCACATAGCCGCTTCCCCTGCCCAGGGAAAGTTTGACTTCAGTAAGGGTATAATATTCCCACCATTATTCCAGTGATTTCTCCTGTAATAAAATAACTATATACAAACCCCCCCCCCCCCCCCCCGGGCATGAAAATATTTCACCACCCCATCATATGACTCAAATCATAACCGAGTCTGTAACCCCACCCTCAAGTTCCTCCCCCCAACTTATCTATCTATCTATCTATCTATCTATCTATCTATCTATCTATCTATCTATCTATCTATCTATCTATATATATATACATCCATCCGTTTCCATACTTCTGCAGCCTTTACTCATTCACCACCCCATCTGTCAGTGTCTCCTTTGAGTCAACCCACCTAAACCAAACCTTCCAAATTTTCTTAGGGGCTCCCTGGCCTCGTACGTCATGCTGTAAAGAAGGACGGCAGCATTCACAACTTTCAACCACATCCCTAATGTCGTCATTTTGCGTGGATTCATCTCCTAGCTCTAAGTTTCCCAACTCCAAAGTACAATTTTCTGAGGAACAGCTTGGTGTGCTCATTTAACTCCTCTTGGTCAAAAAAGGGAGAATATATATTGGGAAGGTCGAAATTGTCTGCGATAAATTCAGTCACCCTAGACCACAGTGGTCTCACCTTGGCACATTCCCACACCATATGAACAAAAGAGCCACCCGCCCGCAAACATTTATGGCAAGTAGCGGAGTCTCTCCTGTGCATATGGAATAGTCTGACCGGTGTATAATACATCTGATGGAGGTATCGTAGCTGTATCATCCTATCCGTTGAAGAGATAACAGAGCCCAAATAAGTATCCAATGTCTCCTGCCACAGCTCCTCTGACAATTCCGGTATAAACATTTCCCACCAAGACCTCACCCTCACTATCAACCCAGAGTCCCCTGGGCCCACCTCCCTATAGTATCTGGAAATTCTTTTGACCAGGTCAGGGTCTCCCGGGAACCTTTCCAAAGAGGTAATCTGTAACTGTACTTCCCCTGTACTGAACTGCGCCACCGCTGCATGTCGCAGCTGGGCATATCGAAACTGCCAGGTTCTGTGAATCCCAAACAGTTCCCTCAGCTGAGCAAAGGTACACAGCTTCCCTTCCTGAAATATGTGATGGAGATACTTAACCCCATACTTAGCCTCCAATTTGGAAAAGTCCTTGAGGGTTTCATTATACCATAGAGGGTTATTAGGTGATTTCCATAGGGGTACATCTTTCTTTTGGTGGGTTCAGATATGAAATATCCGTCCAGGCAGAACCATCACTGAACCCACCTCTACTCGGCACTCCCTTCCTGTATACCATATTCAGAAGAGTCTCCTGCGAAGTAGCCACTGCAGATTCCAGCAATGTAGTAGCATTAGGGATCTGAGGAAAAAATCTCCAATACAGGAAGGACAGCTGTGCTGCAAAGTAATAGGCTTGTAAGTCCAAAAGGGCTAGTCCCCCATTGTAACAGGCAATTTCAGTATGGCCTTGGACGCCCATACAATGACACACGTTCCTCCAGCTGCCCCAACCAGAGGCCAGAGAAAGTATCACCAGATCTCAACTTAGTCTCTAGGGGTTCTATGGCCAGGGCAATCAGAAGTGGTGACAATGCGCATGCCTGTCTAGTCCCAAGAAAAATAAGGAAAAAGGCTCTGAGATACCATTAACTCTCACTAATGGTTCCGTATATAGAACTTTCACCCAAGAGATGAAAACAGGGCCAAACCCATAGGACTCCAGAAGCCGAAACAGGTAGGGCCACTCCACTGAATCAATTAATCAAAAAGCCTTCTTTGTGTTCAAGGAAGCCACCCCCCCCCCCCCCCCAGAGGTGCATGACACATACAATGTAGAATACACATATACATATTCTGGTCAGGCCAGGTAGGCCAGCAGTCTACTATTCTGGTCCCCGGACTCAAATATGCACCGCCTTTTTAGCAAGTCTGAGTTTAGTGGTCTGATCAGTCAGCAGGGCACGGCATCCCCTAGTTTTCCCCTGCAAGTCCAGCAATCCCTCCCTAGTCGGGGACCTAACATATTCTGCCTCTGCCAGTGACACCTCTGCTTCCTTCTCTTTCACCTCAGAGGCGAGCTGCTTCTTGAACCCACACACTTCCGTCATGATAACTCCTTTTAGAGTGGCTCTGAAGGCCTCCCGCTGAAGGAGGAGTGAACCCACGCTCCCATTTTCAACCCAGAAGATATCAATAGCCTGAGTACATTTAATCTTTACATGCGCCAATGGGGGATCCCAGGTTTAGATCCCACCCTAAGGTCTAGTACAATGGGAGAAGGGTCAGACAGTGCTCTAGGCAAATATGCAACCTTGCTCACTAACTCCAGTCCACCCCCCTCAGCAAGAACAGTGTCTATTCTGGACATTGATTTATGAGTCTCAGAGAAGCAAAAGTATTCCTTGGTGTTCGGATGATGAAACCGCCATGCATCCCGGAAGCCATTAGGTAGACAGCCATCCCACCAAGGGAGCAGGAGTCCCAGGAGATGCTCCCAGCCTATCCATAACCAGATCTGCCACTGCATTAAAATCGCCCAAAATGAAAATCCTTCCTTCTACTATCTCATATGTAGCCATTAACATATTATCTAGATGAGAAAGCGTGAAGGGAGGAGGAACATATAAATTCACAAATGTCAAGCACTTATTCATTATTTTGACGACCATAATGATGTATCTTCCCTTAAAGAGGAGTTCCTGTGAAAAAAAATAAAAAATAATTAAAAGTCAGCAGCTACAAATACTGCAGCTGCTGACTTTTAATAATCGGGCACTTACCTGTCCCAGGGTCCAGCATGCGGAGGAACGAAGCCCCGCTCGTTCCCCCCTCCGCTCGGCTGCACCGACATTCTAACTGTGGGCACCCAGCTGTGGCTTCACAGCCAGGCACCCACTGCGCATACGCGAGCGGCGCCGTGATTGGCCGTGCAGTCACCTGGGACCTGTCACGTGTCCCAGATAACTGACAGGAGGGAGGGGGCAGAGCTGAGCCCTTCCTGCGCTGAGGGGAAGTGATGTCACCAGCCCAGGCATTGAAGGAGGCAGACTACGAGGGACCCCCTAGCAACAGGCATTTAGAGGCGAGTTTAAAAAAAAAAAAAAAAAAAAAAAAAAAATTATTTTTTTCTGTGGAACACCACTTTAATATCCGATTTAATCGCCTGTATAGTTATGGGTATTGCTTTGGTAACTAAGGTAGAAACCCCTCTGGCATAAGAGGAGGAACTGGCATGGTAAGCCCCAGCAATATGGGCCCTCCTGAGAGAGAGAACCCTGGAACCTTGTAAGTGAGTCTCCTGCAGCAGAATCAAACGTGGCTTATATTTTTTGATATAGTTAAAAACTAGGGAGGGTTTCAATTTGGAGTTGAGGCCTCTGACATTCCAGGACACCACTCTAAGGTTAACTTCCATTGCTAATAATTCCAGCACAGCCTGAGAGCAGGTCACCCATTCCCCCCATTAATGTAGGGGAGGATACCAGGGTTTCTTTGCACCCAGGAGTCCACCAAAAACATGGGAGACATTCTGTAACATATTAAAAGATGAGATACAATTTCCCCATAAACCCATACTTGAGTCCAGGTATAAAAATCTTGCCCATGAAAAACAAAAAACACAAGCACACACATACCTACTCCCCTCCCCCCACCCTGCACCCAGCCCCAACCTGCCAGGCACTTATATCCCATAATAGTCAACCAAAAAAATAGGTAAATGGATGAAGCAGGGCAAACTTCCCCACCATCAGAATACAATGATCAGTGTTGCCAGCTATAGCAAGTGGTACTGATTGTTGGGCAAAAACCCGACAGGCTGGTTGTACACAAGTCGATCGATAGACTTTTGTTAAACCAGCCTGCCCATACCTGGATCAACATTTGGCCGGTCCCTGCTGGACCAGACGAATTTCAATCCATGTGTGGCCCGACTTAAGTCCCCATTCACAACTGTGTGATTTGACATTCTTTGGCCTTCACATAACAATGCAATCAAGCAATTTTATTTCCTGCAACCTGTGGTCAGCCGCATCCCGCCCAACCCCCCCCCCCCCCCACAGTCGGTCGGAGTCCTGCACTTACCCTATCTATGGCGCGGGCAGCATTTCCCGACGGGTGACGGCTTTCCCTGCATCTTGCCAATCTCATCTTCCTCCTCTGCATTACGGCGGCTGTGCGTCTCCTCCTTCCCTCTTCCTAGGCCAATGGACTTGCTTCTCCTTTCAGAAAATCGGGAAAATGGGTTTCTGGGCGCGCTTCCTGTTTGGCCGAGAGGAAAATTGGTGTGACAATAGCGAATATTCATTTACTATTGTTACACAACTGGGTGGGCTCATGATAAAACCCTTTTTTTGAAACCTATTAGAGCCTCTGGCTCTAATCACATGCTTAAAAAAAAAACCCCATTGGAATCCATGCGTCCGGTACCCTGCATGTCGATTAGGGGGCCGTATGCATGGATAGGGGGTGACAGCCCATAGAGCACAGTGGGTGGAAAGCGGTGTGGACTCCGTCAGTGTGAAAGGGGCCTAAAAACACACACACACACACACACTCGTTATTTATAACTGGCCAGTATTTTAGCAAAGTACAAAATAACAATAAGGGGATCTCTGCACTGGCCAGTAAATTATAAATATACAATGTATCATGTGTATGTGGAAATGTTCTGCCCTGAGCTCAGGAATGAAAATAAATTTTAAAAAAAGTAACATTTCACCAGAGAGCGATCGTTCTGTGAATGAAAGCGTGCTAGAAAGTTTACAGTTTAATAATATTGGTGTGCATTTATTTACATAACCATCTTCCTATGGTGTAGTGTTAGCATGAAAAAGAAAAAAAAATTGTAAAAAACTGCCAAAAACAAAGTTTAAAGTGGTCCTAAAGGTAGCAGGTTTTTTACCTTAAAAGGGATTGTAAAGTGATTTTTTTTTTTTTTAAATAACAAACATATTATACTTACCTCCACTGTGCAGCTGCTTCCTCCCGCAGGTACTTCTCACGTTCATGCGAGCTCCCTCGCATGGTGAGAAGCATCTGCGGGCGCGCTCCCATGATACAGCAGCTATAGCCACTCGCTGTATCACACGGCCCCGCCCCCCGGCGCTCTGCATCAGTGGATGTGATTGACAGCAGCACGAGCCAATGGCTGCGCTGCTTTCCATCCATCCACTCCAGCCAATCAGCGGCCAGGCTGAACGGTGGAAAGGACGACGAGGGCGAGCGCGGGACTCTCGAGGGGTGAGGTAAGTAAAAGGGGGGGGGGGGGCGGCATTGTCAGATGTTTTTTTTAAAAACATTTACCTTTACAACCCATTTAACCACTAAGGCTGTATTTACACCTGTGCAGTTTTAGTGCTTTTGCATTTTGCAGATTGTAAACATCCCTTGTAATAGAAAAAAGCATGACAGGACCTCTTAAATATGAGATCTGGGGTCAAAACTACTTCAGATCTCATATTTGGACTTAAATGCAAAAAAAAAAAAAAAAAAACAACATTTTGAAAAAATGGCATAAAAATTAATAAATGTGCCTTTAAGGAGTATGGGCAGAAGTGATGTTTTTACATTGCTTCCGCCCTGCTATGGTATGGAGATGGGTGGGGGTCATCTTCCCTTCCCTTCCATACCTAGCAAGGAGACACACGCAATCGCCTCTGCCGCTGCCGGCGGCTCCGGTAAGCGCCGGAGGGCACCGGATCGCGGCAGGAGGGGGGGGGGCCCTTCTCCCACTACTAATAAAAGTGATCTGCCGGCGAATTTGCCGCAGAGATCACTTTTATCATGTAGCCAACTGCCAGCCAAAACATGAGGATACCGGGGGTTATGGCAGCTAGCTGCTGCCATAACAAAGGATATGCGTCCCCAAAGTAGGGACATACATCGGTGTGCGGTGGTCGGCAAGTGGTTAATGCATTAAAGTGTTACTAAACCCACAACAGTAAAACCAGTCTGTATATGCAGTAAAGCATGCTTGTTATACTTACTGTGGAACCTAAGGGGTTAATCCTCTGCACTGTGTAAAAAGGCTCTTTGATCCGGTCTTCTCTGAATCCTCCCCTTTTTCCACAGTCCCCAATCTATCTGCTGATAGAACAGAGGCTAGGGGACAAGCAAACATGCTCAGTTTGGTGTGTATTGCTAGAGTTTTTTTTCCTTGGGAGAGTGCATGTGATCAGCACAGGGCCAATCAGCACTATCCAGACAGAGGGTCAAGGGTCCTGCAGACCCATAGGTCAGAAGAGAATAAAAACTCCTACAAGCTTTAACCAGGCATAGATAGAAGTCACAAGACTGCTATATAGTGCTAATGTGAAAAAGTATTTAGCAGTTTATTTTTACTAAAATAATTGCATTTCCATGTTCTGTGTACTGTGGCAGACCAGATATAGTGAATGCAGGCTCCTGAATTAACATTTTAAGGAACCCCCCCCCCCTTACTTACCTAAGCTCCATCTCAATCCAGTGATGAGCATTCTCTCTCTCTCTCTCTCTCTCTCTCATCTCAGTGGATGGTGTCAGTCGTTTTTATTAAAAATTATTATTATTTTTTTCAATTTTATTTTTTTAATAATTTTTTTTCAATATTATTATTATTATTTTTTGTTACAATTTCTTTAGGAGCCTTGTAGGGGGGCTTTGGTGAAATATTAAGGGTCTAAACAGAGAAAGAGACTGAGGACAGCCCATTCCCTTTCTCTGCCTCCTCAGCTGCACTGGATAGTGAGCGAATGGGAAGTGCTCTTTGCTGAGCGGCTTCCTGTTCATTCACAAATGAAAGCATAGTTAGCATGGTTTACTATGCTTCAGTTAAGAATGAACACAGGAGCGATATATTCATTCATCCATCCTGAAACATCCCCCACAGCAGTCAGTGGGAGAGGAGAGCTGACAGCCCTGGGGAGAGGGAAGTGGGGGATGCCAGGAAGCAGGGGGAATTTGCACCGCATAGGGTGATTAGGGTGTGCGCAGGCACCCAGCACACCCTATGCGCACACCTATCATGATCATGATGATCCTATTAGGCTGAAGAAGCCATGGTAGCAGCTTCAGACCCGCCACCTACCTGGCTGACAGGGGCAGGAACAGTGGTGGGTGTCTTGGAGAAGGGTAGGGTCTTTGCGGCCTGCATATTTTTGCATGGTAGCTCCTCTTCTTTCGGCCTGTGTGCTGACACTTCTCCTGTGCTGGTCCTCGACAAGTCCTAATGGCCACCCGGGCCCAGTGGTGATGTGGTGCTCAGGTACAACTCGTCCATTCTCATTACCTTCTCCATCTGCCTGCTGGTCCCTGGTGAGAATGAGGTGCCGCTGTACGGTAGACATCTTGACCACGCTGTACCGTAATTCTTTATTCCTCCCAGGATACAGATGGCAGCTCCCATGTTGCTCCGGCTGCAGGTCCTGGTCTGCCTACAGGTAGATGAAGACTTTCTGAGTGACCTCAGGTGGGCTACTACTCAGTATACAGGGAAGCCCTGGAACTTCAGGAATGAGAGGCAAAATACATTCACAGGGCTCACAGATAGAAATGGTGAGGCAGCCATCACCAGTGAACAATTAAAAAATAAAATGACTGAGCCCCTAGTCCTTCCTCCTGGGGAAATAGTTGTTTCCAAAAAGGAAGGCTGACCATAATCCAGAGGTGAGTCCAGCTGAGGTAAATGCTGACTCCGCCCAGTGACAAAGAAAGATAGACTAGTAAGAGGCTACTCATTGGCTAGATGTTTCCCGCCAAAAGATTTGTCACCAATCCGGCGCTCAGCAGCTGTGGTAAATCTTCCTAGCAACAGCAGACAGCTTGTCACCTGAAACACAAAACAGAAAGAACGAGCAAAGTAGCCATAGAGAGACATGTACTTGATAAGTGTTATGCCTTGTACACACGGTCGGACATTCCGACAACAAAATCCGTCGGATTTTTTCCAACGGATTTTGTCCTAAACTGGTGTTGCATACACACGGTCAGACAAAGCTGTTGGAAAATCAGATCGTTCGGAACGTGATGACATTCGTACGTTACGACGGGACTATGCTGAGGCTAGTAGCCAATAGCTTTGATCTCGTAATTTGATCTGCGCATGCGTGCCACTTTGTCCAATCAGAATTCTCTACAAACGATTGGAAAAAGTCAGATTGGATTATTTTTGTCAGAAAATTTGAGATCCTGCTCTCAAATTTTTTACGTTGGAATTTCTGATGGAAAAAATCCGATAGAGCCCACACACGATTGGATTTTCCGACAATTTCCGATAATCCGATCGGACTATTTCCGACCCTGTGTACAAGACATAAGGGCTTATTCACATTTACAAATGCTCCTATAGGGTTAATATGGGTGTTACGTTAATGAGCTTCAGTATGGGTGTTAGACTGGCGATTTACAAGAGTTAGACCCCTTTCACACTGTGCCACCCTGGCACAATGTGAAAGGGCGTTTTAGCTGCGCTATTCGGCCGCTAGCGGGGTGGGTTTAGCCCCCACTAGTGGCTAAAAAGGGGTCAAATCTGCCCGCAAAATGCTGTCGGTATGACAGCACTGCCCCATTGAAGGACCGGTGGAGGAGCGGTGAGTTCACCGCTCCTTCACCGCTTTAAAGAAGCGGCTGGCAGGACTTTTTCTGACGCCCTGCCAGCGTAACGCTCCAGTGTGAAAGGAGCAACTGTTTTAGAGCAGTTTACAGGCGCTATATTTAACGCTATAGCTCCTGCAAAACACCCCAGTGTGAAAGGGGTCTTAATAACAAGTTAAAAATACCCCCCGAATGCCCTATGGGCAGTTTTAGAAGCGTTTGATGAGCGGTAAGGCGCATTAAAACCGCTCAACAAATGCCTATTCCATTACAGAAAACAAACAAATCTTAACACACCGCGACCACACCACAACTGCCTGCCAGAGCGTTCACGATGCGTTACCATAGACTTGAATGGGAGGCGTTGAAAGGCTTCGAATGTATCCTGACTCGACATGACAGTAAGACCTCTTTCACACTGGGGCGGGGCGGGCGTTAGTGGTAAAGCGCCACTAGTTTTAGTGGGGCTTTGGCGCTGCTAGCAGGGCGCTTTTAACACCCGAAGGGGTAAAAAGGGGTTAAAAGGGCCCGGTTAGCGCTGCTTTCCAATCGCTTTTAAGACGCTTTCAAAGTGCCAGCCATTAATTTCAATGGGCAGGGGCGGTGGAGGAGCCTGTCACTCAAAAAAGACAGTCAGGAGTGTTTTGGGCCCACAGATTTTAATGGGAACGCATGAAAATGGGCGATTTGAGCGTTTTACATCGTTTTGTTGTGTGTTTTCCTTTCAAAACAGCAGCCCTCCACCCATAATCTCCCCCCCTAGCCCTAGTGCTTTCTGTTGGTTAAAACAAAACAATCTGAAGCTTAAATACACATGTAAAACACTTGTAACACTTTTTGATAGATAAAAAGTGCATTTTATATACAACTATATAGATCAGATCAAAACGAGGGACAAATGATGAGGAATGAGTGACATTGCTCCAAATCAGGAACAGTTGGTAGCTATGCCTTGATTGCTCCCTAGTGTTAACCTCTTTCCTGCCAGTGTCATTTTTACATTGATCAGTGCATTTTTATAGCACTGATCAATGTAATAATGTCACTGGTACCCAAAAAGTGTCATTTGGGGTCAGATTTGTCCGCTGCAATGTCGCAGTCCCACTAAAAATTGCAGATCTCTGCCATTACCAGTAAAAACAATTAAAAAAAATATAATAATCCATAAATCTATCCCGTAGATGCGATAGCTTTTGTGCAAACCAATCAATATTGCGATTTTTTTTTTTTTTACCAGAAATATGTAGAAGAATATATATCGGCCTAAACTGATGAATACTTTTTTTTTGGATATGTATTGTAGCACAATACATATCCCAAAAAAAAACAGCACAAACAGCACAATTTTTTATTTAACTGTAGAGGTGATCAAATACCGCCATAAGAAAGCTATATTTGTGGGGGGGGGGGGGGGGGGAAGGACGTCAGTTTTGTTTGGGTAGAGCGTCGCAACGACCGCACAATTGTCAGTTAAAGAGACGCAAAAAATGGCCTGGTCAGGAAAGGGGAAAATTCTTCCGGGGCTGAATTGGTTAATGCGTCTTTTTATTTGCGCAGTGGGAAAGCGGCTGTAAACTGAACCAAAGATGGATGTGCAAAAAAAGGAACATAAATTCATATTCACCATTTTTTTTTTCTTTTGCAAAAAGAACTGATTGCGCCGGTGTGAAAAAAAAAACTACGCTACAGAAATGTTTTATTTTATTTTTGTTTTTTTGTTTTTTTTACATTCATTCTGAACTGCAGTGCCACAAACTGTCAACAGGTGTCTCCCCCTGACCCTCTCTGTGCCTCCCTGTGAGCAGGCACTGCTGTGGCCACCTATGTGCGGGGTCCTGGCAGGGGACACACAGTGCCTGCACACACTTCCTGGTAGGGAAGAGTCATGTTATTGTGAGCTGGGAAGTGACAGTCTATGGCAGGAAATGTGTTTGCATGGCTGACAGGAAGGAAAGGCTGCAATCACTGGGCTTTCTAAGCATTGTATTTCTGCCTGTCATTGTGTGCTGGCCTTGCCTGATGACTGCTGGACCCAGACAGGAGTAAGCTTGCTGTGTGATCTGCAACAGGTGAAAGTCTGTCCTCAGATCTCATCCCTGGGCTCATGGATCCTCTGCCAGGGCTGTCACTGCTGCTTTCAGAGCGTGTAGGCTGGTGAGATCTGTGGGTGCGATTGCTGCTGCTGTGTTTTATACGGTTATTGATTGTGCGATTGGAGGGTGTGAAATCGTACAGCTAGCTTCTATTCTGTGTTACCCAAAAAAAAAAAAAAAAAAGACTTTGCTTGACAACCTGTCAGTGGGTAAGGAGAGGCGTCTGCTATAGAAAAGTAGAGCTCTGTCGGATCGCATTGCACCCCTATTGCCGTCGGTGGCGATTGCAAACAAAAAAGTAATTTTGATTGATTTCCAGAAAGCAATACTTGATATATACATAAGAATCCTAGCCGAGCGGAGGTCTGAGTGTGACCAGAGGCACTTGGCATCAAAAATTGGAGATTTGGCGTCCGTCTTTTTTTTTTTCTTTTTTTTTAGATCACACAGTACCCGGTATCAACGGTTTGCGATGCGGCGGTCTTTCGGAGGTTGGCTCGTATAGTGAAGTCATTGTGGTCGGTAAGTGTTGCAAATGAAATAGTTTCGATTTTCCTAAAGGCAATCCTTGTAATTAAGCAGCCTCAAAAATGAGATATTTGGCAGTCTTTCATTAGGTAGATCACATTTGTGGTCGGTGGCATTGGTCTTTTCAGAAGTTGTCTCACATAGAAAACTCATTGTGGGTCGGCAGGCATTGCAAATTTTAAATCCTTTTCAGTTTCCTAAAAGCAATAATTGTTATTTAAGCATCATAGCCAGGTGGAGGTCGGAGGTGCCCAGCATCAAAAATTTAAGCATCTTTCGTTCACATGCGTTTTTGGCGATGAATTCATAGTATCCAGATGAAGGATGTAGAGGGCTCTGACTGATACGTGTCTGAGCCCCAGGGAAGGTCGGTAGTTGTACACGTGTATGTAGGATCACTCCGCCATGTCAGTTCAGGACATGCTCTTTGTAAAGTGTTTGTCGTCTTGGTAGGATCCTCTGTGGGTGTGCAGATTAGTTTATGGTTTGAATATATTGCCGGTGATGTTTGCATAGTGTTTGCAATGTTTGCAGTCTCGTGTATCTTGTTCGCACCTCCAGTGGTATATGCAGAGCGCAGAGGGAAGGCTGAGCTGTGGGTCCTTTCCTTTGGGAAGATGGCTTGAAGAAGCCCCGGGCTGCCTGGATATAAGGGGGCAGGTGACAGGGGATGGACGGCGAAGCGGAACTTGCCAACACCAGCTCGGCGGCCTCCAGTGCCTCAGACCAGGCCCCCGAACCTGACCGATCTGTCATCGCCCGGAGACACAGCGTCAAGACCTTCAGCGGGCTCCGCTTTTTCAGACGCAGGTGAGAAGATGGAAACTTACATATCTAAAACTTAAGGTGTTTGTGATGCCAACATTTGTTATTTTTAATAGGGTTAAGCTTTAGATACATGGCTCACATTTCATTGGATTGCTGCTGATGTGGCCAAAATATGTTTAGAGACCCTACTTGCACCGTCCAGTTTGACAAAAGTCAGTTTTTCGATCGACTTTTCATGAAGGAACTGGGTAAAAAATTGGCACCCAAACAGAAATTTCATGCAGTCGCTGTTTGGGTATTCAATCACTGCGTATGCTGTGATTGTCTGAATACAATGTCCAGCAGGGGAGATCCTTTCATCCATTGCATTTAGCCTAGGTTCACATGTGCATTCTCAGACCTCGCATGTAAATTCGCACCCGCACCGCAGGTGCCGATCACATGAAATGTGTGTGCAGTTACATACAGTTGCAAGGGCTTTTTTTTTTCTCTCTGAATTAGAATCAGATTGCATGGTTGTTATCACCCATGCGATCTGATTCATGTGCGAGTTCACAGTTTGCACTTGCGATCTGTGAAGCAATCTGGGGTAAGATTGCCAGTGCCACCTCATCCCTTCAAACCTGAAAACACATGAATTACACAGGTTCTGTGGCTGATTAAGGTGGTAATTAAACTCACTTGGTGCCTTATCAGAATCAAATTAGCCTCAGAAACTGTGTAATTTAATATGTGTTCAGATGTAAAGGGATGAGGTGGCAATCCTAATCTGGGGGTGTCATTAACAATGTATTGGCACCCTCAGCGGTTCGCAGAGGGCAGTGTGAACTGATGAAGTCCCGCCTACTTTGAGGGGACGCAACGCATACGGACCACGTGACTTTAGCCGTGACGTCACCCGCCTGTGACTGTATTATTACTCTGTCTGCAACTTGGCACTGGAGAGCAGTGCCATACCATGTGAGTGTATTATTTTAAATTTGTTTTTTTAATACATTTTGAAACGGAGAGCACTATTTGTTGCCCTTTTTATATTTTTTATATATACTTCATGGGATTATATTGGTATAAGGGACATGAGAAGGATTAACCCTTGGAACACCGATGTTGGAGAGCTGTTACCTGGGATTCACCCCTGGTGGGGACATGCTTGTTTGACCTGCCTGAGCTGTCAGGGGTCCATTGCCTAAGGTGAGAGTCCATCTTATCCTCCGGTGGAAGGGATCACATCATCACTTCTCAATTTTGATTGAAAGAAGACACTCTGCACTTGTGGACTCTTGATACTTCCCTTATCTATTCTGCACTCCATTTATTTATTTTATTTATTATTATTTTTTATTTTTTAGTTCGTGTATCTGCGCTGTACTGTTGTATTTTTACTAAGTGTGAACTGCCTGCAGGAGAAGTGCGATGCGGAAACCAGCCCTCTAATCGCGCTGGTTCACACATCGCACATATGTTAACATAGGCTTAGTGTGAATGGAGGAGTCTGTAAACCTAGGTTCACATGTTACGTTTGCGTGGGCACGGCAGCCCATTCAAATGAATGGGCTGCCGTGCCTGCGTTTCTGTTAAAAAAAAAAAAAAAAAAAAAAAAAGTGCATGCGCCTTTTCAAAAACGCTGCCCGCATGGAATGGTTGGCGCACGTGCACTGCGATTTTACATACATGGGGGTGCTATTCAGAATGAATGGCAGCCCTACGTATTTCCGCAGAGCAGTGCGTTTTCACAGCGAGTAGGTCAATCGCTGTGATTTCCGCCTCCACGCGCAGAGATGTGAGCGTAGGGTTAGAGAGAATGAGTGAAATCAATACATGTATGGCTAGCCTTACAACCCTTAACAGATTTTTCACTGCTGTCTGTGTCTTCGCTGGGGAGATTCAACCTCACTATTGGGCCTAGTGACTACTGCCTCCAGTATTGAAGGTAATAGAAAATCCAACATTTTAAGTTTGTCATCAGAACAGGAAGCGACGGGGAATCCCAGTGGAGCTATATCCGTTATAGTGACAACTACGAATGGTTATCCCCTTGCTTTGGTGAGATCTTCTGTCATGTCCTGCTGTGTCTCAGGGACAGAAATTAAAGGGATTCATTGATTGGTCATATAGTGCCGTGGAAGAGATTCCCTTTCACAGGAGAAGTCCGATTGGGCCCTCCATTCTCCTCTATAGAGCGCTGGATGTAAACATACTTCAGTCCATTTACACTCTGCTACCTCTGGGTCCAATCCAGTCTAGCAAAAAAAAATAAAAAATGCAAGGGGATCTGTTCCCCTCTGGCTGGCCAGATTGGATCAGAGGGCAGTAGTTCGGTGTAAATGAACGCTGGTCTGTTTACATCTAGCTGTCTATAGAGCAGAGCGGGTTGTGTCTCTGTCTGCTCTGCACAAGCGGAGCAGGCACAGACCTGTCCTCTAACCACTCCACTCAGCAGGGGATCAGCAGACGGATCACCTGCTGAGCAAAAGTGAATCAGGCCCGCGTGAAAGGGACCTAAAAGTATATTTAAATTTATTTTTGTTTTCATTTTGGATAGAGTAGGAGAGGGTTAGACAGCTGTCCATTTTTTTTTATTTTTTTTTAATGCCACCTTATTAAGGAGATTTAGCCTCACTTCCTGTCCTGTAAAATCGGAAAAAAATGAGAAGATATCTTATCAATGTAAGGGACGTCTCCTATTTGTTGCTGTCTGTATCTCCATTAGGGAGATTCACTCTCTCTAACATAAATGATCGCCAATGTCACCGGGAAAGAAAGTGAGGGGTAAATCAAAAATTTTGAGTTGCCACCCATACAGGAATAGAGGGGAAATCTTCCAATGGAGACACTCAATTCAGTGATAGCTGTCTAAGAAGGTATTTCCCTCACTTCAGAGAGATTTCCGCTCGCTTCCTGTTGTGTCTACAGGACAGGAAGTGAAGGCAAGTCTCCCAAATAAAACACAGATGGCAAAAAACCCAACAGGGGTTTTAACCTTTTCCTTACTCCAAAATAGAATCACTTTTTTAATCTGTAAAATCTAAGATTGCAGTGTTGTATTGCCGACTGGAACACTAAAGAATAATAATAAAAAAGACTGCCAATGTAAAAATGAGTTGTGGAAATTCTGCCTTTTTGGTGCTCCGTCTTGAATTTATAGCAGAGAGATGTGTAGGATTGCTCATAAAGGTGACTTGTTATTAGAGAAACATAAGAGGCTCCCATTGCTGAAAATGCCGTTTGGCTGTCATTCTAACCTTCTGCCTTTTTAATAAGGTCACACATCAGGAACGAGTATGCAGGTGATCTGTTTACTTGTTCCATGTCAGGGATAAAGAAACTACTGGGGCCAGAGGATCACAATAGCAGCCAGGCAACTAGAATTTTCAGAAGAAGGTTGGCAATGACAGTAGGCATATTCATCTCTTTTAAAAGTATCAGGACAGAAGCAAGGTAGTTGCTAATGCTGGCTTATTTATGAAATGCATGCATGATCACTAACCCGGAACAGACATGGACATGGTAGACATCGGGGCACCAGACGTACATGTGTTGGTTCTGGGTCAGTATCTCTCTAAATAGTGAAACCAGGATGACGATGACAGTCATGGAACTTTTCAAAAATAAGCTATAGCCCAACATCCCGCTGTCGAGATTTTTTATTTTGTTGTCTGATATTTTGTTGTCTGATAATTACCTGTATACTCTTGTTATACTAAAATGTTTTCAATAAAAACCTTTGTAAAAGAAAAATAAGCTATAGCATCTCTTATGATAGGTTTCTATTAAGCTGGCCATATAAGCACCAACCTGATTGAAGAATCTCTGTAAAATCTCCCGTAGATTTATCAAATTACATCACGTGAGGGTCTGCTTAAACCTGGATTTAAAGAGGAACTTTAGTCGCTTTAGCTTTTTCAACTCAACCCCCTCCATGCCGCCACCCATATGAAGCCTGCCTCGAATATTGGCCGGTTCAGCAGGGACCAGCCAAGATTCAGGCCATCTATGGGCAGGCTGGCTGTACCCAAGTTGTTTCGTTAATCAGTGTGTGTGTTGATTTTTTGTTTGTTTTGCTTTGTTTTTTTGTTTGTGTTTTTAATGCGATTACTGACGATGACTATAGCCGCTAGCATTAATCATTGTGTTCTGCTGGCTAGGAAGGCTTCTCACTGGCAAGAAGCAATAGTGCTGTGGAAGGGATTCTCCCATCAACACTGACTTGGTTGATTGGGGGATTTGAGCGATTTTTCTTTCCTTAAATTAAACCTGAAAGAAAATCGAATCATCTATGGCTTGCCATAGTGTGGCGCGTGCACAGACGTGCTGAGAGGCTCTGCCCTGCAGCACATCTGTGCGCACAGGGTTTCCACGTATGTGCAGACATGCCAAATGTTGAGATATACAAGCTTCGTCTTTCTGCATGCCTGGAAGCCACAGGGCTTTGCTACAACCTGAAGCCCTGCAGCACATCTGTAAACATACAAAACCCGGAGGGGAATGTCATTCTTGCCTAGGCGAGAAGGATGGAAATGTTGTGTTGCAAATATCTAAATTGGGGAGAACACCGGGGAAGATATGTTTTTATTTTGGGTGAAGACCTTCTTCGATCTGTGTCTAACCAACTACACACGGTAGATGTAAAGGAGATTGTACATTAAGATTGTAGCGTGTATGGCCAATCCCAAATCCTTCCTGCCTGGATACCAGGGGTGAGCACTGAAAATGGCTGCATCTGCATAGAACTTGGCATTACATTGTTGGACACCAACAGATTGACTTGGAAATGCATTTCTTCATCTCATCCCTGAACTGCCATCCAAGTGCCCTTTTCTCGGTTTGGCTTTAATAAGGTTGGGCTTGTTTAATAAGGAAACCGCAAAGTGTGGTGTGTTTAGAGACCTAATTAGATTTCACATGAAATCAGAGCAGCTGGATCGGTGGAAGATGGCTTCTGTTCGGTTGCTGTAGCTTACTGCGCTTTTTGAGGGTCGTTCTTCATTTTGATTAAATCAGGCTCTGAGAGTTCTGTTTGAAGGGGATCTGTATTGCATTTCCAGTAATGAGACTTTCACATTTTGTATTGTATTGCATATCCATATTTGTAAATGTATCTCACTAGATCTGTATGTCTCTGTAAACCAGCCATTCTCAACCAAAGTGCAGAGGTGGGTGGTGAAGGACGGTTTGGACTCGGGAAATTCCAATGCCAGCCGTCAGAGTAGATTAACCACTTGCTTACTGGGCACCTAAACCCCCCCTCCTATGCAGACCAATTTTAAGCTTTCAGCACTGATGCATTTTGAATGACAATTGCGCGGTCATGCTACACTGTACCCAAATTAAATTTTTATCATGTTTTCCCCACAAATAGAGCTTTCTTTTGGTGGTATTTGATCACCTCTGCGGATTTTATTTTTTGTTAAAATTTTTTTTTTTTAAAAGACCGAAATTAAAACCATATATATATTTTTTTCTTTATTATATTTTGTTATAACATTTTGCAAACAGGTAATTTTTCTCCTTCATTGATGTACGCTGATGAGGTGGCAGTGATGGGCACTGATGGGTGACAATAATGGCCACTGATCGGTTACACTGATAGGCAGCACTGCTAGGTGGCACTGGTGGGCATTGATAGGTGCCACTTGTAGGCATTGATAGGTGGCACTGGTGGGCACTGGCATGTATCATTGGCAGGTGGCAATGGCGGGGGTATTGGTGGGCCACAGATGAGGCATAATTACCTATTCCAATTTGTGACCGATGTCTCTGTCGCTGTCAGCGTGAGCAGTAAAAAAATAAAATGATTACCAAGCTTTTGTTTACATCATGTGATCAGCCATCATTGGCTGACAGCTCATCACATGGTAAGGGGCCGGGACTGGCCCCTTACTCGGATCTGTGATCACCTGAGTCTCAGTGACTCGGTGATCACAGCGGCTCCCTGTGCCGCGCAGGGAGCATGCAAAAGGGAGGCCGTCATATGACGTCCTCTTGGAAATTCAGGTCCGCACTGTGGACGGCAAGTGGTTAAAGGGGATTTCTGCTATAATGAAAATCAATTTCCTTTTGCATAAGTTGGTGCAGACCATACTGCAGGAAACCCGCATCCAATTTGCATATGTGTGAACCCTGCCTAAAGGCCATATACCAGCACTGCTGTCAAATTGTGCACAGCAACTGTGTCCTTACAGCTGCTGCATTCCAACTGAAATGAATGGTACTTCCTGCACAGGAATGCCCGGAACATCTGTGCAGGTAAGCATGGCCTTTGCAAAAGTGTACTCTGAATTATGCCCCTGTGCACAAGGCGTAAATCATATGCCTGTGTGCATGAGCCCTTTGAATAAGAAAGATAGCTTAATAAATAAAATAAAAAAAACACAAGAATTCAATACAGAAACCACCCCTATAGAGTCCTTGGGAGACGAAAGAAACCGTCTGATGGTTTAGTCCTCCAATATCTCATATATTCGTTTTGAATGGATTGACCCTTTTAGGCAGGGCTCCATATACACACACACATGTACTGTATATTACCTTCTGAGAACATTGGAAAGCTCTTTAACTTGGCTAGAATCAAACCAAGTATGTCCTATGATAAGGCACTATAATAAAAGGCACAGAGGGCCATTACATTGTGCCTTTGAAGTTGGCATATTATCTCTTAGAAGCTACGTGCTGTGTCCACAAACTGGTACAGAATAACCAGGAGCATTGTACTCCCACAATCACAGTGATCTGGGTTGCATTGACTTCTTTTTTTAATCTGAAAAATATTCTATCCAGACTTTGGACGACGACTGTTTCCTGATATAATGTAATGGTAATATTTAAACCTGATGGTCAAATTTAAACCTGAAGTTTGATTGGCTTATATTTCCCCTTGCCTTGTACCCCCCTATTCCTTTCCTTTTCTCATTTCTCTCATCAATAATGCAATTTCTTAAATAAAAACCATTTTCATTACATATCCTACCTAGACTTGGTGATGTCACTGTGTTTCTCTGCGCAGCATGGGCAGGAGCTCCATAATTGGTTCTAGTGGGAGGAATGGTACCCCATAATTGGTTCTAGTGGGAGGAATGGTGCTCCATCGTTTGTGTCAGTGAGAGGAATGGTGCCCCCATCATTGGTGTCAGTGGGATGAATGGTGCCCCACCTTTGGTGTCGGTGGGAGGAATGCGCCCCCATCATTGGTGTCAGTGGGAGGGATGTTGCCCCACCGTCGGTGTCGGTGGGAGGAATGATGCCCCACCATTGGTGTTGGTGGGAGGAATGGTGCCCCACCGTTGGTGTTGGTGGGAGGAATGGTGCCCCACCGTTGGTGTTGGTGGGAGGAATGGTGCCCCACCGTTGGTGTTGGTGGGAGGAATGGTGCCCCACTGTTGGTGTTGGTGGGAGGAATGGTGCCCCACTGTTGGTGTTGGTGGGAGGAATGGTGCCCCACTGTTGGTGTTGGTGGGAGGAATGGTGCCCCACTGTTGGTGTTGGTGGGAGGAATGGTGCCCCACTGTTGGTGTTGGTGGGAGGAATGGTGCCCCACTGTTGGTGGGAGGAATGGTGCCCCACTGTTGGTGTTGGTGGGAGGAATGGTGCCCCACCGTTGGTGTCGGTGGGAGGAATGGTGTCCTATTATTGATGTCAGTGGACGGAATGGTCCCTGAAGGGCTGGATAAAGGAAAGCAGAGGGCCGCACCTGACCCACAGGTCACAGTTTGGACACCATTGATTTAGAACATCTTAAAAAAAAATTCAGTAAAAGAAAGCAGCAAAACGCCAAATAAATTTGAACCTATCAGTCCTTATTAAAGCCCCCTTACATCAGTCCCCCCTTAAATTAGAGTTCTTAGCAAAGTCCTTCTTGCATTGGAGGAGTCCCCACTTACATCAGAGGGACAAAAAAAAAATCTTGCAGCAGGCTGCAGTTTGGAGACTGCTGGCTAAACCCTCGTACACACAGGACGATTGTTGGGCAACCGAGCGTCATATTTTTGTGAAAAGGGCATGTGCCAGGATCTTGTTTTGCATACTAATGGTACAAAATTGTCGAGCCACAAACACGAACGTACTTACTACAAGGAATTTCAGCTCTTGAGCGCCACCCTTTGGGCCCCTTATGCTAATTTGGTGTTTGGTAAGCATTGATTCCGATCTATGCGTGTTTGTACTTTCGACTTTTGTGTGACGGATTTGTGTACTGACCATATACGAAAATCTGACATCAAACCGTTGTCCACCGAAAATTTGCTAGCCTGCCATCCAACATTTGTTGGCGGAAAATTGGACAACAATTGTCAAAAGGAGCGTACTAACAGATTTTAGGACAACAGTCTGTCAACAGACAATCCCCTGTCAACAATCGTAGCGTGTGTACGAGGCTTTAGTCAAATGCAGCAATGGAGAGCAGAGGGACAGCAATGCTGCAAATACAGCAGCGGTATCGTGACGTTCTCAGCCCAATGCAGGAAAACAGTCCGCAGCAGCACCACTGGCAGGATCAAAAGGTAATACTTAGAACAGAAGGAAAGCATAAAAAAGCCAATGGGAAATTTGAAAAGTTTTTTTATACCTTTTTGCATGGAGTTTCACTTTAAATATTCAGATTCAGATGTCTGCTTTGCAATTAAAAGCATGGAAAGACTAAAGGAAAAAGGCGTTTGTTTTCACAGAATGGGTTGCAGTACTTCTAAAATTACACTGCTTATGTTATGTAGCCACTTTAGATAAAAATAGAGCTTGGCAACGTTTTTCTATAGCTCTGATTTTGGTGTTCCTTTTTTTTTTTTCTCTTAGGATAAAGTAGAGAAGAGTTAAAGTGGTTTTATTTCGTTTTTTTTTTTACATTAATGCGTTCTCTACATTTAAGGTAAAGAACCTTTTGTGTTTAGGTTCCCCCCTTAAACTTACCTGAGTCCACTCCCGATCCAGCGCTGTGCACAGCGGCTCTGTCCGCTCTCTCCCTTCTCACAGGGTAGATTGATAGCAGTGGGAGCCATTGGCTCCTGCTGCTTTCAATCAAGCGTTATGACGAGTGAGTTGGCAACAGGGCAGCTTGCCAGGAGAGGTACCCAAGTGGGTAGGAGCCAGGAGCAAGAAAAGTTGGATTATTGCTGCTCTGTGCAAAACCATTGCACAGAGCAGGTAAGTTTAACATGGTTTTTTTTTTTTTTTTTTTTTTTTTTTTTAAACTCTGAACCTTTTAATATCCCTATAACATTTCTGGCTATTCAAGTTTATTTTTGTCTGTGACCCCTATTGGGGAGATTTTACTTCTTTTGCCCCTCCTTTTAATAAGAAATGGGGAGGCGGTTGGGGAAGTTGTCATCTAGACAGGAAGACACTTTGCACTTTGTCTTCATCATTGTCCCTAGTGGGGAGATATTTGATCACATATATTATATATTTAGGGTAATTTTAATAGCTGGGTAGAAGAATCAGTAAAAACACAATAATTTAGAGTGCTGTCCATATACTTTTGGCCATGGAGTGTACAGTGCCTTAAAAAAACATTCCTACCCCTTGACGTTTTCTGCATTTTGTCATGTTACAACCAAAAACATAAATGTATTTTATGTGATAGACCAACACAAAGTGACACATAATTGTGAAAGGTGATAATTGGAAGGAAAATGATAAATGGTTTTCAAAATATTTTACAAATAAATATCTGAAAAGTGTTGCGTGCATTTATATCCATACCTGGATACCCCTAAATAAAATCTAGTGGAACCAGTTGCATTCAGAAGTCGTCTAATTAGTAAATAGAGTCCACCTGTGTGTAATTTAATCTTGGTATAAATACGGCTGTTTTGTGTAGCCCTCTGAGGTTTGTTAGAGAACCATAGAGAACAAACAGCATCGTGAAGGTCAAGGAACGCACCAAACAGGTTAGGAATAAAGTTGTGGAGAAGTTTTAAAGCAGGGTTAGGTTATTAAAAATATCCCAAACTTTGAACCTCTCATAGAGCACTGTTCAATCCATCATCGGAAAATGGAAAGAGTATGGCACAACTGCAAACCTACCAAGACATGGCCGTCCACCTAAACTTACAGGTCGGACAAGGAGAGCATTAATCAGAGAAGCAGCCAAGAGGCCCATGGTAACTCTGGAGGAGCTGCAGAGATCCACATCCCAGGTGGGAGAATCTGTCCACAGGATAACTATTAGTGGTGATCTCCACAAATCTGCCCTTTATGGAAAAGTGTCAAGAAGAAAGCCACGAGAATCCATGTGGGGGACACCGCAAAAGTGGAAGAAGGTCCTCTGGTCAGATGAGACCAAAATGTAACTTTTTGGCCTAAAAGCAAAATGCTATGTGTGGCGGAAAACTAACACGGCACATTACCCTGAACACCCCACCCCCACCATGAAACGTGGTGGCAGCATCATAATGTGGGGATGCTTTTCTTCATTCAGCAGGGACAGGGAAGCTGGTCAGAGTTGATGGGAAGATGGATGGAGTCAAATACAAGACAATCTTAAGGCCCGTACACACTGTCTGACTTTTTGACAACAAACATGCAAATTAGCTGTTTTGGAGCAACATCCGACTGTGTGTACGCTCCATCGGACAAACTTTTTCTGTTTTCATCGGACTTTTGTTGGCTGTGCGAACGGACAAACTTTCTGGCAACAAAAGTCCGATGGAGCAAAGTCCGCCCGTGTGTATGCAAAAGCATCGGACTTTTGTACAAGGTACAAACACGCATGCTCAGAACCAATGCAAAAGATCAGACTACAATACAGAAGTTGACCAAAGGTGGCGCTGGAGTCATTGAACGTCCTCTTTTGAAGTGGCGTCAGTACGTTGTGATGTCACTACGTTCGTGTTTGTTGTCAAAAAGTCCGATCGTGTGTATGCAATACAAACTTGTGGACCACGCCCTTTGTACAAAAGTCCACGGGAAAGTTTGTACAAAGTCCGATCGTGTGTATGAGGCTTTAGAAGCAAACCTGTTAGAGCTTGTCCCTGGAGGGCCCCTGGGGTAGAGGTTCACCTTCCAGCAGGACATTGACCCTAAACATACAGCCAGAGCTACAATGGTATGGTTTACATCAAAGCATATTCATGTGTTAGACCGGCCCAGTCAAATTCCAGACCTAAATCAAATTGAAAATCTGTGGCAATACTTGAAAATTGCTGTTCACAGACGCTCTCCATCCAATCTGACAGAACTTGAGCTATTTTTTAAAAACTGCAAAAATGTCCCTCCTCTAGATGTGCAAAGCTGGTAGAGACATCCCCAAAAAGACTTGCAGCTTTAATTGCAGTGAAAGGGGTTCTACAAAGTATTGACTCCGGGGGCTGAATACAAATGCGCACCACACTTTTCACATATTTATTTGTAAAAAAAAAAAAAAAAAATTTAAAAGCATTTACAATTTTCCTTCCACTTCACAATTATGTGCCACTTTGTGTTGGTCTATCACATAAAATCCCAATAAAACACATTTACGTTTTTGGTTGACAAAATGTGGAAATTTTAAGGGGTATGAATACCACTTTGACTGTATATCGTTTATATGGTATTATACGGGGATCCTTTTTTTATTTATTTATTTTTTCTATTAAAATACAAGTTTTGCTTTGTTTTTTGGTAATATTTTTCACCTTCCACGTTATGTTTTTTTTAGGAATTGTCAAACAGTAGACGAACTTGGCAGTCATTCATTTGATTTTACCTAACATATTGGCAATAGGGAGTTCCAGTGATGGATTTGTTTGGCTGGCTTAGCCTCCCCTGGACGGGTTGCGCTCGGAAGTTTTGCCATTCTGCTTCTTTACACTGCAGAGTCATCAAGCACAATTAGTCAATTCCTCCAAGTGCTTCTATTGTTCCGTGTGTCACAATGCTTCCTGTTTCTAGATCTGACAAAACAGGGTCTGTATCTTGCTGTTCTCTGTGTGTGTAGAAAGTCTTGGTTTTCTTGTTTTCTTTTGGAGAACGGGTGCGTGGGACGAGCGCAGATTCCCCTGGTTCCCAATTAATGCAATACAAGAAACTCACGTTTCCTGCTTTGCAACCCCTGCCAGTAAAATATGGGTCAGTACTGCGGTGTAAAGGGCAGCTTTGTGCTATTGTCAGGTTGCTTCTGGCAATGTAAAGTCAACTTTAGTGTATTTTTAGTAAGTATATAGTGATTACATCTGTGCAGTAGAATGGGATTAGCACTACAGCTTAAAGGGAATGTATTTTTATATGTATTTTCTTTGTTTTGTGGTCAAGATTAAAAGATAAAAGAATGAAAACTCACCTTTTGTTAGCAAAATAGGTTTTGTTAGGTGAAATTGTTATTATTAAAGTGGTTGTAAATCCAAGCAAAAAAACAACAACCTGCAAAACAAAGGCATAATGAGCTAATATGCATAGCATACTAGCTCATTATGTATTACTTACCTTAGGCCCCTTTCACATTGCTGGCGTCCAGAGCGTCAGCGGTAAAGCGTCACTATTTTTAGCCCGCTTTACTGTCGTTTTAGCTCCAATATTAAAACAGCCCCACTAGCGGCTTAAAAAGGGTTAAAAACCACCGCAAAGCACTGTTAGAGCAGCGCTATGCTGGCGGTATAGCCACGCTGCCTCATCGATTTCAATGGGCAGGAGCGGTGAAGGAACGGTGTACACACTGCTCCTTCACCGCTCCATAGATGCAGCTAGCAGGACTTTTTTTAGTGTTCTGCCAGCGCACTGCTCCAGTGTGAAATCCCTTGTGGGCTTTCACATTGAAGAGACAGCAGCGGCTGTTTCAGGGCGCTTTGCAGGTGCTATTTTTAGCGATGTAGCGCCTGAAACGCGCCCAGTGTGAAAGGGGTCTTAGATCGAACCCCCCGGAGTGGTCCGTGTTCACCGCTCCAGCCAGCGACATCTCTCCCGGAGTTACTTATGGGTATTGCGGGCTCCGGCGCTGTGATTGGCAGGAGCCGTGATGACTCCACTCCCACGCATGCACACAGGAGCCGCTGGTAACGGTGCAGTCTAACTGAAGCAAGGGCACGTACGTACGCATGTTCCGACGTGCGTACTCATGTGCCGATGACATCGGCACGTGCAAATACAGGGTATATCCAGGGTAGCTACAGGTAAGCCTTATTATAGGCTTACCTATAGCAAAAAGTGTGTTGTAAGGGTTTACAACCACTTTAAAGGTACTTTTGTATGGCGCTATATAAATCCTGAATAATAATAGTAATACAGTTTTTAGCACCAACAATTTATATATTATCCATTCACATCACTCCCTGCCCTCAAGGAACTTACAATCTAAGGTCCTTATCTCACAAACATACATACACATCCTAGGGCCAGTTTAGACAGGAGCCAATTAACCTACTAGCATGTCTGCGGAGCGTAGGAGGAAACTCACACAAGCACAGGGAGAACATACAGACTCCATGCAGATCATGTCCTGCCCAGGATTCATCCTGAGGACCACAGTGCTGCAAGGCAGAAGTGCTCACCACTAAGCCACTGTGCTACCCAATAGTAACAATAGTAATGAAGTCTGATCAGCTCCCACTGGTGATAATCTGGCTGTACCACCTCTCACTTCCTGTGGCATGCTGCTGGATTATATCTGGGTGGTCTCACTAGACAGTAATGTGGCACAGGAGGAGCCGGGGCCAAGTTTTTAACCAGGGAAGCTGGTCAGCATTTGAAAGCAGAGCAGTCCTGAGTAGTGAGTGGTAAATTTTTATTCACTCCCTATCTCATTGACAGGTGTCAAACGGTACAGGAAGTCAAAGAAAACCAAAGATTATCTCTGAGATCCATTGTCCTTCTCCCCATTTGCTATGTATATTTCATTTTCGACTTCTGAGCTGCAGTCAGCAAAAAAAAGATATAATATTGCATGAGACATCATCAAAAAGTGTTCTATAATCTTGCCATATCAGGGTGTCAGGAGGAGGCTGTGTGATGTTGCAGAACTCTAAGCATTGAGGGGATCGGTCACTGTGCAGCACATAGAGCAGGCATAGGTGTCTGTTGGACAGGAATGCGCAGCAACGCTAATGAAAATCATTCTGGGCTGATTCACACTTGTGCATTTTGTCAACGTATGCTAAAATGCACACATTAATGTATATTGCCACAACACATGGCAAGGCACCTGCTCTTTGTGCTATGCATTTATTGGTAATCTCACTCCATGACATTGTACAGTAGAGCACAGCATAGTACATCAGGCACATTTTCCAATCTGAAGTTGTCAGCAGCCAGCTCATTATGAATGGGCTGCCTTAACACAATACATGTCACTACATGCCGTATAACCTGTTAAATCAGAACAATACTCTCCTTCATTCGCTTGTTGTGGTGTCCTGGGCTAACTGCCAGCTGCTGACATCTTCGGGTGGTCTTTCAGGTACCAGTCATTGTCTGTTTTTAATTGGCTGGGCTGGGATGATGTCACTTCTGCATATGGGGTGGGTTATTCTATTTGGCATTGCCAGCTCAGTGTACAGCATGGAAAGACATGTAAAAAAACTTTTATGTAAAAGAGACATAGTGGAATTCATGAAGAGTGCAGAGCCTGATGAGGATTCACAGACCCTAGTTCCCAATCAGGTCTGCTCCCCTCGTGATTGACAGCCGGCAGTGGATGGATCAGCCAATCGACAGGGCAGACCTGATGGGTAACTAGTGTCCCGGCTTCCCCATCAGGCTCCACACAATTGGAGCATCACTGGTTGCTAGGAGGCTGTCGGATGTGAAGATGGCAGCATCCTTAGCAACCAGTGACAGGGAGGTGCTAGCGGCAGCAAAAAAATGCGCTCTGCTACACTGTGTACAAGGACCGGCATTTTGCCTGTCTTTGTATACCAACTTAGAGTAGGCTTACTTAGAGGTAATTATTTTTGAATTTGGTGCATTAATAGCACCAATTTGTAAATGTTGTGCTATCAAGTAGGGATGGACCGCTTTCAGGGTGATAGCCAGTAACAGCTGCCGATATTCTGTACATTTAACGTTTTGAAAAATCAACACAATTTCCACACGAATCTGGTATAAACTGAACATGTTCATTAAAATTTAAACATTAAAAGTAGACAACTGGGAAAAATAAAGTGCTTGAAAAATAATACCATCAAATGGCTTCCCAAAACATAGAAAAATTGCATAAATACCTATAAACTGTACACTGACCGATATTGGAAATATCGGAAAGTTTCTTACCGATACTGATTATTTGATTATGCCTCTTCTGTATTAGGAGTCTGCCTGTTTTACAGGTTTTTTTTTTAATTATTTTTTTTTTAACTGAAGTTTCACTTTATTGAGCATTCATTAAAGTGTTTTTTACCATAACATTTAATATTCCTGATCTTTGTCTTTTGTTCCATGTACATGTGTGCCAGTCCTCCAGCCTTCCTAATTCAAACTGACCACATTATGCATGACCGCACCTCCATCCCACCGTGGTCAGTTTTCTGGCTATGCTGGAAGCACAGCCTGCCTGTCCTTCAATGATCAGACTTGTGCTGACACTCCCCCTTCACAGCTGTTAACTGGGAAGATCAGTGTACTGCACTTTCTCTGCCTCTTGCTGATGCACCCCTGCAGTCTCCACCCTCACCCCTTATGCAGCTGAGAACAGAGATTAGGTGATCACTTATATAATAAGACAAAAAATGTATTCATGTATATGTGTGTATATAGATAGATACATCTCTATATATATATATTCTATACAGACATGTTTTACTTTCTATTTTAAACTGAATGGGTTGTTTTTACAGGTAAGGGTTCAAATATACTATCACGTGTGTGTATATACATATTCGCTCCAAATGATTGCTTTAGTATGAAGGGGCCCTGAATACAGGACAAAGAAGGTAATGGTGATCAATTGCCAACATGCCAGTTAGAAGACATTTTGGCCAAGAGATAAACTTTTCAAACTGCTAGCTCTACCTTTGATATGGTTTCCATCAAAAGCACTTTCCATTGAAATACATGGTGGAACACCTGCAAACCGTGTGTATATAACACACCAAAAAAAAGCCAAGAACATACTGTATGGCCCCTCTTACAGATGTGAAGGTAGCCTTGGTGTGAGGGATGTAACATGCTTTGCTGTATGCAGAGTGATGCCTAACTTTTTTGCTCCAGATTGGGAAGTATGAGCGAAACGCGTGGGAGGCCATACTCATCTATATTCTCTATCTACAGAGTGTTGTGGAAGTGATGCTGACACAAGCTGTTACTGTAAAGAGGAATTCAGTCCTTTACTCGCCCCCACACCAAGTTATCTCATGAGGCTCTGTGATCTCAGTTATTCCTCTCTTACCCTGTATTTCTGTGTACTTATTGTTGTGTTACACAAGAGATCTGTATATGTGTGGGTGTATACTTCCATGCCGGTCTTACTAGTCCTCAGCGGAAATATAAGTTATTCATCTTCAAAGGGGTATGCTGAACCAAAACTGGTATTTTAGATTTTGGAAGCTGGCAGATGCACCTATTACCATCTCATTATATTAGGAAACAGAGAACAAGGGAGAAACCTCATGTATTAAAGAATTTTTATAATAGATTGCTTTAAAACAATTATAGTAAGGTGATCATTCAAGGCAATCTAAGAATGCGGCAGCAGCATCAAGCCCAACAAAAAAATAGCCAGTGGCGGGTCTCTGATGCCGCATACACACGACCGGACTTTCTGTCAGAAAAGGTCTGACTAGGGATGCGCCGAAATTTCAGCCGCCGAAACATATCGGACAAAAATGCAGTTTTTGGGCAATTTGCCGAAAGAGAAAAACGGCCGATAATGGGGCGTGGCCTGGGTGAGGTTTGGGGCTCCACCCCCCCCCCCGGTGCCGCCCATCATGGGGGTGTCCTATAGCGCAGGAGAGCCGCCTCCGCCGCCTGTTTGATCACAGTGCCGGGAACATCACAGCTTTCATTTCAATAGCTGTGTGTTCCCGGCTGCGCGCCGTCACATACAGCCCCTCCCCCTTGTCTGGGCACTTTGATAGACAGATCACCTGCAGGATTGGACGGATGATCTGTCTATCAAAGTGCCCGTACAAGGGGGAGGGGCTATTTATATCCAATCATCCCTAGATTTTTGTGTCTCTCTATGAAATGCGGGCAGATCATGGCTGGTTGGAGGGGCAGCAGGGTGCTGTACATGGCTTCCTAAAAACATCACAGCACCCTGTTTCAGTAGTCCTCTCAAGATCCCTCAGCCCTGATATATAAATTTAGGCCAGCTATTTGGAACAGTAATGCACGTTTTTAAAATGTCCTCATAGGGTGGGTGTTAGTCGGTAGGGGTGCATATTCTTAACCAGGCTACATTTGCATGCAGTCTGCCCTATGTGATGCTGAGCCTTCATGATTGAAAACCCTGAAATTAAAGGAATGAAAGGAGCATTCTAGGGATAGTAAGGTTTGGGGAGGGAAGGGATAAATGCAGGAAATGAGATGGGTTATATTTCACTAGCTGCAGCTTCTAATGCACACTCTGAGAGGCTCACAGTGTTCTGTGAAATCAGGGTAAGAAATTTTAGTACAGGAGAGGATATGTAAGACTGAAGGGAAAGCTAAGTTCAGATTTAAGTGTTCGTTTCTTGACATACAGTATTCTGGCACCTAAACTCTAACAAATGATAAAAGGATAAAACGTTCCGGTTTTCCTTCATTTTCAGCACCGCTGAGCTTGTTCTAGTAAACACTGAATACCAAAGCTGAAACGTCCTTATTGTCCCATTTCTTTTCATTCAAAAATAGCTCGCTGGCATGTCACTGTATCACATTTCTGTGAAAGTCGAAACACAATTCTGAGTTGCTGATAGAAAGTGTGACTGGATCGGACACAAATCCCCTGCAGAGAACAAAGACATAGCTGGGAAGGTGACACCACTATTTCCTGTTTTGTCTTAGCAGTTTACTGTGTAATCTGCCTGCTCATTGGGTGATGCTTTGATGGTGCTGAATTGGATTAGGAAAAAAGGCTCACTTCTCTATTGTCTGGTTGTCCAATGTGCAGGCTCAGGAAGCTGCAAATCCAGATGGAGATTCGCATGCCTGGCTGTGCAGTGTGGCAGATGTGTGGAAATCACAAGGCTGCCTGGACAGAATTACAAATCCTTTCTTAGCTAAAAAAGTCTGTTGGATTTAGTCCTTGATTGAAGTCTGCGTTAATTAATTTTTTTCAATGGGCGTGACCTTTTTTTCACTTTTAATAGTGAAATCTATAACCCCACGTTATGTCCAGCAAGCCGTATCACTGCCAAATGTTGCCCATTCAAGTGAATAGGACTGTGCCACAACTGCCCTGAATCCCTGTGTAATGTTTATGGTTGCATTTCAATGTTTCAGACTTTCAGGGGCTAAAATAGGCATCCAGGATGCAGCATATCACAACCTGTCAACCTGTCCACCTGTCCACCTGTGTGTAAACAGAATAAAGGTAAAGAATGGGGGAAACTTTTTAAAAGGCTTCAGGTTCCTTTTTAAAGCTCATCTCTAGGCTCATTCCTCCAGTCACTTGCTCCCCCCCAGAGGTCCTCCTGGCAGTATGTCTTGCATAGTTTTTTTGGTACACGGGTTCCTTTTTTGCAGCTCTCCCTGGCACTGACATCAGTACACCTAATGAAAGGTGCCTTGGCCCATTATTCCCTGCATTCACATTATGTCCGTCAGTCTGCCAGGTTGATCGACAGTGGGCTTTATTCAACCAGGAAGATCGAGGACATCTTGTGACCGAAAAAAAGTACTGCAGGGGACATCTCTGTTTTGAAGTATTGCAGCCTGAGCTTTTTTTATTTTTATTTTTTTATATTTTAAGCTCCTGTGGGAATAAGTGTGACCGACAATTCAGGAAATGTCAACAAACATATATCAAACTAAAAAAGCAGCAACCTTTTTCACCAGTGATATTTGGCAGAGGACCACAATCTGAATACTGGGTCATTGGGGTGGAACTGTAGCAGCATGGCTAAGCCGTGCTTACCTGCTTCTGATGGGGGACCAGTTGATTAAATAAAAAAAACAAATAAAAAAAAAAAACATTTGCTCCAGCAAGAATTCTTTGACATTGTCACAAATGTATTTTTGCTGTTATATGTTTCTCTGGTGAAAAGATTTCCCCATTGCTGACCAAAGGATAAAAACTTGACAGAGGCTCTAAATCCTCCCAGTTCTATCCTAAATAAAATAAGGCTGAAATTAGGCTTAAGGGACCTTTTTAATAATGATTTCATGAAGCTCACAGATAGGAAACTACCCAAGACCCCT
This sequence comes from Lithobates pipiens, assembly GCF_037356315.1. NCBI lineage: Eukaryota > Metazoa > Chordata > Amphibia > Anura > Ranidae > Lithobates > Lithobates pipiens. Next base: position 221,175,412 of record NW_027507686.1, on the reverse strand, counting down.
GAGCTCTTTTTAATACACCACCATGACATACCAAGCAAAACGTACAGAAGGTCCATTCTCCTAGCACTGATCACGGCAGCAAAAAGTTGCACCCCCCTTTTCTGGAAACAGACGGAGCCTCCGAGAGTGGCTGTGTGGTTGAAGCGCGTAGCGGAAATGCAGAGTATGGAAGACCTTGTGGCCACAGACAGGGGCCTCAGGGAGCAGTACCTCAAAAAATGGTACTATTGGCTGGAATTCTACTACTCAGAGGAATATGCGAGGTTGACAACATAAATGGGAGGGCTCAGGGACCCCTAATCGGGTGTGGCGACACAGATGGGAGGGCTGGAGGATGGGCGAATCCTTCTGCCCCCCCTGGGCCTACCCTCCCTGCTGTAGTCTACCCCTTCCCCCTTTCCTATCTCTTTCCCCCTCCTTAGCTTACTTTACCCTCACATTTCTTTCTCTATCTATCCCTTTAAAGGAATGTTGACTCATGAGTCGACATCAAATATCACCCCATACTTGCTAATGAACCAAAAGTACCAACACAAGGGACATAAGGAGCTTCATACTCGCGAGACTGTTATCCCAGAATGGGAATACAGTAGTCTCGACCCAGGGACATAAAATGTTTTAACTTTCATATGCTCTGGAAGTCGAGATGCGCAGACATTGTAAATACAACAAGTTCTGCCCTTTGTAACCAAATCTTTACAGTTACTGTATTGTTATTTTGAAAATAAAGAATTTGAAAATGGGCATTCGTTCTGCCATAACTGCTGGCTGTGCTTAATGTTTTTTTTTTTTTTTTTTTGAGATTTTATAAATGGATCTTTTATATGAATATATTTCTTTTTCATTATTTATAAACGATGTTTTTTTTGTTTTTTTTCATTTTGTATGGAACTATTCCGTACAAGGTTCCTGTAGGATAGTTTTTTGTTTAACCGCTTCAACCCCGGAAGATTTGGCTGATGAATGATCAGACCATTTTTTTGCGATTCGGTACTGCGCCGATTGGTCGTGTGACATTGTTCCCAAACAAAAATTGACATCCTTTTTTTTTTTTTTTTATTTTTTTTTTTCCCCCACAAATAGAGCTTTCTTTTGGTGTTATTTGATCTCTACGGTCTTTATTTTTTGCACTATAAACAAAAAAGAGCAACACCTTTTTGAAAAAAAAAAAAATAATTTTTTTGCTATAATAAAGATCCCCATTTTATTTAAATTTTTAAAGCTAATTTTTCCTCACTTTAGTCCGTTATGTTTTCTTCTACATATTTTTGGTAAAAAAAATTGCATATATTGATTGGTTTGCGTAAACATTATAGCGTCTTCAAAATAGGGTATTTATAGCATTTTTATTATTTATTTATTTTACTAGTAATGGCGGTTATCTGAGGTTTTTTTTTGTGACTGCGACATTATGGCGGACACATCGGACAATTCTGACACATTTTTGGGACCATTGGCATTTATACAACGATCAGTGCTATAAAAATGCATTGATTACTGTAAAAATGTCATTGGCGGTGAAGGAGTTAACACTAGAGGGTGATCAAGGGGTTAACTGTGTTCCCTGCAAGGTGTTCTAACTTGGGGGGGGGGGGGGGTGGAACTTGCTAGGTGAAGAGATAGATTGGTGTTCTTTGTATGAGCATACTATCGGTCTCTTCTCCCCTCAGAGAACCAGAACAGAGATGCTTATACACACAGATCTCGGTTCTGGCAGTGTCACTAGCGATCACAAGAGCCCGGCAGTCATCGCAACCTCCGGGCATTCGTATCGGCTTCGGGGCAAGCAGCGGGCATGCACATGCACCCCTAGTGGCCACAAAAAGAAGCAACGTAACATGACAGCGATTCCCAAGGCCGAGCCATGGTGCCGCAGTACAACTGCAGTGGCTGGTCGGCAAGCGGTTAAAAAACAACAAAGAAAAATTCCCAGCTCACTTACAAGCCAGCCTGCAGCAAACCAAATTGTCCTGTTTAACAGTTCACGTTAAAACCAGGGGTTTCGTTTACACACATTTGCAGATATATGTGTAAGCTGCAGGGCAACTTCACGGCACCCCAGTATTATCTGCAGTCCTAACTCTATACATTTTGAGAGCCTCCAAAGTAGGAGCACATATAATAATAGATACATTAAAGACGGGTATGCCTGGGAGCCCCCCTTAAAGTGGTTGTAAACCCATAGGTTTGTCACCTTAATGCATTAAGGTAAAAAAACCTTCTGTACTGAAGAGCCCAGCCCTTCTTTTTTCTTCCCTGAGCAAGATTTGATCCAGCGATGTGCACGAGCACAGCAGCGCCATCGGCTGTCTCTTTTCATTGGACAGATTGATCGCAAAAGCCATTGACTCCCACTGCTGTCAATCAAATCCTGTGACCGTACAAACAAATGACAACCACCCCAACCTATAACTGGCCTTTACTGCAAGGAGCACATGGAAGGGCGACACGTCATAAAACAACAAAGAAAAACTCCTTACCTCTCACTTGCCAGCCTGCAACAAACTGAATTATCCTAACAGTGCACGTTAAAACCAGGGGTGTAGTTTGCACACATTTGCAAATATATACTTAAGCTGCCGAGCCACGTCACGGCACCCTAGAGTAGGACAGCCTGTTTGCAGAACATTCTGAGTTCTCCAGTTGAACATCCACCACAGCCTGCTCACTTGAAGACAGCGCCTGTCTAACTGGAAATCCAAACTAGAACTTATGAACTAGCGCTGAGGGAGGGAAATATACCTCCTTCTGTGTGTGTGTGTTTTGAATGGACCTGATGCAGTAGATTAGATTATACAGGCTAGTCACAGCATAGTGAACCAGCTCAGGGAAAAACAGTCATCGTTTTTGACTGGACCACCTCCTATATGCAAATGGTAAATTTGAAATATGCAGTAAATGTGCAATATTCCATTTGTATAATGTTTTTTTTTTTTTTTTTTTGTTATTTTTTTTTTTGTTTTGTTGTGTACATATAAATACAATGAATATAAATACTTAAGGCTGGGTTCATTGGTTCACACATCTCCGGGGTGGCCGTGGTCCGCATTGGAAAAGGGTGCTGTGCGTCTTTATCTCCATTTCAGGTGCGAATTCAGGCAAAAATTCAGACCTGATTCGCACCTGAACAGGGACGCATCAGACCCTATGGTGTGACCCGAGGCCTCATCAGTGTGAACCCAACCTTAAATGTCCATCACCTTGGCCCAGGGTTCAATTGAGAGCCAAATCCAACCATTTTTTATTTATTTTTTGGAGCAGAGAGTGAGTTAGAAATATTGTTTATTTTGTCTGGCTCTTTGAATTCTGGTTTAGAAGATTCTTCTCTCATCCTGTCTGATGCAATCACACTATGCAAACACATGGTGCTGTGTGACCTGGTGGTCCTATCAACCGATTGTCGGGTGGTGAAATCAACTGAGCCTGCCGCTGTGTAAAAAAAGACAGAGGGGGTGGAACTGGTTACGAGCGATCTAGTGGACATGTCTCCTCCTAAGTATCAGTACTGATGGCACAGAGTTTGCCTACCTTTGGAATTATTTTCCTACTTTTTTTACTGGCACCGTAACTGACTTGCCCCCTCCTCCTGCATACCAAACGATGGCTCTTTTTTCAGGGAAGTTCCTGGTGTCCAAGACGAGGGCTGTCAATCACTGCTCATGAAATATTAATCTCCTTGCTAGCTGCGTGGTGGGGAAAGGTGGGACACGCTGTGATGGGAACAATGGGGGGGGGGGGGGGGGTTGGGACACGCTGTGGTGGGAACAGTGGTGGAGGGAGGTGGGACACGCTGTGGTGGGAACAGTGGTGGAGGGAGGTGGGACACGCTGTGGTGGGAACAGTGGGGGAGGGAGGTGGGACACGCTGTGGTGGGAACAGGGGTGGAGGGAGGTGGGATACGCTGTGGTGGGAACAGTGGTGGAGGGAGGTGGGACACGCTGTGGTGGGAACAGTGGTGGAGGGAGGTGGGACACGCTGTGGTGGGAACAGTGGTGGAGGGAGGTGGGACACGCTGTGGTGGGTACAGTGGTGGAGGGAGGTGGGACAGGCTGTGGTGGGTACAGTGGTGGAGGGAGTTGGGACACGCTGTGGTGGGAACAGTGGTGGAGGGAGGTGGGGCACAATATCCCAGGATTGTCACCACCTAGAAAGATGGGACAATGGGCTACTTCCCTTCATCCCCTGGGGGATGGTAGTAACTAAAAAATAAAGAAGTGGGTGAGGTAGTCATTGGGTTGTCTCTCTAAGTCCACCAAAAACTGAAAGAACCCATCAAGATAAATGATAGCTATTGTTAGACTGACATACTAGTTGGTTTGAGGCAGTATCTTTCTAGATTTGTGTTCTGGATTTCCAGCAATGTGGTTAAATCTCTATGACGAGTTATTGGGCTCATAATGTTTGTTTACAGTTTACAAATGACTCTACAAGTTCAGGCATGAAGAAACACGCTTGTATGTGTCTGTTTATAGAGTGCAGATATTATTATCTAGTAAACTATGATGGGAATTCCCAGTGAGTTCTACTATTAATCAGCCCCCTCTCCCACATTGTTTATGCAAAGTACCAGCCTCTCCCAGTACCCATTGATAACAGAGACAGGTGGTATCAAGAACTTAGAATGTGATGGCGGTCTGTTGCAGCAGGGGGTCTGCCTTAGCAGATTAAAGGGGGACTCTATTTCTTAGGCTACAGTGGATATAAAAAGTCTACACGCCCCTGTTTAAAATGTCAGATTTCTGTGATGTAAACAAATTACACAAAGATGAATAATTTCAGAACATTTTCCACCTTTTAATGTGACCTATAAACTGTACAATTCAATTGAAAAACAAACTGAAATCTTTTAGGGAGGAAAAGTAAAAATAAAAAAAATTAAATAATGTGGTTGCATAAGTGTGCACACCGTCTTATAACTGAGGTTGTAGCCTTCAGAATTAAGCAATCACATTCAAACTGATGTTATATAGGAGTCAGTACACACCTGCCATTATTTAGAGTGCTTCTGATTAACCCCAAATAAAGTTCAACTGTTCTAGTAGGTCTTTCCTGACTTTTCCTTAGTCGCATCCTACAGCAAAATCCATGGTCCGCAGAGAGCTTCCAAAGCATCAGAGGGGTCTCATTGTTAAAAGGTACCAGTCAGGAGAACAAAAAAAACAGTGATATTACCAAGAACTAGATGTCCAAAACTGATGAAAAGACCAGAAGAAAACTGGTCAGAGAGGCTGCCAAGAGGCCTACAGCAACATTAAAGGAGCTGCAGGAATATCTGGCAAGTATTGGCTGTGTGTTACATTTGACAACAATCTCGCACATTCTTCATATGTCTGGGCTATGGGGAAGAGTGGCAAGACAGAATTATTTTCTTATGAAGAGAAACATCCAAGCCCGGCTAAATTTAGCAAAAACACATCTGAAGTCTCCCAAAAAACACGTGGGGAAAATGTGATGGTCTGATGAAACCAAGGTTGAACTTTTTTGGCTATAATTCTAAAAGATATGTTTGGCGCAAAAACAACAATGCACATCACCAAAAGAACACCATACCCACCGTGAAGCATGGTGGTGGCAGCATCATTCTTTGGGGCTGTTTTTCTTCAGCTGGAACAGGGGCCTTAGTCAAGGTAGAGGGAATTATGAACAGTTCCAAATACCAGTCAATATTGGCACAAAGCATTCAGGCTTCTGCTAGAAAGCTGAACATGAAGAGGAACTTGAAGAGGAACTTCACATTTCAGCATTAGGCCGCGTACACACGCGCGGACTGTTTGCCCAACCTTGTTCGTCAAACAGTTTCGGCAAACAGTCCGCTCAAAATTTGCATGAGCGGACTTGCCCACACACGAGCGGACTGTTTGACGAACAAGGTTGGGCAAACAGTTCGCTCAACTTTTGAAATGAACGGACTCGCCCACGTAAGGCGGAGGCAAATCCGCCCATTTCGAGCGCGTGTACAGGTAGGCGGGGCCCGCGAAGGAGACGTCGCGGGCTCCGCCGCCTGGAATGGGCTTAAAGGGGAACCCCAACGCCGAAAAAAATCGGCGTGGGGGTTCCCCCAAAGTCCACACCAGACCCTTGTCCGAGCACGCTACCCGGCCGGCCAGGAAAGGGGGGCGAGCGAGCGCGCCCCCCCTCCTGAGCCGTACCAGGCCGCGTGCCCTCAACATGGGGGGGTGCCTTGGGGAAGGGGGGGCCGCGCGGCCCCCCCACCCCAAAGCACCTTGTCCCCATGTTGATGAGGACAAGGGCCTCTTCCCGACAACCCTGGCCGTTGGTTGTCAGCGTCTGCGGGCGGGGGGCTTATCGGAATCCGGGAGCCCCCTTTAAGAAGGGGGCCCCCGGATACCGGCCCCCCACCCTATGTGAATGAGTATGGGGTACAATGTACCCCTACCCATTCACCTGTGAAATAAAGTACAAAAAAAAACACAACACAGGGAAAAAATATTTTATTGCACAGCTCCGGGGGTCTTCCGTCTTCGGGGGTCTTCTCGCCGGACTCCTCCGCTATCTGTGTGTAGCTCTTTTACTAGCGGAGGAGTCCGGCTTTCTTCCTCCCCGCCGCCGGCCTCTTCTCCCGACTTCGGGGGTCTTGTCCCCCTCTTTGGTTCTTCTGCCGGGCCACCGCGCCTTCTTGTAGCTCTTTTACAGGCGGTGGCCCGGTCTTCTGTCGCCGCTGTCGTCGTCGCCGCCGCCGCCGCCGCCTTCCGTTCTTGTTCTTCTTCTTCTTCTTCTTCTTCTTCTCCTGGAGATGTTGACTCGACGATCTCTCCGGCCGGAATGCCAGGGACACGCTCCGCTGCCACTTATATAGTGACAATGGGGCGGTGTCACATGGTATATGTCACATGGGTTGGTCACATGGGTTGATGTCACATGGGGACTATGACATCGTAAGGGGGCGGGGTCACCATGTGACCAACCCATGTGACATATACCATGTGACACCGCCCCATTGTCACTATATAAGTGACCGCACAGCGCGGCTCTGGCATTCCGGCCGGAGAGATCGTCGAGTCAACATCTCCAGGAGAAGAAGAAGAAGAACAAGAACGGAAGGCGGCGGCGGCGGCGACGACGACAGCGGCGACAGAAGACCGGGCCACCGCCTGTAAAAGAGCTACAAGAAGGCGCGGTGGCCCGGCAGAAGAACCGAAGAGGGGGACAAGACCCCCGAAGTCGGGAGAAGAGGCCGGCGGCGGGGAGGAAGAAAGCCGGACTCCTCCGCTAGTAAAAGAGCTACACACAGATAGCGGAGGAGTCCGGCGAGAAGACCCCCGAAGACGGAAGACCCCCGGAGCTGTGCAATAAAATATTTTTTCCCTGTGTTGTGTTTTTTTTTGTACTTTATTTCACAGGTGAATGGGTAGGGGTACATTGTACCCCATACTCATTCACATAGGGTGGGGGGCCGGTATCCGGGGGCCCCCTTCTTAAAGGGGGCTCCCGGATTCCGATAAGCCCCCCGCCCGCAGACCCCGACAACCAACGGCCAGGGTTGTCGGGAAGAGGCCCTTGTCCTCATCAACATGGGGACAAGGTGCTTTGGGGTGGGGGGGCCGCGCGGCCCCCCTTCCCCAAGGCACCCCCCCATGTTGAGGGCACGCGGCCTGGTACGGCTCAGGAGGGGGGGCGCGCTCGCTCGCCCCCCTTTCCTGGCCGGCCGGGTAGCGTGCTCGGACAAGGGTCTGGTGTGGACTTTAGGGGAACCCCCACGCCGATTTTTTTCGGCGTTGGGGTTCCCCTTTAAGCCCATTCCAGGCGGCGGAGCCCGCGACGTCTCCTTCGCGGGCCCCGCCTACCTGTACACGCGCTCGAAATGGGCGGACTTTCCGAGCGGGAACAGTCCGCTCATTTCGAAAGTACAGCGGACAAGCCCACACACGGGCGGACTGTTCGCTCAAACACAGTTTCAGCGGACAGTTTTTCGGAATTTCCGAAAGACTTTGTCCGTCCAACTGTCCGCTGAAACTGTCCGCTGAAAGCCCACACACGAGCGGACTGTCCGCCCAAACACTGTTCAGCGGACAAGGTTGGGCGAACAGTCCGCCCGTGTGTACGCGGCCTTAGAATGACCCAAAACATACATCCAAAAGAACAAAGGCATGACTTCACTAGAACATTAAAGTTTTGGAATGGCCCAGCCAGAGCCCGGACCTGAATCCGATTTAAAATCTGTGTGGTGATCTGAAGAGGCTGTGCACAGGAGATGCCCTCGCAATCTGACAGATTTGGAGTGTTTTTGCAAAGAAGAGTGGACAGATATTGCCAAGTCATGATGTGCCATGCTGATGGACTCATACCCAAAAAGACTGAGTGCTGTAAAAAAAATCAAAAGGTTGTTTCAACAAAGTATTAGTTTAAGGGTGTGTACACGTATGCAACCATATTATTATTAATTTATTTTTTATTCCCTCCACCTAAAAGATTTCAGTTTGTTAATCAACTGAGTTGTAAAATTTAAACACATTAAAGGTGAAAAAAAATCTGAAATAATTTATCTTTGTCTCATTTTTTTCACGGAAAGCTGACATTTTTACAGGAGTGTGTACTTTTTATATCCACTGATCCACTGTACATTCACAAGTCCGAAATAGCAGCAGCCATGACCATCTATGACCATCTATGAGTAACGGCCCTTTCGCCCTGATCGGTTGGAAAAAAACGTTCTAAAACGCATATGCATTTTTGATGGGTTTTGTTGCGTTTTTTGTGGTTTCCTGATTCCAATCATGCACCTGTGAAAAAATTCAACCATGGGGCGTTTTTGATGCATTTCCATTTATTTCAATAAGGAGATGCATTTTTGGTACACTTTTTAAAATCGTACTAAAGATGCAGCATACAGGACTTTTTAAAAATGCATTGTTCCCGAATCGCACTGGTGTATAGAGATCTGTAGGATTTAAGAGAATACGTCTTTCACACATATTTGTTACGTTTTTTAAACATGAAAGAGCATCAAAAACCGATCCCTTTAGGGTCTTTTTACACTAATCTGTTTCTGATGGTTCTCAGGCTGGGTTCACACTATTGTGACTTGGATGTGGTTTTCCTGCATCCAATTCGCAATAGCAGGAGATTTTGATTGGCTCTCTTTGGAGCCGGTTCACAAATCTCCGGTGCAAATTGCACAGGAGCCCTGTGCGTCTTTTGGTCAGGCCTTTTCAGGTCCAAATTTAGCCAAAATTTTTTAAATCGGCATGCAGGGACACACCGGACCCCAGCTGTGAGCCACATTCGAAAACCGTGTGAACCCCAGCTTCACGGTAAAAAAACGGAAATAAAAGGGATAAAAAATGAATCCTGTGGAATTCTTCACAGCATGGCAATGCGGGTGCAGTGGGTTTGTAAAAGTCCTGCATGATGCATCTTTGATGTGCTTTTCAAAAGTGTACCAAAAATGCATCTCCCTTTTTTTGCATAGAAAACACACCAAAATTACACTTGTGCGTTTTTGGTGTGTTTTTTTGTGTCACGTATTTCAAAGAGAACCTTCCAAAGTTTTAAATTGCCCCTGTTTCAAAGTCAAAAAAGTAGCAAAGAAGACTTCCCCTGTAAAGTAGAGCCATTTATATGTACCATACCTGTCCCACCGCCCACACTATTGATCTTTGGTAGTGTCGGATTCCTGGTACACCACCAGGCCCTACATCGCTGCAGGGGACCAGAAATCTGACACTCCATGGTAGTGTGTTGTATGAAAAGGATTCTTCCAGCACCGATAAACTTGAAAAGAGAAAAGATCAGCAGTATGGGCAGTGGGACAGGTAAGTCAAGTATTTCTTCTTTATTACTTTTTGATTTTGCATCAGGGTCACTTTAAGGATGAAAGCCAAAATAAGTTAGCCATGCTAGACTCTTGTGTTTCTATCCTTGCACATTCCCTTGAACCTCCCCATTGTAATTCCAAGAGCAGTTGTGGTTGAGTTGGCGTGTAAAGCCCTATTACTATAACTAGTCTTTGTTTTGCATGTCCCTGGTTAATTTGTATGCTATTTGCAAGCAAGTTTGCATTTCAAAAGGATCTACTGGGGTTACTGGGCACAATGTCTGTTTTTTCTTTTTTTTTTTTGGCAAGCTCTTCCGAGCAGGCCCTCTTAACCCTCTTGACTTGGGTCATATTGTAACTGCACTGCCTTGATATTGTAAAGTGCCGTGCAAACTATTGGTGCTTTATAAATCCTATAAATTGTAATTCATTTTCTTTTCACCTTTGCCTGTAAGTAATGGATTAGGTAGAAAAGCTTTTATACAGGTCACTGAATTTCAAGATGACTCTTTTTAAAGTATATTTTTATGGTATTCCCTGCTGAATGACACTTCAGCCTGTCACATCTAACTTTTCCATGGGCTAATTTGCTACAGCTGCCATGGTAACCTATGAATAACATGAAGACTCAAAGGACAGCAGTCTTAAAGTGATCCTGACATTTGTAAGGTCATGGCAGAAGTTTGGATGTCTTCTTCTGGCTGCCTTTTCTGTGTTTTGTCTTCAGATTGATCTCTGTGGAGCGCTTGGGTTCTATGCATTGTCCCTTGATAGTCTTGAATGTAACTGATAATGGAAATGGTTAAATTGGTGGGTTTAGTTCCACTTCATTTTCGGTTCCTCATGATGCTAGACCTGGCCCCTTGTCAATCACCAGAACCCCAGAAGTTCTGGCACTTGAGAATTGAAGGATGTTGGGTGAGCTTTGTGCTTTAAGGGGGTAGAGTTTAAAGTGCATGTCTGGCCTAAACTTTTCTTTTTAATTTTGAATGGAGTGGCGAATAATTAGAACCCTTGTTGGGCTTTTACTGCTTTTCAGAGCTGCTTTAAGGAGTCGATGCAAAATCGTACCAAAGTCCGACCAAAAGTAGTGCAGGAACCTTTTTCTAAGTTGGAGCGACTCAAGTCATACAGAGTTAGAACGGTTCCATTGTATAGAATTTTGTCCGTCTGGGGTCTGACTTCTGATGCGACAAGTGCTCCAAAGTCAGTGCGATTGTTGCATCAGTGTGAACCGGGCCTACTGGAACCCTCAAAAACAAAGCATATACAGAAATGACAGTGTTTCTCTGACAGACATACACAACCTACACCTAATAATATAATCTAATATTTGTGCACACAGTGTCAATAATGTTCAAACCTAATCAAACAAATGTACATATAAATGTGTACAGTGCTTTCATAATGGGGTTTCAGAAAACTTCCCCATACAAATCCAAGAAAAGAAACTTAATAAAATAAAGTGTACTACAGTCTAAAAATAATCATGTGCATTCCACTCCCAATGGACCTTCACCGCCATGTAAAGGCTTACCAGAATAATATAACTCGCTCTAAAGATAGAGAAGTCCTATAGCGCATAAACCCAGGATTAGCCTCTGGTTAGCAATGGTCTTCCATAATAAGCAAACCAGCACCAACATGTAGGAGATGCAATGGCAGAAGGACCAAACAGTGGACAACCCTCCTCAGCCTTGATCCTCTCCATATCGTATATGTATATTAAAAAACAGAAGAGAGAAGCACAACATTCCACATGATGTCAAATCAATAAAAAAAAGCTCTATTTAAAAGTAAGCACATAAACTATAGTAACATAAACTATAGTAAGCAGCACTGTACAGAAATTCCTGTTTGAGATCACAAAGGCACACATCTCGGCATGCTGTGACATCGTAACACTTGGCTTCCTCCTACCTGTTTTATTATATCTGACATTATCCAGCGCTCAAACCTCAGATGATGTCAGATATGACAAAATGTGTAGGACGGAGCCTAACCTCATGACATCACCACATACCCCAAAATGTCTCTGTCAACCCGAACAGGAACGTTTTGTACAGCGCTGTTTACTATCATTTTATTTATGTAATAAAGCTGTTTTTATTAATTTTTACACTATGTAGAGAGTTTTGCTTCTCTCTTTTTTTTTTTTTTTTTTTTTTTTTTTTTTAACATATGTGGTCTGGAGAGGATCGAGGCTGAGGAGGGCTGTCCACTGTTTGGTCCTTGTGTACTTGGATCTCTTTTATTCCAATGCTTGTTTGACTGCTGGGGAAGACCAGTGCTAACCAGAGGTTAATCTTGGGTTTGTGTGTTGTATGACTTCTCTATCTTTAGAGGGTCATATTCTTCTGGTAAACCTTTGAGTGGAGCATGACGGTGAAGGTCCATTGGGAGTGGTATGCATATTTGTAGACTGTAGACTTTATTTTATGACGTTTGTCACCTTGGGTTTATACGGGGAAGTTTTCTGATACACCATTTATTATGACTGCACTGTATACCTTTATATGTACTTGTGTTTGATTAGGTTTGAATATTATTGACACTGTGTACACAAATATTTGATTATTTTATTATGTGTAGGTTATACATATGTCCGTGAGATGAGCACCGCAATTTATTTATATTCTTTTTTCTAACTATGGTGGTTGTCTCATAGTGTGCAAGCAGTTCCTTTTTTTTTTTCTCCCTTTGGGGATCTACTAGCACGGTTGCAGCGAAACATTTTTCTATAACCCTCAATAACAGTAAAACCCTCTGGGCATTCTACTCCTTCCACTGTCTATCCCAAAACTAAGAATAAATGATTTGCCTGAGCATAGACTTGAATATAGTTTTGGAGACCCCATGAACAGTTCCTAGGATCTAGGGCAGTGATGGGGAACCTTGGCACCCCAGAGGTTTTGGAACTACATTTCCCATGATGCTCATGCACTCTGAAGGGTACTTGAGCATCATGGGAAATGTAGTTCCAAAACATCTGGGGTGCCAAGGTTCGCCATCACTGATCTAGGGGTTCTTCAAGGCCAGAAGAATCTACAGTGACTTGAAAAAGTATTCACACCTCTTGAAATTTTCCAAATTTTGTCATGTTGCAACCAAAAACATAAAAGTTTTTTATGTGATAGGCCAACACGAGGTGGCACATAATTGTGAAATGGAAGGAAAATGGTAAATGGTTTTCAACATTTTTTACAAACAAATAGCTGAAAAGTGTGGCGTGCATTTATATTCAGCCCCATTTTACTCTGAAACCCCTAGCTAAAATCGAGTGGAACCAATTGCCGTCAGAAGTCACCTAATTAGTAAATAGAGTCCACCTGTGTGTAATTTAATCTCAATTTAATACCAAGACATGGCCATCCACCTAAACTGACAGGCCGGGCAAGGAGAGCATTAATCAGAGAAGCAGCCAAGAGCTCTGGGAATTCTGGAGGAGCTGCAGTGATCCACAGTTCAGGTGGGGGAATTAGTCGTGCACTCCACAAATCTGTCCTTTATGGAAGCGTGGCAAGAATAAAGCCATTGTTGAAAGAACGTGATCGGTGTGCCTGCTGAACTGTAAGTGATACTTGTTTTTATGGCAAGGTACGTTTTAAACTGCACTATGATGATTTCTTTTCTCCTTGACATATAAACCTTTGTTGGCTGGTACATCGTTCTGGGCCACTTCCCTTTGGAAGACCCATTCTTTGTTACTCATGCCTTCCACGACTCCCTGTAATGGGTGTCATGTCTGTCTGGTGAGTAGGATGTTTGCCTAGATATCGGGTGGAAGAAGGCACCATAATTATTGTCACGTTTACTAAGAAGAATTCACTTTCACTTGATTGGAGACATCTGGTGGTGGTGTATGGACTTAACATAATTGTTTTTTTTGGCATGGAACTAGGTTTTTCTATGTGTTTATTTTAATATTGGGAGTGCGGTATCCTATATTAATATAAAAAAATTTTTCTGTTTATTGTTGAAAAAAAGCCATAAGAAATCCTGTTAACAGTTTGCGAAAAGCCATGTGGGGTACACAGCAGACATGTGGAAGAAGGTGCTCTGGTCAGATGAGACCAAAATGTAACTTTTTGGCCTAAAAGCAAAACACTATGTGTGGTGGGAAACGAACACTGCGCATCACCCTGAATACACCACGTGAAACATGGCGGTATGCTTTCCTTCATCAGGGACAGGGAAGCTGGTCAGAGTTGATGGTAAGATGGATGGGGCCAAATACAAGGCAATCTTAGAAGAAAACATGTTTAGAGTCTGCAAATGCCTTGAGTCTGGGGCAAAGGGCCCCCCTTCCATCAGGATAATGACCCTAAACATACAGCCAGAGCTACAATGGAATGGTTTAGATCAAAGCATATTCATGTCTTGGAATGGCCCAGCCAAAGTCCAGACCTAAATCTAATTGAGAATCTGTGACAAGACCTGAAAATTGCTGTTCACAGATGCTCTCCATCCAATCCGACAGAGCTTGAGTTATTTTGCAAAGAGGAATGGACAAAAATGTCACTCTAGATGTGCAAAGCTGGTAGAGACATCCCAAAAAGACTTGCAGCTGTAATTGCCACAAAAGGTGGTTCCACAAAGTATTGACTCGGGGGGGCTGAATACAGATGTACCCCACACTTTTCACATATTTATTTGGAACATTTTTTTTAAAACAGTTTATCTATCGTTCCTTCCACCTCACAATTATGTGCCACTTTGTGTTGGTCTATCATATAAAATCCCAATAAAATACATTTTAGGTATTTGGTTGTAACATGACAAAATGTGGAAAATTTCAAAGGGTATGAATACTTTTTCAAGACGGTGTATTTAGGACTAATACAGGTGCCTGCACTACAGTACTGTTGTTTCCATACAAAAGTTTTAGAGCAGGTCAAGTTGGCTTTTGTGTTTTTGGAAATGCTAGATGCTTGTGTGTACATTTTTTGTTTTTTCCGGAATTCTGCAGCTCTGTTCAGTTCCTTTCGGAGCTCTGGCATGTTCTGTCATGTCACTGTCCAATGGAAAGACTCTCCAGCCAGTAGCAATCTGTCTAGATAATGGAATGATGGTGGTTGTGTGTGCGCTCAAGCTCCAGATTTACACTTAAGGTTACATAGTGGCACCTGGATTTGGGATATCTTGAGATGACCAGTTAGACATTTTAGAAAACGAAAAATACCAATAAAAAGTCGTGTGTTTGTTCCCTGCCATCCTCTTTTGAGGTTAATTACAAAAAACAGTGGCCCTTTATTAACCTTCTTAGTTCTACCTAAGACTGGCCTAAAGCCGCGTACACACGGGCGGATTGTATGGCCTACTTAGTCCGTCATACAATCCGACGGACAGTCCGTCCTACTTTCGAATGAACGGACTTGACCACACACGGATGCACAAACAGTCCGTCGAAAGCTTGCGCGATGACGTGTACAGCACGTACGACGGGACTAGAAATAGGAAGTCCAATACACAGCAATGCAACCTTTCGCCGTGTAAATCCTTTCTGAGCATGCACCATTCTTAGTCCGTCGAACTAGCCTACTGACGAGCGGATTGTCCGCTGAAACCAAAGTATGACGGACAGTATATACGAAATACTTAGTACGCCAGACTGCACGCTGAAAAAGTCCGCTGAAGCCCACACACGACCGGACTGTCCGCTGAAATGTGTTTCGACGGACTAAGTAGGCCATACAGTCCGCCCGTGTGTACGCGGCTTCAGATGCACAATGTACGAGAACAATGAGTGAGTAGGTTTTGGATTGTCTTCAAACAGGTTGCTCAGATGCTGGGATTGGCCACCTTTCTGACAGTAGTGACATTGTATAACATGCTTCACTTATTTGACCTCTTCCCACAGGAGTAGAAAATATCTGGCCCCACTTACACAATGATTTTTCAAAAGAATAGACCATCTCCATGTACGATAGTGATTACCTCTGACAACCACAGGCTCATTATTGTGCCCTAGGTGGGTAATAGATGGTCTCACTAATGTAATTGGCACCATCTCATTAGGAACCTGTACTATGCCCATCAGGTACAAAGAAACAGGTCTAATTAATTCACCTCAACCTCAGTTGCTTATAGTCGCTGCAGGAAAAATGTGGAAGAGCTTTGTATAGGCTCTATGTCATTCTGGCTGGATATTACAAAAGCCTAAGGACTCTCCCAACCCCTCAAACCCCTATGTGACAGCACTTGGAGCTACAATTGACTGTTCAGGCACCAAGTATTGTATATTGTGCGAAAGTGGAAAGGGTCATATGCACCCATACCTACAGTTTTTAATTTCCTATTTCCTTTAATTCCAACAGAACTGAATAGTTTAAGAGAACATGGAAGGGGAGTATAGGCAGTGTGTGGTGTGCAATTGGGTGAAACTGTTGCTTTACCCAAAGGGGCAAAGTAGAGGGTTATTTTAATAAATGTAATTCTGAGGCCATCATAATACTAGTCTTTGGCCTGTTGCATGTTCAGCCTTCCAATGATAACGATAGCAGGCATTGTTTTTGTTCCCTGTCTTCTATACAGAGAAAAGTATGTTTATTGCATGGACTCAAGTGTCCCTTTTACGGTACATTATACACCCACGCATCTAATTACGTAATCGCTTTCTATAGATATTCTCAGTAAATTCCAAGAATTCATAGAAAGTCCAATGTAGCTCATATTACACGTTTGAGTGGTTTGATGATAAAAGCAAGATCTTACTGCTGATTCAGGGAAGAAAACGTGTACATAGTCTAGACCAGCCTTTCTCAACCATTTCAACACCGAGAAACCCTTGAAATAGTTCTCTGGTCTCGGGGAACCCCTGCTAAAAATTTGAAGTCTACAACTCATAATACATTAGTGTGATGGTCAGTGGGAAGAATGGTCCATACAGTTGTGGTCATTAGGAAGAATTACCTCCTTACAGATAGCTAAAAAGATCATTGCTGGGAACTTATCTGAGAGGCAGAAATTGCCCAATGCTGAAGGAACCCCTAGCAACCTCTGGAGGAACCCTGGTTGAGAATCACTGGTCTAGACCAATCATAAAAGATATTTATTCATAAAATCATAAAATCTATTTAGAAAGAAAATCAGAAGTGGAATTGCTGCTCCTCATAACCCTTTGTTTCACCAGAAAAATTAGAGAATTACAGATGTTAAAATAATTCAAAAAGTGTCTGCTGAGAGATTTATAACTGATGGGAGCCTGGGGTTGTGTGTCTTGCAGGCCAAACAGGTTTTGATTGTGCATCAAGGTTTTTTGTTGGGTAGTAATGGAAATTTTGTTCTAGAAGTAACCCAGTATTGAATATTTAGAGTCACATACTCTGCCATACCAGGAAGTTCCAGGTATTTATCATGCCTGGGTACAGGGTGGTAGGCGAGTATGGTGAAGGTGGCAAGGCTCGTGTTAATACATGTAGCAGCAATGCGCTGTATATGTGTGTCGCTGTTCATTCTTAAAATGATACTAAAGTCTTATTTTTTATCTAAAATAAAAAAAGCATGTTCTTTTTCCTGCTCTGTTCAAGGATATTGCACAGAGCGCCCCCCCCGATTCTCCTCTTCCGGGGGCGCTCTTGGCTCCTTCTGTCGAGTGAGCCCCCATACCAAGCTAAAGCCTGCTGTTGGCTAACATCGCTGACCAGATGCTTGGACCACCAGCTGGCTCAGCCTCAAACTGATCTGCTGAGAGATTCAAAGAAATTACCGCTCCAGGTGATAGCCCCGTGTTCACTTCCTTGTGTTCAGGAGATGAAGGGTGCTGGCTCAGCAAAAGTAATAACAAGAGAAGTGAAAATAGGACGGCCACACTCCGATATAATGCCTTTATTAACAAAACGTAGTCCATACACCAACAGAGACACAGGTACAGATGATGGCTCAATGCGTTTTGCACAGTTAGTGGCGCTTAGTCTTAGATCTGCTGAGAGCCTGAGCCAGCTGCTCCTGCCCCCTTCACAGCCCAGAGTTTCAGTGAGCACTGGAGGGGCAGAGCAGAGAGTCAGTGATTGGCAGTCGTAGCTCTCTGCTCAGAGCAGAGGGGAGAACTGTGTGATCAGCGGGATTTGATTGCTTACTTCTCCCTGCCAAGCCGGCGGTGGATAGATGCAGCTGTTTAAAGTCCATACTTCTTGTTTAATGCATTAAGGTAAAAACCTTTTGACCAAAGCCCAGTTATGGGCTCTACTTCCTGCCCTCAGTTGCACCCCTTGTTCCCCTAGAGCCCAATATGTGTGTGTATTTTATTTATTTTTCTTTTACTCATACCTTCCTAAAAAGCTCTTCAGGCTGGACACAAGATGCAGGGTCTTCTTCCTTTTTAGACTAATGTGAGCATAAAAGAAATGTCCAAGAGTCCAAGTTTTTAATGATCAAATTGGTTCACAGCAGAAACCCAGCCAATGGGTTTCGAAAAACCAAACTGACTCTCTTCTTTCATCAGGGCTGAGAAATGACTGTGCTTAAATGGCCTTGCGTAAGCAGGCATAAGATAGAGCTGTGGTTTTCTGCCAGGAAAGGTTTCAAAATTGCAGGTTGTTATTATTATTATTATTATTATTATTATGCAGGATTTATATAGTGCCGACCGTTTTACACAGCTATTTACAACTTGAAGGTAGACAGTACAAATACAATACACTTTAATACAGTTGGAATCAGAGGGCCCTGTTCATTACAGCTTACAATCTAAGAACAGTGTTAACAAGCTTGTTTGCTGCGCTTGTTAACATTGGCTTAACCTGCCCTCTTGAAACCATTACAACCAGAAAATCTTAAATATATCTGGTGTCTGATGATCTGACTTCAATTGAACACAGTTACATTTCCTGAACCTTGATGAAAGTCTATCTGGTCCCCCGAAACATGCTTAATTTTTTATTTTATTTTTTGATTTGAACTCTCTTCATCATTAAAAACTTTGGACCCTTGGACATTTGATTGGCATATACATGATTAGACTGTAGATACGTGGATTCTCAACTCTGTTTTTTCTCGTCTCTTTTTTTTGAACCACCTCAGTACCACGCTATAGCCGAAAAAATGGCTACAGTGGGGCCCTTTTGTTCTGGGAGGGTGTCCATGGATGCCCTCCCAGAACACGCCTCCCACACGCTCCATGGGGGCGTGCATCCTGCACACTCTGTGACCACTGTGTCTTTGCTGTTAACAACATTCCTTTCCTAACGCACTGTCACTGTGTGAGGAAAGAAGAGCCAATAACCGGGAAGGCTGACAGGGCATATTTACTCTCTTAATCAGGGCAATGGTCATCAGTGCAGCCCAGTCGGTGCCAAAATGTGCCCATCAGCGCAGCTTATCAGTGCCGCCTCACCAGTGGCCATCCGCTGCAGCCTCACCATTGGCCATCCGCCGCAGCCTCACCATTGGCCATCCGCCGCAGCCTCACCAATGGCCATCCGCCGCAGCCTCACCAATGGCCATCCGCCGCAGCCTCACCAGTGGCCATCCGCCGCAGCCTCACCAGTGGCCATCCGCCGCAGCCTCACCAGTGGCCATCCGCCGCAGCCTCACCAGTGGCCATCCGCCGCAGCCTCACCAGTGGCCATCCGCCGCAGCCTCACCAGTGGCCATCCGCCGCAGCCTCACCAGTGGCCATCCGCCGCAGCCTCACCAGTGGCCATCCGCCGCAGCCTCACCAGTGGCCATCCGCCGCAGCCTCACCAGTGGCCATCCGCCGCAGCCTCACCAGTGGCCATCCGCCGCAGCCTCACCCGTGGCCATCCGCCGCAGCCTCACCAGTGGCCATCCGCCGCAGCCTCACCAGTGGCCATCCGCCGCAGCCTCACCAGTGGCCATCCGCCGCAGCCTCACCAGTGGCCATCCGCCGCAGCCTCACCAGTGGCCATCCGCCGCAGCCTCACCCGTGGCCATCCGCCGCAGCCTCACCCGTGGCCATCCGCCGCAGCCTCACCAGTGGCCATCCGCCGCAGCCTCACCAGTGGCCATCCGCCGCAGCCTCACCAGTGGCCATCTGCCGCAGCCTCACCAGTGGCCATCCGCCGCAGCCTCACCAGTGGCCATCTGCCGCAGCCTCACCAGTGGCCATCTGCCGCAGCCTCACCAGTGGCCATCCGCCGCAGCCTCACCAGTGGCCATCCGCCGCAGCCTCACCAGGGGCCATCCGCCGCAGCCTCACCAGGGGCCATCCGCCGCAGCCTCACCACTGGTGAAGAAAAGTTTCGGTCCTTTTTTAGTTTGTGTAGCCAAAAATGAAATAACCAGTGGTGATTAAATACCACCAAAATAAAGCTCTAATCTCAAAAATTATGCAAATTTCAAATTGGGTACAATGTTGCCTGACCGTGCAGTTGTCATTCAAAGTGTGACAGCTCTGAAAGCTGAAAATTGGCTTGGGCAGGAAGGGGGTAGAAGTGCTCAGTATTGAAGTGGTTAAGAGAAAAACCTGAAGCTAGTATGCCCAGTAATAATTTGATTGACCCATTGAAAACCTGTTTCCAGCACACTGTTTTTGCCTTTTGTTTGGACTTGTATTCCTCTTATGTTTTCCTAATGAGCTGAACAGTCCTTGTTGATTCAGAGAGCAGCACCGCCATTATGACATCAGTAGCTCTCTCTGAGTCATTGTATATGAATATGGAGGGTCGTGGCGACACTCACTAAGGTGGCGGTTCCATGATGCCCTGTATGCACCAGATGTCCCCATTCTTCTGAGTTGATCAGCACTGGACATGGTAACTGGGGATTTTAGGGTCTATCCTGTACTTTATGAGAATTAGCTATGAGAACCACTGAAAGTGTACAAATAAGTACCAACAACCTTAATAATACAAGGAGAACACAAAAAAAATGGATAGGACTTTTGAGGTGCTCAAGTGCAATAAAATCTTTTTGGGTCACAAGACCACAACAGATAAACAGTACAAGAAGGCTTACACTGTTTTATTATTATAATGGACGACACTGCCTGGAGGTTGCATGTTCTTCCTGTGGCTGGGTGGATTTCCTCCGGGTACTCTGGATTCCTCACACACTCCAAAGACATGCTAGTAGTTAATTGGCTCCTGTCTAAGTTGGCCCTACTATGTGTACGTATGAATGTGAGTTAGGGTCCTTTAGATTGTAAGTTCCTTGAAGGCAGGAACTGATGTGAATGCACAATATATATGTAAACTCTGCACCAATTGGTGGCACTATATAACTATCTGAAATAAATAAAATAAATTATAGTAATGAGCTGTGCTAGGAGGGAGGCTTTAGTTTTTGCCTCTCCTCCTCCTCATTCTCTGTAGGAGAGACATTTTTAATAGAGCCACAATAGACACTCTTGCTTTTTGAGGTCCTTTTAGCTAGGATCCTATAATTAATAATTTAATACCACAAGTTCTCCTGAACTAGCCGAGCTCTCTACCCAACCTGCCATGTAAAATTTTACAATGTGTTTTATGTACATGTCAAAGTTTAACAGAACCTGAAGAAGCTGGCTCAACCCACGAAACGCGTTGTGCATCTGCTGCTTATAATTGCCCTCCCCGGCAGATCAGCTAAACAAGACCACAGGAGTTATTTATTCTTCAATAAACTGCTGAGGTTGGAAAAGGCAGACTATGAAGCATTTTTAATATACTGCCTGCTAAGATGTAATGAAACCGTGTAAGCTTTTTGCATTGCATATCTTTTATGGTCTTATGACCCAATCTTTTAAATGCTTGTAATAAAAAATGATTTTATTGCAGTTTTTTGGTGATGTAATTGGACTTGGGCAACTGAACAGTCTCATCCATTTTCTTTTGTATTTTCTTGCACTTTAGAACACATAGAAATAAAATAAAATGTTATTTTTCTTTTTATATAGAGGTACATTTTTATTCAGTCTGTTCAGTTTTTATGCTTATTATACACAGCTTGCTCCAGTGACATTATTGGCACACCTTGGGAATACGTGACGCAGAATTGTAAGAGTTAAGATGTTGTTGAGCAGCTTTTTGATTTGCAAAGCATTGATTTGCTAAGCCCTCAGGATGCAAATTTTTGACTTAGTTTAGTAAAGAATGCTGATGATCCCAGCCATACCTAGTATGGTAAATTGTACACGTCCCGCAGCTATTCACTTACTATGTTTTCCTGGAAAATGTATTGTAAATCCAGCAAAGGTTTCAAAGCACTTTTTTTTTAGCTCATTGGTGTTGGTGTTTAGAGACAGGCCGTAGGGTATGTTTTGAATTGAGGTTACCCCTTTTGAGTTGCCCGACAATACAGCTCCCCAACTTTATCTACCCCATTTGCTGACTAGATCCCCTTAGGTTAGGTTCAGATCTTTGATTATCGCCAAATCTTGCGCTTTTCCGAGATGCAGAGAACTGCGCTGCACTTTAGCAGGCGCGGTGGTGCTATTAGTTGTTGTTTTGCGCATGCCAAACTGCATGGTGCGGCATCAAGCCTATGGGAGTAATTGTAACTGCCAGCCTTGCAATGCCTCATGGGAAATGTAGTTCCACAACAGCTGGAGGGCCCCAGGTTTCTTAGCCCTGCAATAGACTATCCTCCTAGGGCCAGTTTTGGACAGGATCCAATTAATCTACCAACATGTTTTTGGAGTGTGGGAGGAAACTCGTGCAAGTATAGGAAGAAAATGCAAACTCCATGCGGATAGCATTCTGACCGGGAACTCAAACTGGGGACCCCGGTGCTGTCGCCACCGGGCTGTCATCCTGTCATTTCAGCATTCAGCTGATGTTGTGAATTGAAAAACCACACCACTGCTGAAAGGTCCAAATAGAACTTTATTTCAATAAGCCCCCATTCACACGTGTGCGGCTTTTCATGTGATTTGACAGTTCCAAATCGCATAACAAGTCTCGGCCCATTACCAGCAATAAAACCATTCATATCACGCGACTCATGTCGCAGCAACAATGAAACAGGTTCCTGCACTACTTTCAACCGATTTCATAGCCACTTGCAAAGACTTCTGGTAAATGAAGTCTCAAACCTCAATGAAATCAGCAATGCAAATCGTACTGATGTGTGGTTTAAAAGCCGCACAGGGGTGAGTGGGGGCTAAAGCTCAGGGGGACAATCAAAAGCCCCCTTCATCAGGTTTGAGGTTGTGAAGACATTATCAATGGGTTATAACTGAGCTGGACCTGTAATGGCTTTTTTTTCCAGTGTGATTACAGGCACAGGTCATGTCAGCAGCTGGTTTGTTATACCAACAGCCAATAAGGGAACAGTTTACAAATGTTATCTCTAATATGGAACAGGAAGGTTAATATTTAGGGTTCTTGTACGATACTGAAGTATGACTGGCGGATCTTCCTGGCAGAAAGTTCCTGCTAAAAAAAAAAAAATCTGAGAATATGGTCTGCATAGTGTGTGTGTGTGTGTGTGTGTATGTGTGTGTGTGTGTGTATATATGTATATATATATATATATATATATATATATATATATATATATATATATATATATATATATATATATATATATATATATATAATGAAAATTATTTCAGGTACTTGTATAGCGCTGTCAATTTATGTAGCGCTTTACATATGCATCGTACATTCATAGGTCCCTGCCCTCAAGGAGCTTACAATCTAAGTCTGAAAAAGCCCTAAATGCCTAAAAGTTTTGCATTTTTTTCTGCCCATGTGGAAGAGACCTTCTAGAGCAGTGAATCTGACATTCACCAAACAGGGGAATCTTCTTGTTGCCTGCACTTTTAAATTGATTTAGCCCTGGTTCACACCGTGGATCGCACCTAATTCCTGTGCGATTCATCACGGTGCAATTTGAGCCCATTCATTTTGAATGGGCTCAAATCACACCACATTGCACCAAAGTAGTGCAGGCACCAATTTTAGAAACGCACTGCAATTGGATCGCATGGTTGTTTCGTACCATGCAACCCTGTGCAGGCAAACGCACTGCGTTGGCAACCTGTGTTTGGGGGTGTCTTTAAGTTTGCACTGACACCCACTGTGGAACACAAGAGCAGTGCGATTTGAACATGGTGGGGGAAACACGCACTGATCATTTGTTTCTTGCACTGCATTCTACTCGGAACACTAATACAGTGTGGGAAACCTGCAATCCGTGTGCACGTACCACACTGCATTCAAATCGCACTGCGCTTGTAATCCACAACGGATGTCAATCTTAACGACACCCCAGATGCAGGTTGAAAACAAAGTGTGTTTTGCCTGCACTAAATTGTCCTGTAATACCTGGTACCAAAGTTGTAATCCGGTACAATTCGGTGCACTGCATTCAAATCGCGATCCACAGCAGATGTCTGTGCGATCTTAACGGCACCCCAGAAGTAGGTTGAGAACGCAGTGCGTTTGCCTGCACCAGATTGTACAAAAGCTCCATGTGATCAGGTTGCAATGTGGTTCCAAAATTGGTGCATGCACGGGGCAGTTTGAGCTCAAAGTAATGGGCTCAAATCGCACCGCACTAAATCGCACGTGAATTGAACAGGAATGCGGTGCGGTTCCTGTGCGATTCACATGTGGTTCATAGTGTGACCTGAGGCTAATTGGTGAAAGTCACATTCGTCTCTTTAGAAATATGTAACACTCACATAAAAATACTTTTCAGCCTTTAAAAGCCTAGCAATAACTACTCTTAAACTTCACATCAGTTTTATCTTTAACAAAGAATGCTTTTAAATACTGTAGTCAAAAGCGTCTGTATGGAATCTCAGCGGACACATTGGCTGAGCGATGTGCGGCAATGCAGCTGATATAACAGCTCGCTCAACCAGTTTGTATGATGACAGCTGAGCTGTTACAAGTTCCTTTTGAATGTGTTATTTTGTTTGTTCTTGCAGCTTTCCGGCTGTGTTTGGACTTTGTGTTCCTTTTTTTCCCCCAGACTTCTATAAAAGGCAGTCATTTGTGTCAGTGTCAAAGACCTGCGCGTCACATCGGGCTACTGACAGTGATGTCACAGCTTCAGAATCCTGTCACTGCCCGTCAGAGCAGATGGGGTTCATTCACATTGATGTGTTTTTTTTTCCATTTCAGTTCTGTGTGTTTCAATCACAGAAATAAAGTGAGGGAGCGGATAGCAGTATAACCAAATTACTTGCGACGGGGCAGTTTTAACGTTTGCATGATGGGTATACAGTATGGAGTGTATTTGCATAGCAAGCTGCCCATTGACAGTGCATGTAAATTTGCTCTCTATGAATGTTCTTCGGCTATTTCCTGTGCTAGTCAAATGTTGTTTATTAATTAAGCATGGAAAAGACTGCATTTGGCCACCAGGTGGCACTAAGTGCTATAGGGAGTTTATTTTGTAGTGCCATCTAGTGGCTAAATACTGTATTTTCTGTTTTTAAATCAATCAACCAGCACAGGAAGTAGCCTAATAATGTTTGTTTCTGCTCCATTCACACAGAAAAAAATATACGTGCACTTTCACTGGGTAAAAATACACCCCTATGTTTTTCAAGTGAATGTTAAGCTGGTTTTCTGTGATAACAGCAGCACAGTCACAAGAAAGCATGCATGGCAAGAAAATATGTATATTTTGTACATCTTCGCAGTACAGTTAAATATCTCCCATGTTTTAAGGCTTTAAAAATGCAAAAAAATGCTGCAAGAACAGACGATACCTGTTCATCTGCCAGCAAACCACTGAGCTTTTTGTTTCAGCTGACAACACAGAGCCTTTAGTTTCCATTCACACCAATGTGCATGTTCACGCTTTTTGCAGAAACACAGGACGTTATTTTTAACATGGGCTCATATGGAACACATTCACATCAATGCATTTTTGTGCCTTTTTTGGAAAAGGTCAGGGCCCTTTTTTATTCGCAAAATGGAGAAGCTGCAGAAAAGCATGTCATTTGTTTTTACTGCATTTTTATCATGATTTTGCCGCGGTTTGCAATTTTTTTTTTTTTTTTCAAGCTGCCCAAAAACAAATTTTCTGAATAAAAAAAAAAACAAAAAAAGGAAAATTGTGATAAAATTGCGGCAAAAATGACTGCAGAAACGCTCAATAGTAAACTGCATAGGTGTGAATGCAGCCTCAGAACTAGGTCCCCCGTTCCCCTGCCCCCAAAAAAATTACATGCCAAATGTGGCATTTCAAGGGGTCAGGAGTCCTTAAAGTGCAACTTCCACTTTTGGGTGGAACTCCACTTTAATATGTACAGTCTGGAGGAAAGAAGGGGAGACATGACTGAAACCTTTAAATATATCAAGGGAGTGAACAAGGTTCAGGAGGGCAGTTTTTTTTCAATATGCAACCAAAATCAAGAACACGGGGATGTGACCTCAAACTAACTGGAGGAAAGTTCAAAACTAATCTTGGAAAGTATTATATTTACTGAAAGGGTGGTTGATGATTGGAATAAACTACCAACAGAGGTAGTGAGACAGTCAACAGTAAATGGCTTCAAACTTGGGATAAACGTAAATCTATAGTCAGACAATGAGGATAATGAAAAAAACAAAAACAAAAAAATGGGCAGACTAGATGGACTACTGTCTTTTTCTGCCTTAACTTTTCTATGTTTCTACCCTACTCTTGGTGCCTCCTGGGATATACTGTACATGCTGTATATTCCAGGTGGCATCGGCTTCAACCCTGCTGCTGGAGGAAGTAGGCCCTGCTGGTGCAAAGTCAGGGCACTGGCTGCCGAAACTTGGAAGGGACATCTGGCTCCTTATGACATTCGAAGGAAAATGGTGGCAAGGGACCTGCCATTGGGCAGCGGAGCAGTGGATCACAGATCAGTGCTGGGTTTATTGGCCGCATGTGGTTATAGTTAGGGATGCGCCAATACCAGTTTTTTTAGGACCATAAAATTGATCTGCACTATGCACTTTTATATAAAATCGATCTCAACTATGCACTTTTATATAAATATCGATCTCCACGAGTACGGACAATTTGTCTCAAGTAATCACCGATACCAATTACCAGTACCTATTTTGCTCTTGGATGCCTGTACTGTTTACTCCGATGCGGTTTGTCATGCGATTTCACAGTTCAAATTGCATGACAAGTTGCATTCTGTTGCTGCCAGTGAAACCGCTCACATGGTTGCGACGCTGAAAAAGGTTCTGTTCACATGGTCGCGACGCTGAAAAAGGTTCTGTTCACATGGTCGCGGCGCTGAAAAAGGTTCTGTTCACATGGTTGCGACGCTGAAAAAGGTTCTGTTCACATGGTTGCGACGCTGAAAAAGGTTCTGTTCACATGGTTGCGACGCTGAAAAAGGTTCTGTTCACATGGTTGCGGCGCTGAAAAAGGTTCTGTTCACATGGTCG
This sequence comes from Lithobates pipiens, assembly GCF_037356315.1. Classification (NCBI taxonomy): domain Eukaryota; kingdom Metazoa; phylum Chordata; class Amphibia; order Anura; family Ranidae; genus Lithobates; species Lithobates pipiens. The sequence continues at coordinate 221,148,364 of NW_027507686.1, read as the reverse complement.
CGGCGCTGAAAAAGGTTCTGTTCACATGGTCGCGGCGCTGAAAAAGGTTCTGTTCACATGGTCGCGGCGCTGAAAAAGGTTCTGTTCACATGGTCGCGGCACTGAAAAAGGTTCTGTTCACATGGTCGTGGCGCTGAAAAAGGTTCTGTTCACATGGTCGTGACGCTGAAAAAGGTTCTGTTCACACGGTCGTGGCGCTGAAAAAGGTTCTGTTCACATGGTCGCGGCGCTGAAAGGTTCTGTTCACATGGTCGCAACGCTAAAAAAGGTTTCTGACATTTTATTGCACCTTGCATTGACTTCTGTTAAATGAAGTTGCAATGAAATTGGAGGTCCAAATTGCACTGATCTGCGGCTTTGAAGTCGCACAATTTAAAAGCTGCAGATCAGTGTGATTTGGACCTTCCCAAATTAATTTGAAACTGCAAAAAATATCGGTTTATCAGACCACTTGTGCAAATGCTTGGTATCAGTGCAAGGCTAGTTAAAATGAAAAGGGCAATGAGAAGATCAAAAGTCATCGAATTTACTGAGAATTTTTGTGCATTTTTTTTAATGTTCATATGAAAGTTTGTTCAAAAATCTAACTGATAGGTTTCCTTTTACATTTTCTGAACACTTGTCAGCGGAGACACATTATCTTTTTATTACATGAAGTTGATGGTTTATTTTTGCTGAGGTTCATCCTGGCTGCCCTATGACTTAATGGTCCGAGTGCTTTGATTGATGTGGGATAATCTCACACTAAGCACGTGCGCATTTTTTCTGCCTTTTAATGTTTATCAATGTGAAAACGATGACTAATGGAGCTTAGCACTTGTTAGGCTGAGACTTGGCTGCTGTGACCAGGTGTAAGAATGACTTCATCACACCTGCAAATGTGAATTGCAAAAATAAAATGTATGATAAATGACATAAAACCAGAGGTCTCCGAGCGAGATCATTCTTAAAGTGACCCTGTCCATGCATTAAGAAAATATAAAATAAAAGGCCATTTTCCTATTATAGAAGAAGAACAGTTTTACTCACCCGTTTGGCAGCCTCAGTCTCCTTCCTCCCTTTCCGTTTCAGACTCTTCAGCATTTGACACTTCTGGGAGTGTCGGATGCTTGAATTCCTTTCCCCCATGCTGGCGTTTCATCCACCAACCCTTCCATCACCGCTAAGTTCTGTTGTTATGTTAGAACCGGAAGATGGATCCTCAGCACACAGCAAGGAACACGAGGATCTGACACTCCCGGGGGAGTTTGGGCAGAAGGCAGGAGCAGCCAGAGAGAGATTGAGTATGAGGCTGTGTTTAAACTTGGGGTTGGGTGGTAAAAAAACACACATTTGAGTTGCATTTTTACTGCCCTTCAATCACACCTTTTTTAGAGCTCATGCACTTGTGGGGCAGGAACTGTTGCTGCTCTTATCCACACTCAGGTTGTTTACCAAACGGTGATATGTCACCTTCTCACCACCGGATTTAAGCTGCCATACTATCGTGCCGCAATCCCATACAATGGTTGTGATGTGGCCCCATGAAACAGCATTAGCCACATTCCGTGGCAACAAAGGCCACCAATAGATAATAATACCTTGGCTCATCTATTTAGTTTTACTGCCTCCTGGCTGCACATGTGAATAAAGCCTTAAACTGCAAAGGAAGTGGGGGGTACATATGTCATGGCCCCAATGCTTTGCCTCTTGGCACAGCAAAATTGATCCCTCTGCTGCCCTCAGCAGACAGTGCAACCCACCAAATGCTGCCCATGCACTTGAATGGGGATTCAACACACCTCTTGGGTTGCGGCACAGGGGTGTTGGTTTTAAAGGGTAAAACGTGGTGAGGAGGTGACCTCATGTGTCCTCGCTGCCTGTCAAAATATTGCTGAAAAGTGGTTCACTGCAGATTGCTCTTCAGAGGGTATTGCAACTGTAAACGAGCCATAAGAGAGTTTCTATTTCATTGAATGGGGCTTTCAATTTTTTTAAGTAACTGATGGGGCCCCTGCTTAGTATCAAACCTAGTTTTATGTGTTCTCAGACACACAGGCCCCTGGGGCCATGCAACATAAAGAGCTGATGTATTTCTCTGCCGGAGAGCCACAGGTGCTGAGTACAACCGGTCATAGAAATCAATGGCTGTACCCAGGTATAGGCTTGTACTTGCATAGGCACATGCATGCAGATGTATGCTCCTGGAAGCAGGCAGTCTGTGCCCACAGTTACACATTCATACACATGTATGCATTTATGCAAGTAGCTGCTAACTGCATACCCACATACAGCCAATTATTTTCTTTTTGTAGCTCTTGGCCAGGGAAATATGTCCATATTTTATGTTGTTCAGTCCCAGGCGCTAAGTGTCCTTTAATTTTGACACTCTTTGTGTTAGAGCTTATTCATAGTAGCAGTTGAGGGATGGTAAACCTCATAGTCGAGCCACATGTTTACTGCTCCCCCTTTTGATATAAAGGCAGCGGCCAGGATTGTACACATGGCCGGCAGGAATTATACCCCCTGATGCCTTTGGCAGTCGCAGAGGCTGCCGAGTGCGACCCATATAAGGGAATGAGGCCACTCTGCAATGCCTCACAACCACAGGCCGTTTATATGGTGGTAGCGCACTGATGCGGGGTTCAAGGATTTAAAGCCCAACTCCAGACAAAAAAAAAAAAAAGTTTTCCCATGCGGTGGGGCTGTGCTCACACTGCATTCATTAACTGCTCATTTTGTCCAGGAGTGACCAGAAAGCTTATACTCATCCAATCCTCTGTTTCAGCAGCCAACGATGCTCCCCCACAATCCAGTGGTGGACTGTTCCTGATAGATAGATAGATATATATCTATCTATCTATCTATCTATCTATTTTTTTTTTTTTTTTCTAGCTGCTGTTTAATATGTGTGTTTACCTGCAAATATTTAAAAAGCTCTGTTTGGATGGAGTTTGCCTGGAGTCTTGCCACGCTCATTTCCATTTAGCAGCAGCTATTGAATTGTGTCCATACAAAGCAAATAGGAAAGCAAAGAGATGGCGTGTAGATCCGTGTGAAGGTACATAGAAAGGGAAAGGGTGCTGTCAGAATACTCCGCTGTCATTGCTCCTCCTGAAATTCTAGTTCTCTGGTTGTCATGCTGGTCCAGTGGCTTCCTAAGTCACCTACCTAGAGCAGATCTACAGATCAGGGGTCCTGACTTGCTGGCAGCATAGCGGGTCTGTGACTTAGAAGGTGATTATATATGAGGGGTCGATCGATTATCGGGGGCCGATATTCAGTTTTTTTTGAAGAATCAATATTGGTCAAAAACTTACCGATATTGCTTCAAGGGGTTGTACCAGGGTGATGCATGCAACTGCAGGCATCACCCCGGTACTGTTCTTCAGAGCGGACGGTCAGCTTTCTTGTAATAAGCAGCCACGTGATTGTTATTACAAGCAGTGGGAGGGGCCCCTCCTGCCCCTCTGCCCAGGTCTCCCATCCCACTGTGAGTCCCGAGCCGTCTGCCAGCTGGTCAGAGACCCGAACAAAGCTGGATTGGGCTTTGATCGGGTTTCGGATCTAGTAACCTGGAAGCAATGTCATGACATCACCTCCTGGATTTTATGGCATCCTAAAGGCGCCATTTTTAGAAAATCTAAAGTATTCAAAAACGCTGATCTTGATGTTTTGAATACTTTTGAATGCAGTGGAGGGTTTTGGGGTTCTTATAGACCCCAGATCCCTTTTATAAAGAGTACCTGTCACATGCCTATTACTGTCACAAATAATGTTTACATTCCTTGTGACAGCAATAATAATGCTAAAAAATGTAATTTAAAAGGACAGTATAAACATAAAAACTTTAAGTATACAGAATATCGGCCTAAAAGGCAGCCGAAAAGTCTGTATCGGCCCAGAAAAAACAATATTGGTTGACCCTCTAATATTTGTTTTGGCGCTCTGACTCGTGGCAAGTATGTACCTGCTCCGCAACGCAAAGTGAGCTGCACAAAACTGCAGTAAGACTTATTTGTTTAGTGTGTTGTGGCCCATTCATTTTAAATGGGCTGCTTGATGTAGCTCTCCAAAACATGTCTCAATGCATGAAAACGGATGTGTTGCAGCGCAGTGTGGTATAGCATGGATGAGCCCTTACTAGTGAAAAATCGCTGTTGCTCAGTATGTAATAACAGTAAGTTTCCTCATCTCCTTCTCCATCTCCTCCTTCTTTGTCAGTGTTCCTGTTGCACTAAAATATGAGGAAATCAGTTGCCAAAGAAGTGCGTAGTTTCGACACCCCTAAAGCACACGGGTCCTATAAATGGTATAGTATGGCTTTTGCACAGATCTTCTCTGCTGTCAGGGGGGGAAATTTTGGTTGAATTTCCAGTTCCAGCCAGCAGGAGCTGCTACTCCCTCTGCTCACTAGAGGTGCCACCAAGTGTCCTGTGCACAGCAATGACTGACACTTCATCTACAGTGTACTGCTGAGAGTACGCAACTAGTCACTGTGTGTGATTGGCGGATAACCGGGGGGGATCTGTGCGACCCTGGAAGATAAAAGCTTACAGAATGTTAATCTCCTTAAAGTCTTTGCAGCAGCTTCCTAGAGCCCCCTCATCTACTGCAGCTGTTCACCCTGTAGCAGTGAGCATCTATCTATCTATCTATCTATCTATCTATCTATCTATCTATCTATCCCTTTTCATTTGTTACTCTTTATGTGTATTTCCTATCCACCTCTTTATTTCTGTATCTCATTTCTATCCATCTGTCTGTTTGCATATTTATGTATCTTGTATATTTATCTAGTATTTATTTACTTATCAACCGAATCTCTTTCCATCTCTCTGTCCTCATATTTCTTTCTTACAGCTCCATTTGTTGTTTCTGTCTTGCTTTCTTACTTGTTTCTTTCTTCTTTGCTTTCTTGCTTCTTTGTTTCTTTTTTTTTTTTGCTTTCTTCTTTGTTTCTTGCTTGCCTGATCTTTTTTTCTTGCTTTTCTTTCTCTTCTATTCATTCTTTTCTCTCCCTCTCCCTCTCCCTCTCTCTCTTCTCCTTTTGTTCTCTTCTTTTTCTTTCTCTGAGCTCCTTTTTTCCCCTTCTCTTTTCGTTTTCTTTCTTTCTTTCTCTTTTTTTTTTTTCTTTTTCTCTTCTCTCCTTTTCTTATTTTCCTTCCATTTCCGCCACTCCATCCCTTTACTTTCCGCCACTCCATCCCTTTACTTTCCGCCACTCCATCCCTTTACTTTTCTCTACTCCATCTCATCCCTTTCCTTTCCGCCACTCCATCCCCTCCCATCCCTTTCCGCCACTCCATCCCATCCCTTTCCGCCACTCCATCCCATCCCTTTCCTTTCTGCCACTCCATCCCATCCCTTTCCTTTCTGCCACTCCATCCCATCCCTTTATTTTCTGCCACTCCATCCCATCCCTTTCCTTTCTGCCACTCCATCCCATCCCTTTATTTTCTGCCACTCCATCCCATTCCTTTCCGCCATGCCATCCCTTTCCTTTCCGCCACTCCATCCCATCCCTTTCCTTTCCTCCATCCCATCCCTTTCCTTTCCGCCATTCCATCCCTTTCCTTTCCGCCACTCCATCCCATCCCTTTCCTTTCCGCCACTCCACCCCTTTACATTATTCCTTCCCTTTAATGAATCTATCCTTCTTTCATTTAAATTTTTCCTTTTCTTCATCTATCCGTATCTAGCTTTTATCTAAGATTTTATTTGTAAAGGTTTGTCTTCCCTCCAGCTATTAGGCCCCTTTCACACTGGGGTGGTGGGTGTGTTGGCGGTAAAGTGGCACTAATTTTAGTGGGCCTTTACCGTCAATGTCACATCGCTTTTACCCCACTAGCGGCCGAGAGGGTTAAAACCACCGCAAAGCGCGGCTGCAGCAGCACTATGCCGGCGGTATAGCCATGCTGCCCATTCATTTCAATGGGCAGTGCTCCTTCACCACTCCAGCGCCTCAGTGTGAAAGGGGTCTAATAGCCAAAACTCTTCTCTTCTGATCATATGGCACGCTTCCTTTTATCATTTCACTGCCTGACTCCCTGCAGAGCCTATTTGTAGGATCAGTCTGGCCTCCAGGTGACATCCCTGCTCATTTCTTTGCTGTCTCTTTCTATTAGGTAGATCAGATTCATAGCTGTCACCTTGGAATGGGAAATCTCCAATAGATCGGAGTGGTCAGGCAATGATGTTCTTCATGTCGTATTGTGGAAGTCTCGTTGAAAGGGTGGGTTGTTTCTTCAAGTCATTGCAGTTGGTGCAATGCGAGCTGAGTGTTAGTGGATACCACAACAGGTGTTAACAGAACTTTTACATATGTGCACACATGTAAAAGTCATATTTTTTATAGCTTTTTTTTTCAAAGCTCTATTTTAAGGTTTATACATGTTATGGTTCTATTGTGTAGGTTAAAGTTTCTGGATTGACTAGGCATGCACTTGTTCATAGAGATCTATTGTGTGTCTAGATTTAGGTTTGTTCTCCTTTTCACGGTCAGTTTAAGATTGGTACCTAACTCCTCCAAGCCATTTTGTTGTTGCCACAGGGGCCAACATTCCCATTCCTCTCTGACAGATGCCTTTTTAGGTCATGTGCAAAACATGTTGCCTGCAGGACCAAAATGCACTTTATACAATTGCCTACTTGTGAATAGTGCCATCGAATGTTATGGCAAATGTCTCATTAACTGAAAGTTTGAGTCAACTGAAGGAATACATTGGTGTCAGTATGCCACATTTTTTTTATATTTTTTCAAACAACGATTGTATTCATTTTCATAGAAGGAAAAAAAAAAAGGACAAATACGAAATGTGAACATTCAAAGTAGCAATAAAAAAAGAAAGGGACAGTTGCAATGTTCACAATATACATTCCATAGTCAATAATGTCATTGTGAAAGAAACATGGAAATAACTGCAAATAACATGGTGTCAAATGATGCAAAACCACTGCTGGAACATTATAGCGATTATATGAAGTCTGATAAGGCATGGAGAATAAGATAGATAATCTGAAAAGAAAAGGAAGGAAAAAGGTAAAGTAGAGGGTCATCAAATTAGCTCCTCCACAGGTTCAAGGCCGGTCCTCAGGGAGGTGCCACATCTCCCAGACCTTATTGTAGGCTTCCAGTCTATCCCGTATTCTAGCGATCATTTTCTCCATTAACTCCACATCTGTGACCCTAGCATACAGGGCATCTGGGAAAGATGGAGAGTGCTGCTTCCAGTTGAGGGCAACAAGGCAGCATGAGGCTTCTAAGTAGCTTCTAATAGGGTTTGGTAGTTTTCAGTGGGGAGAGGCCCAGCAGGAAAAATGTTGGTGTCATAGAGGTAGACACCTCAAAGAGGCAGATCAGCAATTGCTGTGTTGAATGCCACAATGGGGCTACCAAAGGATAGCTCTAGCAAGTGTGGAAAAGGGCGCCTTTATCCCATGGCAGCGCCAGCATCGATCAGAGCTAGAGGGATAGATGATGTGGAGCACCTCCGGTTTCAGGTACCAGAAGTAGAGAATTTTGTAAGCGCTTTCCTTATAGAGAGCAAAAAAAAGGAACTCTTGGCCGCCTGAGACCAGATCGCCTGCCACGTCTCTCTATGGGAATTTCTTCCCCTAGTATCCTTTCCCAATGAAGCATATAAGCATGTTTACTCTGGGCTGGCATGGAGTAGGCATTAAGTATTCAATAAACATCGGAGATCAGACCCTTACATGCGGAGCCCCCTAATATAATGTGTTCAAAAGGGGATGGTGTGGAAAATTGCAAATTTGGAGTTTAGTTTTGGAATAATGGTGAATCTGCAAATATCCATAAAACTCCTAGCGAGGTAGATCATATTTAACCTGAAGTTCAGGAAATGGCAGCAATTTGTGGGATCTAGGGTCCACAAAGTGTCCAAAATGGAATAAATTCAGTGACGCCCAGGGCGAGGATATCTGATGAGTGAGGCTAGCAGACAACTTGGGATTGCAGAAGAAGGAGGTCAGCAGCGATTTTTCAGATTTAAGTTCATGTTAACGTGATAATTTGTGCCAAAGTTGGGACATAAACCCCAACAATCTACTAGGGTCTACCTCCGCATTCACACTCCAGAGTAAGCTATGCGGATGTACAGGCGCCAGCCATAGTTTTTCAATTTCCGTCCGTTTATTATAAGAGCGTTGGGGAATCCAGGAAACTATTGCGCGTAGTTGAGCCGCTTGGTAATATTTTATAAAGTTGGGGAACGCTAGACCCCCATTATAGCGTGATGCCATCATTTTTATATTTTTTTATTGTAGTGTGGGTAAGCTTTTGATTTTGTCGTGAAAGAGCTGGCTGGTTCCTAAAGCCTAACTCCAGAATATTAGCAATGCCCTCTACCCATTCTTTCTTCTCGCCTCACCCTAACCACTGGTATGAAAAAACTTTAATGTCCATTTTATTTACCGTAAGCCACGTGGCAGTGCTGGGCCCAATCTTTTTCTCTTCTGTTTACTTCTTGTTGTCCTTCTCGCTTCCTACAGGTGTGGACACCTTGTAATAGCGGTGGCAAAACTTCCAGCAACCAGGTCCTCTTTCATAGGCTCCTGAGGCAGGAGAACTCTTCGGAGTGGAAAGGGGACTGGTGCACAGAAAGATCACCACTGGGGGAAAAGGCCTGTTCCCAAGGGGAGCAAATGAGCTTGGCTTAAAGAGGAAACTGATCCATTACACTGTGCGATGCCTTAAGAAGAGGTGTCTGAAATCAAGACTGAGGGGTCAGGAAATTCATGCATTTTTTCATTTTTGCTCAGAGTTGGACTTTAAGTACCTGACTGCCTTTTGAATTAGGCTGAAGTTTGTCCCTTTCGTGCCTCCATGGCATTCTTTCCAAACCTTTTTACTTGAAAGAAACCCTTGAAATGATTTTCAGGTTTTTCGGGAACTTTTGCGAAAACCAGTTGATTGGTGGTCAGTATGAAAAATGCCCCTTTTATTTTGGAGATCAGTGGGAAGAATGTCCCTCTTATAGCGGTGGCCAAATGCCACCCTTACAGACAGCTAAAAAAAAAAAAAAACATTGGGTTCATGTACCTCGCTCTGTCAAGTGACATCGATCATGGAACTATGCAGGCATAATCAAACTGGATGGATCAGTCAGTCATGGCTTGAGGGGCAACCCTTAAGTAACTGTAGGGTTTAACAGAACCCTTCTTGATGATGGCTGCTCTATACAATCCGTTATCTGTATTTTGTTCTCCGCTATTTCCAGCACTTGCACTGGGGTTTCTATCAGAAGGACAGAGCAAAGCAAAAATTTAGCCCATAGCAACCAATCAACTGAGTTACAGCCATAATTTCCACACTTCTGGCATATATATATAATTTTTTTTTAAATGAAAGGAAATATTTTGGCGCAAAGCAAGCATAGCATCTGCCTATACTGTATGTTGGAGGTCAGTAGAAAGAATGTCCCTCTTACATTGGTGGTCAAAATGCCATCCTTACAGACAGCTAAAAATATCGTTGGGTTCATGCACCTGACTGTCAAACAGCATCGATAATGGAACTATGCAGGCATAATCAAACTGGAGGTTGGTCAGCAATGGCTTGAGGAGAAACCCTTGAGGAACCCTAGGGTTTCACAGAACCCTGGTTGATGATGGCTGCTCTATAGATTCCACCCTCCATATTCTGTCCTAAGCCTCTTCCAGAACTTGCACTGGGGTTTCTATCAGAAGGACAGAGCACAGCAAAAATGTAGCCTGTAGCAACCAATCAACTGAGTTACAGCCATCATTTCCACACTTCTGGTCCATAATTGAAAGGAAATATTTTAAAGCAAAGCATCTGTCTATTGAGGATTTGTACATCTGTGGGCCGTCTGCCTGGATGGATACTGAGGACCCTGCCACTGACATGCTGGGCTAAACTCAGACCCATATGTACGTATATAAAGTATGTATAATATTGACATTTGCCTGGTTGCTTTGGGCCAGAGTGCCATTTTTCCTCCTGTTTATAAGACACCTGTTGTGGTATTCCACTAACACCGTACAGAGCGCCACGGTGTACAATAACCAAAACGGGACATCAGATTTCAGTGTGCATAGCCAATTTCTACTTGCTTTAGTTTCATGGTTATTTCTGAAACCCAAACCGTCAGGATTCAGCTCTGCCAACAAATCTGATGCAAACCTTTCTGATTGGATGCTTCAGTCACTTTGATAATTAGGGCTCTTAAAAGATCAAAGATGTATTAGAACATAGCTGTCATAATTTGAGGGACTGGCTAGATGTGTGGTCTGTGAAGAGTTAATAGAGCAGCACTTTTTTGGAGAAGAAGCAGAACACATCTGAACATCATCACCTCTTTGCTACCCCCCCTGCCAAGCTTTCATTATTTCCTAGCCCTTTCATGCCAGCTTCTTCATCTCTCGTTCCTCATTTGCATTTAGTATTTGCATTTATTTTATGTTTTTCTATGATATCAGCAACTCCTTCCCCCCCACCTTCCTACCCACACACACACACACTTCCCCCTCTGGTGGTTCCCGTTCCTCCTGCCAGCCCGTTTCCTCTGGTTCACCTGCCCCTCCAGTCTCCCTCCTCTCCCTTCCTCTCATCTCCCCCCTCCACTCTTTTTTTTTTTTTTTTTTTTTTTTTTTTTGTCAAGTGCTCTGACTTACCAATAAGGTTCCTCCATCCCGCTGCTGGGCTGGGTGGGGAGCCGGCAATCCAAACTCCAAACTAGGACTTGAGACCAGTGCCCGCAAGCTGGCAGACTGGGCAGCCTCTTCTCTCCTTTTACATCAAACTCCTACAGCACCTCACCACCTGACACACCAACCACTACAGATGACTTGGCATCATCTCCAAAGCCTGCACAATTCCACCAACACCTTCCAGCCATATACCGTTATCCAGGACTTGACAAGTGCAAGTAGAATCCAGGAGCCAGTCAGCCCAGCCGACAAGACTGGGGGCAGTTTTAGGCAGCCAGGGCATTCTTTGATCACATAAACTGACTGTCTTTTTTTTTTTTTGGAAACGCCTTCCCCTAGGCAACCAGCACCTATAGAACTTTAGCCTAGTTTGCAAGAACTAGCTTTCACTTTAAGATCCCAAACTTTTCAGCTGCCAATGTAAACCTTGGCTGACAGAAGCATGCACGCCAGCCGCTATCTCCCCTTCCTACTTCAGGAAGTATATACAATCTTTTATATATAGATCTTTATGGTTTAACACACTCATGTACCAAAGATTTTTTATTTTTTTTGCAACTTGCCCGTGAGAAGTAGGGTTTCCCACTTACATTAGTAATATCATATCACCACCGCATTCTCTGTTGCATTAACACTTTGGATGACGCAGCGTCAGGTTGTAGGTCGCCGTCCCGCACAGACCAGGGCTTCAAAGTCAGTTTGCACGCCTACACCAGGGCTCCGATTCGTACTCACCTTTCTATCTGACTTGGTGACATTCATAGCACAGGCACAGGGACGCTGTGACATCGCCTCTGTTCTCACGCTGTGCGACACACACACACACACACACACACACACACACACACACACACACTCTCACAGCTCACTTCTAACTCAGTCATGCTTTCTTAATACTAATCCTCCTCGTCTCTTCTTGTCCAGTGGATTGCTCCCAGCCTGCAACTGCGCTGAATCCTCTGCCCGACGGCTCAGGTCATTGACTTCATCATTTCTTAAGAGGGCACAAAGGGGTGTTTTGGGGTAAGGGGTGGGGGTGGGGGGGGGGGAATGTCAAAATGCTTTTTGTGGTTAGAAGTTGTAAAAGTAGAGAGGTGAAGCAATGCATTGCAGCTATCCAGCACAGCTATTGGCCAAGAGAGCATTTAAAAACAAAATTGTTAAAGTTGTGTGTGTGTGTCTGTGTACATGTATAGCCTTGTAGCGTTCTTCTTAAAGGCAGGACCTCTCACCATTCAGCTTGTCTCTGCTTGTCCGACAGCAAGTTGAATGAAGCTCATTTTGAAAGTGAATCTGCAGCCATGGAAAGTAAGATCACAGTGTCGGAGAGCAGATTATACAGCATAATAGTCGCCATTTATTTTTAATCTTTTTAAATTGTGGTGCTGTTGCAGGGTGATCAGCAGTGGAAAATCTGTTCTTGTGCTTCGTTAGATCCTCTGAATCTGTGGAAGGGAGCTATAGTTTTGTACTTTTTATTTATTAGGGTTCTTACACACAGTACTAATGTATGAGTGCCCGTTCCCAACACAAAAACCTCCTCCCAGATCCATTTCAGATGCGTTTTTCCATGCGCATTTTTAACACAATTCCGATGTGTTTTTTTTTTTTTTTTTTTTTATGTATTTCTGGATGCATTCCAGGTGCTTTTTTATTTACTACTGGGGTCTGGTGCTTTTTTGATGCTTTTTACAGCGCCCCAGTACAGTTTTGTGCAGGAAAAAAGCATTAGGTTGTATTTTTTTTTTTATGGAACTGAACTACATGCAGTGCAGTGCTTTTTTTCTGTATCAAAAATGCATGGAAAGTGTATGGGTTCATGGTGTGAACTATGCCATTGGAACCCATATAGCCTACTTTCCATGCATTTTTGATAAAAAAAAAAAAAAAAAAAAAAAAAAAAAAGCACTGCATGTAGTTCAGTTCCATTAAAAAAAAATATATATATATATATATACAACCTGATGCTTTTTTTCTGCACAGAACTGTACTGGGCGCTGTAAAAAGCGTCAAAAAAGCACAAGACCCCAGTAGTAAATAAAAAAGGATTGTGTTAAAAAAGCGCATGCAAAAATGCATCTGAAATGGATCTGGAGGAGGTTTTTGTGTTGGGAACGGGCACTCATACATTAGTACTGTGTGTAAGAACCCTAATAAATAAAAAGTACAGAACTATAGCTGTGCAAGCACTGCACTGCATATAGTGTGAACGGGCCCTGAACATCCGATATTCCTGGTCCAAAGTTCCTGCATAAAAAAACACGAGGATTGGTTGTATAGTACTTGTGTATATGTGCATACATACACATACATAAAAATAGTTTTGTTAAGAAGGTGTGATGTACGCATGTAAAATACTGACCAGCAGATTTTATTTTTTTTCCTTTTCTACTTTGTAATTTATATTCAGTGTTAGACCCCATACACACTATTAGATTTTCTTCAGATTTACCAAAACCATATAATATGAGGTCAAACCTTAAGAGTTTCAATTTGTATACAATCAGGGCAGGCCTTTGTACTACATCATTTTGGTAAATCTGAAGACAAAAATCTGCAGAAAATCTAATAGTGTGTATGGGGTCTATTACAGGCCTGTGTGTACAGGCTAATTAAAAACAATTGGCTGCATTTAGACAAGAAAAAAAAATCTGAATACCTAATTTAGCATTTTTGATGTCCATATGGAAGAGTCCTTACAGATATTTATATAGCAAAAAACAACATTTATGCAGTGCCTTACATAAGTATATATTCACATCAGTTCCTGCCCTCAAGGAGCTTACAATCTAATGACCCTATCTTACATGGGGCCAAGTTAGAAAGAAGCCATTTATCCTACCAGCATGTCTTTGGAGTGTGGGAGGAAACTAGATTACCCAGAGGAATACTGCACAAGCACAGGGAAGACATGTAAACTCCATGCAGATAGTGTCATGACTAGGGTTAGAATTAGGGAGACCCTAGTGCTGCTAACCACTACGCTGTGCTGCTAAGTGTACTTGGGTCTAAAGGTAAAGGTGGTAGTCGGAGAGATTGTAGTGTCAATCTACAATGAAAATTTATCAGAATTACTACATGTTGAAATGCTGGTTTTATTTTACCCCTCAATGGTCAGTCCACCCAAAAGTGATCTTTCCACTGAGGCGCTTTGCAGGCACTATAGCGTTAAAAATAGCGCCTGCAAAGCGCCCTGAAGCAGCGGCTCCAGTGTGAAAGCCCGAGGGCTTTCACACTGGAGCGGTGCGCTGGCAGGGTGTCCGAAAAAGTCCTGCCAGCAGCTTCTTTGGAGAGCATTAGGAGCAGTGAACTCACCGATCCTAAAGCGCCCCTGCCCATTGAAAACAGTGGGGCAGTGCTGCTATACCGCCGGCAAAGCGGCGTTTTGCGGGCGGATTTAACCGCTTTTCGGCTGCTTGCGGGGGGTTAAAACCGCCCCGCTAGGGCCGAATAGCACTGCTAAAATGACGGTAAAGCGGCACTAAAAACAGCACCGTTTTACAGCTGACGCCCGGGGCGGCTCAGTGTGAAAGAGGTCTTTTAGTAGTAGTCTGGCTGGCTTAGTGGCTCCTCCAGCTTCTTTGGTCCCTTGGGGACCTCATGGGTGAGATCCATCTCTGCCACAGTTCCTGGCCTAGATCCTGCTCATCTCTGAGTGTTCTCACTCCTCTTGCTGCAGTAAAGTATATCTAGCAGGGAAAGTTAGACTGCTATGTAATGGCAGCTACAGATGTGGAAATCTGGGTTATAAACGTCAAATATCTGGATTCAATCTCAAATCTCTGAGCGTCGTGTGAAACTGTTTGTTCCAGGCAATTATTAAAAAAACAAACAAAAAAAAAAACAAACAAATGCAGCTCTGCATTAATTAATTCATCAAAAAGTTATATTAGTATTATTATTTTTTTCATTACAGCAGTGTAAGTGCAGTACATGATATTGCAACCTCTTGCAGTCTCCTGTGTAGCAGAACTCAGACAAGTAGATAGGGAAGCAGCACAAGGGAGCATGCTGATAGGAGGAGAAAGCAGAGTAAACCACCAGCAATTATCAAATGCTTTTTTTTTTTTTTTTGCTTTTTTTATCAGTAAAAAGCAAAGTAGGAACCCCATAACAACCCAACAAATGCCATTTTTTTCAACATTTAATAAAATGGAAGAGGGTTGCTGATTGGTTGTTATGGGATACTGCAGATGGTACGTTGCTTTTTGAATTTAGAACTACTTTCTTTTTTATCTTAGTAGAGCATAGAGCAATGTTCCCATAGTGGCGGTCTTCATTACGTCTCTCTATCTCACCTTACAATGCAAATTTTATAGAGTGTGCTTTTTGTTCTCTAAAGTCTGGTTCAATGCCTGCTTGTATTTATAACTTCCCTTACCTATGTGTATTTGAATATGTTTTGTACTTTTGTGTTGTAATACAACAGTCATTTAGGTATATAATAGTTTTATCCTTTTTGTTTTGTTACTGTTTAACCAGAACTGCTTCTTAGTAAGCAGAAATAGGGATTTTTTTCCCCTTGCTCTAGTAAAAAGTCGTCCCTGTAAAGCCCGAGTTAAGTTGGCTTTGCCGGTTATAGGAACACAGTTGGCATTGTCAATACGGGTCTGGAGCCACTGCATAAGCATGTACGGATTCTGGGCTGAGAGTCCGTGTCTGTTTCTGTCTGGCTGGACACCCATTGAATATGGTCCAGGGGTGAATTTCTTTCTGTAAGAACTGTATAAAAAAAAAGAAATATAAGCAGGTCATGTCCCATAGTCTACTGAAGCTTTTCTCATCTAGGGTGCCATGGAACCTTGGGTTTACTCCAGAGGTTTCTAGGGGTTCCTGGAGCAAGAGCATTTTCTGCCTTCCAGATAACCTCTGACGCCAATGGTCTTTCAGCCATATGTAAGGGGGTATTCTTCCCACTGATCACCAATGTAGGGAGCATTCTTCTTATTGGCCACCAATGTAAGGAGTAAGGCTGAGCTCAGGCATGTTCGCATGCTCCACGTGCTGAGCCCGCCAGGAAGTCGGCGCTGCGCTAATCACAGGCAGTGAGACATTGCCCCAATGCGTGGCTACAGAGATCGGGCAATGTCTCACTGCCTGTGATTAGCGCAGAGCTGCGCCGACTTCCTGGCGGGCTTTGCACGTGGAGCATGCAAACACGCCTGAGCTCATCCCTTGTAAGGAGAATTCTTCCCACTGGTCACCAATGTAAGGAGCATTCTTTCCACTGGTCACCAATGTAAGGAGCATTCTTTCCACTGGTCACCAATGTAAGGAGCATTCTTCCCACTGATCACCAATGTAAGGAGCATTCTTTCCACTGGTCACCAATGTAAGGAGCATTCTTTCCACTGGTCACCAATGTAAGGAGCATTCTTCCCACTGATCACCAATGTAAGGAGCATTCTTCCCACTGATCACCAATGTAAGGAGCATTCTTTCCACTGGTCACCAATGTAAGGAGCATTCTTCCCACTGATCACCAATGTAAGGAACATTCTTCCCACTGACCACCAATGTAAGGAGCATTCTTTCCACTGGTCACCAATGTAAGGAGTTTTCTTCCCATTGACTACCTATGTAAGGAATATTTTTCCAACTGACCACCAATGTAAAGAGCATTTTTCCCTGACCACCAATGTAAGGAACATTCTTACTACTGACCAACAATGTAAGGAGTAATCTTCCTATTGGCCACCAAAGTAAGGAAACATTTTATCACACTGACCACCACTGTAAAGAGCATTCTTCCCACTGACCACCAATGCAATGAGGCCCTTCTCCACTGACCACCAATCTAAGACTAGCTATAAACGCTTTGTTTAAACAGCGTGGATGAAGGAATCTTCACTGCCAACTATTGTATTCAGGAAGACGCTGACACATATGGTTGCCTGAATGCCCAAACAGTGACTGCATCTGATATATTAACAACTGTTCAGTTGAATGTTCCATGATCTGTAGCTATAATAACTGTGAGCAGGGGTTCCCTGAGACCTCAAAGGCTGGTCTGCTAGATAGTAAGGGTGACCATGTGGAACAACAGAATGTCTCTTGGGATATTGACCCCACTACCGTGTGTTCTTCAGCATTCTGGGAAAAAGAGACCTTCAGTGGCCAAGATATTTCCAGCAGTTTGTGGTTGAGTCTTTGTGCATGACAATGCATTTTAAACCCAATGTTTGCCTTATCATATTATGATTACAGTGGGGAAGAATTATATCTTCTGTAATTTTTATTTATTGGTGTGTTGCCACTGAGAAGATTCCCTCCCACTTCCTGTCTTGGTGACCACACAGGAAGTGAAGACATCTCGCCAGCTAGGTCACAGATGACCATAAAAAAAAAAAACGGGTTCCCACCCTTCCCAGCTTTAGTTCTTTAGAAAAAATAATGTTTTATTACCATCTCTATTCCACTATGGTTACAGAAATGGCAATAAAAAAACCCCACCTAGATGCTAACCTTTCCTCGCTCTGTCCAAAACAAAACATTTTTGGCTTGAGTTAGGAGTTAATTTGTAAAGTAAATCTGTCACAAACTTGGGAAATTAAAACTGAGCATTTGATATAAAAAAAACTGTAACCCAAAGTAACCCTTAGTGAAAACCACGTCTGGATGATCAGAGATATAGTTGAATGCTAATCTTGGCTTCTTGTAAAATGCATTGCCGTTTATATGTGATTTCGCCTTTTGCTCCTGTTATTCGTCACGGCTGCTCAGCATACATCGTATTAAAGGGCCACTAAGAAGGTTCAGGAGGTGGGAGAGGCGAGCGGAATGGTTGAGATTTGTATGGAAATGTAACTTCCTAGATCTGTGGATCTACTCTACTTATTGCTTTGACATGGAGTTTAGAAATTGGTTTAAAGGAGAACTCTGCTAAGTTCTGTTTGTATCCATTTGGATCAAATAACGTTCCCATTGTACTAGACCAAGGGTCTCCAAACTTTCTAAACAAAGGACCGGTTTGTTGCCCTTCAGACTATAGGAGGGCCAGCGTAAGTGGGAATTTTCCTGGCATCAGGGGGAATAGTGCTCCATTGCTGGTATCATAACATAGGGAGGAATAGTGTCCCGTTATTGGTGTCAGTAGTAGAACCGGTGCCCTATTGTCAGAATAGTGTCTAGTATCAGTGGGAGGAATACTCCCCCAAGGGCTGGATCAAGGAAAGGACCACATCCGGCCCCCGTGCCTTAGTTTGGAGACCACTGTACTAGACAATGTCACAGCTGAGCGGGTCTAAATTAAAGTGGACCTTCACCCTAAATAAACTCATTATTTCAGAGAGAACATTTCTTCCCGAGTCAGCCATGACGATAGGGGTGCAGGCACAGATGCTCTAATTGACTCCCCGGGGGCTTAAAGTGGAACTGTGTTGTATTTTCACTAAGGATGATTTATTGTTTTAATATCTGTTATTATTTGCTTGCTTTTTTTTTTTTTTTTTAATTATAGACCTTGTTTGATTTACTGACCTGTAAATGCTATCGGTCACCTGTATATTAGGGAATGGGGCTATCAGCCCTTTTTCTCAGTTGGGCATCCATCCACTAATCCCCCTACTGAGCTGAGCGGAGTGGCCGGATGACAGGTCTGTGTCTGCTCAGCATAAGCAGACACAGCTCTCTCTGCTCTATAAGCAGTCGGACTTAAACAGACCAGCTGTCCTATTAACACCCGATTGCCCCCCCCCCCCGATCTGATCCAGCCAGACGGAGGGGAATGGATCCCCTTCTGTTTGTTTTTGCTGGATTGGATCAGAGGTATTTGGGTGTAAATGGACACAAGCCCATTTACATCTGCCACTCCATAGAGGAGAATGGAGGGTCTGGTCGGGTCGGCCTGAAAAACAGACAGGCGCACCAGATTGGACCTCTCGTGTAAGAGGAGCCTAAGGCTCGGTTCACACGGGGCGACACGACTTGCCGCGCCGCGACCTGACAAGTCGCCCCCGTTCTGTACTACGGAACCGTTCTAAGAGGAGCGACTCGAGTCGCTCCGACTTAGAAAAAAGGTTCCTGTACTACTTTTGGGCGACCTCGGGCGACTTGCATTGACTTCTATACAGAAGTCGTTTGCAAGTCGCCGCTGAGGTCCCGGCAGGTCGCGGCGCGGCAAGTCGTGTCGCCCCCTGTGTGAACCGAGCCTAAAGGGGCAAATAATGTGTGAGCATACTTTCTTTGTTATTTTCAGAGCTAAAATTATTTTAAAATATTTTGTTCTAGTTGGATAAATATGGAAAATATACATATAAGGGCCGGTTCACACAGGGGGTGATGCGAGGCGACACCGACTTGCCTCGCCGCGACCTGCCGCGACCTCAGCGGCGACTTGCAAATGACTTCTGTATAGAAGTCAATGCAAGTCGCCCCGAGGTCGCCCAAAAGTAGTACAGGAACCTTTTTTCTGAGTCGGAGCGACTCGAGTCGCTCCTCTCAGAACGGTTCCATTGTACAGAACGGGGGCGACTTGTCAGGTCACGGCGAGGCAAGTCGTGTCGCCTCGCATCGCCCCCTGTGTGAACTGGCCCTAAATTGTTTGTTTGTTTTGATCTTCTGCCAGTGAGGGAGCTTCTGGCTCATTTTCACTTGTTTACCAGACTTACCTTAGCTGCTTTGCTGAAAAAAAGCCTGTTTGCAAAGCTCATAACATATTTAGATAGACCCAACCTGCCTGTTTTTTTTTTTTTTTTTTATACAGGGACATATTGAGATCCAGTTTGAGAGAGGGAATCTAAAAGCAAACCGCTCCTGCTATGCTTGCTATTTAGAAAACCTAAAAAGCAATCCACGGTTATGGATTTATGCAATATTTAATGTTTCTTTGGTAAAAGGTCAATTCTTGGCTTGGCCCCCCTAGTGTTGCCCGCTCCCCCTGGCGTACCTCCCACTATATGATTTGCTGCTTTGTTTTATTTTTTGTGCCCAAAAGATTTTCTACTAAGAGTGCAAAGTTTTCTGCCAAGCAAGAGGTAGCAATGCCCCACAGGCATTTTATACTAAACTTTTTGTTAGATTGGAGTTCTTCTTTAGCGTGTAACTAGTGTCAAGACTGAAGTGCTTTCATAAAGGAAGCAGCTTTTAAAAAAAAAAAAAAAATTGGATATTCATGATCTCGCTAGTGCAGAAGTGTGACCTTTACTCTGGGGCGTGGGAGGGATGGGGGGTTCTATAGTGGTTGAACTATCAGCAGAAGTATTGTGAGCTGGAACAGCATGAAACTTAGCTGTCTTGTGGTTCTGTGTCATTCCAGGCAATGCACCTGTGCTATTAATAGCAATGAGCGTATCTCAGATCAGTTCCCTATAAATAGTTGTGTTTGTTTTTGCTCATGGCGGGTTAACTAACCCCTCTCGCGTTCTTCAATACGAGCCGTCTTTTCGTGTCCGCGCCTAGGCGTAGAGTTACTCTGTCTTCTATCAGGGTAATGGCATCAGTGAAACACTATCCTTTTCCCAGATAGCTGACACTGTATACATTAGATAAGGACGTCCAGACAAAACTATCATGGGAGGAAAACGACGGCAGACAAAGACTTGACATAGATGGGGCATATGGCCTCCCAAGTGCTACGGGTGACTCCAGAGGTTTTCATCCACCCTCAATGTTGTACCCTTAAGTTGTCTGATTGATGGGTCACACCATTTATGGTCAGTCTAAAAGTATAACTAAAGGTAAAACTTTTTTTGTTTTGTTTTAGATAGAGTGAAGAGGGATTAGAGCCCCTGTCAATTCTTATTGCTGTCTGTGCCCCTGTTAAGGAGATCTATTTGTCCTGTTTACCGTTATCATTGAGAGTGAAAGAAAACCCCAAATTTTTGGGTTATACCTAGAAAAGTAATACTGTAGATGGGAAATCTTCCAATGGGGACACTAGTTCTGGTGAGCTGAGGATTCCCCAGAAATTTTATTTAATTTTCAGAGATTTCCTCTCACTTTCTGTTTGGCTATGGGACAGGGAAGTGATGCAAAATCTCCGTAAAAGGATATAGATGGCGAAAAAAACTCTCCCTTACTCTATCCAAAATGAAAAAAAAACGTTTTTTTCCCCCATAGTTCTACTCTAAGGCTACTTTCACACTGGGGCGTTGGGGGGGGGTCGGCGGTAAAGCGGCAATATTTTTAGCTGCGATTTACCATTGTTTTTGCGGCCCTTTTCGCTAGCTAACGCGGCACTTTTAACCCCCACTAACGGGCGAAAAAGGGTTTAATGTGCCCGCAAAGAGCTGATGCAGCGGCAATTTGCCGGCACTTCGGCGCTGCCCATTGATTTCTAAGGGCAGGGGTGCTGTAGGAGCGGTGTATACAGTGCACTTCCTGGTTTATGGCTGTGCCCAGCCACTTTTGTCCTTGGAGACTCATAGCTGTGTATCTGCAGTAGCAGGATACACACGGACCGAAAGTCAGCTAGTCCAGCAAGTCCATGTGTACCGAAGTCTGTTCAGCAGAAGCCAGTCCAAGGACTGGCTCCTGTTGAATGGTCCTGCTGGAAAACCAGCATTTAATCAGCGCTTGCAGCCAATGGAGATTCCCCTGCTGTCAGAATACAGTAGAAGAGTGGGAGAAATCCTTAACCTGCTGGATGAGTGAAAAAAACTGAATGTGTGTACCCTGCTTAAGAGAGCCCCAATAGAATTTAATTTAATTCGGCTGTAGTTACTGGCAAAATCATTTGCAATACAAGCACTACCACTTCGGAATAACTTCTCCTCCTACCAGCAGTAAAGCTTCTATACAGGAACACATTTTTTAGTCCAGTTAGATACTTTTTGCTTAGCCCTGATGAAGGTGGATCGTTGGCCCCCAAACGCATTGGGTGCCTTTTTGTTTTCATTACTTGTATTACTATTGAGGAACCCATGACTCTTAAAGTGACACTTGACTCTTTAACACTAGCAGACTACTAGTCTCACAGGCGTAGTGTGAGATTTAGTGATGTCACTGCTGTTCTGCTCGCTGTTCTCCTTGCTGGAGGAAAATCTGTATCTGAGCATCTCTGAGGATCTCTTTGCTTCTGCTTCATCCATTCTGCAGAGTTATACTTCTTCCCTCCATTTTTGCTGTAGTTATCATATCACCAGCCATTGGGATGGTTAAAGCTCTAAATAAGAAGGCAAACCTATGCTGTTCTACCAAGATTTCCTGGTGACTCTGCTGGTTGTTTTTGGCCACAACCTCCATAGTTCAGGTCCTGTCTAAAGAGAAACTTCACCTGAACACGGAAAAATTAAAAGTCAGCAGATACAAGTACTGTCAAGGAAACGCATTGTTTTGTCATGTTTTTTTGGAGTTGTCTTCGAGACATGCAAAGAGAGATCACACAATTACTTAGAAGTATAAAATGTATTAAAGATAATGACAGATAAAGAAAATATGACAAGAATACTTTTCTAAAGATGCTGTTCCACCATGGAGTCCTTCCAATTATAATTGGCATGGCACAGGTGACCACAGACGCTTACCTAATGGCAGCTCTGTTACGAGACTAACCTATTCCAGTTTGGGCTGGGGTATTTAGACTTACAAAGAATAGACAACCTCCAAGCCAACTTCCTTTGCAATATGACCCCTCAAGGCCTTGGTCAGTTTACAATCACACATTTATTTCGTATGAGTCATCCAAAATAATCAGGAAACCACAATATTAGAGGCTTTCTTAGATGTTTGTGAGGCCAACATTATTAAGGAATATGAAATATACAGTTTCCTCATTACACATATTTACCAGTCCATGAAGCCCAGTGCTGTCTTCCACACAGCTGATGCTTCTCAGGGTGTCTGATTTTCTGTGCCGCCATCTTGGATTTATTTTGGGAGTTGGCTGTAACTTCCTGATCATTTGCATCTGGTGTCCTACTGCATATGCATGAGTTCTAGTTTGTAGGGAGACTGGTTTTGGTTCCAGGAGGTTCTATAGCCTCCTGGATGTGTAATGATAACCCTTGAGGCTGCAGGCAAGAGGTTGGGTGATGGTGGGAATGGCGGAACGAGTGGACATCATCCTTATAGGTTATGTTTATAGTTGAGTTGTTCTGAGCACTCCAAACCCTGATAGGGGTTGATGTACCATTTGAGAATTGAGGGACATCATCCTTGCGAAGGCGGGGAATGAGGAATAGGGACCTAGCACCACCATAAAAAAGGTACTCGCTTCCTAAAAAAAAAATTGTGTATGAGGCTGGCGAAGAGGAACAGGAGGATGATGAGTGTAATTTTGGGGTGAATGTCTGCTTTAATTTTTTTTTTTTTTTTTTTTTTTATTACCCCCTAAAAAAAAAAAAAAAAAAGAGGCCTTCCATGTTCACGAACCTAAGCACTCTCTTTTCGTTTACATTAGGGTAAATTTGAATCTGTTAACTGACCTCTCGCAGGCTCTATCTGGACATGTCTTGTCGGTGCTCGGTGTCAAACATTTTCAACTTTCAGCAGTTTGATTTGTAACTTTTAAAAACTGGGAAGACGCACTGTTTTAATGAAATTCTAGCTTTTGACGTCACCAGCTGGGAATAATGGAGGGTAATCAAGTAGCCCTGAGCAAATGCAGATGTTGCAAATGCAAATCTGTGCAAGGTCCCCCTCTGATGAGACCTTTATGTGCCGCACAATGGAGAGCGCACAGGAAGTGCATGTTACAGGCGGCTTCCTATTCATTCTTTGCGCGGAGGGGACCTTTTAACCCATGTCCTTTTTGGCTGTTCTGGGCTGCAATCCAAAATGGTTTTAGGAAGGAGGCTGGGAACAACCCTGCAAAAAAGGACAGAGAATTTCCACTTGTAGAAGACAGGCACCGTACACGTGTTTTATGGATCCAGGGCAGCGTCTTTTCATGCTTACAGCTAGTTTTGACAGTTAACGGTTGGGAAAGGTCAACGCTTAGCCTTGTTATTTAGCCCATACAAAGCTATGGGCAATCATGGTATAATTGATGCATTGTGTACATCCAGCTGCCAGCCCGCAGTGCTGATTCCTGATATCTGCTGAATATAATCCCTCCACTCTTCTGCCAGCATCCAGGATTTGGGTTGAAAACACCTCCCATCCAGCTGTTCTACTTAGAATACAGATCTGGCCACAGGCGGCACCTGAGTGCACAGCTTCCACATGTCCTGATCGGAGATGGATAATTGGATATTTGGTGAGATAGGTGTGAACATCTTTTTGTATGGTATGCCAAGCCACCTGCTTTTGTTGAAATCAGGATTTTAACCACTTGCTTACTGGGCACTTAAACCTCCTCCTGCCCGGACCAATTTTCAGCTTTCAGTACTGGTACATTTTGAATGACAATTGTGCGGTCATACAACACTGTACCCAAATTAAATGTTTATCATTTTTTTTTTCACACAAATAGAGCTTTCTTTTGGTGGTATTTAATCACAACTGGGGTTTTTATTTTTTGCCAAACAAAAAAAGATGGAAAATTTTGAAAAATAAAAATAAAAAATCATGTTTCATAGTTTGTTATAAAATTTTGCAAACAGGTAATTTTTCTCCTTCATTGATATGCACTGATGAGGCGGCTCTGGTGGGCACTGATGGGCTGCACTGGTGGCCACTGATGGGCTGCACTGGTGGCCACTGATGGGCTGCACTGATGGGCTGGCAATGATAGGTACCACTGGTAGGTGGCACTGATGGGCACTGGTAGGTGACACTGATGGGCAGCACTGTTGATGAGGCACTGATTGTGGGCACTGATAGGTGGCACTGTGGGCACTGGTAGGTGATGCTGGTGGGCACTGGTAGGTGGCACTGTTGTGTACTGCTAGGTGGCACAGGTGGGCACAGATGAGCAGGCAGCAGCTATCCTTGATTGGGACTGATGTCCCTCTCACAGCCGACGGTGATTGGCTGTCAGCGCAAGGAGAAAAAATAGCCGATTACTGGCTCTGTTTACATCACATGATCAGCGGGCATTGGCTGAGAGCTGATCACGTGGTAAGGGTTCGGGATCGACCCCTTACTCCAATATGTGATTAGCCGAGTCTCATAGACTCGCTGATCACAGAGCTCTGTGACATACTCTCTGCAAAGTAGGCCTGCGCTGTAGCCGTCATTCCGCTATATCGTGGATCTGAACAAGTTTAAAGTAAACCCGTTACAAGGGAAATGAGGGCCAAAGGTGTCCTGAAAATGTTTTTTGCCTGGCAGTCATACTCATCCAGTGGCTTTTTTTTTAAAACCTTTTTGAGACGCTAAATGAAACAGGCTTGCAGATTAGTTCTGAAAACTGATGTCATTTATTTAAGCCAGAGAAAGCCAGATGGTAAGCATTTTCAGAAGGTCAGCAATTTTCAGACACTTTAACCACTTGACCCATGGAAGGTTATACCCCCTTCATGATGAGAGCATTTTTTTACTATTTAACATTGGCAATTGCGCAGTCATGCAATACTTTATGCAAATGAAACATATAATATTTATTTATTTTCTCACAGAAAGAGCTTTCTTTTGGTAGTATTTAATCACCACTGGGTTTTTAATTTTTTTATTATAGAAACGAAAAAAGACCAAGAATATAATAAAAATACCCATATTTTCTACTTCCTGTTATAAAGCATATCCAATAAATAAAAAAACTATAATTTCCTCATAAGTTTAGGTCAAAATATATTCTGCTGCATGTTGTTAAAAAATCCCATTAAGTGTATATTAAGGCCAAAATATACTCTGCTACATGTCTTTGTTAAAAAAAAAAAAAAAAATCTCAATAAGTGTATATTAAAGCGGAGTTACACCGAAAAATTGAACTTCTGCTTTAAGGGAGGTGCCCCCGACATGCCACATTTGGCATGTTATTTTTTTGGGGGAGGGTAGCCGGTCCCAGTTCCCACTTCCTCCCGGCACACTGTGGCGCCGGAAGGGAGATCACCTCTTCCCCTCCCTCTCGGCAATCATCTGGGACACATCACAGGTCCCAGATGATTGCCCAGCCAGTCACGGTGTGCGGCACGGCTCGCGCATGCGCAGTGGGTGCCTCGCTGTGAACCCACAGCTGGGCGCCCACAGTTACAATGCTGGTGCCTCAGAGAGGGGGAGACGAGGGGGGCTTTGTTCCCCTGCATCGCTGGACCCTGGGACAGGTAAGTGTCCGATTTATTAAAAGTCAGCAGCTGCAGTATTTGTAGCTGCTGACTCTTAATTTTTTTTAATTTTTTTTTTTTAAGCAGAACTCCGCTTTAAGTGGTTTGTTTGAATGGTATAGAGTCTACAAACTATGGTATATATTCTGGAATACACGCAGCTATAGAAGCTATACTGGCGGTGATCAGTGACTTGGTGTGACCAGACCCTTGCTGGGAGGTACACTGACATTAATAGTGACACTAATATAGTGATTAGTGATAATACTGTACACTGACACTATAAAAAATGACACTGGCTGGAAAGGAGTTCACATGTTCCGTGTGTCTAACAATGTGTAATGTTTGCTGATTTTACTTATGTGTTTTTTCTCCCTGCAAAAGAAACAAGCCAGATCGCTGTTCACAGTACACGGAGCTCTGTGTTTTTGTAAACATAGAACTCTGTGCTTTTCACCACAGCCGATCAGCTGACTGCAGCCAACATCATTGACTGAAATGAAATCGGCTGCCAAACTTGTGCTGTGTCCAATTACAGCACGAGTCGGCAGATGGCGCGTGCATGCGAACCCCCCAAAAAAAAGCCACAATGTACAGCTAGGTTGCCTGGCCTGGAGCTGAAGCCCACCGGCAGTACAACTACTGTGGGCAGATTGGAAGTAGTTAAAGTGGAAGTCCACAATATTTTCCTCTCCTTCAATGGTCTGAGGTCCGCGCCAGCATCTTCAACGTGGCTTCTATCTAGGTGCTGGGCTGTGCCCATCTTGGTTGTGCGGAAGTTCAGTAAACCTGGCACGCAGGATCTGTGCTGTAATGTAAACAGTGACAGTAAACAGACAGGTAAGTTTGTTTTATTGCAGAAGAGACTTTGCATGCCTCTTCTGCAATAAATAGCCTGCCTGCTTGTAGTTTTTTATTTGGTGACTTAAAGTGTTACTAAACCCACAACGGTAAAATCAGTCTGTATATGCAGTACAGCATGCTTGTTATACTCACTGCGGAACCTAGGGGGTTAATCCTCTGCATTGTGTAAAAAGGCTGTTTGATCCTGTCTTCCTAATCCTCCCCTTCTTCCACTGTCCCCAATCCATCCACCGATAGAACAGAGCCTTGTGGGCACTCTGCACATGCTCAGTTTGTTGTGTATTGCTAAAGAGTTTATTTTTTTTATTTTTTTTGAGAGAGTGCATGTAATCAACACAGGGCCAATCGGCACTGCCCAGACAGAGGGTAAGGGGTGATGCAGCCTCATAGGACAGTCAGGGGAGACTCCTCCTACAAACTTTAACCAGACACTGATAGAAGTCACAAGACTGCGGTATGCTGCTGATGAGAAAAAGTATTTAGCAGTTTATATTTACTAAGATAATTGCATTTCTGTATAATGTGGGAGACCAGATATAGTGACTGCAGGCTTCTGGGTTTAGTGAAACTTTTTTTATTTATTGATTTTTTATTGGTTTACTAACACTGTTTTGAAATGTATTTTTTATTGGTTTAGTAACACTTTTTGAAATAGATTTTTTTATTGGTTTAGTAACACCTTTTTGAAATTAAATTTTTATTGGTTTAGTAACTAACCAGGCCACGCCCCCTACAATTAAAAAAAATACATCACACATAACCCCTCCTCGCCCCCTAGTGGTTAACTCCTTCACTGCCAGTGTCATTTACACAGGGATCAGTGCATTTAAATAGCAATGATTGCTGTATAAATGACAATGGTCCCAAAAATGTGTCAAAAATGTCCGATGTGTCTGCCATAATGTCGCAGTCAAAATAAAAATTGCTGATCGCCGCCATTACTAGTAAAAAAAAAAAAAAATATTAATAAAAATGATATAAAACTATCCCCTAGTAAACGCTATAACTTTTGCGCAAACCAATCCATAATCGTTACTTGCAATTTTTTTTTTTACCAAAAATATGTAGAAAAATACGTATCGGCCTAAACTGAGGAAAAAACATTTTTTTTCGATATTTTTTGGGGATATTTATTATAGCAAAAAGTTAAAAATATTGAATTTGCTTCAAAATTGTCGCTCTATTTTTGTTTATAGTGAAAAAAATAAAAACCGCAGAGGTGATCAAATACCACCAAAAGAAAGCTCTATTTGTGGGAAAAACAAGACACCAATTTTGTTTGGGAGCCACGTCACAGGACCTCGCAATTGTCAGTTAAAAAGAACGCAGTGCCGAATCGCAAAAAGGAGCTTGGTCCCTTTGGCTGCAAATTGGTCCGGGGCTTAAGTGGTTAAGAATGAAATCGAACTTTAAGTTCTACTTTAATTCTTTAGTTCGCTTTACAGGAAATTTGTCATGAAGCAAGATACCTGGGAGAGTAGTCACAGATGGGAGCTGTCACTGGAAAACACATACTAGGACCAGCTTAGACGGGAGCCAATTAACCTACCAGCATGTCTTTGGAGTCTCGGAGGAAACTGGAATACCAGAATTTTTGAGTAATTGATTTGAATCATTTTTTTTCACAAAAAATAAAATGCACAGGGACCTGTTATGTGCAAATGAAAAGGTGGATCAGCTGTGCCTCTCATGGCGTCTTGTACGTGTGATATTCATTTCAGTATGTTTCAGTGGGTGCAGATCTCTCTTTCTCTCGCTCCCTTTAAAGGTCAATCCAGCTAATAGAGTTCTTTCTTTGAGCCTGTTCTTCATCCTCGTTTGGTGCCCTGCTTGCAGCATAGTCTTCCTTCTCCTGTGTCTTGGCTCCTTGCTGTGGCCACATCATGGGGGGTATACTAGTTATTACCATATGAAAAGATCCTTTTAATTTATACATAACTAAATGAAAAAAGTTCCCCCTGACGCTGCTTACTCACCTACATCAAAGACCACAATGCCGCCATTGACACTCGAAAATGAGCAGCAGTAAATACTTACCGGCTGATTTTTTTGTTCGTATTGCCAGTAATATTAAATTGCAATTCCAGGAAACAACATAAAGAGACATTGGCCTTCTAATAGCTCACCTGCCCAGCAAGTTATGTGTCCTCTCCGCTGGAGCCCCTGCAGTGTTAATCGGAAGTGGACTTCCAGATATAGGGGGGCATGTGACCTGCCTCGTGTGACAGTGCTCCAGCCTGAACAGCCAATCACAATGTATGAACACTGGATGGTGAATGAGATCATCCACCCACTTAACCTCCAGTATCAGGGCTTACCCAAGTGGATGATATCATTGCCCCCATGTCACAGTGTTCGAGGTTTGGCGTTTGGCCACTCATTTACAATATAAAGTAGAACTATAGGCAAAACCATATTTTTTTTTTTTTTTTATAGATAGAGCATGGGACGGTTATAACCCCTGTTTGTTTATATTTGCCATCTGTGCCCCAGAAATTTACCTTCACTTCCTATCCCATAGCCAAACAGGAAGCGAGAGGAAAGCCTTGCAAATGAAGGGAATCCCTTGGGGACCCCCAGGTCACCACAATCAGTGTCCCCCATTGGAAGAATTGAGAATTCCCCATTTCTGGGGATAACCCCAAATTTGGGATTTTTTTTTTACTTTAATTTTTAATGATAAACGGGACAAAAATACAGAAGGTAATGTTAATTTTGGCAGCAAATTTCGAGTTTGTTTTTGTCTTAGGACTAAAATGGCATTTCAGTTTTAGTCCCATTTTAGTCTTCTGCAATTGTTTTTAGTTTTATTCGTATTTAGTTGACTAAATATCCAGTACTAATAGGTGTGATTAAATTGTAATGCATTTGTTAACATTTTTCTACCATTTCCAAACTCATTATATACCGCTGGAGTGAAATTTTTTATTTATTATGGCATTTTGAAGTCAAATTTCAATTTAGTTTTAGTCTTTTGACTAAAATGGCATTTTAGTTTTAGTCATATTTTAGTCACCTCAGTTGTTGAAGGGTCCTTTCACACGGGGCGGATTAGTGCTGATCCGCCCCGGGGATATCCGCTTGCTCAGCGGGGATCGCCGGAGTGATCTCCGCTGAGCAGGAAGATGACAGGTCCATCTCTGCACACTGCGCAGGGACGGACCTGTCACAGCACCGCTCTCCCCTATGGCAGTGTCCGTCGTCACCCGATCCGATGTTCGGATGGAAAAATAGCTTTTTCCTCCGTCACAGTTTTTCGGATCGGAGCGGGTCAGATGTCAGCGGACTTGTCACTTGTCCATAGACCTCTATGGAGCATCCGTTCAGGTCCGCCTGAAAAACTGACAGACGGCCCTGAACGGATCGTCCGTCTGAAGGGGCCTTAGTTGTACTTTAGTTGACTAAAATAATCATTTAGTCGACTAAAATTAACACTGGTTGTAATCCCTCTCAACTCTGTCCAAATAACAAACAACTTTTGTCTTTTATTGTACTTTAAGGTCTTATAGTTCTGGAGACTAAAAACCTCAAAAGTGACATCTGCATGGAGTTTTGCCTTTTGTGCGTGTTTCCTCTCTGTACTTGAGTTTTCTTACAAATTTTACTAGTTTGTTGTCTTCTACCTAAATTACTTCCTTCCCACCCACAATCCATATTTTAAAGTGGAATTTCAGCATTTAAAAAAAATTTGCAATTTCCGAAGCTTGTACACTGGGCCGTGTGTTTGTGTGTGTGTGTGTGTGTGTGTGTGTGTGTGTGTGTTTAGTGTAGAATCTTGGCATTCCTTGATGCTTGGATGAATTCACTCCCATGCTCATGTGTGGGAGTTGCATGATCCCAAGTCAGCCAAACAAGAAGGCTAAAGTCTCTGGAGCAGGAAAAGACCAGGCGGAGATATCTGCAATGAAGAGAAAACTTATGATCACTGCAGCGCTGGAGTGAAAGTAAGTAACGCCATCTTTAATTCTCTTTTTCGGGTTGCCCTACATGATGTCCCATGCCCCAAAATTGCATGTTACTGTCACTGTAGATGGCAGCGTTTCTTTGTTTAAAGTGGTTGTAAAGGCTCAAGGTCTTTTACTTTCATGCATATTCATTAAGGTAAAAAACCTTCTCTGTACAGCAGCCCCCTCTAATACTTACCTGAGCCCATCTTGATCCATCGATGTGCACGAGTGCCTTGGCTCTCCGGGGACTCTCCACTGAGCCAATCAGGAGAGAGAGGGGGCGGGGCCGAGCTGCATCCCTGTGTGTGAATGGACACACAGAGCCACAGCTCGGGAGCAAACCTACTAGGGTGCCCTCATTGCAAGCTTCTTGCTCTGGGGGGGAATCGGCGGAAGGGAGGGGCCAGGAGCACCAGCGGAGGACCCGAGAAAAGGGTAATTAGGGCTGCTTCGTGCAAAACTGCTGCACAAACCCGGTAAGTATACCATGTATGTTATTTAATAGAAAAAAAAGAGAGACTTTTATATCAATTTAATACTGTAATTGTCTGTTAAATAACAGTATTAAATAAATTATGCATTCAAATTTTTATTATAAATTTATAAAAAAACTTACATACTTTTTGTTTGTCCATTGGCCTCAAAATAAAAAATAAATAAAAAAAGACAGCAGGGCTTTTTACTAAAAGTGCATCAAATGAAATCCTTAAAGCGGTAGTAAACTGCTGTTTTTTTGTTTTTTTTTTATTCTGCAAGGTAAAGCCATCAGGGTTTACTTCCTCTTTAAGTGCCCAGTGGGCAAGTGGTTAAGTCCTTAGGAAAGAAATTTGCCTGGGCATCTAGGCTTCAGTGACCTGTGTATGTTTGACTGAGTTGGGGACATTATATTCTAAATTACAGAGGCCTGTTGTGAATGACAGAAGGTCAGACGAATATGTGGTCAGTGTATAAATACTGGAAATGTATTTATCAGTATACTCCGCACAGTAGAGAAGGCAGTGGGATTGCTTTTGTCCCAGCTCTGCAGCCCACGTATTCCTGTTATGACAGGCTGGTTCCAAGCTCCTGAGTTTAATTGAGCTCGGGATTTAGGCAACATATTTCTGGTGCTGGATAGCTTGCAATTTATTGCTTCATATTGCAATGTAAAGAAATGTGGTTTATGAACAAGCTAATGCATGCAATTTGTTGTTGTTACTTGGATTATTTAAGATTATTTAAAGGGCAGCTCCATTTAAATTTAACAAGTAGGGATTGGTGCGAGAGGTAAATTTAGATTCTAAGTACCTCTTTGCACCCAGGCTTCCAGTCTTTTGCTTTAAAGTTTTGGAAAAGAGTTTCGAGCCATTTGCTCTGCTCCTACCAGCAATGTCCGGGGTGGGCAGAGTCAGAAATTATGACAGTAAAAGCTCATTGCTAGAGTATCCAAGCAAGTGGCTAGCTCAGCCCTCCAGGCTGCACTTGCAATGACACTATCATTTTATGGTGTGCTAATCATTTAAAGCTGGACTACAGGAAAAAGGAAACATGCTTCCTTTCAGTGGGGCTGCCCTCACACTGCAAGGGGTAAATGCTCATTTAGGTGTAGGGGGCCAAAAAAAGTTTTTCTTATTAGTTCTTTTGTTTCCACAAGGCGGTAGGACCTATGCCTGCAGCCTCTTTTTCCCCTATGCTGTGGCTGCAGCAGGTCCACTAGCATCAAGTCCAATTATCCCATAGCCTGCATGGGAAGTGAAGACCCCAAGAGACATTCCACTGCCAGGGAATAGACGAGTGGAGGAGTGGAGAAGAGCGTCAGCTGCTGCAAGAGCAGCGGATCAGTTGAGTACAACTGCTTTTTTCTGGTACCCTAGAGGAGCATTTGACTCTTCCATTGTAGGGGCAGCTCCACAGCAAGGCAGCATGTGACCTTTCCCGGAGATAGGCTTTAAAGTGGAACTGATTTTTTAGTAATTACATCGCTCACATGCCCCATTCTTTTATAAAGTTTGTAGGCCCTCACGCTATTATTGGAAGCTAAGGAGATTGTACATAAACCGTGAAATGAATTTGTAATGCATGGCCCAGTATAAGCACTCGTGTTATTTTGGCTTTGTTTTTCTGCATGTGACTTTCATTAGAAGCACGTTTCAATTCCAGTTCTACAGATTTTTTATTTTGGATAACCCATGGACCTGATTTTACTTTATGCTTCTTTTGGTCCTATGACAATCCATGTCCATGATGGATCCATTGTGTGACCTCAGTGGTTTTCTTTCTTCTTTTTCCTCCAGCTGTGGGCAAGTCCTAAATGTTCAAGAGCAGGGGTCTCCAAACTTTCTAAACAAAGGGTCAGTTTACAGTCCTTCAGAATTGAAGGGGGCCTGACGTTAAAGTCAGTGGGAGGAATAATGCCCAATCACTGGTGGCCTTGTGAGGAATGGTACCGCAATGTTGGTGTCAGTGTGAAGAATAGTACCCCATCATTGGTATCAGTAGGAAGAATAATACCCTATTATTTTTGTAAGTGGGAGGAATAGTGCCCAATCATTAGTGTCAGTGAGAGAAATAGTGCACAATCATTGGTGTCAGTCGGAGGAATAGTTTCTTGTATCGTTGATAAAAGCACTACCCCAAGGGCCAGTTAAAGGCAAGCAGCTTGGAGACCACTGTTCTAGAGAATGGTGTCACATAATGACTTGGCCCTGTTCTCTGCAGCTTTTATTTACCGTGTACCTAGGGAATGGCCTGATATTGTACCCCCAAGGACTGGATTAACCGAGGACAGGCACAAAACAGGGAGTCTGCTGGTTTGGAGAGGTGGTGGATATTAAAGCAAAGCTGACTTTTTGTGTTTGTTTTAAACCAGCTTTTCTCGACCAGGGTTCAGTGGAACTCTAGAGTTCCTCCTTCAGATATGTAACCACTAACACTAATGATCTTTTTTTTATAAATTTTGTATGGGGAACATTGTTTCCACTGACCATCGGTGTAAGAGGCATTCTTCCCAATGACCACCACACTAATGCACCATGAGTTGTTGATATAGCAATTATAGACAAGGGTTCCTTGAGAACTGAAAGTTATTTTAAGGGTTCCTCCATGTTAAAAGAAAAAAAAAAAGTTGAGAAAGGCTGTTTTTATGCAAAACTGGAGTTGGTCTAAGGAACAAGACTGGAAAACTGGTTTCATTGGTGAAAATTACACTGACTGCCTTCCCTTCACTGATACCTACTTGATAGTCTGAAGTGGATCTGCCCTTTAATTCCACTTGGTTAGATTTTTCTGTATTTCTGAACTAATAAAGATTTTTGAAGCTTTCCTGCATTTTAACATGATGGTTTCTACACCAACAGCCCCTTCCTCTGCTGACCACACTCTACCTAATCCCCTCTTCATCGAGGGCACAATGGACGCATTTTTTAAAAGGCATTTCAGAAAAAAAGTTGCTCCTCCACCCTCAGAGACGTCTTGCCCGCCAGCTTTGCGGAGGTGCAATGTGGTCATTACCACCGGAAAAGCACGCCGCAGATCCAGTGTTGGCCTGCCATCTTCCTCTCTTTCTATGCAACGACGATGTTCAGTTACTCAAACACAGCCTCTCTCTCCTTGTTTGATGACATCAGGGCGTGGAGGGAAGAGAGATGGGAGAAGGAGGTCGAGTACCACCACTCCGGGCCTCAGTCCTCGTTTTGCTGTTCAGAGGAGACGTGGGGGGAAACTGAACTCCATTGATCATCAGCTTTTGGGGCCTTCTATGTTGTTGGCCAGCCTCATCCCAATAAAGAAAGATGCAGGCATGAGAGAAGGGGAATCGGAGGAGGAAGAGGAGGAGGAAATGGAAGACGTGTCAGAGGAAGGAACTGATCAGGATAGCATTATCTCCAGTACCTCTGACCATAAAAGTACTGAGGAGATGTGTGAGCTTTCTTCTTCTTCCACCACTGACCACGGAAAACTGTACGCACAGGCCTGAGTAAAGGTGGGGTGGGGGGGATAAGTGTGTATCTGATATACAATTTTTCTATATTTATATAAGAACTAGTGTATAAGCTAGCATCATATATTTGCTACATAACACATTAAGCAATTTTGTGAACTTGAACAAGTTTCCAAAGCTTTTAATTAACAAATTAAATGAATCGTTTACCTATTAGCGCATTTTGACATACTGCAGCTAGGCTAAAATGAAAGGCTTTACAGCTTTGAAGGAGAGAGCTGCAAAAAGGCAGTAGAAGCTCTCCAATTGCAGGGATAGATTTTCAGAGTTCAGCTTTAAGACCTGAATATCAGTATAGACTATGACTAAGAGGTCAACTTCGGAAGCCTCTAAATTTTCTTTTCAGTCAAATAGAAAGTTGATCATCCACATCAGTCTTTACTACAGGCTTGCTTTATTGCATGTCACTGGAATATACAAGGTGTGTCTAAAAAGTTTGGTGAATGGTATCAGAAAACAATCAAAACTGAAGATGCAAAAAAATTACCTTTTATTGGCCTTCAAAATTATCGCCATCCTTCACAACACACTTTTGGCAACTTAAATAAAGCTTCTGGAAACTGACAGCAAAAGCCTCTTTAGGAATGAATCGCAGAAATGCTGTAAGACATTCTTGGGTTGCTGCCAACATAGTCTTGACCTTGTATTTTTCCAGGCGACTAATTTTTGGGCCGCATGGAAGACCATTCCATGGATTGTTGCTTGTATTCCTGATCAAACTGGTAGCATCAATTCTCATCCCCTGTAACGATGGTTCAAAGAAAGGATGGATCCTGGTCACACATGGTAATGAAATGTCCAGAGGTTTCCATCCATTTTTTCTTTCTGTTCGTCTGTGTCAGAAACCACGAAGATGAGATAGAAGTACAGTTAAATCACACTTGTTTAATAATAATAAAAAAAAAAGGTAAACAGAGTAAACATAGTCAAAACATAGCCAAAGTTCAGGAATCGGAATGGATAGTCAGACAAGCCAAAATGTCAGGGAGCCAAAGAGGATCGGAGTAGAACAGCAAGCAGGATTTGGAGCCAGAAGGAATGCCAAGCCAAGCAAGTCTTTAACAGGAACACAGGAGAGCATCTCTAGAGATGTGACCAAAGAGATCATCTGGACTGGACAGCTTAAGTAGGCAGGACTGACGAGCAGGATATCAACAGGTGAGTCACTGTGGAGAGATGGGTGCTAGCATTTACCTGATAGTTGAGCGCCCAGCTTTGAGAAGGAAGGGCTGAGCCCGGCCCTGACAGTCTAGG
Source organism: Lithobates pipiens (assembly GCF_037356315.1). Lineage (NCBI taxonomy): Eukaryota > Metazoa > Chordata > Amphibia > Anura > Ranidae > Lithobates > Lithobates pipiens. The sequence goes on along the minus strand of NW_027507686.1, from coordinate 221,112,563 downwards.
CTGTCAGCTTGTGCAGCACAAACCAGGAACAGATATTCCACTTGCTCACATTTTTTTCAGATGATGGCGTGCACCGTGTCCTTGCTAATGCCCAATTTCTCCACAAATTCCTCCACCATCAATTGTAGTGTCATTTGCTGATCTTGTGCCAGCATTTTTTGCACTCGCTCGATTGTGTTTGGGATTCTGCTTGTCGATGGCTGACCTGAATGTGGCTCATTCTCAGTCGTTTCCCTCCTGTCGCGAAAGCATTTGAACCAGTCGTAAAAACATTTTCTGCTCACAGCTTCCATCCCATACACGTGCACCAACATTTCATGAGTCTCTGTTGCAGTTTTCCCCAATTCGTAGCAGAACATGATGTTCACTTGTTGCTCCATTGCACTGTGAGCCTACCTCCCACACTGACTACATTCAACTGCCCACAGTGGGTTTACCCTGACGGTCAAGTGTACTTCATGCTATGTGCATGCGTGTGCACCTGCCCCATGTTGGCATTGAGTTATCGGACTATTCACCAAACTTTTTAGACACACCTCATAGACAGTACTTCACATTCCCTCTCTCTGAAGTGTTTTGGCCCACTAAGCAACTTAATCATGGAGGACTTAATCATTGTAGGAAAAGTTTCTTTTAAAATGTATCTAAAACACAAACTTTCCTTTGATAGAGTAGGTGGATGGGTATCACTGGCAATTGTTTTGTTTTTTTTGTTTTTTTTGTCTGTGTCTTGTTTTGAAAAAAATACTCTTCACTTCCTGACCCAAAGACTAAAGTTGTCCTTTTTTTGGTTCAACTAGTGGGTTGAATGAAAAAAAAAAATGTACTAGATTCCCCCATCCACACAGTCAAGGACACAGAATACACTGATCAACGCTGCAGACTATAGCCTATAGCACTGATCAAGCAGCTTTTTTCCAACAGGGCGGTTGACCCAAAGTCGATCGGTAGAACCTGACAGAGGTTCTAATCCTTCCATATTTTATTCAAAGGTGAAAAAAAGGTTCTTATCTTCAAATTCATTAGTAAATCAGTCATACTGCTGAGATAATGGACGAGAACACTCAACGTTATCTGGTACAGGATATCTATGGATGTGGTTTTAATCTCAACACCATAGCTAGAGCAATCAGGGAAAAGCTTAAGGTCAGCGAGCAATGTTGAATTTGTCATCTCATTTCCATGTTTTGACTGTAGCAACACTTTAATTATTTAAAGCGATGAAACAGCAATGACCTCACTTTGCCGCGCGTCAGTTGTCTGCCATCAACTCCAAGCTATCAACATCTCAGTCTAGTGTGTATGTTTACGCATCAGTCTTGTTTTCTGGAAAGTTTTTAGTATTTTTTTTACTGGTTGTTAATTTTATTCCTACAGTGATGCTTAGTCATTCCCATCCTTTTGGCTATACACCTAGTGATTTTATTTTTTTATTTTTTTTTGAATCGTCAGAAATACTGATTTAGTTGCATGAATTTACGGCAGGGATATGCAATTAGCGGACCTCCAGCTGTTGCAGAACTACAAGTCCCATGAGGCACAGCAAGGCTTTGACAGCCACAAGCATGACACCCAGAGGCAGAGGCATGATGGGACTTTTGCAACAGCTGGAGGTCCGCTAATTGCATATCCCCAATTTACGGCAATATATCTACAACTCAAACACTTGGGTAATGGGTCATTTTTCTGATGTCTAACAGTGGTTTAAACAGTAGCAGATGCCTTTTTTTTATGGTAATTCTTCAAATGATTGCTCATGTGGAAAGCAATGAGGCAGTACAGTCGGCACTCCTCATGAACAACTGATGCAAGAATTTCTGTTACAGTATAGACTGCAACTTTATTCTAGAGCGTGAGTGAAGGTAAGTAGTAAAGTATAATATAAGTGCTGTATATTATAGCAAGAAGCATAGCATGTGTACATACTTTCCAACATTATGGTCTCCAATCCCAGAACTGGTAATATTGCCTATGGTCTGCATTTCACCTCCCCAAATCACACCTCTAATTATGTCAACACCACCTATCAGTCTTTTTACAGGTTGGTTCCATCCAGACCCTGGCTGCATAAGCAGGGTCCAACCACTTGAATAAGGTTTCCTCTACCCTCTCAGTGTAAGCCACATACAGTACCTATATATAGTATTTACCTTCAGCCCCACTCCAACGTTTTTCACTGTACAGTCCTGCTCGGCACTGTATGGCCTTTATACAAACAAAAAAGTCCTGGCCACGTCCTGCGCATGCGCACCACTTGCTTCATTCATTATTAAGGCTGGGGCTGTGCTCACAGCAGCTCAGCAATCTAGCTAGTCCATAGGAATGCAATTAGCAAGTGGTGCCAATATAGTACTAGGACTTTTTTTTAGTAAAGGATGTGCAGTTTTAGGGAGAGCGAAGATATCTGAAGAGGGCTGGTATTTAGATATGTGGCTTACAAAGTAGACTTGTCCTTTAAATTGACTGCATAGTGATTTTGCTGGCATTTCCCTTATTTATTATTGTCAGGACTATAAAATATATATATTTTTTAAATATTGTAACCTTTCTTGTCAAGTAAACATAAAATACTGCAACGGAATAATTCTGTGCTATATATTTAAGCCAGCAGATTACATGCTTACTTCTCTATCTTTTATATGCTTTACTAAATATAACTCAATAGCTGCAGAACTCAATAGCTTAAGCTTACATTTACATCGCAGCTAACGCCCCTTTCACAGGGGGCAGATCCATTTGACAGATTCCGCTTGCTCAGCTGCCTGCTGATCCCCGCTGAGCAGGCAGCTGACGGGTCCGTCTCCGCTCACTGTGCTGAGACGGACCTGTCAGAGTCCAGCTCTCCTCTATGGGATCAGATGAAAAAGGACAGGCGGTCTGTTTCCATCTGATCCACCAGACAGATGCAAAATAGGACCACCATCTGTCTGAATTTGGCAGACAGGATCGGATAGCAGTGGTGTCGGTGAACATGTGTCCGCTGACATCCGCGGCTCCTTAGGAGTGAATAGATGGTCCTTTCAGGTCTGCCTGAAAAACTGACAGGTGGATCCGATCGAACAACCCGTGTGAAAGGGGCCTAAGTGAGTTGTTGGAGAGTCTCCTTGTCTTTGGATTTCTACATATAAAGTTTCAATCAGAGACAGAGAGCCTGAAAGGAATCAACTTCTGCTGTACGGTCTATTTAGAAAACTCATAATGATCTGTGAAAAAAAATCCAACATCGGTTTGTAGAAAGTAGTATAAATGTATTTCACTACCTGCCATCAGGCGCTACAGACGTTCAAAAACGTAACTGCAAAATAATGATATAGGTTTTTAAATTGTGTAAATGTGTGTTTTGTTTTATATAACTTTAACGTATTTCTTAATATTACCCACCTGTCTACTGCTTAAAAGAGTGTGACCTTTATGAGCTGAGAAGCGCAAATTGCTAATTTAAACACAAGATAATTTATATTGTCTTTATAGACTTTTTCTTCATACTGTTTGTGTTCTCTGTGCTTGGCACAGTTCTATCTGTCCTTAGAAACAGATACTTAGCTTTGTTATTGCCTATCGTCTAGTGTTTAATGGGGGGGTAGGCGCTGTGTTTATTTTGGCTCTAGATTGTGTTCTCTCCTGGCAGTGTCTGTGGGTACCTGTCTAATGTCTTAGGGATAGAATGCTCTCTCTAGAGTATGGCCAATCCTTCCGTGGTGACTTCCTAAACTCTGCAATGGGTGTGCATACATATATATATATATATATATATATATATATATATATATATATATATATAATAAGGAATATCTCATAACGGTTCAATGCAGAATTGTACACTGCCGTAATAATGAGCAAATTGCAATGCTGGTAAAGCTAGCCATATACTATACATCTCGCTTTTCTATGGTTTCTCCATGCTATAATGTGTAGATGGAGCAGCCTTTATAGTCAGCAGCTGCTGCACCTGACTGCCGAACAGTGACTGCATCCGATAGAATGGAGTCGCGGTTTGGCTGGTAGTTTTCCATCAGGGTCAAAGGATTTTTGAAATGACTTTTGTTGAGCTGAGGGGTGCTTGCAGGGCCATCCGGGGCTCAAAAGTCTAAAATTAAACCGCCTTGTACACAACCCATGGGGATGTGCCACCACGTTGGCTTAAAGTTAAAGTCTTGTCTAAAACTAGCCTTTAAAGCAAATATGTGAATACATAATCTAAGGGTGCTCCAGTTTGGTTATTGGATCTTGCCAGCAGCCGGCTGCAGGGGGGAGGAGAGAACAGTGACAATGGCTGAAGAGCCTCAGCAGTGACGTCACCCATCGGCTTGCTATAGGGCTTCCATTATCTGCTATCCCTCCTCTACTCTAAAGCCGGCGTTGGGATTCTATCACGTGACCTGACCAGGTATGGAACAGGTATGTATAGACCAGTGATGGCGAACCTTGGCACCCCAGATGTTTTGGAACTACATTTCCCATGATGCTCATGCACCCTGCAGTATAGTTGAGCATCATGGGAAATGTAGTTCCAAAACATCCGGGTTGCCAAGGTTCGCCATCACTGGTCTATACGTACCTATTCCATACCTGGTCAGGTCATGTGATAGAATTCCGGCACCGGCTTTAGAGTAGAGGAGGGATAGCAGGTTATATTGTAGCAGCAAGGTTAGTTCCTTGTATAAACCTTCTATTTAGGCATAGCTATATATTGCTTTAATGAAGTCTGAACTGCATGATATTAGTTCTACTTTAGGCAGATACATGAGCTGCATATGAATATGAAATGGTCATCTGCCCACTCTCAGATGCATACTGTTTTCTTACAGGAAAGCCATTGCCAAATCTGGAGCCCAGCACCTCACAACGTCCTCCAGTGTCCTGCACGCCGAAGCACAGGAAACGCAAATACGCAGCACCGTTGACTGGGGTGTGAGTATATATCTAGAAATCAGCCTGATCCTTTCGTGTGTGGTCACAGTTTACTATGTATTTCATTGTCTCCAAAATACATATGGTTTCTTTACAGTAACATTTGGGAACCTGGACAAGCTGAGCCTATGCTGAATAAAATGTATGAACAGATATTGCCTTCAGTAAAAACTGATCAGTAGATCAAGCAGTATAGGCAGCTGACGTTATTACAATTCAACCAAAAAAAAAGATGTTTGCTATGTAGAATGCCACATACAGTTAGGGCCATATATATTGTATTTGGACACAGGCACAATTTTAGTTTTTTTCAGATGACCCGTCCAATCCTGGGATGGATGATCTGTCTATCGAAGCTCCCTGGACAAGGGGAAGGGGCTGTATATGACGGCACATGGTGGGGAAAACACAACTATTGAAATAAAAGCCGTTATGTTTCCCGGCACTCTAATAAACCAGTTGGCGGCTCTCCTCTCGCTTCCACGGCTGCATTTGGAACAGGGGCTGCACTGGCGGACACAAGGAACACAGGCTGCATTGGTGGAAACAGGCAGGCTAAATTGTTGGACACAGATAAAGTTGTTAATATTTGTTTTTAACTTAATTCTGCATAAAACATTTAAGTGTCATTTCATGAGATAATTTATGAGGGCGTGTTTAGGGGCTGGACAGGGTAGGGGTTGAGCGGGGCAACTGGTGGCGAGTAACCCTTGAGGCCTGGCTAGTAGCTCAGGACTTGAAATTTTGAGCCCTGCCCTAGAGGATTCCAAGCCCCAGGGGCTGCTGCCTGGAGGCAACTCATGCACTGTGTAGCTGCTCAAGGGGAGAGGATGAGCTCAATTTTTAATGGAACTGTGGAACAAGAGGACTGGGGCATTAGTAATAAACGGACATTGTGCAGCACTACCAAGTTAAAAGTCTGCACATTTAATGGAGCAACTACACGATAATCGATGATTACAGGCAAACAACATTCATGCATACAAAACTAGAGGAGACCTTAAATCTAACTTTTAGAAAGGCCATATCTCTTCTGCAATAATACACACCTACCTGCTTGCCATTTGTAGCTTATCATTCCTGGCATGCTCTGGCTGTGCCCAAATGACTGGCTCCAGTGCTCATGTGCTGGATGACATTGTTCCCTGCTGAGTCCACCCCAACCCAGGGTTAGATTTGAATATTCCCAAGAAAATAAATGTTTTTATTGAGAATACCTTCAAAAAGCAGTTTTGCTCATCGTATCCCTCAGTCCCCTGGCTGGTAGCACTCCGCTTCCTAAAGTCTGAATTCGACTAACAGATCACTGATGAAAAGCGGCCTAAGGGGACTGGTTACATGAAGAGGCGAAAGCCTTTGGGATCAAGTGATAAGATAGGTAAAACTGCATTTTAACTCCTTCAGATCTGCGCTATAGCCGAATGATGGCTACAGAACGGATCTACTTTGCCAGGAGGCTGTCAATAGATGTCCTCCCCTTTGCACACTCCCCGCGAGCGCCCATGCGCTGTGATCACCGAGTCACCGAGACTCAGGTGATCACGGATCGGCGTAGACCGGCCCCTTTCCATGTGACAGCCAATGACAGCTGTTCACGTGATGTAAATAGAAGATCGGTAATCGTGTTTTTTTTTTTCTCCTGCTAACAGCATGAGGAGAAAAAAAAGCCGATCACTGGCTTCAGTGCAAAGTAAATCGAAGAGGCAAAGCCACCTCATCTGCTCCCACCAGTACTGGCTGCCAGTGCCCACACAGTGCCACGCATCAGTGCCCACCAGTGCATAAGTGGCACCTATCAATGCCCAGGAGTGCCACCTATCAGTGCCCACCAGTGGTGCCAATTGGTGCCACCCAGCAGTGTCACCTACCAGTGCCGACCAGTGCCAGCTATTAGTGCCCTTCAGTGCCACCTATCAATGCCGTCCGAAACGGGATTTCGCTCAAGCTGTCTTGCATATACACGGTCACACCAAATTCTGACTGCCAAGAACGCGGTGACGTACAACACGTACAACGGGACTAGAAAAAGGAAGTTCAATAGCCAGTAGCCAATGGCTTCCATCTCGTAGTTGAATGAGCATGCTGAACATGCGTGAGTTTTTGCGCTTCGGAATTGCATACAGATGATCGGAACATGCTCTCAATCTGTTGCTGGCGGAAATTCAGGCAGCAAAATTCAGATGGAGCATACACACAACTGCATTTTCTGCCGAAATGCTCTCATCGGTCTTTTGCTGGCCGAAATTCCGACCGTGTGTACGCAACATAACAGTGTTTAGTATCAATTTAAAGGGTATTTTTTTTTTTTCTTCTAATTACTGGAATTGGGTTTTTACAGTTCACACTGGTGCGATGCGGGAAACCCTGAGAGGTTCCCGCATCGAAAACCTGAATCGCACACAGGTTCACACTGAAAATTGTTGGGGGTGTCAGTGTAAAGTTAATGACACCCCCAGTTCGGTTCGCAGTGCAAACTATCAAGTGGTGCAGGAATCGGATCGCATTGGTGTGAACTGTCATGCAATCCGATTCCAGTGTGGACCAAAAAAAAAAAGGTCCTGCGCCATTTTGCTGCGAATGTGATTTCAGCCTTACAGTTTGTATGGATGAATTTGCATCGCACAGACATCATATGTGATCTGCACAGCAACGCGGTGAGAATCGCATGCGATTTCTGTGATCGCACGAGTGTGAACCCAGCCTTAAAAATAATCTTTTAGCTCACGTTTTCATTGTGTAATTTTTGCTTCTGTTTTGTGTTGTCCTCAACCTCTGATGACTCTGTTGTATTCACAGTTTCACGGGAAGGAACTCTATTTTCGAGCTGTTTTTCTTCCTGTATCCAGTGCTGGAGCCGCCCGTGTTTTTATTGTTTTCTTTTGAACTTTTTTTTTTCTATAGTCTATGGATCTTCTTTTGTGTTAGATTTTCACTTTAATTACTTTCTCTTCTGCTTTAACTAACGAGAAGCTGAGATTCTTTCCTGGAGCAGTGTACATATAAGTGGGGATGCCTTCCAGAGAGTGTCATGTCCTGTTGCCTCTTGGTGATTGGACAGGCTTTCAATCAGGGGAGCCAGGAGCAGGAAAACAACGTTTACTAAAGTTTATCTGACATCTCACTTCAATTCTGCGATTTATTATTTTTTTTTATTTATTTTTTTAAAGCCCAACTCTGGGCACAACAAACAGAATACCCTTGCAATGCTCCCCTCCCCCACCAGCACTGGGTTGAATGCTCAATTTGTCTAGGTGTGCATTAATGTGAATAAATACTTACCTTATTCACTACACTCCTGTAGACTCCCTCTAGCGATGCCACCGTTCCCCTGCAATTTAATGTAAGCTGCTCATGGTTTGGTTGCACGCTTGCCCCCTTCACTTACAATACAGGTTTAATCGTCCTGCATTGTATGCGATGACGCCAAGGGATCGCTCATAAAGCGGAGCCTCTGGAAGAAAAGGGCCGCTCCGGCTGCCAGAGCAGGGGATAAGGTAAGTATTGATGCCTGTCCCAGCACCCCCTAGATAGAGATAACCAGCATTTAACCCTTGCAGTGTGCATGGTCCCACTACAAGGGTAAATTGTCAATTCCTGGAGTAGAGCGTAAAGGGTACATTCACATGGGTGATGAGAATAGCTTCAGTTAGAGTGATTTTCTAATCGCAGCTACACTGTATTACCGAAAGTATTGGGGCACCTGCCTTTACGCATCCCAGTCTTAGTCTGTAGGGTTCAATAATGAATTTGACCACCCTTTGCAGCTATAACAGCTTCAGCTCTTCTGGGAAGGCTGTCCACAAGGTTTAGGAGTGTGTCTATGGGAATGTTTGACCATTCTTCCAGAAGCGCATTTGTGAGGTCAGGCACTGATGTGGATGAGATGGCCTGTCTCCACTCTAAGACTCTGTGCAGGCCAGTCAAGTTCCTCCACCCCAGATTCGCTCATCCATGTCTTTATGGACATTCCTTTGTGCACTGGTGCACAGTCATGTTGGAACAGGAGGAGACTATCCCCAAACTGTTTCCACAAAGTTGGGAGCATGAAATTGTCCATATGTCAGGTGGGGCCAAGCCCACCTGATAGAACACCTTTGGGATGAATTATAGTGGTGACTGCAAGCCAGGCCTTCTTTTCCACATCAGTGCCTGATTTCACAAATGCCCTTCTGGAAGAATGATCAAACATTCCCAGAAGAGTTGAAGCTGTTATATTTGGAAAGTGTGGGCCAGCTCAATATTGAACCCTACAGACTAAGACTGGGATGTCATTAAAGTTCATGTGCGTGTAAAGGCAGATGTCCCAATACTTTTGGTACTATAGCGTATATGTATGAAATATATCTCCATTCACACTATGCAAATTGCTGCGCATAGCTGAATTGAGTTAGGTGCATTTAGGAGAAGGGATGAATTTTAACAGCTATTTTCAGGTAGTAACAGCTGTGATTAGCTAAAATGCTATTAAAGAAAAAACAAAGAAATTTCTTTGCACTTTCACACAGGGCTAAGTTTCACTGAAAAAACCCCCCCAAAAAAACAGGGTGTTTACTTTCTGCCATTTTATCTCTCAGTGCCTATCAGTGTCGTCTTATCAGTGCTTATCAGTGTCTCCTTTTCTGTGCTCATCAGCGTCGCCTTATCTGTGCCTATCAGTGCAGCCTCATCAGTGAATATCAATGAAGGGGAAAAATTACCAGTTTGCAAAATGATATAACAAACTATGAAAGTTTTTTTTTTTCTGTCTTTTTTTTTTGTTTGTTTAGCAAAAAATAAAAACCCAAGTAGTGATTAAATACCACCAAAAGAAAGCTCAATTTGTGTGAAAAAAATCATAAAAACTTCATTTGAGTACAGTGTTGCATAACCGCGCAAATTGGCATTCAGAGTGTGACAGCGCTGAAAGCTAAAAATTGGTCTGGGCAGGAAGGGGGTTTAAGTGCCCAGTAAGCAAGTGGTTAAACCATGACCACAATGAAAAACAATACAATTTCTGCCCGAGATCTCATCTCCTCAATTGTTAAGAAGTTAAGCTGAATACACATTATAGATATCAATAGACTACCCTGGATCTGATGTCTAATACAACCTTTTTAAACCAGGATTTCGGTTTTGTGAGCAATGGTAATACTGATCTTCTACCTACAGCATATGGACCCCAATGCAAGGGGGACACCTCTACACTGACCGCGAATGCAAGGGGGGCACCTCTACACTGAACACCAATGCAAGGGGGGCACCTCTACACTGAACACCAATGCAAGGGGGGCACCTCTACACTGAACACCAATGCAAGGGGGGCACCTCTACACTGAACACCAATGCAAGGGGGGCACCTCTACACTGAACACCAATGCAAGGGGGGCACCTCTACACTGAACACCAATGCAAGGGGGGCACCTCTACACTGAACACCAATGCAAGGGGGGCACCTCTACACTGAACACCAATGCAAGGGGGGCACCTCTACACTGAACACCAATGCAAGGGGGGCACCTCTACACTGAACACCAATGCAAGGGGGGCACCTCTACACTGAACACCAATGCAAGGGGGGCACCTCTACACTGAACACCAATGCAAGGGGGCCACCTCTACACTGAACACCAATGCAAGGGGGGCACCTCTACACTGAACACCAATGCAAGGGGGGCACCTCTACACTGAACACCAATGCAAGGGGGGCACCTCTACACTGAACACCAATGCAAGGGGGGCACCTCTACACTGAACACCAATGCAAGGGGGGCACCTCTACACTGAACACCAATGCAAGGGGGGCACCTCTACACTGAACACCAATGCAAGGGGGGCACCTCTACACTGACCACCAATGCAAGGGGGGGCACCTCTACACTGACCACCAATGCAAGGGGGGCACCTCTACACTGACCACCAATGCAAGGGGGGGCACCTCTACACTGACCACCAACGCAAGGGGGGGCACCTCTACACTGACCACCAATGCAAGGGGGGCACCTCTACACTGAACACCAATGCAAGGGGGGGCACCTCTACACTGAACACCAATGCAAGGGGGGCACCTCTACACTGAACACCAATGCAAGGGGGGCACCTCTACACTGACAACCAATGCAAGGGGGGCACCTCTACACTGACCACCAATGCAAGGGGGGGCACCTCTACACTGACCACCAACGCAAGGGGGGGCACCTCTACACTGACCACCAACGCAAGGGGGGGCACCTCTACACTGACCACCAATGCAAGGGGGGCACCTCTACACTGACCACCAATGCAAGGGGGGCACCTCTACACTAGCCACGCATGCAAGATGGGCACTTCTTCACTGACCACTAATGCAAGGGGGTCACCTCTACACTGACCACTAATGCAAGGAACACAATTTGTATTGTCTGCATTTATTTTCTGGTCTTATTCATTCAGTTTCAAGATTTTTCACTAAAAGTCTTGTTCCACAGATCTAAAAATGATCAACCCAGGGTATCAAATATGCAAGGCATGACTGTTTGTTCTTATATTTAACATGTTCTATAATTTAGTGATCACGCTGATGTACCCCGAACTAGAAGTATAATTATGTTTGGCAGGGGGTCCCCTGAGATCTGAAAAACATTTTAAGGGTTCCTCTGCTGAAAAAAAAGGTTAGGAACGGCTGCTCTAATGTAAAAATCTCTACCTATTATAAAACAATAAAAAGAGGAAGAGGAAGCTTTCTAATAGGGAAGCCACAATTATTACCAAATGAATTTAAGAGAAGTGCTGCAATAAAAGCTCAAAATACACTAAAAATACGTTATTCTTTCCATTTTTACCTCAATTCCGTCCAGTACGAATATTTCAAGCAAGTGGTGTGAAATCACACATTCTATATATCTCTTGAACTTCCGTAGTGTAGTGTCCCCTGAGAATTCCTAGAAATGTTCCACTGCTGCAGCTTTGAGGCTATGTTTACACGTGTGTGTGTTGCAGGAACACGTGCAAAATCGTGCACTTTCCCACAGCGCTCAGAAATGAGCAGCCCCTTTTGCAGCGGTGTTGTAGTTAATGCTTAAAGTCTAAATTCATCTTTTGGAGAAAAAATAAATAAATAAATGCACATATTTTGCAGAGAAATAAATGCATTTTCAATTTTTGTCCCCACAGGAGCCTGCAGAGCATTGTACCTGTGATCAATGACTCTGGGGTGCAATGCCACATTCCTGCAGACGAACCCCACAGCAGTGATAGCGAACCTTGGCACACCAGATGTTTTGGAACTATATTTCCCATGATGCTCACCTACACTGCAGAGTGCATGAGCATCATGGAAAATGTAGTTCAAAAACATTTGGGGTGCCAAGGTTTGCCATCACTGGCCTGCAGCTTTCAGCTCATACCTTTTTGTGTGGACTGTCGATTTGAAAGCTGCAGGGCTCATGAATAAACTATGAGCACGCTAAAATCAGTGCCAAGTTCATTGAAAACTACAAGCCGTCTGCCGCGGTGGCAGACGGAACTTGTAGTTCTCTTTCACAGGTTCCTGTGAATGAATGATGATGTCTTTAAAATGTGAGAGAGGTTGCGGGGAGAGGAACTTCCTCCCGCCGTCATGAGGGAAGGATCGAGGGCGTGAGGAGGACATGTGCTGGAGCATGTAACACGTTACACCCTAAATATGGGTGTAACGTGTAACATGCTCCAAACATTGCACTTATATTTTAATTGCACCCCCATGAATCTTGCTAATGCGCACGTGCCAAAAGGCATGGTGATGGTGTACCATGCATTTGAGCGCAGCACAATTTAAAAAAAGGGACCGGCACTTATTTTACATATCTTGTGTATGTAGTGCCACACATTCATTTCAATCTGATGCATGGGAATGCTGACATGCTCCGTCGCACTTGTATAGGTATGAATGGAGCCTTTCTACAGTAAGTTATGGTAACCTACTTCTTCATTAGATTTGCCTTACAGTGATACTAAACACACAATGTTTAATTTACATTGTCCCTTCTTTTGCTGTACGTGGATGATGGCACTGTAATTATTTTAATAAAAAAAAAAAATCGAAATACCTTTTTTCCTAATCGATATCCAGCTGTCACATGACCCAACTCTTTCCCAGCCTGTCTGCAGGGAAACTTAAAGAGGAGCTCCAGTCTGCTCACATAATTTGTAATAAAAACATCTTTACCATTCTGAAACTTTCCTGCAACCACTTTGCATATTATTTTATATATACTGTGATTCTGTACTTGCCAAATATGCTGCAGAAATCTCCCTCCACTGAATCTGCCTGCAGGATGCATGCTATCCGATTCTGGTGCCGACCCAAAAAAAGGGGTCCTGTGCGAGTTTGGTCCCAATGCAATATCAGCCATACTATCTGGCTGCAATCGTATCGCACGCGCACATCACATGTGATTCAAAGTGTAGTACGAAGCACATGTGATCTTGCAGAGCGCAGTAGTGTGAACTGTCACTATAGCTTCATCCAGGAATCTCATATTTTGGGTTATACAGAGCCCCATCCCTTTATCTAAGCACCATTGTTTCTGGCCGTCAGCTCTACAACCCTTTATACGTTAGTATTAATGACCAGGAGTGACCTTTATATCTCTACATCTAATGCTGCAGGGGGATAGAAGCTGACTTTAGGTTGAGTAACCTGGGAATGTTTGGAAGCTGCAGATAACAATATCAGACAGGTAGCAGAACAGGCACTAGGTATGTCATTGATGTATATCTTGTGATGGCTTGCCTTAGTTGAAAGCTTATTCCTTACAAATGATAGCTGGGGTCATTTTATCATATGACCGTAACGTGACTTGAACTGGATAATGCATGGACCATCAGGCATGTTGCTTTATTGCACAGGTTATATTATCTGCTGGTAATAATTTATAGCCTTCTCTTCTAGGAGTCTGCTTTGTACGGTGACCACCTCTGGTTCGAAACCAATGTGTCCGGAGATTTTTGTTACGTGGGAGAGCAGAACTGCACAGCTAAGATCCAGGTAGGTTGATGGTTCCCCGATACGGGAAGCCGGTGGATGAGCCATCCTGCTGCTGATCTCCCCCATACATATGAAATGTGTCAGTGTACTGTAAAGGTGATTGGGAAGCTTTGCAGCCACCCGGATCACTTTTACAAGACAGCTGAGAGTTGGCTGAAAAAGAAAACAATACCAAGCTCACAGCTGAACCTGCTTTAAAGTGATACTAAAGTCTCTCTTTATTTTTTTGGTTAAAAATAACAAACGTGTCATACTTACCTGCTCTGTGCAGTGGTCCAGATCCTTCTCTTCTCAGGTCTCTTACCAGCGCACCTAGCCCTTCCCTGTAGCTGAGTGCCCCTATAACAAGTAGCTTGCTATGGGGGGCACCTGAGGTGCTGCGCTCTGTGTTCATTCAGACACAAAGCCATGGTTCGGCCCTGCCCTGCCTCTCTCTTTTTCTTTCTCTCTCTCTCTTTTCAATGGCTCACTGACTTTGATCCGCAGCTGCACAGAGCGGGAAATGTCTCAATGCCTGTGATTAGCAGTGTGCAATGTGGGCATCCTGGCGGATTGGATAGATGGGCTGGGACTAGGATCCTGAAAATACCTGAGCCCATCTCTAATTGACAGCAGTGGGAGCCAATCAGGATGGAGGGTCCCAAACAGCTGAGTCTCTTGTTCAACATCACTGGATCTAGATGGGGCTCAGGTATTATGGGGGGCTGTTGCACACAGAGTTTTTTTTTCTTTCACAATCGGGCACCCTGACATTTTTTTCAGATGGAGCTGATCAGAAGGTCCATGCATTCCTGTGGACAGGTGGGTGTAAACGGACTTGTTCGTTTACTTCCGCTTACCTCTGGATCTGATCTGGTCCACTAAAAAAAAAAAAAAAAAAAAAAAAAAACTGAATCCTTCTCCATTAAGGTAGATCAGAAGTAGTCAAATGTAATTGGACAACAGAGTCTGTTTACTCCGGGGCACCTATACAACAGAGCAGGCACTGTCTGTGTCTACTCTGCAGAAACTGAGCGGATACGGCTGTGTCATCCGCCCGCTCTGATCCGATCATCAGGGGATCTGTGAGCTGATTCCCTGCTGAACAGAACAGAGTGGAATCCTCCCTATCCACTTTTTTTCTTACAACAGGAAGTGAGAGGAAGTCTCTCTAAGGTAAAGAGAATCCTCCCTAACCACTTGCTGTCTGGCTCACGCCGATATAGGACACGTACAGGCATATTAACATACCTGTACGTTTGCCCTTTAAGAAACGACTTGCGGCGCATGCACGCCGCGAGCTCCGTGAGTGTGATCGCGGGTCCTGCAGACTCGATGTCCGCGGGGATACCCACGATCGTCTAACGGAGAGGAAGAACGGGGAAATGCTAATGTAAACAAGCATTTCCCTGTTCTGCCTAGTGACACTGACACTGATCACCGCTCCCTGTAATCGGGAGTGGTGATCAGTGTCGTATCACACACAGCCCTTCCCACCAAAGTTAGAATCACTCCCTTGGACACACTTAACCCCTACAGTGCCCCCTAGTGGTTAACCCCTTCACTGCCAGTAATCCATGCATTTTTAAACGCACTGATCTCTGTATAAATACGAATGGTCCCAAAATAGAGCCAAAAGTGTCCGATCTGTCTGCTATAATGTAGCAGTCATGATAAAAATCGCTGATCACCGCCATTACTAGTAGAAAAAGAAAAAAATATTAATAAAAATGCCATAAAACTATCCCCTATTTTGTAGACGCTATAATTTTTGCGCAAACCAATCAATATTCGCTTATTATATTCGCTTAGAATATGTATAGGCCTAAACTGAGGAAAAAAAAGTTTTTTTTAATATATTTTTTGGGGATATTTATAGCAAAAAGTAAAAAATAATACATTGTTTTCCAAATTCTCGCTATTTTTTGGTTTATAGTGCAAAAAATAAAAACCGCAGAGGTGATCAAATACCACCAAAAGAAAGCTCTATTTGTGGGGAAAAAAAGGACGTCAATTTTGTTTGGGAGCCACGTTGCACGACCGCGTAATTGTCAGTTAAAGCGAATCGCAAAAAGTGCTCTGGTCTTCGGCCAGCCAAATGGTCTGGAGCTGAAGTGGTTAAACAGTTGTCACCAGAACAAGTATATTTTTTTCCTTTGACCACTCCAAATTTTGGATTTCCCATTACTTCCTGTCCTGGCAAGACAAAGATAAATAGAGAGAGTAGATTTCCTCAGTGGCAGCACAAACAGCAAAAATACTTGAGTTTCTAACCCTTTCCTACTTTATTTATGGCTTCAGATGCTCTTTAAATATTGTATTTTCTACAAAGCTAAATAGTCAGATGCAAGACCAATAGAAAAATAAAACAATTGAATAAATAAATGTAATACCTCCATAAACAAAATCCTATATCCACAGATGATCTACACAAGCCTTTTACAACCAGGGTGCAAAATGCCTAAAAATTGTACACAAGCAGGCGTGTGGATGAAGCCTGCCTTTTAGTTACTCTAAGGCCGCGTACACACGGGCGGATTGTCTGCCCAACTAAGTTCGTCAGACAATCCGACAGACAGTCCGTTCAACTTTTGAATGAACGGACTTGACCACACACGATGAGCAGACAGTCCGCCGAAAGCTTGCACGATGACGTGTACAGCACGTACGACGGGACTAGAAATTCGACGTCCAATACACTGCAATGCAACCTTCGGCGTGTAAATCCTTTCTGAGCATGCGCCATACTTAGTCCGTCCAACTTGCCTACACACGAGCGGACTGTTCGCTGAAACCAAGTTTGGACGGACAAAATTACGGAAATTCCGAAAGACTAAGTCCGTCAGACTGTCCGCTGAAAAAGTCCGCTGAAGCCCACACATGAGCGGATTGTCCGCTGAAACACGTTTCAGTGGACTAAGTTGGGCAGACAATCCGCCCGTGTGTACGCGGCCTAATTCACAGGTTTTCATTGTGCACCATTACAACCTTCTAGCTGCCGGCGTCCTAAGGACCAATAGCACCATCAGTTCATCAGTGGATAAGGAGGATGTTAGTTGCCTGCATAGCATTCTTGGTTGACCCTCCTCTGCCCCCTCCATCAGCATTGAGGTCACATTAGCTGAGTGATGGAGAAAAACTGAGGAAGAAGAGAAACCTTGGAATACTAGTCAGTGCCATGTGCAAAGGTGTATTTGATTTGGAAGAATAAATCCCCTCTAGTGTTGGGTGTCCTACTTAGACTTGTGGATGTTGCTGCATTATGTAAAACTATTAGAATAGTTATTACATTTTAGATTGGGGTACCTCAAGGCTGTCCATAATTTTTAAAGAGTGCCTTGACTGAATAAAGGTTGAGAAGTACTTAAGTGGGAAGGCAAAAAAATCCTATAAAGCATGGTCCAATTTTCTCCAGCGGGGGAAAAACATTCCTCTTGATTCCACAGGAGGAAATAAGATATTGCCTGCATCAACAATCTCTGATGTTATAACCTATAAATGTTAATATCTAGTTATAATTTCTACATTTAGGAAAGCATCCAGGCTTTTATTTTTAAATCCATCTACTAAGCTGGCCAAAATTTCTTGAGGGAGTGCCTTCCACATTTTCATAGCTCTTACTGTGAAGATGCCTTTCCATATGTGGAGCTTATATCTCTCTTCCTCCATACATAAAGTGCCCCCTTGTCCTCTGTAATGACCTGAAACTGAATAGCTTAACACTAACTTCACTATATGGACCACTTATCCCTCCTTAATCTCCTCTTCTCAAGAGAGAACAAATTCAGTTCCTGTAATCTTTCCTCATAGCTGAGCTCCTCCATGCCTCTT
This sequence comes from Lithobates pipiens, assembly GCF_037356315.1. NCBI lineage: Eukaryota > Metazoa > Chordata > Amphibia > Anura > Ranidae > Lithobates > Lithobates pipiens. Next base: position 221,094,859 of record NW_027507686.1, on the reverse strand, counting down.
ATCAGTTTGGTTTCCCTTCTCCGCACTTTCTCCAGTACTGTGATATTCTTTTTAGGAACTGGTGCCCAAACATAAAGCTTTAAGAGTTAGATAGACACTGGACACTGAGCTGCTACTACAAGCCTCAGCAAAGCCACATAAGGACCACATGTCTCGTGGATGGTGACCAAAGGTTTAGAGGCTGATTTGTACTGTAGATTCTAAAGTGCAAGTCAAATTCTCCAGAACTTGAATGGTTAGATACGTTTCTCCTTTTGGTGGCAAGTGATTGTTTATGTGTCAATGACCTTTTTTTGGATCAGAACGGAAATTCTTAGCAGAGGTTTTCCAGTGTTGGAGGAGGCGGATCTGCACATGTTGGCACTCTGGGGTAAGGAGACCTTTAGTTTGATGACAGCAATATTATCTAGGTTCTATAAAGAGGTTGTGGAGTTTGGGCGTGCTTTCTTCCTGCAAGTAGCAACTACAATCAGATTTCAGATACGGTTATTACTGCACAGTGTAGTATAACCTTGGTATAGGACAGTGTACTACTGTTCAGTAACCACTTGCTGACCATTTATGTAACTTGTAAATCGCTGGATTTTAAGGTGTTATACTTGGATGATGCCTGTAGCTGTAGCTATAATCAAGTTACAGTTTTTTAGAGCCTTATGGTCGGCTCTCTCTTCCACGGATTTACCAGGATCTCCCGGCTGATCGGAGATCCGGCTCTCGGCTATGGTACCCCTGAAGTGATGACCTGACATCACTTCCGGTTTACCCAGATGTAAACGATGTCATTTTCAAAATCATTCAAACACACTGATCTTGGTGTGATCAAATGCTTTTAAGGGCAGAGGAGGGATCTGGGGACTTGGAGACCCCAAATCTCTCCATAAAGAGTAGCTATCACATGCCCTTTGCTGTCACAAAGGATGTTTACATTCCTTGTGACAGCAATAAATATAAACCGAGTGTAAAAAAAAAAAAAAAGATTAAAACAAAAACAAAGGCGAACGCACGTGTTAGTCCCGCACCCAAACAACGATCGCTCCGCACGTGAGGTATCACCGCAAAGTCAGATAATGGGCAGTAGTTCTAGCACCAGACCTCCTGTGTACAGGGCATCCCAAAAGTATTCACAGCACTTTTTCCACATTTTGTTATGCCACAGCCTTATTCCAAAATGGATTAAATTCATTATTTTCTGAAAAATTCTACAAACAATACTCCATACTGACAACATAAAAAGAAGTTGGTTTGAAATCTTTGCAAATTTAATAAACAGAAAAGATGACATGTACATGAGTATTCACAGCCTTTGCCATGACGCTCTAAATTGAGCTCAAGTGCCTCCTGTTTCCACTGATCATCCTTGAGATGTTTCTACAACTTGATTGGAGTCCACCTGTGGTAATTTCAGTTGATTGGACCTGATTTGGAAAGGCACACATCTGTCTATATAAGGTCCCACAGGTAACAGTGCATGTCGGAGCACAAACCAACTCATGAAGTCCAAGGAATTGTCTGTAGACCTCCGAGACAGGGTTGTATCGAGGCACAGATCTGGGAAAGGGTACAGAAAAATGTCTGCAGCATTGAAGATTACAATGAACACAGTGGACTCCATCATCCCTAAATGAAAGAAGTTTGGAAAAACCAGGACTTTTCCTAGAGAGGGCCGCGTGGCCAAACTCTGCGATCGGGGCAGAAGGGCCTCAGTCATACATCATGCCTGGAGGGAACCAAGCCCCACTCATCACCTGGCAAATACCATCCCTACAGTAAAACATGGTGGTGGCAGCGTCATCATCATGTTTTTCAGCATCAGAAACTGGGAGACTAGTCAGGATCGAGGAAAAGATTAATGCAGCAATGTGCAGAGACACTCTTGATGAAAACCTGCTCCAGAGCGCTCTGGATCTCAGACTGGGGCGAAGGTTCATCTATACGGCTACGGGACAACTCTGTGAATGTCCTTGAGTGGCCCAGCCAGAGCCCAGACTTGAACTCAATTGAACATCTTTGGAGAAATCTGAAAATGGCTGTGCACCGACGCTCCTCATCCAACCTGATGGAGCTTGAAAGAGCCTGCAAAGAAGAATGGGAGAATCTGACCAAAAATAGATGTGCCACGCTTGTAGCATCATACTCAAAAATACTTGAGGCTGTATGTAATTGGTGCCAAAGGTGCTTCAACAAAGTACAGTATTGAACAAAGGCTGTGAATACTGTTTTTTATTTTTAATAAATTTGCAAAGATTTCAAACAAATGTCTTTCACATTGTCATTATGGGGTTGTGTTTGTAGAATTTTGAGGAAAATAATGTATTGAATCCATTTTGGAATAAGGCCGTGACATAACAAAATGTGGAAAAAGTGAAGCGCTATAAATACTTTCCGGATGCACTGTAAATCTAAAGTGGTAGCCTGTGAAGGCTTTTAAAGCATTGCCTATGGATTATAAAATTTACATTATTTCTCGCCATTGTACAAGCGTGCGCAATTTTGAAACGCATCACATGCTTGCCATCTATTTACTCATCGTAACATTATCTTTATATTTTACCAAAAAAAATAGTTTTTTGTATTTTTTTTTTTTCATTACAATTTAAAAGAGTGTTATTTTTACAAATAAAAAAATGTAATTTGAAAACTGCTGTGCAAATACCGTGTGACATAAACATTTCTAGCAAAAAATACTGATTGTTACATGTAAACAAAAAGTGCCAGAAAAAGCCTTGGGGTCAAGTGGGTATTGAGACTCCACTGTATTTGAAATACATTGTATATTGGGAGAATGGGAATATACAGTGTAAAAAAAAACATAAGAGCTTGGGTGGCCATAGACAAGGAGATCTTGTAGGTAAAATATGCCTTTCTTCTAGTTATCATTGGATACCAGACCTGGTCACATGATCACCACCCATCAGTCTCCAAGACCATCTGGTGTTGCTCACACATAGCTGATGTTATTATTACAGGAAAGAGAAAAAAGTTAAAAGTTAATTTTTAGGCAAAAATTATTTTTCTCTGTTTTTAAATAGAGTAGAAAAGAGTAAAACCTCTGGTGCCTGTTATCACTGAGAGAAGTGATGGGAAAAATCCAAAATGTTATAGTTTTTTTTAACCAGAACAGAGGAGGTGAGTAAAAAAAATGGACACATCTCTTCCTGTGAGATGTTTCCGCTCACTTCCTGTTGTGTTTCTAGGACAGGAAGTGAAGGGAAATCTCCCTGGCAGGACACAGGCATGAAAAATAAAACAAAACAATTATTAAATTTTACATCCTGTGGGCTAAATTTAAAAACATGCCTTTATTTATAGATGTGATTATAGTATGTCCCCTAATTACGAACGAGTTCTGTTCCGGGAGCTTGTTTTTAAGTCCAACAAAGATCAGTGCTTGCAGACAAAGGTTGCAAGCGCTGATTGGTGCATCTGGCAGGGGGAGTCCCCCTGTCAGAATACAATAGCACAGCTGGGGAGATCGCTGCACCAACATTGCTTGTGTTAGTACGGCGATCTGTCCGTTTTTGTTTAGTTCAGCCCGCTGGGTTGAATGAGAAACAACTGTGCAAATGTTCTCATCTTTGAAAGATCGTAACTCGAAGGTTCGTATGTAGGGGACTTCCTGTACATATTGCTTAGGCTTTTGAGCATACATCACGTGTACGAGAAACAAGGGATTAAAAACTCGTAGCAGATTTGTCTTTAAACAAAAGTATCACTTACAGGGAGCTAAACTGTGAGGGGTTCACCATGCAGGGAGGCAACGTGGCCAGATAAAACGGATCAGTGAGATCAGCAAGGCCAGGGCAGAGTGCAGGACCCACCAAATGAATGTTATATTGGCAGTGTCTACGGCTGCTCTCCATGCACATCCACACAGGTAATCCCAAGGTGAGAGAGGACATGGGGAGGGGGGCAACATGTTTCAAGAGCTCCACCCACGCGCCAAGGCTTGATAAAGGGGATGAAGCCCTCAAATCATGTTCCTGCCCATTTCCACTTGCACCTTGGGCTGAGTTTACCTGTGTGGATGTGCATGAAGACCAGCCATAGATGTACATTCATTTGGCAGGTCCCAGTTTTGCCAACCCCCTGCAGCATTTTTTTGACTAACAAAACTGACCGAGCAAATTTTTTGCTGAAAATGACAAAACGTCAATTAACCACTTGAGGTCCACCCTATAGCAGTTTCACTGCTACAGGGCGCCACCTGTTCCCCAGATCACGTGTGTATATATGTATGTGTGTATATATATATATATGTGTGTGTGTGTGTGTGTGTGTGTATATATATATATATATATATATATATATATATAATGTGTGTGTGATCCGACACTTCTGAGCAGGGAGCTCAGATGTGCGCCGGCGGCAGCTGACTTCCACCGATTTGCGGGTGCACGGTACTCGATGTCCTCCGGCACCCGCTGATAATTAGGTAGAGAGCCACAACTGCAATCTGCCAATGTAAACAAGGCAGATGGCCATTCTGACACGAGGGAAGGAATGGAATTTGTGTCTCTGCAAAACATTTCTTTCCCTAAGTATAAGCACCTCACACAGTCATAAACTGTATTTGGGTGCAGCATTTGCATGACTACGCAATTGTCAGTTAAAGTAACGCAGTGCCATATCACAAAAAATGGCCTGGTCTTTCAAGGGGGGTAAATCTTCTGGAGATCAAGTGGTTAACGATTAAAACAACTGATATTTAAACAGTATAAACACAATATAGAACACTGACAATATCCATAACAAGTTATTTGCCTGGTTTACACTTTACAACACAGCAGGACAAATTATCAGCCCCTGATATTCACAGTCACTTGTAAAAAAAAAAATCACAGATTTTTACAAACTGTCAGTAAATTTACTGACGGTTGGCAACCCTGGCATGTTCCTGCTTTCTGTCCTGAGCTTACTGATCGCTCATGTTCTACCCGGCCATGCTGACCATCACAGTTTTGTCTCCCTGTAAGTGATACTTTTTGTATACCCCGGTTACAGGTTTTTATTCCCTGCATCCTGCTACTTTGTTTCTCTTACATATTTCTGGCTGGATCACCCACAGATCTGTATGGAGGAATTGCAGGCATCTATTTACTTCTGAAGTTTTCCCTTGCCCAAAGCTGACTCATGGATTTAATGATTCATGGATTATACTTAATTGAACTGTTGTATTGAGTGCCAGATTTTTAATCAATGTGCTTTTGTTCATAGACTATAATCCTTTATTGCCATGTGCATCACATCCTGGCATTTTTGGGGGCTCAGGAGGCACGGGTGCCTCATCCAGGAAAGAATGAACCCATGTAGGGTTTTTAATTGTACATGTAGCTCCTGGAAACCAGTGGTGGCTGGGGGTATATTTTTGGGGAGGTCAGTCAGTCAGGTCTCCCGTACAACCCCCCCAAATCGGTCGATCGGTCCGGGACTTACCCCATCCAGGTCGCAGGCTTCCTGAGGGAGATGGTTTCACCCTGTGCCTCCTCCTTCCTCAGGCTTCATGACGGTGTGGCTTCCCCTGCGTTTCCTGCATCTCCTGCCTCCTCGGTGTCCGATACGATCGATTTTCCTCTTGGCAAATCGGGTCTCAGCACCTGCTTCCTGAGCCGGAATTGGCCAGGAGGAGAATCAGGCAGACCATAGCGAATTCTAAAGGTGTTGTAAACCCTCGTGGTTTTTCACCTTAATGCATTCTATTTATTGAGGTGAAAAACCTTCTCTCATGCTGCAGCCCCCCTGGCCCCCCGTTTTACTTACCTGAGCCCGGTCTTTCTCACCCCGGGGACAAGCACACCAGCTATGGCTGGTGTCTCATGTCCTGATTGGATAGATTGATAGCAGCACAGCCATTGGCTCCCTCTGCTGTCAATCAATGATGCAGGCGCCCCGGGGCGGGGCCGAGTCCTGCTTTCTGTATCAATAGATGCAGAAGCAGGACACGGGAGCACACCCGCACGGGTGTCCCAAAGGAGAGTGTTTCTCTGATGGGTCTCTTGAGAAGAGTGGGAGCCAAGAGCGCTGCTGAGGGACCACGGAAGAGGAGGATTGGGGCCACTCTGTGCAAAACTAACTGCACAGAGGAGGAATGACATGTTTATTATTTATAAAAGAAAACAAAAAAAAAGAGGGTTTAGTAACCCTTTAATTCGCTATTGTCACACAACTGGGTGGACTCGGGGCCCACACTTTTTTTTTAAGCCAGTTGTCATCCATGTCTCCGGCGCATGTAAATTGGGGGCTGGGCACATGGATTAGGGGAGCGGTGCCCCTGAGCCCAGAATGGATGGGCCGCCGCTGCTGGAACCATTTACACTCTCTATTTGTCTTAGTGACCTTTGTCAGAGACACAGGGGGTCATGGAAAATCCTAATTGGTTCATTTTTTTTTTAACAGAACAGAGGAGGTGCGGAAAATCTTTACCTGTTCCAGTGAGAGATTTCTACTCCCTTCTTGTTGCGTCTCTGGGATAGGAAAGGGAAATCTTTCTAAGGGCTCTTTTACACGAATGCGTCCGTGTACAGAGCACGCTCTGCTCAGCGGGGGATCGCTCCGTTGATCCCCGCTGAGCAGGCAGATGACAGGTCTGTCTTTGCACACTATGCAGGGATGGACCTGTCAGAGCGCCGCTCTCCCCTATGGGGGATGGGATGAAGACGGACCGTAGAGTCCATGATCACCCGATCTGATCCGCAGATGGATGCAAAAGTAGGTTTTTCCTCCGTCACAATTTTTTGGATTGGAGCGGGTCGGATGTCAGCGGACATGTCACCGTAGACCTCTATGGAGTGTCCGCTCAGGTCCACCTAAAAAACTGACAGGCGGACCTGAACGGATCGTCCGTGTGAAAGAGGCCTAACAGGATAAACAAAAAAAGCTGCTTTATTACTTTTACATTTTGTGGGCTGAATTAAAAAAAAAAATTCCAGAGATAAAACGATAATTCTCCCTCTCAAGAAGACTCTGGTCCGGCTGCACCTGGAGTATGCTGTCCAGTTCTGGGCACCAGTCCTCAGGAAGGATGTGCTGGAGATGGAGCGAGTACAAAGAAGAGCAACAAGGCTAATAAAAGGTCTGGAGGATATTGGTTATGAGGAAAGGTTGCGAGCACTGAACTTATTCTCTCTGGAGAAGAGACGCTTGAGAGGGGATATGATTTCAATATACAAAATACCATACTGGTGACCCCACAATAGGGAAACATTTTTTTTGCAGAAGGGAGTTTAACAAGACTCGTGGCCACTTTAAAATTAGAAGAAAAGAGGTTTAACTTTAAACCACATAGAGGGTTCTTTACTGTAAGAGCGGCAAGGATGTGGAATTCCCTTCCACAAGCGGTGGTCTCAGCGGGGGGGGGGGGGCATTGATAGTTTCAAGAAACTATTAGATAAGCACCTGAACGACCACAACATGCAGGGATATACAATGTAATACTGACATATAATCACACACATAGGTTGAACTTATGTTTTTTTTCAACCTCACCTACTATGTAAGCCTATTATAAGGCTTACCTGTAGGTAAAACGAATATGATATTTACCCTGGAAAATGATATTCACCCTGGATGCAACTGGTGGGTGCTGTCACTGGTGCATGCGCTCTGAGCTTTGTGCCGCAGCTTTGCGTCATCGCCGCTCATCTAGCCGTAGCCCACAAACCCAGAAGAAAGACCAGGGGAAGATGGAAGCACTGTCAGTGGTGACAGCGCCACTGGAGGGCTTTGTTCTAAGGTAAGTATTTCATAATGTGCAAGTATGCGATGCACATTATGCGATAGCCTTACAGGTGTTTTTTTTTAACTGCTGCAGTTTACTACTGCTGTAAAGGCTAAGTATTTTGGATTTGAATAGGGTGGTTGGTGTTGGAACCCCTGTCAGGTTTTTCATGCTGTCTGTGTCCCTTTTAGGGAAATTCACTCTCTGATTCTCTCAACCTAAAGGTCTTGCTCACCAATGGCACTGGGAATGAAAGCGAGGGTAAGGCTTGGTCCACACATATGCAATGCAGAAACCAGCTAGATTCCTGTGCAGGTTCCCGCATCGCATGTCACTTGCAGGCGGTTTACACAGCCCTCTTCGAAACGCAGCAGGTGTCGATAGAAAGGTAATGACACCACCAGATTGGTTTGCAGATCGCAGTGCGAACAGTCAAATGGTACAGGAATCAGATCGCATGGGTGTGAACAACTATGTGATCCAATTCCAGTGCAAACCAAAAAAGGGTCCTGCACCATTTTGGCACGAAGGCAATGCGATTTCAGCCATACAGTTTGTATGGCTGAATTCGCATCGCACAGACATCGCAGCTGATCTGCACAGCAATGCAGTGCGGATCACATGCGATGTCTGTGCTTTGCACCAGTGCTAACTCGTCCTAAACCCAAAATTTTGAGTTTCCCGCAGAACAGGAATAGAGGGTAAATCTTCCAATGAGGACGCTTGTTCCTGTAACAACTGTCTGAAGCCCCATGCACACTATCGGATTTTCTGCTGATTTTTGTCCTCAGATTTACCAAAAACATGTAGTAGAAGGGCCTGCCTGATTGCATACACATTGAAACTCCTAAGGTTTAACCTCATTTTATATGGTTTTGGTAAATCTGAAGGAAAAAATCATCAGAAAATCGGATGGTGTGTATGGGGCTTTAGAAGTCATTTCTTTCACATTGAAAATAAATCTGATGAGTCTACAGGACAGGAAGTGAAGAGAAATCTCCCTAATTGGATACAGATGCCAAAAAGATCTCACAGTAGTTTTAACCCTCATATACTGTATTCAAAATGTAAAAAGAGGTTTTGGTTTTAGATATAGTTTGGTTGTTTTTTTGTTTTGTTTTTTTATGTAAGCAATGTAAATCCCTAAAAAGGAACTGGTGTCAGCGTCTTGCAGTTCTTGTACAGAAAACATATTTAATCTCTTTCTATCTGAAGACAAAATGTTATAATCCCTGGAAATGTCCTGAAAATCACAGTTTGCGTCTTCTAACCATTGTCTGTTATCAGTCCGATTGGATGCTGCCATCTGCTGTCCAGTTTCCCTGACTTCACAATTCATATTCAATTTTCTGTTAAAGTGATTCTAAAGGCTGGGTGTTTTTTTTTTTTTTTTTAACCTTAATGCACACGCTGTGTTAACGTAAAAAAAAACACTAACTACCCCCCCCCCCCCACCCCCCCCAAAAAAAACCTACTTAGCTGGGCCTGTCAGCGATCCAGTGCTGTGCACAGCTGCAGTCTTCTCACCCCTCTTCTCACAGGGACTTGGGCAGCAACAGGAGCCAATCAAATGCTGTGAGGAGGGAGCAGGAGGCGGCACTGTGTGCATCTATGGACACAGGCAGGGTGACTCAGGAGCAAAGCTGCAGTTGTGCCCCCATAGCAAGCGGCTTGCTTTTAGGGCACACAGAAGAGGAGGAGCCTGGAGGGCCAGCAGAGAACCCCAGAACAGGTGGATCAGGGCTGTGCCAAACCATTGCAAAGAGCCGGTAAGTATAACATGTTTGTTATTTTAATTTAAAAAAAATTCTAGGTTTTACAATCACTTTAAGGAACAATATTTATTTTAAAATGTGATTTTGCTGATGGTTTATCTCTCAACGCACTGCCATATCCCCCCTTTGACTCCTTCCCTATTACTCTCCTTCTCATTCACAGTGCCAAGTTGGTGCACCACTCTGAAATTTCTTACTTGAGTGTGTTTGGATGGTGCCCACATGGCAGGCCGGGCTCCATAGTTTATGGTCAGACTAGAAGAGGGATAGTTCTAGCATCAGCATTTAGCCCTGGTTCACATTGGTGCATTTTGATATGCGATTTGATTTGTCAAATCGATGGTAATGGCACTATTTTAATCGGTGCGATGCTGCATTTGCAGAGCCACACTGATTTCAGAAAGTAGTTTCTGTACTACTTTTTGCGATTTTGGGGTGCGATTTCCATTGACATCTGTGAAATCGCCGCCGAAAACGGGACTGACGTGCGGAAGTGAAATCGTGCGAGTTCACCTGAAGTCGCACAGGTTCATTTCCTCAGCTCAGTTTTCCTGTATGGTCCTTTGAGGAATACAGAATCCAATCCATACCATGGATTATATAGCGCTACCTTCAGGTGGAATGAGCACTAGGCAAGCAAAAGTATAGGCTAGCCCCTAGGGCCCTTGCCAGACCAGCCATGGTTCAGTTTAGTTTAGTGTCTTAAGGTGGCTGCTGTCATCTTCTCCCTGGCTGCCTGGTTTTCAGTCTCTTGATTGTCTGTCTGTTGGAGGGGGGGGTGGTGGGATGGGTTAGTTTACGTTCTCCTGCCCATGTGCACAGGAACCATTCATTCTGGCATAGCCAGAGTGTGTGGGGCTGCGTATTTAATAGTAAACTGCAAGCAGGCAGGTAAGTGTGTATTATTGCACCTAGCAAGTCTCTTTTGCACTAAAGAATTGCCTGTTGGCAGTTTTCTTCTAGTTAAATTTAGTTAGGCTATAGGAAAAAACAGTTCCCTGTTATACGGCTTTGTCTACTTTTTCTCAGTTGAGTTTACCGGACTGTTTTGTTCCCTTGTGTCTCTTAATAGACTCCTAAACTTGGGTACATAAGTATAAAAATCCAGTGTTCCCTGCCATTTGCAGTTGCTCTAGTGGGGTGAAACCAACTCCAGATGGGACTACTCCTGCACTAAAAAGCACGCTCAGCAGACAAGACCATACATTTTTATGCCACAGTCATTTGTAGATCAACCATATGGTTGCCGCATCATTCAACCGCAATCTCATGTCTCTGTCTGCTCTTATTTATACTATATATGTTTATACAGTATATCCATGGATACGTGTGGGTAGTAAATCTTAATAATGAGTGAGAATCTACTGAATACGTTTCTCTTTTAATGTAATTATTTTTCAAACCTTTAATGAATTTAAAGCCCTCTTTGTATCCTTGCATGCTAAAAGCTTTCTCCTTGAATTAGATTATGCATCTTCCTCCTGCCTCTGAGAGATAAAAGAAAATTGCTGAGAAATCTAATTTATACTTTGAATTAAACAGATTGATGAGGAACAGGACATTTGCATTGACTTTATAAGTCTCTTAAATTTGATATTTACTTTGTTCTTATTTTCAGCTTTCATGGAACTGCTGCTTCTGATCTTTCAGTGTTTGCACCTGTTATTAGTTTAGACTTTATTATGCTTTTAAGGGGGGGAAATAAAAAAATTCTCTTTCCTAATTATATAGGTAAACCTAAAGACGTTCTTGCTTCACTGTAGAACAGTGGCCACCCACAGGCCGAATAAGGCCCTTTGCTTCTCCCTGGCTCTTGGGTCACTGTTCCTACCACTAGTATGAAGTACTATTACTCCCATTGATACCAGGCACTATTCCTCCCACTGACATCAATGATGGGGCATTTTTAACTCCACTGACATCAGCAATGGGTCACTATTCCCTTCCTCTGACACCAACACAGGTGCATAATTCCTCCCACTGATCTAAAAGTTTGGGCACTATTCCTCCCACTGACAACAATGATGGGGAACTATTTATCCAACTAATACCAACAATGGGGCATTATTCCTCCAACAATGACCAACAATAGGGCACCACTCCTCCAACTTATCCACCGATAGAGCACTGTTCCTCCAACTAATGCCAACAATTGGGCACTATTCCTCCAACTATGACCAATAATAGGGCACTATTCCTCCAACTTAACCAATGATGGAGCACTATTCCTCCAGCTAATACCAACTATGGAGCACTATTCCTCCAACTAATACCAACTATGAAGCACTGTTCCTCCAACTAATACCAACGAGGGAGCACTATTCCTCCAACTAATATCAAAAATGGAGCACTATTCCTCCAACTAATACCAGCAAAGGGGCACTATTCCTCCAACTATGACCAATGATGGGACATTAGTCTTCCCACTGACAACAACACTGGTGCATAATTCTTCCCACTGATCTAAATAATTGGGCACTATTCCTCCCACTGACAACAATGACGGGGAACTATTTCTCCAACTAATACCAACAATGGGGCATTAAACCTCCAACTTTGGCCAACAATAGAGCACCATTCCTCCAACTTATCCAACTATGGAGCACTGTTCCCCCAACTAATACAATAATCAGGCACTATTCCACCAACTATGACCAATGGTAGACCACTATTCCACCAACTTTGACTAATGACGGGGCACCATTCCTCCAACTTATCCAATGATGGAGCCCTATTCCTCCAACTAATACTAATGATGGGGCACTATTCTTTCAACTAGTACCAATGATGGGCACTATTCCTCCTCTTACTGACCACAGGAACTATATAGTTTTTAACACCCACAGACCACCAAGCATAAGACATTGTCTACTCCCACTGATGCTGGGGCATTTTTTATGCTCACTGGCCATAGCTGGCTCTCCTAAAGTCTGAAGGACAGTAAACTACCTGCTGTAGGGGAATAAAAGGGAACTGGAAAGTAAACCTTACAGCTTCCTCTATCCGCTGGAAGCAGGAATTCAGCCCCTTACATCCCCAATGTTGGGACGGCCAATGTTGCCTTCAGAATACACTGGTCAGCCGTTGTAGCTGATTGGCTGCAGTTGCTGATTGAGAAAAGTTTTCCAACATTCTCCTTGGACAGAAGTGGGTCAAACGATCAACAATTTGATGGGGTCAAGCTTTTACCAGACAGGAAGTGAGGGAAAATCTACAGCAGGGAAACGTACAAAAATAAGAAGCTGGCAAGGTTTCTACTACTCCCCTATTTAACTTTAAAGTTGAACCCTGGACACAAGCACTTTCATTTTAATATATTCCTCAACAAGCACACAGAATATAAATCCAATTTATGTGCATCAAATGCTTTTGCAAACGTCGGTATTCGCTTGTAAAAGTAGCTGTGACATCATCACTGTGCAGTACATAGCCTGTCCAGGAGCTATGGGAGGGGCCCAGCAGCCACCACCCACTACAGGCTGTCTGCAGTAAACTTCAGGAGGAGGCGGAGACGAGACCAGTTACCCTGAAAGGGAGAGAGCAGCTATGACTGGTCTTTATTACAGGAAGCTTCCTTTTAGGGTATTTTAAGGGATAAAATATGAGAAATATGCATGTATGACATGGATGTACAGCATGTTTTTTCATTTTGCCTTGACATATACCTTTGTATCTTTTATACAGCAAAAGTCAGCAACACGGCGGAAATGTGCTGCATGTAAGATCGTGGTTCACACTCCCTGCATTGAACAGCTAGAAAAGGTAAGCAACAAATTATTTAACTGACAGTGCACCAAATAAATCCAAAACTGTCTGTGTTGCCCACAGCAACTATTCATTCTTTTATTTTGCATTTATTTTTGATTTGGAGTGGTTGCTGTATGGTACAACAATCAATACTGACGGTGGTGAGAAATAATTTTTCACCTAGTCTGGATGCAGAAGGTGGAATTACAGAAGCATTTCCCAACCAGGGTTTCCTTCAGTGGTTGTTCGAGGGTTCTTTGAGGAACTTCGGTCATTCAGTAACCACTGATATGTTTTTTGTTTGTTTTTTTAGTTGTCTATGAAGAGGAAGATTTTCCACTGATTATCAGTGTAAGAGTGTCTTTGGCCTTAATTCTCTGACTACTAATATAAGGGTGCCCTTCTCCCACTGACCACTAATATAAGGGTGCCCTTTTCCCACTGACCAATAATATAAGGGTGCCCTTTTCCCACTGACCAATAATATAAGGGTGCCCTTCTCCCACTGACCACTAATATAAGGGTGCCCTTCTCCCACTGAACACTAATATAAGGGTGCCCTTCTCCCACTGAACACTAATATAAGGGTGCCCTTCTCCCACTGAACACTAATATAAGGGTGCCCTTCTCCCACTGACCACTAATATAAGGGTGAGCTTCTCCTACTGAGCACTAATATAAGGGTGCGCTTCTCCCACTGACCACTAATATAAGGGTGAGCTTCTCCCACTGAGCACTAATATAAGGGTGCGCTTCTCCCACTGACCAATAATATAAGGGTGCCCTTCTCCCACTGACCACTAATATAAGGGGGTCCTTTTCTCCCACTGACCACTAATATAAGGGGGTCCTTTTCTCCCACTGACCACTAATATAAGGGGGTCCTTTTCTCCCACTGACCACTAATATAAGGGGGTCCTTTTCTCCCACTGACCACTAATATAAGGGTGCTCTTCTCCCACTGACCACCAATATATGAAGATCCTTCTGCCACTGACCACTAATATAATGGGGCCCTTTTCTTTTTTGACCTCTAATATAAGGGGGACCTTCTCCCACTGACCACTAATATATGGGGGACCTTCTCCCACTGACCACTAATATATGGGGGACCTTCTCCCACTGACCACTAATATATGGGGGTCCTCCTCCCACTGACCACTAATATATGGGTGCCCTCTCTCACTGACCACTAATAGAAGGGGGGTCCTTCTCTCACTGACCACTAATATAATGGAGTCCTCCCACTGACTACGAATATAAGGGGACATTTCTCCCACTGACCACTTTTATATGGAGGTTCTTCTCATGCTGACCACCAATATAAGGAGGGGCACTATAATTCCACTGGTAGCATTTTTTCTGGTCATTAATCTTATTTGTTTCATTTTATAATTATTACTGAATATGATTGTTCTTCTGGGCCTGTTCTTAGCGGGAATAGCACAGGAACGTGCTATGAGTTCTTGTGCAATTCATATGCAGCTCTGCATGGTGCCATTTCAGCCCATTCATGCACTACTTTTGGAAACTCACTGCAACATGATCACATGATGGTTCTGTACCAAGCAATCCGGTGTGTGTGAATGCACTGCATTGGCGACCTGCATTTGAGGTGTCATTAACTTAATATTGACACCCATTGCAGATCACAACTGCAGTGTGTTTTAAATGTGGTGTGGTGAACATGTGTGGAATGTGGGTTTCCCGCACCACAATCTGGTGTGAACTGACTCTCAAATTATCTACTCTTCGGTGTCAAATACACTAGGAATGCCACATTGTTATCCTTTAAGTTATCATCATTGTCCACCTTATTTTTCTTTATCGTACATCACGGAACACAGAGCAGCATAGTAATTACTATGTGGATATAGTCCACCTTCAGGTGCTGGACACTGGCACACCCTAAACAGGAAGTTGCCTCCCTATATAACCTCTCCTATACAGGGAGTACCTCCGTTTTTTCACCAGTGTCTAAGGTGTTTGGTCACGATTGAAGATGTGCGCTGAAGAGCTCCGCTGGAAGGATCCTTTACTAGATTAAACAGCTTTTACAGACTGGATCCATCCAAAGTGCCACTGAGGCCAAAGTGGATGGTACCCGTTCCTCGTGTAGCAAAAACAAGGTTTTGCCTGTAACGCCTCTTTTTGGAGGGCTGGACCCTGGGATCCAGTGCTTTGGTCATGCAACCATTACCATAATGTTTTCTGGCAGGATGCTTTACAGGTCCAAGGGAGTGGACCCCCGATTAAAAAGGGACCTGGTTCTTGAAGGTTTTTTAAACGCAGCCCACCGTGATGGGTGAAGGTTGGGTCTGTCTGATATCAGCAGAATCCTGTGGCAAGGATAAGGTAAGTGAAGAATCCTAGGAACTTTTAAGTCCACCTATGGATTTCTTCTGTGAGTAAATGTTGTCATGCCTATTTTTCTCACTAGAGGGTGTAAAATGCACATACCTTTTTACATGCTCCTCAGATCTCGCCCTGTGTCAGCAGCAGACAGCATGCTTAGTCTCAGCCACCAGGAAGATATTACAGGGGGGGATTCTTGGATATTCCATGAAAAGTTAGCACCTTACTGCAGCTTCTCTCCCCTCGGGGGAGCGGCGGCACCCCGTGTTTTTTCTTATGTTTCCCCTTCTGTCCTCTCCACCCCACGCCGGACCTGCTGAACGGCCCCTGTGGCAATTGTAAATTTTATAAAAGTAGGGAGTGACATGTTGGGGGACGGAAAAGGGCGTGGCTTCACGCTGCGCCACGTTCGGGACGCAGCATCCACGGACGGACGGAGCACTAAGGTCTTGTAACGCTAAAAAAGGTGCATACAGGGATTCCCAGGACACATTTACTCGGCATCAGGCTGAGCATTAATAGCAGCTTTTCTTTGGTGGACTATAGCTCAGCAGGTGGTGTGCTGGTTACTTTAGTACCTCTGTTTTTGTGCTTAATACTATGCCTTCCAAGAAGGGTACAAACGCCTCAAAGAAAGGCTCCTAAGGCAATCTCCATCAGACTCTGAGGTTTCTAGTCATGCCTCCACAGTACCTTCCTCCCCGGAGAGACCGAAGGTGGCTAATCAGGGTGAGCCGTTGGGATTTTCAGTTGCAGCTGTTTCCAATCTTCCAGCCCCTGTTTATGTTACTGAAGACGTTTGTCCTCAGCTTTGGTTGGGTTACTATAGAGGTAACACAGCAGTGATCTCATAAAAACACGTGATCGCATAACATGATCATAAAAATGCATGTTTAGATGGATACGCGGGGTGTTTACATAATTGCATAAGATGCTTGATCTCGCAAGGGTGCGTGATCTCGCAAGATGCTTGATCGCACAGGGTGCTTAATCGCACAAGGATATTTGATCGCATAAGAGTGCTTAAGCACACAAGAATGCTTGATCACGCAGAGAGGCTTGATCGCCAAAAGTTGCATGATCACCTAAAAAGTCGCATGATCACCTAAACATGCATGGTTGCATAATGAGATGTTTACTTAAGATATACATGATTCCTCATGTTCACATATGAATTCATGTCTGCATAGATACATGTTACGTAATGTGGCATAACACGTTTCATAAATGCATGCTTACTTTGCAAAGATGCTTTTTCAATGGCACGTGATACATGGATGCAGCTGTACAGCGTGCACTTTTCATATTTTGCCTAAAAACATATTTGTATGGACCATGCTTCCACGAACGCACGCTTCCATAAAGGCATATTGCTTTGATACATACTGCATACATTAAAGCTGTATACGTATGTACTTGCTTCTTTTGGAAATATTTACCTATGTTTATTTGCATAAAACTACGGAACTGCCTCAGGGGAGAAGCCTACAATAGAGTCCCAAAGCCTCCTTATGATGGGACGCCCCCGCTCGATCAAGGTGGGGGGAGGGGGGGGGCCTCTGTGTTTTTTTTCAGGGGCTTGACAAGAAGAGATCCTTGATGGATCGGTCATCTCTGTGGTAGCTCCTAGACTACGCCCCAAAGACACTATGAAAGTAAGCCTTTATGTCTGGTGCTATATCGCTTTGAGCAGCCCTCCCCTCCAGCCCGAAGGGGAACCCACCTGCCAGCAGACCAAGTGGGGTACTGCATGGGCCCGCCGCCCCTTACCCGGGAGGGGCGGAGGGGGCTCGGAAGGTTTGGAAGCCTCAAGCCCGGGCGCCCTTCACGAGAGGGATGTCCGGCCAGGCACCTGGATGCTCACGGCCTAGGAGGCATTGATGTCTCAGGGTGTAATCACAGAGATCCCCCTCAGAAGAAGCAGGGTATGTGGTTTTATTAAAATCTCTTCACCATACCGAAACCGATTGGAGATGTCAGACCCATTTTAGATCTCAAAGATCAGAAACGTCTAAACGTCTGCTCCTGTCACATGGAGTCAGTCCGGTCAGTCATATCCACCCTACAGGGAGAAGTTCTAGCATCAATAGAAATCAAAGATGCATATCTATATGGGCCAATTTTCCCAGCTCATCAGAAATTTCTGTTTTTTGTGGTGGAACAGCACCACTTTCAGTTCGTGGCCTTGCCCTTGGGGTTAGCCACCACTCCCTGGGTATTTACAAAAGTTCTGGCCCTAGTATTAGCAAGACTAAGAGGCCAGGGTATAGCGGTAATGGCATACCTTGATCTACAGCAGTAAGTAGTCTGTCGTTGGCACGATTAAACCAAGGATATCCAGTACAGTCAGTTATCTGGAACACCTGGGCTGGATTCTCAACATAGAAAAATCATCCTTATGATCAGTAAGGATTATTTTTGCCCCAGGCAAAATCAATGCTATAAGGAAGCTGGTTCAGGTGGTCGAAGCGAGTAAGGGTTCTTCCATTTGCCTTGGCATGGGGTTGCTAGGGAAGATGCTGGCTTCATTCAAAGCAGGTGTCTATGTCCAGTTTTAAGATTGGTGCAATACAGTATTCTGTGTGCTTAGAACAGGAAGGCCTAAGCCTTGGATTATCCAATGAATCTGGCCCCAAGGGTGCGTCAAAGTCTCAGGTGGTGGTTGATAACCAGGGATTTTCAGGAAGGGAAATCCTTCATTACGATTATTTGGAAAATAGTAACAACGGATGCTAGCCTATGGGGCTGGGAAGCAGTCCTGGAACAGACCACTTTTCAAAGGAAATGGTCAGAGTCCACAAAGTCCTTGCCCATCAAAATCCTGGAGATTTGAGCAGTACGTCCGGCTCTAATAGCCTGGACGTTCAGGTTGCGGAATGGTCCCGTCTGCATATAGTCCGACTATGCCACAGCAGTAGCCTATTTCAATAACCAAAAAGGGGGCATAAAAAAAAATCACGCAGCCCAGAGAGAGGTGAACCATGTTCTCTTGGGCAGAGGAAAATCTTCCTTGCCTATCTGCAATCTTTTTCGCGGGGGGGGGTGGGGGGGTGGGGGGGAATTTGCAAGGGAATTTTTCGTTGGACAGGTTTGTGTCAAGGACAAGGGATCTGCTTGCCTACGGTCCGGATGCTTTAGTGACCCATTGGGATCAGTTATCAGTAATCCTATGCGTTCCCTCAAGTTCAGCTGCTACCACGACTGTTATGCAGGCTCAGGGAGAAACGGAAGCCATTAATTCTAGTGGCCCAGTAGATACTGGTATACAAGAATCTTAAAGATGGCAGTAAGGGGACCCTTGATCTCTTCCATCTGCTTTTGCATGGGCCGGTGTTCCATCCTGCCTTACAAGCGCTAAATGTGAGGGTTTGGCTATTGAAACCCACAAGGAGTAGGAGGATTTCAGGTTCAGTAGTAACTACCCTGATTAATGCAAGATAGCCAGCCTCTAGGACCATTTACTATAGGGTCTGGAAGACCTACGTTTCTTGGTGTGAAAGCAAAAGATGGCATCCTCAGAAGTATGTCATAAGTAGAGTTCTCTCCTTCCTATAATTAGGAGTAGAAATAAAGTTAGCTGTGAAGTACTTTCAAGGGTCAAAATCTCGGGCGCTTGCTTTGCTTGGTCCAGACCTTTATACAAGGGGTAACGCATATAAATCCACCAGTTGGGTCGCCCTTGTGCCCATGGGATTTCAGTGTGGTTTTGTCGGCTTTACAAGGTCAGCCTTTTTTGAGCCCTGGCACCATGTCCCCTTGATCCTTGTGACAGGGAAATTGGTGTTCTTGGTTCCGGTAACTTCCACAAAAAGAGTTCCATAGTTGGCAGCTTTTTCTTGTAAAGAGCCATACTTAATCATTCTTAAGGATGAGGTGGTGCTTCGTCCTCACCCATCCTTTTTATACTTAAAGTAGTATTTAGTTTTCATATGAACCAAAGATGTTTCCCTAACTATGTTTTTTTCCAGAACTCTGTTCTGCAGAAGAAAGATTGTTACACTCTCTCGATGTAGTGAGAGCGGTTAAAGTCTATCTGAAAGCAACTGCTCAGATACGGAAGAATGATGCTTTGTTTGTGCTCCCAGAAGGGCCCAGGAAGGGGCGGGCAGTGTCAAGATCTACTATTTTTTTTAGAGCAGATTCGGCAAGTTATGATTCAGGCTTATGGTTTCAAAAGGAGAATTCCGCCTTTTCGAGTTAGAGCACGCTCTACCAGAGTAGTAAGTGCTTCATGGGCAGTGCATCACCAAAGCCTCCATTAATCAGATTTGCAAGATCGCAACTTGATCTTTGGTCCATACATTCACTAGATTCTATCAGGTGGATGTAAAAAAGAGCATAAGGATGGGTGCCTTTGGGCACAACGTGCAGCGGGCAGCAGTATAGTTCCTCAAGTCTGATGACGCCCTGATTGTTTGTTTGTGTCTCCTTGCCCTCAGATAGCATTGCTTTGGGACGTCCCACATAGTAATTACTATGCTGCTCTGTGTCCCGTGATGTACGATAAAGAAAATAGTATTTTTATAACAGCTTACCTGTAAAATCCTTTTCTTGACGTACATCACAGGACACAGAGGTCCCTCCCCTCTTTTGGGACATATGTATATTGCTTTGCTACTGAGGTACTCCCTGTATGGGAGGGGTTATATAGGGAGGCAACTTCCTGTTAAGGGTGTGCCAGCGTCCATCACCTGAAGGTGGCCTATAACCACATAGTAATTACTATGCTGCTCTGTGTCCCGTGATGTACACCAATGAGGAAAAGGAATTTACAGGTAAGCTGTTATAAAAATCCTATTTTTTCTTGCTCCGTCTTTTCTCCATGGTATTCACCGGGTTGGATGTCATTTTTTGGTATTGAATATGAGTGGATTTAAAAAAAACTGAAAAATCAGATTACTGTAGTGATTCATGTGTGATCAGTCAGATTAGCCATGCACACAGATGACTAAGTAGACATATCTCCTGTTTATTCAATGCTCAAGCAGAGTGGTTTAGTGGTCCCTCACCTGCTCAGCTTTAATTTTTGTTAATATTTTTTGTAGATAAATTTCCGATGCAAGCCATCATTTCGGGAGTCCGGGTCCCGCAACATACGGGAGGTAAGAGCTATGTTTTCTGAAATCTGAACAATGTTGTGAACCAGTCGCTTCCAATGACCTCTTCTTGCTGTTACACCTTCTTGTGGTTATGCAAATTCTGAGAACAAGGTAGTCAGTATGCCAATTTTTTTTAAAGCTGGCTGTAAAAGCCTCAAGGTCTGTACCAAGGAAGTATGAAGTCTGCCAATGCTGCCCTTTTCTGCAAATAGTGCCATTTCCCTGACGGTCATCATGATCCACAGGCTTTTGTACTTTCTGAGTCACAAAAAATAACGAACATGTTATACTTACCTGCCCTGTGCAATGGCAATCCTTTTCTTCTCAGGTCCCTCTTCGACCCCTCCCTCCCAGTTAAGTGCCCCCACAGCAAGCAGCTTGTTATATGGGCACCCAAGCTGAGTCCCAGGTCCATGTGTCCATTCAGACATAAAGCCTCTGCCTGGTCCCACCCCCCTTTCTCTCCTCATTGGCTGACTAACTTTGATGGACAGCAACAGGAGCCAATGGTGCCACGCTGCTGTATCAGCCAATGAGGAGGGGAGTGCCGGGTAGCGAGACATTCCTGCAACATCGCTGGATCTAGAGGGACCTCAGGTAAGCGTTAGGGGGCCTGAGTGGGGGTGCTGCCTTTACAATCACAATTACTTGGTCCTTCCTGGTAATGGACTCTTCTTCCAGGATCTCTCCCAACTGCTTCCTGCTTCTTAGTCCTGTAAAACTGCTCCCTCTTTTTTGTCCACCACATGGCTATGTTTCAATTCATTTTCCCTCCCACTACTTCCTGCCAATATAATTTCCTTTCTTGAGCTTCTTGAACCAGTCCAACTAGTTCATTATCTTATTAATAGGGGAATCATAGACCAACCATACCTACATATGCCTTAAAAATCAGGACCAGGTAAGGCTAAATGCTTCATGTGGCTGTTTTACATTTTTCCATCCACTTGTGCATCTGCCTTAAGATATCTTGCTTAAAGCCCAACTCCAGCCAATCATGTGTTTTTAGTTTTGTACATCATGGAGATATGTTAGGTTCTCTGGCAAGTTTTAATTTTGAATATCCTTGTTGAAGAGATCAACGTCAGACGTTGTACGGACAAAGATTTTTTTTTTCACCCATGCTTTGTGTAGCACATGTCCCCTGGACAGGTAGTGAAGAGTGAGGGGACAAACATGGCAACACAAACATTCCATAGGTTCTAACCCTTCCATATTTAGCAGAAATAATACAGTGCAAACTTTCAGAAATTTGAATATCACTAAAAAAATACTTTGTGTGCCTAAAGTCTAAAAGTTTTAATTTAGATAAAGTGTTGAGGGGCTACAACCTATAGTTTCATAATTAGTTTCATAGCTAGTAAGGTTGAATAAAGACACCAGTCCATCCAGTTAAACCTGAGTGAGTGTCTACAATTGTCCTTATCCCTGTACATTGCACACTCACATTGGTCCCTACCCTCAATGAGCCCACAATCCAAGGTCCCCATTCATATACTAGGGCCAATTTTGGACATTTTGTCTCCCCCCACCACTCTGGAGAGATTCACCGACTCTATTGGACCTGGTGGCCATTGTCACCAAAACAGGAATATAGGTGAAATATACCAATGGGGACTCCAAGAAGGACTTCCTAACTTGGATATTTCCACTAACTTCCTGTTGTGCCTACAGGAAAAAAGTACAGGGAGATCTTCCCAATGGGATAGTAACCCATTCCCCACGCTATCCAAAATGATAGAAACAAGTTTTTACTTTACAGGTCTAACTTGGAAATTTTCTCTATGGTTTCTCTGTAATGGTCTCTTGCAGATACAATTTCTTTATTGTCTATTGAGGACCACGGAATAGTACTAACTCCTGGATATGTGGGTTATACTGCAGGGGTGGCATTATAACCCACTTGTCTAGGAATTACAGCTATCCTGTATTCTTCAATGGATGTTAAGAAAAAGATTTTATGGTAAGTCCAAAAATCCTAATTTTCCCTCTGTATGTTGTCTTGGATTGCTGACTTCATTGTGCAATTAGCACGTCCATTCACCTCTTTGCTGAACTTACTCAAGTACTTTCTCTCTCTCTTTAGCCTGTAATTGTTCGGCATCACTGGGTTCATCGGAGACGGCAAGCAGGGAAGTGCCGGCAGTGTGGGAAGGTGAGAGACCTTATTAGCATGTACTGAGAGGTAGAAGTGTATTATATCTAGACTTGCAGGGTTGACAGATTTGTATTACATCTTGACTAATATTAATAAATAATAGGGGTGAGTGGAAATTCTTTGCCATATGCGTTATGTCCACACTGTGTTATTTTAATTATCCGCATAGAAATATCCTAATGGATGCTTCAAAAAAAGGGACAATCTCATATTCATTTTAATTAGCACATGTGGTATTTCTTGCAGTATTTGTCAAAATGTGATAATTTAAAGTGGTTGTAAACCTTGACATATACCCAGTGAAGTGACTGGCCTCATATGATACATGGAGATGAAACAAAGCCTCCTACATGACTTGTACCTGTTTATATGCAGTCTTCTCTTCTCTACAGCTGTTTAAAGTACAGAATTTATACAGCTTTTCTGAGATTTCAGAAAACAGGGGGCGGGGAGCTGGAATTACACTCTGCAGATCTCATTGAGAAGAGCTCTGAGAGCTGATTGGCACACAGGAACAGAGCCGAGACTGTCAAACACCAGCTGTAAGGAAAAACCTGTTAAAGTGACTCCTACAAATAGTAGAGGAACAAAACAGCAGAGAGAAATGACACTTAGTGCTCTGGATTGAGGCAGGTATGCACTATAAAAGGATATGCTTTGTTCATATTTCATGTATGAAGTTTACAACCACTTTGTAGTAAAGTCTCTATTTATTTTTACCTACAGGTGAGCTTATAGCAAAACTTATTTGGAGGTAAAATGAATATGTCCTAAATGTTCACCGTTTAGGAGATATTCTAGTGAGCAGCAGCCGGCGGCGTCACCAGCACATGCGCTCTGAAGGAACAGCATACCTGTGCCATTCCTTTAGAGCTGTGTGCCATGCCCGAGACTCCCACGCGCAAGCACATTATGATATTGCCTTGCAGGTAGAAACTTTTTTTTTTTATATATGAGTTTACGAACGCTTTAAAGGGGTTGTAAACCTCAAGGTTTTTCACCTTAATACATTCTATGCATTAAGGTGAAAAACCTCCTGTGATGCAGCTGCCCCCCATATCCCCCCTTTTACTTGCCTGAACCCGGTCTTTCCATCGATGGGGATGAGCACACCAGCTGCAGCCAGTGTCTCAGGTCCTGATTGGATAGATTAATAGCTGCACAGCCATTGGCTCCCGCTGCTGTCAATCAAGCCCAATGATACAGGTGTCAATGGACACAGCAGCAGGACTCGGTAGCACGCCCACATGAGGGCCCCAAGGAAAGAGGAGGATAGGGGCCACTCTGTGCAAAACCAACTGCATATGGGAGGTAAAACAGACATATCCTTTAACACAGCATGGGAAAAAAAATATTTAAAAATCACAAAAATTACCATACAGGTCATCTCTCTTTAAAGTGAGCCAGTCAACTCAAGATGCTTTAGCAACAAAATATTCAGATAGAGTTTACATCTACTTTAAAGTGTAACTTCAGTCCACCTCTCTTGTGGCTCAATCCCCCCAAAAATCTCTCCCCCACTTTGGGAGCTGCTGTTATGGCACATGTACAGATGTGTCAGATAGGCTTTGCCCAGCACAGCCCATTGGGGTTGATTTACTAAAACCGGAGAGGGCAAAATCTGGTGCAGTTTTGCATGGTAGCCAATCGGCTTTAAAGCGGTAGTAAACCCGCTAATGTTTTTTTTTTTTTTTTTCTCCCACCTGCAAAGGAAAAGGCATAATGAGCTAGTATGCACCGCATACTAGCTCATTATGAAATACTTACCTTAGAACGAGGCCCCGACATCTGGCCCGATCCACGCCGAGGGAGCTGACATGCTCCCTCTGCGTTTCTTCCGTGTATCGCGGCTCCGGCGCTGTGAGTGGCCGGAGCCGCGATATCATCACTCCCGCCCATGCGCGCGGGAGATTTCATCCCGGCCGAGTCCGGCCACTGCCAGGCTTTCAGCCAAGAATCCCCTTGTGCGCATGCGCCGCTGCAGTCAGTGGCGTATACCGAGGGGAATATCTCCTAAACCGTACAGGTTTAGGAGATATTTTTTTTACCTACAGGTAAGCCTTATTATAGGCTTTACTGTACGTAAAAGTAAAAAAAATGAGTATACAACCACTTTAAACTTCACCTTGTTCAATTAAAGGAGAAGTACAGTCAAAGCTCCTTCTATGGATCACAAGAGTGCAGTTTGTTTTGCACTCCTGTGACCTGTTTTCAGCAAACAGCGGGCTGAAGTCTGCTCTCTGTTGACGTTACAGAAGTCTTGTTCAGGCTCCGAGCTGTGAGAACTGAGCAATCAGCGGTGTTCAATAGCTCGGTTCTCAGTGTAGAGTTGCCGAGGATCAGATCCACCATCGGACCGATGCTGAATGCACCTAGGTAAGTATAAATAAAATAAAAAAACAAATTGACATACTTCTCTTTTAAGCTTTGCCAAAATAACCTGGAAGCCGATTGGTTGTGCAGAGCTGCGCAAGATTTTTCACACTCCACACTCTAGTGACTCAACCCCAGTGTGTCCTGGCAGAAACTGTTGGCACATCTGTGCACGTGTAGGTGGTTTTCTGTGCATGTGCAAAGACAGTGAAGGCTTGTCTCTCAGGACCCGAAGCCATGCAGCACATCTACGCATGGGCAAGGGGGCAGGTAGAAAAAAAAATTCTTCTCTATCCAAAGCGGGAAAAAAAAATGTTTTGACTATGCATACACTTTAAGAACCCTTATTAAGTGGTTGATTTTTTTTTCATATATGGTCTAAATAATATGCAATCGTAGCTAATGAAAGGTTGTTATTCTTTTCAGGGGTTTCAACAGAAGTTTGCATTTCACAGCAAAGAGATTGTTGCAATCAGCTGCTCATGGTGCAAATTGGCGGTAAGTCTCAGTGTCATGGCTGTCTGACTCTGCTGTCACCTCCTCTGTGATCTGGCCCTTGAGTGGAAGGAAATATAGCATGGGACTGCCGAGTCACTACTATGATGGGGACATTGAAAAGAAACTAGTGTTAAGTTGGCCATACACCATTAGATTTATTTATTTTTTTCATTCAGCCTGCAGGCCGAACATAAAAAAAAAAAAACTCACCTATTCCTATAGTGTGGATTGTCTGATCTTCCACTGTGCCTATTGTATTCAGTACAGTGAAAATTCCCGAACAGCAACTGCATCTGTTTAAATGCAGCTGCTATTCAGCCAGACGTTTTCCATCCAGATCCTCTGTCGAGCAGGATGAGGCCAACAGGGTCACCCACTTACCAAATTTTGGCTGGTTCATTCATAAGAAAACAGCTGAAATTCACATAGTGTATGGGCAGCTTTAAGGGAACTATTTAGTCTTGAGGCTTGAAAAAGAAGCAGCGAAGCTCCGAAACCTGTAGCCACACCTCCTATTGCGGTCCTCCCAGGTGTTATGTAATTTTTGGCCTTGTGCCTTCCATGTGTTCCACCGTGGTTCTGACATTCCCGGGTTCGGCTTTCAGTGCTCATCCTTCCAGCTAGAGTTTGTAACTGCACCTACATCTTTGAAAGTCCAAAACAAGGCTTACCACTACCACCACAGGATTGTGGAAGGAGATATGCTTGTACTTGTATTAATCAAGTGATTTGCCATTTTTATTTCATAATAAAATTTCACATATGTGTTTTTCACTTAACCCGGATATCATGCTGATCCTCTATCTTCAAAAGTCATTGAGTTCTAAATTCACTGGTTGCATTGCAGGGCAATGACTAAGAAAATTGTTGAAGTGAATGACATCTAAGCAACTATCATTTGCACGCAGAGGCCTGTATTGGTGACCTGTGTTTTTTCTCTCCACACAGATGTCCTTTAATGAGACCCTGCCAGGTCTCTAAACATATCAAAACGGCACACCTCTGCAATAGAAGGTGTATAATTGCCCCCTTGGCGGTCTGTGTCTCCTACCTCACCTCTAATGCAGCAGCCATTTTCAGTCTCTTTGGGATTCAACACTTCCAGGAGTGTCAGGCGCCTCTGTCTCCTGCCATGCACTGCTGTTACTTCCTCTGATCCCTATGTCTGCACAGGACATCACAGGTGTCAGAGGATGGAACAACATTGCATGGCAAGGAACACGTGTACCTGACACTCCTGGAAGTGTCAAATCCCGATGAGACTTACAGAAGCTGCAGTGGGTAAATGGGCCTTTAGTCCCTCTTATATTGGGGGGAAGCATTGTTTTATATAGTTAGGTTGAAAAAAAGACACAAGTCCATCTAGTTAAGCCAATAAAAAAATAAATTATATATATATTATATTTACACTTTATACTTTACACACACACTCACACACGCACTATCTCACAAAAGTGAGACAACCCTCACATTTTTGTAAATATTTTATTCTATCTTTTCATGTGACAACACTGAAGAAATGACACTTGTCTACAATGTAAAGTAGTGAGTGCACAGCTTGTATAACAGTGTAAATTTTCTGCCCCCTCAAAATAACTCAACACAGAGCCATTAATGTCTAAACCACTGGCAAAGTGAGTACACCCCTGACTCACCCAAAAGGGAAAATGTCAAGATTGGACCCAATTAGCCATTTTCCCTCCCCGTTGCCATTTGACCCTGAAACTGAGCTGCAGCATGGTGGTCAAGACCATACAGCAGTTTAACAGGACAGGTTACACTCAGCACAGGCCTCGCCATGGTCACCCAAAGAAGTTGAGTGTATGTGCTCAGTGTCATATCCAGAGGTTGTCTTTGGGAAATAGACGCATGAGTGCTGCCAGCATTGCTGCAGAGGTTGAACGGGTGGGGGGTCATCCTGTCAGTGTTCAGACCATACGCCGCACACTGCATCAAATTGGTCTGCGTGGCTGTTGTCCCAGAAAAAAACCTCTTCCAAAGATGATGCACAAGAAATCCCATAAATATTGACACTTTGGGCCCAATTTGGACATTTTCACTTAGGGTGTACTCACTTTTGTTGCCAGCAGTTTAAACATTTAGCCCATAAATATTGACACTTTGGGCCCAATTTGGACATTTTCACTTAGGGTGTACTCACTTTTGTTGCCAGCAGTTTAGACATTAATGGCTGTGTGTTGAGTTATTTTGAGGGGACAGCAAATTTACACTGTTATACAAGCTGTACACTCACTACTTTACATTGTAGACAAGTGTAATTTCTTCAGCGTTGTCACATGAAAAGATATCATAAAATGGTTACAAAAATGTAAGGGGTGTACTCACTTTTGTGAGATACTGTATATGCTTAAAAACCTGACAGGGTCTCTTTAAGTGTGAGCAAAAACAATGACTTTGGCAGGCAAAGCCGTCACCCTTCCAGGTAGTGCCAGGGCTGCAGAGTGCAGAGCATTGCTATTGGCCCATTACAATGATTCACGATAGGAGAATGCAGGAAGATGGGTAAGCTTCAGCACTATCAGCTTTGCTTGTCAGGATGTCCATAGCAGGACAGTTTGGGGGGCTCCAGGTACGTGCCCCTCTAGATCCCCATAATCTTATACCTACAGCAGTTTTGTTTTTTGTTTCTCATCACAGAGTCTCTAAGCTGACCATACAATCTACACTCTGATTTTGTCATCTCCTTTAGATCTACTGTAGTGCAACATCTATCTTTTTCAATTCTTTAAAGCGGGGCTCCACCCTAAAGTGGAATTTCCGCTCATCGGAACCCCTCGCCCTCCGGCGCCACAATTGGCACCTTTCAGGGGGGAGGGGGGTGCAGATACCTGTACAGTACAGGTATTTGCACCCACTTCCGGCATAGATATCCGCAGAATCTGCAGATATTTACGCCACTTCCTGCGGGTCGTCCGCTGGGAAACACACGGATCCCAGAGACAGCGGGGACCATCCTTATTGCGCAGCGCGACTCGCGCATGTGCAGTAGGGAACCAGGAAGTGATTCCCATACCCAAGATGGTGGCGGCAGCACCCGAGAGACGATGGAGAGATCGGCTTCGGGTGCCGACATCGCGGGCGCGCTGGGCGGCTAAGTGTCCTTATTTTAAAAGTCAGCAGCTGCAGTATTTGCAGCCGCTGATTTAAAAAAAAAAACGGCTGAACTCCCGCTTTAGGCTAGGTTCACACCGCTGCGATGCGGGAACGCCGCAAATCCGCTGCGTTTTCCCGCATCGCATTACTCCCGCCGGCAGTTCACACTGCCCTATGCGGACGGCTGGGAGTGTCAATGATATGTTAATGACACCCCCAGATCCGTCCGCATATCGCAGTGCGATCTGCCGACTCGCACAGGAATCGGATCGCATGGTGTGAAACCCCATGCGATCTGATTCTGTTGCGGACCAAAAAAAGGGTCCCATGCGAGTTTGCTGCGGGAGCGATGCGAATTCAGCCATACTATCTGTATGGCTGTACTCGCATCGCTACGGAGATCGGATGTGATTTGCGGTGCGAATCACATCCGGATCTCCCCCCGCAGCAGTGTGAACCCAGCCTTAAGAACGATTTCTTTTAGAGCCTGGATGCTGGATGGAGAGTGATGCTCAACTTGTCTCTTCAGAATTCCCCATAGGTGTTTGAATGGGTTCAGATCAGGAGACATACAGTGCTTGGCCGCTGAATCACTTTCACCCTGTTCTTCTTCAGAAAGGCAACAGTGGCCTTAGATGTGTGTTTTGGATCATTGTCATGTTGGAAAAGTTCACGACGACCAGGGCACGGAGTTATGGGGGCATCTTCTCTTTCAATATAGAGCAGTCCATTTGTGATTTCATGATACTATCGATGAAATGCAGCTCCCCGACACCAGCAGCACTCTTGTAGCCCCGCAGGACACTGCCACCACCATGTTTCACTGTAGGCACCATACATTTTTCTTTGTACTCCTCACATATACAACACCAAACAGATTTGACGCCATCAGTTCCAAAAACATTTATCTTGGTCTCAGCACTCCAGAGTACAGATTCCCAGTAGTCTTCTTCTTTTTCAGCATGGGCCCTGGCAAATTTTAGACAGGCTTTTGTGTGCATGGACTTTAAGAGCGGGTCCTTTGTGGGCGACACCCATGCATGCCATTCCTCTGCAGTGTACACTGTATTGGGGAAACAATCACCCCAGTTTGAGTTTCTATTTCTTTAGCTAACTGATGTGAACGTACATTGTGATATTCTTCAACCCTTCTCATCAGACGATGCTCCTGTCAAGGTGTTAACTTCCGTTGATGGCCTGGACATCTCTGTGAGATGGTTGCAGTTCCATCTTTGTTAAATTGTTGTATCACATTTGCTATAGTATTCTGATAAGTAAAGCTTTGCTGATCTTCTTGTAGCCTTCACCTTTCTCGTGTAAAGAAATTATTTTCTTTCTCAGGCTTTCTGACATTTTCTCTTCCATGTGGTGCCATTGCTGACAGCATTTAACCACTTCAGCCCCAGAAGGTTTTACCCCCTTAACGACCAGGCTACTTTTTGCAATGCGGCACTGCGTTATTTTAACTGATAATTGTGCACTCGTGCGACACTGTACCCAAATTAAATTGATGTAATTTTTCCCCCCAAAAATAGAGCTTTCTTTTGGTGGTATTTGATCACCTCTGCGGTTTTTATTTTTTGCGCTATAAGCAACAAAAGATCGACATGTTTTAAAAAAAAAATTAAAAAAATCTAATTTCTTCATCATTTTAGGCCAATATGTATTCTGCTACAAATTTTTGTTAAAAAAAAAAATAAAAAAAAATCCCAATAAGCATATATATCAAACTATGGGACAGATTTATGATATATATATATATATATAGTTTTTATTTTATTTTTTTACTATTTTGTGGGACTACGACATTGCTGACACCAAGTGACACTAATACAGCGATCAGCACTAACATAAATGCACGGTCATTGTACTGACACTGGCTGGGAAGGGGGTTAACCCCTTCGCGGGCGATCAGAAGGTTAAATGTGTTTCCTGGGAGTGCTTGCTAACTATGTGGGAGATGTTTTAACTGGGTGAAGACAGAGATCTCAACATTGGCAGCCTGCCATTCTGCCTCTCTTAGGAACGATCGCGGGTGGCTGGTGGACATAAGGTCCGCCGGACCCGCTAATTGGCTCCCCCTCTGTCCAATCAGTGTGCGATCGGGTCTCCGGTGGTGTGCCCCCTAGAGGCTATTGCATGTACGTGATTTCTTGCATTAGAGCTACTTTGCTGCAGTACATGTACATTACGTGGTCGGCAAGTGGTTAATGTTAAGTAACGAATAAAAAACAAAAATGGTTGCACTCTATACATTTAACCTTATAAACGTGATAATAAGTAATCAATTAATGATAAATTAAACATAACTTATGAAACGTCCCACAAAAATTTTTATAGTGTAACTCTATAAATGTTCAGTGACGCTAAATAGAGATTCCAATGACAGTCAATCAGACTTCCAATCGACCAATCTCTAACAAATAATGAGAATATCAGCTTGTGGTCAGTTCCACAAAAATCAATGTGACTTTGCTTGCAGACCCACCACCATAAGAAGTGTGCGCTTACCAGCTGCACAGACAAGTGATGCTTGTGGCTAACACCCAGCCAGGGCCTTTTCCTCAATGGTGTTCCGATATCAGTCCAGTCACCGCATCTGTGGGGGAATCTTCTGGTCCGAACTTTAACGGAACAAATCCTCCTCTGGAAGCTTGTGTGCAACTCTATACATGATAATGCAAACGTGGCTCAGAGAAAAAAAATCAATAAATAGCCATAGGTAAAACCCGCTTGGTTTTTAATAAATGTTAAAAACACAAACGCCGATTAGGCGTAAAAACAGCAAAGAATAAAAATATATGCGGCCGGCCGGCTACAATTCACACGCCCGTGCTTACAACAACAGGATGTAGCGCATGATGACTTCAGTAAATCATTCCTGCCGGCGCGTTTCATCACAGGTTTAAAGTCAAGGGGTGCGATGACGTCGTGAATGCCCCATGACGACGTCAAACCTGTGACGAAACCTGCTTGCGGTGATTTCATCATGGCTGCACTGTAGCTAGTGCAGGATCACGACAGTGAAACCTTTTCAAACATATCCATGTCATCAGGATGGGACATGGGCACTCCCATGAGGTACCCTTTACTCATCAGCACTGGGGAACTGGGATCCCGGACTGTGGATGTAGGGAAGTATACCTGGGTCAGAAAAATCACTTTCAAAATGATAGATTGGCTGAGAGCTAAAGGGTAGAATTGTTTGTTTTATTCTATCCAGCGTAATAGCTTTCAATGTAATTTATGATGCCAGATAGTAATACACAGCAACCAGTTTGCAGTCTTTTTCAAGGATGTTCTAAATTGATGGAATGTAAAACATGATTGGTTGTGATGGATTTGTGCAATTTTTGTACTTCACGCAGTTGTTCCAAAACTGAGATTTTAATTTTTGGTAGCTGAAGGAGGGTTAAACTTCAAGGACTCCAGGACTTCTCTCATCACTGGAGTCCTAGATCTCATTAAAGGCTCCAGTGATGAGATCAGCACTTGCGTTCTTGCTTTCCTTGACAAATGTTTTATGTTTTTTTTTTATTATTAAGAAGAAACCAAGAGGAGAAGAGCATGAACACCCCTGTTGGTGCATCACATATGAGATTCCAGATAAGTAAGGATAGCATCAAAAACTTTGGCGAGGAGACCTCCTTACCTGAGTCTCCAAGAGATGTTAGAAATCAGTAGTAGAAACATCTCACCAAATTCTCTTCATATCTAAAATGTCCGTTTTTTGTTTTTAAATCAGCCAAATGCAATTCTTAGATGTGTTGTATTCTCTCTCTCTCGCTTCAGTACCACAACAAGGTCTCATGCTTCATGCTGCATCACATAGAAGAACCGTGTTCCTTAGGCGCTCATGCTGGTGTCATAGTCCCACCCACCTGGATTGTCCGAGTGCGTCGGCCACAGGTAAGTGATGCCATGCTTTTTTTTTTCCGCTTCTCTCTTCTTCTCTGCCAGTCTTCTAATGTTCTTCACCTGTTCCCTTTAGAGTTCAATCAAGTCCAGCAAGAAGAAAAAGAGACCCTCATTCAAGAGAAAACCTAGCAAGAAAGGCACAGAGGTAAGCATCAAAAGATCTGTGTGCGCTGCATTGGAAACTCACCTTGTAAAACCCATTCAGTTTTTTTTTAAAGCCAGCAGCTACAAATACTGCAGCTGCTGACCTATAAAATAGTGACACTTACCTGTCCAGCGCACCCGCGATGTCGGCACCCGAAGCCGATCTCTCGATCGTCTCTCGGGTGCTGCCGCCGCCATCTTGAGTATGGGAATCAGGAAATGGAGCCTTTCGGCTTAATTTCCCGGTTCCCTATTGCGCATGTGCGAGTCGCGCTGCGCAATAAGGATGGACCCGCTGCCTCTGGGATCTGTGTGTTTCCCAGCAGGCAGCGGGGGACTTTCGGAAAGGGGCGTAATCTAACGCCCCTTTCCACAGAGAGCTATCCCGGAAGTGGGTGCAGATACCTGTACTGTACAGGTACCTGCACCCCCCTCCCCCCTGAAAGGTGCCAATTGTGGTGCCGGAGGGGGGGAGGGTTCCGATGAGCTGAAGGTCCACTTTAGGGTGGACCTCTGCTTTAAGCACTTGATGTCTGGGAAGATTACGTGTTCATGCAACGCTGTACCCAGATTAAATGTATTTCTTTTTTCCCCCCACAAATAGAGCTTTCTTTTGGTAGTATTTGATCACCTTTCCACTGTAAACCAAAAAAAATTGAAAATTTTGAAAAAAAAAGATATATATATATATATATATATATATATATATATATATATATTTTTTTTTTTTTTTACTTTCTGCTATAAAACCTATCCAATAAAAAATGTTTTTTAACCACTTCAGCTCCGGACCAATAAACACCTTAAGGACCAGAGGTCTTTTTGCAACTTCGCACTGCGCTGCTTTAACTGGTAATTGCGCGGTCATGCAATATTGCACCCAAACGAAATTTGCGTCCTTTTCTTCCCACAAATAGAGCTTTCTTTTGATGGTATTTGATTGCCTCTGCGATTTTTTTTTTTTTGCGATATAAATGGAAAAAGAGCGAAAATTTTGAAAAAAAAGATATTTTCTTCTTTTTGTTATAAGAAAAATCGAATAAACTAAATTTTAGTCATACATTGAGGGCAAAATTTATTCAGCCACATGTCTTTAGTAAAAAAAATGTCAATAAGCATATATTTTTTGGTTTGCGCAAAAGTTATAGCGTCTACAAACTAGAGTACATTTTCTGGAATTTACGCAGCTTTTAATTTATGACTGCCGATCTCATTTCTTGAGGTGCTAAAATGGCAGGGCAGTACAAATCCCCCCCCAATTGACCCCATTTTGGAAAGTAGACACCCCAAGGAAATTGCTGATGGGTATGTTGAGCCCATTGAATATTTATTTTTTTTGTCCTAAGGGATTGAATAATGACAAAAAAAAAAAAAATTTTTTACAAAAAGTTGTCACTAAATGATATATTGCTCACACATGCCATGGTTATATGTGGAATTGCACCCCAAAATATATTCCGCTACTTCTCCCGAGTATGGGGATACCACATGTGTGGGACTTTTTGGGAGTCTAGTCGCGCACGGCACCCCGAAAACCAATCACCACCTTCAGGATTTCTAAGGGTGCAAATTTTTGATTTAACTCCTCACTACCTATCACAGTTTCGAAGGCCATAAAATGCCAAAATAGCACAAAACCCCCCCAAATGACCCCATTTTGGAAAGTAGACACCCCAAGCTATTTACTGAGAGGCATGTTGAGTCCATGGAATATTTTATATTTTGCCACAAGTTGCGGGAATATTACAAACTTTTTTTTTTTTGCACCAAGTTGTCACTAAATGATATATTGCTCACACATGCTATGGGCATATGTGAAATGGCACCCCAAAATAAATTCTGCTGCTTCTCCCGAGTACGGGGATACCACATGTGGGGGACTTTTTGGGAGCCTAGCCACGTACGGGACCCCGAAAACCAAGCACTGCCTTCCGGATTTGAATATAAAATGCTACCAAAAAAACCTGTTAGCGATGGCAGGGATCAGGCCTGACTCTGCGATCGCTGCAGTTATGTGTTTAGTGTTTTGTAAGTGACAGTGATCGATCGATACTGCACTGGGGTGGGCTGGGCAGAGGGACAAAACGCAGGTGCTAGCAGGTATTTGGGCTGATCCCGCTAACAATGCGTTTTTTTGGAACCCTAAACTGCTGGGGACGCTAGTATAGATCTGATCAGATCAGATATTGATCTGTTCAGATTCTATACCACTACGGGAGGTGTATGCTTTGCGTGTGGGTGTTAGCGGTACTGGCACTAACCTAGCGCTGCCTGGGGCGACGCAGACCCTGACCCTAAAACCTAATTGATATCACCCGCCGGGTGATCAGGGGGTTAAACCTTTATTGGGTAATAAATGGTGGGTGCCCTGATGCTATAAAAAACAAACTAACCAGAGTCACCCGTAACACTTATACGGTGATCAGTGGTGAAAGGGTTAACTAGGGGCAATCAGGGGGTTCAAATTTTTATTAGGTAGTATATGGGGGTCCCTGGCGCTATATAAAAACCTGACGGGGAACCTAAATAACTAACTGGCTAACCAGCGTCACCAGTGACGCTTATACTGTGATCGCTGGTGAAAGGGGGTGAAAGGGTTAACTAGCAGCAATCAGGGGGTTAAAACCATTATTGGGTAGTATATCGGGGTACCTAGCGCTATAAAAACCTGGCGGTGAACCTAAAAAAATAACTAGCTACCTAGCGACACTAGCGACACTGATGCAGCGTTCAGAAAAATTATCGCTTAGTGACACTGGCAAAAGGGGGTGAAAGGGTTAACTAGCGGAAATCAGGGGGTTAAAACCATTATTGGGTAGTATATCGGGGTACCTAGCGCTATAAAAACCTGGCGGTGAACCTAAAAAAATAACTAGCTACCTAGCGACTGTAGCGACACTAATGCAGCGATCAGAAAAACGATCGCTTAGTGACACTGGCAAAAGGGGGTGAAAGGGTTAACTAGCGGCAATCAGGGGGTTAAAACCATTATTGGGTAGTATATCGGGGTACCTAGCGATATAAAAACCTGGCGGTGAACCTAAAAAAATAACTAGCTACCTAGCGACACATGCAGCGATCAGAAAAATTATCGCTTAGTGACACTGGCAAAAGGGGGTGAAAGGGTTAACTCTAGGGGCAATCAGGGGGTTAAATCTTTATTGGGGGGTGATAGGGGGCTACCCTGGACCTAACACTAACTGTCCTGACAGTTTTTACTGTCACAACTGACACTGAATGCATTGATCAGTAAAGAAATGATCAATGCAATCAGTGACACTGTGACTGGGGGGTGGGAGGGGGGGCGGGGGCGATCGGGGGGGGGGGTTTGTGTGCCTGTGTGTACCTACATGTCAGTGTAGTGTTGGTGCACACTTACTATTAGTCTTCTCCTCGTAGTCCGGTCAAAAAGACCGCCCCGAGGAGAATGACGTCACTTCCTCCTTCCTGTGTAAACAATACACAGTGGGAGGAAGCTTCTCATTGGCCAGGAGCGATCCAGAGGGGGTGGCCGAAAACCAACGGCCATCCCCTCATCACGGAGCGCTCCTGGAGCGAACCTGACCGCCGTAACCAGCGGGAGGGGGTCCGATCGGACCCCCCACCCGCTGGAAGGCAATCGATTGTGCCTGCCTGTGCCATTGTGTTGACGTACATTGGCAATACGGCGGTCCTGAAGTGGTTAAAATCAAATTTCTTCATCATTTTAGGCCAATATGTATTCTGCTACATATTTTTGGTAAAAAAAAAAAATCCCAATAAGCATATATTGATTGGTTTGTGCAAAAGTTATAGCGGTGATCAGTGACTTATAGCAGGGCTGTGATATTGTAGTGGGCATTTGGACACTAACTGAAACTTTTAGGGACACTAATACAATGATTAGTGCTAAAAAATATGCACTGTACCAACTGTACTACAGTAATCAAATACAACACTGTACACTGTAATAAGATGATCAGAGAGCCAGGCACTTGATTGTGAACAAGGATGCCTGTGGAAAAATGTAGCGATCCGGCCGCTGCTTCAAATTCATAAGACCAAATGAGAAAAAACAAAAATTCCAACGCAAGGAGTGTTGTTCCAGTATGTTATTGCACAAGCAAAGTGGAGTAAAAAGTATCAATCTTTAACCACTTAAGAACCAGCCGCCGCAGTTCGGCAGGTTGGCTCCCCTGGGCGTATCGGTAGAGGGTGCGCGCGATGCCTGCAGGCCATCCGTGATTGCTCCTGACAGAGACAGAACAGGGATCTGTCAATGTAAATAGACTGATCTCCGTTCTGTCAGGGGGGGGGGAGAGAGACTGATCTGTTGTTCCTACTGTTTAGGAGCAGCGACCGGTCTCCTCCCCCAGGCACTCCCATTCCCCCCCACAGTTAGAAACACCTCCCTAGGTAACACATTTAACCCCTTGATCGCCCCCTAGGGTTAACCCCTTCCCTGCCAGTGACATTTATACAGTAATCAGTGGCTATTTTTAGCTCTGATCACTGTATAAATGTCAGTGGTTCCAAAAAAAGTGTCCGATCTGTCTGGTGCAATATCACAGTCCCGCTAAAAATCGCTGATCACTGGCATTATTAGTAAAAAAAAAAAAATAACAATAAAAATGCCATAAATCTATTTCCCTATCTTGTGTACACTATAACTTTTGGGCAAACCAATCAATATACGCTTATTGAGATTTTTTTTTTTCTACCAAAAATATGCAGAAGAATATATCTAAACTGAGTAAGAAAGTAGTTTTTTTTTTTTTTTATATGTTTTTTTTAGGGGATATTTATTAAATAAAAATTGTCGCTCTTTTTTTGTCGATAGTGCAAAAAAATAAAAACCGCAGAGGTGATCAAATGCCACCAAAAGAAACTTCTATTTGTGGGGAAAAGAAGGACATAAATTTTGTTTGGGTACAACGTCATACGCAATTGTCAGTTAAAGCAACGCAGTGTCGTATCACAAAAAATGGCCTGGTCATTAAGGGGGCAAATCCTTCCAGTCCTTAAGTGGTTTATGACAGTTGTATCCATTCATAAACTTTAACCAAAAGAACAAGTGGGGAATGCCTTGAAAGCACAATAACTCCCGGCTAGCATGTCATGCTCTGCAGACCCGGATGGGATGGCTATAACAAACCCTGTTACTGTGTAAAGACAGTGACGCATAAGTCTGAAGCCCCTTTCACACTTGTGAGACTTTTCCTGTGACTTTGGACATCAGAGTCCAATGACATGTCATACCCCATTCATAAAAGTAGTCCCTGTACTACTTTGTTCCGACTTTGATGCAAATTGAGGTCCATAGACCTCAAGTTTACACAGGCATTCCCTGAAATCAGGTCAAAATCGCACAACTTTTAAGTCGCGGCAGTGTGAAAGGGGCCTAACACTGACTGAGCTCCGTCATAATTCTACAACCCTGTTCTTTCAATGGCTCTACGGTCGCTTGACCATTTCCAGCCTGCCTGTGATCGCTGTTGCACATTTATCTGTATAGACCCGGAACCAAGCTATTGGTTTGTTCCTCCAGTCGGGATTGTACAGCCCTGTGCAGCTCTGTCTCTCCTGCCCCTCCCCTGACCATCGGGAACCGAGCGTGCCTTTCCTGGGCTGAAAGTTTACATCTTGGAGCACTCGGGTCCCCCTCCACCCTCCCTCGTTTTATTATCTTACAGTTTTGAGAGTGGGAGCCCTTTATTACACCCTCACTGTCTTTACACAGTACCAGGGCTTGTTACACCCATTCATTCCATCCGCGTCTGCAAAGGATGACATGCCAGCCGTTATTGTGCTTTCAAGGAATTCCCTACTTGATCTTTTGGTTAAAGTTTATAAACTAGATACAACTGTCATTAAAGATTTATACTTTTTATTCCACTTTGCTTGTGTAATAATATGCTGGAACAGCTCTCCTTGTGTCTGGAATTTTTTTTTTTTCACTGTAATAACAACACTGGCTGGGAAAGGGTTAACATCGGGGACAATCATAGGGTTAACTATGCTCCTAACTGTTTTTCTACAGTGTGAGAGGTGCTTTTACTAGGGAAAGGCATGGATCCTTGTCCCTGCTTTGCAGGAACACAGGATTTATGCCTTCCCTACTGACAGAACGGTGACAAGCCTTGCTTACGTAGGGAGACCGCCGTTCTGCCTTTCTGATGGATCATCGGCGGGTGCAAGCTGTAGAAATCTGCCGCATGCGCGTTTTCTACCTGGAAGAGGATTGCCGCAGAGGTGCCGCTCTGTACATTTAGAGCTACTATAGGGCGGCCCTTAAAGAGGAAGTAAACCCTGATGAGTTTACTTCCTCTTTTTTTCCCTGCAAAGGTAAAGCATAATGGACTACTATGCATCTCATAGTAGCCCATTATGTGTCACTTACCTGACACAGGAGCCAGCGAAGTCGCCGCTGTCCCCTGTAGTCCGCTGCATCCATCTTGCTGGTGGCGTCTCGCAGCTCCGCCGCTGTCATTCCGCGAAGCCGCGATGACGTCACTCCTGCGCATGCGCACGGGAATCGACAAATGCGGCAGCTCCATTCTTGGAACTGCCGCGTTCAGTGCGCCTGCGCGCCGCTGTCTACGGCGCATGCGCCGTAGACAGCGGTGCCCGTATTCGGGCAAATATCTCCTAAACCAGATAGGTTTAGGAGATATTGCTTGGACCTACAGGTAAGCCTTAATCTAGGCTTACCTGTAGGTCAAAGTGGTTTGTAAGGGTTTACAACCACTTTAAGTGGTTCAAATTGAAATAAAAGGGAAAACATTTGTGTATAGATATAAAAATGTATTTAAAAAAAAAATGATAAATACCTTTTTGTTCCCTTTTTTTTTTTTTTTTTTTTTTGTTATAAGAGATCACATTCCCTCTGTTCTCAGCTGCATAAGAGCTAGGGAAGGAGAAACAGCAGCTCATTGATCTTCCCAGTAAATGGCTGTGGGGGGGGGGGGTGTCAGGACAAGTCTGATCATTGGAGGAGAGCAAGCTAAGTTCGCAGCATAGCTAGAGAACTTACCATGGTATGTTCTCCTGCTTAGTGTGGTCAGTTTTAAATGGGAAAGCAGAGGGACTGTCAGGAACACCGGTGATTTCACACAAAGGAAGCAATATAAAGAGAGCAGGATAGTTTCTCGTACAAGTACCGTTGGTACAGCAGACACATATCAGGAATATGAAGGAACAAAAACTGTGAAAAAAAAAAAAAAAGCAAAAAAACTGTTCTCTTGCTCTGTGAGGGTAGGACTCTGTGGACAGAAGTACAAAT
Organism: Lithobates pipiens; assembly: GCF_037356315.1. NCBI lineage: Eukaryota > Metazoa > Chordata > Amphibia > Anura > Ranidae > Lithobates > Lithobates pipiens. Next base: position 221,054,703 of record NW_027507686.1, on the reverse strand, counting down.
CCTTTGGCGGGTAAACATCTTTCTTATATTTACTATGTAATCTGTGTATTTAGCTGTTTGTTCAGTCTTAATAACTAGATAAGGGAATGAGGTTCCACAATAATGAGGGTGGTAGTATGACTGTAGATCTGTGTTGCATTTGGTGAACTTCATTTAAAAAAATATGTTGGTTTTAGGAGCTGAGGATACGACCGTTCATTATCAGACCTTCTCCGTGCCCGCTTATGAAGCCCTTACTCGTTTTTGTGAACCCTAAGAGTGGAGGAAATCAGGTACAGACTCCTTCATTATACTAAACCATCTGCTGACAAATAAAAACCGGACAGCTGTGCATTCCTATGGACAAATGGATGTAAATGGACATTGTCAGTTTACATCAGTTCTTCATCCACTTCCGTTCAGAGACTTTTTTTTTTTAAATGGAACAAGTCTGACATTTTTTTCCGTTTCAAAAAACCGAAGTGGATGAAAAACAGGATGTAAACAGATTATCATCATCTGTTTGTTTTTCTTCCATTCCGTTTTTTTTTTTTACCAAATGTTTTAGATTAACTAATTTAATTCAAATGAATATTTTAATGTACTTTATGAACCAAAAGATCCTGTGATCCAGGTAGTGGTCAACAAAGAAAGTGCTATCATCTTCATCTACTGTCACCCAGCATGAAGAACTGACAAAGATGGATGAAAAACAGATGTAATTAAAGTCAATTGTTTTTTTAGCAAAATGTATGACGCCTATGTGAAAGGGACCATATACAGTGCCTTGTGAAAGTATTTGGCCCCCTTGAACTTTTCAACCTTTTGCCACATTTCAGGCTTCAAACATAAAGATATAAAATTTTAATTTTTTGTGAAGAATCACCAACAAGTGGGACACAATTGTGAAGTGGAACGAAATCTATTGGATAATTTAAACTTTTTTAGCAAATAAAAAACTGAAAAGTGGTGCGTGCAAAATTATTCGGCCCCTTTACTTTCAGTGCAGCAAACTCACTCCAGAAGTTCAGCGAGGATCTCTGAATGATCCAATGTTGTCCTAAATGACTGATGGTGATAAATAGAATCCATCTGTATGTAATCAAGTCTCTGTATAAATGCACCTGCTCTGTGATAGTCTCAGGGTTCTGTTGAAAGCGCAGAGAGCATCATGAAAACCAAGGAACACACCAGGCAGGTCCGTAATACTGTTGTGGAGAAGTTTAAAGCCGGATTTGGATACAAAAAGATTTCCCAAGCTTTAAACATCCCAAGGAGCACTGTGCAAGCGATTATTTTGAAATGGAAGGAGTATCAGACCACTGCAAATCTACCAAGACCTGGCCGTCCCTCTAAACTTTCAGCTCAGACAAGAAGAAGACTGATCAGAGATGCAGCCAAGAGGCCCATGATCACTCTGGATGAACTGCAGAGAACTACAGCTGAGGTGGGAGAGTCTGTCCATAGGACAACAATCAGTCGTACACTGCACAAATCTGGCCTTTATGGAAGAGTGACAAGAAGAAAGCCATTTCTCAAAGATATCCATAAAAAGTCTCGTCTAAAGTTTGCCACAAGCCACCTGGGAGACACACCAAACATGTGGAAGAAGGTGCTCTGGTCAGATGAAACCAAAATCTAACATTTTGCCCACAATGCAAAACGATATGTTTGGCGTAAAAGCAACACAGCTCATCACCCTCAACACACCATCCCCACTGTCAAACATGGTGGTGGCAGCATCATGGTTTGGGCCTGCTTTTCTTCAGCAGGGACAGGGAAGATGGTTAAAATTGAGGGGAAGATGGATGCAGCCAAATACAGGACCATTCTGGATGAAAACCTGTTGGAGTCTGCAAAAGACCTGAAACTGGGACGGAGATTTATCTTCCAACAAGACAATGATCCCAAACATACAGCAAAATCTACAAAGGAATGGTTCACAAATAAACGTATCCAGGTGTTAGAATGGCCAAGTCAAAGTCCAGACCTGAATACAATCGAGAATCTGTGGAAAGAGCTGAAAACTGCTGTTCACAAACGCTCTCCATCCAACCTCACTGAGCTCGAGCTGTTTTTCAAGGAAGAATGGGCAAGAATTTCAGTCTCTCGATGTGCAAAACTGATAGAGACATACCCCAAGCGACTTGCAGCTGTAATCGCAGCAAAAGGTGGCTCTACAAAGTATTAACGCAAGGGGGCCGAATAATTTTGCACGCCCCACTTTTCATTTTTTTATTGGTTAAAAAAGTTTCAAAAATCCAATAGATTTCGTTCCACTTCACAATTGTGTCCCACTTGTTGGTGATTCTTCACAAAAAATTAAATTTTTATATCTTTATGTTTGAAGCCTGAAATGTGACAAAAGGTTGAAAAGTTCAAGGGGGCCGAATACTTTCGCAAAGGCACTGTAGGGGAAGAGGGAAGGGCTTGCAACAGTTAGTGTGTGCACCTTTGCACCTTTATGCCCCGCAAACAAGATCGTCCGACTTTTTTCACTTGCTAGTCGCATGTAGAAATTGAATAGGTTGCTAAAGTTTCAAAAATTCTCTTATGACAGAATAAAAATTCATAAGGGATTTAAAGGGATTGTAAACCCTCAAGGTTTTTCACCTTAATGCATTAAGGTGAAAAACCTCCTTTAGTGTAGCAGCCACCGAGTGCCCCCGTTTTACTTATCTGAACCCGGTCTTTCCCGCACTGGAAACGAGCACACCAGCTCCAGCCAGTGTCTCGTATACTGAATGGATAGATTGATAGCAGCACAGCCATTGGCTCCCGCTGCTGTCAGTCAAATCCGTGGGAGCCGGAGGAGGGCCCCGAGTCCTGCTGTCTGTGTCAATAGATGCAGGACAGGGGAGTGTGCCCACATGAGTGCCCCGAGGGAGAGCGCTTCTCCGACGGGGCACTTGAGAAGAGGAGGAGCTAGGAGTGCCTCTGAGGGACCCCAGAAGAGGAGCATGAGGGCTACTCTGTGCAAAACCAACTGCACAGGTAGGTAGGTAAGTATGACATTGTTTTTTTTTCATCCCCAAGGTGTTTGTTTTTTTAATTCACCTTTAGATATACTTTAAAGCGGGAGTCCACCGGGACTCCGCGTTTTTTTTTTTAAAAGCCAGCAGCTACAAATACTGCAGCTGCTGACTTTTAAATAGTGACACTTACCTGTCCAGTGCGCCCGCGATGTCGGCACCCGAAGCCGATCGCTCGCTCGTCTATCGGGTCCTGCCGCCGCCATCTTGGGTATGGGAATCAGGAAATGGAGCCTTTCGGCTTCATTTCCCGGTTCCCTACTGCGCATGTGCGAGCCGCTGCCTCTGGGAGCTGTGTGTTTCCCAGCAGGCAGCGGGGCACTTGCTGAAGGGGGCGGGCGCTTGCGGAAAGGGGCGTAATGTACGCCCCTTTCCGCAGAGAGCTAGCCCGGAAGTGGGTGCAGTTACCTGGATTATCCAGGTAACTGCACCCCCCTCCCCCCTGAAAGGTGCCGATTGTGGCGCCGGAGGGGGGGGGGGGATTCCGATGAGCGGAGGTCCATTTTAGGGTGGACCTCCGCTTTAATGTGCTGTAGTGTATTTTTATTGTATTTTCGGTAGGGCTGTTACTGATTAAAATTTTCGTGTTCGATTAATCGTTTTTTTTTTTTTAATCGACTAATTTCCATTAATTATCACGCACATACAGAACCAAATACTTTTAGCTGATTTAGCACCATTGTTATGGCAACGCCCGAAGCCGGACATAGCGGGCATGGCTAGGACGTCACACCTCATAAACTCAGCCTTACCGTGCCCATAATGCAGTCTCACCGTGCCCATAATCTGAGATTTACTGTACCCATAATTGCAGCCTCACCGGTCCCATAATTGCAGCCTCACCGGTCCCATAATCGCAGCCTCGCCGGTCCCATAATCGCAGCCTCGCCGGTCCCATAATCGCAGCCTCGCCGGTCCCATAATCGCAGCCTCGCTGGTCCCATAATCGCAGCCTCGCTGGTCCCATAATCGCAGCCTCGCTGGTCCCATAATCGCAGCCTCGCTGGTCCCATAATCGCAGCCTCGCTGGTCCCATAATCGCAGCCTCGCTGGTCCCATAATCGCAGCCTCGCTGGTCCCATAATCGCAGCCTCGCCGTGCCCATAATCGCAGCCTCGCCGTGCCCATAATCGCAGCCTCGCCGTGCCCATAATCGCAGCCTCGCCGTGCCCATAATCGCAGCCTCGCCGTGCCCATAATCGCAGCCTCGCCGTGCCCATAATCGCAGCCTCGCCGTGCCCATAATCGCAGCCTCGCCGTGCCCATAATGGCTGCCTCGCCGTGCCCATAATGGCTGCCTCGCCGTGCCCATAATGCAGTCTCACCGTGCCCATAATCGCAGCCTCACTGTAGTCAGTGCCTGTGCCTGGATTACACAGTCTGCAGGCATCTCCCGCTGTGTGTCTCTGAGCTGAGTGTGAAAACTTTGGCCGCACTGTGAGAAGTCCCGCCCTCCTCTTAGATCAGCTCGTGTGATAAACACTGTGTCTATCACACGAGCTGATCTAGGAGGAGGGTGGGACCTTTCTCACAGCGCGACCAAAGTTTTCACACTCGGCTGGGAGACACACAGCGGGAGATGCCCACAGACTGTGCATGACGTATAGAGGAGGAGGAAGAGGGTTGTGTACTAATGATCAAATTATCGTACGATCGTTTTGAAAGCGGTATTTTTTGTATGATTTTTGGATCGTGTGTTCAGGGCATTACTTATGTTTTAGGTCTTGTTGTAGGCACTGCAGGTGCAAAAAAATAAATGTATATATGCCTTTAAATCCAGTGAGCTCCTAAGATCCTGTGTATTCTGCCTTTGCTACACTGTAACCCCAAGCAGCATTGCCCACACCTGCCCTCCAGACTACAGAACACCCCCCTCTATATACAACTCCCCCCCCCCTTTTTTTTTTTTTTTTTTTGTATTCTCTGCACTCTGTCCCATCAAGCACAAGCATGTGATAGCAGTAAACAAACTGTTGCCAACTTGTATGGGAGGGGATGGAGTGTAGGGAATACAAACAAGGTGGGGCTGCATAGATGAGAAGAATATAAATATAATAACTCTACACCAAAGGTGTAATAAAATATTTTATACAGCTGCAGAACTATGTTCTCTGTGCTGTGTGCAAGATAATTATGTGTGTGACGCTATAAATATTAAGAGTTAATTACCTAAAATAAGAAGAATGTTATTAGAGGGAATTGAGTGTATGGGACTGCCAACATCCTTAAAACATGAAAAAAAGACATGCAACAAGTACCGCAAAGGTCACCCCCTTGGACTTTTAAGGCAGAAATAGGAGTAATGCAGTAAGTAAAAGGCAGCAAAGTGCCACTGTTATTGAGTACACAATATGTAATACATTTTATAGACCTGAACGGTAACGTTAAAATATAGAAGATATACCAATGAACCAGTTCATATATAAATGTGTATATCAAACCCAAAGCCTATAATCCAGGCATTGTCGGAGTCGAGCTGAGGTCAGTCCATGAAGGTTCGTAGCATGCATCCCGACATGTTTCAGAAATGTATTGGTATATTTTTTCCTTCATCAGGGGAGGTTTACGTTTGGGTGACTTTATCTTTATCTGCAATGTTAATATAGTTACATAATTGTACTATAGTGCATAAAAAGCAGGTAGTTTTACATAGTGAACTATATGGTATTTAGACTTAAAGGTACTTAAATATAGGGTTCATTGAAAGGACATGGGGCTAGCGAGAGCATTGCCCGCATTCTCCACCAAAAGAAAAAAAAGAAAGGACGTGGGGAAATAATAAAAACAATTGTAAGGCATCCGCATGTACAACATAGGTAAACAGGCATGCAACCCCGGACTGGCCACTGATTCACATCCACAAGAGACGCTCTGATGGCTACACCAGCAAAGAGGTAATACTGTCTAAAAGGCCATAAGAAAACAAAAGAAAATCAATCAATGTTTTAGGATTAGTACACACAGACACAGTCAGTGTGCATGTAGCAGCAAAACGGGCATATATTGGCCAGAGTTGCCTGTATTAAGTAGTACATTACTTTTTAATACACAAGCAGAGACAAAACAGCGCCAACCTAAGTGCAGAAATATAATCCACGTTTGTTTATTACAATAGTAATACACTTGCGCTTTGTGATCACCCCTTCTTTGGAGTACTGTGTCGCTTATCAGATCAACCATCCAAACATTTTTAAATATGATGTGCCTGCTTTCTTACTACAAAGAGTAGTGAGTGTATTACTATTGTAATAAACAAACATGGATTATATTGCTGCACTTAGGTTGGCGCTGTTTTGTCTCTGCTTGTGTATTTTTCTAAAGGTGCCTTCTACCCTTCAACATGCTGCCTCCGTCTTTGTGCAACAACATCCTAATGTTAACCTAACACTTATTGACCGATCACAGTGTTTTTTAACAGTATTTTTTTTTAGCAGTTATTGATCCTTGGACATTGTTCTCTGAACTCTAGCAAGTTTGGATGACAATCAGTAAAACAGAATTAAAACCAGGCTAAATCCATGTTTGGCCACACCCTTTGAGTAAAGATTTGATGGAAAATTGTAGGCCAACACAATATTATTTTTTTCTGTCATCTACAAATAGAAGCCTATACAAGTTCATGTAATTGCATTCGTTCTTGATGGTAAACGCAGGTTATAAGTTATGTGATGTTACTTTTGCTCACACAGGGTATAAAGATCCTTCAGTCCTTTATGTGGTATCTGAATCCACGGCAAGTGTTTGATCTATGTCATGGTGGCCCAAGAGAAGCGTAAGTGTTTAAATTAGGCTATTAGCCATTTTATTATGTGAAACATTTTCCTTTGAAATTTGGAGCCATTATATAAAAACATGAAATGTCAGATTGTGTGTAGAACAGATAAAATCTTGGAGGAAGTATTACTCGTTCAAAATCTAGCGCATAGTATGACAGTGTGTGGACCTTTTGTCTACAGTTCCCATCTACAGTTCCCAGTAGGATGGGTAGGTTCATCTTAACCCTATGTTCACGCTTATGCGGTTTTTAGTGCATTTTGCAGTTTGCAGAAACGCACTCCAGTCTATTTAACATGGTTTCCTATGGTACACGGTGACGAGCAGAGCTTTTTTTTTCTCTTGAAACTGGTGGCTGCAAGCGGCGTGATTGTACGATGGATCTACATCGGGGGACATTGTTTTTTTAATAAAGGACTTCTCAAGAACTTGTACTGTCTTTTTTCACTTTTACCTTTTTTTTTTTTTTTTTTTTTTTTTTTTGGTGAATGGGTCGGTATACTATGTACCCCACACTCATTCGCATTGGAGGGGGACTTGTTAAAGAGGGCTTCCAGATTCTGATAAGCCCCCCGCCCGCAGACCCCCACAACCATAGACCCATTGACATGGGGTCAATGTCCTTTTCGGGTACATCAAAAACGCAGGTTTAAAAACCCACCACGAAATGCCCTGGAAAAATGCATCAAGCGCAGGCCCCATAGATGTAAACCTAGACTCAAATTACATAGGGTGTAAAAAAGACACAAGTCCATTGATACCAGGGGTAACCAAACTTCCCAAACTAAGGGCCACTTTACCCCCTTCAGACTTTAGGGGGGCCGGACTGTGGCCATTGGGAGTAGAAAGTGTACTGGCGTCGTTTACTGGGAGTAAACCGTGCATCTTTGGCATTAGGGGGAGGAATAGTGCCCCGTCATTGGTTTCAGGGAGGAATGTTGCCCCCTTGCTGGTGTCAGTGGGAGGGGTAGTGCCATGTTGTTGATGCCAATAACAGGAATTATACCCCTTTGTTGGTGTCAACGGGAGAAATAGCAGCTTGCTTCAGTGGCAGGAAAAGTGCCTCAAGGGCTTGATTAAAAGCAAAGGGTCGCAGTTTGGAGACCACTATGGTAAACTAAATGAAAAACTAATAAATACATTGAACACCTCAATATACAGAACCATATATCCACAGTTGAACCAGAGGAAGTCACAAATTATAAAGGATTGTCCAGTTTCCTCCAACGGGGAAAAAAAATCCTTCCTGATCCTTTAAAGTGGTAGTAAAGTCCTCTTTTTTTATTTTTTTTTATTTATATCTACAGGTAAGCCTATAATAAGGCTCACCTGTAGGTAAGTAAATATCTGCTAAACGTGCAGCGCTTTGGAGATATTTACTTTATGAGCAGCCGGTGCACTCCACTCTCAGTGGACGACATGCCGCGGGAATGATGTCATCGAGGCTTGGCCTTTCAAACGTCCGGAACCCAGAAGGAAAACTAGGTGAAGATGGAAGCCCTGATAACAGTGAAAGTGTGCTGCTGCAGGGCTTCATTTTAAGGTAAGTCTTTCATAATGTGGTAGCATGTGATGCATACTAGCACATTATTCTCCTAACTTGCGGGGGAAGATTTTTTTTTGCTTGTTTTTTTTGCAGTTTACTACCTCTTTAAGGCAATGGCATAGTCCTTAGATCAACTGTAAATAACCTAAAAAAATTGGGATTTTATGGGCAATAAAAAATATACATAAATTGTGCAAAAATGTTTATTTATAGAAATTGGTTAAAAATCTCTTGTGTTGGAAATACAACACATCATTGAAACGTTGTAAACATGGCACTCCTGACGTGCCAATGTTACAAAAAAAAAAAAAAACACAGCCCATATTAGTAAAACATCAATGCAAATTCATACAGTTTGAATTTGTTTTGATGTTTTACTAATATGGGCTGTTTTTTTAGAGAGTGGTATCATTCCCTGAAGAAGATTCACAATATAATTTTAAAATGCGTTGGATATCCTCCTCTGCAGCGTTTCCTATCAGAAACCACAAATAAAGGGAGCAGCAAGCAGTCCCGGACTACCACTCTATGGTTTAAAATAGTCTTGTGCAAATGTCTGCAATTTTTATTCGTTCAGAGTGCCATGTTTACAATGTTTGATGGGTTGTATTTCCAACATGAGAGGTTTTTAACCAGTTTCTATAAATAAATAAAAAAATTTGCGCAATTTATGTATATTTTTTTATTGCCCATAAAATCCCAGTTTTTTTTAGGTTATTTACATATTATCAAGGGATGATGGCAATCTACATGTGTGGTCTCATGAATCATCACAATTACTAGTCCTTAGATCAACAGTCTTTGGTTTTATTACTTAATTTTAATTTCCAGTTATATGCCGTGCATTTAGAAATGCATCCAACTTTTCTTTTTTCTTTTTTTAAACAATCAGTGGAGATGTCTAGACCTAGTTCCTGATGACGCTTATTTCATTTTCACAACTTTAACTGTAAAGATACCTTTGCATATGTAAAGATTGTCTCTTCTACAGATGCAAAGAATAACTTTGCACCAAGTTCATTATATCGACCATTTATGTATTTATACATGGTGATCATATCCCTCATTCTCCTCTGATAAATTCAGTTCAGCTGATCTTTCCTCACTGCAAAAATGTACACATAAATAACCATTTATTAAAATCACATAACCGTGTTGTACTCACAAAAGTAGGAATAAAATCAGGCTAATTATTATTATACACGATTTATATAGCGCCAACAGTTTACACAGCACGTTACAATGTAGAGGGAGGACAGCACAATTACAGTATAGTTTAATCCAGAAGGTACAGGAAGGGCCCTGCTCATAGAGCTTACATTCTAAAGGGAGGGGGTGGTGGTACAAAAGGTAATAGATGTGGGGCATAATTTGAAGGGGGTAGCTCGGGGACAGTTGTTAGGTGGGTGTGGGATAGGTTTCCCTGAATAAAAAGGTTTTCAGGGATCTCCTAAAGGTGGACAGCTTAAGGGCTGATCGGATATACCGGGGCCAGGAATTCCAGAGGATGGGAGAGGCTCTGGAGAAGTCCTGAAGGCTTATCATATACAATGCTCCAACTGGTGAGGCGGGTGAACCTACGTCGGCCACACGGTGGAAAGACGTAAGCGTTTTGGGGGTCAGACCCCCTTCCTCAGAGCTCTTAGAGTTAGTGCCCTCTTGTGTACAATTTTTCAGTGTTTGGAAAGACCGCTCAGTCGCAGGAGAGCTGAAACCATTGCCTATCACAGCCCTGTTTGGTGGAATACTAGGATTGAGTGCTGGATGGTGTTTTTTCTGTTTTGGTCTGCTGAGCTCCTCCATGCCTCTTATTAGTTTAACGGCCTTTCTCACAGTTACGCTTTCACTTAAAAGCTGTAAAATAAAGCTAAAATGTGATTATTGTAATGGGTTGTGTTCTGATTAGATAATCCTGTTTTGTCCTGTCCGTAGGTTGGAGATGTATCGGAAGGTTCCTTCATTGCGTATCCTAGCTTGCGGGGGTGATGGCACCGTAAGTTCTGTGTGTCTCTGGTAGTGTATGTCTGGGCTGTATCTGTGTTATCTAGGACCCCATGTACTTGGCCAGTCTTGTTTCCTTGTCGCTCTAGATCAGCCAATCAAACCAGATTGTCAGATGTTGCTTGGGGTTCCTTGAGCTGTGCCTGATTGAGTTCCGATTTCCTGTTGCTTGCATAGTTCCAGGACCAAAGGCACAAACAATCAGCGGCATGACACCAAGGATCTTTTTAATCTCTGTAATGGTAGCCATAACCCACTTTAATAAACAATTGATTTATTTTCCCATCGATCTCTCCTGAAAAGAGTACTTGATCAATAGTCGATAACCAAATCAATTAATATGGCACACATAGGAAAGTTGAATTCCATCTATGTTTGGAAGATACAACTGTAAGTTATCCATCATATCTATGTTTCCACCAGGCAGCCTTGTAATCTAATTACCATATTTATCAGCGTATAACAGGCACAGGTGTATAACAGGCACATTCATTTTAAGAGGGACGTTTCAGGAAAAAAAACATAAAGGGTGCCCATCTGCATCCTTATCATTGCCATCAATACGGCCTTATCAATGTCCATCTGCCGGCTCACAAGTGCCACCAATGCAGCCTCATCAGTCCACATCAATGCAACAGCCTCACCATTGCCATCAATGCAGCAGCCTCACCATTGCCATCAATGCAGCAGCCTCACCATTGCCATCAATGCAGCAGCCTCACCATTGCCATCAGTGCAGCCTGATCGATGCCCATCTTCAGCCTCAGGACAGGCTCGGGACAGAGAGGGGGGTGGTACGATTGCCGACAGAATACATACAGTGAGAATCTCCTATGATAGACAGAACAGTGGTCCAATGTCGGTCCAGGAGACGGGACTTCCTATTACAGAGGCCGCCAAGTAAACAGGAGATTCTCAATGTATGTAATATGACGGAACTCGTCCCGCCCCCCTCCCTGTCCTCTCCGAGGCAGCTAAAATTAAAGTATCGGTGCATAACATGCACACGCTATTTGCACCCGGTCTCCAGGATGAAAAAATGCGTGTTATACACCAATAAATACAGTAATTGAAATTTGAAATTATGACTCAATGTATATCAGTGCTGCTGGTTGCAGCAAACCATCAATAATTCACTTTAATCAAATTCTGTCTAAATCGGTCTGACAGGAAGTTATGGTTATTTGACCAGTTTCTCATTTGATTGAATTGCATATTAATCAGATAATAGAATGGAAGTGTGTATGGCCACTGCAAGGGTCAGTTCACATAAAATCTGCTGCGTTAAAGCGCAGTGGGTGGTGTGCGGCGTGATGAAGCGAGACAACACACAGTGACCTTTCATAAAGTTCTATTGGCTACCACACAGTGCGAAGAGGTGGGTTGTCTCCAACTGTGCTGCATGCTAACATATTGACAGATTTGATGAGCCAGAGAAACAAAGCTGGAAGATTCACTACTTGCACAGAACAAAGACTTCCTGCTGACTCAATATCCTCATTACAGACTATTCCTGTGCTTCTCTTGCTGCGCATTTCCCATCACCGTTCGTATCTCTATATGGATGGGAAATAAAGAGGATCTTGCATTTTGATGACCTACACAAAGAAGATCTTATTTATTTTAGATTAGGATTAGGTCTAAACAAAGCTTTTCTAGTAGTTTCGACCTTTTAAATAAGAGCTTTTAAGGCAGCATTCCATATTGTTTTATTATTAAGTCAGTAAGGCTTAGAACAGGGGTGCCCCACATGTGGCCCACCGAGCCCTCTGATGTAGCCCTGGGACAGTGGGTTGGCAAGCCCAGATTGTGGGTTTGCCAACCAGCCATCCCAGAGCATCAGTGTTAGGAATGAAGCCGGCGGTAGAAAAAGCAAGCGGCTGCAGAGCAGAGCCGCATAAGCCAATGCTTTTTGTATACCGCCAACGTCCGCCACAGGCGGAGTGATACCAAATGCTCTCTGCCTGGGACAGCAACAGCTGGCGATACCTAAATAGAAGACTGTTATTAAAGGTAAGTTTATTACTAAAATCACAATGTATATATGGGCATATCGGCTCTGCAGTGGTTACTGGGCTTCTTTCAAATTGATCCGCAGGTGCAGCGCAGAACACCTGCAGGTTACCTGCACTGAGCCATAGACTTCTGTTATTACCTGCGGGTTTGGTGCACTTCTAAAAGTGCACCACACCTGCAGAATATAGTAGAAGTCTATAGAAAAGTGCAGCTAACCCACAGGAACGCCATAGGTGCACTGTGCTGAACCCTTGGTGTGGATAAACCACAGCTCGGCAGTGTGAAAGCAGCCTTAGTCCCCTCTGACATGATCAGTCAGACCATATAATACCCTCCATTCACCTCTATTGAGCCAAAGATGTAAAAGGACTTGTGGCCGTTTACATCTACCAACCTAAAACCAGATCCACAAAAAAAAAATGGGGGGGGTTGTCCCCTTCCATCTGGGCAGATCAGATTGGAGGGCCCATAGAGTAGAGCGGGCTGTCTCGGTGTCCACTCCTACATATGCAGAATGGACATGGACCTGTCATCTGCCCGCTCCACTCATTGTGGCCCGTGGACCGGTTACCAAGTTGATTAAGAGGCCCTTGCTCTTCAAAAGATTGGGCACCCCTGGCTTAGAACCTCTGACAGTTTTTATAGCCTGTAGTCGCATTCAAAGAGATTTGCCTTTGTTTTTCAAAGATATAACCGGAAGTAAGCGAACCTTAGTGTCCCCATTTCAAGATACGTCCTCTACTATTACAATTCTGGTGATAGGTGTATAACTTGGGGTTTTCCTTAATTTTAGACTTTGGTCACCAGAACAAATGTTGAGGAAAGATTCCCGCAAAAGGGACACAAACAGCAATAAAATAAACCTGGTGGAGGTTCTAACATTTCCACCCTTTATGCACAACTAGAAGAAACATTTGGCTGGATTTCTACATTGAAGTATAACTAAATGCAAAACTTTACTTTCAGTTTTCAATAATGTTGTGAGGGATTCAGTTTGTATTGCTGTCTGTGCCCCCGTTAGGGAGATTTACCCCCTCTATCTGTCCTGTTTACCATTATCATTGAAGGTAAAAGAAAATCCCAAATTTGGGGTTTTCCCCAGAAAAGTAATAGGAAGGGATTTTTCCAATGGGGACATGGCCTGGGGGCCCTCAATAAAATTCTTTAATTTGCAAGGATTTCCTATCACTTCCTGTTTGGCTATTGGACAGGAAGTGAAGCGAAATCTCTGCAATGGGACACAGATGACGAGAAAAAATCTGACAGGGGTTATAACCCTCCCTTACTCTATCCAAAATGAAAATTTTTTTTTGCTATAATTCTACTTTAACTATTTGACAATAAGCTAGCTGGCCTGATAAACCAGGGACCCAGAATAGTTTGCTGTCTCTGTGCACCCTGATTTAAATGGCAGTAGATGCCATATGCCCCCTCCCACAACTGACAGCTAGAACATGCCGAACAGCAGTTGTAGCCTCCACAGCATTTTATTTGTACAGTTTTCCACATGTGACTGTCAAATATAGGAGGATCCCATAAGATATATATATTTTTTTCTTAACTTTTTATATGTAAGATTTACAGGTACAAAGAGTAGAAAAAGTGTAAAGGTGGTTAGATCCAAATCTTCCAAAATACACTATATTTTCAAAAGTATTGGGACACCTGCCTTTACACATGCATGAACTTTAATGATGTCCCAGTCCATAGGATTCAATATATGCGCTTCTGGAACATTCCTATAGACACACTCCTAAACCTTGTGGACAGCCTTCCCAGAAGAGTTGAAGCTGTTATAGGTGCAAAGGGTGGGCCAACTCGATACTGAACCCTACGGACTAAGACTGGGATGCCATTAAAGTTCATGTGCGTGTAAAGGCGTGTAATTTTGACAATATAGTGTATATACACAACAAAAATGTACTTGTATTTAATTGTTAGCAAATAGAAGGTGTTGGTAATCAGGCATTACTATTTCTGGTCGTTCAAGAAGTAACTGGGGAGGCAACTACCCAACCAAACTAGTCATATGTTACCTTTGTCAGCAGACATAGTGAAATGCAGTAAAATTCAGTTCAGGTTCATCTATTGACATGTTGAGGGTAATTTAAATCTGTAAGGTGTTATGCCCAAGTTTAAGAAAAAAGGGGATATTGATTTAAATCTGGTTAAGATAAAACAACGTGTTAAGAGAGAAAAGTGATTGGGGTTATGAAAGGGATCTGAAATCACTCCACCGTGGCTAATGAGGGGTCGATGGAATTCCTTCCTTGGCCCAGTCTAGGAACTCAGAAGAGAAATGAAACGGAGACCAAGAAGTCCAAGTTTGTTTGAATTGTTCTTCCCTTCCAGTTTTCTGCAACAACATTTGTTCCAGGTTCCTAATGGATTCAAGTTAATTTGCCCATTCCACAAGGGGAGATGTAGAGGTCCTTTTCTAATATCGGGGTATTACATGCCGGCCACAGCTAGAAAATGCCTGAGGACATCTTTTTGTGGATTTAAGGATTCCAGGAATCATGGAGAGAAGTGCTATCTTTCGAGACAATGGAATCTATGTTACCATAAGCGTGTAGTAAAGATTAAAGATATGTGTTCTGAATGCCTGGATGGGAGGGGGCAAGCCTACCAGATATGGAGCATGGAGCCTTTTGGAGGTGTGGAAACCCCAGCAAGCATCTGAGATTGCATGGTTATGGAGAACGGAGGGGTACCTGTGCCACCGAGTTATAATACATTTGAACCCTGTTTCATGTGTCCTAGTAGCCAACGATAATTTATGGGTCAGAATGAAGCACTTTTCCCCGTTTAAAGGAAGAGTAAGGCTAGGTTCACATATATGCGTATTGGATGCAAGTTTCTCTGCATCCAATTTGCATGATAGGCGACTGTGCCTGGCTCTCAATGGAGCTGGTTCATACAGGTCGGGGCGGCCGCGGTCTGGTTTGCAGAAGGGTCCTGTGCGTCTTTGGGTCCGGTTCAGGCAAAAATTCGGACCTGAATCACACCTGGACCCCATGCTGTGACCCCCGGCTGCACATATGTGAATCTGGCCTAAAAGATATTTTGCAGAGGTTATGAAAAACACTTTAGACAGTGCTTGTTACAAATATCTGAGTGTTGCTAGTGCAAGCATCGGGTCCCTTACATTCTTGAATTTCCATGTAATGTATATTCTGAAGCTGCTATATTTGATTGTAAGACCCCTGAGCATTTCCTTGTGTGACAGTTAACACATTTCTTTCATCAGGTGGGATGGATCCTTTCTGTACTGGATCAGCTGCATCTTTTCCCTTCTCCGCCTGTCGCTATACTGCCCCTAGGAACAGGAAATGACCTCGCCAGAACTCTTAACTGGGGTGGGGTAAGTGATGCTGTGGTAAGAGTGCTCTTGCTGGGGTGTAAGATAGACCCTGGATATAAATCAATTGTGAATGATCCAGGAGACTGCTCTTTGCTCTATGTAAATGGGTCAGAGGACTCCACCCTGCTATATATTTGTAGCAAGGTCTCCAGTCTCCTCCACTCTGAGGACTGTCAAGGCCAAAGATAGCCGACATCCTTCTGTATGTAGTGGGCTGTGGGGCATACTGATGGTGAAAGTCAGATGGTGAAAGTCATTAGGCGCCAGACACTTCTTGGATGTAAAAGAGGTTTTATTTCTCTTAACATTCCTTTTGTATTTTTGGGAGAGAGGGTTAGGGCCAGGGCACCTTTTAGGGAAAGGCCTCCAGCAAGAAGCCACATCTGCACGTGCAGGAATGCTATTTCCTATGGCAACAGTCTTTAACAGTTCCTAACACAAAGCGTAACAGTCCTTTCAGCTTCACTACAAATTCTCCTTGTAGTTCTTCCATACACTGAGCTCCCAGTCTCTCACTAGACCCTCTGATTCAGTGCCACTGAATCCCTTGAGCTCCTCCAATCTTCACAGTGGTATCTTCCTCAAACGTCACCCCTCGCTGCTGGATCCCTAGCTTGGCAATCCAGATACCTCTCAAGCTTCACCCCTCTGGCCTGCTCGGTCCCTGGCTTGACACACAAGGCTGTTTTGCAAGAGTCGCCTCCGCTGGCTGGGTCCCTGGCTTGATTCCCACTGAAGTTTCCCGACTCTTCACCATCCGTGGTTGGTGAGAATACTATTCCGGTACTTGCTTCAGTTACTCACTGTGGTCCCTGGTAATAAGGCAGATAGTCCCTTACTGGCGACAGATTCCCCTCTACCTCCGACCACGAAAGGTTCTCTGGCTGACAGAACTGTCACTTTGGTTGGACTGCAAGCCGCAATCCCAAACCTGCGCTGATCTCTTGCGTCTGAATAGGCCCTCAGACAGTCAAGCAGCCAGATGTGTCTGGGATAGGCCCCATCTCTGGCCTTGCAGCCCAGGCAATACGACACACGTCCACCCAGTCAGCCGTCCAGGTGGTGCAGAGCACCGATTACCTGACTCCACCAAATATATAGGTTCTCCCAGCAGGCCAAGGGATTCAAGAAAATCCCTGCCCATTGGCTGAGATACCCCATATATCCATAACCTGACCTTGCGTTGCCCTTCTCACATCTAGTACCACCAAGTACCCGGCCACCTAGTGGTAAAAGAAAAAAGTGCAACAAGGCCAAACTTAGGGAGATATCAATAGATCTCTGTCAACCAGGATAACTACTCCTGGCAAGCAAATTTGTGAGGAGCAACCCTGCCTAAACTACAGGGTGCTACATATTAATTAGCTGAGAAATTGTTTCTGTTATATGTAAGTGAGCCAATACTCTATTTGCTGAATAACAGTGGGCTAAGGCTAGCCATACATTTATAGATTTTTTTCAGCTAAGCTAAACCTTAAGAATGGAAGAATCTCCCCCTGCTGGCTGTTGTATTCTGACAATTGCCACCTGAAACTGCTGAATAGCCGAACAGTGACTGCGTCTGAATGGATGCACTCACTGGTTGACCAACAATCTTCTCCCGGTCTCCTTCGTTTTTTTAAATCTAAGTTATTCGAGCTGGAAGGTGACATCAAGGCATCCCATGATAGACCTATGAGACTGCTCTCTGCTGCATTTGAAGAAGTTAGGACAATGTTTTATGCTCTTATATGAACAAACTAAGGGACTCCTCTCTGATTTTTGCTGTATGTAAATTAATAGAGAGAATGCTCTTTGCTCCGTGTGAATGAACTAGAAACTGTTCTTTGCTGTCGGTGACTGAGCTGGGAGACTGTTCTTTAGGAACTGACTTGTGTTTTACAACTTGGTTACATGTGCCTTCATCTTAGCTTTTGTGATTACACCTCTGCCTAATCCTAACCTACACTGGAAGGAATATGTAGACTGCCAGTTCTGACCTCTCCCTCTGAAAATGTCAAAGATCTAATGGCTTTAAAGGCCCATTTACATTAGGATGCAGGGCAAGGGCAGTGCGATTGAAATGCAGTGCAGAAAGCCAGACGGGAACAAGAGCTCTCCCTCACTGCATTCCAATCGCACTGCCCTTGTGATCTGCTGCAGGGGTCAGTTCAAAGTTAACGACTTCCCAAATGCAGGTCACAAATGCAGTCCGTTTTGGCCACACCGGATCACATGGTACAAAAATAAAATGCGATGCAGTTTTTGCATGTTTCAAAAAAGTAGTGCATGCACTTCTTTTGGTGCTGTGCAATTTCAGCTCATTCTAAATTAATGGGGATGAAACTGCACTGCACAGAACTGCATGTAAACAACGTTACTCTGCGATTCACATGCAGTGCTTTGTGTTAATGGACCTTTATACTTCAGAATAGGTATACACATCAGGTCTTCCCACTTTGTAAATCCTGGCTTTAGTTGATATATTTCATGAACACAAGCATCCGTATATATTGCTTCATGTGACACTTCCTAAAAAACTCCTGAGGAAGCTCTTCTGAGTGAAACATGTAGTAACAAGCGGTTGTACATGTCATGAGAAATAATACAAGATTCCTTTAAATGTTTAAAGAATTGTTTAAATAAAATGTATATTTTTCTAAATTGATTATTCTATTTCCTGGTACCTTAAAAGTCCCATCTGCCCCCTTTCTTCCTCTTTTCTGTTTAACTGGGATGTGGTACCGAATTCTGCTCTCTTATCACACCCAGCTCTCAAATATACACATCAGGGGTTCAGATCAGGGATCAGAAACCATAAACAGCCAGGCAACTAGCATTTACAGAGGGGGGAGGGCGTCTGTAGTGGCATCATCCATATTTCTATTGGTGTATGTTTCCTTTGTATGTACACACATGTGCTGTGATTCAGTGTAGCATACGATCTGATGCAAACTGTAGGCTGTGGTTCACTATATATGCTCTGTGTACAAATGAGATGGAATGTGCTGAATAATTTAGCCTGTATTCCTAAATCTTAGGGTTATACTGATGAGCCACTTTCTAAGATCCTATCCCACATAGAGGAGGGAACTGTGGTCCAGTTGGATCGGTGGAACCTGGAAGTGGAGAGAAACCTCGAGGCCTGTGATGAGGATTGGGGAGAAGGAGCAACCGCTAAAGTGAGTATGCAGTTTATTTTGAAGGGCGGAAATGGGAGGCAGTCTAAAATAAAGTCCAGTGGACAGACTTAAAGTGGTAATAAACCCCCACAGTAAATTTTACATTTTGGTTCCCCAAGAGGTTTTTTCTATAGTCTGCACAGCATCTTTGCACATTGTGTCACACTTACCGAGCAAAGCAATTACTTCCAGCGATGTCTGCGCTCCCTTCCAAGGCTGGCGCTTCCATTTTTACATAGTTGTCCTTTGAGTTTGGTGTCTTTGGCCATCTTGATTGGCAGGATGGTGTAAAGCAGGGTATGCATATATTGGAATTCTGCCAGTTCAGCAGGAACCATGCGAATATCAATGTGCGTATATCTATCTTTGTAAACAGAAGGTGGTCTTTAGACCGCCATCTGTTGAATGGGCCTGCTGGAAAACCAGCATTTGATCTGCATATGAAGGGGCCTATTGAGGGGGAAAAAAACTCCAGTGTATACCCAGATTAACTCCTGCACATGCACACTGGGGGTACTTCATCCCAGAACAGAATTTTGCCAAGACTGAACTGAGCTGTGCATGCACAGCTCGCTGTACAAGCAAAATGTGCTGACAGGCAGGTAGAAGCATCTATAGAAGAAGAGATATACACTGTCTTAAAAGAGACCTGCATGTCAGCACTTTTTAAAAATAAGACTTTACTTCCATTTTAATTCCATTTATGGGCATTTCTCATTTTTTTTAGATCTTCATTTTGCATCTATCAGTGCACTTTGTGTTATTATCAGACAAGTAGCCCATGTCGATCTTAGAAGCAGTTAATAAAGCTGGCCATGCACAGTACAATCGCATTGTACAACCTCTGTACTATCACCTTTTAAATTTACCATCCTATGTGATGGCCTATCTCAATGGTCTCCAAACTGTGGCCCAGGGGCCAGATGCAGCACTTTGCTTGCTTTTATCTGGCCCTTGGGGCACTATTTCATCCACTGACACCAACGATGGGCACAATTCCTGCCAATGATGGCAGCAATGGGGCACAGTTCCTCCCAATGACACCAACGATGGGACACAATGACACCAATGATGGGGCACAATTCCCCCCAATGACACCATCATGGGGGCACAGTTCCTCTCACTGACACAAAAGATGGGGCATTGTTTACTCCCACTGATGCTGGGATATTAAATGTATTAGTGAACTGCCCCTTTTTTTTTTTTTTGTAGGGTGGAGACCCCTAACAGCCCATTGTATTTCTATCCAATCAGTCAGGTCCTTGTACTACAAAGTTGTTGGTAAATTTTGTCATATGTACCATATAGAAGGACTAGTGTTTTAACCATCCTCTCTTCCTACAGCTGCCTCTAGATGTGTTCAATAATTATTTCAGCCTGGGATTTGATGCTCGAGTCACACTGGAATTCCATGAGTCCCGAGGTATGGAAGCACTCTGTATGTTTTGGGGATGCAGTGATGGGTGATGGGTGATGGATGTGGTTGTAACAAGTGTTGTGTGCTTACAATTTACTAGTCATATTGATACTAAAAAAGGGGACATGTAGATCTGAATAAAGGAGAAATAAACTGTATTTGTTGCAGAAATATTACTGCATGAGGACCCTAGCAGCTGTGATTAGATGCATACATGCTCATAACCGTGCAGTCACTTTGCGTCAGTAGGAATTATCTTGTTGGAATCCACTACTATTATGAATTGTCTGTCTACAAAGCAGTGTCCTTCCCTTTAGGGTTTAGTAAACCTCATGTGCAGTACTCAAATAACCATGTGGTTTGTTCCTGTGAAGCATACCTGGCATGCAAAGTAACAGGCACATTCTATTATAAACTCTGTAGGCTTCCAGTACTTAGTTTCTTCTGTACTTCCCTGCCATCTGGATCTGTCGCCTGAAGTCCTCAAAGTCCCTTCAAAACTTATACACTGGGACACATTTCTGTGTGACAGCACTTGAGGCTGGAGGTTGGCCATTTAGGCACCATTTTTGGAACATTAAATGTACATATTAAAAAAACCTAACTGCCTAAAGCAGGCCATAGATTATGTGGTTATATTTTCTGCAACCACAAGTTGCAGGAAAGAAAATTGCTTAATTCCCACATCAACACAGTTAATGCTGATGGGGGGGCAATCCCTCCTGTGGTAGTATTGCATTCTCCCAGCGAGGGGGGGGGGGGGCACTGCCTCTGGCAATATTTGCATCTCAAAATTCCAACATGTTGGTTGTACCGAAGTAAATCGATTGACTTGGGTACAATCAGCCTGCCCATAGATGGATCAAATCTCAACTGGTCCCTGCTCAACCAGATGGGATTCGATTCATCTGTGTCCAGCTTAAGTCTTCTTATTGTGTGTTAAATCAACACACTGTTAAGACATTAACACAATTCAGTAATTACATATACAACTCCTGTATATTTAAAAAGTCAAGTTAATTATACATAATACACATTTTATAGCATAGTGTCCAATCCTTAAATGTCCAGTGAAATAAAAATACATAATCACAATGTGTGTGACCATTCTGCTCAACATATTTCTTCCTATTTTAGATGTTATATCTAAAACCTTTTGTATGCTTGAAGCATATCTAAATTAAGGACAAAATAGGTGATATAATGTACATTATCAGACCTTAGATTTAATGCATTTTTTTATTTTCAAGTGAATTTTGTAACAGGCCTAAAGGTAGCAACAATTAAGTGCGTTGTCGGGTTTAGATACACTGTAAGTGGCATTATTTTTTTGACCAGATCTGTTATGTGACTGGATTATTTGTTCTCTTTTCCTAGAGGCAAACCCAGAAAAGTTCAACAGTCGTTTTCGCAATAAGATGTTCTACGCTGGGGTGAGTAGATCTAGGTGTAATGATTATCACTCTCATTTCTTCCTAGTCCTTCCTACTCATGTTGTCTTTCAATGCAGACTGCGTTCTCCGACTTCCTAACCGGCAGCTCCAGAGATTTGGCCAAACACATCCGAGTTGTGGTAAGTAGACACATTTATGTTCGTTCTCTACTGTTGTGCATTGTACCACTTGGGAGGGTGACTGTGTTTTGTCCATCTTATGGAAAAGTGTCAAGAATATTTAAATCCATGCCAGAGAGTAAACATCTGCCTGTGCTTTATGTACTGTAGGTAAGTGTATGCAGACTGTCATTGTGTGTGTGTCCATGTTTTGGTGGGACAGGTGCAATTTTGGACCGCCACTAACTTAGATCTGAGCACATCATGGCAAACCAAAGCATGTTGTAGTGCAGGGATATGCAATTAGCGGACCTCCAGCTGTTGCAGAACTACAAGTCCCATGAAGCATAGCAAGACTGACAGCCACAAGCATGACACCCAGAGGCAGAGGCATGATGGGAGTTGTAGTTTTGCAACAGCTGGAGGTCCGCTAATTGCATATCACTGTTGTAGTGCTTCCGTTTTTTTTTTTTTATAATGATGTAGAAAGTGCTTTGAAGGTCTGAAAGGACCTATGAAGTGTATTCCTAACCACAATCGTTTTTGGTGGAGCATGGAAGCTTTAGAATGAGTGTTGGTCATTTCTGAATCCACAGGGCCGAGCCCGCAAGTGAGGTGTTGCAGTGGGCCAATCATTTGTGGTCAAGGCATTACCTACACTGCAGCTGCATTTTATATACAAGGGGTGTGTGTATGTGTGGCTTCTGGGTGGGAAATGCTTTGTCAACAAATGATAGGCCCATTAAAGGTGACAGCTTCATGGTAGGGTTGGCTACATGGGTGCGGAAGTGCATCCAACCGCGCCCGAGCTCATCTCTAGTTAGACTCTAGGTCAGTTTTTCTGCTGCCTGTGTCTCAGCAGGGGAAATTCTCCCTCTCTAAGGTTTCATTCAGACATGTGGCAAGGACTGCTGCTCCTCTGAAAAGCAATCCAGGTGGTGAGAATGGAGCCTCCTCACTGCCGTATTTAACCCTTTAAATGCAACACTACTGCGCCACAATGCTAGGCAGTTACAAGTCGACCCACATGTAGCCCATGTTCGTAAGTGGAAAAACTCATTGAAAGCAACATGCTGTTTAATTTTTGCCCTGGCCGCAGCACTTGTACAGTTGTGAGCAGTTGATTGTTGCCATTCAGGTGGGCGGTCGGGAGACTGTAAAACTGTGGCTCAACCTCCTGTTTTTACTCACCCATGGCCACACGTATTAACGAGCCTAATGGCCATGGTGATCATTGTTACCAGGCCAAAGATTGATGGGTCTTCCAAAATGTTAGTTGTCACCAAAGCTGAATTTTGAGGGAAAGTCTTCCAATGAGGACACCTGTTCTAATGTTCCATACGTGCACTTATAGCAGACTTACCTCCTAAAGTGCTCTCCACCAGTGAAGGAAGTTTTTCATACCCCCTTATCCATTCATCGCCACTGCTGCAATCTTCGCATGGTCGTCTTTATTCAGAACTGAGGAAGGTTTACCTTCAAAATGTGTCAGCCAGCAGGGGCCCCTGTATGGTCTGCCCTACGATCTGGAGACTGCTGGTCCCAGGACTGTATAGCCATGGGATAGAGGCCTTTATATGCGTATTTATTTCTACATGCTTGTGAGTAGTTTTAATCTTTTTTTTTTATATGCAAAATACATTTATGTGGGATGATGCACTAGCCTGGTGCACCCTCTTTTCTTCTATCCTTCTAGTATCGTTGTTTGCAGTGGCGGCTGGTGAAGTTTTAGGATGGGGGGGCGCAAGACCCCGCCCATCCACGGTTGACCCCTCCCACTTCTCATAAGCCACACCCAGAATTTGTAGAATGATATTGGCGTGTATCCAGAATTTCATTGTCCTGCAAATACAGTAGCTGTGTACATAGACATACTGTACTAACATTATCTATGTATCCAGAAATACAGGGTTATGTATAGGCATACCTGTGTATAACTGTGTATAGGCGTATCATTGCCCCAGAATTGCAGAGAGCTGTATATATATCTATGAATAGTATACATAGATATATATATACACAGCACTCTGCAATCCTGGATAATAGTACACCTATACATATAGATATCAATACAGCACTCTGCAATCCATGTGAGTCTGCAAAACCTGGATAATATCACATCTATACATAGATAGCTATACAGAAGTCTGCAATCCTAAATAATGGTATACCTATAAATACACAGTATATATCTATACAGCACTCTGCAATCCTGGGTAGTGGTACACATATATACACACAGATATGTCTATCCAGAAGTCTGTAATCCTGAATAATGTTACACATAGGTGTGCTGTTGCTCTCCTGTGGCCATTCCTCCGCAAGGCACATTACAGGGAGGACAGGTCAGAGTGGCCAGTGAAGTGTGAACAATAGGTTTTGGCAGACCAGATTTCTAGATTTCCTGGGCAGATTAGAAAAACCTGTCAGTTTGTGGGAAAAGCCCACCATGGACAAGTGACAAAACAAGTGCCCCCCCCCCCCCCCCCACTAATCATTGCCATTGAGCAGAAAGCAACCTTCCTGGAAAGGCAATATGACAAAGGTCCAAATTCTTCAGGGGCTACATATCCTGGCAGGTCTACTTTAATATAGCAAGTCAATGCAACAACCACTCAGCTCTTGCACCTCATTCAATTAAATCTGGAGAGGACTCCACCATGCACTGACTTAACCCATAATCTTCATTGTAAAATTCAGTTGGCTTCTGTGTTGCCCCAGAGCCACAACAGTCTGCATTTCTGAGCCTTCAGATTTCTCCCTCATCTGTATTTCAGCAATGCTTCAGATGATCAAGACACACGGCATCTGGAGTTCAGAGACACCCACTCAGTATCCAAAGTCCACACTTTTCCCCCCCAACAGCCAACGTCACATCTCAATTAGGGCAAGGTCCAGTCACAGCTGGCTGCAAGGACACCGCATGTCCCCCTCATCAGCTGTCATCTTAAAGAAAAATAAAACCCCCAAAAAGGACCTGCATGCCCCTGATAAAATAGGTTTTAAACCATGGCAACAACCCGAGTCATCTACAAAAAAGGCTAAAGCTTCAAAATGTTGGAAGAGTGAAGGAAAGGGTCTGAACAACGATTCAAGGCTCTATTACAGGATTCCCTGCCCCCCCCCCCCCCCCATTCAAAAATATAAAAACCCAAAAGAGAAGTGTGCCGAAGTACAGTGCATGGAGTCCTCTTCCTAAGAAAGGACAGCCATGTATGCGGCACATAGTGTACTCTGGCTCGTCACCAGCTGCTCACCTTTTTATAGCATTGGGTGGCATGGTGCCACAGCAGGAAGTGGGACACGATCCCATGTATGCCCAGGACCCGCACACACACACCCGAAGCCCACTTACCTGAATGTGTGCTCCTCTCCGGTGTTCTCCGCAGCCGCTCCTCTCCTGCACACCGCTCTACTCCTCTTACTTCCTGTTTCCTCTCTCAGGTGAAATGGGAGAGAGAAGACAGGAAGTGACATCTGAGTCAACTCAGATGTCAATCAAACTGCCCGCCCGGCCGTAGTAACACATACTACAGCGCCGGGCGGAAGCTACTCAGCGCTTCAGAAAGCGCCCTGAGGCGGGCTAAACGCCCGCAAATGAAGCGCCACGCCTGCAATCTCATGATTGCATTGGCGTGGCGTTTCCCGGCGTGCACTGTGACCGGCGCTCGAGCACTTCCTTAAAGAACTTTTTTTTTTTTTTTAAAGGGGCAGTTTTAAAACTTTTTTTTTTTTTTTACATTTTTTTTTTTTTTTTGTGACCACACAGGGGGGGCGGCGCCCGGGCGCCCCCTATGGACGGGCCGCCACTGGTTGTTTGTACCTGTATTGTAACTGCACAATGTACTAAAAAAATAAAAAGTGTGACTTCACTTTAATACCCTCTGAGTAGCACAGTAGGCTGTCTAATCTAGCTGACATACCCCCCAAAAAAGGTAATCTCTGGTAACATGCTGTTGTGTGCCCAGACTAAAGTAGCTTTGTGTTGAAGATAAATAATAAAAGCTGAGATCCAGAGTTAAGAGTGACCAACAAGAGGTACGTCCTTGTGCCTTTATCTACCTGGGAACCCCATGATCTATGACAAGCAAGAGGACAGTCAGTATGCAGGAGCTGCGGTTCTTCTCTCTTTTGGTTAGGGAAGGTCAGCACGTTGCATTGTGGGAAGATGTGGCAAAGCTACAACTTAAAGCAGGGCTGCACCCAAAAGGGGAAGCTGCCACATTTGCCGCCTTTTGGGGGGGAGCGGGTACCTAATTTTGACAGGTATCCATTCCCACTTCCTGCTCACTTTGCGCATGCACAGTAGGAAACTTGCTCTGAAGCTGCAAAGCTTCACTGTTGGTTTTCCTTAGACAAGATGAAGGCGACCACACCTGAGAGCTGATTCAAGAATGAATGAGGTCTATGCTGGATGTCTGGACAGGTAAATGCCCTAATAGTAAAAGTCAGCAGTTACAGTGTTTTTGGGGGTAGGGGGCCAGAAATCCTCTTTAACCAGTTCAAGACCGCCCACTACACATATACTGTGGCAGTGCAGCCACTCTGCGGTGGATCACCTACCTAGTATGTGATCCTACACTTCTGAGTCTGGGGCATGCATGTGATTAGATACAGCGGGAGCTGATCAATGGATACCATGGACTCAAAGTCCACGGGCACCCGCCTGTCATTAGGCAGAGAGCCAGAATGGTGATCTGCTTATGTAAACAAGGCAGGTTGCCGTTCTGTCAGTAGCGAAGGCATTGATCCTGTGTTCCTGCAAAGCAGGAACATGGATCAATGCCTATCCCTAGTAAAAGCACCTCCTCCACAGTGGGCACTTCTCGACAGAACACCGGCCCTGGATCCAGGGTCCTGCTGCCACCTCAGGGCAGAAGATTGTGGCGTTATCGGGGTTCCCTGCCATTAGGCCTGTGATTAAGCCAGGACCTGACAGGAGGAGAGGACTCGGGAGGCAGAAGATCAGGCCACCAGCTGACTGCCAGGAGGAGAGGTAAGTGAGTCATCCCACAGAGGCTGAGCAACGTCCTTAGTTGCGTGACTGGGGTTGAATTTTGTGAAGAGGGGGTATTTGTGGATTGTGTGTGGGGTGGTATTTGTGGAGTGTAAGGGGGGATATGTGTAGGGGGTATTTGTGGAGTGTGGGGGGGTATTTGTGGAGTGTAGGGGGTAATGCTGGTTGTTAATAGTGCGTCTGCTGACACCAATGCTGGGAGTTAATAGTACGTCCGCTGTCACCAATGCTGGGGGTTAATAGTGCGTCCGCTGACACCAATGCTGGGGGTTAATAGTGCATCTGCTGTCACCAATGCTGGGGGTTAATAGTGCATCTGCTGTCACCAATGCTGGGGGTTAATAGTGCATCCTCTGACACCAATGCTGGGGGTTAATAGTGCGTCCTCTGACACCAATGTGTTGGGTTAATAGTGCGTCCACTGACACCAATGCTGGGGGTTAATAGTGCATCCTCTAACACCAATGCTGGGGGTTAATAGTGCATCCTCTGACACCAATGCTGGGGGTTAATAGTGCGTCCTCTGACACCAATGCTGGGGGGAAAGGAAAGTTTGCATGCGGGCACTTTGAGTTTGCGACCCCTGGTGCGGAGCTTGTGCACTATGCAGCTTTCTGCTACAGTGATGCAGATTTTAATTGCTGAATTTCCTTACTTGACAAATTACCACATTTAAGAGCGATTACATATCCTGCTGCAATAAATGTGTTGCTTTGTTTAGTAATAAAAGGAATCCGTTACATGTGATGCAAGATATGATTGTATATATTATAACATTGCTGACTAATCGGTGGAGGAATTTCAGAGTACAGTAAAACCTTGGTTTGAGAGCGTTTTGCAAGACAAGCAAAATTTTTTAATAAATGTTGACTTGATATACAAGTAGCGTCAGGTCACAACTGAGTATAAAAGAGAAGAGAAGCGCCTTTAAGTGTATCAATATGATTACATTTAATGAAGGTACAACATTTAGCAACTCACATGGTTGTTGATTAAAAGAGGCACATCTAAGTATGCAGGCGTCCGGGGTAAAGCTGTCCACATAGACCATCCCCCGCACCGCCATCTACATCATCCCTTACGCTACACGAATAGTTCGAGCCTCGCTTTAAGATCGCTTAACTGCAA
The DNA here is from genome assembly GCF_037356315.1 of Lithobates pipiens. Taxonomy (NCBI): domain Eukaryota; kingdom Metazoa; phylum Chordata; class Amphibia; order Anura; family Ranidae; genus Lithobates; species Lithobates pipiens. The sequence continues at coordinate 221,026,716 of NW_027507686.1, read as the reverse complement.
GGTAGTCTTCCCGGGCACGATTGCAGACTGACAGCGGTGAGAGCCGGCGGTGTGGAAGACGGTCTATGTGGACCGTTTTACCCCAGATGCCTGCACACTTAGATGTGCTGGTTTTAATCATCAACTATGTGAGTTGCTAAATATTGTACCTTCATTAAAGTGGTTGTAAACCCTTACAAGAGACTTTGACCTACAGGTAAGCCTAGATTAAGGCTTACCTGTAGGTCCAAGAAATATCTCCTAAACCGTATAGGTATTTGCTCGAAGACAGGACCGCCAAATACAGCGGCGCACAGGCGCACTGAGCGCGGCACCATCAGCAATGCATAGTAGTCCATTATGCTTTGCCTTTGCAGGGAATGAAAGAGGAAGTAAACTCATCAGGGTTTACTTCCTCTTTAAATGTAACCATATTGCTACACTTAGAGGCGCCTCTCTTCTCTTTTATGCTCTTTAGCTCTGGCTGTATTTTGCTTCTTATCCCCTTGTGGAGGCTTCCATTTGTGGATGGACATTTTATGGTTACACAACAATCACATTGCTATAATCTTTTTATATGGACTATAAACTTAAGGACCTATGAATAAATAGTTATGGAACAAATCAATTGAGTTTTCCTAATTTCTTATGGGGAAATTCGCTTTGATATACAAGTACTTTGGATTACAAGCATGTTTCTGGAACTAATTATGCTCGCAATCCAAGGTTTTACTGTATTTACAGGAACCTGTGCTTTGCTAATGCAGATTAAATAAAGAAGTTTCATCTTCCCCTTCCCAGGAGCACATACTTGTGTTTTTTCCCTCTGCTGCCAATCTATTCAGCAATCAGGTGCGGGAAACGTTGCCCTGTAGGCTATGAGTTTCTCAAGTGCACATGTACTAATTTGCATGCACTTCTATACCTGGAAGTCTGGGGTATTTACTTTGCTACAGAAACCTAAAAAAAGCAGCAAAAAAGCACCATAAATGTGAGTATGTATTATTTGAGGGGGAGGAATAAAGCTGAATTCCAGGAATTCAGCCACTTTATAAAAACTGCAGTCACACTAGGAGTTGAGTTCAATGAGGAGAATGACATCTCCTGAGCGTATCTCTATTATTTATATCTGACAGCTTTATGGTTCTGCTGGAGCATATACTGTGATAGATGAGAGAGAGGCACACGGAGCAGCTCATTCAGATAATCCTTTGTATTTTGTGAATGAGTTCACATAATACAAAGGCTTCTGTGATTGGGCAGAGGGAGGGGAGGGGCAGGCATAGCAGCTGCACAACTCTAATGTTAAGGATGCTTAGACCTGAATCATCAGCATCAGTCTCATAGGAGATTCAGCGATCGCCAGATTCTGGGAGTGCAGTATAACTGTCAAATGTAATATAGATGAGTCCAGGAGATGTCATGCTGCTCCTTGGACCTAATTCATAGTATGCCTTCACTTTTATGATTAGCTGAATTCCTGGAATTCAGCTTTTATAGCAAATGTTTTTATTTTCCCCATGTAAACAGAGTACAGGTTTGCCTAAGGACTTGTTCACACTAATGAGGAGTGGTAAAACTCCACAGCTGAGCCATGTTTTTACTGTCTCCCAAGCACTCCCATTTTAGTGGCAGAGGCCTGGGTGTATACATGCTGCAGCCATCATGCTTTACTTCTCAGCTAAGGCAGGAGTTATACTCCCTGTCCCTTTCGGCAGGTGTAGCACCTACAAAGAGCGAACTGTTCAAGTGAATGGGGTCACTGCAAGCGCCCCCACAACTGTGTGCAATGAATGTGGTTGCAGGACACTAGTGTAGGGTTTAAGCCTTTAAATCAAGAGGTGTGGGGGTGATACAGTGCTTTCCCTCCCGGCCTGTCAAATGCTCTCTGAACAGCAATCTGATCACTCTTCAGGCCAATGTAGGTGTGAATGAACCCTTAATCCTTAATCTTTTTTTTACCTTTACAAAAAGGTGTAGTAGAGTTCTACCTCTTGATGGGACTGCATTCATGGACATATAGATATCTATTAAACATGGCTGCACTCAGAACATTTTATTGCATTGTAACCCTAATCTATACGTTAAATGACTTGGTGGACACACAATACTTGATTTGTGATTTGCTGCGTATCGAAGTTCTCTGATTATGACAAGTGTAAAACTTTTTATTTAATTTTATTTATGTCTTTTTTTTTTTTTTTTTTATATATATATACAGTGTGACGGCCAGGACCTGACAGCTAAAATTCAGGAGCTGAAGTTACAATGCTTGGTGTTTCTAAACATCCCTCGGTAAGTAAGGAAAGCACTTAAAGTGACACTAAACTCTTTTAAAAAATTCTGTTCATGTATGTATTCTTAACCCAAAAATGTCCCTTGTATTGCCTTCTCCAAATTCCTTTTTGCTGCTGTGATCTGACTTCCTGTTAGAGGGTGGCTACCTTCATTCTCCATGATCCCCCTGTATGTAAAAATGTAGCCACGCTCTCTTGTTTGCTCCCCAAATCGACTATAGACTATGAGATGTGTAATGTGCATAGAGCAGAGCACTTCACCACAACTAATGGGCGCTGCTTGTTCCAAATAAGAGAAATGAGGGGGTAAAAGGAGAAGGTGGGATCTCGTGGAGGATGTTACAAGGAGGCAAAAAAACACAGTTGGAAAGGATTTAATGAAAAATATATTACTGGGCTATTAAAGCGGTTGTAACCCCCTCCAAACTTGTAAGGCAGGGATGCCCAACCTTTTGAAGTGTGGGGGCCACTTAAGCATCTTGGTAACCGGCCGGGAGCCAGAGCAGGCGGATGACGGGTCCGTGCAGAGTGGACACGGACACAGCCCACTCTACTCTATGGATCCTCTGATCCGATCCTCCCTAATGGAAGGGGATTTTTTTTTTTTTTTTTTTTTTTTTTTTGCGAATCAGATTGGAGGTAGGCGGGTGTAAAAGGAACCAAATCTGTTCTGCCATTTCATAGAGGTGAATGGAGGGTTTGATTGAGTTGGACCGATTGTGTGAAAGGGGCCTTTCACACTAATGAAGCGCAGTGCACCTGTGTCTTTCCTGTGGGTTAGCTACACTTTGCCATAGACTTTTATTATATCCTTCTGGTGTTGTGCACTTTCTGAAAGCTCACCAAACCCGCAGGTAATAACAGAAGTCTATGGCTCAGTGCAGGTAACCTAAAGGTGTGCTGCACCTGCGGATCAGTTTGAAAGCAGCCCAGTAACCACTGCGCAGATATACCCATATATACACTGCAATTTTAGTAATAAACTGGCCTTTAATATCAGTCTTCCATTCAGTTATCTCCTCGTGCATTTGGTATCACTCTGCCTGTGGCAAGAGACGATAAAGGAAGCGTCAGCTTATACAGCTCTGCTCCACAGCTGCTTGCTTTGCCGGCTTCATTAACAACACATATGCTCTGGAATTGCGGGTCTGCAACCCATGATCTGGGCTTGCCAATCTGCCATCCAACAGAAAGAGGTCGCGGGCCACATCAGAGGGCTCCACGGGCCACTGGTTGGGCACCCCTGCTGTAAGGCATAATGAGCTAGTATGCATCACACTTGTTTGCAAAAGTATGCAATTGTTTGCATTCTCTTAGCTCTGAAGTCCCTGCATCTTTCCAAAAAAAAACATTGGTGGAAACTGCATAGATGACCCACAGGAACTAGTGCTAAATGGACTGCAAATCTGCAAAACGCATAGGAGTGAACCACATCTGATGATGAAGGGGTCATTTTGTAGCCCCTGAAACATGTTTCCATCAGATTTTTAAAATAAAATAAATATTCCTGAACGCCTAAACCTTTGATGTGACACTTTTGATTTCTATCTACCTTCCTGTATCCAGGTTTTCTTTGAGGCCCTTCCGTGCTAAGAGTGCTGCCTCACCTGAGTTTTTGAACTTTATGATATTTATGGACTTATCTTGACACGGAGGAATGTAACCAGCTCTGACCCAACCCTTTCCAAGTGTGATTTCTATGGGCAGCTGTAGTCTTTGTTTTCCCCTCGTAGGTCTATAACCCTTTTTGCAATGTAATCAGCAGGATAATGTGAAATAGATGTTTACATTCGCTATATTTGAACTCCGCTGCCCAGGGTGTGCTTGCCTGTTATCCTAAGCTGCGTTTCCATATAGGAACCTATTAATGAATAATGTTTCTGATACCCCAAACGACCAATCAGCTTCCTGCTATCATTTTTCTGGGCCAGGTGATAAAATGAGATTCTGTGACTAGCAAGATCTACTCCTTTATTTCATGCTCTTGCTGCACATAGTGTTATTATTCTTATTCTTAATCTATATATTATTTCACTAGGTATTGTGCAGGCACCATGCCATGGGGAAATCCTGGGGAGCACCATGACTTCGAACCTCAGAGACACGATGATGGATGCATCGAAGTGATCGGCTTCACTATGGCATCACTGGTACTGTCAGCTTAAAGAATCTGTGTTGTGGTTTTACATATTTTCCTATTTATTATGGTTAGGACTAAAACAAATATTGCATTTTTTTTTTTCATGTAAATATGGAATATTTATATTTGTATTTATTTTATTTATTTAAATAAATATTAGTATTTTAAATTAATTTTTTTTTTTTTTTAAAGCGGAGGTCCACCCTAAAGTGGACCTTCCGCTCATCGGAACCCTCCCCCCCTCCGGCGCCACAATTGGCACCTTTCAGGGGGGAGGGGGGTGCAGATACCTGTACAGTACAGGTATCTGCACCCACTTCCGGGATAGCTCTCTGCGGAAAGGGGCGTAGATTACGCCCCTTTCCGCAAGTGCCCGCCCCTTTCCGCAAGTGCCCCGCTGCCTGCTGGGAAACACACAGATCCCAGAGGCAGCGGGGACCGTCCTTATTGCGCAGCGCGACTCGCGCATGCGCAGTAGGGAACCGGGAAATGAAGCCGAAAGGCTCAATTTCCCTTTTTGCTGCCACACATTTACATTACGTGGGTGGGAAGAGGTTACATTTATCCAGGACCAGTACACCTCCTCAACACTTTGCTGAGCCAGTTGGGCTATTCACATCAGTTTCTTCATTGAAGTAAAATACTATGTACTGTGTATCTCTCTTGCGCTCTCTATAGTGTCAAAAGATATATCTCCCCTCTAAATATAGGACTCTATTTTTTTTTTTAAATTGCAGAGCTATTTATCCTGTGAAACTGCAGTCATCATGTGCTAATGGCAGCAAAATCAAAAGTTATTCGGCTCTTTTCTCTCCACGCTAATTCATAAAAAGTACTAGTTGGGGGAGAATATTGCATTATGGCCACTAGATGGAGGTGGTGAGCATATTATTTGTTTTCTATGATCCTCAGCCCCATCTAGTGGCCATAACGTGGTATTTTCTGATTCACTCTGTCCTGTATGAATTATATAAATAATATTCGCCCTGTAGTGAAAATAACCTAGTAGCATTCCATTTAGCCCCCAATCTCACAGAAACGATTCTACATTCTGTTTTAAAGGTTGAATAGCTCTGCAGTATTTTTTTTTTATAAATGCACCCCTTACTGTCTAAGATTGTTTGAATTAGGCTTTGAAGATGAACTTTAGGCAAACAGCTAAATACACAGAATTACAGATATAGAACATGTTTTATCTTCCAAAGGATTTGTGTTTCAGTCTATCCTGTTCTGAGATGCACACAGCACAGTCACACACTTGACATGACTTTCTCTTTTACAGCTGTAGACTGTAGAAGGTATACGGCAGTGTCAGTGAAAGAGCAGCAGCAGAGTGAGAAGGTCATCTCCCTCCTCACTCTGCTCTCCTTTCCATATGCTCCTTTGTCATGCATGCATACTCCTAATTGATTCTCCCTGTCTAGGGGCTGCTGTACAGGTGATTGCGAAAGGCTAATACCAAGTCACATGTGATTACCTGCATTAGTTATATTTTACGAAATGTAATGCATTTAATAATGAATAAAGAGCTACGTTCAGCTGTGTCATTAACCTCAGCCAGCAGTTCAGCTTTCAGAAGTATGGTGTTAAAGACCACTAAAAAGACCATAGTTTGCCTTATTAGCTATCTGTGGTTGTGCCATGTGTTTTATATATGCAATCAATAGCTTGCCTATGTCATTTGTATGTATTAAAACACTAGTACCTAATACAGGCTAGATTCCTTCGTCTTTACAGTATGTTCGTTAGGTGAAGTCAGCGAGTAGCTGCTGTCACTAGATGGCAGTGCTGCTATTGGTTGTCAGAGCTGGGGAGATGTAATACTCAGTTGTACTTTCTTTCTAAAGTTTTTGCGTTTCGTACTAACAAAAGATTGACCGTTGAACGTTGAGCGGAAACCGAGATGCATTAAAAAGTCCTTAATATGTACAGACATAAAATTTTTTCTTCTCTTTTACGTTTTCCATTCTGGTGGACATGCTGTTGTAATTAGTGTATGGGTCATTTTGTTTTGGGAGGCGGTCTTCACCAGTTTTGGGGAGCAGTGTGTGGCTGCGTGTAAATCTAGAGAGGTATACAGTGCATGTAGCTGGGTGGGAATGGAGGGCTGGTGGGTCATTTGTCTTAGAGTAGCCTTTTTGAACCACAGTTCTGTGAAACCCTGGGCTTCCTCTAGACCAGGGATATGCAAAAAGCGGACCTCCAGCTGTTGCAGAACTACAAGTCCCATGAGGCATAGCAACACTCTGACAGCCAGAAGCATGACACCCAGAGGCAGAGGCATGATGGGACTTGTAGTTTTGCAACAGCTGGAGGTCCGCTAATTGCATATCCCTGATCTAGGCCACTGATGATGGACCTTGGCACCCCAGATGTTTTGGAACTACATTTTCCATGATGCTCATGCACTCTGCAGTGTAGTTGAGCAGCATGGGAAATGTAGTTCCAAAACATCTGGGGTGCCAAGGTTCACCATCACTACTCTAGGCATACCTTCCAACTTTTTGACATGGGAATGAGGAACACCTATTAGCAAAAGTATGCAGGCATAGGACACACCCCTTGCCACGCCCCTTTAAAGGAGAATTGTATAAAAAAACAAGATTGGTTAAACCCACAAGTACTTTTTTTTACCACTACTATTCCTTTATATTGGCTTTTACAATTTACAAATGCAGCAATTTAGAAATTAGATGAAAGGTTTAGCACTGGGAAACACTTTTTGATAGATAAAAAGTCAATTTCATATACATTTATATAGATCAGACCAAAATGAGGAAGAATGAGGGACATTGCTCCAAATCAGGGACAGTTGGGAGCTATGCTCTAGGTATTGCTTGGGGGGGGGGGGGGGCCTCAAGCAACGAGCAATATTTGCCTATCAAGTAAGTTATCAATGACACCATTGATCTTTTAAGCTATGTGTAAGGGGCTTATTCTTCCCATTGGCCACCAATAAAAGTGTTATTTTAATTATTTTTAAAAACAAGGTTTAATAACAAACATGTCTATTCTTACCTGCTCTGTGCAATGCTTTTGAAAAGAACAGCCTCAATCCTCTTTTTCTGGGGCCCCTCGGCCCTCTCTTCAGGCCCCTGTTCTTCGGTGGATCCCCCCGGCCCCTCCTCTTCAGCGGGTGCTCCCACAGGAAGCCACTTTCCATGGGAGCACCCATGCATGCTCACTCCCGAGCCACCCTGTCTGTGTCTATTGACACAGACCCCCGTTCCCGTGTCACAGCATGTCTGTGCTATAGTGCTATCAATCTGCTCTAAGAGAAGGGAGACGGCAGCGAGAACCGCTGTACTCATGCACATTGCTGGACTGGATTAGGCTCAGTTCCGAAAAAGGTTTTGTCCCCCTTAATGCATACAATGCATAAGAGTGAAAAACCTTAAGGCTTTAGAATCACTGACCACCACATTATTGTACCCTGAACTGTATATTTAGTAATTATTGACATGGGTTCCCTGGGACCTGAAAGTTATATGAAGCGTTCCTTTGTGTTGAGAAGGGCTGGTCTAGGGGGGGCTGCAGGTGGTTGGCTGTAAACCTTTGTTCACACCTGAGGGGCTTTGTTATGGAATTCCTGAAGCATGACAATGCTCCCTTGTGTGCAGCTGAAAAAAGTACATGAGCTTCTTTGCGACAGGATCTCCTGTTTTTGGCCCCATGGACTTTAATGAGAGTGTCTGAAAATTACTTAAAGCGATACTAAAGTCTTGTTTTTTTGTGTGTTTCAAAATAACAAATATGTTATACTCGCCTGCTCTGTGCAGTGGTTTTGCACAGAGCAACCCTGATCCTCCTCTTCTCAGGTCCCCAGTTGGCACTCCTGGCCCCTCCCTCCTGCCAAGTAGCTTGCTATGGGGGCATCTGAACTGAGCTGCAGCTCTGTGTGTCCATTTAGACACAGAGCCCTGGCTAGCCCCCCCCCCCCTTCTCTCTCCTTATTGGCTCACTCACTTTAAATGCCAGTCACAAGGGAGAGTCCTGGGTAGCCTAGTCTCTGACAAAATCACTAGATAGAAATGGGCTCAAGTAAGCATTAGGGGGGCGGGGGGGGGGGGGGCTGTGGTGGGCTGCTGCACACAGAAGGCTTTTCATCTTAATGCATCAAAATGAAAAACATTCTGCTTTTACAACCACTTTAACCACTTCCCACCCACCATATAGCAATATGACGGTCACAGAGTGGATTCATTATCCTACCTGGACGTCCTATGACATCCAGCAGGATGAGTTGCTCACTCGCGCCAGTCATACGGCATCTCTGATCTTAGTAAAGAGCCTGTGACGTAGGCGTAGACGTAGGCGTCCTATCACAGCTGGTCACATCGTAAACAGGAAGTGCCGTCTATCGGCTTTTCCGCTATTCGCGCTGACAAGATGGCTCTCCTGACGGGGGTCTACGCGGATAATCAGAGCATTGATTATAAGTGCGGACCCATCAAGGATGCCCACCAGGGATGCCCATCCATGACCATCGGGGATGCAAATCGGTGCCCGTTATAGGTGCCAATCAGTGCCCATCAGTAATGCCTGCCAGTGCCACCTCATCAGTGCTACCCATCAGTACCACCTTTCAGTGCCCTGCAGTGTCGCCTATCAGTGACCATCTGTGCCACCCATGTTTGCCCATCAGTGCCACCTTTCAGTGCCCATCATTGCTGCATATTAGTGCCTCATCATGAGAAAACGTACTTATTTGCAAAATTTTATAACTGAAACAGTCTCTTTTTTTATTTGTTTAACAAAAAAATAAATAAAACCCCCAGTGGTAATCAAATGCCACCAAATGAAAGCTCTATTTGTGGGAACAAAATCATAAAAAACGTGTTTGGGTACAGTGTTGCATGACCGCTCAATTGTCATTTAAAATGTGACAGCACTGAAAGCTGGATATCGGCCTGGGCAGGAAGTGGGGGAAGTGCCCTGTAACAAAGTGGTTACAGTGGAACTTCACTCTCGCAATCTACATTGATTATTTTTAATCCTCATGCTGGTAGCATTAGTAAATTGTAAAGTTAATCATATTTACTTGTTTACATTTTTTTTCATATCTTCAGTTACTTCCTGGTTTCTTGCCTGAGCAAATGATGTCATACATCCCAGGAGTCTTCAGGAAGGAAGGAGAAGGGAAGGGGTTTTATCAGCTAAGCGCACTCTCATGCATGCATGATTGAGCGAAGGGTAGATGGATTCCAGGAAGTAAATGCTACATGAAACATTTGCCCTTACCCAAGATGGCCACTGCCAGAAATGCTAGGGGGTTGTTTTTCAAAGGGATTGCTCAACAAAATAAAGCATAGGTGGATGGGGAAGTTTGCTTTGAATATTCAAAATTAATCGAATAGTGTTTTTGTTTGTGGTGCTCAGATGCAGTGAAGATCCAGTTTAAAATAGTATGTTTATTTTTTAGGCATCCCATTTAAACTGTATAGGGCCAAAAACACACAATTCTACTACTGTACTTAGGGTTGCCACCTTTTCTTCAAGCCAAACCTGAACACTTTTTGCGGCACAGGGCTATTTTTTTTTTTTGCAGTAAACATAGCTCCCAACTGTCCCTGATTTTGTGGGACTGTCCCTGATTTGGAGCAATGTCCCTCTGTCCCTCATTCCTCCTCATTTTGTCCCTTATTTTGGTCTGATCTATATAGTTGCATATAAAATACACTTTTTATCTTTCAAAAAATAGTTCCCAGTTCTAAACCTTTCATCCAATTTCTAAATTGCTGCATTTGTACATTTTAAAAGCCAATATAAAGGAATAGTGGTGTTAAAAAAAAGCCCTTGTGGATTTAATTAACCTTTTTTTCCTGGTTAATTCTTCTTTAAGGGGGTGTGTCAGGAGGCGTGTCTTATGCCTACATACGTTTGCTAGTAGGCGTCCCTCATTTCTATCTCAAAATGTTGGGAAGTATGCAGTAAACACTAAAGGATTATAAAAGACCTGGGACACATTTGGGTGCCCCAGGGGGGGGGGGGGGGGGGGGGAAGTAATGTAGTGCCCAGAGCGCGTGGCTAAATTGCTGCTGCTGGCATCATCACCCTGCCCTTCAGTGATGCCAACCCGACCCCGCAAACAGCCTCCCGCAGCGGCAACAGATTTGTGTACGACTATCTCGGTTACTCGGGGAGCCACAGCCTGGTCTGAAAAATGTGTCCGGGTTTCAGGTGGACTGAAACCCGGACACATGATTCAAAACCCAAACTGTCCGGGTGAATCCTGGACAGGTGGCAGCCCTAACTGTACTACAAGTTGCACCTAAAATAGTGCAAAAAGTCTCTAAATCACCTGGCTACGTCTGATTTTCCTTTTGGGTTGTGTGTGGGTGTTCTGCTTGTCCTCAAAAAAGGTTCTTGCTTGAGAACCCTTTGGTAAATATGTCTGCCACTGTGTCGACTCTGTATATTTCAGAGAAATATGTCTGCATGTCAGTGTACAGGAATGTTGGGGTGCTCTTTGAATCCTGGTGGGTTATAACGGTTGTTATTTTGGTGGAAGCACTGTGCAGCAGGATTTGATTGCAGAATGCCTCTGTCAGTCCAGAGTGTGGTAAGGGATATGGTCATCAATACAAAGTGATGGCACAGGTGGGTTTCTTTCTATCCAGGGAGGACATAGTGGGAGATGTGACTATGTTCCATGTATCCTTTAGGCCAGAGAGGACACCCATCCAGAAGCCTATGGAGAACACCCAGGGGGACTTATGGTCGCAAGTAGGGATGAGCTCAGGCGTGTTCGCATTGAACACGTGCAGAACCCGCCAGGAAGTGAGCGCAGCGCTGCGCTAATCACAGGCAGTGAGACATTGCCCCGATGCGTGGCTGCAGAGATCAGGCAATGTCTCACTGCCTGTGATTAGCGCAGCGCTGCGCTCACTTCCTGGCGGGCTCTGCACGTGTTCCATGCGAACACGCCTGAGCTCATCCCTAGTCGCAAGGAGAAGATTATACCACAGGAACATGGTGGGAAATCTCTGATGTTATCAAACAGTCTTTACCTTTTCTTTACATGTACTACCTCTGTATGACAGAGAGCAAAGTTGTATAGGATCATTGTTCAAATTGGAAACTGCAGACCTCTCCCCACGCGCAATACTTGACAAAGATCTTCAGGTTTATGGTCACACATGCACCTTAATCTATTCTATCTCTCACTTTTGTCCACAGGCAGCTCTGCAGGTTGGAGGTCATGGTGAGCGCTTGCACCAGTGCCGTGAGGTTCTTCTGCAGACGTTTAAATCTATTCCTATGCAGGTGGATGGGGAACCGTGCAAACTAGGACCCTCTGTAGTGAAGATTAGTCTTCGTAACCAGGCCAACCTTATCCAGAAGACAAAGAGGAGGACATCTGTCCATCTGCCTTAGTAAGTGACATTTCTTTTGTGAACATGCTTTACAAAACAGCAAACAGCAACTCCACAGTAAATTGTCATTTAAATTCCAAGTAGTCATTGGTCATTAAGTAACTTAATGGCTTTTTTTAGTCAATCAGAGACTTTGCACAGTACCTTTCTTCTCCAGCTACTCTCACAAAGCCATAGTAAAGATGTCTTTCCTTAGTAGCTGCACACCATGGGGTTGATTTACTAAAACGAAAGTGTGCAAAATCTGGGCAGCTCTGCATAGAAACCAAGCAGTTTCCAGGTTTTATTGTCAAAGCTTAACTAAACAAGCTGAAGTCAGAAGCTGATTGGCTAACATGCACAGCACCAGATTTTGCACTTTCAACAATCAACCCCCATTTTTTTTTTCAAGATGTTGCGCAGGGAGGCTGAGAGAGTGTAGTAAAATACAGCCATCTGCTGGAGCAGCCTTACTCAAAAAGGATTCCATGGGGCCCTAGGGTTATTTCTGAGGTTGCTAGGAGTTCCTAGATCAATGAGCAATTTCTGCCTCCCCGATAAGGTACTTAATACTAATTAGCTTTTGGCTACCTGTAAGGGGAGGTTCTTCCCCTGACCACCAATGTAAGAAGCATTCTCCCCACTGACCATCATGCTAATGTACCCTGAGCTGTAGTTCAAATAATTATTAGTGGGGGTTTCTTGGGACCAGAGAGTTAATTTATTGGTTCCCCAGTGATAAAAGAACATTTGAGAAGGGCTTCACTAGAAGGATAATATACAAATCTGTAATAGTCATGTAAATATGGTCCGTCAATCAAGTACAATGTGAAAGTCATGTAAATTCATTTAAAGCAGTGTCTCCCAACTCCAGTCCTCAAGGTACCCCAACACGTCATGTTTTCAGGATTTCCCTCAGATGAAATGGCTGTGGTTAATTACCAAGGCAGCGAAAATGATCAAATTGCCTGTGAAATAATGGAAAACCTAAAAACATGACCTGTTGGGGCGCCTTGAGGACTGGAGTTGAGAAACACTGGTTTAAAGGGTCAGCCTACTCAAGACATTATTTTGGTTCAAGGTAGAGCTGAGGCAGTCCATGACTTCTTATGTCTTGGATATTCCCAACTGTAAGATCTCCCTGCCATATTCCTGATTCAGATATATGTCTCAAAATATGCAGTGGTTTCCTGATAAATGTAACCGTTAACAAATCTAATCTCTAGTAGATAATAGGGTAATTTCAATAATCATGTATTCTCAGTAGCGAATATTATTTGATATATTTTACGATCAAAAATTGTGTTTTCAATTCTCTAAAGGTTTGATCACTTAGATGATGGGCATTTCCTACTCCGCAGCTGCACATACACAAAGGAGCTGGAATGCTTGTGACCTCATTGACCTATATTGCCACATGGCCATATTAGGCCAATGACATTAGCCATATCAGGTCAAGAGGATGCCTGCCACTTTGCGTACATGCAGCTGCGGGGCGAGGAGTGCCCTGCTCACAGCTGAATCAGTCAGCGAGGGTCCAATCATGAGACAACTTTTCACTGGTTTTGCCAAACTGGGTTTAGACAGTAACAAACCCAGCCTATCCCTGTTCATCAGGAAAATATCAGATTTTCAGATAAGGGAGAGAGCCAAACTTAAATCGAAGTTCCACCAAAAAATGGAACTTGCGCTTTTCTGGTTCCTCCCCCCCCCCCCTCCGGTGTCACATTTGCCACCTTTCAGAGGGGAGGGGGGAGCATATACCTGTCTAATACAGGTATTTTGCTCCCACTTCCAGGCATAGATATCCAAGCCACCCACGGGTATCTACGCCACTTCCCCTCCCCCCCCCCTGTCAGCCGAGGGACAGATCGGCTTCGGGTGCTGACATCATGCATCGTGGGCGCCCTGGACAGGTAAGTGTCCATATTTTAAAAGTCAGCAGGTGCAGTATTTGTAAAAAAAAAATAAAAATCAATAAAATGGCGGAACTCTGCTTTATGCCAAAACGTTTTAATTCTTTCTGGATAAACTGGGCAAGTAGTACAAACCCAATTACCAAAAAGTTGGGACACTGTATAAAATCTACATAAAAACAGAATGCAATGATTTGAAAATCTCATAAAACCATTGTTTTTTCACAATATTTGTTATTTATTAAAGGTACTTAGATTGTGCTGTCAGTGTATGCAGTGCTTTACATATATGTTGTCCATTTCATATCAGTCCCTTCCCTCAATAGAAAATATATCATATGTTTAAACTGAGAAAACATAACATTTTAAGAAAAAAATAAGATCATTTTTAAAATTGATGGCAGCAACGCATCCCAAAAACGTTGGGACAGGGCCATGTTTACCATGGTGTTACTCTCTGTAAGTGTCTGGGAACTGAGGAGACCAGTTGCTGGAGTTTTGGGAGAGCAATGTTGTCCCATTCTTGCCTGCTATAGGATTCTAACTACTCAACAGTCCTGGGTTTTCTTTGTGGAATTTTTCATTTCGGAATGCGCCAAATATTTTCAATTGGTGAAAGGTCTGGACAGCAGGCAGGCCAGTTAAGCACCTGGACTCTTCAACTACAAAGTCGTGCTGTTATTGATGCAGTATGTAGTTTAGCATTGTCCTGCTGAAATATGCAAGGCCTTCCTCGACAAAAGATGTCACCTGGATGGGAGCATATGCTGCTCCAAAACCTGGATATATCTTTCAGCATTGGTTGGTGCCTTTCCAGATGTACAAGCTGCCCATTCCATAAACACTAATGCACCACCATCAGGAATGGAGGTTTTTGAACAGCGTGCTTACAAGCCATATGCTCCTTCTCCTATTTAGTCCGGGGGATGCAGCCCCCATGATTGCCAAAAGGAATGTAAAATAGCAGCACTAGGGTCGTTTTTCCTGTGCCTGCGAGGGTTTCCTAATGGCACGCCGGTTTCCTCCCACACTCCAAGAACATGCTGGTAGGTTAATTGGCTCCTCTCTAAATTGGCCCTAGTATGTGTATGTATGAATGTGTGTTAGGGACCTTAGATTGTAAGCTCCTTGAGGACAGGGACTGATGTGAATGTACAATATATATGTGTAAAGTGCTGCGTAAATTGATGGAGCTATGTAAGTATTTATAATAAATAAATGAAAAATAAATACATTTTGATTTGCCTGACCACAGAAAATGTTTCCCATTTGCAACAGACCATTTTATAGGCGCTTTGGTCCAGAGAAGACAGCAGCATTTCTGGACCAATGTCCAGATATGGGTTCTTCTTTGCATGAAGGAGCTTTACCTTGCATTTTTGGATGGCATGGCAAACTGTGTTCAGACATTTATTTTTGCAAGTATTCCTGAGCCCATGCAGTGATGTCCATCACAGAATCATGACAGCTTTTAATGCAGGGAGGTCTGAGTACCAGATGATCACGGGCATCCAATATTGCATTTTGGTCTTGTCCCTTGAACATAGAGATTTCACCAGAAGTCTTTTACATGGAGTAAGCAATTTTACATGGAGTAACATTATTCTGAAATTGTTTGACGCGTTTTAGATGCGGCTTTTCACAGATTGATAAACCTCTGGCCCATCTTTACTCTTGAGACAACTCTGACTCTATAAGATGCCCTTTATACCCAATCATTTTACTGACCTGTTGCAAAATGTTTTTCCAGCGCTTCCTTCTTAGCACCTCTTATTTTGCCAGATTTTGTTGTCCTGTCCCAATTTTTTTGAGACGTTTTGCTCCTTTCATTTTTAAAATTATCATATTTCTTTTCTTAAACTGGTACATTTTCACAGTTTTCTATTGTGAATAAAATAATACATTTTCTATCGTGAATAAAACATGGGTTAATGAGATTTACAAATCATTTAATTTTGTTTTTATGTAGGTTTTACACAGCGTCCCGAATGTTATGGCTGTCTGTGTTTGTATTGGAGTTTACAGCAAAAAAAACGCATTTTAAAGTAGAACTATAGGCAAAAATCTATTTTTTTTTTTTTCATTTTGAGTAGAGTAAGGGAGGTTTATAACCCATGTAGGGTTTATTTTTTTTGCCTCCTTTGTCCCGTTGAAGAGTACTCCCTTCACTTCCTGTCCCTTAGCCAAACAGGAAGTGAAAGGAAATCCCTGCAAATTAAGATTAAGGGGATCTCTTGGGGACCCCCAGGTCACCAGAACTAGTGTCCCCATTGTCATATTTTCCAATATTCTTTTTCAGAGGACAACATTTGGATCTTTTACTTTCATTTTCAATGATAATGGTTAACGCGACAAATAGGGAGGGTGACTCTTCCTAACGGGCACACAAAAAGCAATAAAAAAATTACAGGTGTTCTAATCTATCACCCCTCTATCTAAAACAAACAAAAAAAAAAATGTTTTGCCTTTAGTTATATTTTAGGCTCGGTTCACACAGGGGCGACTTGTCCAGGCGACTTCGCCGCCTGACAAGTCGCGCTCCGTTCTGTACTACGGAACCGTTCTAATAGTAGCGACTCAAGTCGCTCCGACTTAGAAAAAAGGTTCCTGTACTACTTTTGTGGCGACTTCGGGCGACTTGCATTGACTTCTATACAGAAGTCGTTTTGCAAGTCGCCGCTGAGGTCGCGGCAGGTCACGGCGCTGCAAGTCGTGCATATAGGGTCACTCATGCAAAGACCTGGCCCCATCATTACTGTGGGTCTAGAGAACCATATACAAGCCTGGTTGCGATTTAACAAATCTTCTGAATTTGTCTGTGTCTGTCTGTCTCCAGTCAGCAGCTGGTCCCTGATAGATTGCGCCTTCGTGTTAATCGCATCTCCATGCATGACTATGAGGCTTTGCACTATGACAAGGAGAAGCTAAAGGAAGCCTGTGAGTATTGTGGTCATTTGTCCTTTATCCGTTTCACTGTAACTGTACCTGTCCTTTATTGTTCATAGGTCTTATGTTCATGGTACATCTTTTCTTTGTTATTGTGATCACTTACATTGTTCATTTCTATATCAGAATAAGTCCTCTTACCCTTTATGCCCAGAAACTCTCGCTTCTGTTAAACAGGGTTTTCTAGGAAGGCAGAGGAAAGGAAATCAGAATTGTCACTGTTTCATTATAGTGCAGGTTCAGTGATAAAGGCTGACACCTGATTATATATTATATATATTTTTTTGCAAAATAAAATATACACTGATCAGCCCTTAACATTATGACCACCCACCATAACCCGTCAAGGCATGGACTCCACTAGACTCTGAAGGTATACAAGTCACCTTCTTCCATTGCTCTGTGGTCCAGTTCTGTTTTACTTGCTCATTACAGGCACTTTTGGCTGAGGACACTGATCAGCATGGGCACCCTGACTACTCTGCAGTTACCCACCCCCATATGCAACAAACTGTGATGCTCTGTGTGTTCTGACACCTTTGTATTGTAACCAGCACTAACTTTTTCAGCAATTTGAGCTAAAGTAGATCTTCAACATAGATCGGACTGCATGGACCAGCCTTTGCTCCCCACGTGCATAATGAGCCTTGGCCACCCATGACCCTGTCACAAGTTCACCTACCTTGGACCACTTATGCTTGGCCTGACCACTGCAGACCAGGAACATCCCACAAGAGCTGCAGTTTTGGAGATGCCCAGAGCCACTTGTCTAGCCTTTACAATTTGGCCCTTGTCAAAGTACCGCAAATCCTTACACTTGCCCATTTTTTTTGTGCTTTCAAATCATTAACTTCATGGACAACATGTTCACTTGATGCCTAATCTATCCCTCCCACTTTTATGTGCCATTGTCATTAGATAATGAAATAATATTATTCACTTTACCTGTCAGTGGTAATAATGTTCTGGCTGACCAGTGTTGCTGCAACTCCTTAATAAGTGTAACTTAAAGCCCAATCCTAGGAAACTTGAAAATTCTGCTTGTTTAGGTCTAGGGGGCATGAAAAGTAGATTTACTTTCATTTTACTCCACTCTTCCCCACTGCTAGATCAGTCCCAACAGCGTCTTCTCCGCTATGCTTCAGCTGTCTAAGATCTTAAAGTGATTCTATGCATTAAGATAAAAAACATTCTGTGTGCCGCAGTCCCTCGGCCCCCCCCTAATACTTACCTGAGCCCCATCTCGATCCAGCAATATGTACAAGTGCCTCGGCCATCCGGGACTCTCCCTCCTGATTGGCTGAGATACAGTAGGGGTGCCAGGAGAGAGAAGGGGCAGGGCCGAACCACAGCTCCATGTCTGAATGGACACACAGAATTGCGGCTCGGATCGGTACCCCCATAACAAGCTGCTTGCTGTGGGGGCACTGCGCAGGGGGGAGGGGCCAATAGAGCCGGCGAGGGGCCCAAGAAGAGTAGGATTCGGGCTGCTCTGTGCAAAACCACTACACAGAGCAGGTAAGTATAAAAAGAAAAAAAAAAGAGACTTTATTATCACTTTAATGTCTTCAAGACCGATGCACGGTTCATACCCCTTCACTGGGTGTGAGGATGCCAAGGGACTACCAAAGCTTGCGGGAGCAGAGGATCGGTATGTATGTAAAATTGTTTATATTCCTCATAGACCTAAATGAGCAGTTAACTCTTGCAGTGCGGCTGCCCCATTTCAAGGGAGAATTTTCAGGTTTCCTGGAGTTGGGCTTTAAAGTCAATCTAAATCTACCTTGTCCACAGGGCAACCACTCTAATGTGCAATGTACTGCAGAGGGGGAAAAATGCTACTGATAGCATTATATTTTATTTGTTATTTTTTGGCATAATTCTACTTAAAATTGTCATGTTATACAGGGTTGACAATTATAACTGACAAATGGGTTAACAATTAAGTTCAGAATCAACTAAAGCCATTGAAAAATGGTAAAGTTACAAAAAAAAAAGCCCTAAAAATGAAAATATATTTAATCCGTAGTAAATGGCTTAAAGGGGAACTCTGTTCTAAACAAAGCATTTTTTTTAAATTGTAACTGAATTTTACTGCTCTTGCTATTACTGCTCAATTATATTTAAAGATGAAAACTTCCAGTCATCATCATGAACACCCCTTTCTAGTAAGCATGTCACAGACCCTGAAAAAAAACATGAAAGCTCTGACTCTTAGGATGGCCATATACATATCCTTTTCTTTCATTCAACCCACTGGTTGCTGGTTGTAAACAAGTCACTCTATAGATCGATTTGTGTACAACCAGCCTGTCTATGCATGGATCAAAATTCAGCTGGTTCCTGCTGAACTGGCCGAATTTACATCCATGAATGGCCATCTTTTGAAGCTTGTTTATTAAATCAGAACTAAAGTCTCCTTTTTTTTTTTTATGTCGTAATGTAGAGTATAAGATTTCCTATCATTTGAGCCCAGTCTTGCCACAAAGAGTTAATCCAGCTCTGAGCAATCCTCTTTTATTGTTCAGTGAGATAAATCTTGACAAACAGAGGAAAAACTTTGTCAAATCCTCCCCCTTGCTGGGAGTGACGGGCGATTTACATATCTCGTGCACTAGCCTAAGAGACATGCATTATTTTTTAATTCCCTCACCACCCCTTTCTTTCTGCTGCTCTGCAAGGATTGGCTGTTCCACGCCTCAGCATGATTTGGCACGCTGAAGTCATGTGGGGACTTTTGTGGGTTTTGACTGGATGTTAGTGATCATAGCAGAAGTTCAGTGTAAGAAATGCACAGGAGAAAATGCATATTGACAAGGGGAGTGTAGAGGTGGGCGGGGAGTCTACTGACATCACAACTTTTTTTCTAATTGGGTTAAAACATTGATAAATAAACCTATTGAACATCACTGGCTGCACACTTGTTTTAGAATGGCAGCCTGTAATTCATGTCCCTTAAAGCAAGTTAAATGCACGGTCTGCTATTTAAATACCCCCTTTCTTTTTAGAAGGGCAGCATACAAATTAAAAACAAACCTTTATAGGGGTAGTTGGATGGTTTGCTCACCTTTCCTAACTCTTCCGCTCACATTGCTTAGGCAAGGGTGACATCATCCTTCTTCTAGCGAGATCCGGAAAATCTAGAGTGCTCCAAATCTCACCAAGAATACACTCCCAGCACTACTTGTGAGATTCAGAGCACTCATCATTCCTCGGGATTGTGTTAGCAAAAAAAAAATGCCACCCCCTGCACATTGAAGCCTCAGGAGGGGTAAATATATTTTTTATAATTTTATCTCCTTATATATATTTTTTTTAAAACTGTATGCTGCATTAAAGTAAGGATGGTGGGGTCACTTAAAAAGCCGACCTTTAACAGAGTGGAAGGTATACTTTAATAGGCCGTTTATTTATATAGTATATATCAGGATGAGCAGAAATTTGAGCAAAAAATGTTCTTTCCTGTTTAAAGCATTGCCTGGTACCCTTCATTTCTGCCACTTCTGTCCACCCCCTGTTCTCCTCGGTCTCCCCTTTTCTCGCCTCCTCTATTTATTCTGCTCTCCCTCCCTTTTTATCCTTTTTAATTCTATCCCCGTTTTTCCCAAGTTTTAATTCTTTTCTGGTGATTGCAGCTCTCCCACTGGGAGTTATTGTGGTTCCTGGAGACAGCGATCTTGAGACGTGTCGGATCCACATACAGCAGCTGCAGGAGGTAAGGACACTCCGCGCACACATATTTGTCAGCCTTGTGTTTACAGAATGCACATGCCCTATCCGTGCTCAGTTACTGAATCCAGGCAATTAGAATGTTTTTCTACGTGTGTTCCCTGCTGTGCTTCTTGCCCACAGATATAAACATTCTCAAGTGTAAAAGTATTGGGCCTTCTGACTTAGACCAGACCTGTACATGACGCTAATATACACACAGACACAAGTATAATATAGTGTTTTACCAATCTTTGTGTCTTCCACTGCAAAATTGCTGCTACTCCAGAAGCTGCTATTTAGTGGATATAGACTACTGAGCACACCATTCCATTAAAGTTTATGTAAACTCTATAACTATTTGTAATATATCATGTCCTACCACATACAGTTTTTTTAAAAGAAAATAGTTTCTTGCCAACGGATTCTGCCAAAAATACTTCCTGTTACAGAGTGACAACACTAGGCCACAACCTCATGATTAGCAGCAGCGTTGTCCGCCTGCCGCATGTGCTCCTTCAGCTGGCTGTTGGACTGCCTATCGGGTCTATCCGATATCAGGTCTATCCGATAGACAGCCCAGTGGCCCACCAAATGAGTGGAAGTTCTGTTACTGGCAGAATCTCCAGGCAAGGAACTTTGCAGCACAATCCTAAAAAAATATTTGCTTGAGAAAACATAATACAGTGGTGTATCATGTCAAACATACCATACTAAAAAATTGATTTGAAGGAAAGGTTCACCTTTTGTAACATGTTATCTGTGCTCCAGTTCCCGCAGACCCCCGATCCCCCATTGTGACAGTGGGATGGGAATCCCCCCCACACCCCTTGTCACAATTTGAAAATGGAGTGGTCATGTGGGGCTCTGCCCATATGGTTGCATCATTCATTCACAGTTTCCTGTGAATGAGTAGACTACAAGTACCATGAGCAATTGCGGCTGATGACTTGTAATTCTCAATGAACTAGGAGGGCACTGGGGAACGCTCTCATAGTTCATTGATCTTCCTGCTCTCAAGTAACTGCCTGCCTGTATCTGAGGTACAAGCACACAGCTATCCTGAGAACCAGCTTGAGCCGGCATTGCACCCTAGATCTGCTGATTGCGGGTGCAATGCTTTACACATTACATTTTACCTGCAAAAAGGTGAAAAAAATTTAAGTAAAGAAAAGTCTTGCCCCTTTCTGTGTATTGGATTCCCTGCCCATCATTGCCCTAAAGCATGTTGAAACAAAAAGTATAATTCATTGGGCTACTGCTACAGATAGTGATGGTTAGTCAGTATATGGATATATTGGCTTCAGAGTCATACAAGCCTTGTATATGCACTTTAACTACAGCTAACTCCTTGCTTTTCCCAGATTTTCTCAGCCAATCCTCTCTTCCTTTCCCATAGAATGCTCATCTTTACTGTGCTTTGTAAGACTGTAAAAGCTTCTCTCTTAACCCAAAGTTTCCTTTAAGTTTCGCTGGCAAAGAGCAATGATGATCTGCAAATTACTTAAATCTACAGTGGAACTCAAAAACCACCCTCTGAGGATCTCCGTTATATGCCCCCTATGTATACTCTACTCTTTATGGCTGCAAAATTGTGCACAGTTCAACACCCCCCAAAAATATAGCAATGTTATCCGCCCTTGTGATAGTTGATAGGAAAACAATCTGGTAGATGGTCAGGAATTCTCCCTTTTTGGTAGTTTGCCTTTTTTGGGTGATTTCGTCCTAAGCTGCTGCACTCCTGATATTGATGGGGGCGTCATTCATCAGATGAATGTTTTTACATTGTGTGGTGAGGCGTACCCAGTGCAAACCGTCATACAACTCAATGCTTCATTTTTTAGTTTGTTGTTAGTATACTGCCAACGAGTTTTAGGAGATACTCGCCTCTTCTTCAGGGCTTAGTCAAAGATTTGTTGCTGGATCCAGTCTACGTCCCCTGAAAAGCCTTACGTAAGGGTAAAATGAGCTGAATCATCAGGTTTTGCTGCCAACAAATGTTAGTCCTGCTCATTGTACCCTTATGCAAGGCTTTTCAGAGTTGGCAGTCTGGACCTAACACTTCTCCTACCGGTAGTACTAAAAAAGTGGTAAGGAAAAAAACACAATACCCATGCTTGACCGCAGATGCAACTTCTTGTGCCAGGAACTGCTGCTCTGGCTGAGATGCCTCCACAATTGAGTAGAAGAACGAATAATAGAGTCAAGCTACTTGGTATCGAATGCAAATCTTTATTGGCTGTGTTAGCTTGTTACAGTTGTGTTTCTATATTTAGCTCATAAAGATTTGCATTTTATGAATGATGTCCAGTAGCCAACTTGATTATACTATTTGTTCTGAAAAAAAGGGGGGGGGGACTACATCCTTAAATGCGATAGTACCAACTAATAAAGACTTCAAAACTAATGACCAGGTCAGTCATATGACTGTTGTCGCTAGTCGCTCCCCACCACACAACCAAATGTAGTAAAAAGATGATTAAGGCTACTCTCACACGGAGGCGCTATAACGCTACAAAATAGGGCCTGCAAAGTGCCTTGAAAGAGCCTCTCCTTTCACTCCAATGTGAAAGCCCGAGAGGTGCGCTGGCAGGACGGTAAAAAAAAAGTGCTGCAAGCCGCGTCGTTGCAGCGCTGTAGGAGCGGTGTATACACCGCTCCTAAAATGCCCCTGCCTAATGAAATCAATGGGCAGTACCGCTGACAAAGCGCCGCTTTGCCGTCTGTTTTAACCCTTTTTGGCCACTAGCAGGGGTTAAAAGTGCTAGCGGCAAAAACCTCTGCAAAAATAGCGGCGCTTTACCGCCAACGCCCTAGTGTGAAAGTAGCCAAAGTTCTGCTTCCACAGTCACCTTTCATCCCCCTATCCATTGATTGAATAGTGAAGAAGAAGAAGTAGATTCATGAGGTCACCCTTGTGCTCTCACATCTCATAAGCCCATTCAGTGTTAGGCTGACAAGCAAAGTAATATCCAACCTGATTGGCTCCGATTGCTATTCCTTCTATAGGCTCAGAGTGCTGCTAGGCGGGGTAATTGGTGGAAGACAACAGCAGGACTGATTCAAGTATAACTGCCTGCTGTGTATAATAATTATTAATATGGAATACATTACTGCAATAAATGGTACTTTTTGTAAACTTTTTTTTTTTTTTTTAAAGCAAGCTGATTTCACTTTATTTGTAGCTGAAATTTTTTTGGGGTTAATATTTAATCCTGCACTTTGCACACCATCCTTGGTTTGCACACTGACGTATAAATGCTTATAATAAATTGTAAAAAATGTTTTTCTTCTTAGTGGTCCCTATTGTGTCTGGACATTTAATCGCTGCTCTGTGTGCTCACATTGAATGGTAGCCTAGCCGCCATATCGAATGCCATTTCTTCTGTCTCCTTGCAGACATGTCACTCTGGAGCACTGCGGGGACACACTGACATCATGGAAATAGTTTGTATTGCAGATTATTCCAGACTGAGCTGTTTTATATGGCAGCATCCCAAAACCGCCACTTTATTCCCCTCATTCCCCCCCCCCCCCCCCCCCCAAGTGCTGAGGTCATCTCAGATGGATTTAAATTTATTTAGCTTGGCGCACAATCCCGTATGCTCAATGGGGAACCGGCAGTGGTGATGCCGGAAATACAGCCTGACCAACACTTTACCCTGACGAAATCTTCACTTTCTGTGCAATTACCATTTTTTCTTTTCACTCTTTTTTCCTAGAAGGCAAAAAAAAAAAAAAGTTTTAAACTGATCAGCTACTAACAAAGCTTAGGCAGACATTAAAATCAGGCCTATATTAAACTTAGCAAATATATATTGTAATATAACTGCCTAAATATGTCTTTGTAGTATCTTCTGCTTCAGTAAAGGGTATTTGCCTCCCAGTGGAAAAACGCCATCAGGCTCTATTTCACTGCACAATACTTTAAAGCTGGCCTTATATGGATGGAAATTCGGTAGGTTCAGCAGGTAGTGGCTAAATTTCGATCCATCTATGGCCGTTCCCGTTCATGAAGTCAATCTATCGATCGATTTCTCCTAAACCACCTTGGGAAGTTTTGCTTCAATCAGCTGCAGCACTGATCAGTGTATACTGACAACAAGGGAGGCCCACTGTCAGCATACAATGACACAGCGGAAGGATTCCCCCATCCATCTCATGGATGGGGGAATCGTTTCTTTTTTTTTTTTTTTTCAGCAGGAACCAGCTGAATTTCAGTCCATCTAGGGCCGTTCCCATTCATGAGAAGTCAATCCATCACTGGATTGCCCATGAACCAACGTTCATGTTTCAGTTGGCTGCAGCTCTGATCAGACAGCAGGGAATGCCCACTGTCAGAATACAATAGTGAAGTGGGAAGGATTCCTTCTTTCACCTTGAGTCTCTGGATGGGAGAATCAGTTCAGTTTTTTTTCTTTTTGTTCAGCAGGAATCAAACAAATTTTCATCCATCTATGGCTGCTCCTTTTCATGAGAAGTTTTTTTAGAAAATTTTGCTTCGATCAGCACATGCAGCCAATTGGTTGCAGTGCTGATCAGTGTATATTGACAATAGGGGATGCCTGCTGTCAGAATACAATGACGCAACAGGGAGGATTCCCTCATCCACCTTGACTATGTCGATGGGGGAATCCGTTTAGTTTTTTTTTGTTCAGCAGGAACCGGATGCATTTCAATCCATCTATTCATCTATGGCCATTCCTTTTCTTGAGAAGTTGATCTATGGCCCGATTTCTTATGAACCGGCTTGTTGGAAAATTTTGCTTCGATCAGTGCATGCAGACGATTGACTGTTTCTAATAACGAGAAGTCAATCTTATTGATCAATTTCTTATGAACCAGCTTGTTCGAAAATGTATCTTTGATCAGTGCATGCAGCCATCCAGCTGCAGCGCTGATCAGTGTGTTCTGACGGTAGGGGAGTCTCCTTGCTGTTAGAATACAATGACACAGCCGAGAAGATTCCCACATTCACCTAGAATGTTCCACTGGCTGAATGAAAAAAATGGAACCAAGTATGGACAGATTTAGTCTAGAATGCTTTTAGGCACCAGGTGCTGGAGGGGGAGATTTTAAGCTGGGTACACACAGGCAGAATGTCAGGAGACATTTGACGTTTTTTTTTTGTTTTTTGTTTTTAAACGGCCGACATTCTGCCCATGTATATGTCGGTCTGTCAGATGGAAGCCAGCCCTTTGGTTGGCCTCTATCAGATGTGCATCCTGGAAAACAAACAGCCGACCGACTCCCAATCAGCGCTCTCAGGCAATGGCGCTGATCGGAGTGTTTTGAGTTCGGAGTATTCTCCAGCTCAGGGGGGAGATCGCTGAACTTACCTTGCATGGTTAGTACAGTGTCTCCGACTGTAGCCAACAGTTTTTTGGGGGTTTTTTCGTGCAGCCTGCTGGGTTGCAAAAAAAAGATAAAAACTGTTATGCCGCGTAAACACGGTCGGATTTTCCGACTGAAAATGTTGGATGTGAACTTGTTGTCAGAAAGTCCGCCAACAAATGTGTGAGAGCAGGTTCCTAAATTTTCCGCCAACTAAACTTGTCGGAAAATCCGATCATGTGTACACAAGTCCATCGCACAAAAGTTCACACATGCTCAGAATCAAGCAGAAGGAGCTGCACTGGCTATTGAACTTCCTTTTTCTGTTTTGTTGTACGTATTACTGCGTTCTCACATTCTGAATTTTTGGCCAACATTTGTGTGACCGTGTGTATGCAAGACAAGTTTAAGCCAACATCCTTCGGAAAAAAATCCACATTTTGTTGTCGGAAAATCCGATCGTGTGTACACGACTTCGGGCAGCTTACAGGAGTAGGTGAGAACCCCATCTCTCATTTACGAATCGGTGAACAAGCAGGTGACACTTGAAGCTGTATAGGTCTTATTGTGAATTTTGTTGGCACTCTCTGTCTACATAGGAGTTTACATCTTCTGTCCACTTGCTGAAGTTTCAGATCAGGCTGCCAGTAACTGATTGCACTAATATGAACTGATAAAATGAAAAGGTGTTTAGCAGAGGTGGTATATGGTTATGAAAGCTGTCAGATATTGGGGATAAGATGATTTGACTCTTTCTCTCCAGGACTTTCCTGCGTACCCCACAATATTACAGCGTCTCGACCTGAAGGTGTGTGTAGAACCAGCTATAAAAATGTGTGCCATTCTTGTGTGCCTTGTGCAACATATGTGCTAGTGACTTGTGTGCTTCCTTCTGTGAAAAGTACATGCAACGTGTAAGCTCTCCCTGCTCATGCTCTTCATCTTATCATGGCTAGGACTTACGATTTGTGTCAGCCCCCTGAAATCCAACATAGGGGAATGGCAGTGTTTAGCAGTGATAGTGATCCTTGTTTAAAATTGCATTTAGCTAAAACCAGTTCTTGTTGCCCTTGTCGGGTAACTGGCCAGCCCTCCATGTCACTTATGCAGAAAGGTAGAATAGGTCATTTTTGAATGTTATGATGGATGGTGCATTCATTCTTCTATTGGAAGGGATATGCAATTAGCGGAACTCTAGCTGTTGCAGAACTACAAGTCCCATGAGGCACAGCAAGACTCTGACAGCCATAAGCATGACACCCAAAGGCAGAGGCATGATGGGACTTGTAGTTTTGCAACAGCTGGAGGTCCGCTAATTGCAGATCCCTGATCTATGGCAACACCACCAATGCCAGCTAGTCTGCTGGGCTGATTTCAGATGTAGCTAGACGGCTGGGCTCAGGCGTAAAGTGGTTGTAATCTCTTACATACACCTAGTGAAGTGAGTGTCCTCAGGGTAATACACAGAGATTAAACAAATCCTCCTACATAAGTTGTTCCTGTTTTATCTGCAGCCTTCTCTCTGCAACTTCCTAAAACACATGAACCAAGGGCTATTTTTGAGCTTGAGAAGGAAGGTGGCGAGGATCTGAGGTCACACACTGCACAGAATAAAGAGGAGAAACCAGTGTAATCTGAGAACTGAGTGGAGGAAATGGAAATGCCCCCCTCTAAACAGCTCACAGAAATACATGGACAGCTAAGGCTGTCAAACGCCTGCAAGGAAACTTGGAATAGGCAGCCGTACACTGCAACGAGATACCAATAAAAACGTCATTATTGTAATGTAGACAGATGCAGTCACAGGGATGAACGAAAGATTAAAGGGGATGTAAAGGCAGATGTTTTTTTATCTTAATGCATTCTATGCATTAAGATAAAAACCTTCTGTGTGCTGTAGCCCCCCTGAGCCCATCTGAATACTTACCTGAGCCTCATCTCTGTCCACGAGTCCCTTGACCATCCAGAACTCTCCCTCCTGATTGGCTGAGACACAGCAGTGGCGCCATTGACTCCCGCTGCTGTCGATCAAAGTCAGCCAATCAGGAGAGAGAGGGGGCGGGGCTGAACCACAGTGCCGTGTCTGAATGGACACAGGAAGCCGCGTCTCAGCTCAGGTGCCCCATAGCAAGCTGCTTGCTGTGGGGGCACTCGACAGGAGGGAGGGGCCAGGAGAATCGGAGAGGGACCCGAGAAGAGGAGGATCTGGGCTGCTCTGTGCAAATCTACTACACTAAGCAGGTAAGTATAACATGTTTGTTATTTAAAAAACAAAACAAAAAAAAATTGACTTTACAATCACTTTAACATGTTTAACACATCTTGTGCTTAGTCATGATCTAGGTCCCTCTGACGCTTCCCAGAAGGTTGCGGGCAGGAAGGGAGTAGAACTTCTGCTCAGAACGCCTAGTCACCTGTGAAAATTGCATACCCACTCCTCCCTGGAAAAAAATTTAATCCAAATGTAGTTGGGGGGGGGGGGGGGGAGCAAAAGCGAAACTTACCCTTTGGGTGAAGTTCTGCTTTTAGCTCTCACATAGAGGTTATTGGACTGCAGTTATTTTAATTACCCCTTGCTCTGCAGCATATACTGTACCTTCTTTCTTCTCCTTATTCCCACTGCTCCATTCTTCCACCAGGTTTGAGGGGAAAAAGCCCTGTACAAGCTCCACATTACTCCAGGCAGAGCTTACACAGAGCTGAGGACTCTCCCTGCCATGTGCCAGCACTGGTCCAATCACCAAGCACCGGCACTGTCACATGCTCCTCATACGTGGAAGCATCAAGTATGGTCTTCACTTTTGGTGAATGAAAGGAGCAGCAGGGGAGCCAAGGAAAGGTGTGTATGTTCCTCCTGGGATACAAAAAACACAGTCACTTCCAGCGCTAATAGGTCTTCCAAGGTGTGGAGTAACAAATGTCAGATAAAATGGTGGTGTGAAAGGTATATATGGTATCCCAAAACTAGGTAGATTCTGCCTTCCTCAGATGGGGTAATCCGAAGGGAACTACAAGAAAAACAGAAATGGAAGGCGCGCACACCTAGTGCTTTACCAGAGGTCATTTAATAATAAGAAATTTTTGTATAAAAGTGCGTACTCACAAAATGCAACTGACAAAAGGCCATAAACACAGTGCATGGAAATGCACAGAACACGGGGTACCACTAACACGTTTCGGGGGCGCACCCCCTTCCTCAGAGCTAGGCTAGCGCTTTTCATTAATTGTTACACATTGAGGAATCATTATTAACGTTGTGCAAAAATTTATCCCAAACCCCTCCCCCCAGCTACTTCAGGCATGTAGAGGTTACACATGGATTGACCCATTTATCAATCCTGCATCCCATTTTTGCTTATGTGTTCCTACACCTGTATTCACCTGACTAAATATAAATGAATGTGTAATATATCATGGATTTGAATGAATTATCATTATTTGTGTATTTATGATGGAGTCTTGTTTTGGATATAGGTTTTTGATACGGATTCTGTAGTTTTTACATTAGTGCAACTATATATTATTATTTTTTTTTTATTAATAATTTCTTATGAACTTCTTTTTTTTATTTTTATCTTTTCGCTCCTTTTGAGGGTGTGGCTCTTTTTGACACACAATTTTCAATTCCACCATTCCCTATAAAAGGATTTGCCCATGGTGTAGGAGACTAACCTAGCTCTGAGGAAGAGGGCGCATCCCTGAAACACGTTAGCTGTACCCCGTGTTCTGGGCATATCCATGCACTGTGTTTATAGTCTTTTGACAGTTGCATTTTGTGAGTACCCACTTTTATACAAAAATGTCTTCTCATTAAATTATCTCTGGTAAAGCATTAGGTGTGGCGCGCCTTCCATTTCTGTTTCTCTTGAAGTTCCTCTTGGGTAAAGGGGACATTAACGCATACCCGTTTCTTTGTATAGGCAAAGCTCAGGTTTGTTATTCAAGGTAGTGCTGGACATATAAATGGGCACTTCTTTAGCAGTTTCAACCATTTTTTTATTTATAAAAGCACGTAAATGGATTACGATAACCAACTAGCAATCAATTTAAAAGAAACAACACCATTGGTGGTAGGTTTCCTTGAGACAATCATTTTTGACATTCAAATCTGGTTAAAAAAGCTACAGAAGTTGTCTTGGTACATTTTACCCCAAAACCCATGTCTTCTCCTCTACACCCTTCACATCAAATTTGCTCATACATGATACAGATATACAACTCTTGTCATTGCTGTGGCCATGTTGGAAGCAGAGTTGTCTCTGGTATGCTGATCATGCTCCAGGTCTATCCATAGATGATCATGTTTGTCCAGGGCTAAAAATATTGATACTGATATTGGGTGGACATGTTTGTTGAGGAGAGGGAGGAAGGATAAGGGCTTTGCTGTATGTGTAGGGTTACCCTTTAATCCTGGAGAAACTTTTAATATAAACAGAGCCTACTTTTTTGGGGGAAAAAATGGTGGGTGATAAAAAAAAAATCTATGTGACCACTGATGTTCCCTCTGCACAGCTCTTTCTTGCAAGATTAGCTCTAGAAAACCAGTAGTTGCTTTAGGGCTGTACTTACCTGGATGTATGTGCGTGCTTTCCTAGCAGTGTTTGGTGTTGTGCGCTGACATTTAGGCTTTCCTAGCAAGTTCCTTTACTCTACTAATGCTATTTCTTTCTGTGTGTTCAGGAGGATGGAACAAACAAACCTCAAATTGTCTCATCACAAAAGCTGTCCCCGAAATGGTGCTTCTTGGATTGTGAGTATTAAAGTGCACTTGTCTAAATGTCCTTTTCCAGTTTTGGGACCTTCCAGACGAGAGTTCTGTTTGGATTTGCCTGTCATTTTTTTCAGGCTGATCTGAACAGAAGCTCAGTGTTAGTCTGTGGACAGGGGGATGTGAATGGATCTGCAAAAATGAAACCGTTTGCGTCCCTTTCTGTTTTATGGACCTAAACATGACAGATCAGAGGTAAAGGGCTGTAAATGAATGCAACAGCCGCCTGCCTATAGACCTAACATAGGTCAGTTACAAGAAGCAAGAAAAAAACAAGCAAGAAAAAAACTGAATGGACACCGATATCACAAAAGTGACACCCATACCATTTTGTTCCAGTTCAGCAGGGGGATTGTTTAAGGATCAATCATGTGATCAACTATCTCAAAGTGTATGTCGGGTCAAGATAAAATAAAATATGCAGTACATCTCTCTAAAACAGGCTCATTTGCCTGTTTTTCTGTTTTAACCACTTCAATACCGGGCTTATTTTGGCACCTCTCTCCTACATGTAAAAATCATAATTTTTTTTGTAGAAAATTACTCAGAACCCACAAACATTATTTGTTTTTTTAGCAGACACCCTGGGGAATAAAATGGAGGTCATTGCAACTTTTTATCTTGCACGGTATTTGCGCAATCATTTTTTCAAACACCCTTTTTTGGAGAAAAAAAAAAACGATTTCATGAATTAAAAATAAAACAAAACAGTAAAGTTAGCCCAATTTTTTTGTGTAATGTGAAAGATGATGTTATGCCGAGTAAATAGATACCAAACATGTCATGCTTTAAAATTGCGCACACTCATGGAATACTGCCAAACTTCAGTATTTAAAAATCTCCATAGGCGTCGCTTTGAAAATTTTTACAGGTTACCAGTTTAGAGTTACAGAGGAGGTCTAGTGCTAGAATTGTGGGTACTCGTGCCAGGTGCAGGTACCTGCTTATCGCATTCTGGCTGCGTGCCCCCAACCCGGACATGCTGGATCACGTTCTAGGTACGTGATCCAGCACAGGAGAGCCTCCTTGCTGTTTATATATAGTATACGGCCAGCAAGTGGTTAAACGAAAATCATTTGTTCTGTTCACATACAAGAAATTTTTTGGAGTATGTCCCTTTGGAAATTTTTGTTTGCAAAGTCTGAATTGGATTCCGAAAGTTGTGCACAGTACATACTATACAAAAATGAACGATCGTGCCTCGTGCCAAATTATTCTTCCACTTTTCTCATAGTGTGTACCCCCCTTTAGTTGTCACAGCAGGCTGGAATATAAAAGAAAGTATTTAATTATTTGCTGTGGCAAATGTTTTGATAATGGTGTGGAGTATTTAAAACCTCCGGGAAAAAAAAATGTGATTTTGTTTTCCTCTTGCAGCCACCACTGCTGACCGGTTCTATAGGATTGATAGAGCACAGGTAAGACACTATGTTAAATCTTTCATGGTTGCTTGTTGCAGGATGTCCCAAGGGTGGTGGTATGGATAGTGATTAGAACAAAGGCAGACAACCTGACAATACCTCCATCACTGCCTTACAATGCCCTGTAGATTATAGATGGGCATGTGTCTAGACACTGCAGACCTGGACTTGCCATTAAAGCCCAAACTGACTCTCACATCTTGTTTAATTCATTATAGTTCTGTATCCCCACAAGTTTTGATTTGTGACTGTTTTTTACTTTCAAATATTTTTTTCCCAGTAAAAATGCTGCTTTCTGCCCTTCCTCTCCAGTGCTCTATGCTTGCATAGCTACATCTCTTATCACAAGTGTCCTGACATAGGGTTGTATTGCAGAGGAAGAGGGGCATGTCTGATCAGGCTTCTTGCTAAAGTAATAAAAGTGAATGGGAAGAACAAAGAAATGGGCCCAGTCACTTGACATGTCAAAGCCACATGACGAGGTATTCTTCAGTCATGGTAGGAGCAAAAAAATGGGCCTAGTCACTTGACATGTCAAAGACACATGACCAGGTATTCTTCAGTCATGGTAGGAGCAAAAAAAATGGGCCTAGTCACTTGACATGTCAAAGACACATGACCAGGTATTCTTCAGTCATGGTAGGAGCAAAAAAATGGTCCTAGTCACTTGACATGTCAAAGCCACATGACCAGGTACTCTTCAGTCAAGCCCCCCCCCCCCCCCCCATGGGGTTGTCTCTGCAGAGAGAGTTCCATATAGGAGCACAAGCTCAACACCATAGCCCATATTTTACAAATCGGCCATAATAAAATGTGGACTGAAGTGTGCAGAGGATAATAATGAGCAGTTATTGTTATCAGCTCTCAATACTAAATGGGCCCCAGAGTGTATTAGATCTAACCTGGGTGCCTTTAAGAACTCTACGCAACTCTTTTAAAAGAAAAATGGAGTTAAAGTAAAACTAAACTCTTGCAAAAGAATACCTGGTTTTGTAGAGGACTTGTCGGTAATGCAGGATTGGATCACTTTTTTTTTTGCCTTATTTTGTTCATATTTCTCTTTCACCGCTGTGAACGTCCTATGGACTCTTTGTAGGATCTTCCTGCGGATGTGTGGGCACTTCAGAGGTAGCTGAATGTCTCAGTTTAACTGCAGTGACTATAGCCTTGCCAGTCTA
The DNA here is from genome assembly GCF_037356315.1 of Lithobates pipiens. Lineage (NCBI taxonomy): Eukaryota > Metazoa > Chordata > Amphibia > Anura > Ranidae > Lithobates > Lithobates pipiens. The sequence continues at coordinate 220,993,674 of NW_027507686.1, read as the reverse complement.
CTGTGCACCAAAAAGAGTGACAACTCTGCAGCTGAACTGCTCAAGCTTTACAGTAATAGAAGTGCCTGGGAATGTTGCTGATAAGATCATTATATATGATTTTATTAAAAAGGGAAATCTAAACAATCAAACTTGTTGACTTAACAGGAACATGTGCAGAAACATATTTGGATTAAAGTGGATATAGAGTATGGGATTTCAGATCATCTGTGGCCACTCTTGCCACGAACAGTTAATGCAGCTCTGAGCAATCCTCATATCTTTTTTCAGTGACATAAAACTGACAAACTGTGAAATCTTTGTCAGTTCTTCCCCCTTGCTGTGATTGTCAGGTGATTTACATATCTCGTGCACTAGCCTAAAACCTGCATTATTTTTTTAATTCCCACCCCCACTCCTTCCTTCAGCAGCTCTGCAAGGATTGGCTGTTCCACACCTCAGCATGATTTGGCATGCTGAAGTCATGTGGGGACTTTTCTGTGTTTTGACTGGATGTTAGTGATCATAGCAGAAGTTCAGTGTAAGAAATACACAGGAGAAAATGCATGTTGATAAGGGGAGTGTAGAGGTGGGCGGGTGTCTACTGACATCACCACTCCACCCACTGAGCCCTGGAAACAGACCCACCCACAAAATCTGCAGTTTTTCGGGTCTCATAGCAGACAGAGGGGAGACATTTGACAGATAAGTATACATGCAGGAGGCATGTATATCCTTCTAGATAGCCAATATTGCAGTAGTTTAGAAAGGATGAGTGTGGTTTACATCCACTTTAAGTGTTTGAATTTAGATGCATTTTGAGACTGTGGAAATGGAGGTTGTTGTACAGAATCTATCTAATCATCATATCACACTTACCCATTCTTTTCTAGGAGCACCTGAACTACGTACTGGAAATCTGCCAGGATGAGTTGTATGTTCTGGACCCAGAGCTGATCATTACCCAGTCTGTAGGCACTTCCCCGGCACTGCCCAATTCTAAAGACCAGCCGACCAATACCAACCCACACTTCCAGTTCCCAATGCTCCCGCCATCATCTCCTCCTGAATCCCCTGAACTTACGGAGCCTCATAATGGATTTCCGCATGCAGGCAGAATGTGTATCAACAGTTCTGTGACCAAGTCAGGAGACACGTGCAAGCAGAGGTACTTTCCAGGAGTATTATTGTCATGGTACTTGTGCATTGTGACTTACCCATGTGGTGAGATCAGAACAGGGTGATGGCTAGTTGGCATTCATTACATCCAGAAAAAGCATTATGTTGCAAACAAGTTTTCTTTTACTTTTATGCAAATTTTATATTTTTCTTTGAGACCATTGCTCTGGTCATCCGACATAATTTTGATAGCATCTTTTGTAAACTTAAAGTAGAAATACGGCCAAAGCTCCAAGCGGGGGACAGCTGCAGCCACATAGGTGAGTATGTATGTTCAATTATTTTATTTTGATCCCACACTTCTCTTTTAACCACTTCCCACCCCCATGACGTCATATGATGTTGTGGACTTTGGGTGGAGATATTTGGATGATGCCTGCAGCTACAAGATTGCTTTTACAAGCAGTAGTAGGGGACGTTCCCCTTCCCACCACCCAACGGCACCTCTTGGGGCTCTCACGTGTGATTGGGAAGACAGAAATCTGATGAAGCAGTGGATCTGGGTTACCACAGAGCTGGCCAAGGATCAGACGGTCCCCGGTAGGGTTGCACCGATACTAGTATCGTTATCGGTGCTGATACAGAGTATTTGCACAAGTATCGGTAGTCGTGCAAATGCACCTATACCTGAAACCGATACTTTCAGGCTTGGTTCTTTGAGGTCTCAATGGGTTTCCCCTGTTGACAGCTGAAGTGTTAAAGAAGTTCCGGTGAACTGTCAAAAAAAAAAAGCAGACGGGAATGTTTATTAACAACATTGCTCAGCCCTGAAACACTAAAATAAAAAGAAACATTGTTTCTTTTTGAATCTTTCTGTTTCTTCATCTGCAGATCAAAGGGGTGAACAAATGTTCCTCTGTTTAACCCCTTATAAATCCTTAATTTACTGTAATCAGCCTTAATTAACTCCCTGTTCGCCTCCATTTAATTATTTTCCTGCTTTTTTTTTTTTTTTTTTTTTTTGTTCACGTCTATTTTATAAACGATAAACAGTTAAAAAAAAAAATTAGTTTGCTTTGTTAGTGAATAATTTTACACATATATATTAACATATATTTACACGTTTCACATTGAAAAAGCTCAAAATAAAAAAAATAAAAAAATCTATTTATTTCATTTGTCTATAACTTTTCAATGCTTTGTACCATTGCTGACAGCTGAAGTGAAAATTAAACAGTTGCGGTAGGTTTCGGTAATTGGTATCGGCGAGTACTAAAAAAAAAAAAAAAAAAAAGTATCGATGCTTGTACTCCTAAAAAAAATGTGCATCCCTTGTCCCTTGTCCACGGCCATCACTTATGACCCTGGAAGACCAGAAGCAATGTTATAACCTCACTTCTGGTTTTGGCAGATGTAAACACTGCCATTGTTTTCCCCTATAAAGCAGAGATCAATGTTTTTTTTTTTTTTGTTTTCTTTTTTCGTGCTTTGCAGGGTAGAGAAGATACCTGGGGTCCTATAGATCCCAGATCTCTTCACAAAGAGGCCCTGTCAGCCTTATTTCTATCAAAAGGGATATTTACTATTATTTATTTCTTGTGAATAGGAATAAAAGTGATTAAAAAAAAATTGAAGGGACAGTGTAAAAAGTCTAATTAAAAAATACATTTTAAAGCACCCACGTCTCCTCGCGCTTCAATGCAGAAGTGAACACATACATAGGTCGCGCCCGCATATGTAAACAGTGTTCTCACCACACGTCAGGTATTTTCGCGAGCCTCAGAGCGAAAGCAATAATAAAGCGATTTTTAATTACCATATTTTGTCGCCATTCCACGAGCGTGCGCAATTTTAAAATGACATTTTAGATATCTATTTACTCAACGTATAATCATGTGTTATATTTTTACAAAATGCAATTTAAAAAAAAAAGGGTTATACATTGTGTTTTTTGCATTAAAATTAATTGAAGTGTATTTTTTTTTTTTAACTGCATTTGGAAAATGTCTGCACAAATATCGTGTGGCATAACAAATTGCAACAATCACCATTTTATTCTCTAGGGTCCCTGTTAAAAAAAAAAAAAACAACAAAAAAAAAAACATATATAATGTGTGGGGGTTCTGAGTCGTTTTCTAGCAAAAGAATACTGATGTAGGAGAAAAATGTAAAACTGGGCCTGGGTGGCAACAAGTTAAAGGGAACCTGCCCTGACTTTTTGATTTGTTAAAGTGGAGGTACCTACCTAGTACTTGCAGTTAATATTCTTTTTAACTTATCTGTAAGGTGGACCTAGATCCTGTCCACTGCCTTCCCATATACCAATTGTAGCACTTCAGCAATTGCACTGAATTGTTGAATGGTTCTTTATAGGAGCACAGAATTGATCTGGTGAATGAGAACACCCATTCCTATGCTTTATTTATAACTAGAAAGGCATGATAGGTTTAGTTTATTGTAGGTCAACAGATTCATTGGTTAAATATATTCCAGGTAGCCCAAGCTCCAGATCTTAACAGTGTAGCTTGTGCTAGAGCCTGCAGAGGCTTGGTTTCCCTAGTTGTTGTTTTCACTGCTGCAAACAACTAAATCTACATCTGTTTTCAGTTTAGCTCTAAGTGCTCCAGACTGGCAGCCTGTACCAATCAAAACCAATTATAATATAACACTGAAGACACAAGGCAGCAAGCACGCCAACACATGAAAATAAATTGCATTCATAGGATTATTCCATTTTCCCAGCAAAAGCGCACCCAAATCAGGCAGTGTGACAAAATGATCAAATATTGTTTTGAAGTTCACTGTGAAAGAAAGACTTCCATTTAAAGTGTATGTCAGACCAACATTTCACGTTCCTGATATGTGTCTGATATCGTGTGCTTAAAGCAAGAGTTCTGACGTTTTTTTTTTTGTTTTTGTTTTTTTAAAGTCAGCAGCTACAAATACTGCAGCTGTTGACTTTTAAAATAAGGACACTTACCCACCCAGCGCGCCCGCGATGTCGGCACCTGAAGCCGATCTCTCGATCGTCTCTCGGGTGCTGCCGCCATCTTGGGTACGGGAATCAGGAAGTGGAGCCTTGCGGCTTCACTTCCCGGTTCCCTACTGCGCATGCGCGAATCGCGCTGCGCAATAAGGATGGTCCCCGCTGTCTCTGGGATCCGTGTGTTTCCCAGCAGGCAGCGGGGGACCCGCAGGAAGTGGCATAAATATCCGCAGATTCTGCGTATATTTATGCCGGAAGTGGGTGCAAATACCTTTACTGTACAGGTATCTGCACCCCCTCCCCCCATGAAAGGTGCCAATTGTGGCGCCTGAGGGGGAGAGGGTTCCGATGAGCGGAAGTTCCACTTTAGGGTGGAGCCCTGCTTTAAAGTGGAGTTCCCACAAAAAAAAAATAATAATAATAATTAAAGTCAGCAGCTATAAATACTGCAGCTGCTGACTTTTAATAATCGGACACTTACCTGTCTCAGGGTCCAGCAATGCGGGGGTAACTAAGCCCCCCCCCCCCCGTCTCCTCCTCCTCTCTGCGGCCCCGGCATTGTCACTGTGGGCGCCCGGCTGTGGCTTCACAGCCGGGCATGCACTGCAGATGCGAGAGCCGCGCGCTGTGACTGGCCGGGCAATCAAATGGGACCTGTGACATGCCCCAGATGATTGCCAAGAGGGAGGGGGAAGAGGTGAACTTACTTCCAGCACCGCGGTGCCCCCGGGAGGAAGTGGGAGCTGGATGCCTCTAAAAAGAGGGTTTCTGCTCCCCCCAAAAAAATGACATGCCAAATGTGGCATGTCAGGGGATCACCGTCCTTAAAATGGAAGTTTCATTTTTGGGTGGAACTTCACTTTAAAGCATAATTCCTTTTTTGTTGAGAAAAAAACATTCTCCTCTGGGTGATTTATGATAATGCAAGGATTTTAACAAACGTCGCAGTTTCCTACCTTTTGGTATTCTGAAGAAATCCCGGTTTGTTCCTGTGTACCCCTGTTCTGTGTGAGTCTAATGGGAGTGGTTTCATAATTATCAACCAGCTGCTACAGAATCAGGGCACTAATGAGGAAAGCTGCTGGGTCTGCATCCCTTTAGATGTTATTTCCTATTGGGTGTATCTTACCAAAAACAACATTTTTGTTGCTGGGGAGTGCCAAAAATCTGTCTTGTATCTTATGTAGACTTTTGGGGAAATCACTGAGCCAATCACACAAGCAGGAAATTATGTTTCTGGGGGGCGTTCTGTACAAATTCTGTGTACAGAACGCATATAGGTAGCCATATTGCATTGCACTTTACAGACAATTACAGAGCGGCAGATTGAAAAGGAAAAGTAATTTTTAATAACATTCTATTACAATATGACTTGTGCCACAATTGTATACGCTATATTATTATTACTCTTTACTTCCCGATTCCCTCACCAAGAATGAGGCAGGCAGCAGCTGAGAGCCGATCGATTGATCGGCTTCGGCTGCCGATTCAATTGATCGGCTTTGGCTGCCGACATCGCTGGACTCCAGGAAAGGTAAGTGTCCATTTATTAAAAGTCAGCAGCTGCAGTATTTGTAGCTGCTCTCTTTTAATATTTTTTTTTTTAGGTACACTTTAAGGCTAGTGATCACAGCCATTTATTATCACATATTTTTTTGGATCCTTTTTTAAATCATAATAACAGAAATCACCCAAATGGCACTGATAAAAAGTTTACCCTGGAATGTTTGTCCTTGGTACAGACACAGAAGGTGGCACACACAGTTAAAATAGTAATTAAACGTTCATTTCTCACATTTGTGGCTTTTTAAATCACAATTAGTGTCTGTATATAAATAGTCAATGAGTTTGTTAGCTCTCACATGGATACCTTAAGCAGGCTAGACGCTGACCCATGAGGAGGTAGAAAAGAACAGTCAAAAGACCTGCGTAACAAAGTAATGGAACTTTATAAAGATGTAAAAGGATATAAAAATATGCCCAAAGCCTTGAATATGCCATGCCCAGTGTCTTTGCAGCCTTGCACAGTGTCCATCTGCAGCCTTGTCCATCATTGCACACTTGCCCAGTGTCCATCTGCGGCCTTGCCCAGTGTCTTTGCACCCTTGCCCACTGTCCTTCTGCAGCCTTGTCCATCATTGCACCCTTACCCACTGTCCTTCTGCAGCCTTGTCCATGCCAGTGTCCTTCTGCAGCCTTCTCCATCATTGCACCCTTGCCCAGTGTCCTTCTGCACTGTTGTCCATCATCACACCCTTGCCCAGTGTCCATCTGATTTTCCCCTGATTGTAAGGGTAAAAAAGTGTGTGTTATACGCTGATAAATACGGTATTTATACACAGACACTAATTGCGATTCAAAAAGCCACAAATGTGGGAAATTAACCTTTAATAGCCATTTTAATCTGTGTGTGCCTTCTGTGTCTGTACCAAGTCCAAACATTCCAGGGTATGTAAACTTTTCATCAGGGCCCTTTGGGTGATTTCTGTCATCATTATGATTTTAAAAGGAGCCAAAAAACAATGTGATAATAAATGGCTTTGTGTGATCCCTATCCTTGGGGGAAAAAAGACAGTTTTGTTGCATGATTAGTCATATTTTCAATATAAATGCCAAAATTTCACAATTTCTGCCAGGGTATGCAAACTTCTGAGTACAACTGTATATATGTGTGTGTATGTGTGTGTGTGTGTATATGTGTGTATATATATATATATATATATACAGATTCAGACGTTAAATGATGGGGTGGAGGGGCACGAACTGAGAAACATTGATGTGGAAGGGGGAACGATGGACTCTAAAGCCCCATACACACAATCAGAATTTCTGCCAGCAAAAGTCGGATGTGAGCTTTTGAAATTCCGACCGTGTGTATGGCTCCATTGGACTTTTGCTGGCAGAATTCCAGCCAGCAAAAGATTGAGAGCAGGGTCTCTATTTTTCGGGCCGGAAAAAGTTCCGACCAGAAATTCCAATCGTCTGTACAAATTCCGACGTGCTAAATTCCTACGCATGCTCGGAAACAATTTGACGCATCCTCAGAAGCCTTGAACTTAATTTTCTCGACTCGTCATAGTGTTGTACATCACCGCGTTCTTGACGGTCGAAAGTTCAGAGAACTTTTGTGTGACCGTGTGTATGCAAGCCGAGATTGAGCGGAATTCCGTTGGAAAAACCATCCAAGTTTTTTCCGATGGAAAATCTGTTCATGTGTACGGGACATTAGGAGAGGGGAAAGTAAGGACCCTGATATGAAAGGGGTGGGAAGACTCTGTTGTAAAAGGTGTGGGGAACGGAGGACTCTGATGTCAAACGGGGAAACTTTGAATTTTGATAATTCTGATGTGAAGGGGACCCCATTTCAAAAGGTGCCATAAGTAAAGAAAACTGCTCTAGACAACCTCCAAAGAAGCCCCCCGCCTTCTCCTCCAGTGGTAACACGATTTATAACTGCAAAGCTGGTTGCAAATAAAAGCTGGGGAGGCTTGCGGGCCACAACGTAAAAAGCACAACGGTTTCCTCTTTTTTTTTTTTTTTTTTTTTTTTTTTTTACTGACTACCAAACGATCTACAATAAATTTGCAGTTATCTTATAAAACAAAACAGAGCTTTGCTTAAAATAAAAAGGGAGGATGCACAATACCACAAATAGCTGCTTTTGATGAATAGCAGTTGATGAGCCTTTTTAGATTTGGCGATGTCTTTTGACCACTTTCCCTCGCCAGCAATGCATTTTTATAATTTGGTTTGTGGGTCTCCTAATCCCAGTCTTAAAGTTTGTGGCATGTAAATAATACAGAAGGATTTACAAGTGGAGAGATTTAATGATATGGTTTTGCATGCGTACATGTGGAACCGGCATCTGGACCTAATAGAAATGTTTAAACAAACAAATCATCCTTCATACTTATTACACAAGGCAATCTATAAAACGCTTGGGGCGGCTGGCCGTATTATCGCTGTGGCCTGGTGCTGATGGGTAATAGACATGTTCAAATCCTGACGGTCTTAGTCACCCTGGCTGAGTTCTACATTAAATGATAAAAGCTAAACTTCCTGTGTTTACACAAGGTTCTTTAAAATAAATAAAATAAAGAAAGTGACATTTTGTAAAGGTCAGTCTGCTGAAAACTGGCGTTTTTTATATTTTTTGGTAGATGCTGGAAAATGAAATAACCTATTAGTTTCTTAGAATCTATTTCCATGATGGTCAATTTTCTTAATATTAGCGACCTTACATCACCAAAAGGACACGCGTATTATTCAGTAAATGTAATACTACAGAAAGCATACATACTACAGGAGATGTTTAAAAACAACAGAAATGCTGCAAGAGGTGGTCAGATACTACAGGAATTGTACAGGAGATGATCAAAAACTACAGGAAAGCTACAAGTGGTGGCCAGGGACTACAGGAATGCTACAAGAAGATGGCCAAAGACTATAGGAATGTCCAAGAGATGGGCAGAGACTACAGAGATGCTACAAGAGGTGGTCAGAGACTGCAGAAATGCTACAAGACATGGTAAGACTACAGGAATGTTACAAGAGGTGGTGAGATGCTACAAGAGTTGAAGAGAGACTACAGAAATGTTACAAGAGGTGGCCAGAGACTACAGGAATGCTACAAGAGGTGGTGAGATACTACAAGAATGCTACAAGAGTTGATCAGAGACTACAGAAATGCTACAAGAGGTGGCCAGAGACTACAGAAATGCTACAAGAGGTGGTCAAACTACAGGAATGCTAAATGAGGTGGTCAGAGACTACAAGAATGCTACGTGAGGAGGTCCGATGCTACAGGAATGTTGCAAGAGATAGTCCGAGACTACAGGAATGCTACAAGAGGTGGTCAGAGACTACAGGAATGCTACAAGAGGTGGTCGGAGACTATAGGAATGCTACATGAGGTGGTCAGATGCTACAGGAATGTTGCAAGAGATAGTCCGAGACTACAGGAATGCTACAAGAGTTGATCAGAGACTACAGAATTGCTACGAGAGGTGGTCAGAGACTACAGGAATGCTACAAGAGATGGTCGTAGACTACACGAATGCTGCAAGAGGTTGTCATAGAACACAGGAATGCTACAAGAGGTGGGCAGAGACAACATGCATGCTACAAGAGGTGGTAAAAGAGCACATGAATCAGAGAGCAGAGGCACAAGGAGGGCAGAAGAGTCATTTACCAAGAGACTGCTTGACACAATATTGTAGCCATCGTGGAGAGACCATCATAGACATGTTCAACACTGCTTGGCGTTATTTCCTCTACCTATATGGCCTGGCCATCGACTCCCTCTCCGTCTGTGAACACAGTGACCAGCTCTCAGCATCACACATCAATAGGACCCAGTTCCCATTGCAGTACATGGGGAGGTGGCACTTCTTGGCTGCGGCAGCACATCATGGAAGCCAGGAGCTGGAGATTTTCAAGGTTATGGATAACGCCCGATTCAATGTCCAGGAAAGCACAGAGAGGGAGAAACTGGAGTTCACTGCATCCATCAGAGTTATGGATGGGTCTTGTGTTCCGCGAAAGTGGGTTTATCTCCTAAATGAGGGCAGCACAGAACTCCGGACTGAAGGACATCCAGACAGACTGACCGAGCTGTTTTCCTGTTATTGCCCCGATTGCATCATCCTGAAGGAAACCGATAACAGCACCAACAGACTTCTCCTCTACTCTTGCACCCCGCAGTTAGAAAAAGGCTGCATTGATGAGTTCAAGCGCAAATCTGATTGTGAAGGCTACAAAGACATTCTATTGATTCCTCAGACTCTAGAATACTGTCCTCTGACTGAATGAGCTTACAGCTTCAATATACCGTATGGTTATATTTTGGAAGAACCTAAACAATAAACTGACTGAATGTAAATCTATATTGTGTCCATAAAAACCCTGTGTTTTTTTCAAAAAAAAAAAGAGCACATAAATGCTACAAGAGATGGTCAGAGACCACAGGAATGCTACAAGAGGTGGTCAGACACTACAGGAATGCTACAAGAGGTGGTCATAGACTACAAGAATGCTACAAGCGGTGGTCATAGAACACAGGAATGCTACAAGAGGTGGGCAGAGACTACAGAAATACTACAGGAATGCTACAAGAGGTGGTCAGAGACTGCAGGAATGCTACAAGAGATGGGCAGAAACCATAGGAATACAGCAAGAGGTGGCCAGAGACTACAGGAATGCTACAAGAGATGGTGAAAGACTACAGGAATTCTACAGAGATGGTCACAGAGTGCAGGAATGCTACAAATGGTAGTCGAAAACCATAGAAATCCAGCAAGATGGGCCTAGAGACTATAGTAATCATACATAGGGTGGCTACAGACTGCATGCATGCTATAAAAGTTGTTGGAGACTACCATGCTTTAGGAGGCATCCATAGAAAATACGTGTGACTTCTGGAGATCAATGTTATTACAGCCTCTTTAGAAAATAAATGCTTTTCCATCTGTTTTCCCTTCAACCCTTACTAGAAATGTTCTTGCACTCTGTTCATCTCTCTCAGCAAGCTTCATAATTAAAGATCAAAGAAAAATAAACTTTAGATGAAAGGGATGGGACAGCACAGAAAAAAAGTTACATGGTGTGAAAGAAAGAAACTAAGGTATTTTTAACTACTAGAACATAGGCCTGAGTCAGAACCTAGGTAACAAAAACACAGTCTGGGGTGCAGGGACCCTGTTGGCTGCTCAATAAGTGTCAAAGGGCTGCAGGTTGAGCACCAAGGCTCTCTTTGAACAAACGTTTGTGAACACCAAAACCGTTCTAAATTATCGATCTTCGCTGTTATCAGTGAAGGGTACTAATAATTCCACAGTATGAAAAGACATTTTCTGCAGAGCACCCCATTGCTAGTGGTGTGCTGCAGTGCATTGCAGCGTGGGTGAGTGGTGGAGGTGTATTGGGGCACCATTAAAAATGAATGGTACTGCAGTGCAGCAATGCACGTATAGTGTGTTACTACATGTTGTATTGCAATTGGAAGTGTAGAGGCTGTTATAATTGCAAAAAGGGGACCATGGTTTTTGGTGAGGATGTCCAACAAGCTCGTATATGTGTGACGGTCCTCAGAGTTCCTGGCTCGCTACCCTTGCTACTGCCACTCTCCTTATTGAATGTAAGCAGAGTGAAGGTGTGTCAGAACTCTGCAGAGAAACCACTGCTTCCACACAGAGAGCAAGGGTTCCAATCTGCAGCATGCAAGCAGGGGACAGGCTTTTCTACCCAGGCTGTGGCTGCTCCTCGGGGGGAAAAAATTACTGTAAGGTGACCTGGCCATTTTATAGATGGGCAACTCCTATCCTCATATTGATTAGGGGGGTTCAAAATTAATAACTGCTGCAGTAGGGAAAAGACACAAAAGATACACTGCATCTTTCCAAATAACTGTCCTACTTTATTATGACTCAATTGAAGGTTTTTATACACATGATTACTTAGTTATCACATTAATATTACAATTGTACATTTATGGTAACAAGGGGCCTAACATAGGCAGGTTAATTTTAATCAGGACTCGAAAGAATGTAAACATGTAATGAAAACATTATTAGTGCCGTGTCCACAGTGAGCAATACATATAAAATAGAATACAATTCTACAATCTTTGTAAAGGAAATACATTTCCTTTACAAAGGCTTTGTTCACCTTGAATTGATACAACCTGGAATGTCTTTAGCTAATCTAAACTGAAAGTCCATTTGGGTTTTAACACAAACATTTAACAAAAATGCAGGACTGGGTGTAGAAACATAATGCATGAAAATATGTGTTAGATTCTGAATAACATACTTATAATATTAATAAGACAGGCCGGTCACATGATCAGTGCCAATGCACTTCTCACATGGTCTCTGACGAGGGCCTATAGATGGCAGAGCTGAAGAGCTGATGTCCAGGGCGATTTAGCAGAGACCGTATGACCAGTGCTTCAACATTAGTCATGTGACTATGCTCCAGGATGTTCCTAGATTTCTGTTACTTTTTCAGCAGATTTGCACATTTATATTGTTTATATTTTAATTTTTTACTCTCTCTCTTTTTAAAGGACAGAAAATGACATCTCCGACTACCAGCCAGGTGAGCATATAGAATCCCCATTTATCAGCTGTTTTCTATGTGAGTGATTGGTACAAGGTGTGGTTATCCAGGGCCATTCCTAATACTATTATTATCATAGGACTGACAATGCAGGTTTAACCTGTTTATCAATACCGTGCAAAGGGCATGTTACTTTCCTGTCACAATTAAAGATTTTTTTTCAAGGGTAAATGTTTACTTTGTGCATATTAAATTTCTCATTTTTCTTTTATAGATGAAGCTTTACTGGAATCTGCAAAAAATGATGATTTTGAAAAGGTAAGTAGGACATTTGACTGCTGCGAATAGTTGCAGTTGCCTATCATCATAGTGAATGGGGCTGACAGCCGCACCTAACCAATCAGTGCTGCAGCAGGAATCTGTAAATCACTGGTGTGAATGTAGCCTTAAATTAGAAGTTCAGCCAAAAACTAGGTCTAAGGACAGGTTCAGATATATGTGGGTGCGGTATGCAGTCCAGGGTCTGCTGCGTTTCTGTTCATCGGTTCAGGTGACAATTTTTGCCAGAATTCACACTTGAACTGGTCCCAAAAATGCACAGGACCCTTTTGAAACCGCACCGCGGCCTCCCGGATGTGTGTGAACCGGCTCCATTGAGAGCCAGTTTAAAACACATCCAATTCGCATATACACTTAGGTCCCTATATATTTTGACACAGGCACAATTTTAGATTTTTTCATTTTTTTTCAGGTATTTACCAAAACATATTCAAGCTATAGTTAATATAATGGATATGTCTACACTCTCAGCTTTAATTTGAGGGTATGTACATCCAAATCAGGCTTCAAAAATTAAACCAATCCATCAGAGAGATAGCAGCAGAATTAGAAGTGGCCAAATCAACAGTTTTGTACATTTTGAGGAATGAAGAACCCACTAGTGAACTCAACAACATAACAAGGCGAGGACATCTATGGAAGACAACAGTGGTGGATGATCGCAGGATCCTCTCTATGGTAAAGAAAAACCCATTCACAACATCCAGACAAGTAAAGGACACTCTCCAGGAGCTGGGCGTATCGCTGTCAAAATCTACAAGAGAAGACTTCACAAAAGCAAATGCAGAGGGTTCACCACAAGGTGCAAACCATTCATAAGCCTAAAGAATAGAAAAGCCAGATTAGACTTAGCCAAAACACATCTAAAAAAGCCAGGCCAGTTCTGGAAAAGCATTCTTTGGATGGATGAAACTAAGATTAATCTGTACCAGAATAACAGGAAGAAAAAAGTGTGGAGAAGGCTCTGAAGAGCTCATGATCCAAAGCACACAACCTTATCTGTAAAACATGGTGGAGGGAGTGTGATGGCATGGGCATGCATGCCTTCCAGTGGCACTGGGTCATTGGTGTTTATTGATGATGTGACAGAAGCAGCCGGATGAATTCTGCAGTGTTTAGAGATATACTGTCAGCCCAGATTCAGCCAAATGCAGCAAAGTTGATTGGACGGCGCTTCACAGTACAGCTGGACAATGATCCAAAACACACTGCAAAAGCAATTCAAGAGCTTTTGAAGGAAAAAAGTGAAATATTCTGCAATGGCCGAGTCAATCACCTGATCTCAGCCCAACTGAGCATGCATTTCACTTGCTGAAGGCAAAACGAAAAGACAGCTGCAGTTAGAGCCTGGGGAAGCATCAGAAAGGAGGAAACACAGTCTTTGGTAGTGTCCATGGGTTCCAGACTTCAGGCAGCCATGGCCAGTAAAGGATTCTCGACAAAATATAAAAAAATTAACATTTTATTTATGATTATATTTGTCCAATTACATTTGAGCCCCTGAAAATAGAGACACTGTGTATAAAAATGGTTGCAGTTCCTAAAACTTCTACTTGTTATTTATGTTCAACCCCTTGAATTAAAGCTGAAAGTCTGCACTTCAAATTCATTTAGTTTAGTTTAATTTTATTCTGGTGGCATACAGAGCCAAAAGTATGAAAATTGTGCCTTTGTCCAAATATATATGGACCTAACTGTATGTGAACCCAGCCTCAGTCTACTGGCAGCCACATTCTAAGCAGTGGTAGCTGTTGCTGGAAGACTTTGGGGGGGGGGGGGTGGCAGGAGAGGGAGAGCGTTGCCTGTCAGCTGCAGTACCCGTGTCTAGTGCGACGGCCATCTTGGATTTCTTGTTGGCTGTGACATAGTCCTGCAGCCAGTGGGGGTAGAGACTGGGAGCGGGTCCTGTTTCTGGCCACAAATCACTCCATCGATAGTGTCGGAGGGCAGCAGACTGAGCTAGAACCGGATTGCCCAGACTCCGCACTCACCTTGCGGTTGGAGCCCTCCAGCAGTCACCGCTCCCCTAGTACCCGGAGCCGTGGCTTCTGCAATGACTCAGCCTCCTGTCCTGATTGGCCGCTGCAGGAAGCCGATGCCGATTTTGCTGGTATCTCATGGTGCGAGGGCTCGGAAGGCAGTGTTCTGTGGTCCAAGGACAACATATAACTGCCCAATTGGGGCTCCAGGCTGTGGTCATGTGCTTGTGAGGCGGTGATGGACCAGGTAGAGACCATCCACAAAGTGCACGGCCACATAGATGGGGGGGGGGGGGGGGGAATCAGCCGCCACTGATTTTAAGACTAATCCATCTAGCCCTGTAAATCAAAAATCGCTACACTTACTTTTTCTGCAGCCACTCCGGTCCCACAGTAAGTTGTCAGCAGGGACTCCTCTGTATAGGCGTGTGCAGGAGAGGCACATAGTAACTATATGGGTAACATCTATTCCTAAGCATTTCCCAGGCGTTGTCAGCTGGGTATTGCCTAGGAATAAATGTTACCCATATAGTTGCTATGTGCCTCTCAATTTTGCTTCAAAATTTCTTCACCTTAAGGCATTCCCCACATTAAGGTAAGAAATGTTTAGGTAATAATATTGCCTCCTCACACCCCCTTTTACTTACCTGAGCCCCCACTTAATCCAGCGATGTTCCCGTCATCAGCGTCTCCCCCCATTGGCTCCTGCTGCTGTCAGTCAAATCCGGGGACGAAGGAGCGGGAAGGTCGAGCCAAGCTGTCTGTGTCAATAGATGTAGACAGCACAGTTCAAAATCGAGCGTGCAGGTGTGTTGCTTCCTCTGACGGCACACCAAGAAGAGGAGGAGCCAGGAGCACTGGCAGAGGACCCCAGAAGAGGGGGATCAGGGCCATTCTGTACAATTCTGTTGCACAGAACAGATAATTAGAACATGTTTGTTATTTCAAATTACACTTTACAATCACTTTAAAGTGGAACTAAACTTAAAAAGTAAAAAAACTGTAAGCGAGAACCTCTTTATTCCAGAAGAGACATACTATATCCCTTCTGCAGTAACAAACACTTACCTGCAGTCTTCTATTGAGTGTATAGTGAGATGTGTAGTTCAGCATGCATCCCTGGCACATTTTGCCTATGCTGGATGGACGGACTCCCCTGCGCATGCACGGAATGACCTCATTCCCCTACCGGCCAATCAAGAGGCCAAAACCCTTCACCCAGAAGTACGCAGAACGAAGATGACAGCAGCTATCGAGGGTTGTAACTTCTGTATTCGTAAATGGTAGAGGAGAGTATTTTTGAGGGTTTAGTTCAGCTTTAAGCTGCCCACATACTATGCAAATTGGCTTAGTGGATGGCCCTGCTTATTTCTCATCAAAAGTTGATCATTTGACAGATTTTTGTCAAAGCAGCCTGCTGTAAAAAAAAAATTGCCAAATATGCTATCACTTGGTCTAAAATAAGATATTTAATGAAAACAGTTTTTTTTTTTTTTAATGTTATTGGCATGTTGATAAGGGGGGAAAGGAGGAACCAAGGAAGCTAAAAATATAAGCAATTTAAATGTCAGGTTTAATGATTGTTAAAACTTATTTTTAAACCTCCTTCTCTGCCTCGTATTTCCCATAGTTCCGGGAGGCTCATCGTGCTGGGGGTAACTTGGCACAGCGAGACACTGATGGCTATACACTATTACATCACGCTGTGAATGTTGGAAGTAAGGAGATCGTCAAGTACCTCATTGAGCATGGTAAGTGCTGGCAGAGCCGATATCATGATTTAAATAGCCAGCCACAACTAAATCCTCACCACACACATTACAGCTGTACAATGTCATTTTAGAAATACTAACAACTACATAGTTCAAGGGATTCTTATCAATTTCTCATGAGCTGCTCATCCGTCTCCCATCAGTTTTTTTTACATCCACTACCAATGCAAAAACAGATCATTTGTTCATTTACATCCGTTTTTTGTCCATTCCATTTTTTAACGGAAGAAAAATAGAGCTTTGATCCGTTCCAAAAAGAAGATCTTGATAGAATTGGATGTGAATGGATGATCATCCGGTTGTCCATAGAAATACATTGGTGTCTATTTTTCATCTGTCAATGGATGGATGAAAAACGTAATGCACGTGTGAAAGGGGTCTATGGCCCCCTTTCACCCATGCGGACCGTTTGTTAATATTTCATCTATCCATTTATATTCGCTTCCGTCCACATATGTTTTTTGGAATGGATCAAATCTCTATTTTTCTTCCGTTTAAAAAAACAGATTGGACGAAGAATGGATGTAAACAGACAAATGGTCAGTTTTTGCATCCGTTTTCGCATTGATAGTGGATGTAAATAAAACTGATGAGCAGCTGATGAGAAATTGATGAAAAACTGTTGCAAATTAAGCTAAACTTTATCAGTTTTTTCTTTGAAAAAACATGACTGAACTGATGTGTGAAAGGAGCCTTATGCTAGCCATGGACACTTCTGCTGATTTCTGCTGAAATTCAAACTGTGATTAGCCCTGCCACCCCAACAATAGTCGATTTGAAAATCAATTGAGCCAGGTGAAAAATTATTAACCAAAGTGACTGTATCATACTAGATGGACTTGAAGAGAAGAAATCATGTATATGAAATGTGGTTAACTTTTTTGATGTGGGGGGGCCTCAAGTGCAGCCACTGATATCACTTAGGGGCTGCACATAAAATTCAGTAACTATTCAGTGCCAAAGACAGCAGACACACATCAGGATATAACCAAAGACTGTGGGCATGATGAAAGATGGTCATTGATGAAGGGCATAATACAGATGATGGCCAGAGACTGCAGGCATGATAAAGAAGATGGTCAGAGACTGCAGGCATGATAAAGAAGATGGTCAGAGACTGCAGACATCATAAAAGAGATGGTCATAGACTGCAGACATGATACAAGAGATAATCTGAGACTGCAGACATGATACAAGAGATGATCTGAGGCTGCAGACATGATGGTCAGAGACTGTACATGTTACAGGAGATGGTCAAACTGTGGACACAGTACAGGAGAAGGTCAGAGACTGTGGACATATTACAGGTGAGGGTCTGAGACTGCAGACATGATACGGGATATGGTCAGGGACTGCGGACATGATACAGGAGATGGTCAGAGACTGCAGACAGGATACAACAGATTATCGGAGACTGTGGGCGTGCTGCGGGAGACTCTGATTGGGAACATGCTATATTAGTTGTTGGAGATTGGGGACATACAGTATCTCACAAAAGTGAGTACACCCCTCACATTTTTGTAAATATTTTATTATATCTTTTCATGTGACAACACTGAAGAAATTACACTTTACTACAATGTAAAGTAGTGAGTGTACAGCTGGTATAACAGTGTAAATTTGCTGTCCCCTCAAAATAACTCAATACAAAGCCATTAATGTCTAAACCGCTGGCTACAAAAGTGAATGCATCCCTGAGTGAAAATGTCCAAATAGGGGCCAATTAGCCATTTTCCCTCCCCGGTGTCATGTGTCCCTTTAGTGTTACAAAGTCTCAGGTGTGAATGGGGAGCAGGTGTGTTAAATTGGTGTTATCGCTCTCACTGGTATACTGGTCACTTGAAGTTCAACATGGCACCTCATGGCAAAGAACTCTGAAGATCTGAAAAATAGAGTTGTTGCTCTACATAAAGATGGCCTAGGCTATAAGAAGATTGCCAAGACCCTGAAACTAAGCTGCAGCACGGTGGCCAAGACCATACAGTGGTATAACAGGACAGGTTCCACTCAGAACAGGACTCGGTCAAAGAAGTTGAGTGCACATGTTCAGCATCATCTCCAGAGGTTGTCTTTGGGAAATAGACATATGAGTGCTGCCAGCATTGCTGCAGAGGTTGAAGGGGTGGGGGGGTCGGCCTGTCGGTGCTCAGACTATATGCAGCACACTACATCAGATTGGTCTGTATGTTGTCCCAGAAGGAAGCCTCTTCTAAAGATGATGCACAAGAAAGCATGCAAACAGTTTGGTGAAGACAAGCAGACTACACATGGATTACTGGAACCATGTCCTGTAGTCTTATGAGACCAAGATAAACTTATTTGGTTCAGATGGTGTCAAGCATGTGTAGTGGCAACCAGGTGAGGAGTACAAAGACAAGTGTGTCTTGCCTACAGTCAAGCATGGTGGTGGGAGTGTCATGATCTGAGGCTGCATGAGTGCTGCCGACACTGGGGAGCTACAGTTCATTGAGGGAACCATGAATGCCAACATGTACTGTGACATACTGAAGCAGAGTGTGATCCCCTTCGAAGACTGGGCCGCAGGGCCGTATTCCAACATAACAACCCCAAATGCACCTCCAAGACGACCACTGCCTTGCTAAAGAAGCTGAGGGTAAAGGTGATGGACTGGCCCAGCATGTCTCCAGACCTAAACCCTATTGAGCATCTGTGGGGCCTCCTGAAATAGAAGGTGGAAGAGCGCAAGGTCTCTAACATCCACCAGCTCCATGATGTCATGGAGGAGTGAAAGAGGACTCCAGTGGCAACCTGTGAAGCTCTGGTGAACTCCATGCCCAAGAGAGTTAAGATAGTGCTGGAAAATAATGGTGGCCACACAAAATATTGACACTTTGGGCCCAATTTGGACATTTTCACTTAGGGGTGTACTCACTTTTATTGCCAGCGGTTTAGACATTAATGGCTGTGTGTTGAGTTATTTTGAGGGGACAACAAATTTACACTGTTATACAAGCTGTACACTCACTACTTTACATTGTAGCAAAGTGTCATTTCTTCAGTGTTGTCACATGAAAAGATATAATAAAATATTTACAAACATGTGAGGGGTGTCCTCACTTTTGTGAGATACTGTACTTCAGCAGACAGTCACAGACTGGAGACATGTTACATGAGACTGCTAGAAGTCACTGCTATTACAGGACAATAGAGAGACACAGATTAGTGTCTGCCGAGGCCCTGAGTAACGCACAAAAAGGGCCGCAGATTGGGCACTAGGGATGTTTATATGGACTGGATTGGCTGAAGAATACAATGTATGTGCTATTTCATACCCTGATAAAGCAGCAGCTGTTCCTGGCCCCTGAATCATTGATATTGGCTATATTTGAGCTTACATTGGAAAATCTTTATATCTGGACGATTAATTAGGTGGTGTGGCACTTCAGTCTCAAATCTTTTAAGCAAAAAAAAAAATGTCAGGGGTTCTAATTCTTGCAAATTATATCCATAACATTTTGGCATTATACATACTGTTGTACATTAATAAAAATATAGGAAGTTGTATTAACAACAATGCAAAATCATAAAAAGGCCTTAGTAACCAGTGCAATCAGAACAGTTCACTTACTAAATATACACTATACCAGCCCTTAAAACATTCTTACTTTTTGCCTTTACACTCCAAATGTCTCATATCATTTTTTTTGTCTCGCATTTTTTTTTTTTTATCCAGCTCCGTCTGAAATCCTGGATGTTGCAGAGCTCAAGAAGTAAGTTTGCTGCCAAAAATCACTCCGTGGGCTGTTTGCTGAGTCATGGGTGTTAAAGAGACATTAATGTCAGAAAAGGCTTAAAGGAGGATTTTTATTCCTAAAGCAATGAAAGTTAATTGCCTCTAAAAGGGTAGTTTCTGTGACATCAGCATAGCTTTTGAGGTTTTCACCTTTAGGTATACATCACTCGTGGAACATCTGTCACCAGGACAATGGAAGAATTATGTTGTTAAAATGCAGCCAATCAGTTCAGTCCACTCAAAACCAGTATTTTTTTATTTTTTTTATTGGTAGATTATGAAGAGTATAGTCACCTAATGTATTCTTTAAGCTAAACTCCAGGCAGATAAGAAAAAGACATCAATTCAACTCTGTATTCAATATTCGATAATGAAATGTATTTTTTTTTTTTTACCTACCTGAATGTGACTTGATATCATCCTCTTACAGTCCCTGTATAGCAGAGCTTAGACTGGGGTAAGAGAAGAAGTACAAGTAGCCAATCACATGTGCTGCAGTACAAGAGACATGCGAATAGGAGGAGAATGCAGAGTGACAGAGAGATGACCTCATCAGTGTACTGCTTCTCCTTACTGTCCACACACTGGGTGGGGATGTGGAGGAGACCCATAAGTGTTACTGGACCACAGAAGAGAAATATCAGGTCCCGTCCGCTCCCAGACAGGACTGTGCTATGTGGCAGAGTTGTGTAGGGAGCTGTTTACACATTTCTGTTCCTCCAGTCCTGAGATTTACACAATTCTGCTGCATAGCTAGCTGAATGACACCTCTTTATTACAGTTTTTGACTATAAAAGGAATACAATGTCGTCTTTTCTCCATTCACAACCTGCTTACTGAACAGTGAAACACTGATTAGGTCATCCCTCTGCTCTCTCACCCTACCAACATGCAGATTTGCATGCAGCATACCTGATTGACTCTCGCTCTGAGTGTATAGTAAATTGCAGGAGGCTGATAAAAAGAAGTTCAGGTACCTAAACTAGTTGAATAGACATGTACTGTATTTAATTATTAATAAATACAGAGATGTATTAATTTGTGCCTTTTAAATCTATCTGGAATTCAGTTTTAAAGTAGAAGTCTGAATTAAACTAACTGTTTTTAAAAATGTCCCCTTCCACTCCTAATATCTATGCTGACTAACCTGTGTAAAAAGATGTATATACTTGCCTATTGTCAGCTTGCTTGACTCTGGTCATGTGACCTGACTCCTCTGTGTCAGCTGCAAGGGAGAGGAGGGAGCACTGACAACACCTGGGGCATGGGAGCCTATATCGGTGTTTCTCAACCTGGGTTTCGCCGCGATCTACCTGTCGATCACAAACAACAGACGGATAGATCGAGTCTCAGTCAACATGCAGAGTAGCACTGTATGAAGACCTCTCTCGTAGCACGATCTTTTCCAAGGCTCCTTCTTTTCCTCCCGTCCACCCCGGGTGATGTCATATACAAGCATCTGGGGTGGAAGGGAGGAAAGGAGGGACCGGCGGGAAGGATCACGCTATAAGAGAGGTTTTATTATGACCGCTTCCCACCCTACTCTGCATTTGAAAAAACTGCTGTACCCTGCAATGTGCTCCATTCCCTACACTCTCATGTACCCTACTGTGTTTTCCATTCCCTGCACCCTCCTGTACCCTACTGTGTGCTCCATTCCCTGCACCCTCCTGTACCCAACTGTGTGCTCCATTCCCTGCACCCTCCTGTACCCTACTGTGTGCTCCATTCCCTGCACCCTCCTGTACCCAACTGTGTGCTCCATTCCCTGCACCCTCCTGTACCTTACTGTGTGCTCCATTCCCTGCACCCTCCTGTACCCAACTGTGTGCTCCATTCCCTGCACCCTCCTGTACCCTATTGTGTTCTCCATTCCCTGTACCCTACTGTGTGCTCAATTCCCTGCACTCTCCTGTACCCTACTGTGTTCTCCATTCCCTGCACCCTCCTGTACCCTGCCGTGTGCTCCATTCCCTGCACCCTCATGTGCCCTGCTGTGTGCCCCATCCCCTGCTATGTTACCTGTACCATGTTGTGTGCCCTGTACCCTATGTGACCTGTACCATTTTGTATACCCTGTACCTTGCTATGTGACCTGTATCATGTTGTGTGAGCTGTAACCAATTATGTACCCTGCTATGTGGCCTGTACAGTGCTATGTGTCCTGTACCATGTTGTGCAACCTGTACCCTGCAATTTGACCTGTAACCAATTATGTGGCCTGTACCATGTTGTGCAACCTGTACCCTGCAATTTGACCTGTAACAAATGATGTGGCCTGTACCCTGATATGTGATATGTTCCCTGCTGTGTGACCTGTAACTGGCTATATGACCTGTACCATGTTGTGTGACCTGTACCTTGTTACATGCCCTGTAACCGGCTATGTGACCTGTACCTTGTTGTGTGCCCTGTAACTGGCTATGTGCCCTGTACCCTGCTATACGCCCTGTACTGTGTTGTGTGCCCTGTAACTGGCTATGTGCCCTGTACCCTGCTATACGCCCTGTACTGTACTGTGTTGTATGCCCTGTGCCATGTTGTGTGTTTCAGAAGAAAAAACGCACACATTTCACATAAAATAGGTAAGTTCTAATATTTATTTATATTATTTAATGCTATTTCTTAAAATAATTGTTATATCACAGCTTGCTAATCACACCAATTTTCCGTGAGTTGTAGATCTGAATGCTATTTTAGGGGTTCCCCGAGATCTCAAACCTTTTGCCAGGGGTTCCTCGATGGTAAAAAGGTTGAGAAACACTGCACTATATTGTCAAAAGTATTGGGGCGCCTGCCTTTACATGAACTTTAATGGCATCCCAGTCTTAGTCCGAAGGGGTCAATATTCATTTGGCCCCCCCTTTGCAGCTATAACAGCTTCAACTCTTCTGGGAAGGCTGTCCACAAGGTTTAGAAGTGTGTCTATGGGAATGTTTGACCATTCTTCCAGAAGCACATTTGTGAGGTCAGGTACTGATGTTGGACGAGAAGGCCTGGCTCCCAGTCTCTGCTTCTGGTATAATTCATCCCAAAGATGTTCTATTGGGTTGAGGTCAGGACTCTATGCAGGCCAGTCAAGTTCCTCCACTCCAAACTCGCTCATCCATGTCTTTATGGACCTTGCTTTGTGCACTGGTCCAAATCATTTGTTGGATGGGGGATTATGGTGTGTGTTTTTTTTCCAGGAGTTGAACTTGGCCCCCTAGTTCCAGTGAAAGGAAGAGGTAAGGCATCAGCATATCAAGACATTTTGGACAATTTCTTGTTCCCAACTTTGTGGAAACAGTTTGGGGACGGCCCCTTCCTGTTGCAACATGACTGCGCACCAGTACACAAAGCAAGATGCATAAAACAACATGGATGGGCCAGTTTAGGGTCCTGACTTCAACCCAATAGAACACCCTTGTAATGAATTAGAGTAGAGACTGCGAGGCAGGCCTGATCATCCAACATCAGTACCTGAATTCACTGCTGGAAAAATGGTTGAACATTCCCATAGATACACTCCTAAACCTTGTGGACAGCTTTCCCAGAAGACTTGAATCTGTTATAGCTCCAAATGGTGGGCCAACTCAATACTGAACCCTACGGACTAAGCCTGGGATGCCATTAAAGTTCATGTGCGTCCCTGTATGCTTTTTTTTTTCTACCATGGAGAACACAGCAGAGAGGGAACACTTATTTTGTACCAAGAGCAGTGAAATTCCAAAGTTGGTTAGGAGGACCAATGCAGAGAAATATTGGTGTTGAAATTCCAAACTTCCAAAATATTGGTTTTGAAATTCCAAACCAGTAAAAAAAAGCCAATGCTTGGCTCCTGACTTTTCTTTGCTTAGCCTACTTATATTAAAGGTAGTTTATACTTTTCTGGCAAACTAATTACATTTGTAATTAAATAATTAAGGCAAAAATTGCAAAGCACCAGCACTGTTACGTTGGGAAGGAGTGTGAGTCTCACATGCTCCCCCATACCGGAAATGACCAGGTGTTTTATATTACTTCCGTAGACTACCAGAGTGGTGAGGGAGTCAATGGAAGGTAATTACTATATAGCCATAGTTTGTGGACACCTATCGCACCTATGCTAAGTGGCCAAAAGCCTCCAAGTTCAGGTGTTTCCAGTGAGGGGCATTGTTAATGCTACAGCATGCAAGGACATTTTAGGCAAATGTGCTCCTCCAAAAAAAGTATTTTTTGTTCCAGCATGACTTTGCCCCTTTGCACAAAACCACCTCCATAAAGACATAGTTTTATGAGTCTGGTGTGGAGGAAATTGTGTCCTACACAGAGCCCCGACCTCAACCCTACTCCACTTCACTGGGCTAAATTGAAACACCAACTGAAGACCAGGTCTTTTCATCCAACATCAGCAAAGGACCTCACAAATGCTCTTTTGTCTGAATGGACACAAATTACCACAGACACATTTCAAAGCCTTTGCGAAAAGCCTACCTAGAAGAGCAGAGGCTGTTATAGCCAAAAAAAAGGGACAACTCCATAATCATGGTAATGGGATGTCCTAAGCTCATATAGGTTCGGTTGCCAGAGGTTCCCAAACTTTTAACTATATGAAGTATAAGCAGCTGCGAGGGCCAGCATTAAGGTGCGTTCTTTGTTTAATACAAAGATGGTGTTTGCTGAAAGATGGAGAATTACTTTAAAAAGGTACAGAGGGGGTTTCATAGAGCTTTGTACAGCACTTTAGCAGGCTTAGATCGTAGACCCCACAACTGTCTTCCTCCTAACCATTCTTTTTGTGTTGCAGTGGTGAGACTAGTTTGCACCTTGCGGCATCCTTACGTCAGCGGACCATCTGTCATTATATAGTGGAGGCCGGAGCATCGCTCATGAAGACAGACTTACAGGTAAGCTAGGGGGTGTTGATGTGTAGACATACAGGTGTGGCTGTACTGAGGAATTTGTAGGAGGGGAAAACCAAGGCACAGAATCCTGTCACTCTGGCATTCTTCTAGTACTGAAGAGGTTAATTTTCACATTTTTGGACGGTTGAATCCCCAGTTCAGCATTGTTCACAGTATAAGTATAAAAGAAAATATTCCTGCGCCTAATCAGAGAGTAATCTAATTGTTGCACCGCTGCACACACTGAGATGGGGTACTCGAACCCCAATTAGAGAAGACAAAGGGACCACTACTCTTTTACCTCTTTTCTCAATTAGAGAAGACAAAGGGACCACTACTCTTTTACCCATTGTTCACAGTATGTATATACTGGGAGACATTTTTTAATACAAAAGAATGGGCCGTTTCTGCATTTTACTAAAAAATACAGTTTAGCATATGACTTTACTTATAAATAATGACAATATACAGTTGTGGGTTACAATATAACATGTACTTTGGGAAAAATATGCAAATCCAGGAGCGTTCTTATTTACATGTGGCTCCAGATTTTGTAAATTTCCCAACTGTAAGGGATTTTAAAAAAAGGTTTTATGCTGTATTATGTGTATATTGAATGTTTCGCCATTTGCATTTTTTTTTTTTTCAGTTTGTAGTTTAAAGGGTTAGTCCATCCAAAAGTGATATTTAATTATAGAACCTGATTATGATATGAATGGAACCTGATGGGATCCTTCTTCTAATTCTTGGATACTCCAAGGATCAGGATGACGGCTCACAAACTTGCACCTTTTTAAAAAGAAAGAAGAAAAAAAAAAAGTCAGCATTGTCCTCTCCTGTATTTGTCTCCTTTACCAGTTCATTGTAATGGAGGTTTGGGGTTTTTAACTATTTAAGGACCAGAAGGCTTTGCCCCCTTAATGACCAGGCAATTTTTTTTTATTTTATGCTATACGGCACTGCGCCGCTTAAACTGACAATTGCACGGTCGTGCGAGGTTGTACCCAAACAAAATTTATGTCCTTTTTACCCCAGAAATAGAGCTTTCTTTTGGTGGTATTTGATCACCTCTGCGGTTTTTGTTTTTTTGGGGTTTTTTTTGCGCTATATTCAAAAAAAAGACAGACAATTTTGAAATAATACATATCCCAAAAAAAATAAAAAATAATAATAACTTCTTCATCAGTTTAGGCCGATATGTAATCTTCTACATAGTTTTGGTAAAAAAAAAACTCAATAAGAGTAAATTGATTAGATTGCACAAAAGTTATAGCGTCTAGAAAATATTGGCTAGATTTATGACATTTTTATTAAATTTTTTTTTACTAGTAATGGCAGTAATCAGCCATTTTTAGCGGGACTACAACATTGCGGCAGACAGAGCAGACATGTTTGACACTTTTTTGGAACCAGTGACATTTATACAGGGATCAGAGCTAAATATAGCCACAGATTACTGTATATATGTCACTGTCAGGGAATACGTTAACACTAGGGGGCAATCAAGGGGTTAAATGTGTTACCTAGGGAGATGTTTCTAACTGTGGGGGTAGTGTAGTGACTGGAGGAGGAGACTAGGAGACTAATCACTAGGAACCACAGATCTGTCTATCCTCCCCTGACAGAATGGGGATCTTTCGGTTTACATTGACAGATCCCTATTCTGTCTTTCTCAGGAGCGATCGCAGGTGGCCAGTGGACAGCGTGCCCCTTTCTTAAAGCAGCCGACGTACAATGACAGCAGTTCGCCCGGGAGAGCCAACCTGCCGCAGTACAACTGCGGCGGCTGGTCTTTAAGTGGTTAAACTAAAAATAAACATTCATGCTAAGGTGCAGAATTGGTGTGATGCTGCAGCTGTCCTACATGAGCTCTTAGACCGAGAACTGAGCGATCACATGACCAATGATTGCTTGGCTATTGGTGGGCTCAGAGCAGAGAGCAGTGACGGTCAGTCACCGCTCTCCACTCTGTTCCTCTAGTGCTCACTGAAACACCAAGCGGGGGGGGGGGGGGGTGGGGGGGGGGGGGGTCAGCTCTCAGCCATATCCTGAGAGGCAGAGCCAGCTGTCAATCAGGCAGCTGGGTGGATCCTGTTAGGATCCTTCCAGAATCTGAAGCAGCTCTTCCACTTCAGCTGATGACAGGGAATAACCCGTAATTGGCTAATTCCCGGTCACAGAGCAAAAGTAAGTGCACTCCTGTGACTCACAGAAGTATGACCAAGAAAGCTTTGGTCATATTCGTTTTTAAGTTTTCGAGGCTGTTAAAGGGTTTTACCCTGCTTACTTATAGACTGCCAATGTTGAGCTTTTGAAAATGTTAGCTGCCTGGCTGCCAGTGTCACAGATCCAGAACAGATTGCATAATTCCATTTCTAGCCTCCACTAGGAAAATGACATCTGCCATTTGGTTGCTTTGCTTGCCTCCTCCTACACTGCTCCTTGTTTGTTTCTTTAGGTCATGGCACGCCAACACTGTGATATTCTGTAAGCAATAGCAGCCAATTACAATTCAGTTTGCAGTTTATATTGGTCAGACCCATGAAAACCAATGTACACTTGGTTGATATTGAATACTGCAGACCATTTCTGGTTGAAACATGGGCCTCATGTTTGGATGTAGAAACCCAAAGCAAATAATCAATCTGCAGGTCTGAAAACAAAAAGGGAGCTACGGATTTGTTGGTAGCTGGGAACACAGGCCCTTCTTATTTCAGTGCTGTTAAACAAAGAGCTCATAGGTGTGATGGGTCGTCCTCACGTGGGGCCCATTGTGGTAATGAGTTCAGCTGTACCCCTGCCTTGCCTGTGACCCCCCTCTGTGGATACTGCCCCCACCAGAGCAGTGACAGCTGTTGGTACAGAGGCTATTGGTCGGGGTGTGAGGCTGGGAAGGGGGGGGGGGGGGGGGGGGAGAACGGGAAGTGTTGGGAGAAAGGTTAAGACAGAAGCTAAGGAATTCCAGACAGCTGCAGGCAGCTACCCCCCCCCCCCCCCCCCCAACAGCTACAGGTTTTAATGTGCATTCCATACACAGGCTGGTACTGAGACTGCTTTCCTCATTACTAGATACCGGACACTCTCTTAGAGCACGCTCTGCAATCACTAACGTGTCGCAAATTATTGGCCTTTTATGTCTGAAAATAGTATTTCTTTTTTTTATTTACTACAGGTATTTATTTAGTGCTGCCAATTTACACAGTGCTTTACATACTTTACATACATACACTAGCTTCAGTCCCTGCTCTCAAGAAACTTACAACCAAAGATCCCTATCTCATAAGCTCACATACACCTATATTAGGGCCAATTTAGACAGGAGCCAATTATCCCATTATCAAGTTGTTGGAGTGTGGGAGGAAACTGGATGTACCCAGAGGAAACCTATGCAAGCACAGGGAGGACATAAAAAAAAAACTCCATGCAGAGTCAATTGGCTTCCGTTCGTCAATCAGAAAATAAAATCGGGCACAGTGCGAATAACTCTATGGTTTCACATCGGAGCAGGTTATTTGCTTTAACCACTTGCCAACCGCGCTATAGCCGAATGGTGGCTTCAGCGCAGTCGTCCAGTTCTGGGAGAGCGTCTATTGACATCCTCCCAGAACCGTGTCCTCCCACCCACTCTGTGATCGATATGGTCTTCAGACACAGCCGATCATGCATCGGGGGAAAGAGCCAATTGCAGCGGCTCTTTACCATGTTATCAGCTGTGTCCAGTCACAGCTGATCAAAACAAAAAAAAAAAAGATAAAAATGTAGTATGGGGACAGTGCTGCATGACCGAGCAATTGTCATTCAAAGTGTGAGAGCGCTGAAAGCTGAAAATTGGCCTGGGCAGGAAGGGGGTGGAAGTGCCCAGTAGGCAAGTGGTCAACAAAGACTGTTTTGGATCAGTCCTGCATCATTGCACACAATTCCACTCATTTACTGTAGTCATTATAAGGAGATAGTCATGCTGCCTGTTAGAATTTATTTTTTATTAATGCGGCATCATAGAGATTGCAGCAGCAGAATGAGGACTCCGTGATGTTAGGAGCAGATCCAGAAACTTCCAACAGACCGCTCTAATCACTGGAGCCCCACTGAAAGACTTGAGTAGCTATAATTTTTATAAAGAAAATGCTGGTGGACTGCCCCTTTACATGCCATTCACACTAAAGCGATCCATTGCAATTAATTACCATATTTACCGGTGTATAACACGCACATTCATTTAAAAGCGGGAGTTCCCAAGTTTTTTTGTTTTTTTTTAAAGTCAGCGGCTACAAATACTGCAGCTGCTGACTTTTAAAATATGGACACTCACCTGTCTAGCGCGTGCGGGCGTGATGTCGTCACCCGAAGCCGATCTGTCGATCCGCTCTCGGGTGCTGCCGCTGCCATCTTCGGTATGGGAATCAGGAAGTGAAGGCTCCCTACTGCGCATGCGCGAGTCGCGTTGCACAATACGGACAGTTGCTGCTGTCTCTGGGACCCCTGTGTTTCCCAGCAGACAGCGGGGAAGAGACAGGATGTGGCATAAATACCCGCAGATTCTGCAGCTATCTATGCCTGGAAGTCGGTGCAAATACCGGTATTATACAGGTATCTGCACCCCCCTCCCCCCCTGAAATGTGCCAATTGTGGCACCGGGGGGGGGGGGGGGGGGGAGGGGAGGGTTCTGATGAGCAGAAGTTCTACTTTAGGGTGAAGCTCCGCTTTAAGAGGGAAGTTTCAGAAAAAAAATGATCATCTGCAGCCTCACCATTGCCATCAATGCCCATCTGCAGCCTTACAAGTGCCATCAATGCAGCAGCCTCTCATTGTATGTAATCTGACGGCGCTTGTTCCACCCCCCTCCCCATCCCCTCCGAGGCAGTTAAAATTGAAGTATTGGCATATAACATGCACACGCTATTTGCACCCGATTTTCATGGTGAAAAAGTGAGTGTTATATATAATACAGTAATGCACGTTCTGGCTTGCGGTAATATGTGTTCTGTTAAGGTAGACCATTCATTATAAAAAAAAAAAAAAAAAAACGGTGCATGACGTTTTTTTCTTTTTTTTTTCTTTTTTTTTCAAAACTGGATGTGGTGTGCTGCAGTGTGTTGTGCTCTACTGTACAATGCATTGTGGTGCCATGCACAGTGAATGGCAGTGCAACGCACAGCGCAGGTGCCTTGAAATAACGTATATTAACACCTGTTTGATTGGATCAATCTTTGCCTCAACACACAAGTGTGAATGGCCCTTCGGACAAATTCTTAAAATCAATTCAATCTATTAAAGGGTCCTTTCACACGGGGTGGATCAGTGCTGGTCCTCCCCGTGGATATCCGTTTGCTCAGCGGGGATCACTCCGTCGATCCCCGCTGAGCAGGGAGATGACAGGTCCGTCTCTGCACACTGCGCAGGGACAGACCTGTCACAGCGCCACTCTCCCCTATGGGAGATCGGATGACGACGGACCGCAGTGTCCGTCGTCACCCGATCCGATCCGCAGACGGATGGAAAAATAGCTTTTTCCTCCGTCACACTTTTTCGGATCGGAGCGGGTCGGATGTCAGCGGACATGTCATCGCTGACATCCGACGCTCCATAGAGGTCTATGGAGCATCCGTTCAGGTCCGCCTGAAAAACTGACAGGTGGGCCTGAACGGATCATCAGTGTGAAAGGGGCCAAAGTCTTTTTTATAAACCATTTTCTGACTTCTGTCGGATCTTTTTCAATAAAAATAGTGAAATATAAACCATTTTCTGATCCTACAGCTCATGCTGCGATCAAACAATGCAATGCTGAAACTGCACCCCAGCCCTAGTCCCTCAGTGTGCCATTGATCCTGCATCTCATCCTGGTACCTCAATGAGCAGCTGGTGCAGTTTAGATACTCCAAACCCAAAACACTAATTGAGAAATCTCCTCTTTGTGTTCTCATTAAACCAATATTGCTTCTGCAATATAAAACTGCACCTTCACTCCTGTTCCTTCGGGCATGGACCTGTACTCTATTGCAGGTCTCTAACTATCCACAGTCCAGGCTTTACAATGTTCTACAGTCAATCTTCCAGTTTCCTGTTCTGCTGCTGGTAATGCAATGACTCATTTTCTTGGAGATACAATAACTGTAGAATAAGTGTAAAGACAGCGGTGTGCCAGCATGAACGAGGAGAGGGATGGAGCTTAGTGAATTTTGGCAAAAAGTGCAATGATTCAAGTGCCTGTCCCACATAACACTAGACAGGCTCTCCGCTGTGTGCTCTAATCTCTGCTCTGCGTTCTTCAACTCGCCTTATTATTGTTTTCTTGGGATTCTTCTCTAATTAGACCTAATATCTCCCTTTCACAAATATGCAATCAATCACTGTTTAGTGTCACGCTGTACATTCTCTATTTTATTATGTTGGCAAGCAGCATCGCGTCGAATAATGTTCTGGTTTTACCATCTGGCAAAGTTACAGGGGATTGCATACAGTGCCAGCATCTGCATTATTATTGTACATGGATTGTTCTAAAAGAAGAACAAGGTTTTTAAGGATACCAATAAACCATAGCCAATCTAGAGCACCTATGACTTATCAGTATACTTAAAGTGGTTGTACAGCCTGGGCAAAAAGAATTAGAATCAAAAGTCAGCAGCTACAAGATTTGTAATAGGGCATTTAATATCAGGACACATACCTGTCGAGGGAACCAGCGCTGTTCTCACCTGGGGTAGTTTTTCACTAGCCTTTGGGTTCCCAGCACCAGCATCTTAACTGTGGGCAGCTGGCTATGCAGCTTTTGGCTTCACTGCTGGCAAGCGCGAACTGCACTATGCTGCATGGGTCCTGAAGCCTTCTGGGACCTGAGACATGTGCCATAAAACTGCGAGGAGGGTGGGGAGAAGGAGATTGAAGTGGAAGTGGGAGCTGGTACCTGTCAAAACCAGGTACCTGCTCCCCCCCCCCCCCCCCCCCCACACCAAAAAAAATAAAAAATGACATGCCAGATATGAGAGAAGAGGGGGAGGAGGACTTAAAGCGGAATGTCCCCTTTTGGGTGAAGTTCCGGTTTAAAGGCTTCACCTTTAACAAAAAAATAATAAATGCACATACATTTTTAGGTTAAAATGTCCTTCTATTATTTGTTTCTACAGGAGGCTGGAAAGTATTGCACCTACGGTCAGTGGATCACAGGTGCCATGTCAGGCTCCTGCACACCCTCTCTCCAGCTTTCTGCCCATATCTCTATACAGGCTTTTATTTTAAAAGCTGGAGGAAGAGGGAATGGACTATGAGTGCTCTGATCAGCCCATTCTCAGTCCATTGAAACTACAAGTGCGGAGGCTGTGGTGCCAGACAGGATTTGTAGTATATTTTATTCACAGATCCCTGTGAATGAATTGACGCAGCTGTGTGGACAGATTTAAATGTGACAGCAGGAGAAGAACTCCCTGTCTGCTGTAACAGGGAAGTGTGGGGGGGGGGATGCTGAACATGTTATACCCTATATATGGGTGTAATGGATAGCATGTTGAAAAAGTGAGCTTATCCTTTAAAAAAAATCCCAATGTGATAAATATGTTGTGTGCCAATGGCCTACAGATGAAAGGAACAAAAAAATATACTAAGTACATTGCACCATCATCCAAATAGTATGGAATATATGTTAGTAACTCTTGTCCTCCACCAGAGAAACATTGTATAGAAAAGGAGCAAGCGGACTATTGCGGTGCAGAATTAATGTAAGAATCATGGAAAACAATATAAAAAAAAAATTATATATATATATATATATATATATTTATTTATTTAGAAAGTTAACAAGCACATAAAAAAGTGCTTGTTAACTTTCTAAATAAAAATACATTTTTTTTATATTGTTTTTCATGATTCTTACACTAATTCTGCACCGCAATAGTCCGCTTGCTCCTTTTCTATACAATGTTTCTCTGGTGGAGGACCAGAGTTACTAACCTATATTCTGTGATAAATATGTTGGTTTAGTTGATTGTGGGGGATGTGGATGCCTACATTGGATGTATTGTGATATATATATATATATATATATATATATATATATATACGGTTTTCCATAGTAACCATGGATAAGTTCACTGTGTATGGATAATTCAGTTTTGTTAGGTTGCAAATTGCAGAAAAAGTATATAAATATATATATATTTGTAGGCTATTGTGGGATGGTGTTGGATCAATGAGGGCTAGACTATGCCAAAGGCCAAGCAGTGGAAATAAGGATTCTCTGCAGAGAGCTGGAGAGGGCTCGATTTGTCTGGTCAGCTTGACACAGACCATTCCTTATCTTTCTGGCTTGTAGACCATCCTGCCCTCATCATCCTGGTTTGATGACATACACCCATATGTACCTGGTTTTGCCCTCATCTTCCTGGCTTAACACACAACTCTCTCCCATCTTCCTGGTTCGACACTGACCACTCACATTCATTTCCATGGCTCAACACTGGCCCCTCCCCTTAATATTCCCGGCTCAACATTCAACTTTCTCCTTTTTTTGTGGCTCGACACTGGCCACTCTCACTCGTATTTCTGGTTAGACAGTCCCCTCCACTTTCTGGCTCAACATAGGTCACTCCCCCTCATCTTCCTGGCATGACACTGGCCACTCCCCCTCATCTTCCTGGCATGACACTGGCCACTCCCCCTCATCTTCCTGGCTTGACACTGGCCACTCCCTCTCATCTTCCTGGCTTGACACTGGCCACTCCCTCTCATCTTCCTTGCTTGACACTGGCCACTCCCCCTCATCTTCCTGGCTTGTCACTGCCCACCTCACTTATATTCCTGGTTTGACAACGGCAATTCCTCCATCTTTCTGGCTCGACAATGGCCACTCTCCATAATTTTTTTTGACTCAACACTGGCCACTCCCCTTCATCTTCCTGACTTGATGCAAACCACTCCCCCCCATCTTTCTGACTTAACGTAGTCTACTCCCCATCATCTGTCCAGCTGGACACAAACCACTCCCCCTAATTTTCCTGGCTCGATGTAAACCACTCTCCTCTTCCTGGCTTGACACACCTTCCTCTCTTCTTCCAGGCATAACACTGGCCTCCACTGCTCTTCTTCCTGTAATGACAAAAGCCATTGTTCACTATCTTCCTGTCTGGAAGCCCTCATTTCGCTCACTCACCAATGGGCACTATCCCACATCATCAGCTGCAACAGCCACTCCCCTCATGTTCCTTACTTGGCAGGGGACACTCCACCACAGCTTTTGGCTTAACAACTGCACTCCTCCTCATCTTGCTAAATTAATACTTCCCCTTTCATCTTCCTGGCTCTAAAACAGCCACTTCCCCTAATTTTTCTGTCCTCGACACTGGCCACTTCCCCTCATCTTCCTGGCCTGGCCAACAGTAGCCGCTACTTCTCTTCTTCCTGGACTGACACTGGCCACTTCTCTTCTTCCTGGACTGACACTGGCCACTTCTCTTCTTCCTGGACCGACACTGGCCACTTCTCTTCTTCCTGGACCGACACTGGCCACTTCTCTTCTTCCTGGACCGACACTGGCCACTTCTCTTCTTCCTGGACCGACACTGGCCACTTCTCTTCTTCCTGGACCGACACTGGCCACTTCTCTTCTTCCTGGACCGACACTGGCCACTTCTCTTCTTCCTGGACCGACACTGGCCACTTCTTCTCTTCTTCCTGGACCGACACTGGCCACGTCTCCTCTTCTTCCTGGTTTAGCAATGGTCACTCTCTCCCTAATTTTTCTGGCTTGACACTAGCCTCTCCCCTTCATCATCCTAACTTGATGCAGACCAATTCCTCTCATCTTCCTGGCTCAACACATACGACTCTTCATCTTCCTGGCTCCAAGCAAACTGCTCTGTATTATCTTTCTGGCTCCACACACAACTCCCTCTCGTCTTCCTTGCTTAACACTGACCTCTCCCCTCTCTGCACCCTCCCTCATCTTACTGGGTTGACACAGACCACTCAACCTCATCATTCTAGCTCAATGCAAACCATTCACTCTCATCTTCCTGGCTCAACACAAATGACTCTCCCTCATTTTCATGGCTTGACATAGCCAATCTTCCTCCTCATCCTGGCTTGTCACCAACCACTGTCTCTCATATTCCTGGCTTAACACTAACCACACAGCCAAACAGCATTGCCATTTGGGGAGTCCATATTCCTGTGTAAGCTGTGACTTACATCTAGCACATGACATTTCTTTAATTGCTGGTAGCTCAGCGATAGGTCTAGATAAGTATATTCATCTGCAGAGGTCTGCAGCAAAGTGAAGCTGCTGTTGCTTTGCCCTGTATGGACAAATCACTGACTACTGAAAGCAAACTGATAGATTTTTACATTGCCTTTTGGTAACATTCTTCATCTATATCTTGCAGGGGGACACCCCAAAAAACCGAGCTGAGAAGGCTAAGGACCCTGAACTTGCTGCCTACCTGGAGAATAGACAGCACTACCAAATGATCCAGAGGGAAGACCAGGAAACGGCAGTGTGATGGGAAACCTGAGCTCTACAATAAAGACTTTACTTCATAGAGACAGTCCTAACCTTCCAGGTTCCCTTAATGTGGGCAGAACTGCACCTTTTTTTCCTTTTTCCTTTTCCCCTTACAGAAAAGCCTTACTGTACATTTCCTCAAAGCCCCACCAACTGTACATGACACCTTCTAGGACTACTGGATAAGGGATTGGCCTTTTCTCTGCTGGAAACTGGTCATCTTTTTGAACCATAATGGGAAATATCCCCCAACCTCACAAAGCAAATTACAAGCTCATCATCCCCTAAAAATGTGTTTCATTGATAATAGGCCTCTTGCCAACATGCTTCCATTTTCGATACTTACTCCTTCTCAGTGACCTACTCACTGTGCTTACCCCTCTATATTAGCTATATTTTTGTATCTGTTTATTTAGATGCCCCCGAATATTTAATAACAGGTGTTGTACTGTCCTCCATTTTGTTTCTGTTCATGTGACTTGACTTGTGCTAACCCTCTATTCTCAGATCCCTTAGGGCACAAGACTTGTCATGTTCTTGCACATTTAGTCTTGGCAATTGGGGCTAGTTTACATGTGGTCTTTTTATGATGATGTCTGAATCTTGGTGGTTGCAGTCATCAAAATGTTTTATGTATAATATTTTTTTAAATCCTCATTGTGGAGTGTTGTGTTGAACTAGTTTTATGTTAATTTGTGTGTGTGTGTGTAAAATATATATATATATATATATATATATATATATATATATATTGTAACCTTTAGAACCGAGATAGCTGCCGAGAGCCTATTTAAACAGTTCCTGTCTTATCAGATTTAAAGTGGGTAACTTGTGGACTGGTTAGTAAGTTTAGAATATGCCTTGCAAGAGGCACTTTGTATATACTTTCTGTGACTAGAATATTCTATTCCTACTGCCCAGGGTGTTACTTCAGTGTTCAGTTAAGTGGATTCATTGTTATTTCAGGACATACATTTCTGTGAGCTGAACGTATCTCGGACTTACCTTTTTTGCACTGTCTCTGTGTGGGTGGCCAGCTTGGTAGTGTCAAAGCTGCCCCCGCTGATGACTGGTGGGGAATATTCAGGTAGGAGCAGGAGAGGTGGAGGAAGCAAATGAATGAAGCAGAAGCAGGGAGTTTCTTGCACTGCAGGTCCTCAGATACAGCTTTCTCTCCACCAAGGGAGAATAGTTATGCTATTTTTTAGCATACAAAAAAAGAGAAAAATCTCTTACGGTTAAAAATATTCCCAAAAAGCAAAACTTAACTTTTAGAGTTTATAAAAGTAGATTTTAGTTAATTACAGCTTACTTGCTTAGCGGCTTCATTTTTAAGCCAATAAAAGCTGTAGTGCAACAGCCAATCCTGCTTTTATTTGTCGGTGATCTGGGAAGCCCTTTTGTTTATTTTTTTGGTACATCATGCCATCAGGCTTTCCCTGTGAGACAAGAAGGAGCCTTTAGTGGTGGGGGGTATTTGTTAATGACTCTCCTGAATTGCAGAGTATGAAAACTAGGACTTTTCTAACAGAAACTAATCACATTTAAACACGACTGTAAGACTGGTGACATAATGCAAAGAAGATAAATCGCATGAGCTTCAGGAATCAGACCCTTCCACCGAACAAGTGAAGGGTTGTGTGAATTCTGGCTGAAAGGGATTGCAGAGGGCTCACATTAGGGTCAAAACGTTGGACTGATTTATTGCAGTAAGTGCTAAGTAGCGCTATCAGTTAATGGATTGATTACCTCATGTTGCTGTTAAAGTAAAACTCCAAATTGTTGAGTAGAGAATTTCAACTACCATTCTTCTCTAGCAGACACAGACTAAGGGAGCCGCTGAAACACAAAGTACCACTAGGTATTTGTAACTCAAGTCTTCTCTTTTACATAATGATTCAGCTCACCAATTGGTTGCCAGTGCTGTGTTTACGGAAACAGGTCTTTTTTTTGTGCAGTCATTCCTTACTTACCTTGAAGACTCACTGAGGCTCAGTTCACACCTACGCAGTTTGCTCTTGATCTGTTTTTTGTGGTGCATTTTGCATTTTTGCACACACATTTTTCGGGTGTTTTTTTTTGTGCATTTTGCAATTTTTTTGCCTTTTTTTGCCCAGTTTGATGTTGGGTGGATTCAAAAACACAATACAATCCTGCAGCTTCTCCACTGAAGTCCATTAAACCAAAAACACACTGTTTTGCTTTTAAAAGAGTCCCTGATCCTTTCCAAAAAAACACGGCGGCTGAAAAAAGCATAGATGTGAACGTGTCCCATAGGATATCATGTTAAATGGACTGTACTGTGTTTGTGCAAAAAGCATAAAAAAAATGCATAGGCGTGAACCGAATCTGAGACAGTGTGGCTTATTTTACCACCCAGTGCAAAGAGCAGCTCCCTCCAGGCATTGAATGGAATAGTACATTGTGCCTATGGCATTTGTATCAACTACAAAGAAAGGGGGAGAAAAATAAAGCATGTTTATGAAGGATCACCACCCTAACATCCCATTAATGCAGGCTTTTCCAAGATGGCTGCTGCAGATGTCAATTGTGGACAATTTCTGTCTGCATCATGGGTGTCAAACTCAGGGGTGTCGCATCAGCACTATGGTTTCTCTCTAAGCGCCGGTTGTATCTAAGACTAGATGTCCAGAGCAACCAACTCCTGCTTACATCACAAGTCTAGCGTCTCCCACCATCCCTTACATCATAGTGCACTTACCTGGTCTTGCGCTGCTGCCGGGAAGAAGCTGGGTAGCAGAAAGTGCAGGGTCTGGAAGAGGACCAGAGGAGAACTGGAGTCAGCTGCCAGAGTGTGCTAAATTCTGAGACCAGGGGAGATGGTGGGTGCTACAGCTGAACATAGAAGCACCGGATCTGGTGGAGGAGTTCTATCCTCCTTTCTGCTGTGGACTGCTGAGACGAGACAGGGGCAGATATGAGGGGGGTACCACAGCTGCAGAAGAGATGCGAGGGCTACATGAAATGGCCTGGTGGGCCAGATTAAGCCCACGGGCCTTGTGTTTGACATGTGTTCTAGAGCATTCCTCAAACTTCCTCTTGCTAGAGGCCCACCAAAACAAAGGCTTTCCCAAAATGGCCCACAAAGTCAATGATTGCATGCCAGTTCTGCCCATGTCTTTAACTTTTCTCGTTTAGTGGTGTTTAACAAAAACATCCCTAAAGAAGTACATAACAAGTACTGGAAGTGCCGCCAACATCATGGCATCTGCATTCAGTGGGGAGCAATGCCTTGGGCTTAGTGGGGGCCAGTGCTTAGGACCAACAAGAACCGAAATCCAGCACTTTCTGAAACTCATCACAGCCAGATAGTATCTGTTTTGTAGAAGTTCACTGAATCCAGACTGTTCAAAGCACATCAGTTATTGGCTGCTATGGATTGGTGTTCACTTTAACTTATTGCATATTTTTGTATAAAAATCAATGTAGCCTCTGACACCAGAATATTATATTTAGCTCCTGGTAAAGCCCTGCTTAATGTTGACTTTTTATTTTTATTTTTTTTAACTATGTAAGCATTGTAGATTGACAATCAATAACAGGGTTGAGTTGCCTTTGACCCTTTTAATCCCCTGTGTATATGGTGGAATATTTTCCATTTATCTCTAACATATCTCTCCATCCTCACTGCTAAAAGCAAAGAACACTGCAGATCCCCCTGGTCAGGGATTAAGAAGTGCAATGAATTTACAGCAATATGTCTGCAATACACAGTACTTTGAATGCTGTGCATTGGTCCATTGAGCAGGAAAACAAACGCTGCTTACAGCATGCTAACCAGTGTCCTTGTGGTCTGGTCATGTTTGATCCCCACTTTTCCCACGTCTATATTATGGCTTGTGTGTGTTTCTTTATGTTTCATTTAGGACT
Source organism: Lithobates pipiens (assembly GCF_037356315.1). NCBI lineage: Eukaryota > Metazoa > Chordata > Amphibia > Anura > Ranidae > Lithobates > Lithobates pipiens. The sequence goes on along the minus strand of NW_027507686.1, from coordinate 220,954,443 downwards.
GTACAGCTTACACACTTGTGTGATCAGTTTGGACATGCAAGACACAAGCCAAATTCCAGTATGTTGAGACATCTACCCATAAAGGCGGAGTCAGGTGGGCATTGTGTGCGCTCGACCTGACAGTCAAATATTTTTCATAGCAGGTCACCTAAAAGTAAAAAAAAAAAAAAACTTTATATGGGAATTTTAACATGTAAGGCTCCATTCACACTTGAGCAATTTACTTTAGCAATTTACTGTCGTTTTTCAGGTGTTTTAAGTGTTTTTGCAGCTCTTTACAAGCATTTTTAACTCATTCGCTGCCAGGTCCGTACATCATATGGACCTGACAGCTGGGGGATATCGCACAGCCACCAGGATTGTGTGTGAAACTGACAGACAGACTCCTGCCTGTCAGGTGAAAGCATTTGGGTGGCAGCGCTTCCGCCAGACTGCTCACACACACCTCCAGTACTGGCGCCCCACAATCCTCTCCGGGCACTGCTTGCCCATCTGCGGGCCCTGGAACGAGATGGTGGGTGCCGGCGGCTGGAGGGGAAGGAGAAGAGCAGACACATATCTGCTGTCCTCCTCCTTGTTGTGACCCGGAAAAGCGACGCCTCTGACGTCACTTCCGGGTCAAGCTCTCCATGTCCCCAGCTAGCTCAGCCAGGAAAAGATGTTGCAAAGCATTCAGTGGAGCACAAGGGAGACATGCAGGGTCTTTCCGACCTTGCATGTCTCATTGAAGAGAACCTGTCACCTAAAAAACATCACATAGGGGACTTTTTTTCTTTTTTCAAAAAAATAGTTACACTCATGCACATAAAATCCCCCCACCCCCACATTTACGAAGGTAAACGCATGCATCATGGGCGCCTACGCGTGAAAACGTTGATTGCGATACATATGTTACATATTGCCACGCACGCCAGCAATAATTCAAACACAAGACCTCCTCCGCAACACTAAACTAATACCTATAGGGGGCTTTTGAAGCGTCGCCCATAGACAATATAGGGTACTGAAGTTTGTACGTGTTGGGTATTTTTTTTACCCGACACAACCTCTTCTTTTATATTTTGCCAAAAATGTGGGTAGTTTATTGCATTTGTTTGCCCTAAAATTCACTTTGTTGTGTATTTTACTGAAATTTTGCATTCTCTTTGCAGTAATAACGTGTGACTTAAAAAATTGGAGCTACCACTATTTTATTCTCTAGGGTGTCTGCTTTGAAAAAATATATGTTTAGGGGTTTTGTGTAATCTTCAGGCCAAAAAATAATTTTTTAAACGTGTTAAAAAAAAACGCCCCTGGCAGCGAAAAGGTTAAAACTTTTTAGAAGCCTATTACAAGCATTTTACAGCTATAGGGGCTTTTGTTTAGCCAATGGAAAGCACTGTGCTTCAGGCAACAGAACGCTCACATGTGAACAGGGGCTATTGAAATGAATGGGATTTGGCTTGTTGAGCATTTAAGAGCTACAAGCTTCAAGCAGAAAATATTGCTCAGGTGCGAATGGGGCCCTAGTAGCATAACCGTAACCCCTTTGTCCACGCCATACTTAAAAAGGTTCGGGTGAAGCTCTGCTGACATCGCCTTTTATTTTTAGAAAAATTTTTGATTGTGTGTCCCACTACCCAGGATTATATTTACAAGAACTAAAGGGAAACTATACTGTGTTTTCAAAAAGTGAATACATTCAGTTGGTATTGTAACATTTAACCGTGTTAGTGTTGATGCAACTTTCATGTTTTTTGGGGGTTTTTTTTGCAATTCCATATGCTGGTTGTTGTCTTTCTTACAAAGTTGTAATTGGAATGCCATCGGATTAGCATCTTTGGTTACAGCCTGCTGAGATAAGTCTGGCTTAAAGCCTTTCATATATGGATAGAAGTATTGAAGCACAGGTAGTGTGCAACAACTAGAGTCTACAGTGAGTAAATAAGGATGCCGCCATGTAAAATACATTATTGCATACTACACCAACAGACAACCGTTTTAGAATGTTAATATATAGTTTCTCTTTGAAGAAAACCTGGCCGAAACCTGGCCAGTTTAAATGGCGTATATGATGAAAATTGTAGGGTTTACTTGTAAAAACCGCACTGTAAAAAGTCTAATGGATCCAGAAGTGTACATTTCCAAGAAAATCTGGATTTTTTTTTTAAATTTGCTTTGCCTTCGTGCCCTTACTGGTTCTATATGTGATTAAAGACCTCTCAGACCAATAGGGAAACACGGGAGGTGCAGACAATCTCAACTCATACAGGTTCTTTCTTATGGTTCTGGATCTACTGATTATTTGTTACGGTATGTGGTTTTCACTGAAGATGACAACTTCTTTTTTTTTTTTTTTAAACTCCGATATGTAGTTTAGATTACCAAAACTTGTGCTGGGTTTATTTTTTAAGACTTTAGGCATATGGTCTACAGGTTACCATTTCCAATGATAAAAGTGGGACACAATATGGCTGCCTGCACACTAGAGCAGTAGCATTGTGCAGGCATGTCCGCCATTCTGAGCCCCATGTACTGTACATACACTGGCGGTGTTGGGATAGACATCAGTAATGCCGTCCCTTTAAGAAAAGACAGACCTCATCCACAAATCATGAATGCATCACCACACATAGATAGAAGGAATGGAACAAAAAAAAAATTTCTCTGACCAGGAAATATGCATCCGTTGATGGTATACATTTAGTCAGTTTAAAGGGACAATGTTTTCAAATGTTCCTTCCAGATTCTTCTATAATAAAAAAAACGAATGACTGTAAAGTGTCGCTCTTCCCACTTTATCAAATTACAGAGTGAAGCACTTGACAAAGGTCTCAGTATTAATGAGAACCTGTCACCGGGATACAGATGTGGCAGCTGTAGTGTGTTCATGTCAATGCAGGTTGGCAATTCATAAGGAACCAGGGACATCAAGGACATGCAGTGGCCAAACCAAGAAATTATTGCCTTTCTGTTTACTGGGGAAGAAAGGTCTTCACTAGTATTCCAGCCTATTGGTTCACCAAAAACTGCTATCGAGGCACTCTAGACGCTCTCTTCTATTTATTTAATACTAATTTAATTTAAAGAAAAAAATTTTATGTTTAGGAACTGCTCATTACACAGACAAATCTTGAAAATCTAGTTGTCACCAGAACATAGGTTGCTAGAATGCAAAATAGTTGAGCTAGTATTTATGAACATCCAGTCTATTAGACCCAGATTGGCTGACCCAGTGGCAGATGTGCCTCAGTGTTGTCCCTGCTTTCCAGCAAGGTAACCTTTCCTTCTATGATGAACACTGAATCACACAAAGTAGCCACCTCCTCTGTGACAGGTGCTCTTTCAGTCCAGACGTCTGACTGTACACAGTGATACACTGGTCTCCTACATTGTTATGTTTTACTTTTACTGTTACAGCAATCTTCTGTTTCTCAGGGTGCCGGATGGGGGGAGGGGAATTGAACTTGTTACACTGCCCCTTTCCCCTCTGGTCCTCACCCCCCCTGAGTGTGCAATACTGGGTTTCTGTATCAGAACATGTGTGCGATCTCTTGTTTTTATAGCGGTTGTATTAGTGCTAGTCTCACTTTCCTAATGTTATATACACATTGTGTCCACCCCTGCTCCCTTTCTATGGGGGCTGGCTTTACACAAACAGGTATTGTTTTCTTGCCAATAAAAATAAAATATGTACATTTTACTAATGAGCCTCTTTGTTTCATTACATTTTACAATTTTTGACATTTGCACTCAGTGATAGCTTGATAAAACACCTAAGAAGATGATGTAGCAAGCCCCTCCCCTGAGGGATGGCATAACTGGCCCCTCCCCTGAGGGATGGTGTAGCTGAGGGGTAGGCAACCTCAGCCCTCCACCTGTTTTGAAACGAAGTCCCATGAGACATTGCAAGACCCTAACAATCACAGGCAATACTCCTAGAGGCAGAGGCATGATGGGATTTGAAGTTTCACCACAACTGGAGTGCGAGGTTGCCTCTGGTGGAGCTTGTCCCTACTAAAATATCTTCTAGATCTAGAATGACTCAGAAGCTAAATACCCATGGAGGCAATTAAAGTAAATTCCAACTTCAACACCAAGAGGTTGGCACTTTGGCCTATTCTTTCTTGCATCTTTTGGTTAGTGAAGTTGCTTCAATAATAAAACAAATGTGCACCACAGGGGGGCTGGTGAAAGCACAAACTTAGTAGCTGAAGTCTGAATTTGCAAAAATTAGCTTCCCTGAATTTTAATGTTTACTAATATAATGCTGTTGGGAGGGTTACTGTACATGGTTCCTCCAGTAAAGGTTTTTTGGAATTTTGGCAGATTAATGCTGCATGTCTGTACTAACATAATGCTATTGGGAGGGTTACTGTACATGGTTCCTCCAGTAATGCTGCATGGAAAAAATTTAATTTAAAAGGGTAATCTTGCCTTTCTACCCCTCATCCCAACTGCATCAACACTGCCTATAAACGGAAACCTTTAGATTCTGCGATCCCGCTATTCACATCCTGCCAAGGTTTGGGCACTAGTTCCTGCCTGCTGGCTTCCCAACTTTGCAAGTTCTGACAGCTGTGCTTGACCTTGGATGTCGGTGGGGGATCACCATCTTAAAAGAAACCTCTCTATAGGATGTCTTATCCTGCAATTGCTGGTTGCCCGGCTGTCATGCAGACCCAATAGCTTCAGTAAGTCACTGAACATTAACAGGTTCTGGCAACACCATATCTTTTCTAGTCTGCAACAACATTTTCAGGAGGTCAACAGTGGCAGCGTTTGTTTTCCTCGGCATTGGCTTTCTTATAAGATCTCTCTAGCCAAAATGTTTCGGATAGAGCAGGGATAGGTTGAAATCCTTGTCAGTAAATTTTTTGTTGTCTGTTCCATTAGGGAGATTTCTCTTCTCTTGCTTGACCTGGAGACGTGAGTAGAATTCCCCTCTACGTCGCGATCACTGCAACAGGTGTCCGCATTGAGAGTTACCCTCACCTGTTCTGGTGAAATTGTGAAATTTTGCATTTCCTATCACTTTTTGTCTTGTTGACAATGGTCACCAGGACAAATATAAGATGGCAAATCTACCTAGCAGGGACACATACAGCAATAAAAAGGTTTCTAAATCTTCCACATTTTATTTAAAAAAAAAAAAAGGTTTGGTTAAAAAAAAAAGATTGGTGGACACAACCTGGACAACCAATAATCTATGGTCAGACTTAAAACATGCATGTCATATTATTAGAAACACACCAAGATGGTGGACTTATGACCCAGTGGACAGTCCTGCTGAGGGGGGCAGGGGTAGGTTTTGGGTTGTACTGCACTGGCTTTTTTTTTTATAAGATCTGTCTAGCCAAAATGTTTTCGATAGAGCAGTGATGCGTTGAAATCCTTGTCAGTCATTTTTTTGCTGTCAGTCCAATTGGGGAGATTTTCCTACATTGCCTGCCTTGGAGATGTGAGTAGACTTCTCCTGTACATTGCGGTCACTGTACCATGTGTCTACATTGAAAGACTTACCCTCGCCACCTGTTCTGGTGGCAATTTTGGATTTCCTATCACTTTCTGTATTGGTGACAATGGTCAAAAGGACAACTATAGAGGGTAAATATATCTATCAGGGGCACATACAGCAATAAAAAAAGGTTTCTAAACCTTTCACATTCATAAAAAAAAAAAGTTTGGTAAAACCAAAAAAGACTTGGTGCACACAACCTGGACAACCAATAATCTATGGTCAGACTTGAAACATGCATGTCATATTAGAAACACACCAAGATGGTGGACTTATGATCCAGTGGACAGTCCTGCTGAGGGGGTCAGGGGTAGGTTTTTTTTTGTGAAAATGCACGTTATTCTTAAATAAATTAAAATCTGTCTCCAAGTTATAATCGTCTGTAAAATAAAAGATGGCTTCTACAAAAAAAGCCTGTTACTTTTTCCTTCCAGTCATCTTTGTAAACCATGGTGTGACTGCAAAGCTAGTCTGGTTAAACAGTGGTGGAACTTTAAACCCTTGGGGCTTCTGCTCCACTGTCGCGTGAGTCATCTCTGTCAGAAACGATCATACGCCCTATTGAGAAATCTTTAAAACCCGTCACTTTTGTTGTTTTATCTCTATGTTTTGCAGCTGAAAGATTCCTGGGGCACTTTGGGAAAAGGGAAGAAAAGTAGCTGATTTTCTATTTTCCAACCCCCTCTTTAAAGGTGATTAAAGCCATACCAAGAGCATTCAACCAATTCCATTGTTTTGTTTTTTTGTACTCTAGATAGGGAAATGTTCACATATCTGTAGACCCTCCTGCGGCATATATCTTTTATTTACAGATTTTTAAGGTTGAATTGTATTTTTCATAGCCGATCACTACTGTATCTCCACCTCCAAGAAAAGTCAGTAATGAGTATGTCTTCTAAGTGCTCCTTCTGTTTAGGTAGCAGCGTGCATATTCACAAAATTACATTTCTGTACCGAAATCTTTCGGAACCAAACCATTCAGCCATCAGATTGATGATGTCATTAAGTATCTTAAAGCATATCTAAACTCGAGAACAAAAATGTAATATATTATTTATAAATATGTAAAATAGCAGCTTACCAGTCTGTGGATGTGGTGGCCGCATGGTGACCAGGGTAATGTGACTACTTAAAAATTAGCAACGTGTATATCAATCCAACGCGTTACAACTCGTCCTGCTTGAGGGCTAGCACACAAAACAAAGGATGGATAAAAGAGATATAAAGTAATATGTATAAATGTAAGAATCATCAATGTTAATATATAAACATAATATAAAAATGTATAAATAATACTATATAAATTAACTATCCACTGCAAGGCATTTCTTCCTTTTTGCCCACATGAATACCCACTCAGTACCAGTGACCAATCCAGTCAGTCCAGTCTCCAGCACAAGCCTGATTTACGCCTGGGGATTCTGCCAGTAACGCACTTTCTGTCCTAGATGACAACAGACACTCACTGTACCATATGGAGGAACAGTGTTATCACCCTAGATAGGAAGTGTCTAAAGACTAAAGAACACCCCTCTCCCTAACTACATAACAATAGGAGGAGGTATTCTGTAGCCCACACAGAAAATTGGAAATAATGCTAAAACTGGCCATAGACGGTTTGAATCTGGGCTGGTTCAGCAGGAACCTGCCGAGAGTCGAACCATGTATGGGCAGGCTGAATGTGCCAAGTTGATTGATCGATCAACTTGGGTACAACCAGTCTGTCTGATTTTACATGCGATTGCCGCTAGTGGCTTGCAGGAAAGAAATTTGCTCTGTATATGGCCTGCATAACTGATACTAGTTATTGGAATCAGAAAGCAGACAACGTTTTCAGCTCATTGGATGCCCGTTGATGAAAGGATAATGCTCATAACCAAGGGGCTTTGAAAACCCAGGAAAAGCTGCTAAATGCAGAATGGTAGCATTTGCCACACAGAAGAGCGATCTCTGTTCCAGCATTTGGCAAAATAAGTCCACTATCAGGCGGATTGTACCCTTACTCGACAATACCTTTATAGCTCCAACCATGAGGACAACGAAGAACACTGCAGGATGTGAAAACCTACACAAAGGGATGTGTTATTAATCGCCAATGCAGGAGAGTTTTTAGAAAGCCAGTGACATCGATTGGGCATTTTTTACCCTTGGTGAAGCAAATCACTTTAATTGACACCAAGATGGAAATGTATTCATTCTAATGACACCAGTGAATCAGAAATTTTTACTTGTTTTTACTACCACCTCTGTGGCCAGTGAAAATAAAAATTCCCACGTATCATGCTAGCCCAGCTTTTCTCAACTAGGGTTCCTACAGAGGTTGCCTAGGGTTTAATTAGCAATGGCTAATTCCTACCTCTCAGTTAAGTAACCACTATTAACAATGATCTTTTTAGCTATCTGTAAGGGTGTAATTCTTCCCAATTACCACAAATGTAGGGAGCATTCTTCCAAATGACCATCACACTAATGTACCATGAGCTGTACATAAAGTAATTATCAGTAGGAGTTCCCAAAGCCTGCAAAGTTTTTTTTCAAGGGTTCCTCCATGATAAAAAAAGGTTGAGAAAGGTCTAGCTCAGTGGTCATCAACCCTGTCCTCAGGGCCCACTTTTATGTATCACCTTGGGGAGATGCAGACTAGAATACTGCAATCACTGAGCAGCAAAGGATATCACCTGTGATGTATTTGTTATCTTGCAAGCCTGAGCCCTGAGGACAGGGTTGATGACCACTGGTCTAGCTCATCAACATCCCAATGGACATTGATTTGGTTTTTCGTTAGGGAGGCACATTAACTGAACAATGATCTGTTGTTTACGAGGTTGCAGCAGATGCAGTCAGCAGAGGCTTTTGGTTAGAAAACGTAGAAAGAGCATGTTTTCCCCTGAGATACATTTGAGTTGCCCTCTGAGGTGTCTGCAGGGAGCATTCATCGTCCCTCTAATGACCCAGATACTTTTGAGCAGTTTGATCATGTCTGTATAACTGGCCATCCTATATGGCCTATGGACATACATGTCTATGTAATGAATAAACAACCCCTGGAGCTACATTACATGAGCAAATGTTTGTGGACTCCTGACCATCTGGTCTATATCAGCCAGCTGGACATCCCTAATTAAAACTATAGGCATTAATATGAAGTTAAAGCGGAGGTCCACCCTAAAATGGACCTTCCGCTCATCGGAATCCTCCCCCCCTCCGGCGCCACAATTGGCACCTTTCAGGGGGGAGGGGGGTGCAGTTACCTGGATAATCCAGGTAACTGCACCCACTTCCGGGATAGCTCTCTGCGGAAAGGGGCGTAGATTACGCCCCTTTCCGCAAGTGCCCCGCTGCCTGCTGGGAAAACACACAGATCCCAGAGGCAGCGGGGACCATCCTTATTGCGCAGCGCGGCTCGCGCATGCGCAGTAGGGAACCGGGAAATGAAGCCGAAAGGCTCCATTTCCTGATTCCCATACCCAAGATGGCGGCGGCAGCACCCGAGAAACGATCTACAGATCGGCTTTGGGTGCCGACATCGCGGGCGCGCTGGACAGGTAAGTGTCACTATTTTAAAAGTCAGCAGCTGCAGTATTTGTAGCTGCTGGCTTTTAAAAAAAAAACAGCTTCCACTCTTTTTCCAATCTTTCCAGAAGATTTTGGGGTCAATTCACTAAGAGTTAAGTAACGGCTAATAAAATGCTGTAAAATACAGCATGCGGTAACAATTGTGCAAGTGTTCTATTCATTAAGAATTTTGCATTAAATACCTAATACGGTATTTGTTCGCCTTAGCGGTAATTTCTACATTGTTTACTGCAGTAATTTACCGCATTGTGCTTGTTGCTAAGGAGCGGGCTGGGAAGCCGGCTACTGCATCCTTAATAACGGATTACTCATCAGCCGAAAAAAAAGAAAAACGGCGTGGGGTCCCCCCCAATGCATACCAGGCCCTTTGGGTCTAGTGGATGAGGTAAAGCAGTTGGTCTCAACCTCAGTCCTCAAGTACCCCCAACGGCCATGTTTTCAGGTTTTCCTTTACTTTGCACAGCTGCTTTAAATCAATATCAATATCAATGGCATGGTATTAATGAGATCTATTTTATCTAAGGGAAGTTCCCAAAACATGGCCCGCTGGGGGGTACTTGAGAACTACTAGTGGACCAGGTAAGGCAGTTTTATTCGCAGGCTCCTCTGCATCCTCTTCTCCCCTGCATTTTGGCTGTCAGATTCCCCACACGTCATCAAGACCATAGTCCTGCAATAGATGGAGGGTAGTGAGGGTAGCGAGCAGAGGGGAGCACAGTTTGCTGGGTGAGCAGTGGATAAGGTATGTAAACGTGATTCTACCTTACCCTAGAATGAACTAGCACTAACCCATGCAATGCAGGTGTTGCCTCCCTGCAAGGGAGGACTTTTACTTTTTCCAGAGTTGAGTTTTAAACTTTCTACATGGTTTGAAGCACACTATTGTCTCAAATGTCTTTATATGCTGTAGTCAGGGGTGTTGCTTGGTCTACAAAAGATCTGGAGTTAGAGCCCATAACAGCGAAGTAAAGAAAGTCATATGCTTGGGTGGTCATACACATGTATATAATATACCTGTGTGTGTGTGTGTGTATATATATATAAAACACTATATATTACTATATAATTATATTAAAGCTCCACTCTTTACATCAGGGTCCCCAGAGAGCCTCCCCCTTACATCGGGATCCCCAGAGAGCTTCTTACGTCACCTGCCACCAGATGTGGATTGTTGCATACAGAGAAGCTGGTGCACATACAGAGGGACTAGTGTATATACAGAGAGGCTGGGTGTACAAAGACACTGGGTGTATACAGAGTTTTCCCCCACCATGGTCCGCACTCACCTATTGACTATATGATATGTGCGGCGCAAGGAGGAGACTCGCTCTCACACTCATATCCCTTCTCTGAATGTCAGTGAAGCATGGAGTGCAGACAGCGATGTGTGAGGCAGCTCGGCACACTCTCATGATAGGGCCAGCCCTGTACTTGGGTCTATGGGCCCCAGAATCGGGGCTCCATCCTCAATAGCCACCCCTTAACGATGCCACTGGTTGTAGCATTCAGAGCTCATGAGGGAATGGGGGTAAATATAGACAGTTGAGGAGCAGTTTTTCTTCCCCTGACTAACCACCTAAAGAAGCGAATGCAGCTTGTCAGGGTTAGTCATGGCCACGGCAAAAATTAAGCATGTTGCTTTCGCCAGGTGGTACTGCTGTGGAAGCGACTCATTTACGTGTATACATGTAATGAACATGATTGCAGCGCAGTCTGAAGCCATAATGTCCACAGAGGTGGGGAATGAGCATCTTATAAGGCAGAAATTTCACAAAATACATTTTCCTGAAGGTCTCCCTGAAGACTTGGGGTCAAACATTTGCCATGAGGAGTGTTCATGAGAATAGGAATGAATATTAATGCATTGCCGCCCATCAAAAGATGTGTGAGGTCTGCCCTGGAGGACCTCTTCCACCTTCCGCTTGCTGCCTTCTGTGTGAGCAGACTTTTAATGCTTGCAATAATTAAACCTTGTTCTGCTTTCATGTTTCTTAAGACATCTCATTCATGCACCTGGCACAGAAGAAAGCCTGGACCTCGTCAGTATGGAAATCACTTTTTAATGATTTGCACCTGCTGGAATAGTACCAGCCTCATATAAATGGAAAGTATACAGAGGATTGGGTGCCTATGGGCACCAGTTGATATGTTGGCCGACCAATACAGGGAGGAAATATTTATCAGACTGCATTTTGTTAGAAAGCATGATCCCTGAGCATGATCCCTGTGCGGTTTCCCCCAAGGAACGTATGCTACAATTGTCCTGCTATCCATAATTATGCTCAGGGCAAAAATACCTCTCATGATTTCCTATTTGGTCAGCATTTGCATAATACAGCACCAGGGGTGTTCTACGGTAGTAGAAATCTGAAACTACATGTCGACACCTGGAGGCCGCCTATAGCAGAAAATACGGTATACCAGGCCACTCTTATGCATCATAACACTGGCAGTAAGAACAGGAAGCTGAGGCACAGTTTTAGGCTCCATGCGACTTTACATTGCAACTTGGATGCGACTTTGGCTTTGACTGTTGCATAACTGTCTCATTGATAATATTAAGATACAACTTTGATGTTTTCAAAAGTTTACGTTGCAGTCTATGGCACTCAAGTTGCATGAAAGTCACATCAAAGTAGTGCGGGAACCTTTTTAAAATCGCTGTGCCTAAATCACATAGCTTTGAACAGCTTCCATTGAAATACATGTGCTGCGACTTGTCATGAGACTTTGTGTCCAAAAGTCGTATGGCAAGTGTGAATGGAGCTTAGTTCCTATTCTGTCTTTCGGTCTCTCTTTCTCTCTTTCTCTCTTTCTCTCTATCTCTTTCTCTCTTTTTCTCTTTCTCCCTCTCTCTCTTTCTCCCTTTCTCTCTCTCTCTCCCTCTTGTTCTCTCTCTTTATCCCTCTCATTCTCTCTCTTTCTCCCTCTCTCTCTTTCTCTCTCTCTCTCTTTCTCTCTCTCTCGTTCTCTCTCTATCTCTCTTTCTACCTCTCTCTCGTTCTCTCTCTTATTCTCTCTCTCTCTCTTATTCTCTCTCTTACTCTTTCTCTGTCTCATTCTCTTTCGCATTCTCTCTCTCACTGTCTCTCTTTCTCATTCTATCTCATTTTCTCTCTCTCACACACACACACACACACACACACACTCTCTCTCTCTCTCTTTTTCTCATTCTCCCCCTCTCTCTCTCTCTCTCTCTCTCTCCCCCCTCTCTCTCTCATTCTCTCTCTCTCTCGTTTGTATTCCATCTAGATTCTGTTTCCTATTCATTAATTTTCATTCATTAAGTCTCTCTGTCACTTATTCTCTATTTTGTTTCCTATTCATTCATTCTCTCTGTTCTCTGTCTCTTATTCTGTTTCTAATTTACACATTTTCTCTCATTCTTCTGTATCTCATCCTATGTACAGTTTTTCATTCTTTCTTTCTATTTCTTATTCTTTTCTGTTTCCCATTCATTCACCCACTGTCTTTCTCATTCTCCCGCTCTGGTTTTCTCTCTTTGTGTCCCCTTGGCTCTCATTATCTAAATTTTCTTCCGCAATCCCTGTCTGAAGCCCCGTACACACTGCCAGCCAAAGTCGGATGAGAGCTTTTGGTCAGAAATTCCGACTGTGTGTATGGCTCCATCAGACTTTTGCTGGCAGAATTCCAGCCAGCAAAAGATTGGGAGCAGGATCTCTATTTTTCGGTCAGAAAAAGTTCTGATCGGAAATTCTGTACAAATTCCTACGTGCAAAATTCCTACGCATGCTCGGAAACAATTCAACGCATGCTCGGAAGCATTGTACTTCATTTTCTCAGCTCGTCGTAGTGTTGTACATCACCGCGTTCTTGACGGGCAAAAGTTCAGAGAATTTTTGTGTGACCGTGTGTATGCAAGCCGAGCTTGAGCGGAATTCTGTCGGAAAAACCATCCAAGTTTTTTCTGATGGAAAATTCGCTCGTATGTACGCGGCAATATACTCTCTCTCTCTCCCTCTTCTGTTTCTCATTCTCTACTATCATTCATTTATTTTCATATTTTTCTCTCTCACTCTCGTCTGTATCCCATTCTATATTTTGTTTCCTATTCATTCATTTATTCCTCTTTCCCCTCCTCCTCCATCATCCTCTTCCTCCTCCTCTCCATCATCATTCTCCTCCTCCTCTCCATCATCATTCTCCTCCTCCTCTCCATCATCATCCTCCTCCTCTCCATCATCATCCTCCTCCTCTCCATCATCATCCTCCTCCTCTCCATCATCATCCTCCTCCTCTCCATCATCATCCTCCTCCTCCTCCTCTCCATCATCCTCCTACTCTCCATCATCATCATTATCATCATCATTGTCCTCTTCATCACCATCATCATCCTCTCTCTGTTCTTTCTCTCATTCGCTATTCTATTTCTCATTCAATTATTCATTCATTCATTCATTCTCATACCCCTTCTTTGTTCTGTCTCTCATTCTGTTTTTCATTCATTCATTTATTCTCCTTCTCTCCATATTCATTATCCCTCTCCAGTTTTCTCTCTCTCTCTCTCTCTTCTTTCTCCCAGTCTCTATTCTATTTCCAATTCAATTATTAATTTATTTATTCTCATTCACTCCCCCGTTCTCTCTCTCTCATTCGTTCGTTCATTCATTCTCTCTCATACCCTTTCCCTGTTCTGTCTCTCATTCTGTTTTTCATTCATTCATTCTCTCTCATACCCTTTCCCTGTTCTGTCTCTCATTCTGTTTTTAACTCATTCATTTATTCTCCTTCTTTCCATATTCCTTATCTCTCTCCAGTTTTCTCTCTCTGTCCTCTATCACTCATTCTCTCGCTAATATAAATATATGCAGACAGAGGGAATATACTGGCGGGAGCCTGACACAGCCTAATACCTGGATATGTAGTGGTGTCAGTGGTCTGGTTTATGTATGGGATATATGAAGGGTGTATATGACAGGCTGTGTACACAAGATAAACCTGTAGCTCTCAGGCACTGACTGGTGTGGGCTGTGTCATGGTGAGCTCAGTAACACGTATAGTGTAGATATATTGGCTCATTATGTCTGTTATTGAGCAATCCCTCCAGACAGACACTGTCTGACTCAAACTCATGTCATAGACGATCATTCTATGGACTGATGGGCCTCTCCCTCCCGTTCATTGATTAGATCAGCCATTTAGCGGGATCAATTTTTTTTACAGGTAATCTTTTATCAGGATTATATTGTATCTTCACAATCGAACATTAGCTGTCATTGCTTGTAGCAGCCATGTAGAAGCACCCAGGGGCCCTCGCTGACCACAGCACCCCGTGGATGGAGGTTTCCTGGTCTTCAGATCTGTGGAGGTTCCTCCTAGGTCTAGGGCAGTGATGGTGAACCTTGGCACTCTGGATGTTTTGGAACTACATTTCCCATGATGCTAATGTACTCTGTAATGTAGGTGAGCATCATGGGAAATGTAGTTCCAAAACATCTGGGGTGCCAAGGTTTGCCATCACTGGTCTATAGGAATCCTGTACTGAGAGACTAGGGGAGGAAAGGATGCCATTGCTGGCTGCTGCTGACCAAAATACCAATTGTCTAGCCATCAGGCGAACGCTCTGGCTTGAAGCCCAACTCCAGAAAAATCAAATCTTTTTGCAGTTTTGGATACATTCGGGATGGGTTAGAACCTCTGTTGGGTTCAGTGCCATTTGACATTTACAGGTAAAGTTGATCCAGGCAATATCCGATTGCCTCTCGGGAGATCAGGAAGGAATTTCTTTCCCTGCTGTAGCAAATTGGAGCATGCTTTGCGAGTGTTTTTCACCTTCCTCTGGATTAACTGTGAGTATAGGATTGTGTATATAGGATTCAGTGGCGGCCCATCCATTAGGGGCGCCAGAGCCCCGCCCCCTCTATCCATGACCGCCACTCCCATGCTCCATACATGGCCGCTATTTTGCAGGACACCGCCACCCCCTATTCATGCGCCTGGACCCTTTCAAGATGCCGGGCATGTGAATTACAGTGGCAGGGGGGTGTTTTTTAAGCACCAGATTAGAGCAAGAGGCTCTATTAGGCTTCAAAAAAAGGTGGGCTCGTGGCACAGAGCATTGCGCCAAGAGCCCACCCACGTGTTACATCAGCAAATGAATATTCGCTTTTAAAACACTGATCCTCAATCCAGCCAATCAGAAGCAGATCTGAGACCCGTTTTCTGATTGGCCGAAAAGCGACCACCCCTAATTGGCCGCTGAGGAGGAGGGGGGAAATGGAAGACACCACGATGCCCATGGAGAGCAGGGTAAGGGAAAGCCGCTGGCGCCGAGCAAAGGAAGCCACTGGTGAAGCCAGGGAGAAGCGCTGCTCACCATAGATGGGGTAAGTGCAACAGACCCACCCGACAGGCCAGAACTCCCCCCCCCCCCAAAAAAATAATTACTACCAGCCGCCACTGATGGGATTGTAAAAATGTTTTTTTTTATTTTCCGTTTTATTGGTTAAACTGGATGGACTTGTGTCTTTTTTCAACCTGACTAACCGTGTAACAGTGGGATCACACAGGAATGTGCCAGATCGCACCAAAAGTAGCGCATGCACTACTTTTAAAAACGCACTGTAACTGGATCGCATTCTACTGTGGTACCATGCAATCCGGTGCAGGCAAACGCACTGCCTTTGCAATCTGCATTTGGGGTGATGTTAGAATTACTCGCAGCAGATCGAATACCCAGTGCGTTTTGAATTTCTGGTGTGAACTAGCTCTAACCCTAGGTTTACACTTCAATGATTTGTGCGGGCCACGTTTGCACATTTAAATGAATGGGCTGCTGCGCTTGCGTTTTCGCAAAAAAAAAAAGCACCTTTTCAAAAATCCAACCGCAAGAAAACTGCATTTTTTTTGACAATGTGATTTCCCTGCTGTACCCGCACCCACAAACGCGTCGCGTGCCGAAATGCGTGAGGGTGCCATTCAGAATGAATGGCAGCACCACACATCTCCTAAGAGCAGCACAAATTGGTTGCGGGTGTTTGTGGGTTCAGGTACAGATGCGATTCCCACGCCAGCAGCCACACGCAGAGGTGGGAACCTAGCCTTCAGAGAGGATTTTTCCCATCATATTTTAAAGTGTCGGGGCAAAATAATAATAAAAATAATAATAAAAACATATTTGGTATATCTCCGCAATACATGTATGTTTCTTCAGATTTTATCGCAAAATGCTACAAATACAAAGAATATCAGTTAATCTGTGTGCTCCCAACTTCCTGTGCTGCACTTATCAGATATCAGCCCGGCCCAGTTCTCTTTGTGGTCTACAGAACACCTCCCCTATGCTATAAAGATGAGACAAGGAGAGGTGTTCTGTAAGCCTAATACACTTCCTGTCCTATTTGGCCAGTTCAACAGAGACCAGCGAAAAGTTTGATCCATCCATGGCCGCCTCTGTTGATCTAATGATTGACTTTTGACAAATGGGAATGTTGGAAACTTTTTATTCAATCAGCGGCTGCAGCCCTGATCAGTGTATATCAAAGTCCCCATTGTCAGAGTACTATAGCGCAGCGGGAAGGTTTCCTCCATGCACCTTGAATGTGTGTATAGAGAAATCTGATTGTCTTTATTTTTATCAGCCATATGGCTGGTCGAAAAAAAAAAAATTCTTGATTGTAAGCTCCTTAAGGTCAGGGACTGATGTGAATCTGCAATATATGTAAAGTGCTGTGTAATTTACCAGTGCAATATAAGTACCTGTAGTAAAAAAACTAAATATATCTCTTATTTCTTATCAGAAGAGATTGATCAGAAAATAAATCAATCATATATCAAAATACTTCTACCTGGCAGCACTAGGATCATCGGTTTGATTCCCAACCATTACACTACCTGCTTGGAGTTTGCATGTTCTCCCTGTGCCTGGGTGGGTTTCCTCCCGATACTCCGGTTTCCTCCCACACTCCAAAGACATGCTGGAAGGTTATAAATTAAGGGTCTAAATTGTCCCAATTATGTGTATGTATGAATGTGAGTTAGATTGTAAGCTCCTTGAGGGCAGGGACTGATGTGAATGTACTATATATATATATATATATATATATATATATATATATATATATATACACATATATATATACACATACAGGGCTTTTTTCAGCGAGAATGTGGGGGGAACGCAGTTCCGGCACCTCCTGCACTGAATGTATGTAATAGTAAGAGTTGCTGGGGGTGTGCTGCAGGTTCTATTGATGCTCGCTGCTAGGGAATCAATTGTTGCTGCAGGATATTTATTTTTGCAGGGGGGGTGGTCTATTGCTGCTGGCTGTTGGGAGTCTAATGTTGCTGGGGTGGATCTATTGTTGCTGGAAGGTCCATTGTTGCTGGCTACAGGGAATCTATTTTATCGTCTTTCTTGTTGTCATTAACAAATTCCATACAAATTACTTAGCATCACATCATTATCATTAGCATCAAAATGATTCTTGGCTCTGTATTCTCTAAAAGGGACGGTACTGGGAGGGGGAGTGGGGGTGGAACCAAGGAACAGTGCTCAGAGGTGAGTACAGGGCAGGTACAAGGGGTGAGTCGGAAGGGGAGAGTTCCTGCACCTATCCTCTGAGAAGAAAAGCCCTGTGTGTGTGTGTGTATATATATATATATATATATATATATATATATATATATATATATATATATATATATATATAAATATAGCGCTGCTTAAATTGATGGCGCTATATAAGTACCTGTAATAATAATAACAAAGCAAGTATGATCACCATTAACATGCCTGGCCTATAGTAAAATGACGCAGCAGATCACATGACAGTTGTAAACAATGGATTGCTTCCTTTCATGCCATCCATTGTATACCATTCCTTTGCTAGCTGTGATTGGTCACAGTGATCACATGGTATAGACAGGGTCAATCACAGCCCATCTGTACCATGTGATTAGCTCTGGCCAATCACAGCTAATCACAACTAAAGACACTGAATGAATCAATTTAATTCAGTAAAATGCTTGCTTATAGCAATGAAATTCACTGCTATAAAGCAATCGTGTATAAAAGAAAAAAGAATCCTGATTACTTCCCCAAAGTAGTACAGTGTTACTATGGTAACACTGTATTGTTTTGGTCACAGTGTGTTAAAGAAAAAAAAAAGTATTCTTTTTCTTTTTTTCAACATACTCTCACCAGACAGTGTCCCTGATGATGAACACCAGTTATATGAGGACGTTGTACTTCACTGGGGAAAGTATATAAAACAAAAAAACAGTTTTTTTTTCTTCATTTTTCAAATTATTATTACAAAAAAGTACAAACTTCAAGATTGGTCATGCTTCTAAATACCTTGGACTGTCTGCTTTCTAAAAAGGGGTAATTTGGGGGTATTTATACTGTCCTGGCATTTATGGGGTATATCGGTACATCAGGATTGATCTATTTTTAGATATACTGTATACCATAGTCTGTGGACTCTATAACCTTCCTACAGACTAAATAATAAACACTGATTTGGGTTATTTTCACCCAAAAACATGTAGCAGAAAGCAGCTGGGCTTCAGCGGCAGAGCAGGAGTTAAGTCAGCCTGGGGTACAATCCTGCAGTAATACATTACTCACAGCTCAACACTCAGTCACCAGGGACTGAATCAGGCTGCTCCAGGTCAAGAAAGCCCCCCTTCCCCATCCCCTGCTCCTCATCTCTCATTGGGCTAAGGGCTGAAATAGGATACAAACTCACCCCCCCTTATGTTCTTCCAAAAAAAAAAAAAAGGAGAGCGCACAAAGACTTAACGGCAGGGGAGAGAGGGCTGTTTGTAAACCACTCAAGATGCAGTTCATTAAAAGAGTTTGGGGAAAGGCGGGGTGGTGCAATGGGCAAGCCATCAAGCCTGAATTAAACTAGTCTCCTTGCCCCCCTCCCTTCCCCCTCCCCAGTGTACCAACTTTCCTGAGAAGCACTTTGCGGAGTTACCCAGAAGCCTCCCTGTCTTCATTGAAAAATCTAACTTTTTTTTCTATTCTTCTCTTTGTAGAGTTGAATTGTAAAGCGTTGAGTATCTTTGTTTTCATACGCATTTTGAGTTATTATATGGTTTACCTGAAAATAGTTCTTGATGCAACATTTATTTATCTTCCCCTCCGTTCCAGAGTTTAAGGATCATTTATTGCGTACAAATTCAGAAACGTTCCCTTCACTTGCTATCTATATAATAGAGAGTGTTGTCAGCATCCTATGAGAATGATTTCAAGGCTTCTCACACGGCAGCAGATTGGTGGTAAATATTCGAAGCCAAGAGACATCAACAGCGCAGTGAACCCAGCGTTCTTTTCCTCATATAATTCAAACTGCAAATCCTGATAAAGTCGCTCCCATTAAACTTGTTCAGACTTGATGTGAAATTCGGAATAACGTTTGAGCCCGTCACCCCTAATTCTCCTATAACTTCACCTCTCAAGCCGCGTACACACGGGCGGACTGTCTGGCCAACTAAGTCCGTCAGACAATCCGACGGACAGTCCGTCCTACTTTCGAATGAACGGACTTGACCACACACGGATGCAAAACAGTCCGCCGAAAGTTTGCGCGATGACGTGTACAGCACGTACGACGGGACTAGAAATAGGAAGTCCAATACACAGCAATGCAACCTTTCGCCGTGTAAATCCTTTCTGAGCATGCGCCATACTTAGTCCGTCCAACTAGCCTACTCACGAGCGGACTGTCCGCTGAAACCAAAGTCTGACGGACAATATTACGGAAATTCCGAAATACTTAGTCCGCCAGACTGCACGCTGAAAAAGTCCGCTGAAGCCCACACACGAGCGGACTGTCCGCTGAAATGTGTTTCGGCGGACTAAGTTGGCCAGACAGTCCGCCCGTGTGTACGCGGCTTCAGGTTTGCAATGTCAAAAAGATGTTGGAAGTGATGACAAGGTTATAGTGAAATTCCAGTTTTGCCAAGAAACAGAAATCCACACAAGGTCAACTACGTAGATTGCAAGGATTCATAGTAATTGTATAGCAGATTTGTACCGGCTTCTGTCCTGGGGATGTTTATCTTGCCTGCCTTAAATACAATGACATGGTCGTTTTCAGTGCTCATAAGGAAAAGTTGCAGCCACAAGTATCACGTGATGCATGCAAGAAAGTATCTCCATAAAAGACATTTCTCTTGCCCGGGATGGAAGAGAATTTAATATGAGGTCAAACCTTAGGAGATTAAATTTGTATCAAATCAGGTAGGCCTTTGCACTACATGGTTTTGGTAAACCGAAGGAAAAACTCAGCAGAAAAACTGATAGTGTGTATGGGGCTTTAGACTTGCATTGCAGAATAGAGGTAGGAAGGTGTGCCTTGACCCCAATATATGGAGTTGAAGGACTGTCAGTGGAGCTCGGGGAGGGACAGAAGCTACAAAGGGACTCAAAAGGT
Source organism: Lithobates pipiens (assembly GCF_037356315.1). NCBI lineage: Eukaryota > Metazoa > Chordata > Amphibia > Anura > Ranidae > Lithobates > Lithobates pipiens. The sequence goes on along the minus strand of NW_027507686.1, from coordinate 220,933,962 downwards.
CCAGTAGAGGTCATCAGGATTCCCATATGAAGGGTGGTAGGTGATCAAGGCTTCCTGGAAATCAGGAGTTTGGGTTGAATTCTGATGGTCATCTTGGTCCCTCTGTAGAATGACCAGACTTCAAAAGGAATGTTTAAGGACTGTGTTCTATGGTGCTGGAGAAACCAGAGGAAATCATGCCAACAGAGCCAATAATACCAAGAGTGTTGCTGAAGTGAATAAATAGGCTTCTCAATGGAAAATAGTAAAAACAACACACTGTACAATGTAATAGTTCCTGAAGGGGACATACTCTGGTCTGGAGCAATGTATTTAGAGGCAAATGGGAACCCAAAGTTTTCTACTGCACAAAACCACTCTGTGATGCCCACTGAAATATACTGTTGAATGCTCCTGTTCATTAATTCATTCAGTTGAACACAGTGCGCCAACATTTAGCACTGCTTGGTAGGAACACATAGGGGGTTATTTACAAAAGGCAAAGCCACTTTGCACTACAAGTGCAAAGTGCACTTGAAATTGCACTGAAAGTGCACTTGGAAGTGCAGTCGCTGTATATCCGAGGCAGACATGCAAGGAAAATAAAAAAAAAACAGCATTTCAGCTTGCACGTGATTGGATGATAAAATCAGCAGAGCTTCCCCTCATTTCAGATCTACCCCTCATATTTACAGTGACTGCACTTCCAAGTGCACTTTCAGTGCAATTTCAAATGCATTTTGCACTTGTTGTGCAAAATGGATTTGCCTTTTGTAAATAACGCCCATAGTCATTCTTTCTTTTTGGCACTGAACTTGAAGACCTTCTGGACACAGGCAAAGCTATAATTCCTGACAGATGCACCTAGACACCCAGTGCTCAGCCACACATTTAGTCAGTTGTTGTGTACCACCATCACAACCCTTGCATTGCTTGTACTATTAAATCATCTACACACTTACTACCCAAGGAAGCCATTTAAACTACCAGTGTCTTTGGAGGTGGCAGTAATGAGCCCGAGAGCAGCAGCGGCTACTGACTCCCCTTCTGTAGTGCACCTATAAAGAAAGCCAGCACAGCCATTCAGCACCCCTCCACCCACATGAAAAGAGTGCGCCAGGGGCTGGTGCTCTTCCAGCCCCTGCTGGGCAGCAAGGACCCTTGAGGCACCCAGGCTTCCTACATATGTATAGGCTGTCGCCCCCTGATGGCGGCCATGATTATAACTTCAAGCTAAAGCTGAAGTGTAATTGTTGGGAAGAGAACCCAAAACGGTATTACAGAAGTAAAAGGCGTCTGCTGATTTCACTGCTGTGCACACTTCCATTGGGTGTATAGTAGAGCCTTAAAGCCCAAATGAAACCTTAGCTTAAATCAGCTAGACACATTTCAGGTTCATCAAAACAAAGGTGAGCAAAGTCTCACAGTTTGTTTTCTTTCTAAAACAGCCACAGCCTGAAAAGAAAAACCTGTCCTCTGCCAGAATACCGCAGAATGGGACCTTTTCTTTCTGTGGGGAAGCAATAGTTCCATTGCAGAAGTTAGATAGGCATCCTACAGAGTCAGACCTATAGCTCTGCAATTGGCAAAAGATCATGCTCCTCCCTGATATCCTTGGAGAGCCCTGGCACTGATTCAGCAGGGGCCATCAGACCTTTACAAATAGATCCCTGCTTTCCCACCTGAAGTATAGGCCATATCACATTGGTGAGTATGGGGCTCATTGTGTATGCTCACACCTTTGCTCTCTTGGTAGCACTCGGCTCAATGATTCACCTCACATACAAATAACACATGAATTTGTCCAAGTGTATGAACCCCTAGAATTTTCCCAATGAAAATGCACAATAAAATCTCAGAATAAACCATTGTTCTGGTAGTTTCTGGATAGAGTAAAGAAGAGTTTGATGCTTTGTCCTGCTGTGTCCTTTTCAAGGAGATTTTTCCTCACAGTCACATCCCCTGTGGTCAACAGGGACAATAAATTAGAAGGAAGCTTCAGTTCTTTGGACACAAATAGCAGTAAAAACCTTACAGAGGTTCTAAGGCCTTCTGACTTTAACCCAAAATGATAAAAAAAAAAAAAAATTAATACACAGCTGGAATTCCATGCAATTGTTTCTGTAGTCCATAATGATTAGGCGAGCTTAAAGAGGAATTTCAGTCCCCGTAATGCACGACTCCCCCATCACCCCACCATCTTTGTATACCACGTGCAGAGGTTTCAAAGGGCCCTGCCTGACCTTAAAGTGGTTGTATCTCAAACATGAAATATGAACAAAGCAAAGCCCTTTATAGTGTGTACTTGTCTAATTTAAAAGCACTAAGTGTTATTTCTGACTTGTTTTTTGGGGGGAAGGTCAGCTTTAATAACTTCTTTAAGTTATTGTGTGCACAGGACAGCTTTGAATTCCTGCCTTGATCAACATATATTTTAACTTGCAGATATAGCAAAATGCTTCCAACGATATATTTAACAGGACTAAAAGCAGAAAATAAGAGACATTCAATGTTCAGGTTTAAATTCACTTTAAAGTGTGTATAGCACATTTGTCAACCTTCTTTATTCTTTAGGTGGCAGGGACTGGTGTTAATGGTTCAATGGTTTCTGTATAGTGTCAGTAATATTCCAATAAGTAAAATAAATATTGGGTGAATGTCTACCTATTCATGCTCATGATCTAGGCATATGACCTCCGTTAATGGTCCTTAAACTGAAGACAATGGCACTTAGCCTCTGTCGCTCTGCTGACTTGAAGTTGTTTAATCTCCAACCCATGGTAAAACAAGCCATTAAACAACAGTGCTCTGGAAATGCCAGTTTAATGAGGTCTAGAACAAAGAAAACACAGAAAGAGCTTCAACATGACTTTGCCCTGGAGTGCAAGGGTCACATATTACTAGGTCTTGTTAAAAAAAAAAAAAAAGAGCCATCATGGGGAAACAGAAAATTACATTTATGGACTTTGGACCCGTAATGTGCAAGAGAATATATATCTAACTTTTTGTAGATGTACTTTGATTACCAAATGGTTTATATATCATTTAGGGTTTAGTTTATATACCATTTTGTTCAAAAGGGTGGCTGGGGTCGGTAAAATCAGGCAGTTGAACTATGGTTTTACCACCCATCCAACCATCCACTAAACAAAGGCATGCAGCCACTCCGGGCTGTATGCATGCCACAGAAAAAATGAAACAACATGTTGCTTTCCAAAGTGTAACCCATCCCAAGTGTATGGGACCTCGCCACACCTGCCCTGACCGTGGTTTTAGTGAGTCAGAATTTAGATGGGCGAAGCAGCAGTGACAGCAGGCAACATATAGTGTATTCCAAAAAGTATTTATAGCACTTCACTTTTTTCCACATTTTGTTATGTTACAGCCTTATTTCATTATTTTTCTCAAAATTCTACATACAATACCCATAATGACAATGTGAAATAAGTTTGTTTGAAATCTTTGCAAATTTATTAGAAATAATACATGGAAAAATTCCATGTACATAAGCATTCACAGCCTTTGCTCAATACTTTGTTGAAGTACCTTTGGCACCAAGTACATCCTCAAGTCTTTTTGAGTATGATGCTACTAGCTTGGCACACCTATTTTGGACTGTTTCACCCATTCTTCCTTGCAGGAACTCTCAAGCTCCATCAGGTAGGATGGGGAGCGTTGGTGCACAGTCATTTTCAAATCTCTCCAGAGAGGTTCAAGTCTGGGCTCTGGCTGGGCGACTCTAGGACATTTACAGAGTTGTCCCGTAGCCACTCCTTTGTTATCTTGGCTGTGTGCTTAGGGTCATTGTCCTGTTGGAAGATGAACTTTTGCCTCAGTCTGAGGTCCAGAGAGCTCTGAAGCAGGTTTTCACCAAGGATGTCCCTGTACATTGCTGCATTCATCTTTTCCTCGATCCTTACTAGTCTCCCAGTTCCTGCCGCTGAAATACATGCCCACAGCATGATGCTGCCACCACCATGCTTCACTGTAGGGATGGTACTGGCCAGGTGATGAGCAGTGCCTGGTTTTGCTCCAGACATGACGGTTGCCATTCATTCAGGCCAAAGAGTTCAAAATTTGTTTCATCAGACCAGAGGTAGGTGAGTTTAATACGGACACAAGTCTGTTTACGCCTGACTGTCCATGGGAATGCATGGACCTTTCGATCAGATCAACCTGAAAAACTCACAGGCGGACCTGATTGCCCATGTGAAAGGCACCTTACTCTCTCCATTTGGTCTAGTGCCCACTTTCACTGGGACTGAAGGCAAAGAAAACATCTAAAATCTTGAGTTGCTACCAGATCAGGACTAGTGGGGAAATCTTCTAAAGGGACTTTTGCTGCAGGGAGGAAGAGAACATTTTTCTAATGTTTGAGAGAGTTCGTCTCACTTGATGCTGTGCGTGAAGGACATAAAGAGAGATCTATCCAATGGGACGGAGATAGACGATATCCACAACTAAAAATGTTGACTTTACAGTACATTTACTATACACTAATGCCGCGAACACACGAGCGGAATGTCCGACAGAAAAAGTCAGAGGGGAGCTTTTCATCATATATTCCGATCTTGTGTATGCCCCGTCGGACTTTTTACATCGAAAATTCTGAAGGACCTAGAAATAGAACATGTTCTAAATATTTCCGACGGAACCAATTCCTATTGGGAAAACCGCTCATCTGTATGCTGTTCTGACAGACCAAAAACGACGCATGCTCTGAAGCAAGTACGAGATGGAAGTTATTGGCTACTGGCTGTTGAACTTCCTTTTTCTAGTCCCGTCGTACGTGTTGTACGTCGTCGTGTTCTTGACGGTTGGACTTTGGTGTGATCGTGTGTATGCAACACAGCTTGAGCAGAATTCTGTCGGATCTCCGTCGCAAAAACCTTCAGAGTTTATTCCGATCGGAAAACCGGCCGCGTGTACAGGGCATAACACATACACTAACTAGTACACTAAAATGCACTAGTTCAGCTACAGACACCTTACTCACCTAGGTTGAAAAGGTCCAGAAACCCTTACATTTTTGCTGACTGCTTTATAGATGTTTTCTTTTTTTTTCTTTTCAATCATTTCTGAACATGTTATGCAATGGTAGATTTGCTGATGGTTAAATCCCTTGTAAAGGAAGCACTAAAAGAACCCATGGAGGATGGCCACCTTAAGATCATTTGGATTATCAATTTTCATCCAGAGTCTATTATTAGCCAGTGTCATTCAGCTGACTTCCTGGAGCTCAGGGTGTCATGGACACACCCCTTGGATGTATGTCATCCAGGTCAGCCTGGGCTCATGTTAGATTGCCACAGGGAACAATGTCTATTTTATTAAACGGAAGTGTTCTCTGCAGCATTCAGAACCACCATTTCAGGAACAATATTGATGATGTCAGGTTACCACGTTGGTTTAATAAAAATTAGGGGGGGGGGGGGGGGGGTTGTTCCAGTAAAGCTGAACTTGGGTTTTCAGTTACTAGACACACGAGCTTTCAGAACCCATTAGGTTCATTCCTCAAGCATTGTGCAACATAATGCTTGAGGAAGGAACCCAACAGTTCCAAAGGTTTAGTTAGCCAATATAGGGATCACATGAATTCCCATATTTCCATAGCAAAAGTGTATTTAAAGAAAAAAATGTCGAATGATGAGATGGTTTTACAAAAGCAAGTTGTGGCAAGAGGCCCAACACGGGTACCCTGCCTCCCGATCGGCTAGCACTAATCAGAACTGTATATCATACTATATATAAGTTGATAATAAAGAAGCCAATACCCGGCGCCAGTTTACAAGGGGTAGAGGGCTTGTGATTTCAATGTCTGTGTTATGCATAAGTAAGTTGTGTACTGTTAAACTTAATGCCGAATCTCTATTTGGTTTTGCTGAAAATTTTTATAAAAACTATTGAAACATAAAGAAAAAAAAATGTGTCTATGGTTATGAACAGACTCCAAGACTGAAGTTGGCAATGTAGAATGTACATTACACATATGTTTCTTCTGGCCCCTCTTGGCCATTGAGTATGTGAGGGGTTAAGGCATCCTTGCCCTATTATCCTGGTTTCCCAGGGGCCACCGGGTGTGACATGTTCCAGGACATTACAGCTAGGTACTCAGCCAGATCTGGCACAGCTGGATGATGTGAAATGGCTATAGTGTAGCCCACATCCCCTCCCTTCCCTTCCAGCAGCAGCACCACCACCTCCTTCCCTATTCTTCTCACTCTAGGGGGAGGGTCAGAGCTGGGCAGAGTTTGGGAAAAACTCCCTACTGGTGTCAGCTGAGCAGATAATTGAAAGGTTTCTGTCCGACTAGCTGAAACTAGTTGGGAGAACACAAAGGAGGAGATAAGGGGAGCAGAGCACTGCTGGCTGAACTCAATCCAGAGTGAGGAGGCTGCTGTGAACAGAGGCAACCAAGCAGGTAAGCAGCACTAACTAGTTGTGTCCCAATTGCCCCTTTGCTGCTCAAACTTTTTATCACTTTTTCTGCCAGTTAAAATAACAGAGTAGGACTGTGTCTATTCTCTCTCTAATATTTTTACTGTTAGCCCAAGGCTTTCAAAATATCTTCCATGGATTGAAAAATAATTTGAATGGTCTGGTGAGAGCTTATGGTGGGCAAACATGTATTGATAGGATCATTCAGTTGATCATTTGAAGCAATTCAACTGATTGACTTTGATAAAAAATTGCAAACCAAAGACCCCCCCCCCCCCCATTTAATTGATCATTTAGTGCAACTTAACTGATCAACGTTAATAAAAAATTACATCTATTCAATAGTTATAGAAAGTTCTTGATTGATTTCGACTGTGAATTCGATCAGCCGTGGTGGATTTTTGACAATCTCTTATGATTGATCGAAAAAAATTATGTTTGCGTGTGTCAGGAAATAAATATGTAAAATAAACAGTTGTATTGAAATTTTTAATTGTTTTACATTATTGACTATTTTTTGGTTTAGATTTATGGCTGATAGATTTCTTTTTTTTTTCTATTGCTATTTGATCGCAAAATGCAGAAGAATACCCTGTGTTACATTGTGCAATGTTGTAAGCAATGATAAATCACTTGTGTACGTTCACTCATAACTAGCTCAAATGCAAATGTATGGCCACTATCAGAATTAAGACCCCATACACACTATACAACTTTTGTTGTCTGATTTCCTTTAGATTTACCAAAACCATGTAGTGCAAGGGCCTGCCTGATTGCATACAAATTTAAACTCTTAAGGTTTGATCTCATATTATATGGTTTTGATAAATCTAAAGGAAAAAAAAATCTACAGAAAATTGTATAGTGTATATCCAGCTTAACACCTAAGCAATACAGACCATATATCATAAGTGTGTGTCTCTATTTCCACTGATTGTAAAATATTTGTACTCAATTTAAGATCATTCCCTTTTCTCTGTAGAAATAAAAAAATACCCACCATTAAAGGTGTTATTATAGAACGAGATTACCATATTTATCGGCGTATAACACACACATTCATTTTAAGAGGGAAATTTCAGGAGAAAAAAAAAATTAAATAAAGACCTTTGAAGAAAAATAAGGGTCAGTGCCCATCTGCAGCCTCACCACTGCCATCAATGCAGCCTGATCAATGCCCATCTTCAGCCTCACAAGTGCCACCAATGCAGCCTTATCAGTCCACATCAGTGCAGCCTCACCATTGCCTTCAATGCAGCAGCCTCAACATTGCCATCAGTGCAGCCTGATCGATGCCCATCTGTAGCCTAAAAGGGACAGGGAGGGGGCGGTACAAGCGCCAACAGATTACATACAGTGAGAATCTCCTATGATAGACAGAACAGTGGTCCAATGGCGGCCCAGGAGATGGTACTTCCTATTACAGAGGCCGCCAATTAAACAGGAGATTCTCACTGTATGTAATCTGACAGCGCTCGTCCCGCCCCCCCCCCCCCTCCCCTCCAAGGCAGCTAAAATTGAAATATTGGCATATAACATGCACACGCTATTTGCACCCAGTTTTAAGGGTGAAAAAGTGCATGTTATATGCCAATAAATACAGTAAGTAGATTTATTACGGGATAAATGCTAAGGCCTCATTTATACTGCTGCTGGTAAACGGACGTTCAGAGGCAGTTGGCTGCTTTTTTCAGCTGCCCCTGAACTCATCCAATGTTATCTTATGTGTATATGTATACAGGTTCGTTCAATGTCATTTTTAGGTAGTTGCCTTTAGAGGCTTTTCTTTGAAGGCAAAAAAATTAGTTCAGATGCTAAAGTTTCCAACGTTACATTTTGGGGAAAAAAAAAAGCTTCTAAACGCAAACATGGCAAAACGCGGCATGTAAAGGTGGCAAAACAGACGTTTTAAACCTGGGTTTTTATCTGTCAAGTTAAATCGCTCAGGAGAGGTTGTAAAAAACGTCCCGTGTACATTAAGCCTAACTGTTGATATAAAGTAATTTGGACACTGCCATATATTTTGCAGTGTTATATTAGTATGTGTTTGGGGATGGGGTTGTCTCATTTTGTCAGAAAAAACTGAGCTGCTGATTTACCAGCATGTTGGAAAATCTTTTCAACCTACCCAAGTCAAACACTCTCTTTCTTCTGTGCTAGTTAGTTATCACCAAGTTCGCATTAGATAGATGGATTGCATTGCTGGTAAGAGTTGGATAATGTATAACCTTATAAAATGTTTCTTTTTAATCCTGGCAGCGTGCATCTTAAACAACATGCTTAGTCTATTCATATCAAGCTTCCAGTGTATTCATAACTTATTATTATAAAAAAAGGAGATTACGTTACAATACAATTTGTGATGAAGACATAATATAATAAATGGATACATGTTGTAAAACCTAGGTATGTTCCTTATACAAATAAAACCTACAGACCATTTTCAGTAAACCAAATGTAGTTTTTAGCATCTATTTTTGTTCTCTGGTGTTTTAAGGGCAAAAACATATTTAAAAATATTTGATCTAAATCAAATATAAAGTTACAGACCAATTCAGTAGTCAAGTCTTGGTGGAATATGAAATACAGTGAAGTCAAGGGCAAGACAAGGACATTATCATACCTTGACCTGGGCATATATCAGACCAAAGTTGGGTATATATCAGACCAGATTTGGGTTATGTTACACACTGTGCAGAATTTACCATGATGACTCTCAGGCATAGATCTTAACCTTTGCCATTGAAGTTGGAAATTTTACATTCCTTAGTTATCTTACCACATTTCAAAGTTTATTGAGTAATTAGGCCACTAAGCTGCAAATTGGGCAACTGAGCTGCAAACCCTTTTGAAGGTTCATCTCTTTCAGACTTTGTAAAATGCAGCATGTGCTGTATGTTCTCCGTTTATGATTTGCCATTGCCACCTGTAGGTTAGAAGCTAGCAGTTCACATTGAATTTTAGGAGTGTAGCTGCACTCTACGGTGGGAGTGGAAGCTTTGACAGAGCCACTTGGATGCCCCAATGTTTAACAAGCTTCCAAGTAAAAAGATATCTGAAGGTAAAATGACAAGGAGATAAATAGGTGAGGGAAAAGGTAAGGCGTTTACTAGAAGTACCTAGTGTTTCCTCAAAGGCCCCCTTAAAAAGGTTACACATAACCACGGTGGAAAATTGACATTGACTTAGGTAGTCTTGTATCCAACTGGCATTAATGTCTACGCACTCAATAGAAATCTCGGACTATCATGGGACAATTGTCTATAACAGCTATTCTCAACCAAGGTCCCACCAAACCTTATGATTCCTCCAGACGTTTCTAGGCATTCCATGAGGTGTGGCTAATTGACCTCCTATGTGAAGGTACTTATTATAGTTCTGGGACATACATTGATTGGCAAAGTCAGCAGCATGATACAAATTATATTTTTTGCTGTCTTAAAGGCCTCGTGCACACTACACGTTTTACAGGTGTTTGATATTTTATTTTTTTTGCCCCTAAACGCCTCTCTGTTAGCCATGCACACACAGAAATCTGGACTCACCAAATTCATGTTCAGAAGAGGAGCAGGAAAAAAATGGCTGATGCGGCTAAGCGCGTGTAAACATGCCTACACACTAGGCACATTTCGCGCTTAAGCGTTCATTTTTTTTCAATGGCCATAATAATTACTATTCTGGCCAAAGAAAGTAATGAATGCCCAAATGCTAGACACACTCCCAAACACAACTTGATGGTGATTTTTAATGCTGCTTTTCTCCAGCCAGGAGAAAGGCATTCAGAAGAGCTGTGTGCGCAAGAGGCCTAATGGTGGCATTCTGACCACCACTGTAATAAGTTGCATTCTTCCTACTGACAAAGTAAGAGGCATTTTTTTCCCATTGACCCTGATTGACTAATTTTAGCAAGGGTTCCCTGAGAGCTGAAAATTATTTTAGAGGTTCCTCTGGGGTACAAAAGTTAAGAAAGACTGGTTTATCAAATAAATATAATCCTACCTGTCAAAGACTCCACCCCCATTCCCAATTTTGTCCGGGACTGATAGCGGAGCTCTGAAGGCACCTAAGATCTCTAGGTTTGGGCAAAGTGAACATAATATCAATGGGTATTTTTACTACTCCTGGTCACAGAGTATAAAGAACAAACAACAAATAGCCAGAAGTAACTAATTCTTATATATTTTCTAAGTTGTTGGAATTTTTTTGCACAATTCTATAGGAAAATTGTGAAGACAATAAGTTTAGTTGAAATGCAAGAAGGAAAGTAGTTCTCTGACTCATATGGGGGTCAACTGATGAAAAATGATATACAGAATACTGCATATACTTGGAATGAAGTTTCTGTTCTTAGAAAGATAAATAAACATTCAGTATATGCAATTTATAGTGTGACCGAAATATGTATAAAGTATCAATATATCAGGACTCTGTGGTCCCACTAGTAAACCTCAACGTCCTGAATGCTTACTCTACTTTAATAACATTTTACGTTATAATGCCCAACCTGATGCAAAGCAGTTTTTTTTCTTAAATGCTGGCACCTATTGTGTACCATTCTCATCAATAAAAGTTCTTTGGATTTAGAGGAAACAATACCCAGTGCATGAGCTCATTGGCTGCTGCTGAATGCACCATGGGTAGGCAGTCTATTATATTCAATGTTTTGCTGCTCCAGGCTGCAAGGTTCACAGATGCTCATGTCAATGACCAGCCCATTCATGGCTTGTTGCTGTCCATCACAAGCCCTGCAGGAGGTCTGTAGAGGGGTGGAGAGCTGTGACTATAGACCAAGTGCTATTGGGGGGAGTCAAGAGGGTAGAGGGGTGAAAAGGGCAGGATACAGAGGCCTATGTTTTTTGTGTTTTTTTATTTTTTTATTTACTGTATATGCAAACGAGGCACGTGCCTGGGATACCACTCTTTAGAGGTCTGCATAAAAATAGTTTTTCTCCTATATCCCCTTCAGTTCTTTTTTCCCTTCCTTTTATTCTAAACCACCCTGATTTGCTAATAAGATTAACAAAACATTGGTGTTTTGTACAAAGGAACTTCTTACAAAAAGGACAGCATCAACATGAGCTTGATATAGAGATAAAATAGATTCATTTTAGGGGGAGAATTGCCACATAACAAACAGTAGAGGTGTTGCCCAATGAACCAGAATAGTTTTTTTAGGAAAAATGTAAGTATGGTAAGTCGTAACAATCAGGCAGAATACATTTTTTTAGGAATCTCAATTCGAGTAATTTGAAAGGTTTGATTTGCTCGCTTTGCCCTTTACTGAATGTCCTATATTAAATCCATACATGTCGAAAAAACTAGGTATGTTCCTTATTCAAAAAAACAAAACCTACAGTCCATTTTCAGTAAGCCAGATTTAATGTTTAGCCTCTATTCCTGTTCTCTGATGTTTAATGGCATAAATATATTTTTTAAATATTTTATACAATTCAAATATTAAAGTTGCAGACCAAGTCAGTAGTCAAGTCTTGGTTGAGTATTGAGTACAGTGAAATCAAGGACATTATCCATACCTTGACCTGCCCATATATCAGACCAGACTTGGGTTCTATGCAACCCATGTAGATTTTACCATGGTGCTCCACAAGCATATATCTTCACCTTTGCCAATGAAGCTGGAAATTTGGCATCCCTGTATTGTAATAGTTACTTTACCACATTTCAAAGTTTGAGCAATTGGGCAAGGAAGCTACAAACTGGGCAACTGAGCTGCAAACACTTTTGAAGCTTCCTCTCTTTCAGGGTTCATAAAATGCAGTATGTGCTGTATGTTCTGGGTTTCTGATTTGCCATTGCCACCTGCAAGTTAGAAGTTAGCAGTTCACATTGGATTTTAGGAGTACAGCTTTTACTCTACAGGAGGGGAGAGGAATCTTTTACAGAGACTGCCATATGGTTGCCCCATTTTTTTTTTTACAAAGCTTCCACGTAATAAGACAGCTGGTGGCAAATTAATGAGTAGATAAATAGGTGAGCGAACAGGTAACATGTTTTTCTAGAAATACCTAGTGTTCCTACCACACGATCCAGCTACAAAGGTCACACATAACCAAGATGGTCAATTTCCACTGTCTTCAACAAGTGGTATTAATGTCTATGCACTCAGAAGACATCTCGGACTGCTCTTTATGAGACAATTGTCTATCACAGATTTTCTTAACCAGGGTGCCATTGAATTCTAGGGTTCCTCCAGAGGTTGTTAGGGGTATCTTGAGGTGTGGCCAATTGATCTCCTACTTTTTCCTTTCACTACCCACCTTGTAAAAACATGGAAAAAATAGCAAGGAGGAAAGGTTTTCTAAAGGTTGTGCATGCCATGTTTGGAAACTCTATTTCCTCAGGCATGTGATCTGTCAGCACTTCCCAAAACATGAACGGTTGAATCTTGTGAACATTTGTCTTAAGTCTATTATGCTTATCAGGGTAACAATTGCAATCAGACAAGGCTTTCCAACATTTTCTTCCCCAGAAAGCCTTGGGTGACTTTATTTGCTGCGGCACATTACAGTTGGCACAGGAGACCATCTCTTAGGCTTTTTTTCTTAGAAAATAGGTGCAGGAACTCAACCATGACCCCCCAAAACCCCCTGGAACCCCACACACACCCTTCAAACAGCATCAAATACAGTGCAGAGTTCACGGGTGCGCTAAGTGCAGAGTTCGGGGGTGTGCTGCATACAGCGTGCAGAGGTCATGGATGCGCTACATGCAAAGTTCAGGGGTGTGCTGCATACAGAGTGCAGAGTTAAGGTGTGCACTACACAGAGTGCAGCATTCAGCCTTCTTCCACAGCTGTTTACCTTTACATCCCCCATCCACATCTGACTTTCACCCCTCTTCCCAGCCAGCTCTAGGATCTCCCCGTACACTGCAAATGGCTCCGCCTCTCTCACTTACAGGGAGATCATCCAGTGGGGGTGTCGGCATCTGCACTGCACCCCAGGCACCCACATCTTGCTTGTCCCCATCCTGCACTCAGTGGGAGCCACTCAGGAGACCAGATTTGTGGGAGCTGCTTTAAAACTTGCCTCCGTTTTTTTTTTTTCATTTTGCCATGTGTGCCCTATTGGGGGGATTTTCCTTTACTTCCTGTCAACTAAAAAAAAAGTCAGAGGAATTCTCTCCAAAGTGATGTCCCTTCCCTGAAAGTTGTCACCAGAAGAATGTCCCAGCTATTTGTCCTCTTATGAAAAATTCAGAATTTTGGATTTTCCCTCATATTCCCAATGACAGTTGTCCCCATGACAAACGGAGTAAATATTCCAAACCGGGACATACGCTACCCCAAAAGAAAAAGGTTTTGCTTTGGATACAGTTTAAGGGCTAATAGTGATCCCAGGCATTTGAGATGCATAAGGCTTGGTTTATATAAACTAAAAGCAAAGCTTAAATGCTGATTAAGGGTTCATACACACACAAGGCTTTTACAGGCATTTTCTATGTCCAAATTCCCAGCACTTTACTGCTCCCAGGGAGCCACGCCATGTACAATCATTTACTTCTCTTGCAGTCTGTACACTGCAGGTGTGGCTCCTGGGAGTGGAAAGTGGTGGGAAATTACGCTAGGCATAGAAAATTCCTATAAAAGCCCATATAAGCCCTAAAAAGCTCTCATACACATGTATAATCACTTTGCAACCAAGCACATATATCAGTAATGGGTATCCTGATAATAATTTTGGTTTTTAAAACCCAAAATATTATCCCAAAACTGGAATGGTAGAGGTAAAACAGCCTATCCCTCCATCATCCTGGTGACACCCGAATCAGTTTTTGCATGGACTTGCTTTTAACTGGCAAAAGGTATTTTTTAGGAATAGCGACAGTAGGAACATTATTCTGCCGGGACATAAAGCACAAAGGGTGAGATTTTTATCCCAACCACACAGTATAAGGACTATCCTGATTTTTAAGATTGGCCTATTAATTACACAATCCTTGGTAATATTTTTGGAACTGACCATTTAGAATCTTACTGTGAATGGCAAGGATTGTCCCCAAAATTCCCTTGCTCTTGGTTACGATTTCCAACGTCCGGTTTTCTGTAGTCCCATGTGAATGTTGGTACCCAGTGATTCATTCCCATCTCTTCTGCCAAAGCAATCTAGAAGTCCCAAAACCTAAAATACCACCTTACAAACATCATTGGGAACGAACCTCCCACGCTTCATTATTGGCCGATTTAATGTGAAGGGTGGCCCCACCGAGCAAGCAGGAGGCAAAAGGCCACATGGCCAATGCCAACTAATATTTATTTGCACAGGGGGATCCTTGGATTTTTGGAAGATAGCCAGGATTTACACTGCAGGGTACATACCCTGTCATAAAAATGGGGGTGATAAGCGCAATAATGTTTTATTTGCATCACAGGGTACTGCATTGTATTGCATTGCATTGGGGTTCCATTGTTTTCTTTTTTTTTTTTTTTTTTACTTTTCCATCTGTTTTTAAGAGTGTATCCACCTGTGCAATGTCAGTGCCAACACATGTTTTTATTACATCTATTTGGACAGAAAAAAGCGTGTCTCATATGCAATGCTTCAAATACTGAAAAACGCAAATTTGTGTGAAAATTGTAAAATAATATACCATATTTAAACATGAAGTGACACTTACAAGGCTGCAAAGGACACTGATCAAGGCTGCAGATGGACACTGATAAGGCTGCATTGATGGGCATTTAAATGTAAGTTTTTTTCCTTAAAAAGTTTTTTTCCTTAAAATTCCCTCCTAAACTTGGGGTGCGTGTTATACGCCGGAACGTGTTATACGCCGATAAATGCGGTAATTTATGCATTTGGTGTAATATGTGTTGTATCATTATATTTTTGTAAGTCTTATCCAATTTTATGAAGAATAATTAGTAGTAGCAGCTAGAAAGCAATTTAACAGTCTGAGTAATAATTTATGAGTAGAAAATGATGATGCAGCCAAGGATGTGACACATCATGTAAATATGAAAACAAATATTATATTAATTAGGGATGTATTGTTTTCTTCACTACTGTTTTACAGTAAATTTAAAATTCAACAAAACTTGGTGGACTTAAAGCGTAACTCCAGAAAAAATATACATTTTTGCACATTTGCTATCTGCCAATAAATGAGCTCTAAGCATAGGGAATGGAAAGAGATGTGAATAAAAAGAATTATTGCGCTTTCCCTAAATCTAAATAAGGAAGCAGCTACACTAGAATGTGACGAAAATTCAAAAAGTGATGGGGGTGAATGTGTAGCGCTAAGTGATCAGACAGTGAGATATGTATAAATCACTAAATAATAAACACCCAAGGAGGGAAAGGGTGAAACAAATATTTGAAAAATCAGTCCACACGTGAACCCAATATAGTGCAAATGTCCATCATGAATGGATAAAGAATATCACGGTGACAATGGCGTAAAGCCATACGGACCATCCAGGAAATTTCTTTCAAGCAAATGGTGTGACTTATGCACGCTTACCAGAACTGTTGGACCCGACTGTCGAATGGCAACGGATCAATCGAGCATGGATAATCCTGATGGGCTGATGAACTGGGCTGTCACTGTGATCCTGGAAGACCTAGGAATGCGTCCGGCTCCTCTCCCAATGATGTCAATCATAAGACTGAACCACTGGCCAACAGTAGTCAGTCAGATGTTGGTATCTCATTTATAGAGATGATTCAAACAGCCGGAAATGGCAACGAGAAATTCAGAGATGACAGATGGAGGCTGATGTGAATTGCCCCCTATAGGGGTGGCACGGACCTGATACTGGAACCCAAAACACTCTCATCCACAGGACATGGAAGGGAAAGAAAAAAAGGGGCTCCAATGGTACAGGTCAAAAAGTAGGTTTTAATTAATAAAAACCGACATACAAAAATAAAAGATAAAAGTGATAAAAGTGATCACAGTTCAATAAAAGCAACCAATACCTGGCCCTGGAAAGAGATGATCATGAGGTTCATCCATCCCTCTCCTCATCTAATCACAGAATGCCTTGAGTTATTTAAAAAGAATACAGAAATCAGCAAAACACGCACTCCTGGGTGGCAGGATAGAGGAAGCCTGCAGATTCCAAAGAAGACTTCTGACATTCGTATTAATTTCAGCTAAAATAACTATAGCTAGAAATTGGAGGTCCGCTGCCCTGCCATTTGATCAGCTTAAACACAAAATGCCGTGGTTTATGTTGAATGAAATGTTAACAGCAATAGTACAAGATAAGATGAAGTTGTTTCACAAAGCAGGGGATCCATGGATTAGATACCTGACAAATGACCCCACAAATTAGACCTATTCTCAAGAAATGGGTCTTTGGGCACGGAGCCACAGTCGCCCTCCCCACCCAAACTTTTCCTTCTCTGCCCTCTCCTCTGAAATTTTTCTCTACTTTGTTGTACCCCCCCCCCCCCCCCCCCTTTCATAATTTTTAATTATTGGGTTTCAATTTTTATTTCATTTGTTATGTTGTTTCTCTCATTCACCTTTGGCGGACCATTGTCTGTTTCGACTATGTAGGGAGATACCCGCGTGACCGGAGGAACCTCACTCCTTCCTAGCGGGTGGAACATACGTTAGGGCCTAGGATTGGAAATATACTTTAGGTCATAGATGCTGTGATACTGTGTACAGTTTAAGATTCTTAGGTGAGAAAGGCATATATACATGGGCGTCCACAGAACTTTTTTCAGAGGGGGGCATCATTTTAGGGTCACCCATGCACCTCCCCTTTTCGACAATGTTATGATCCCATTATCATGGTCAGAGACTGGAGACTAAGTACAGTCCCTAGGATAAGTAATGGATAATGACCAACAGGCCCTCTTACCAGACCCAGCGAAACTACAGCAGTGATCCCTCCGGCTGGAAGATCACTCACTCTGGGTCCCCCGGAGGTGACTCTGGTCACTAGTGTAGCATGTCTGTACCCTGGTCTCTCTGGCTTCTACCCTGCAAACTCCTCATAATTTGTGATGTAGCACTCTCTCCATCAGCTTTTTTCCAGGCTGCAGTCTCTCAATCTCTCTCTTGATCAAGCTGTAGCCTACTTCCTGTGGAAAATGGGGCTGCCAATCTTTGGGACTACATGTCCCATGATGCTCTCCTCTCCTAGTCTCCTTTGATTGGCCCTCAGTTATGGCCAATAGGGAATGAACGGAGCGGGCAGGAAGCCCTGATAGTGACGCAACTGTGCTGAATTTAAAATCTGATCCTCAATTCCAGGGGGGGGCACTTGACCCCCCTTGCCCCTACATGCGGACACCCATGCATATATACCACATTTATCTAAGCAAATAAGTTACAGTCAACATCAGGAGGTGATAATGGTCCATGTATGCTATAAGAGGAGGAATCCTCAAGTGTATTAGAATATTCCCTGTATGGCTCCCTAAACACGTTGTATTCTGCATAATGAAAAGTCGAGATCTTTGTTCCTTGTATTGTAAATCTTTAATAAAAACTATTGAAACAATAATCTTATGAATAGACAATGGAGTGACCCACTGTCCTTTGCTGTATGCACTGTATGAGATCGTTAACTGTAAGTCCCATTTAACAGATGTGCTAGGAAAATAGTTTTCCTGACGTTCAGCTTTAAAGTGTTTCAGGGCACAATACAAAAGGCATTTCAGTACATATCTGCAATACATTAACATTTCCCCATGTTTCATCCCTTTAAAGACCCTGCAAGTACAAAATAATACATGCCAGTTTTTTTTTTTTGCTGAACTACAGAATTCCTTCCCCTCTCCTTAGCTCCACAACTTTGTATGAATTGTTTTGCAGTCTCAGATAACTGGAAAAGATGATTAGATTCCTTGAGATAACAGTCATAAAGTGCACTGGACAGCCCTGAATTTCTGGCATGATCAAAAGGTATTTTTGCCACCTTAAAGACGTATAACAAAATGCTTCTAATTGTATATTTAAGAGACAAAAGGAGCTAATACGTTGTCGGGGGTTGGCATATATTTAAAATGCAAAGTCAATTTTAAAACTTTAATTAAGAAATCTTGCTTAAAGTGTTATTAATCCAGGACCCTGCATTCACTATATCTGATCTCCCACAGTACACAGAACATGAAAATGCAATAGTTTTAGTAAATATAAGCTGCTAGATACTTTTTTTTCTTCAGCAATTAGAGCAGTGTTGTGACATCTATCAGTGTCTGGTTATAGCTTGTAGCAGGAGTTTTCCATCTGCTCTGACTGTCCTATGAGGCTGCAGGACCCCTGACCCTCTGACTGGACAGTGTTGATTGGCCTTGAGCTGATCACATGCATCCTCCCAAGAAAAAAAAACTCTAGCAATACATACTAAACTGAGCATGTGCAGCTTGTCCCTTAGCCTCTGATCTATCAGGAGATGGATTGGGGACAGTGGAAGAAGGGGAAGATCAGAGAAGACAGGATCATACACAATGCAGAGGATTAACCCCTTAGGTTCCACAGTGAGTATAACAAGCATGCTTTACTGCATATACAGACTGATTTTACTGTTGTGGGTTTAGTAACACTTTAATAGTGGGTACCACAAGATGTTTGTTATTTTTATTAACTAGAAACTTCTGGTTGATCTCAGTTTCACTTTATTACTAAGGGCTTGTCTTCTTTAGCTTTAGGACTGAACTAAGTGGCCAATAGGGGTGCTCTCGGTAGAAGGGTATGGCAGGTGGGTAAGGGTTAATTTTATGAAATTCAAATTCAAAACGAACTATGTTAAATTAAGAGTCTGATGTCCATCAAGTTCAACCCCTTACATCTCTGGCAGATTTGGCCAAGGGAAAAGCAAGACCCAACCTCACAAAATATAAAAAAAACATCCTTACCACCTCCTGCCCCCAAAATAATTTTTCCTGAGCCCTCATTCCATTTAGATTGTACCTGCATCAAGGCCAGGACAAGGGGTGGGCAGAAGGATCGGGTGCCCTGGGCGCAGCGTGCATTGTAGGGATGGGGCCGCCGGAAATTCCTTCTACTATAAGGCTGAAAGGAGTAGTGACAGTGGCATCACTACTTCTGTCAGCTCAGCACTGGAAACGGCAAGGTGAGGAGGAGAGAGATGAGAGGAGGCATGGGCTGGGCTCTCTCACCCCCTCCTCCTCCTCATAACCACACAAATAATGGGGGAGAGGGCACAATATGGTATCTTAGCCCTGGTCTATGGATGATCATGTCCTGCCACTGACCTGCATCATAATATAGCTCTGTAAGTCTTCAGCATTTAAAAACCCTAAGATAGAGTATAGATTCACTTTAATGTACTCAGGTGTTGGTAAACCTTGGAAAATAGGAAAATTTATGTTTATGCAGAAAACATCACATTGAGTCCTGGCACTTTGAAGGGTGGGCAAAAACCATCTTACAAGCACAGTTCTTTTCGTGTGAAACGCGTCAACTGATAATCATTGCAATTTTGTCTGGCTCATGACAATAAAGAAATGTGTACAGTATATTTTGGATTCAAGTGTGCAATCAATCTTTTCTTCTGTTCTTGATATTGCCAATACATCTGCTCATATGTTACCACCCTTATCACCACCTTACATCCATGACCAGCTATAGATGATCCATGCAGCTTTTGGTAGAACTCTAAAATTGCCAGCATTTCTGATTCAATGGACAGCAATGCCAATTTTCACCAGGCGGTGGTGATGTAGAAAAGGTAGGGATGACTATCAGTTGTATAAATACCGGGTTCCCATGAGTGGGGGTTGTTCCCAGGTGGTTGTGCCCCCAGCATTCCTGGTATAGACTCAAGAGGCTCAAGGTGCAGGTATCATTGGAAGCCCAGGGACATGAGTGGAGGGCTAGAATTTGGCAGGAATTTTATCACTCTTGCTTTTGAATGTGGAGCATTAAACCTACATTGCCTCCCTCAAACAATGTTAGGGCCCCACTCTAAAGTGGAAAACCTCTTCAACTTCGAGGAGTTGAAAGGCCATTACGCAAACTTCACTCACGCTCAGTCCCGCTACCTCTCTCCCATCCATACATCCCTTGTTAACCTCAATGGCTCTCCCCACTTCATTAAATCTTCTCATGTGGCTTCTCAAATATTTATACAGCTTTTAATATGCTTTATTTGACCGGCATCCAAGACTCTGAACCTGCGCATTCCTAACAAACGAGACTCCCTTATTGCTTTAAGCACTGTGATCCAGTTAAAGTTAATTGGGCCATTAATGGGTAATCCTGAGTTTGGAGACGGGAACGTGACACGAAATGCTATTCCTTATCTTACGTATGAATAAAATCCCCGAAGTTGTGGCTTCTAGCCAATGCTAACATTAGATTATTGACTTTTACAGAAAAAGGAAAAAAAATGGGGGGACTTGAGTCTTTATGCTCAAAACTCCAACTGCTTCTCTGCCTGGAGCTAAAATGTAGTAAGTTTTTCTGGAGTACCATTACTCGTTATGTTATGAACTACTTCATAAAGGCAAATTTTTACTGCGTAAACCAGATGTGTCTGAATTTAAACATCTCCATAAAGTATGCGTGTTTCTTGCCAAATTCCAAAAATGTATAGCTATGTAGACGTCTGTTCAGGCAACCCCTTGTGTTTTATAAGGATTAAAAATATCCCTTGCAATTTGTTATATATTAGTGTTTCTAAACCCAAAACCAAAAATGTAATAAATTGCAGCTTAGATGTGGTGGCTGCATTAGATTATTTTTTAGATCCCCCCTCCAATTTCACCTGATGATCCCTCCAGTAACCATTCCCGACCTACAATGACAACGCTCATTCTCTGTACTGTATCTATGGAGGGGCACATTCTCATCATAGGCCCCTCTCCTGATTTCCTGACTATATACACTCTTCTCTCTTTACTCATCTGCATTATTTAGCAAGTGTAGTTTATAGAAAGTGCCGAGAAAAATGGATAACATTGTTTTGAAATAGCATTTTAGTGCAAAGGACATTGCAAGGACATTGGATTTCTGGCAGGATTAATAGGTATTTTTCTGTAGGTGCATAAAATGTACTTGAGCTAAAGAAAACAAATGCAGCCACCACATTAAAGTACTGGTAAGCTGCAATATATTACAGCTTTGTTCTTGGGTTTACAATTAAAGCAGAGCTCCACCCAAAAGGGGAAGTTCTGCTTTAAAGCGTAACTCCATATTTGTTGAGAAAAAAACATTCCCCTCTGTGTGATCTGGGTAATAATGTACCCATTAACTTTGTTGCAGATTGCTAACTTTTGTTATTCTGAAGAAATCCATGTATGTTCCTCTGTGCCTCTGTGCCGAGTGGATCTAATGGGAGTGGTTTCATCATTATCAATCAGCTGTGCACCTGTACAGCAATATTGAGGAAAACTGCTGGACCTGCATCCCTTAGGCTGGGTTCACACTGGAACCAGCTGTGGATGTTCCCCGTTTCAGGGACGAATCGGGACGGAATCTATGCCTGAATTCGGCACTAAAATGGAGCCAAAGATGCACGTTTCTGTGCAGTGCGTTCCGCAGCCGCAATCGGCTCCATAGGGAGCCAGTCACATTCTCCGGCTATGCGAATTGAATGCGGGGAAACTCGAATCTAATTTGCAGAGGTGGGAACCTGGCCTTAGACGTGTTCCTACAGGAAGTATCTCACCAAAACCGACATTTTTGTCGCAGGGGATGCCTGAAACCTGACTTGTAGCTTAGGCAGACTTCTGGGAAAATTGGCGAGCCAATCACCCAAGCAGGAAATGATGTTTCTGGGGTGTGTTTAGTACACATTCTGTGTACAGAGCGCCTCTAGGTAGCCATGTTGCATTGCATTTACAGTCACTGCAGATTGAAAAGGAAAGGTAATTTTTAATAACATTCAATTACAATATGACTTCTGTCACAATTGTATAAGCTATATTATTTTTTTTGACACGAAAGTGGAGTCACCCTTTAAGGGCTCGTTCCGCGCTCCCCTTGAACAATTGGCACTTTTGAGCAGCGAGGGGGGGGGGGGGAGCAAGTACTCGATTTTTTTCACAGGTACCTGCTTCCCACTTCCGTTCTCCTCCCTTCCCCTGCAGTCTTCTGGGACGCTGACAGGTCCCGAAGACTGCATCCACCATTCACGACACGCAGCTGCAAGCTGTCTCAGCCGGGTGCCCATTGTGAATATGCCAGGGACCGAAGACACCGGGTGAGACAGACTGGGGTGAGCACACTGCTGGATCCTGGGACAGGTGAGTGGCTGTTTTTTTTTTTTTTAGTTTTTTTTTTAACTGAAAACCTAGAGGTGCATGAGCCTAAAATGCATATAAATCCCAGCATTGAACATCTCATATTTGCTCCCTTTTGGTCTGTTAAATATACCATTGGAAAAGTTTTATAAAATCTATTTGAGAAGGTCAAAAAAATACCTGTTGATCATGTCAGAAATGTAAAGCTGTCCTGTGTCCTCAGCACACTTCCTGTGTAATCTCAAGGAGCCCTCCTAGTTCTTATCTTGGACTACAGAATGATCAGCCTTTATGTTGTAGAGATCTAAGAGTGAGTTTAGCAAAAGTCACTGGGCAGGGCTGACACCCCTCAGGCCACATATCCTGTCTGTTGTTAACGCACAACAGGATTTAGAAGTGCATTTTGTAGCAAATCAACAGGAATATATCTGTACTAGCAAGGTGTTTAAAGGGAGAAAACATGGGGAACTGTGGATGTACAGTATTAGAGATGTGCTACTTTTTTTTTTTCTGACATACGTTTTAATTGTATTATTGAAATTACAAATGGTTAGTTACCAAAAGTAGTGATTTATTGCCTAACCGATGGAATGAGCAGCTTCCTATAGCTTAGGGCAGGGATCTGCAATTAGCGGACCTCCAGCTGTTGCAAAACTACAAGTCCCATCATGTCTCTGCCTCTGGGTTTCATGCTTGTGGCTGTCAGAGTCTTGCTATGCCTCATGGGATTTGTAGTTCTGCAACAGCTGGAGGTCCGCTAATTGCATATCCCTGGTTTAGGGTATACAAGTAGCATGTGGCACTGATTTGTTGCATGCAATTGGAGCATTGTACACGATAATGTACCACTACATGCTTTTTGTGTGGGTTTTTTTTCTTAAAACCAGATTTTTTCCTAAAACCTGACATGTCCACTGAAGCATACAAACCAACATTACTGGAAAAGTGTAGGAGTGTGGTGGTGCCTGCCAAGTATCTGCATCTATCTGCAAATCCGTTTCTTTGCAACTGGGGAGGAGAAGGACCAGGATTAGGACCCAAGGCCCACGAGTTGTGTATAGAGCTTTGGCAAAGTCAAGAACAAGCCCAAGGCTCTCCTGGTGCCAAGATAAAAGGCCACTTGCCTTGTGCTGTTCCTCCTTCCACAACTGTCTGGTTAGTCTTATAGATACAGGAATGTTCAGGCAATTGTACCCACTTTCAACAAAATTTCAATATGGCAAATACAACTAATAGTCAGGATGACCCTCCACCCACCACTGCCATAGATGTTGGCAATCTCAGGTTCATCTGTTTGATCATTTTTGGACAAACGGATGAACAAGACTTTAGGGCGGGTTCACATATGTGCAGCCGCGGTTTCCAGCATGGGGTCTGATGCATTTCTGTTCACCAGCATAAGTGCGATTGAATTCGCACCTGAACCAGACCCAAAAATGCACAGGACCCTTTTGGAATCCGTACCCGGACCTGTGTGAACCAGCATCATTGAGAACCAGTTTACGATCACGTGTCATACAAATTGGATGCTTTGAAAACGGCATCCAATTTGCACATATGTGAACCCAGCCTTAAAGAGGAAGTAAACCCTGATGGGTTTACTTCCTCTTTTTTTCCCTGCAAAGGTAAAGCATAATGGACTACTATGCATCGCATAGTAGCTCATTATGTGTCACTTACCTGACACAGGAGCCAGCGAAGTCGCCGCTGATCCCTGTAGTCCGCCGCGTCCATCTTGCTGGTGGCGTCTCGCAGCTCCGACCAATGACAGCGGCGCAACCGCGATGACGTCACTCCCGCGCATGCGCACGGGAGTCGCGCCTCGCAGGTCCGCCGCTGTCATACGGCGAAGCCGCGATGACGTCACTCCCGCGCATGCGCACGGGAGTCGACAAATTTGGCAAATCCATTCTTGGATTTGCCGCATTTAGTGCGCCTGCGCGCCGCTGTCTACGGCGCATGCGCCGTAGACAGCGGTGCCCATTTTCGGGCAAATATCTCCTAAACCATATAGGTTTAGGAGATATTGCTTGGACCTACAGGTAAGCCTTAATCTAGGCTTACCTATAGGTCCAAGTTGTTTGGAAGGGTTTACTTCCTCTTTAAAGTCAAGTCAAGAACAAACTCGTAGCTTTCCGAGTGCTAAGATTAAAAGGCACTTGCATCCACTCCTGCCCTAGCTGACTGTCTAGCCTTTTGCTGGACAAATACAGTAAAACCTCGGATGGCGAGTAACGCGGTTTATGAGCGTTTCACAATATGAGAAGTTTTTTTTTTTTAATCCTGTCTCACAAGAGGAGCCGGATTCAAGCCTCTGAGATGTGCAGTACTGCATGTTGCCAGAGGTGGGGGGCATCGGAGATGCTGTCTCCGAACATCTCCGAGTGGTCTCCAAGCGTCCCCAAGTGTTTCCTAGTGTCTCCAGCGCCCCCCACCTCTGGCCACATGCAGTACTGCATATACTAGCAGTGACACTGGAACAAATTATCTGATTTTCCATTGATTCCTGTGGGGAAACGCACTTTGATATACGTGTGCTTTGGATTACAAACATTCTTCTGAAATAAATTGGCTCGCAATCCAAGGTACTACTGTATACTGGAATTTTCAGGCACTTTTAACCTCTTTCAAGCAGATTTCAATGTTATATAAAACAAAAG
This sequence comes from Lithobates pipiens, assembly GCF_037356315.1. Classification (NCBI taxonomy): domain Eukaryota; kingdom Metazoa; phylum Chordata; class Amphibia; order Anura; family Ranidae; genus Lithobates; species Lithobates pipiens. Next base: position 220,908,695 of record NW_027507686.1, on the reverse strand, counting down.
ATCAGGGCAAATTACCACCACCTCTATAGTAATTTTATGATGTTGGTAATGTTTGGTCATTTTTGGCAATCAAAAGCTGGTTGAAATTGACTGAGAGTAGCCGTGTGTTGCCAGCCTTACATTTGCCATCTTATGTTTAAACTATACAATCTCCTTTAGAGCTGCCCATAGCAGCGTAGTAAAGAAAGTCATACGCTTGGGTGGGCATTCACATGTATATTCAGTAATCTAAGTGTGTGTGTGTATATATATCCCCAGAGAGCCCCCCACTTACACCTGGGTCCCCAGAGAGCCCCCCCTTACACCTGGGTCCCCAGAGAGCCCCCCCTTACATCAGGGTCCCCAGAGAGCCCCCACTTACACCAGGGTCCCCAGAGAGCCCTCCCTCTTACATCAGGGTCCCCAGAGAGCCCCCCAGCTTACATCAGGGTCCCCAGAGAGCCCCACTTTACATCATGGTCCCCAGAGAGCCTCCCACATGCACCAGGGTCCCCAGAGAATCTCCTCTCCCCTTGGGGACCTTTGTAGAGACTGAATGCTATGGGCCCCAGATTTGGGGCTATAGCCCCAAAAGCCACCCCCTAGCGACACCACTGGCAGCCCTTATGTTAGAGATTTGGTGACTCTAGGGACCACACTTTTGTATTGTGGTAACATATAACCTGGCACGGCACTTTGCATGCATTATTTTGCATTTCATTTTGGATGGCAGCCCAGTACATTAGGGCAACCCACCTGTGCTGAAGCGCAACAAAACACACTACCGTATGTCGAATTTTGGAGAAGGATTCCGGTATAGTGTGTGCTGTGCTAGGTTGTAGGTTGTATCGCCAGCTCATTCTAGATGAGCAGGCTGCCTTAATGCAATTCCTGTTACCGTTCGTTACTGCTATGATCTGATTTTCCGTGCAACTTGGATATGATTTGCATACTCTATGGGGTCATAATCTTGCTGGATGCCCACCAAAGTAGTACAGGAACCTTTTCCAAAATTGCACCATGCTGAGTTGGATTGATGGGAATGGGAACCAATGTGATTTCCACTGTCATGTGATTCTATGCGACTCAAGTCGCATCTAAAATCACACTAGCATGAACAGAGCCTTAAGCTCACCACCATACATTATAATCGGACTGTACAATTTCCTTTAGATCTACCAACAAATATGTAGTGTAAGAGCTTGCCTGATTGGATAGGAATTGATTGGATTATTTCGGTAGTTCCTCATAGTACATAGCTTTAGTAATTTTAACAAAAGATTTTACAGTCAGATTGCAACATATATGGTGAGTTTATTGTACAATTTGCTTGCAATTTGTTAGGCGCACAGCCAGCACAGGTATCCTGCTAAGAAGATGAGATATTATAGAGGGGACGATGGTTACCTGACAGTCGCTTCCAATATGGAACCCTTGGGATTATTCATCATGTAACATTGCATAACATGCTGTAAGATGACCGTATTGTCTGTACAGTTAGATCTGTGATGGCAATGTTTTGACGAAGTTGCACGCAGGCCCGTCTGCCTGTTATGATTGGATTTTTGTATTCCTTTATGTCCAGGCCAGCTCACGTATTGTTCTGAATGTTGTATTATGGTGGTGGGGCCCAGGGATTAAAACATTGTGTGCGTCTGGCTGACTGGAGTGTGAATTTCAGATTTTCAGGCCTCTCTAAATCCTGGACGGGGCCCCAGATGGGAATCTCCCCCCTCTGGGAGCATACCATGCTGGGTCCTGTGGCTGGAATGTGCCTGGGGCTGTTAGCCTTGCACTGCACAGGTCACCGTCTACATGCAACAGATGGACAGGACCATAAAAACAGCAGTGATGGGTGAGGAGGGGAGGTGGTGGAGTTATTTTATTTGTAAACCTTTACAGGGACTTCATGTAGTTGGAGGTCTTTGTGCCTGGAGTGTAGTAAACTGGAAGACCCTTGTTTCACGGGTAGAGGTTGATTTACTGAAGGCATACGGGGTGTTTACTTTGCAAGGGAATTCGCCCTAGAGCCTAAATGTGGTGAAACTACTAACTTCCATCAATCAATCATGTGCAAGTAAAAATGCTGTTTTTATTTTATTTTCCTTGCATGTGGTTGGGTATTCTTTGCAAAGTGAAACTCTACTGCATTCACTAAGCACTGGTACCGATTTCCCTGCAAAGTGCAACTTTCCTTGCAAAGTGAACAGCCTATTTACCTTAAAGAGTTTGTAAAAGCTTTTTTTTTTCTTTTTATTTAATTAAAATACCAACATGTTACATATACCTGATTTATGCAATGGTATTGCACAGAGCTTTCCCGAAAAACCCTCTTCTTGGGTCCCCTGCCAGCACTCTGGGCTCCTCCTCTTCTCAGCGCGCCACCATAGGAAGCTGCTTCTTATGGGGCATACCTGCAGGCTCAGCCCCACCTCCTGCTCACACAATTTGATTGACAGCAGCAGGAGACAATGGCCTCTCTGAGCAGATAGGGAGAGGAGAAAGCTGCTACAGACAGGATCATTGGATTGAGATCGGGCTTAGGTAAGTATACCGAGGGGTGAGGGGGGAGATCAGGGCCAGGACAAGGGATGGGCAGGAGGGCACTGTGGTGTCATGAGAGGTGGGGGGCACCAGAACTAGATAGGGGAGGGGGGTTTGTGTTGAAAGGAGGAATTTGGTGGGGCGCCAGGGGGTAAGTATTGTTCTAGGAGGGGAAATTTGGGGGGAGATGGGGTGCTATGAGTGGTTATCTAAGGGGATTTGTGCTAGAAGAGCGGGATTTGGGGGAGAATTTGTGCTGAGAGGGGGAGATTTGAAGTGAGGGGGAGAAGATGTGTACTAGGAGGGGACATTTTAGGGATAAAGGATTTGTGATAGGAGGAGTGAATTTCTATTTGTGGGGTGGAGGGGGAATTTATGCTTAGAGGGTTACTAAAGTTGTGTTTGTTTTTTAAATAATAAACATGTCATACTTGCCACCGTTGTGCAGTTAGTTAAGCACAGAGTGGCCCGATCCTCCTCTTCTGGGGTCCCTCAGCAGCGCTGGTAGCTCCTCCTCTTTTCAAGTGACCTGCCAGAGAAGTGCTCTGCTTCTGAGCCTATTAGCACAGAAAGCAGGACTCTGCCCCGCCCCCCGCGGTGCCCGTGTCATTGGATTTGATTGACAACAGCGGAAGCCAATGGCTGCGCTGCTATCAATCTATCCAATCAGGACACGGGCTCGTCCCAGTGAGAAAAAGACCGGGTTCAGGTAAGTAAAAGGAGGGTACTGGGGGGGGCTGCAGCATGAGAGAAGGTTTTTCACCTTAATGCATTAAGGTGAAAAACCATGAGGGTTTACAACCCCTTTAAGGGGTAAGTATTCAGATTAGTGCTCAGTGTTTTTATGTGCTGGCACATAATGCTCATACATCTTGGGGGGGGGGGGGGTGCACAGTTTAGCATTTTCACCCTGGGCTCTACATGACCTTGTTCCAGCACTGGAAAATGCATTAAGGTATTAAATGTCCAACCAACTTATAGAATGACTTTAAAGAGGTGCTCCAGTCAGTTAAAAAAAACAAAAAAACACTTCAACAGCTACAAATACCGTAGACACTTACCAGCCCAGGAATCCAGTGCTATCATCCCTTCTCAGTTGTCAGTCTTTGGCTCCTTGCTTGCTTATGGGAAGCTGGCTCTCCACTGCACATGCGTGAGTTGTGCTACACTTTTGGGAAAATCCCGCAGCCTCCTGGGACATGTGACATCCCAGGAGGTTGCGGGCAGGTAGAATGAGGGGGTTGAAATGCTGCTTGGATTTCCTAGGTGAGCCTGCCAGGAATGGGTACCCACTCCCAGAAAAAAAAAAAAAACTACATTAATGGCAGAGGAGAGGGGAGGAGGAGAGTAATGCTGTGTACACACGATCAGACATTCAGACAACAAAATCCATGGGATTTTTTCCAATGGATGTTGGCTCAAACTTGTCTTGCGTACACACGGTCATACAATGTTGTCGGAAATTACGACCGCCAAGAACGCTGTGACGTACAACAAGCCGAGAAAAGTTCAATAGCCAGTGTGGCTCTCCTGCTTGATTCCAAGCATGCGTAGAACTTTGTGCGTCAGAATTGTGTACACACAATTGGAATTTCTGACAATGGATTTTGTTTCGGAAAATTTGAGATCCAGATCTCAAATTTTGTGTATCGGAAATTCAGATGGAAAATGTCAGATGAAGCCTACACACGGTCAGAATTTCCGACAAAAAGCTCCTATCGAACATTTGCTGCTGGAAAATCAGACTGTGTGTACTCGGCATAAGTGATACCTTCCTTTTTAGGTGAGGTTTCCCTTATTAATAATTCAACCCCATTTGATCCTAAATTACCAAAACGTGTACACATTTAGAGGATGGTTCAATTGGAGGATACAAAGATATTGATGTGCAAAATGCTTTGCTTTTTGCACTAGTTTCTTGAACAGGCCTTTCAAAAGTCATCAGAGACCTGAAGTGATGAGCGGAGAGCGAAGTGATGCCGCAAGGACCATTGTGGCTGGTCATTTGCATCTCCAATTGTCAGTACAAGGAGTGTTGCATTTGTATATTATTTATAAGACTTTGCTTTTAAGCTAAGGACCTCTTCAAATGACTTTCAGGTGTCAAGGAACCCTCTCTCGATACATAAGCACTATTGGAAAATTGTAGACAGTTTTACATAAAACAATAAATCTCGTTTGGCTGTACTTCTCTTGTGGATCACAGTAGTGCAGTTCATTCTGCACCCCTGTGAACTGTTTTTGGCAGGGAGCGGGCTGAAGCCCACTGTCGGCTGACGTCACAGAGCCGGTCCAGGCTTGGGCAAGATCACGACAATGGGGCCAGGATCCACCCACAAGCCTGGACCCAGCTAAGCCTCAGCCTGAGCCGGCCACCCCCTCCACAGCCCAGCGCTCCAGTGAGCGGGGAGGAGCAGGCAGGCAGAGCGCTGCTAACTGACATTCGCCAGGTCTCTGCTCACGGAGCCAAGCGATTGAACACTCAGTGTTAGAGGTCCCGGGGGACAAAAAAAACAAACAACAAAAAAAAACTACATTCCTTTTATAGAAGATTGAAAGGCTTTCTACTAAATAAGCTTTAAATGTTGCCTTCTCTTTGCCTTTATTATTTCTGTTTCAATCGCTTTCATTAATTTTAAAAATAGAGTAATACAATTTAGTATGTGTTTTGCTTCCTCCGTCTGTGTCTTCAAATGAATGACCAGCCACTCATTCTGGTCATTCATTTGAAGACACAGACAGAGAAAGCATGCACACCCAGTAAATCGTTAATATAGATTTTTTCATGGTTCCTTCGATGCTGCAAGGATATGCAAAACCTTAGGTGTGGCTTGATTCACTCTTCCATTTTGCCTCTTGTAACTTGGAACAATCTTTTGATTCAGTTCTGGCCCCTGTTGACTGTTCAAAGAGTCTGTTTTCTCTTGGGGGGGGGGGGGGGGGGGGTGTAGAGACACGGATCCCCATGGGCTCCCCAGGCTTCTTCTCCACCGGACCGGCTGGCAAAAATGACACGGTATATGTACAAATTTATGATTCAACCTAAGGCCCCGGTGAAGCGGGACTCCCCGCGAAATGCATAGGTACGTTTTCTCGATTCTTCAGCCAGGACCAGCCCATCTTGGATAGACTTACAGTAACTGTGGTTTTAACCAGTTGTATTCAACTTTTTTAAATCTAAACATTTGTATATGAAAATTAAAGATTTGGTATTTGTATTTATTAGACCCTGCAAGGCCCCTGTTACATTGGTCGTCAAAGAGAGAAGGCCCCTTCCTTTTGTGGTGCCTTTCTTTGGGGTTCAGTGAGTGAAGGGTCCACTATGCTGTTGTTACATGAAACATTAACTGTTACATTAGTAGCCATTCTTATATTTATGTTAGCTAAAATCTGATTGGCAGTATAGAAAAACAACAGACGAAAAACAAATAAGAGACGGAAAATGCTGTTCTTTGGCAGGATGTTTAGATTAGAATGGCAACAAAGATTCACTTCAAAGGCTAATTTATAAAAGGAGGCTTTAACTGGTCATTAGTCTAGTGCAGTTGGGATAACTGCATAAGTATTTCTGATTGGCTAATGAAGGTCAGTACAAACTGTTCTTTAGATACTTTGATAAATCAGACTTGGCTGTGTGAATTGATTGCTCCCAATTTTAAAACACTAAAGATAACAATTCAAGGTTATTTACAAAATAGCACCAGGCTGTTTCTTCGCTTTGCACAGGTTTGAATGTCACGATGACCAGAGTAACAAAATCCAATGCCTAAAACTCTAATGCCCTGTACACACAGTCGGATTTTCCGACGGAAAAAGTCCGATCAGATTATGTTGTCGGAAAATTTGATTGTGTGTGGGCTCTATCGGACTTTTTCCATCGGAAATCCCAACGGAAAAAGTTTGAGAGCTGGATCTAAAATTTTCTGACAACAAAATCCGATCTGACTTTTTCTGATCGTTTGTAGAGAATTCCGACGGACAAAGTGCCACACATGCTCAGATTAAATTACGAGACCAAAGCTATTGGCTACTAGCCTCTACGTAGTCCTGTCGTACGCAACGAACGTCACCTCGTTCAGAACGATCCGATTTTCCGTCAACTTTGTTTGGCACAAAATCCGTCAGAAAAAATCCGATGAATTTTGTTGTCAGAATGTCCGACCGTGTGTACAAGGCATAGGGATTATATTTCTGCATCATAAAGCTCTGGGCACCTGCAACCCAACTGATCGCCTTCTTCTAAATATATATGGAAGTCCAGTTTGGTATCTAAAGATAGAAGAAAACAAAACACATCCTGTTCAGTATTGAAGTTAAAAACCTACAAATTTAAAATGAGCGGACCCTTTGTTTTACTTTACATTCGGTAAATGTAACTGTATTTAAGATCTTTATCAATACTAATGTATGCAAAGCCTCCATCTCTGCCTGTACATGTGAAACACATGAAATCCTCCTCTAAAAATCTTTGATGCTAAATTAGGAAAAAGAAAAACATTTTATTCCATTTCCTTCTTTTTGTTTCTATGATATGAAATTTAGTGGTATAGTGGTTAGCACCTCTACCTTGTAGCACTAGGGTCATCGGTTCAAATTCCCACCATGACACTACCTGCATGGAGTTTGCAAGTTCTCCCTGTACTTGTGTGGGTTTCTTCTCTTCTGAGTATTCTGGTTTCCTCCTGCACTCCAAAGACATGCTGGTACGGGCTGGCAAACTGCAACATATAACATTTTTGATTTTGGGTTCAATACCGCTTTAAACCTGGGTGCTGAAACCACTGTCTCGCCTGGGATGCCAGTGTTCAAAACTGAGACACATAAGGCTCAAATCAAAAAGCTTTAAAACAATAATAAAGATCTTTATTTTTAGCCATGTGACTGTAATTTTCACATCTATTGGTTCCTTGCCGAAAATTAATGTTCATTTTTTTAAGTGGTCTCATTGGAAGCCTATCCCACCAGCTCCTTGGCTTCTGTGTAAATTGGTCTTAGTATTTATGCATGAGCATACCCCCCAACATTTTGAGATAAGAATGAGGGACACCTACTGACAAACATATGTAGGCATAGGACACGCCCATGCCACACCCCCTTAAAGGAGAATTAACCCCCAAAAAATGTAATTAAATCCACAAGTGCTTTTTTTTTTACCACTACTATTCCTTTATATTGGCTTTTAAAATGTACAAATGCAGCATTTTAGAAATTGGATGAAAGGATTAGCACTGGGAAATACTTTTTGAAAGATAGAAAGTGCATTTTATATATAACTATATAGATCAGACCAAAATGAGGGACAAATGAGGAGGAATGAAGGACAGATGGACATATCAGGGACAGTCCCTCGAAATGAGGGACACTTGGGAGCTATGCATGAGTACAAATTCAGAACAAGCATACCTTTTCCAGGTTAGTGATTCTACTAAAGCCGTTGATATAACTTGGCATCCAATGAACTAGTATTCACTAGAGTCAATCTTCATATTGCTCTACAAGTATTTATCTTCTCTATTTATTCCGGTGACCATTAGCAGGGCAGAAAGTGATGGCAAATCCAAAATTTGACAGTTGCCACCAGGACAAGGGGTAAAGGGAAATGTTCCAATGGGGACACTTGTTCTAGTGGCAAGTGTCTAAGAGGGGACTTTAAACCATTTTGGAGAGATTTCTTCCCACTTCCTATTGCATCTTTAGGAAATTCTTCCCAATGAGAGCTATGCATGAGTACAAATTCAGAACAAGCATACCTTTTCCAGGTAAAAAAAAAAATGGGAGATTTTGACTTTCCCTATTTTATCCAAAACAAAATAAAATGGCTATATAGACATTTCACATGCAGTTTGAATGGCTGGCTTAACCATAACCCTATCTGACTATTCACGTGATTCTTGTGGCATTATCAAGGCAATTTTTAACCACTTTCCACCAGCTTTTGATCTCAAATCAACACGAGAAGTCAAGGCAACCTGCCAACAACTCTTTAGATTGTTGGTTTATTGGTTTCAACAGAAACCATTGCTGTGGACTACCTTGACCAACCAGATATTTTTTGCAATTGAAATTGGTTTGCTGAAATTGCGTTGAAATTTTGCATGGTCAGTATTAAAATATCTCCTAAATTTCATATAAGAAAAAGGGACAGTGCTTAGCACTAAATTGTAGACAGAGGACACACCCCTACAAGTTTTGCAGACCACAAATAAATAATACACAAAAAGTCATTGGTTAAGCCCACAAATGCAGATGTTTGATGAAAGGTTTGGGGTAGTTTTGTTACGTAAATGGCAATTTTTTAAAAAAGAAATACATATATTTAAACCAAAAATAAATAAATAAAAGCAAAGCATAAAAAAAGATTTGGTTAGCAGCACAGTCCCTCCGAGTAAGGAACAGTGGTGAGTTATGGCATTTGTACGAATTCTGCAAACTCATAGCAATGGGGATTGTTTGGGCCAATTTTGTGTGGCATAACTGAGATCAAGTTGCTACAATAGTAGCAAACAGAAGCTCTCATTTCCCAGCTGATGAAAAATAATGACTTAATGACTAACTTTACCTCCACTTCCCACCCCGAAACTGGCATGTGTAGCACAGAAGATGGAGAATGGTCAGGTCCCAGATGGAAGAAAGGCCTAGGACAGGGGTGCCCAACCTGTTGAAGAGCGAAGGCCACTTAAGTGATTTGGTAACTGGTCACAGGCCACAATTAATTAGAATTTTAGAATTTTGAATATCATAATAAACATGTTCCTCCAGCAGCTGATGAATACTGGTGGGAGGGAGGGGAGGAGAAGCTGGCTTTCAACGGTTGCAGGTGGAAAATGAAGAGTATTGGGTCCTGTTATTGCTACCCCTCCTGTGCACAGGCCCCCTGGATCATGGTGCAGGGTCACCATTGCAACCCCTGACGCTACACCAGTGGTTGAGGTGTGTGGTATAAACACATCTCAACTATGAGGTTTTACCACCCAGCCAAACTGCAAATGTAAATGAGCCCTTACTGTCCTGAGCCCCTCTAAAAGGCTTCACACTGATGCAATGTAGGTTACACACACCATGGGTGCAGCACAGTGCACTTGTGACTTTCCTGCACTTTGCCATAGTCTTATATTATATCTTGCAGGTGTGGAGGGGAAGGAAAGAAGGGGGGGGGGGGAGTAATAATAGGAATAATTTCTTAGAAACAATAAGTATTTTATCTTGTTCCTTCTAAATGTTTTTGTCCCAGCTTGTGAAAGGTAGCATATTAATGGATTGAAAATCAAAAAATGTTCTAATGATTTACTCCCGGTGTATACCCAGCTTTATGTACAAGGCCATCCTTTGTTTGATGTAAAATGTATGGACTCCTGCAGCCAAAGAATCTGGGATAGGCAGAACAAAACTAATTTATGGGACCACCAATGTGAAAGCCAGCTATAAGAACAAATTCTTTCATTAGTTCCTTTGAGGGCCCATTGACAGCAAATACACTTGAAAAGGTCGTACATTAGCCTTTGGCTTCATGGAGTACTTATTATTTTTAAATACAATAACCTGTGGCATATTTCATTGCATACTGGTTTGATGTCACAAATGTGAATTCCAGTTGGTTGATAAATCCTTATTAAACAAGGCCAAAAGATAGCCATAATTTTCTATAGGCTCCCTTTACACCACACTACCTCTCCCTCCAACCTAAAATGTTTTTTGAAGATTACTCCATGAAGGTGTGCAAGGAAACAATAGTTTTAGAACCTGCTAGCCAAGATAGAAAATGTACATCTATGCATGCTTTACTCCCTGCTTATGAGGCCAGCACCTTGATTATGCTTCTTTTCAGTTTGACTTCACGGCATAGTGATATCATTAGTGGCAGACAGTGGCGGCTGGTAGTGTTTTTTTTTTTTTTTTTGGGGGGGGGGAGGTCAGCAAATAACCACCCCCATCTCCTGGTCAGTCCGGCACTTACCCCATCTAGGCATCGGACATCAGGCATTGAGCAGTGAGCAGCAGGCATCGGACATCAGGCAGCAGGCAGTGAGAAGTGGGCAGCAAGCATTGGGCTGTGGCTCCTGTGTCCCTTTCCTCTATCATGGCGGCTGTGCGTCTTCTCCCTCCTCCTCCTATCCTCTCAGCCAATCGGGTGACGGGTCACAGACCCGCTTCCTGATTGGCCAGGGAGGAGGATCAGTGTTACAAAGCGAATATTCATTTGCTATTGTAACATACCTGGGTGGGCTGTGAGCGCATTCTCTTCGCCCCAAGTCCATCATATTTTGAAGCCTATTAGAACCTTCAGCTCTAGTAATCAGTGCTTTAAAAAACACCCCCACCATTGTAATAAATGCTCCCGGTGTCCTTCAAGGGGCCGGACGCATGGATAAGGGGGGGGGGGGTGCCGTGTGTCCTTAATGGTCTTTTTACAAATTCCATTGAATGGATTGTTTAAAGAAACTAGGACTGAGAGAAATACAGGGTCTGTTGTTGCTAAGTTCACTAGTTTCCTTCAATATTTGGTGTCAGGAAGGATGGGATTATGTAACTACCCTGTTTCCCCGAAAATAAGACCTGGTGTGATTGTCGGTCATGGCTGCAATATAAGCCCTACCCCCCAAATAAGCCTTACCTTGAAAATAAGACCTACAAGGACTTTAACTGGGGCTTATTTGGGAGGTAGGGCTTATATTGCAGCCATCACCGACAATCACGCTAGGTATCATTTTTGGGGGAAACCGGGTGGAACAGGGTGGTTCCACAGCTTCCACATCTCCCATCTTGGTCTTGGACAATCAGCATATACCTTTCCATGGTGATTAGATCAAGGTCTTGGTATTACCTGTATGGTTTGGGTCATTTCCAGACACTCATCAGAACTGAAGAAATGGCTTGGATAAAGATAATGACTGGATAAAGATAATGACTGGATAAAGATAATGGCTGTGAAAGGTCTTCAACTTTACAATACAAGTCCAGTTGAATGTGACCAACTACTACTAACAATATGACTTGGATAGATGAGAGCCTTTAGAGATTTTATCTTCTACCTGCAATATGAAATATATATTATGCTGCCAATGCTGACCTTCTTCATATTCTAGTTTTCTTGCAATGTCAATCATTTTGGGTCACTGTCCTGAACAATTGTGTAGCCAATGAGTTTAAAGCACCTGAGTTGCATACTAGGTCAGTAACAGAACTATTAAAGGTGATGGGCAACCATGACTACCAGGAAAGTAGCATTTTCAGCAGCCACTTTGCCTCGTTTTAGGGAAATAACACAAGGATCATGCACAAGTATAAGCAGAATTCACACCTACTCAATCAATCATTGGATCAAGTTGCTCATCTTTACATGCAATTAATTTCCATGTAGCGGCCATTGAACAGTGATACTGATTGCAGGTATAATTGCTCATAAAGAGTAATCGCTTAAACTACACTGCAGTTTCCTTTTTGAACAAGGAGGACGTGCTAAATAACACATTTGTTGCTTGTAATGTCGTTTATAGAGTTAGAAGAGTGTAGGGTTACCTCTGCTATGGGGCTGGAGAATTCATAGAGTGCCCTGAAGAGTACATTATCTATGGTTGGATGGATAACACATTATTCTCAGTGGATGGAGCTGCCTTTTGTGAGCTGGCCTTTATTTTTGGATTCTTTAGGGGCTGTACAGGAATCCTTAGCAGCAGCATCAGCAGGGGGCATCCTGTGTGTGTGTGTGTGAGATTGCTCACTGCACTCTATTTTCCAGCAGTAGAAATGTGCTGGGTTAATGGGTCTACCATGTGGCTTGTTTTTCCCAAGACTGTTATTTTTTTCATTACTCTTAGATCCTGGATGAGCATTTTATAGTGATAACATTTCGGAAGCCCTATTATTGCACCAATTTTTGAAACCCTTGTGCTAAATTAGACCGTATTTGGCTTACGTGACACTTTTGATCTTCTCTAAAATAAATGCAAAGCCCAATTTTTTTTCTTTTTCTTTTAATAGTTTTGCATAGAGCATCAAAGGATTATAACCTCTGTTGGTCTTTAATTGCGGTCTCTGTCCTGACTAGGTAGATTCACAATCCTGAATCTTGCCCTGCTGACCAATTATCTCATATTCAACGTTTTATTAGCATTCAAAGGGATTGTGAAAAAAAAATGACATTATTCAAGTTTAAACTTTCTACAGTATAAACTTGCAGAATCTATGATTCCCTTCTGATGCTTTTTGAACAGATAAAGTGGGAGAAACTTTTGGGAACAATAACTGTTAACAGGAACAGGAGCCTGCTGACCATGGACGATGAGACAGAAAGTGATGGGAAACCCAAAATTTTATGGTTGTCACCAGAACAGGGAGTGAGGGGAAACCCCACCTTTGTTAATATCTGTCAAGAGAGTATTTCCTCTCACTTTGTAGAGATTTCCTTCCACTTCCTATTGTATCTCTGGGGCAGGAATTGAAGGGTAAATCACTCGAGCGTGAGCTGGGCAGATTAAAAAAAAAAATAATAATAATTGACAGGGTTTTATCCCTCCCTTACTCTATCCAGAAATAAAAATGATCCATTAAAGCTTACAGTTTATCATTTGCATACATGTGGAACAAATGGTACTATTATGTGTGTAAAGGTTATAGCAAATACTGGACCTACAAGGTTTTCAGACTATATATGAAAGGATTGGCCACATTATGCATTCCTGTTAAGGAATAATTACAATGCTCAGTTGGCATGGTTATAGGCATAGTTAGGTAAATCTTGCTTGGTTAAGAGAACACTGCAGGTATAGCCTAAAATGAAACCTTAGGGAAGGTTCGTAAATCATGCCATAGGGGCAGGACTTTTTTTTCACCGGGGAAAGTATTTCCGGCACCTGCAGCACTGAATGTATGTAATAGAATGGGTTGTGGGGTGTGCTGGAGGATCTATGGATGTTGACTGCTGGGGGATCTATTGTCACTGGTGGGGATCTGATTTTGTGTGTGGGTCTATTGTTTCTGGGGGATGCTGGGGGGGTCTAATGTTGCTTTGGTGGATATCTTGTTACTGGGTGTGATATTTTGTTGTGGGTAGTTCACTGTTGCTGCAGGGAATCCTATAGTTGTTGGGGTGGAGCCCATTGTTGCTGGGGGGGGGGGGGTCTATTGCTTAGATTCTATTGTTGCTGGCTGCAGGGGATCTTTTTTACTGCTTTTCTTTTTATCATCAACATGTTCCATACAAATTATTTAGCGCCACAAAATGATACTTGATTCTGTATTTTCTAAATGGGGCAGTACTGGTAAGTGGGTAGGGGGTGGAATCAAGGGACGGTGGTCAGAGGTGGCCAGGGGGCAGAGACAAGGGATGACTCCGACGGGGGAGTTCCTGCACCTATTCTCCAAGAAAAAAGGCCCTGCATAGAGGTACTAATTACATATGTGTGTGAAGGGTCCCATTTATCTAGGTTATGCTACATCTAGTAGTTAGCCACTGGAACCATTATACTGGACTTATTCTGTAATGCTGAAGATGTTTTATGGCTTATCCAAGCCCCTTCAGTTCTTATGAGTGTCAGGAAAACACCCCAACATTTACATTAATTGAATGAATGAATGAATGAATGGATGAATGAAATACTTGTATAGCGCACAATGCGAACTGAATCGCCTCTAGGCGCTGTGGCGAACTTTGATCATCTGCTAAAAGAGGAAAGTCTTGAGTTTTTTCCTAAAAGCCAGGTGATTTTCTAATTCCACAGAAGAGCAACAACACCTTGATCCAATCACCATAGAAAGGTGGATGTTATTTCTTGAAGAACCAGATGGGAGGTGTGAACATTTTTGACCACACTTATGGAGCATTCCTAACACCAAGGATGGGGATGATATAACTTAAATAGGGTTGTTCTACAACTTTAATATTTCCCACTCTGTCTTTTTACAATCTACATGTACACATTCCATGGCTATTGGATCAAGTTGTAGGTGCTACCAGTGTAGATATAATTGTTGGGGTATTTTCCTGACACTCTTGAAGAAATTGTTTGGTAAGCTATAAGACATCTTCATCATCACAGAACTGACCCACTTTGAAAGTGACCAACTACTACTAGAATTACCAAATACATCTTTGTTTTTCTTTAATGCCTAAAAGTGGACCTGTACCTTGTCTGGACTATATGGAGTTAAGGACTTTCTTAAATGTGGGCTTCACAAAGAGTCTATGCTTGTCATTCTCCAGCCAGGGAGATCAACATCCCATATTGCAGTGCATCCTCTCAGTGTATTGTAGGTATAGAATTGAACCCCTGATTTTGTTTGCTGCACAAAGCACATTTTCTAAATTGTGCCCATGGGTGTTTCATTGTGACCCGGCTATTAGTAACAGCCTTGCAGCAAGCAACTGGGAAGAATGAGTGTGCTCTGAGGGTCACACCTGCATTCTAAGCAGGTGATCATTGTAATTTCACGGTGAGCACCTGGCCAAGCCATCTTGCCTGACTGTCTCTGGTCTCAATACTTTAGGTAACATGAATGAGTATGCCATTATTGAAGTTTAAGAAAGGCAAGAAGTCCTGGTCTGCATATTTGCCCAAGGCGAGCAACTCATAAGTTCTTGATTTGATATCCCAGCCAGGCAAATGACATCTTCCAAAAGGTTAAACATTGCAGATTACATCGTTTCTCAGGACAGGTTTAGTTTTAAGACGATATTAACAAGCAACATCCAAATTATTTTTATATAGAATGCCTTTAAAATACTTAGTCATGTTTTATATGTAATCTTTTTGTTACAGGATGGAATTGCGAGCTTTGTGTGTCATCGTCTTGGTGGCAATCCTTGCCGTCAGCTCTCAGGCTGCCAAGAAGAAAGGTAATTAGTGTTATGAAAGACATTTCTCCTCTCCACATTTACCTACAAAGACCAGTTAAACTCTCTGAGCAATTAGGATTGTTTTAATCAACCAGAAAAAATATATAAAATTGCTTCCCGAACTATTTTGTAATATTAAAAAATCAATATTTATTTACAAAATGCAGCCATTATAATTTATTTAAACAGTCAAACATTCTAATGTTACTTCTTTGTATCTATTGTATACCTGCCAGGGATCTCTGTATGCCTTCTGTATACAAAAATGACACAACTTTTACTTCCCACATATTTAGACCACTGTTCTTCCCAGATCTCTGTGAAGAGCCTGAAATCATATTAAAGACATCCCCTGCAACAGGAATTTCCATTTGAATGAGATACTTGAATGAGCTGGCATATGTAAAGGGATGCAGAAGCTGCTCATTCTGGTTCAAACTGATCAGGTGGTGAATCCTGCCTAGAAGTAGTGGTGGGATATCTCCAAAACAGAATTGGAGTTTTATCTTGGAACAAAATAGCTTATATAAAATGCTTGGGTAATATAAAAAGACAAGGGATCCCTCCTTTTAAAGGGGGTGCACTCTTCCTTAGTGCTGATAATTCTAGAGCAAAACTTAGGCCGGCCATACACAGAGTGATTTTCTTTCCCGTAACCACAGGTTGCAGGAAATACATTTGCTAGATTCCCCCAGCAACACAGACCGTGTTGATGTGGGAATCCCTCTTTCTGGACCATTGTCTTCTTCCCCCGGTGGGGTTGGGCAGGGGAAACAGTCCCCACCGGAAAAAGACAGTGATTATCGCAAGCGGCTACAGCAGCCGCTTTAGATAACCACAAGAGAATCCAGCATGCTGGTTATACCCAAGTTGATCGATTAAACAACTTGGTACATTCATACTGCCCATTAACTGTTCAAAGCAGGAACCGGCCGGCCTAAGTAAGAATATGTAACCACACTACAAGGCTGGAATCATTGGGTATCTAGACTCAATCACTAAAAACCTATATACAACTTTAGCATGTTAACCCAGTTACAAAAGTTGTTTTCATTCTTTTTAAATTTGAAATTTTATTCTAAATAATAGCTGGTGATCTTGCCATAAATGTCCTTGTTCAGGCACTTTTTGTTATGGGATGATAACTGTCTCCCATTTGTACTTCTGCCATGTGAATGTGCCAAAACACATTGCTCAGGCATGGTCCATCATTGTCACTATCAGGAAGTCAGTCCCAAAACTTAATTTAAAAGAATTAACAGTATTTCATGGTAAACAGCAAAGCATTTGTTTGATACTCAGTCACCCAGTTAGGGTCTCGATCTACTTTAAGATCTTTTCCTTTTTTTTCCAGGGCTCATAAATCTGTCCCATTAGTTCCGGTACTTTGCCTTCAGTTTCTTTTTCAGTGCTGACATACAGCTTTTGCAAACCCTTTTTTCTTTGCATCCACAGACAAGGGTAAAAAAGGCGGATCGGACTGCTCAGAGTGGAAGTGGAGCCCTTGTGTCCCGAACAGCAAGGACTGTGGTGTGGGAACTCGGGAGGGGACATGCAAAGAGGAGACAAGCAAACTAAAGTGCAAAATTCCATGCAACTGGAAGAAACCCTTTGGAGGTGAGACAGTAGGATAAAGAGAAACATTAGTGCAATGAGCTACAAAGATGTCACACTTTCTGTAGGCTCTGATGGATGCTTCTCATGGAAGAATCAATGAACCCGAATAGAACTCCCAACTTGTCTTTTACCCCTTGAAAGATACCAAAAATTGGAATGTCCTCCTGCTCTCGTCTATAGATATTAATGTGCCTGCTTGATCATTCGGGCATGTCTGTGCATGTAATTACTTGTCAGTTGTCAAACTTTGCCTGCAGATTTGATTTCATTTAACGTATTCAGCAAAATGATGGATTACAGCACTTAGTGTATACAAACCCAAAAGCTTCTTTCTAGGGCTGTTACTGATTCAAATTTTCATGTTCGATTAATCTATTTTTTTAAAATCGATTAATCGACTAATTTTGATTAATTATAACGCACATACAGATCCAACTACTTTTAGCTGATCTCCTTGCATTGCAACTCTGCATTAGTCAGTGGTAAATGTGGAATACACTATATACAATCACCCAACACTAGTTAGTTTCCACAATCCATGACTTAACTTCACAGTTCACACTAATACATTTTAAATTCAAACTGTAGCACTGACGTAAGTAATTTTTTTTCCCACAGTAGCGTGACAATCCCTCCACCTCCGGTCTAACTAATCACTCTCACCTTATGGCATGGACCCCAGGTGGTCATGCAAGCGGGTATCAAAAGGGTTAACACGGACCATAAACTTCTCTCATGTCTCCTTAGATCTCAGCAAGGACGCCAGGTCATGGGTAGAAAGAAAAGATCTAAGTGCTCACCACTTAAGTATAAGATTTAATTTTTGTGTTCAAACACAAACTATTTACATAAAGATGATAAAAACACAACAATCGTGTTAGTTCCATAGGGCAGCAGCGGGTGACGTCCTTCGTAGCTCCTCCTCTGTGCGCGTTACGTTCAATCAGAATTTAGATGTCACCGGACTCCTCCCCCCCTTACCTTCGTTAGCAGACGGAGGCACTTGGGGAAGGGAGAGGAGTCCAGTGATGTCGATGTCCATGACGTCACCAGGTCTCCGACGGTACTCCCTGAAGACCCGGAATCCGGCGGAGAGGTGATTACCGATCAAAAGAATTTTGATTGATCAAAAAATTTATTGATTAATGGAGGAATTAATCTTTAATTTCCACAGCCCTACTTCTTTCATTTAGTCGTCATATCTCACTGTATTCAGTTTCTTGAAAAAATTATTTTGTACAATTCTGTTGCAAAGTTTCTTAGCTGGAGATCCTACCAGTAAGATCACTTTCTATTTCAGACTGATAGCACTAAGCTATTGCCTTGTAATTAGCAGCAGTGTTACCATTCCTTCAGTTGGCTATGAGCTGATGATCTGGTTGGTACCTGACTGGCCAACTGAAGAAGTGCGCATAGAAGGCCGACAAAGCTTCTGCTAATTGCGAGAACAGCTTAGCGTTGTCAACCTTAAGCAGAAAGAGCTGTTGCTGGGAGAATCTCCGGGTAAGAAACTTTGCAACAGACTCAAAAGAAATTATTTAAAAACTATATATTGTGAGACATGAGGCCAAACATACTGAAAAATTGATTTAGAGTTGACAAAATATTTTAAGCCCAGTATAGGTTGGCTTAGCTGTAACACCATATATTTCTTACCCTCCAGCTGACTGCAAGTACAAGTTCAACAACTGGGGAGAATGTAACACTGAGACTAATGTAAAGATCCGCACTGGAACACTGAAGAAGGCCTTGTACAACGCAGAATGCCAACAAACCGTTGAAGCTACCAAACCCTGCTCCGTCAAAATTAAGACCAAAACCAAAGGTGAGTTTGCGAAAACCAATATTCAAGATGGATAACTGGATCTCCAGACAATATTCTACAAATATTCTTCTAATAGTTTTGGTCGGCCAGTCTCATGGCAGTGCTAAAACTTGGCAAGCACACTTTCACATACACAATTGCAAATAGCAGCTCTCAAGATTTGGTACCTAGGTTCAGATAGGCATCTACTTAATAAGATTTATTGTTTTAATATGCATATCAATCCCCCCTTTGTTGTCCTAAAGCTAGCACTGTACTTTGATTTTTTTTTTGTTTAAAAGCAACAGCTTTTATTGCATTCTGAGTAAGGGCATAGGTCATGCATCACATTTCGACAGGATGGATGTGATGTTTGAAGGAGCAAGATGGAAGCTTTAAAAACCCTGGTCAATGATTTGGAAAGGTTTCAAAGTTCCTCCTGAAGTAGCCGTTGATTCCAGGGAACCATATAGGTCAATTGATTACTTAACCTTTGGCATGCTATTTGTTTGACTGGCAATGGAGCAATCTTGAACCGTTTGTATCAGTCGCTTATGTTGGATTTCGACACATCAGCATGAGGGTTTGAGTTATACTATGTTGGCCTTCATGGTTACCCTGCATAATACACTGTTTTGTTTCTAAAGAAAGGAATACATTTTTGGTACATTTTTCTGTCCATTCCTGACCTGGATGAATTTAGTACATATAATGGCAGCAGATACATTGTATAAGAGGTGATTTTCAGAGATTGTATTACTCTGAAGTTTACACACTTTTCAGGTAAATGCTGATACTTTGATCCAATGGATTAATATATAATACGTTTTAAACCGTGCCATTTATTCTGAATTTAATTGAACGCTGTAGCATCTGGTGGGTGTACTGAACTCTTTTAATGCACCATAGCTTGGTGGATTGAAACAAAGTTGGACTGTGTGCATCAGTTTACCTAAAGTGGAAATAACTTTGGAGAAATAAATGGTATGTTTATAATGCTGTATATATGGAATTCATTAATTCCATATATACTGTATATAATGCATTCTACAATATAACGATTATAATTATATTTTTCGCTGGTTGTTAATTATACACAGTACAACATTTGTTTGTGCAATACAGAGTAAGTGATGTTTGTTACTTACACAACTAGACCAGGTTCCATGGGTAGTAAAGGTTGACTTTTTATATATTTTCATATGTAGATTGTTGAGACCTTTGTAGTCCCCTTAGAGTTGTAAACCTTTTTGATTTCTTACAACCTCCAGTGGGGTGGGCATGCAGTTTCGGGCTTCCTTGAGGCCAGCACAGTTAGGAGAACATTACTTGTGATGTTAGAAGTGACCACAGTCCTACTCCTTCTATTGGACCAGGTTCTATAGGTGGTGAAGGTTTTCTATATATTTTCTTACAGAGAAGATTCTGAGTTATTGGGAGTCCTCTTTATTGAGATTTTTTGAGAATTTATACATGTGGTTTCAAGCTACCCTTTTGAGACCAGTGTAGTGGGGAATGCTATTCTTTCTACATCCATCAAGCAGTTCACATGTGTAGATGACAAGTCCCAAAAATGGAAATTCCTTTCTAACTGTCTCAAAAGAGGAAGCTGCCCCCCCCCCCCCCAAACCTCACTGAGGGGTATGTTCCAGTATATAGATATAGGAAAGATTTAATAAGGGACTCTCCCCTTTCCACCAGCCTTGGGTCTGCAGAGCTCCCCCAGCCCTTACATGATGTCAGCTAGGGTGGAGGGTCTTTACACGCTGGCTACTTACCCATAAGGTTCTGGTTGTGTCAGTGCAGTACCATTTTTGTGTCTGCAGATGTGTTTAAGCGTGTCAGTATGGTACTGATGATCTTTAGTTTTGTCAGTACAAAACCTGTGTTGTATCTGCAGACAGGTTACTGATTGTTATTGCGCTAAATGTTTTTGAGTCAACTTCTTTATTTTAATCATAATCTTGCCATTGTTATAATTTGTAAGGTAATTTTTGGTGCTGTATGTCTGTGTCTGTGATTGACAGTGGGGGTTCACATGTTAGCTGGCCTAGGGGAGAAAAAAGTATAAATACAGCTTACTTGGAGGGTCTGATGTATTAAACAAAATGAACAAGAGTAGAGATAAACCATTGGGTAAGCATTAACTATTAGTAATCCCCCAGTCCTACATTCCTGATCATACATTCATGTTCAGTGAATATGGTTCGGTCCTAACTTGCGGTGCCTACTGAACATTCAAATAATGTTTCATTCATAGAACGCACTCAAAAAACGAATATCAAAAGAATCATGCCATGCAACTATACTATGCAATTATATGAAAAATGTAACTTATGTAAAGGTATTTTATCATTGTTGTCTGTATCCTCCAAGCACCAGTTTGGACTACACTCCATCCACATTTAAAGGATAAGTTCACCTTTTCTACACCCATATTCAAGATGTAACTTATAACATGTTACTGTCGCAACAACCCCCCCCCCCCCAATTCCTCGTTGTGACAGCGGTCAGGGGATCTTTTCCCCACACTCGCTTACACAATTTAGAAAACTCCACCTCCACCTGCCCAGCCACGTCATTTGGTTCTGTGAATGGGAGAACTACAAGTACCGACAGGCTTTGCAGCTTTTGGCTTGTAGTTCTAAATGAAATACCAGGGTGCTGTTGAGCTCTCTAGGTAGTTCATTAAGGCCATTCCTGTCATTGTGTAACTGCCTGCTTGAACGAGGTATGGGCAGACAGCTTACACTGACAGTCTGCAAGAGCCCTGTATTTCACCCGGGATCTGCTGATCATGGGTGCAATGCTTTGCAGGCTCCCAGTAAAAAAAAAAATTGACAATTTTTTTTACCTGCAAAAAGATGCATTTAATATATATATATATATATATATATATATATATATATATATATATATATTACATATGCAGGCTTTGCAAAAAGACTGATTAACAGCTCCTGTTATTTAGTGAGAGATTTTAGGTTATGTTTGATCTGGTGGAAAGCAGATTCTCCACATGGCCAATGGAGATTTCAGCACCTGGCTGGGTTTCTCTACAACAGTGGTCATCAACCCTGTCCTCAGGCCCCCCTAACAGGCCAGGTTTTATGTATTCCCTTGGGGAGATGTAGACTAGAATACTGCAGTCACTGAGCAGCAAATGATATCACCTGTGATGTATTTCAGTTATCTTGCAAACCTGGCCTGTTAGTGCCCGTTCACACTACCGTGACTTGTCAGGCGACTTAGCCGCCTGACAAGTCGCGCTCCGTTCTTTACTATGGAACCGTTCTAATAGGAGCGACTCAAGTCGCTCCGACTTAGAAAAAGGTTCCTGTACTATTTTTGGGGCGACTTCAGGTGACTTGCATTGACTTCTATACAGAAGTCGTTTTGCAAGTCGCTGCTGAAGTCGTGTGCAGGTCGCGTCTGTGAGTCGCGCTGCAAGTCGTGTCGCCCCTGTGTGAACGGGCACTTAGTGGGCCCTGAGGACAGGGTTGGTAACCACTGCTCTACAAGGCCGTGACTTAGGGTGGAGTCAAGCCAATAGTGAGTAAGTGTCTTGATCCTCCTGGATTTCCCCATAGGATCCAGGATACTACAGAGTGGCAGATGGTGCCCTGTGTTGGAACTTCCCAGATTCCTCCAGTGCCTCTTAGCCCCCTTATGTATCATCCAAGCGGCAGAACCTCCCATCCTCCAGTTTGTGTGCTATAGGTTTCTGTGGCATACTTAATCACACACATAATCTCCGATAAATATCCCCCTTTTGACATACCATGAAACTATCATAGGAAAAAAATAATTTTATGTGCTTTTCTACAGGTAAAAAGGGAAAGGGGAAGGATTAAAGACTGAAGATGAAGCAGCAACATTTTCCAGTGGGGTCTGAACCCAAAAGAACAACCGAGTCAACACATGCTCTCTACAGTCAGTCTTCAACATGCAATCTTCTGCCCTCTCCCCATTACCCCAAGATTTCTATTTTTAATCACTAATGTCTTTTAGGAAGAAAAAAAAGAAAAGGAATGTAAAAATAAGATACAATCTCTCCTCTCACAAAAGATAAAACTATCCCCAATATTTTTCTCTGCAGTCTCTGCTATTGTCTGATACCCCAATATATAAACTTTCCCTTTACCTATACATACTGTAAGTGTGTGGTTTCATATTTCTGTGTTTTTTTTAATAGGAAAAGTCCTTTTTTTTGTTTTTTACTGTTTTTGTTTTTAAATAAATGTACAGTTTGAATTTGTAGTAATGACTCCTGTTTGATTGTTGTATGTTCTCTGTGTGATGTAGTAGAGCCAAGTCTGTACCTGGAGTATCTGACTTCCCTTGCATTTGATAATTAAACATTTACTGAACACTAATATTTGGGCAAAAAAAAAAAAAAAACACATATTATTCCTTTCAACGTCATTAGTACAATAATGGCAGTTAAAAGAATAATAAAAATGAAGCATTTAATAGCAGTGCATGTAGTGCATTACAACAAAATAATAGCAGTGCAGCTTGCTAGTGAAATGCTTGCAAGTTCTTAAATTAATATGATCCTCAAAATAATGCAGACTTTACAATACATAGGCAAAAAAGTTTCAGTTGTGATTAGTGTTGGGCGAACAGTTTGGGGCGAGCAAAAGTTTGGGCCGAACATTCCTTGTTCGGCAATTTGTTGGGTGCTCAGCGGGCAAACATCCCACTGCCTAGTGCATTCTGGGGCCCTAATTGGATGAAGCCTTGCACCTGACTGCTGGTTAGGTGCTAGACTTTGCCAATCAGGGTACAAAGCACTGTCAGAGCCCTTAAACCACCAACACCCAAAGCTCAATGTTGCCGCGCCTGTTATTCAATCCAAAGTCTGTGAAAGAGACATCAGAATTTAGCTGAAAAACAAATGTTAATCTTGGTCTGAGTATACTATAATTTGACTCCTACACATAAGGCTTGCTCACTGTGGTACAAAACCTTGTTATTTCCATCCAAAGTCTGCCAAAGAGACACCAGAATTTATCAAAAAATCTCTAATCCTGTTCCAAGTGCACTCAATTTTGGCCTCATCATACAGACTGGCTCCCCAAACTGTTGTTTACTAAATAAAGAAAGCTTGCAGGGAAAATCAATTTAAATGTCATTTTTTTTCTTTAGAAATATTATCTTTGCTGCAGCAGGTTCTATACACGGTACAGATGCACCACTTTACATGCAGACTAAGGGGATCCCCCGGGCACCATATTTAAAGGAATTTTTATTGTTTCACTCTAAACATCATTAAAAACACTGCTTCTTTAGAAACAATCTTTAAAAAAAAAAAAAAAGAAAAAACATTTTTGTATTAGTACATGTCCTCTGGGGCAGTACCCAGTCCCCCCATATGCTTTTTATGTCCATTAACTTGCATATAAGCCTTCAAAATGGGTAAAATGTTCATGTTTGTGTCCCATAGACTTTAGCGATGTTCAAGAGTTCTGGAGCGAACCCATCTCTAATATTGACAATAAATGGGTCACAAATGTGCAATTGCATATATTTGGGTAAGTCAGTTGTTACACTACACAGTCAACAATCCACTGCACTAACATTGCCTCTGCTGAGTGATTCCAGAACTTTACACGCTGTTGGGTAGAATGTCAATCCACCTAGTGGTGCTTGCACTCCATGGGCACCTTACAGCTGGCCTGACTCAGTGCACCCCCCACCAAAGCCTGTGTGGAAGTAGTGGTCTCTCTGCAGAGGTCTCACAACAATAAAAAAATGTTTTTTAAGTTCTAAGCATAAAAAAATACATACACACACAATATTTTTTCAATGCTTTGCCATTATTTGCCATTTGCCATTATTTGCTCTAGTGCTTGGCTAATGCAGGGCAAAGCAACAGGTTCACTTAGGCCGGGTTCACATATGTGTCAATTGGATGCCGTTTTCACCACATCCAATTCGCAAGACATACGAGTGTCACCGGTGTTCTAAGAAAATCCTTGACTTATGAAAATCCTCGACCTCGTCACTTCCGATGAGCCTACGCCACTACCGAGCTGTTGGCTTGGCTTCACCGCACATGCGACGACTGTTTTTTTGTTTAGACTGTTAGGCTCTTTTCACATGGGGTGGATCCGTTTTTACGGACTCCGCTAGCTCAGCGAGGGATTGCTCCGTTAATCCGTGCTGAGCAGGAGGATGACAGGTCTGTCTCTGCTCACTGTGCTGTCCTCTATGAGGAAATTAGATAAAAAAGGACCTCCTGTCCGTTTTCATCCGATCCCACTCGATCCGCTGGATGGAAGACGAATGTATCGCCATACATCTATTTTCAGCGCATCTTGTCAGATTCGATTGCAGACAGACACATATCCCCCGACATTCGCCTCCCCATAGAAGTCAATGGGTGGCCCGATCGGATCCGCCTGAGAGCGGCTTGCATGGACGTCTATTTAGGAAGTCGTTTGCAAGCTGGGCTAAAGTCGCGCTGTGCGGGGAGTTGGTGACTTTGGAGCTGCTCCAGTGTGACCGGAGCCTAATACAGGAGTTTTAAAGCAGTATTAAACCCAAAACAAAAATACTTTACATATTGCAGCTTACCAATCCTGAAATGTGGTGGTTGTGTTTGTTTTCTTTTGTAGGCTTTTACCTTGTTTTCACCTGGTGATCTGGCCAGTAACACAACTCCTATATTAGAGTGCCTGTACTCTGGATGAAGGAGCAACAGAGACACCTTTGGACAGCAGCATTATTAATCTGGGGGGAAATGAGCGTCATATGTACTGGCAGCTTTAGATCAAATATCAAATTGAAGCCAAGCTCCAGCTATTACTCTTTAAAGAGGAAGTAAACCCTGATGAGTTTACTTCCTCTTTTTTTCCCTGCAAAGGTAAAGCATAATGGACTACTATGCATCGCATAGTAGCCCATTATGTGTCACTTACCTGACACAGGAGCCAGCGAAGTCGCGCTGTCCCCTGTAGTCCGCCGCATCCATCTTGCTGGTGGCGTCTCGCATTCGGCGAAGCCGCGATGACGTCACTGCCAAGCATGCGCACGGGAGTCGACAAATGCGGCAGCTCCATTTTTGGAACTGCCGCGTTCAGTGCGCCTGCGCGCCGCTGTCTACGGCGCATGCGCCGTAGACAGCGGTGCCCGTTTTCGGGCAAATATCTCCTAAACCATATAGGTTTAGGAGATATTGCTTGGACCTACAGGTAAGCCTTAATCTAGGCTTACCTGTAGGTCAAAGTGGTTTGTAAGGGTTTACAACCACTTTAAGGCTAAGTTCCCACTGGTGCAGGTGCGTGTAAATTGCCCACTTTGCTGCACCTGCAGTGAAAACACACTTAATGACATCCCCATGCACTGGAAACTGTATAACACCATTGCAGTTTCCCCGTGGCTGTGATTTTGGAAAAGGTATAGGGTCAATGAATGAGCTGCTGTGCCCATGCAAACGTGGCTGCATAGTATGAACCTAACCTAAAGCAGTTACAGCAACATTTTGTTTCCCTTATGGGATAAAGGCTTTACATAAATTAATAAAAGCTGATAATTGTAAGCACCACTGTCATCTGCAGGATAGCTTGTTCTGTTGAAAAACAAAAGGCTTCCCTTGGTTCCTGCAACAAGCTATACCTCCTTATAGGCACTGGAATTTTCAGCCCTTGCTTGGGTGTTCTCGATGTCTTCCCGTGCCTCCCCCTCCACCTGCTATACGTGTTACTTTTTTTTTCAGTGTAGCGCTACCCCCATAAGGGCCACTGGTAAATGTGGTCATCTCCCACCCTGCACAGCCAGGCACATGGATTTTTCACTCACTCCAATGTCAAGAAACAGTCCTTGCAGCTAGCTTTGTTTGTTTTTTTCATTAGGGGAATTGAACTTTGATAAGGAAGCATAGCTCCCTATTTGGAGCAAAGTCCCTCTGTCCCTCTTTCCTCCTCATTTGTCCCTCATTTTGATCTTATCTATATAGTCTAGGGCTGTTACTGATTAAAATGTTCATGTTCGATTAGTCGTTTTTTTTTTTTTATTGATTAATCGACTAATTTAGATTAATTATAACGCACATACAGATCCAACTACTTTTAGCTGATCTCCTTGCATTGCAACTCTGCATTAGTCAGTGGTAAATGTGGTATACACGATATACAATCACCCGACACTAGTTAGTTTCCACAATCCATGACTTAACTTCACAGTTCACACAAATACGTTTTAAATTCAAACTCTAGCACTGAAGTAAGTAATTTTTTTTTTTCCACAGTAGCGTGACAATCCCTCCACCTCCGGTCTAACTAATCACTCTCACCTTATGGCATGGACCCCTGTGCAAACAGGTGGTCATGCAAGCAGATATCAAAAGGCTTAATACAGAACATAAACTTCTCTCACGTCTCCTTAGATCTCAGCAAGGATGCCAGGTCATGGGTAGAAAGAAAAGATCTAAGTGCTTTTTTTGATCGATCAAAAGAATTTTGATCGATGAAAAAAAATTAACGATTAATCGAGGAATTAATCTTTAATTTCCACAGCCCTAATATAGTTGTATATAAAATGCACTTTTTATCCTTCAAAAACAGTTTCCCAGTGCTAAACCTTCCATCCAAATTCTAAATGGATGCATTGTGAATTTTAAAAGCTAATATAAAGGAATAGTAGTAAAAAAAAAAAAACCCTTGTGGATTTAATTAACCTTTTTTTTGGTTATTTCTCCTTTAAGGGGGTGTGGCAGGAGGCGTGTCCTATGCCTACATACACTTGTTAGTAGATGTCCCTCATTCCCATCTCAAAATGTTGGGAGGTATGGGGAAGGGATGATATGGGAAGCCAAGCCTGCACATATTTACCTACACTAAACAAAAAAAACAAAAAAAATCTACACTTCTGGCACACTAGAGGGTGCTACATCAGTATTGCCTTTTTACCACCCCCTTGTTGCAGAGGCTCTCTCTCACACTTCCTCTTCATATTCTTTCTTTGTTATTAATCTATTGTTATAGTTGGATCCAGTAGCACTCATGCCCCATCTTTTGTTTGCTCTTGTGAGATGCACGCTGGCCATCTCTATGTCATTTAGACCCCTTTTTTGAGTGCGGCTGTCCAGATCTTCTTCCTGTTTTTGATGGCTTTCACACTGGAGCGGTGGGCTGGCAGGGCATCAGAAAAAGTCCTGCCAGCAGCTTCTTTGGAGCGGTGAACTCACCGCTCCTCCACCACTGCTCCCAATTTAAATCAATAGGGCAGCGCTGCGATACCGCCAGCAAAACGCCGTTCTGGTGGCATTTTGCAGGCGAATTTAACCCCTTTTCGGGCCACTAGCGGGGGATTAAAACCACCCCGCTAGTGGCCGAATAGTGCCGCTAAAACGACGGTCAAAAATAGCATCGCTTTACCGCTGACGCTCTAAGCGGCTCAGTGTGAAAGGGCTCTTATTGTCTGCTGGAACATCTACAGTGGATGCTGCATTCGGGCAACCCATTCATGTGTATGGGAATGCAGTGGCTGCATAGACAAACCCATTCTTCACAATTTGACAGCAGTATGGGTGAGTGGCCCTGCCTTAGCCCTTCTACACACGGTCAGACATTCTGACCACAAAGTCCATCTAATTTTTTTCCAACGGATTTTGTCTGAAACTGGTGTTGCATACACACAGTCAGACAAAGTTGTCGGAAAATCCGATCGCTCAGAACGTGATGACGTTCGTTCGTTACAGCGGGACTACGTTCAGGCTAGTAGCCAATAGCTTTGGTCTCGTAATTTGATCTGAGCATGCGTGCCACTTTGTCCGATCGGAATTCTCTACAAACGATCAGACAAAGTCCGATCGGGTCATGTTGTCGGAAAATTTAATATCCAGCTCTGAAACTTTGTTGGACATTCCGACTGAAAAAGTCAGATGAAGCCCACACACAGTCGGATTATCCGACAACACGGTCCGATCGGACATTTTCCGTCGGAATTTCCGACCGTGTGTACAAGGGCTTACTGTAAAAAAAAAACAGATGATATGAAAAACTGTTTAAGAACAAAAACAAAATAACATTTGCCCAAAACCATTATAGTTTCCCTTCAAGGAAAATAAATGAACATCCGGCTTACTCATGTCAAATGCAGTATAGCGTGGGAGAAGATAAAGACATGGTATGGGTATCGTAGTCATGCATCAGTCCACACGGCCAGGGTACATCCCAGAAGATAATTTGGTTGCGGATTTTAACAGTTACTATCAAATCAATCCCACCATTTTTCTTAAATGTCAGACTGACTAGATATTTCACCAGTGACTCATCTCTCAAACCTATGGTCGGTTTATATGCCAGGAAGGAAGATCAGTGATTCAGATGCCAAACATAATGTTTTTCCAACATGCACTCTTTGAAGATGCTTGGAGGAGACACAGTGAAGGCCGACAAAGACAGAAGTCTAGGTCAAGATGAAAAAAAAAAAAAAATTGTTCAAACCTCAAATTGTTCCATGATGAGTGAATAGAATGGTTTAGCTGTACAGTAATATTGTATTGTGGCTTAAATATGTATTTGACTTTTGCATTTTATGTGAATATGATTTGCTTGCAAGGGTAGGCGGGTGCAGGGTTAGGGTGGTTGTCAAATCCTCCATGTTTCCCTCCTCCTTGGGCGCCAAGCCAGGGTCCCATGAGAGGTCTACCCTGGGATGGGTTCTTCTGGGATGTACTAGGCACTTTGTACAGGGCCACTGCCTTACACATGGGGTACCTTTACTAGAACAGATTATTGACTTGAGTAAACTCTCGCAATATACTAATGTAGCGGTACCCCCGTAGGGGCTGCTAAGTGATGTGGCCCACCTGTCACACTGTTCAGCCCGGCATTCACTTCTCAGACACTCTAAGCCCTTGTACACACGGTCGGACATTCTGACAACCAAATCCGTCGGATTTTGTCCGATGGATTTTGTCCGAAACTGTTGCATACACACAGTCGGAGAAAGTTGTCAGAAAATCCGATCGTACTTAACGTGATGACGTTATTTCGTTAGGACGGGACTACGTTCAGGCTAGTAGCCAATAGATTTGGTCTAGGAATTTGATCTGAGCATGCGTGGCACTTTGTCCGATCGAAATTCTCTACACATGATCGGACAAAGTCTGATCGGATCATGTTGTCGGAAAATTTTATAGCCCAGCTGGAAAACAGTCCGATGGAGCCCACACACTGTCGGATTATCCGACAACACGGTCCTATCGGACATTGACCATTGGAATGTCCGACCGTGTGTACAAGGGCTAAGACAATGAAAGTCCATAAGCTTTGTTTTTGTATTTTATTGAGGGAATTGAACTTGGATGAGATAAGGGAAATATGGGATGCCCAGAAGAAATTGACTTGGGACCAACTATGTACAGTCCAGTAGATTCACTCTGTTTCTCTTCCTGCACATTTATTATTTATTTATTTATTTAGGGTACATATATAGAGCCTTTAATTCACATCGGTCCCTACCCTCAAGGAGATTACACCCTAAGGTCCCTAACTCACATTCATACACACACATACTAGGGACAATTTAGACAGGATCCAATTAACCTACCAGCATGTCTTTGGAGTGTAGGAGGAAACCGGAGTATCCGGAGGAAACCCACGCAAGCACAGGGAGAACATCCAAACTCCAGGCAGGTAGCGTAATGTCGGGGGCGGCGATGACTGGTACCCTCATAAGTAGCCGGTGATTGGTCAGACCGGCTGCACATAATTTGACTGGCGGAGTCCAATGCTCTGCCCACCCTCCTCTGCACAGCTTTCTTCTTTACTGAATCTTCTCCCAGGCCCGGGATGATAGGAGGAGAGAGAGAGAGAGGAGCACAAGGGGAACCCTCAGGCAGGGTCCAGGACAGCAGGAAAAATTGGTTATGTTACTATTACTAATGTGCATGAGCCAAGTGCTCAATATGGAAATTAATATCCTGATGGCCACTGATGTACACGTTTATGACAGATCACTAGAGAAACCTTTGTTACTCTTGGTAACCACGTAATCTTCACACTGTATAAACTCTTGTGCCATTATCTTCATACCCCAAGGTGTGTTGTGACCCAAGCTGTAACAATGTAACTACTTTACTTGTATTACACTCCTTTAGTAACCTCAGACCAGGCAAAGGCAAAGTTTCAAACCCTTTACTTGAATAAATTACTATGATGACATACACAGACAACAGTCCGGAATAAAGTGCAGTTTTTTCCCTAATATCCCTAGTTCCCAACTTTAGGCTTGTGGCTGCCCCAGCATACCTGCATAGGAAAGAATCCATTCTTGGCAGAGTCCATGATGGCAGTATCCAGGATTGGTTTCTTCTAGGCAGAGCAATCTGCAAGCCCCAGCAATCTCCTTTGGTAGCAAGACCTCCAACCTCGGCATGGCACTGGGAACAGTGACAGCTGATGCTCAAAACTTTGGGGAGGGGGGGGCGGCATACAATCCTGGCCCCCTCACTCACACTACCACCCCCCCCTCCCCGTGGGAGACAGACTGGATGGTGGCAATCAGTGGCCTTAACTTAGGAGGCCAATGATGAGGTGGTGCAGGATCCTGGAAGCTTAGAGACTGTTGCTGCCTATCCACCCCTCCACCTGCTGCTCCTCGCTCCAGTTTGCCGAGGGAAGAGCCGGGGGCATTGCTTATCCTTCCGGCCGAACAGATGTTGCTTCTCCTCCCGGCCAAACGGGAAGTGCGTGTTACTATCTTGGGTACTTGGGGAGCCACTGCTCGGTCTGAATAATGTGTCTGGGTTTTAGTCCACCTGAAACCTGGACATTTGATTTAAAACCTAGACTGTCCGGGTGAATCCCAGAACAGGTGGAAACCCTAGGTTGAACTCAAGAAAACCCACCTAGAAAAACCCAGGAACCCAATTAACGCCAATCTTCCCAATTAGGGCAGCATTAACCACCACCTTCCTGCATGCTGAATGCATATAATCTTATATAGATGCATGCCAAAGCTGAACTAAACTGTATCTGAGCACTACTGAAAATGCTATTATTTAATCAATTTTTAGTATTGAAATCCATCCATGTCTCCATACTTTATTTTGCTGAGAAAAAACTTTTTTGAAATGTCTTTTTATTGTTTTTAACTATAGTTAATTACAAAGAAAACACTATAGACAATCTAACGCAAACTATGACCACAATACAATAGTGCCAGTGGCTACAATAGCAACCCAGGTAATTCAGTACATACATGAAAAGCACTATGGGGGTTATTTACGAAAGGCAAATCCACTTTGCACTGCTAGTGCACTTGGAAGTGCAGTCGCTCTAAATCTAAGGGGAAGCTCTGAAATGAGTGGAAGCTCTGCTTATTTTATCATCCAATCATGTGCAAGCTTAAATGCTGTTTTTTATTTTCCTTGCATGTCCCCCTCGGATCTACAGCAACTTTACTTCCAAGTGCACTTGCAGTGCAAAGTGGATTTTCCTTTAGTAAATAACCCCCCAATGGGATAGATTTACTAAAATTGGAGAGTGCAAAATCTGGTGCAGCTGTGCATCAGCTTCTAACTTCAGCTTGTTCAATTAATCTTTGACAAAAAAAAAAAATGGAAGCTATTTGGTTTCTTTGCAGAGCTACACAAGATTTTGCACTCTTCAGTTTTAGTAAATCAACCCCAATGCATACTAACAGTAACAGACATTACATGTAGCAATAACAAAGGAGGGCAAGATGACCCCTAAAAGTATAGAGGATCAAGCAGAAGAACCAATACAAAATGCAAGTTTTGGTATTACAAACTATGAAGTGAAGCACCAGGGTAGCTATTAATGTGGTTGTAAACTCTTACAGACCACTTTTACCTACAGGTAAGCCTAGATTAAGGCTTACCTGTAGGTGCAAAAAAAATCTCCTAAACCTACACGGTGCCGTAGACAGTGGCGTTGCAAACGGCGATCATGCCATTAGTGGCGTCTCCCGCGTGCATGCGCGGGAGAGATGTCATCGAGGCTCCGGACAGTCACAGAGCCTGAGCTGCGATACCCGGAAGTCACTCCGGTATGGATAGCGGCATCAGAGGAGGAGAACGAGGGTCACTTCGGGGGCTTCCATCTCAGGTAAGTTATTCATAATGAGCTAGCATGCTATGCATACTAGCTCATTATGCCTTTGCCTTACAGGATGTATTTTTTTTGGCTTTACTTCCTCTTTAACCTGACACAGTGGAGGCAGAATTGTCCCAACCCCTCCAAACCTTATCAAATTTAGAGGGTACCCCACCCCTTGTGGGCATAAGTGGCTTTATAGAAAGATAGTGCTCTATCAACTAGGGCCTTCCAGGCTAATACCGAGGCGTGCTTTCAATGGATGTGTCTGGGTTTGGCAGTTGCCAGGAGAACGTAACTTGCCTGACTGCATTGTGCCAAGTGTAAAGTTTAGTGGAGGGGGGATTATGGTGAGAGGTTGTTTTTCAGGGGTTGGCCCCTTAGTTCCAGTGAAGGGAACTCTTGAGCCTCATACACACGATCGGACTTTGTACAAACTTTCCCTTGGATTTTTGTACAAAGGGCGTTGACCGTAAGTTTGTATTGCATACACACAATCTGCTTTTTTAGGCAACAAATACGAACGTAGTGACGTTTCATCGTACTGATGACACTTTAAAAGAGGATGTTCAATCACTCCAGCGCCACCTTTGGTCAACTTCTGTATTGTTGTCTGATCTTTTGCATTGGTTCTGAGCATGCGTGTTTGTACTTTGTACAAAAGTCTGATGGTTTTGTGTACACACAATTGGACTTTGTTCCATCGGACTTATGTTGTCAAAAACTTTGTCCGTTTGCACAGCCAACAAAAGTCTGATGAAAAGTCCGATGAAAAATGAAAAAGTTTGCCCGAGGGAGCGTACACACGGCCAGATGTTGCCTCAAAAAAGCTAATTTGCATGTTTGTTGTCAAAAAGTCTGATCGTGTGTATGGGCCTTTAAGCTGTCAGCATAACAAGAAATGTTGGACAATTTCATGCTCCTAACTTTGTGGTAACAGTTTGGGGATGGCCCCTTTCCTGTTCCAACATGACTGCACACTAGGGTCATCCCTTTAAAACCAAACACATATTAATTACACAGGTTCTGTGGCTGATTAAGGTGGTAATTAAACTCACTTAGTGCCTTATCTGCATTAAATTAGCCTCAGAACCTGTGTAATTCATATGCATTCTGTTTTAAAGGGATGAGGTGGCAACCCTACGGCACACCAGTGCACAAAGCAAGGTCCATACAGACATGGATAAGCAAATTTAGGGTGGAGGAACTTGACTGGCCTGCACACAGTCCTGACCTCAACACCTTAGGGATGAATTAGAGCGGAGACTGCGAGCCAGGCCTTCTTGTCCAACATCAGTGCCTGACCTCACAAATACGCTTCTGGAAGAATGGTCAAACATTCCCATAGACACACTCCTAAACCTTGTGGACAGCCTTCCCAGAAGAGTTGAAGCTGTTATAGCTGCAAAGGGTGGGCCAACTCAATTTTGAACCCTATGGACTAAGACTGGGATGACATTAAAGTTCTTGTGCGAGTAAAGGCAGGCGTCACAATACTTTTGACAATATAGTGTATATAAAGAGGTTTACCAATGTGGTGCTTTGTAATCTAAAAGGTGCTTGTGTCAACAGCACAGTGGAGAGCCAGTGTTCTGACACAAAGTGTCCGCCTATCGGATAGTGTCCGGGCCGTACTGCGCAGGCACAGCGCTTGCGCAGTACAGGGGACAAGGAGAAGCCAAACATCTCTAAAGATGAAGAAGAGTCCAGGTTGAAGCCCCACCATCCAAGTGGACATAGGGTTGCAGATAGTAAGAGGGCCCCTCGCAGGCTCACTTCGCTCGGCTCTTTTATATTCTGACTCTATGTCCACTTGGATGGTGTGGCTTCAGGGGAGGGCTGGCAGCCTTAGGCCTGGGGGGCAAGTCTAGTCAAGTGGCCCATTAATCCACGAATCAGCTCACCATCAACAGTGACCATCAACGCAGCCTCACCAATGCCCATCAATGAAGCCTCACCAATGCCCATCAATGCAGCCTCACCAATGCCCATCAATGCAGCCTCACCAGTGCCCATCAATGCAGCCTCACCAATGCCCATCAATGCAGCCTTACTAGTGTCTATAAATGCAGCCTCACCAGTGCCCATCAGCTCAGCCTTGTCAGTGCCCATCAATGCAGCCTCACCATAGCCCATCAATGCAGTCTGTTCAGTGCATGGGGATTAGAGAGAGAAAAGCTGCTGGATAACACAGAGCGGAGATCTCCCGCCTACCCAGTGCGGCTTCTGTCATACGAAGTCCTGCCTCCTGGACCAGGTTCTATGATAGATGTCACCAGTGTGCTCTTTATCATAGGCCATCCTTGGCTTCCTGGTGGTACACTGAGGTACACGTCACTGAGGAGCCGATGCACGTACCCGGTTGCTGTGATGTCTGCCGGGCACCCGCAATCGCTCATGACAGAGTAGGAATGTGGATCTGTGTGTGTAAATACACAGATTCACATCCTGTCAGGGGAGAGGAGACAGATCGTATGTTCCTAGTATATAGGATTGGTCTCCTCGCTAGTCAGTCCCATCTCCCCCACAGTTAGAATCACTCCCTAGGTAACACATTTAACCCCTTGATTGCCCCCTAGTGTTAACCCCTTCCCTGCCAGTGATATACAGTAATCAGTGCATTTTTATAGCACTGATCGCTGTATAAAAGTCACTGGTCCCAAAATAGTGTCAAAAGTGTCCGATCTGTCCACCGCAATGTCACAGTCACAATAAAAATTGCAGCATTACTAGTAAAAAGAAAAAAATTATAAAAATTCCATAAATCAATAACCTATTTTGTAGACGCTATAACTTATTACTTCTTATCGCAATTTTTTTTTACCAAAAATATGTAGAAAATTACACATCAGCCTAAACTGTTAAGGCTTAAGTTGGCATATTATAGCAAAAAGTAAAAAATATTGTGTTTTTTTTAACCAGTTCCAGACCAGCACACGCCAATGTACGTCGGCACAATGGCACAGGCAGGCATATTGGCGTACAGGTACGTCCAATCTGGTCGGGACCCCTGTGAGTCTGGTCGCGGGTCCTGCGGACTCTATCGCTGCGGGCATACCCGCGATCGTCTCACGGGGCGGCTGAACGGAGAGATGCCGTTGTAAACAGCATCTCCCCGTTCTGCCTAGCAACAAGTGACGCTGATCTCTGCTCCATGTGATTGGAGCAGAGATCAGTGTTCACTAAATGAAAGCCCAGCCCCCCACAGTTAGTAACACACCCCTAGGAACACTTAACCCCTACACTGCCACCCACTGGTTAACCCCTTCACTGCCAGTGTCATTTACACAGGAATCACTGCATTTGTATAGCAGTGATTGCTGTATAATTGACAATGGTCCCAAAAATGTGTCAAAAATGTCCAATGTGTCCGCCATAATGTCGCAGTCACAATAAAAATCACTGATCGCCGCCATTACTAGTAAAAAAAAATTATTAAAAAATGCCATAAAACTATCCCCTATTTTGTAAACGCTATAACTTTTGTGCAAACCAATCAATAATCGCTTATTGCGATTTTTTTTTACCAAAAATATGTAGAAGAATACGTATTGGCCTAAACTGAGGGAAAAAATGTTTTTTTTAATATAATTTTGGGGGATATTTATTATAACAAAAAGTAAAAAATAATGCGTTTTTTTCAAAATTGTCACTCTATTTTTGTTTGTTTGGGGTGATCAAATACCACCAAAAGAAAGCTCTATTTGTGGGAAAAAAAGGACGTCAATTTTGTTTGGGAGCCACGTCGCACGACCGCGCAATTGTCAGTTAAAGCGACGCAGTGCCGAATCGCAAAAAGTGGTCTGGTCTTTGGTCAGTAAAATGGTCCAGGGCTGAAGTGGTTAAAGTTGGCACTCTTTTTTTGTTTAAAGTGCAAATAATAAAAACCGCAGAGGTGATATCACCAAATACCACCAAAAGAAAGCTCTATTTGTGGGAAAAAATTAATTTGGGTACAATGTTGCATGACCGCACAATGAAAACTGACCTGGGCAGGAAGGGATGAAAATGCCCAGTATTGAAGTGGTAAATTAATGAAAGTGTATTTCTTCCAAAAAAAAATGTATTTGAGAAACAGCTACATAAATACAGTGTGACATAAAATATTGCAACGATTGCCATTTTATTCTCTAGGGTCTCTGCTAAAAAAAAAAATAATATATATATATATATATATATATATATATATATATATATATATATATAATGCTTGGGGGTTCTAAGTAATTTTTTAACAAAAGATTTGTTACTTGTAAACAAGTGTCAAAAAAGGTTTAGGCATGAAGGGGTTAATAATATCAGCTCCCAGCTTAAAACAATGGGAAAGAAGTGGGAAATCTTCATAGTGTAAGACTTTTCTTTTTAATAAAAAAAACACATTCACCAAAAAACTTACATTATCTGTGCTCTGTCCTCAGGATCAGCCTCATGGGGTGAAAGTCTGCTCCCCCGCAGCCTCTCGTTTGTTCTCTTCCTGTGGTCAAGCTAGGGAATTGTTTGCGCCCAGGAATTGCTATTAGGCCACCGGGGCTACATGTCCCATGATGCTTTGCAGCTGCTGGAGGCTCTGATGGGCTCCCTCCCTCTACCAATGAGGAAGCAGGGGAGGGAACAGAGTGGGCGGACGCTCACACAAGCTGCAGTGTTCGGAGGAGAGGAGGAGGAGAGGAGGGGGGGAATCCCCCACACGAGCTGACAGGTTGGCTCTCACTCCACTGTCACTGGATTAGTGTGAGCGCGACCGACGGGAGGTGTGGGAACAGAGCGGCCTCCACTACATAAGTGAGTGCCTCTTGAGTTTCCGCGCCCCTCCCTCTGCCTCAGCTTGCAGCCCCTGTCCTGACCCGAAAAAAAAAAAAAAATCGTGAGCGGTGGCCGCCGGCCGTTTTGCATATATTGTTAGGGCAGCCTAGGGGGAAATTGCCACCCTGCCCCCCGGCCCAGCCCGCCCCTGTGTGGCTTGAACCTGGACAAGCGCTGTTCTTCTTCAGAGATGTTCAGCTTCTCGGCGGACGCTTTGTGATGGGGGACAGTATCTGCTAGGACACCGGGCCACTGTTCACACAATGCGCTGCAGTCTGGTCCTACAGAGTTCTGAGAGTTCTCTCCATGGTGATCCAAACAACACCACTTAGGGAATAGGAGTGTTGTTGATTGGAGCACAGTTGTAAGGGAGTGTTGCATTTCTGTGCCTTATGCATGCTGGATGTTTAGTCCCAGTTCATAGTGTTTAGGTATGGGTGGAAGGCCTAGGTAAACTGTCCAGTCCCCCTGCCAGCAGCCTGTAAAACTCTATAGTAGGCTAACAGCTGCTGTGTAGGGTTGCCACCTTTCCGGGATTCACCCGGACAGTCCAGGTTTTGAATCATGTGTCTGGATTTCAGTCAGCCTGAAACCCAGACACATTATTCAGACAGAAATGTTGCTCATAACAGGGCCCGAAAGAAGGGTGAGGGGGCACCATGCGCACCACATTACTATTCTCTTTGGAGCGTCCAAAGAAGTTGTCCCAGTTCTGTTACAATCCTATATTCTTTACTTAAAAAAAAAAAAAACATTTTTACTGTACTAAATTGGGTTTGACTTGAAGAAAAAGTGGCAACCCTACCGCTGTGGCTGGATGGTGAATCAAGCAGTACTATAGTTTAGAAGAGGGGTCTCTTCATTCGGACTTTGTAGGCAGCAAACACAGATGTAAACTTTACAAAATATAATTGATTGATTGAATATACATAAAATCGTTCAATAATGTAATGACCGGTATTTAAAAGGGCATAGAAAAATACTACACAAGTATGCAAACAGCATAGACAAGACAAAAAACAACAGGTTACATGGTATGTATGACAAAAAAGATAGTTGTATGTAATGATCTCCAGTACCCAACGCATTTCTGGTTCTAGCACCTTTGTCAGGGGTATTTAATAAGAGTATATGCATTCATAATTTTGTCTTACATGTGAAAAGTTCCCCCATATAACTTGAAAAAATGGATGAAGCACTGCCAGCGGGGGTGCCAGAGGACGCCAGCCCTCGGCACCAATACTGCACGATAATGTTATAAGAACTGGGATTTGCTCTATTCAATTTGCCGGGTGATCTCAGGGAGTCAGGTATGGCAGATTGCCAGACAAGGTCTGTAGATTTATTTGGAGTGAAAGCGCTATTCAAAGCCTTAAATATGGCTCCTAGTCAGTATGTAGCAGCAACACTTTCCAAATCCTTGAATATTAGACTTCCATGTGGACAAAAAAGGTCCTCAATCATTTGCGTCTCCACACTCTGCACTGCTCCTGGGCCCAGCATTAGTGAAAATAAATATGGCACCAGGGTTGGGGGTCAATAGAAGGAGGAGTAGTATCTCATTATTGATATTGGTGGATATGGTGCCCCATTGTTGGTGTCAGTAGGAAGAATATTGCCTCATATCAGTGGGAGAAATAGTGCTCCAAGGGTCGGATAAAGGCTAGCAAAGGGCCACATCTGGCCCTCGGGCCACAGTTTGGAGACCCCTGGTATGGTGATATGGTGCCCCATTGTTGGTGTCAGTAAGAGGGGTATTGCCTCATATCAGTGGGAGAAATAGTGCTCCAAGGGTCGGATAAAGGCTAGCAAAGGGCCACATCTGGCCCTCGGGCCGCAGTTTGGAGACCCCTGGTTTAGAACATTATATGCCAAGGGATAAATGTGCATTTTGCGAGTGGGCTGGGCTGTCTTCCCACCGGGTTTATTGTGAACTTTTTTTGCATTATTTCAATACAAGTTCTTTCATCGCACTTGGACTGTGTGTATTATTGCTGTCGCACCGCGCTGCATCCCACCTACAACCACATTAGGGTAGATGGCATCTTCTCTTTTCATCTCCCTTCTTCACAGTGCCCCTGTGCCATAGACTCAAATCAGATACATCCCTCTGTTATTAATCTAGGAATTGGTAATTGCAACTTGTGCAGACTCTCTTATTTTTATTCTTGAATTTGTGATTACGGAAGAGATCAACCCACAAACCTGCTGCTGTCATCACATAAACCCATAGGTGTGCGCACAGGGTGTGCCAGGTGTGCCTGGGCACACCCTGATCACCTTGTGTGCTGCAGATGCCCCTTCTTTAGACCCGCAATATTTCACCAAAGCCCCCTAATGGGGTACCTAAAAAAATGTGTAAAAAATAATTAAAAAACAAAAATTGTAAATAATAATAATAAAAAAACTAATTGAAATTTTTTTTGTAAAAAATCAAAAAATAAAATAGTAAAAATAAAAACGACTGACACCATCCACTGCCCCACTGACATCATCCACTGCTCTACTGACACCAGCCGTATATCATGTATACACATGCACACACATATGTGTTTGAGCTTTGGGGTGCACACACTAATGCTATAGGCTATGCACACCTATGCATAAACCAGATGAAAATCTTAGCTATAACATTTTTTTTTTGGTACACATACTGTATATTTACAGAATTTGCAACTAAATGACCATTGCAAAAGACTGAGGTGTTACTGAATTATCTTCATTTTTGTTGTAACATTCTCTTGTCCTTAAAGCGGAGGTCCACCCTAAAATGGACCTTCCGCTCATCGGATTCCTCCCCCCCTCCGGCGCCACGATTGGCACCTTTCAGGGGGGAGGGGGGTGCAGTTACCTGGATAATCCAGGTAACTGCACCCACTTCCGGGATAGCTCTCTGCGGAAAGGGGCGTACATTATGCCCCTTTCCGCAAGTGCCCGCCCCCTTCCGCAAGTGCCCCGCTGCCTGCTGGGAAACACACAGATCCCAGAGGCAGCGGGGACCGTCCTCATTGCGCAGCACGACTCGCGCATGCGCAGTAGGGAACCGGGAAATGAAGCCGAAAGGCTCCATTTCCTGATTCCCATACCCAAGATGGCGGCGGCAGCACTCGAGTGTCGATCTAGAGATCGGCCTCGGGTGCCGACATCGCGGGCGCCCTGGACAGGTAAGTGTCACTATTTTAAAAGTCAGCAGCTGCAGTATTTGTAGCTGCTGACTTTTAAAAAAAAAAAAAAACGCGGAGTCCCGGCGGACTCCCGCTTTAAGCAATGGATACGTCTTTATCAGGTACTCTAAACAATACATATACAATCCTGTACACCGAAAAAGCTGATATGCACCTCCCCCTGGTGGTCAGTGCCAAAATAACTTTTTCCATGCTTGATGCAATTTGCAACAAATCATTTTTATGATCTTCCTTTATTTAATTTATGTATTACAGGTACTTATATAGCAACGTCAATTTACGCAGCACTTTATATATGTTGTACATGGAGACATGCTTGGCCAGTCCATCACTTGTAGATCCAACTTTTTTTAGCAAGGCAGTGGTCGTCTTGGGGGTGTGTTTGGGGTTGTTATCATGTTGGAATAGCGCCCTGCGGCCCAGTCTCTAAAGAGAGGGGATCATGCTCTCCTTCAGTATGTCACAGTACATGCTGGCATTCATGGTTCCCTCAATGAACTGTAGCTCCTCAGTACCGGCAGCACTCATGCAGCCCCAGACCATGAAACTCCGACCTGATTGCCCCCACACATGCTTGACACCATCTGAACCAAATAAGTTTATCTTGGTCTCATCAGACCACAGGAAATGGTTCTAGTAATCCATGTCCTTAGTCTGCTTGTCTTCAGCATACTGTTTGCAGGCTTTCTTGTGCATCATCTTTCCTTCTCGGATTAAAGCCATGCAGACCAATTTGATGCAGTGTGCAGCTTATGGTCTGAGCACTGACAGGCTGACCCCCCACCCTTTCAACCTCTGCAGCAATGCTGGGAACACTCATACATCTATTTCCCAAAGACAACCTCTGGATATGACGCTGAGTATGTGCATTCAACTGCTTTGATTGACCATGGAGAGGCCTGAGTGGAACCTGTCCTGTTAAATAGCTGTATGGTCTTTACATTTTCTTATGAAATGTCTCCTTTAAAGTAAATGTTGTTATGCCTAAGTGTCACCACTGGGGGCTGTATGGAGCATGTACCTTCTCATGCTTTGCCCAGAGACCATGCTGTGTCACAGAAGCAGCACTTTTTTCCTCCAGCTATCAGGCAGACCTCCGGTAAGTTTGGGGGGTTTTGCTTCCTCCAGACGCCCCCTCCTGGGCTGAACTCTTCCCCTCTTCAAGAGGCTGAGCATAAGGGAGAACTGAAAACGATCGACAATGCCGTTTACTTTCACTGCCCCTACTCGGCGGCAGCTTCCAGGTCCCGCATCCCCCAGCAGGGCCCAGGAAATCTTGGTGTGCAGAGATCGTAAAGATGGCAGTAGGGGACCCATGGAC
This sequence comes from Lithobates pipiens, assembly GCF_037356315.1. Lineage (NCBI taxonomy): Eukaryota > Metazoa > Chordata > Amphibia > Anura > Ranidae > Lithobates > Lithobates pipiens. The sequence continues at coordinate 220,866,538 of NW_027507686.1, read as the reverse complement.
CCTACCATCAAGGCCAGACCTTCTCTCACAAGGTTCGGTGTTCCATTCTACTTTACAAACGCTAAATTTAACGGTTTGGCTATTGAGACCCACACTCTGAAGAAGCGTGGGCTGTCAGCATGGGCGTCCGCAGCAGGGGGCAAGGGGGGTCAAGTGCCCCCCCCTGGAATCCCCAAGGTGTTGCATGCCGTCATGCTGCATTTTTTTTTTTACTGAGTCCGCTGGCGGCTGCATCCTCGCTCTCTCCTCTGGATCACACAACACTGGCTGGCTCTGTGTTCAGCGGCCGCTCTGTAACACAGTCCCGCCCCCCCCAGACCTGCTCGCGTGATAGTAGAGAGAATCAATTTTCCGCCTATCACACAAGCCGGTCTGGGGGGGCGGGACTGTGTTACAGAGCGGCCGCCGAACACAGAGCCAGCGTTGTGTGGCTCTGTGTTCGGCGGCCACTCTGTAAGGAGGAGGAGATGCCCATCTGTGCCACAGTCCCTGGATAGGAGGATCGAGGGGGGATGGGGGCTGCAGTGCTCTCATCCACCACCACACTCTCCTGCCCCCCGTGCTCTCCTCCACCACCACACTCTCCTGCCCCCCCAGTGCTCTCCTCCACCACCACACTCTCCTGGCCCCCCCCAGTGCTCTCCTCCACCACCACACTCTCCTGACCCCCCCCAGTGCTCTCCTCCACCACCACGCTCTCCTGCCCCCCCAGTGCTCTCATTCACCATCACACTCTCCTTCCCCCCCCAGTGCTCTCCTCCACCACCACACTCTCCTGCCCCCCCAGTGCCCTCCTCCACCACCACACTCTCCGCCCCCCCAGTGCTCTCCTCCACCACCACACTCTCCGCCCCCCCCCCAGTGCTCTCCTCCACCACCACACTCTCCTGCCCCCCCAGTGCTCTCCTCCACCACCACACTCTCCTGCCCCCCCAGTGCTCTCCTCCACCATCACACTCTCCTGCCACCCCCCCCAGTGCTCTCCTCCACCACCACACTCTCCTGCCCCCTCCCAGTGCTCTCCTCCACCACCACACTCTCCTGTCCCCCCAGTGCTCTCCTCCACCACCACACTCTCCTGCCCCCCCCCCCCCAGTGCTCTCCTCCACCACCACACTCTCCTGCCCCCTCCCCAGTGCTCTCCTCCACCACCACACTCTCCTGCCCCCCCAGTGCTCTCCTCCACCACCACACTCTCCTGCCCCCCTCCACCACCACACTCTCCTACCACACCCAGTGTTCTCCTCCCCTACCACACTCTCCTGCCACTCCCCCAGTGCTCTCCTCCACAACCACACTCTCTTGCCCCCCCCAGTGCTCTCCTCCACAACCACACTCTCCTGCCCCCCAGTGCTCTCCTCCACCACCACACTCTCCTGCCCCCCCCCCCAGTGCTCTCCTCCACCACCACACTCTCCTGCCCCCCCAGTGCTCTCCTCCACCACCACACTCTCCTGCCCCCCCAGTGCTCTCTCCTCCCCTGTTCTTGCCGCCCCCCTGCTCTCCAGCTCTCCCCATACTTCTCTAGCCACCATCCCAGTGCTCTCCACCCCCCCGTTCACCCCCCAGTGCTCCCCCCTGCCCCCCCAGTGCTTTCCCCCCCTGTTCTCCCCCCAGTGCTCTCCACTCCCCCCCAGTGCTCTCCCCCCTGTTCTCGCCTCCCCGTGCTCTCCACTCCCCCCAGTGCTCTCCCCCTTGTCCCCCCCCAGTGCTCTCCTCCACCACACTCTCCTGCCCTCCCCGACAGTTTTCTCCTCCCCTGTTCTTGCTGCCCCCCCTGCTCTCCAGCTTTCCCCACCCTTCTCTAGCCACCATCCCAATGCTGCCCCCCCAGTGCTCTCCCCCCTGTTCCCCCAGTGCTCTCCACTCCGCCCAGTGCTCCGCCCCCTGTCCCCCCCCACAGTACTCTCCGCTCCCCCCAGTCCTCTCCCATCCACGCTCTCCCCCCGTGTTCTCCCCCCTGTTCTTCCCCCCCAGTGCTCTCCACTCCCTCCAGTGCTCTCCCCCCTGCTCTCCCCCAAAGTGCCCTGCTCTCCCCCCTGTTCTTTCTCCCCCCCAGTGCTCTCCCCCTGTTCTTTCCCCCCCAGTGCTCTCCCCCCTGTTCTTTCTCCCCCCCCCCCAGGGCTCTTCAGCTCTCCCCAACACTCTCCAGCCCCCACCCCAGTGCTCTCAAGCCCCCTATTCTCCCCACCCCTGTTCTTTCTGCCCCCTGGTGCTCTCCAGCCCCCCCCAGTGCTCTCTACCCTCCGTGCTCTCCACCCCACTTTTTGGCTCCCCTCAGCACTCTCCACTCCCCACCCCTGTACTCTCCACTCCCCCTGCATTTTGCCCCCACCCATGTGCTCTCCACCCCCCATAGTGCTCTCCAGTCCCCCGTGCTTTCCACCCCTGTTCTTTCTGGCCCCCACTGGTGCTCTCAAGCTCCCCCCATTGCTCTCCACTCCCCCTGTTTTTCTGCCCCCCCAGCGCTCTTCACCACCCCACACTCTTAGCCCCCCCCAGTGCTCTCTGCTCCCCACCCCTGTGATCTCCACTCCCCCTCGCTCTTTGCCCCCACCCATGTGTTCTTCAACCCCACTAGTACTCTTTGCTCCCCCTTCTCTCCTACTCCCACCAAGTGCTCTCCACTTCCCCAGGACCAGAGGGCAGGCTGACTGGGGCCGGAAAATGAGGACCACTCCAACTCACAGCAGACAGATCCTCTGGAAGGAGCACCGTCCCCATCCAAAACGAGAACAGACCCTGCCTGCTGCTGGCCATCATGGATATCCTGCTGGCATGCAAGGTACCGTACCAAGCATCAACAACACACCTTCCCACAGACAGGGCCTGCAGACTGGGACATGGGGCACAGGAGGGGCTGCAATGATGGGCACAGTGAGACTGCATTCACGGCATAGTAAAGCTGCATTTGTTGGACACGGTGAGGCTGCATTTGATGGACATGGGTGAGTCTGCATTTGATGGACACGGTGAGGCTGCATTTGATGGACACAGTGAGGCTGCATTTGGTGGGCACAGTGAGGCTGCATTTGGTGGGCACAGTGAGGTTGCATTGATGGGCACAGTGAGGTTTCATTGGTGGGCACAGTGAGGCTGCATTTGATGGGCACTGATGAGGCTGCATTGAGCTCTTGCATCAAGTCTGCAGTCTCTGACCATCTCCTGTAGCATGTCTGCAGTCTCTGAGGGAGTCTGGAGAGGAGTCAAGAGTGGGAGCACCGCCAGGATGGGGGACATGGGAGAAGTCAGACTTGTGTGGATTGAGACTATAGGATAAAACCAGAGCCACCAAGCTGGAGCCGACTGACTGAGCCCCACACAGTGCACCTAAGAGGAGGTCAGTGAAAGCACCGCCAGGCCAGTCGGGGGTCACTGATGTAAGGGGGGAGTGAATACGATAATGTAAGGGGCACTGATATAAAGGGTTTCCTCCTTATATTAGTAACCCACCTCCCTTACCTTAGAGTATTCTTTCTGCAGTTTCTGGGGTCCCCCTTGATGATTGATCACTTACCACTATTAACTGGAATTTGTATATATGTGTGTGTGTATATATATGCCCTATGTGATTTCATATCTATATCTAATACTCTCTTCATTAAATGTGCTTTAAAATGTATGGTTTTCCCTTTCATGAACAAGAAAATAATGACGTTATGCTGTTGGGCTGGTATAATAATGCTGTGAGGCTGGTATGAAATTTTTTCCAGGGCTGGTTTTTGAAAGCATGGGCGTCCACAAGGTTACTCAGGTGGCTGCGTACCATGCCCATATAGCCTAGAGAATGTACATCTTTCTACATTGCAATACATCTGTTGTTGCCATATTTTTATCTTGATGAAAACAGCCTATACAGTGACAGTATGAGATCAAAATATGGCCACAACAGATGTATTGCAATGTAAAAAGATGTACATTCTCTAGGCTATATGGGCATGGAACACAGCCGCCAGAGTAACTTCCAATACAAAGTGAAGATGAATTATCTGTTATATAACACATATGTATTACCAGTGGAAAGATTTTCATGAGATTGTCGAAAAGGGGCGGAGCATGAGAGGCCTTAAAATGATGCCCCCCCCTGGAAAAAGTTCTGCGGACGCCCATGGCTGTCAGGTTCAGTAGTTTCTACCTTGGTTAATTCAAGGGTGCCGGCTTTGCATAATTACATATTATGGAGTCTGGGAAACATATGTCTCCTGGTGGGAAACCAGCAGTTGCACCCCAGGAAATAGGTCAAAGGTAGAGTCCTTGACTTTCTGCAGATGGGGTGAGAAATAAAGCTGGCCTTGAATGCTTTATAGGTATTATTTCAACGACCACAGTGCTTCGTGGGCAGTGCATCACCAAGCCTCCAGACCCACAGAGGTCCCGCCCCTCTTTCTAGCATACATGTGTATTGCTTTGCTACAAAACTGAGATACTCCCGGTATGGGAGGGGCTATATAGGGAGGCAACTTCCTGTTTAGGGTGTGCCAGTGTCCAGCACCTGAAGGTGGACTATAACGCACATAGTAATTGCTATGGCTCTGTGTCCTGTGATGTTCTTCTAAAGAAAAGGATTTTACAGGTAAGCTGTTATAAAAATCATTTTTTATCGGAACCCTAAACAGGAAGTTGCCTCCCTATATAGCCCCTCCCATACTGGGAGTATCACATGTCCTACGCCATGCTTGGCTAAGCCACGCCCCCCGATTGGAATCCTATTGATTGGTTGCTTCTGTGGACAGGTGTCTTTTATACAGGTAACGAGCTGAGATTACGAGCACTCCCTTTAAGGGAGTGCTCCTAATCTCAGCTCGTTACCTGTATAAAAGACACCTGGGAGCCAGAAAGCTTGCTGATTCATAGGGGATCAAATACTTATTTCACTCATTAAAATGCTAATTAATTTATAACTTTTTTGAAATGCATTTTTCTGGAAATTTTTGTTATTATTCTGTCTCTCACTGTTAAAATAAACCTACTATTAATCTTATAGATTGATCATTTCTTTGTCAGTGAGCAAAATACTTTTTTTCCTCACTGTATAGAAAGGTATAGCCAACACTAATAGGCTGCACCAACCTCTCTATTCTGTTTTATATATTAACGTGAACAGTGGTTATAGATCCACAGGTTGTAACTAATTTACCTATGTGTAACTTGTCAGTTCCAATGACATGTAATAAATGCACTTTGATGTGCATTTAGTGATTTTTCATATATTTTAATTCCTGCATATTAGAGTCCATCGAGCCTGAAGTGCCCCCCCAAAGAGCAAATGCAGGCACATGGTAATTGTGTAAAAATAATATGATCACAGGTACTTTTAAATAATAATTCTGGGTGATCAGTGTATATTGGAGGAATTTAAACAAACTTTGTAGCCGATTCCTATCTTTTGTTGCACTGAAGATTTAGCTCTTTGTTTCACCATGTTCTTTGCAGTTCTATTTAGTGCTGAGGGTCTAAAGCAGCCTTTCTCAACCTTTTCATCACAGAGGAACCCTTGGAATAGTTCTCCGGTCTCGGGGAACCCCTTCTAAAAATTAGAAATCTACAACTCATGATACATCAGTGTGATGGTCCGTGAGAGGAATGGTCCTTACACTTGTGGTCATTGGGAAGAATTACCTCCTTACAGATAGTTAAAAAGATCAATGGTGTCAGGGGGAACTTATCTGAGAGGCAGAAATTGCCCAATGCTGAAGGAACCCCTAGCAACCTCTGGAGGAACCCTGGTTGAGAATCACTGATCTAAAGAAATACCTGATACTTCCAGGTGTGGAGTAGAATGTGATTCACACCACAGGACAGCATTGGGCCAATCAGCATCATCACATGGGGCAACCATAGTCTCACGTAAATTATGACTGCAGTAATCCATAGTTTACACAGGACTTCTCTTCCCAGTGTCTGAACACTGAAAGAAAGCTAAATATATGCAGCTTGTGAGGGGGGCATTAAAGTGAACATGTTTCTTTGTCCTGCTGGTGCACACCACAGATTCAAATTTTCATAGTCTACATTTACAGTATCTCTCAAAAGTAAGTACACCCCTCACATTTTTGTAAATGTTTTATTCTATCTTTTCATGTGACAACACTGAAGAAATTACACTTTGCTACAATGTAAAGTAGTGAGTGTACAGCTTGTATAACAGTGTAGGTTTAGGAGATATTTCTTGGACCTACAGGTAAGCCTTAATCTAGGCTTACCTGTAGGTTAAAGTGTGTTGTAAGGGTTTACAACCACTTTAAGCTAGATCTTATGCACTCTGACTAACATAGTATGTACATGACGCACAATCTCCTTCTGTTCTAGGCTGACATAGGAGCATTTTGTATTTTATGTTTGTATTTTGTTGTTTTTATTGTGTGTTTGTTTGTATGTTAAAAAAAAGTAATAAAAATATCTTTAAAAAAATGTATCTACAAACTCAAAATATAAACAGCAAAACACTTTTTTTTTTAAACCAGAGTTTGATGTCATTTATTTAACATCTTACAAAGAAGGAGAGGTATTGTCCGACTATAAGGGCCGGTTCACACAGCGATGCGCGGCGAGGCGTCTCCGACTTGCCTCGCCGCGACCTGCACGGACCTCAGCGGCGACTTGCAGAGGACTTCTGCATAGAAGTCAATGCAAGTCGCCCCCGAAGTCGCCCCGAAGTAGTACAGGAACCTTTTTTCTGAGTCGGAGCGACTCGAGTCGCTCCTCTCAGAACGGTTCCATAGCACTGAATGGGGGCGACTTGCGGGAGCGAGGCGAGGCGAGCCGTGTCGCCTCGCCTCGCGTCGCAGTGTGAACCGGCCCTTAGGGGAGGAGGAGGTCGAATTTTTAATTTTATTTTACAACGCTAAACAATATCCTTTTTTTTCAGTAAAAATCAATACACATCCACTAGGAAATGGCCCTGCTATCTAGTTTTCATTAATTCATTTCTTACTTTGTTTTTCTGCTTCCTTGTACTGTAACATCCTCCATGAGCTCCCACACCTCTCATTTTACCCTTCACTTCTGTCTGTTTGGAACAAGCAGTGAACGTTAGCTGCAGTTATGTACACGGCTCTATGTACACTGCAAATCCCATAGCCCACAGCAGGAAGTTGTTTTACAAAAAAAAAAAAAAAATATATGGAGATTTTACGGTTACGAACACATACCTGAATTGGATATTTTTTAAACCAGAGTTTAGCATCACTTCTTTCCTAACAAAAAAGGACCATGATTGGCCAGTTTTTTTTTTTTTTTGCAAATATCAGTTTTATTGGTTTTATATCACATAAATACAGAAACAGAAAATAGAGGATAGGCCCACAAATCCCGGTCCCAAGGGGTCAGATACAGAAACGTACATACAGTAAAAAAAAAGAGAAAAAAAAAAGGTAACTGCGACAAGCGAACACAGGACATCCTCTCTACCAGCTATAGCACATTGGCATGTGAGTAATATTGTCCATAGTACAGTTCTCTTACGCCAGGCTCTCCTATTGTCCACACCCCTCTGACACGCAGATCCTAGGAGGTCGGCGATCCGTGGGCTTCACCGAAGAGGAAAGAGGAAAGACTGAGAAAAGAGTGAAGATGGGAAAGAGAGGAGAAGGGGAGAAAAAGCAAAAGAGGGAGGAGAGGGGGAGGGTGGAGACGGGATAGGAAAGATAAGTGGGGGAAATCGGGTCAGGGGAGGGAGGGGGATGGGAAGCAATTCTGGACATGGCCCCCTAAACAGCCAGGTGCACAGAACCAGATCTTATCCAATCCTAACATTAACTAGTTTGACCCAAACCAAGGAGGGTTTTGCCCTCTTCTGAATATTTAAAAATATTCCAGTGGGTCCATGTTTTCTGATACACCTCGTGTTTGTTATTCGCGGTCATTATCAGATCTTCCATTCTATTAATTTCTTCTACTTTGTTCAGCCAGAGTGTAATAGTAGGGGGGTTTTGCTGTTTCCAGAGTAAGGGAATACAGGACTTGGCAGCATTCACCAGATGACGTAGGACAGCTTTTTTGTACGTTTTGACAGACATGGTAGAGACATGCAACAGAAAGAAAGCGGGATCCTCCGGGACTATGAAGTCCGTAAACTTTTGAGAGATCAAGCGGACTGTCGTCCAGAAGGAGGTTAATTTGGAACATGACCAGAAAATGTGTAGGATCGTACCCTTGCTCGTCCCACACCTCCAGCATCTATCCGATGCCTCGGGGAAGATAGTTTGGAGTCTGCTGGGTGTCAGATACCATCTCGTCAAAATCTTATAGTTATTTTCCTGTGTTTTGGTGCAGATTGAGGATTTAAAGGACAAGTGGATCATATTCTGTATTTGTGTTGCCGTGAACGTACACTGCAGATCAGTTTCCCATTGTCTGATGCTGGGTAACAAAGGCTGGGTAGGGGGGGTGTTCAGCAGGTCGTATGTCTTGGACAGCGTATGTGGGAGGGGTTCCACCCCTGAACATAACTCTTCAAAAGTCGTAAGTTGCCTAGCATATGCTTGCGGGTCCCTCAAGGTTTTAAGGAAATGGTGTAGTTGTACCGCCGGCCAGAAGGTAAGTCTATAAAGACCTAAGGGGTCCATCAGTTCCGCAATGGCAGGCCATCTGTCCTGCCTCACGAAACCTGAAGCCACGGTCCTGTCGGTGTCTCTTAAAGTCCGGAAGTGTGCGGTTGACATGCCCGGTGGAAAGCTAGGGTTCCCTAATATAGGGGTCAGGGGAGAGGTCCGAGTGGTTTGCTGTGTCTTCAGGATAGCTTTTGCACTTTGTGTCAGAGTGTTTCCAATCAGGGGATGTGTCTTAAGGTCAGTTGGGATCCCATCCCAACACCAGAGTGCCCTATTTAGGGGGATGGTGGATTGCTCCTGTTCTATCTGGACCCACAGCTTCAGTGCCCCGTGTCGTTGCCAATCGACAACTCTGGCCAACTGAACCGCCAGGTAGTAGCCTCTGACGTCCGGGAGGGCAAGGCCTCCCGAATGTTTGGGCATAGTCAATTGTGAGCGCTTGATGCGGGGTTTCCTGTGGGCCCAGACAAACTCCGTAAACAAAGCCTGCACTCTTTTAAAGAATGTGCACGGTATAGCCACCGGTAGGGCCTGAAAGAGGTAGAGGTATTTAGGGAGTATACTCATCTTTAGTAGGTTACATCTCCCAAACCAAGAGATTAGGTTCGTCCGCCATTTAGACAATAGTGCTTTAGTAGTTGTAAGCAGCGGCGGGAAGTTCAGCTCATATATGCGCGAAAGGTCGGCTGGAATTTTCGTGCCAAGATAAGTCAGTGCTGTAGATGTCCACCTAAATCGAAAGTCAGTTTGCATCGTCCGTAGAGTGTTTGGCGGTATCGCTATCCCCATCGCTTCCGATTTCGTGAAATTAATCTGTAGATTGGACATAGTCCCATAGATCTCAAATTGGTTAAGCAAGTTCGGGAGAGATATGGCAGGGTTTGTCAGTGTAAATAAGAGGTCGTCAGCGTACGCCGCAATTTTGTGTTGCATTTTACCAACCCTTATGCCCTGGACGTCGGGGTTCAGTCTAATCGTGGCCAGAAATGGTTCCAAGGAGATAGCAAACAGCAAGGGGGAGAGTGGGCAACCCTGTCTAGTGCCATTTTTAATCTGGAAGGAATCTGACAATATCCCATTTGCCTTTACCTGTGCCGAGGGGTTAGAGTACACTCCCGCTATGCGGCGCAACATCACCTCCCCCAGCCCCACCTGTCTCAGGACGGAGAACATGTACGACCAGTCCACCCGGTCGAACGCCTTCTCTGCGTCCGTGTTAAGAAGGACACAGGGTGTACCGCTAGATCGGGCTATGTGTATGAGGTTAAGCACCCTGGACGTGCTATCCCTTGCTTCTCGCGCAGGTATAAATCCCACCTGGTCTAGATGCACTATCCGTGAGACATGCTGGGCCAGGCGGGTGGCCAAAATCTTGGTGTACAGCTTCAGGTCCGTGTTTAGGAGCGAGATGGGCCTGTAGCTACCGCACAACATAGGGTCCTTCCCGTCTTTATGTATGACTGAGATATGGGCTTTTAGTGTGTCCCTGGCGAAAACCGAACCCGAGTCTAATGCATGAAACAGTTGAAGTAGACGGGGGCCCAGAATTGGCAGCAGTGTTCTGTAATATTGTGTGGTGTAGCCGTCCGGCCCCGGTGCTTTCCCCGGTTTCATAGAGCTCAACGCTTTCTGGAGCTCCACTAGAGTGATGGGTGAGTCTAACTCTTCCCGGATTTCTGGAGGCAGTGAGGGCACCTGGGACTCCCTAATGTAGTCCACCATGGCGGCCCGAGGCGACCCAGGTGACTGCAAATTATATAGTCGAGAGTAAAATTCACCAAATTCCTGAGTAATCTGCTCTGGGAGGGTCAGTTGTCGCCCGTCAGTCCTGGACACCCTGGGGATATAGGAGGAAAGTTTATGGTCTCGCACTTGTTTCGCCAACAGCTTCCCACACTTGTTCCCGGATTCATAATTCGCCTTACGGCAAAACTGTAGCGCCGCTTTGGCCTTATACCACAGCAGGTCAGTAATCTGTCCTCTAACCGTTGCCAGGTCCGCTTCGGTCGCTCGGGATGGGGCGTGTTTATGCCGAGCTTCCAGGGCGTCTAATTTTTGCAGCAGTTGGGTAAGATGTTTCGCTCGTTCCCTTTTAATCCGGGCGCCATGCTTTATCAGGATGCCCCTAATGACTGGCTTGTGGGCCTCCCACAGCACGCCAGGATCGCAATCCGGCCTGTCATTCGACTGGAAGTACAGGTCGAGTTCTCTGGACACCTCTGCCAATACCTCCGGAGTCTGTAGCAGACTCTTGTTGAGGCGCCAGAACCGTCGCCTAGGTGACGCGTTACCAACTAAGGAATAGGTAAGGAGAATAGGGGCGTGATCGGACCAGGTAATGTGTCCAATCGATGTAGCACTCACTGCATGTAATTGGCCATGGGGAATCATAAAGTAGTCAATTCTAGTATAAATTCTGTGCGGGGGAGAATAGAACGTGTAGTCCCTTTCACCAGAATGGAATAATCTCCATACATCAATTAGTTGGGCTCTATGAAATCTTTTGGCGATACGTTTAAGGTGACTTGGGGGAGTCGAAGATTTACCCGTAGAGGTGTCCGTGGACGGTATTAATGGGACATTGAAGTCCCCGCCTAGTATCAAGTGGCCCTGCTGAAAGCCCTCTAGTTTATTCAGCGTGGTTTCCAGGAATGCAGCCTGACCATCATTCGGGGCGTAGACAGTAGCTAGTGTTATTTGCGTTTCTCCCACCAGCCCCTTGAGAAACAGATAGCGTCCCAAGGGGTCAGCCATGGTAGCCTGGGTGCGCCATGGGATATGCTTAGAGAGTAAGATGGATACCCCTCTGGATCTAGCCGATGGGTTAGTAGAGTGGAAAGCCAAGGGGAAGTGGTTATTTTGTAAATAATTCAGTTTGTCAGATCTGAAATGTGTCTCTTGGATGAACGCGATGTCAGTAAACGTTTTTTTGAGATCATGCAATAACATCCGCCTTTTCTCCGGCGTGTTAAGCCCTCTGGCGTTGAGGGACAACACCCGTAAAGCGTCTAGGGCCATGTCCAGGGCAGGAGGGAAGGGAGAAGGAAGAAAAGGAGGGAGGGCGGGTGAGGGCAGTCAAGGGAAGAGGGGGAGGGAGGGGGGGGATATGGGGCAAGGGTAGCTGGTAGGTGGGATTAGCTGTGATAAGGGAAGGGGTAGAAAAATCGGGAAGATGCAGAGGAGGAGAGTATTCCGAGCAAGGGAGACGGAAAAGTACAAGGGTAGATAGAGGAGAGAAGAGTGTAGAGAAAGAGATAAGAAAAAAGAGAAAAGAACTACAACCACTATACCTTGGCCCGGGGGCCTGAGTTCGTGCAATTGCACGAGCCTAGCATATATCTTACTCAGGTGCGCAGGCGCATCCCGAGCGGATATGCAATCCTAATTGGGGGAAGAGGGAGGGCAGGGCTCCATAGATGAGCCCCCGAAACCGCCCCCCTCCACCCGACCGTGTCTATTCATACAACATTAAGTCAAACATACGCAGCAGCAAGGAAGAAACAATCAGCTTTACTCAGATTGTGACAGGCAAGAGAAAAAAGAAAAACAAAACCCAAAAGAGAAAACAAAACTGCGAACTCAACTTGCAAACCTGAGCCTGCAAGCAGGGCACTGGGATCTAACCGATAATAAACTGTACATCCCCACATTTCCGCCACAACTCCTGCCCCCCGACCCCGCTCCCCCCCCAAATGCCCATCCTCTCAGCAAAGTCCGTGGCGCTGCCCTCCGCCTGCACAGACAGATCCAATGGATGGTAACTTGTAACGGTATACACGCTTCTCTGGCAAAGCCGAAGCTAGGGTTGGTCTCTGCCCGCAATTGGCACCCCTGCAAGTCTCCAAAGAACCTACGAGTATGTGAGGGAGCGAGGATCATCTGTCCGGCATGCAGGACAGACGGCAGCAGGCGACAAAAAAAAAAAAAAACAGTGAAGGAGGGCACAGGGATCGTGAGGCGCGAGAATCCTTCCCTTTCCCCAGCGCGGCTTCGGACAGTCAGCACCCACAGGGAGTAAAAAACAGGGGGGTGGTAGGGGTCCACTGGAGTAGGGCAGGGGCAAAACAACCGGCAATGCAACCAGGGAATGTACTTACAGCCTCATTTAGTTACGTTTCCCGACTTCCCTCCGCAGAGAGTGCTCTCGCACGACGGCGGCTGCTTGGTTGACCTGGGATAGGCCCTGCTCTCCGCTGGGGCGGCTGGTCTAGGCGCGCCGGGAACCGGGGGATGAGTGCCAGCCAGTTGGGGACTGTTATCGGCTCCACCTCCAGGAATGCAAACAAAGCTGGGAGTGAGGCAGGATTCCGGAGTGTAAAGGACCGCTGGTCTCTCCGGAAGGTTACAGAAAACAGATAACCCCATCTGTAGGTGAAGTTCTGTCGCCTGGCGAGATCCAGCAGGGGCTTGAGAAGCGCCCTGCGTTGCAGCGTCGCACGAGAGAGGTCCGGGAGAATTTTAACTGCTGCCCCATCAAAGTCAGGAACTCCCGATTCCCACGCTTTTCGCACGATTTGCTCCTTAAGCGTGTAGTGATGGATCCTGCAGATCACATCTCTGGGCCGTTCTGGGTTGGGAGATCTGGGTCCAAGTGCCCTGTGTATTCGGTCCAGCGTCATTCTTTCAGGCAGCTCCACACCTGCGATACTGCGGAAGATGGCCAGAGCTGTATCGTTCAGGTCTTCCCCCCCCGTGGCCTCCGGGAGTCCGCGGAGCCGGACATTATTCCTCCGGCTCCGGTCTTCCAGGTCTTCCTGGTGAAGCTGCTGGTCGATTAACAGCTCCATCTGTAACTCCTGCCTTTCCTCCAGGGCCGCCATGATTGGCCAGTTTTAAGGGGAGGAGTGGGCCTTTTTTTTTTTTCGTGACACTAAATAATATATAACTTTTTTAAACAGTCCATCCAGATCCACAATGTCTCTGTAATTTATTTTGAATGAAATAATTTCTTATCTGTGTGTCTCTGATTCCTTGTCACATCCTCTGTTAACTCCTGAACCTTTCCCCTCACTTCTGTTTGAAAAAAATAAAAATATATATATTTTTTTTTTTATTTGTTTTTTTTAGTAAACATAGATAAGATAGTGATATGATAAGATAGTATGTATGTTTATTATTCTTGTATAGATTTTATAGATAAGATATATATTATAGTCATTTTACTTTACTAATTATTTGTCATGAAATTGTTTCTTACTGTGTGTTTCTGATTCCTCCCGAACTGTTAACTCCCGAACCTCTCACTCCTGTTTGTTTGAAAAAAATTATATTTAAATTTTGTAAACATAGAAAAGATAGTGATATGATAAGACAGAATACATGTTTTTTGGTCTTGTTTAAAAAAAAAAAATACAAAATACAGATAGATAGCTAGATACATAGCTAGATAGATAGATAGATAGATAGATAGATAGATAGATAGATAGATAGATAGATAGATAGATAGATAGATAGATAGATAGATAGATAGATAGACATTCTAGTTAATGTCCTTGTAAAGTATTTTTCATGAAATTTTCCCTATATGTTTCTGCAACCTTTTGATATTCTCCATTATCTCCCAAACCTCTCCTTTAGCCCACAGCCCAAAACCCACAGCCCAAAACATGCAACTTACAGACCAAAACCGCATCCCAAAACCCATTTCAGGAAGTTAGATCAGAAATAAAAAGGAGATTTGGAAGCGTCTGAGATCGGTTAATATAACTTTTTTGGGTTAAGAACACATACCTGAATTGGATGCATTTTCTTCACTAGTTGCCGACCAGCCGCCGTCGTTATACGGCACTCCTGTGCAAATCACCATAGCTGAACGATGCTCGCACCCCCGCGGTGATCATATTAATTCCAGAACAGATCAGTCTCCAGGCCCAGGCCACTGATTTGTGGCCTGGACCTGGTGATTGGTTCTGGCGAATGAGAGACTGTCCTCTGCCTGTGTAATGTAAACATAGGCAGAGGAAGTGATGTCACCTCCCCTCGTGGAGCCCTTTTCAGTTAGGCAGCGTTAGGGCAATTAGTAGTTGGCCCATGTAGGTTTAGGGTACCCCCATTAACCGCCTAATAAAGGTTTAACCCTCTGATCACCCCCCCCCCAGTTAACCCTTTCACCCCCTGTCACCAGTGTCACTACTATAGTGTACAAATCTTTTTCTGATCACTGTATTTAATGTCACGGCTGGAGAACTAATGGTATGCAGCAAGTGAAGTGCTGGAGGGGTGAAGGATTAGAGGTCTTGAGCAAGAGTTTGTGCTGCAGAGAAGGCTGGCGTGTATATACTAGAGTGTATATAGAAGTCCCAAGCAAGTTGCACTGAATATTCCTGGGCATCCCATGATTCCCTATTTCCCATCCAAGTTCAATCTCCTCAATAAAAAAACAAAAAACAAAGCTTATGGACTTTTATATGTCTCTGAGTGTTTGAGAGATGGATGTCTGGCTGAGCAGGGTGACTGGTGAACCCTACAATCAGCAACCTCTACGGGGGGCATGACTAAAGTTGTAATTAGTATCTGGTCACATAGTCCTTAGAGCAGCTCCTCATTAGATAGAAGGGATATCTATAATATAGTAGAAAACACAAGAGGGTGCCTCTAAGTACAGCAGTTCAGTAAGTTTATTGATAAAATGAATAAATATCCACTCACATGTTAACATTCCACCCCTTATCAGCAGCTCTGTGTCTGCTTCATGGATGCACCTCTGTAATGCCTGGGATACATATAGAAGTGAAATCATAAATATGTTTTTAACACTAAAGTAAAATACAATTCAAATTTGGATGAAATTGTAACAGTGTTATTATACCAATAGATGGAACTGGAGTACTCCTCACTATTTCCTATAATGTAACAAATTTGACATGATATCAATTTCAGTAAAAAAAAACAGTTTTAGTTTCAGAAAGATAATACGATAAACCTTATCCTAAGGACACACTGGGAGAGGCAGAGGAGGTTAAAAAGTAGGAAATACATGGATATATCCACTAATAGCCCTACGAAAGCCATACCACAATAAAGACAGCGACGTCAGAATGTAATAGAACCATAAAGGTATATAGATAGATATAGAAGTGAATAATGATAAGGAATGTCTCCAGTGGGTCATATGATATCCTACTACTCAGAAGAGGTAGGGAGTGGTAATAAATATCAAAACCTATCTAGAATAAATAATAAGATATGTTAATGGTTATCTACACAACATATACATAAATTCTTAAGAAATGATAATGTTAAATTCTTGGGATGACAGTGTATAGGGAGGAGCTATATGTTTTCATGAACTAATATCTAAATAATGAATATAAAAATATAATAAACAATATACAGTATCTGTAGAACCAGAGGAGGACAGGTACAGTGAGGGGAAAAAGTATTTGATCCCCTGCTGATTTTGTACGTTTTCCCACTGACAAAGAAATTATCAGTCTATAATTTTAATGGTAGGTTTATTTTAACAGTGAGAGACGGAATAACAACAAAAAAAATCCAGAAAATGCATTTCAAAATTGTTATTAATTGCTTTGCAATAAGTAGTGAAATAAGTATTTGACCCCCTATCAATCATCAAGATTTCTGGCTCCTAGGTGTCTTCTATACAGGTAATGAGCTGAGATTAGAGGCACTCTCTTAAAGGGAGTGCTCCTAATCTCAACTTGTTACCTGTCTAAAAGACACCTGTCCACAGAAGCAATCAATCAATCAGATTCCAACCACCCCTGATTCACATCACCCCTGGACATCTATGGGGGGCTATTCCCAGGGACATTGTTTCCTGATGGTTTTCCACCATTGAGCCATGGGGTATACCACCGCAGCTCCTCAGGACTGATGACCACCCCAGCCAACCTTCAGTTGTCAACATTCTAAATCAGACTCATAGTTGATCTGTAAGTATGGGTAGGTGGAATATTCCCCCATCCTTTCTCCCCATAGATTCTAGACCCATTGTAATTCAAAAATATTCCTTTAGCCATTATCCCACATCTGCTTCTGAAGAGTGGAAGACATTCACGAAACACGTCAAGCTATTTAGATGCTACAATCATGTATTTACATTTCAAGATTGTAACCAATACTTTTATCAGTCAAGTTTTACTGTATTATAGTAAAATAATTATGTTTTTTTATATACTGTGTGAATATGGCTTAGAGTCTGGTATGTAGAATGTACATAGATCACCCAGAAGGTAATGGAGGGTCAGGAGTCATGCAGCCTCATAGGACAGTCAGAATAGAAGGAAAACTCCCCCCTACAAGCTTTGACCAGTGCTCGGCCAGACACTGATATAAGTCACAAGACTGCTGATGAGAAAAGGTATTTAGCATATTTTTTTAAATAATTGTGTTTCCATGCTCTGTTTACTGTGGGAGACCAGATATAGTGAATGCAGGGTCCTGGGTTTTGTAACACTTTAAGGTATTTTCCATTTTTCCGCTGGAGGATTTCTTTGAAATCATTCAGTAAAGTTTTAGTCACAGATTTCATATTGAAAAATATTATTTTACTATTTGCTATTTTGTAGCCTATGCTATGAGCTTCCCTGAAGAGGGTTCTAGGCACTTAGGGTAGTAGTGGTGCTAATTTACAGTCCTAAAATATTATATGGCAATTTTTATTTATAACCTTTTCAGTGGGCCAGAAACAATAGTTAAATTATGTAATGAACTGTGTCTCATAACTCTGGGTATTAGTGCTGTGTTTTGTCTGATGGCAGGCTTCACCTATTGTAGTCACACCATAACCCTTATCAATAAATGTATTTCCCAGAATAACACTTATACTCATAGTCCTCTGTATGGCTAAAATTTTTCCTGAGACCATAGAACTGGCTTTTAACTAGGGATGATGGCAACTCTTATTATGCAAGTAAGAGTCGCTCAATGTCAATTTAAAGTGATTTTTGGACATGACAATATTCAGTCTAGGAAAACCTATGCCTTTAAATTATATTTAAAGGAAAACTGATGCCATTTAAATGATAGTCATGTGTGAAGTATAGTCTGAAGTTATTAGTAATCCAATGATTGAAGAAGAGAAATGATGTGCTCCATGGGGCCATCTGTAATAATTAAAATATTATCAATAAAACAAACATAAGAAACTATGTTGGCCAAAAAAGGGATTTTTCTTCTATATGTATAAGTCCTCTAAGTAAATCATAGTCAAATTTGCATAGCTAGGGGTATAATTTGTTCCCATAGCTGTGCCAAATGTGTTCAAGTGTAAAATGTGTGTTTTCCACAATTAACTGCGCCTGCTTAACATTTTTGTTAGGGTTTCTGGCAGGATGATAATTTAATGCTAAAAGGCCAATATGGTGGGAGGTTGAAGTATAAAGTAAACACACATCCAAGGATACCCATATATTTATTGTCCACATAATGTCTCTAGTAGATGTGTAGAATCCCTGATGGATTTTGGGACAAACCACTTGTTAAGCTGATTATAACTGAGAATAAGTCTCCCCGGTGGATTATTTTCAAGTTTATGGCCTTTGGGACAATGATAAAAGAGTGCTATAAAAAATCCCTATACAGAGAAGACTAGTCTGCTTTTGTCAAAATCTTATTAGATAAGGCCCTGCCAAACAGTGTTATCATCTCCATTTTATATTCAGATAAAGGATTTCTCTGGTAATTGAATGTAGGTGTTTTTATCCAAAAGCAAACTTTCATAATATGTTCTATTTGGGATAATTATTTTCCCTTTCTCTGCCTGTTTAATAATCATGGTCTTATTTTCAGTTCAAATTAGGACCAGTTTCTCTTTATATCAATTTTATTGAAATGTTTGCTTTTATATTTTATATATATATATATATATATATATATATATATATATATATATATATATTTTTTTTTTTTTTTTTAATAACTCTGTAAAAGTAATGCGGTGATAAGTATTTATGAGAAAGTCTTTAATAGTGTATGGATAAAAGATAGATTCAGAATTCAGACTAGTGTAGCACCCCATTGTGTACATAGTGTGAATAGGTTAAAGTGGAAGTAAACTCCCCTATCGTTTTCAGCCAAGGAAGCTGCCATCTTTGCCTCTGTTTAATCTTCAACTGCTATGGTGCTGCACATGTGATTCGTTATGACACCAGCCATTGGATGGTTTGATAGTTTGGCTGAGAGCACAGTCAATGTGCAGTTAGCATTCCCGGCATGCCTTTTTTTTTTAACTGTTTATATCAATGGGTTTTAAGTAAATTTACTTAAGCCAGGATTAATTGGGATCATGCACAGTTCAGCTGGCAGCCTTTGATCTCCTTCCCCTGGCTTCTGGAAGCTTCCAGAAAGTTCCAGGTCTTAGTGGGTGGAGGGATAGAGACAGAAGCCTGAATATTCATGGGAGCTCTACCAATCCCTGGGTGAGGAGGGCACAGAAGGGTGGAGAGGCAGGATTCAGGCAGAACGTGCCAGAGAGAGAGAAAGATGGTGCGCTGAGTGAAAGGAGGAAGGAAGCTGAGGGTGCCAGGGTCTTATCTCGACTGGTTGAGACACCCTGGCAAGCAAGTGGGACCTGAACAGCAGGAGGCTTGGGCCGAGGTTGCCATCTATGCTGCAGGACTCAAGGGGGACTGAGCCAACCTTTATCCCCTGCTTGGAAAAATCTTGTGCTAATGTGTCAGTGTTGGGATCAGTATTGGAAGTGCTTTACCAGTCTGTTATTGTTTCTATTAGTTCTCCTTTTTCTGTAGCCTCTTCTCTTGTTTTTTATTTTCCTTTCTTCTGTCTGATCTTCTTAATCCTTTAAAAAGAAGTAGTATTTCAAGGTGTTTGTGTATTTTCTAGCATCTCTTCTGGACCATGGGGGGTAGCTTTGTTCTCAATGGGTTATCTAGAGACATTTCTCTTTCTTGTTCATCCCCCACTGTTGCCCAAAACATATTAGAAGTAGAAACATGAAATTATATATTCTTTCCCGTTCACTGTCAGGGTCCCTCAAGGTTCTGTTCTTGGACCTCTCCTGTTTTCGATCTACACCTCCCCTGGACCAGTTGATAGCCTCCCATGGCTTCCAATACCATCTCTACCCTAAAGACACTCAAAGATATCTCTCTACCCCTCAGCTCACTCCTTCAGTCTCCTCACTTATTACTGATTTACTAACTGACATTTCAGCGTGGATGTCACACCGCTTCCTCACGCTCAGTCTATCCAAAATCAAGCTCATCATTTTTCCTTCTCCATGTGCCCCTTCCCCTGATTTCTCTGTTAAGATCAATGGCACTACTATCAGCCCGTCCCCGCATACCAAGGTTCTAGGTGTGATCCTGGACTCCGAATTATCCTTTCGGTCCATGCCCAATCACTGTCCAAATCTTGCCACCTCAACCTCTGCAACATCTCCAAAATACACCCCCTCCTAACCAATGACACTACAAAACTCCTAATTTACTCCCTGGTCATCTCTTGCCTCGACAACTGCAATTCCCTACTCACGGGATTACCTTTACATAGGCTATCCCCCTTCAGTCCATCATGAATGCTGCTGACCGACTTATCCACCTTATCAACCGCTACATGTCTGCTACTCCTCTCTTTCAAACTCTCCACTAACTTCCACTCACCCAACCAATAAAATTCAAAGTACTAACAACAACTTACAAAGCCATCCACAACTCAGCCCCCGGCTACATTACTAATCTCGTCTCAAAATATCAACCTAATCGTTCTCTTTGTTCTTCCCAAGACCCCCTGCTCTTTAGTTCCCTCTTCACCTCTTATTATGCTCACCTCCAGGAGTTTTCCTGAGCCTCTCCCATCTTATGGAACTCCCTACCTCAATCTTTCCTACTATCTCCTACTCTGTTTGCCTTTAGACTATCCCTGAAAACCTTTCTTTTCAGAGAGGCGTATTCTGCACCCACCTAACAACTATACTTTAATTTTCTCCCTCAGATTATCCCCAGGTACATGTCCCGTGTGCTGTGTTGAGGAGGGGTGGTGGCAATCTTGATGTTTACCCAGCTCCTAACTGATAGGACAGGAGTAACTGCAGCATCACTCAAGTCAGAAGGAGCTACTGTTGTGAGGATTTGTATTGCCTCCCTCCAGCCTGCAGCACAGTGCTGTAGAAGAAGAGGGAGGGCAGATTGCCCTTCTTCCTCTCTCCCCTTGTCATGTGACATTTCAAATGACCAGAAAGGGGAAGAAGAAGCTGCTTTTAAGCTCCGGATGGGAAATGTGTTATTCTGACTAACTGCGAATACAAGGGGGTAAAAGCTCAGGCCCATACCTCCCCTCTCCTCCTCAGACCCCCTAATCTTCCTTCCTCCGTTTTTAAATAGGGTCATGCATTTTGTGAGTTTTTCACACATAGTGAAGTTATTGAAATAAATAGGCAGCCCCAAGCATGCCACACAAAAACATGTACCCCATTGCACCTGCATAGGTGTGAACAGAGCCTAAGGCCGCGTACACACGGGCGGACTGTCTGCCCAACTTAGTCCGCTGAACAGTGTTTCAGCGGACAATCCGCTCGTGTGTGGGCTTCAGCGGACTTTTTCAGCGGACAGTAAGACAGTCCGTTCAAACTTGGTTTTGTCCGTCCAAACTTGGTTTCAGCGGACAGTCCGCTTGTGTGTAGGCAAGTTGGACGGACTAAGTATGGCGCATGCTCAGGAAGGGTTTACACGGCCGAAGGTTGCATTGCAGTGTATAGGACATCGTTTTTCTAGTCCCGTCGTACGTGCTGTACACGTCATCACGCACGCTTTCAGCGGACTGTCTGCTCATCGTGTGTGGTCAAGTCCGTTCATGCTAATTTTGAACGGACTGTCTGTCGGATTGTCTGCCGAACTTAGTTGGGCAGACAATCCGCCCGTGTGTACGCAGCCTTAGAGCTAGATTAGACTTACAGGAGTGGCAGCCGCTCTTTCAGGGCGCAGAGGTGCTGCCCCCGTAATCCATGTGCCTGGCCCCTAATCTACATGCAGGGTGCCGGACACATGGATTTCATTTTTTTTTTATTGTTTTTTTTAAGTACATGATTAGAGCCTGAGGCTCTAATTGGCTTCAAAAACGGTGGCCTCCCAGTTGTGTGATATTAGCAAATTAATATTTTCTAATGTCTTCCTGTTTCTCCTCCCAGCCAATCAGGAAGTGGGTCCTGAGACCTGATTGGCCGGGAGTCCTAAGTGCTGATTGGCCGAGAGGGGAAGCGACTGCCGGGACTCAGGAGGGGACCCGGGGGGAAGTTGCCGAAGCCCCAACCTGGATGGGGTAAGTGTGGGGCTGGCAGGGGGGCCTGGTAGGCAATGAGCGAGCGAAGCAGCAAGTGATCGAGTGACGTGGGAGCAGCGGTCGATCGATCGAGCACCGGGGTGGTTGGCTGGCCGGGGAGTTGGATGGCTGGTTGGGGGCCGCAAGCCACCCTCAAGAAAATTGAGCACCAGCCATCACTGACTTACAGTAACCCTCTGAAGAGTGAATCGCACTGGATAACTTTTTAGAGGAGTTGGACAGGTGATGAGGAGGTGTTAAATCGCTGTGGTTGTGGGGTGGTTACAGCTTAGCCCCATTCACTTGAATGGGTCACGTTGAGTGGGTGGCACTGCCCATTGAATGTGACGGGGGAATTTTTGCTGCACATCTGTATACCCCCATGCAGCTGTTTGTGCAGCTTGGGGGTGGGGCGACGGTTGGTAAAAACATGGCCTCATCCTCCCCAACCACAAATGTAAAAAAAGGCCTTAGTATTTGTTCGCATGGGTGGACAGAAGGTGGTAAAAGCAAGCAGTTGGGTCCTGTTTTTACTGCCCCCAACAACTACCTGAATAAAGAGATGCAGCTGCTCAGTACTGTACACATGCATTGGCCGCGATGCTTTGCTTTATGACCATAGCCAATATTACATGGAACAGAGCCACACTGCAACTGCATGCCATGCACATGGCTGCAGTGCAGTGGGTCAGTGGGACAAAACAGGCAGACACCTCCTAAGTGTTAGACAAATACCCTTTGAAAACAGTTTTTAAGAGGAGCAGCAATGATAGCTGCACATCTGGATGAACCCCTACAGTCCTTTCAGCCCCCAGATCCTTTAGTTCTATGCACTCCTTGAAGCCCATCTCTCCATCATCCACAAAAAAGGTCTCTAGACATTTTTTTCCTTTCAGTGATGTCACTGGCACGGTGACATGATTTTTTTCCCCGCTGTTAGCCCCATATTTGTTCATTCATTCCAAACTCTTCAGTTTGCTGCAGTGTGCCACAACTATTTCTTTTATTTCAGCACATGCCATACACAAACATTTCAAGGCTAACATGTTTTTTTTCTGCGTTTATCCTGTTCTGGCTCTCCTAATTTGTTCCTAATAAGATTTACCTTGTATCTTTATGAACCCGATTCTTTGTATCTTTCTGAAATTGATTCGATATCAAAAACTGCCAGAGTACTCTAGTTACATCTTATGGCACATGTGTCACACAGCATGCCAGGCCATTTCCGGTGGCCCTTACACCCAGGGCTTTTTTCAGCAGGAATGTGGCAGAGTTCCACCACCTGTGGCTTTTGCCCTCCACTCCCTTGAACCCTGCACTCCATACCTAGTACACCCCTGAACCCTGCACTCCGTGCATAACGCACCTCTGAACCTTGCACTTTGTACCTAGCATACCCCTGAACCCTTCACTCCATACCTAGCACACCCCTGAACCCTGTATTCCATACGTTGCCCACCCCTGAACCCTGCACTCTGTACCTAGCACACCCCTGAACTCCGCACATACTTCTGGTATTTATTGTCCCTATAAGACCCTCCCACTACAATTTGGTCACACCCACCATTCGATATGGTTTGGTAGGGCTGGGGAGCCTTAATGAATGTATATAGTCTTACAGATACAACTGGCCCTTTGAGGGCAACCATAATGCTGATCCGGCCAGCCCAGAAGTAGATGTAGAGCACAGCTCCCCTGCTACTGAGGGCACTGCTTTAATACAGCTCCAGACAGATTGCTGGCAATTTTATGCCTGTTAAGAACCGGAGAACTGTTTTTAGACAACCACCTTACATGGCAGGCTCATCCAAAGGCTATGTTTCAGGACCATACTACTTCCAAGCATTTCAGTGGAACCATTCATTTTATATCTATTATAGTTATATAATTATAATTCACTATCTGTGGTCCCTGCTAGTCTTATATCTGAGCAGTACAGATGCTTCCTCTAAGTGTCACTCCCCATGATAACTATGATAAGACCATTTATGTCAGAAAATATGTGCGTGCAACCAATTATCATAATTCCTTCTACCTCCTTGCCACATGTAATGCATAGGGTGCATCAAATTACGTTTTTCTCTTTTCTATAGGAAATCTATATAGGGAGATTCCACTCATCATAGACAAATGACTTAAAAGGTGTACTGGAGAGGTCTTTTCAGCTCTAGGTCTGAGACAGCAGACTAATTCTTGAAATGCAGGGTGGCATGTGCTGCATTAACCAGATTAGAAACAAACGCTTGCAAATCTGAGACATCTGCAGGTGGCTCAAAAAGAGCATCTCCACCCATGTCCCCACACACAATTTTTCAATGTATACCCTCTCAATGTTGCCACTTGTAGGCAGCTGTAGTGCAGGGCAGCCTAGCTGGCTGCAAGATGAAGTGGGTTAGCAAGTGTGTTTACTTACTTTTCAACCAATTTGATATGTTTATGTGTACATATGTTCAGAGCTGGTTGGCCTCTATAGTTGTCTCCAGCACCATTTTGGAGAAGCCTGGTGTCCTGATAGGACAAGCAAATCTCAGGAGATTTGGTCGGCCATTTTTGGGTGGCTATCTTATATAGTAAAGCCCAGCCATCTGAGAACAGAACACGTGTGTGTATAGACAGGGAGATAGAGGGCGAGTTAGGAGGAGATAGGGAGAATGTTCCGGCCTGTGAGGGATAGCTCAGGGTTCCTATGGAGTCCTGTATCAGAAATCCTGTTTGGATAAAAGACTCACCACTGTGGATAATAAATCTGGTGTCCTCGCTGTGAGGGAGGGACAAGTGCATCAGATGCCTATATCCATCTGCTGAAGGAATACCGCTGTTCCCAGGTAACGTGTGTGAATCAGCCGATAGGCATTGTGTGCTTGGGTTTATACTCCGGTAATAAACTTTGCCTGGTTTATAAAGTCAGTACCTGTGATTCCCTCGGTGAAGCCGCTACACCCTACACCGCTTACATTTTGGCATAGTTGGCAGGATGTCAGAACCATCATCCTCAAGCGGGGGAGTGGCTAGAGGGTCAATCATGGCACCATATGGAGCAGCTTAATAAACGTCGCCTGGTTTATAAAGTCAGTACGTGTGATTCCCTTGATGAAGCTGCTACACCCTACACCTCTTACAAGTTGCTCCCAGCATACTTAGGGTACATATGTTCTGCAGATGTCCAGTTCTGAAACCCTCTTATGCACAGGTTCGTGACCTTATCTTCAAACTCATGGAAGGCCAGCTAAGAGAAGACCCTGCAGCTTATCTGCTTCACTTGACTAGTATGTTAGGGTGACCAGACGTTCCCGGTGGCAGTACCTGGACTAAGTCTGTCCGCTGTTTTGCCCCCGGCAGGGGCGGCGCCAGGCAAGGTGTCCTGAGCTCAGCAATGGGGGCCCGGGCAACCTCACAGATGATCAGTGGGTGCGACAGTGGGGGGAGTTACAAGCACTGATCTCCCTTTATGGCTTTAATGAAGCAGCTAACAGCCGATTCTTCTCCTCTCTCTCAAGTGGCTGTCAGCTGCTATACTGAAAGCTATACAATGAGATCGGTGCTTATAACTCCCCCTACCACCGCACCAATCATCCCCGAATGAATCAAATGTCCCTAATTGAGCCCCTATGCCCTCCTCTGGCTCCCAGTGTCCTCCTCCGGCTCCCCGGCTCCTCCTCCTCTCCTGGCTCTCCATGTCCTCTTCCAGCTCCCTGGGTCTTCCTCTGGTCCCCTTTGTGCTCCTCTCACCCCCTGCATGCTCCTCTGGTCCCCCTCTGTACCCCTCTGGTCCCCCCTTGTCCCCGATCTGTCAGGATGGAGTGCGGAGGAAGGAGCCTGTAAATATGTAACCTAGTGGCTTCTTCCATTTCTGAATGAATAGAGTCAGTGATCACTGACTGTCCATTCATAACTCAGCATTGTAAAGTGTGTTTATGATTCTTCCGTTTTTGAATGAACAGGAGCCGCTGTCTCCTGTCCATTCATCTTTAATGCAGCTGAGGCTAGGGAATCTCTGTTGTCAGTCCCTTTCCCTATCTCAAAGGGGAGATGTCAGGGGTCAAAGCCCCCCCCCCCAACAGGGCTGATAAAAAAAAAAAAAAGAATTGTAATAAATAAATATCTAGGAATTATATTGTAAAAATAATAATAAAAAAAAAGATAAAAATAAAAACCGACTGACACCGTCCACTTCTCTACTGACACCATCCACTGCCCTACTGATATGATCCACTGCTAACCTCCTCCCCCCAAAAAAGAATAGTCATAAAAAAAAAAAAAAAAAAGAAGAAATTCAATTGTAAAAAAAATAAAATAAATACATTTGTAAAAAATATATGAATTAGAAAAAAAATTCAAAACAACTGACTCTGTCCACTGCTCTACTGACGCCATCCAGCCATAACCATCCACAGCCCCACCCCCAACCGAAGCACTGTGTAAAAAAAATTTGTAAGAAATAGTCAGTTAAGCCAGTCATAGATGATTTGAATCTTGCCTGGTTTAGCAGGGACCGGCTAAGATTCAAACCATCTATGGGTGCACCCCTGAACTCTGCACTCTGTACATAGCGCACCTCTTACCACTCCTTTGTTAAGAATAAATTACAAAATATGCATTGAAAAGTCTTTTCTGTATCTTATCTTCTTAACATTTGGTAGTCTTATCCCCAAAAATTCTAAGAAATATCTTTTTTTTTTTTATCTCATGGATGAAATGTGAGAAATAAGGTATATAGCATACAATCATCCGATAAACACATACCACATACACTGTATATACAGTATAATTTGAGAAAAATATGCTTATAAAATAGTTTAACATTTGCCAATAAAAAAAAAATTGATGTCTCTGGATTTCATTTTAAAAATCTGGTCACCTTATTGTATGTTGTATAAGTGTTATTGGCGGTCACTTATAATTTAGTTACTTATTGCTGCCAAGGCCTGCATCGTGCTTTTCTGAAAGCAAACTATAGCTCCCCCCATTAAGTGTTCAGTTACACAAAATTTAAGAAATTTACAAAAAGGAGGACATCCTTGCCTCTACATATCACAGAGAAGAAATGTTTTGTAAAACTTGATTCTACTGGACAGAGTACACCTTTTCCTCCAACTACATCGCAGACCTTGCTACTTAAGTGCTGTATAGGCCATTCATCTTCCCAGATTTTAGCCCCTGAACTTGGAGTCTTGATGGACCACCTAGGGACTGGCCAACCGGGCCAAGATTCGATTCATGTATGGGCAAGCTGATTGTACCCAAGTTCATCCATCGATTGACTTGGGTACAACCAGTATTTCAGATTTATAGCATGCTATTATAGCCAGCGGCTATAGCTGCTATCAAAGATCATTGTGCTCTCCCGCCAGGGATGGCTCCCCACGCTCTCCCCTCCCCTGCCCGGGGACAACAGAATAGCTCCATGGGAGGGATTCCTATGGTTGCAGGAAAGAAAATCACATATTCTATAGCCTGCCTAAGATACATTTTGAGTTGAAGACCCAAATGAGCCAAAACTAGACTCTGCTGCAGATGCCACAGGACCATAGCTTAGAGCCTCTATGAGCAGACTGCTCTAGTAATTGAGCACAAACAGACAAAAATTCCATAGTGGACATCCTTGAAGACAGGGGTAAGACTTCAGCCTTGTAGAGCAGAGCTGAAGATACAATGGGGGCAACCCTATAACAATAGGGGTATCAGGTTCTGTAGGCATTGGTTATTTCCAGGGACACCGGATAAATGCCCAGAACCAGTAAGAGGACATGGGCTGAGGTCACCTGTACTACCAAGACTGTTCTCTGTGCGTCTTTAATAAAATATGTTGCATAACAGAGAACAACTAGGCCCAAAGTGAGGCAAGGCCTTGTGTGCTCAGAAACCAAGGCAGTTGATTGTGAGAAGGGTCGCAGGCAGCTGGAAGTTTACAAAGCTTTAACACAAAGACAAGAATCTTTATTTTCAACCATGTAACTGTTATTTTAAAAATGTATTGAATTGAAAATAGCTGTCACTTTTTTGGGGGAAAAAAGGATCTTAACCAGGAATGTCAGCTTTGTAAATTGAGTCTCTTGTGATTCAGAAATGACACTGGTTGACAGTGAATGAGCTAATTTAACATTGCAGTCAGAAACATGTCACAAGCACATCTAAAGCTCCATAAGAACATCTTTATTGATCACATGTAGAGAACAATATTTCAAGTTATTACCTGTTGAAGCAGTGGTGGTCAGTCCATAAGGGGCGCAGGGGTACCACCCCCCCCCAAAGTTCCCAAAGTTAGTTTGCATAATCATATAACGATAGAATCATAGAATGATTTCTTTTTAAATAACTGATAATATGACTAACATTGTTTAGCATCTTAAAGTTACATTTTTTTAGTAATTTTATCATTTATTTAAAAATCAATCGTTCTCTTTGTGTGGCTGTGCACTGTGCGGGGCGCTGTACTAATGGGTTTATGAGGCTCTAATTGGCTTGTTTTAGGATGTCCTCTGGGCCCCGAATCCTACCACTTGTGATTTTAGAAAATCACTGTTTGCCGTTGCGTCGCTTGCGGTTTCCGGCTTCCAATCAGGACAGGAGGCTGAAGATTTGGAACCCAGAAAGAAGGCAGAGTTAACATGGGTATCAGGGGAACCATGACCACTAGAGGGCTCCGATTGTAGGTAGGTCTCACGGCGTCCTCTGGTGAGTGTGAACCTGGAGGGGTTTGTTTGCGCCTCTCAAAAAATGTTTAGTACCATCCGCCACTGTGTTGAAGGAATTGTTAAGTGGTTCCTAAATCTCGCTATTTGTGTGTGATCAAAAGAGTTGCTATATTGACAAATGTTAGATGTGCTATTTATCTGCTTCTCACTGGACCAGACCTTGATGGCATCATCTACCATTATCATTGCAGCACCCTGCTACTGTTGGTCATCCAGCTGTATGAAGTACACATGAATTGTTATCTCATGTACTCATGAAACATCCCTCACAATGATTTCTTCCTTCACATGCAGGATGAATGCAATTTAAATGAGCTTCCCTTTGAAAGAAAACTGTAACCACACATTCTGAATAAATAAAGCATGCACAGTGTATAAGACCCTTAAACCATGATCACGGGGCTATTAGTGATAACCCCCAAAATGCATCCCACTACTCTACTCAGGTGGATTTCAGTCAATTCCCATAAAGACACTGGCATGATGAGTGTTTCTGTGGTACTAGATGCTAGCTATGTAGAGGAAGAGGAGCTGTGGTGTCAGGCAGGTGCTTGAGTGTGAAATGCTGCAACAGCAGGGGACAAAGAGGTACCCATAATACACATCTCCAAACCTAATTGCTGTTTCAATCACTGTAACTTTTTTTATGCCTAAGTCTCCAAGTACCAATAGAAGAGTTCACAAATGGTGCTTCCCTAAGAGAAGCCTGTTGTTACCTAATTTTAGAGCATCATTGAAACAGAAATCATGTCTATTGAGGATAGAGATAGGTTTGAATCATGATCCCCTTTTTTTATAAAGAGAAAGACCATGTTGAAAGTGTAACTCCAACCCTAATTTTTCTTTTTCGTTTTCAATAGAGTAAGGTAGGGAAGGAAACCCTGCTGTCTAAGGCCTCAATTCTGGTGGCAACATTATTGCCTAGAGAGCTATTAAAAAGCTGATAGGGGTTCTAGCTTGCAGCACTCTACTAAAAAGAAGGTTTTCACTAGTGTTTATTCTGCCCTTCTGGGAGAATTTTACAAAAGTGAGAAAAACCTACCATACGGGGCCACAGAGAGCATTTTAAAAAAAATGACAGTGGTTCTAACACTTTCCTGCTCTATCCAAAATTGACTGGAGAAATTAAATGAAGAAACATGTTAAACCAGCCATTCTCAACCAAGGTTCCTCCAGAGGTTGCTAGGGATTCCTTGAGCTGTGGCTGGTTTACCTCTCATTTGATAGTTCCCACACATTTTTGGGGCCAATTCCAATTGACAAGTCAATGGTATCACGCAAATGATATCGTTAGCTATTTTTGACCACCACTGTAAGGGTGGGGGCATTCTTTTCACTGACCATCCATGTAAGGGGCGATTTTTTCCCACTGACCTTTGATAAGTTGGTTTTATCTGGGGTTCCCCAAGACCAGAAAGTTTTTTCAAGGATTCTTTAAGGGTAAAAGGGTTGAGAAAGTCTGTGTGCAACTTTAAGGCTCTATTTTAAAGCATCAGTATGGCCTTACTATGACCAAACTGCTGCTTTGAAGAATAAAAAAAAATGCTTATTTATTTCACACAACATCATAACGGCCATCTTGTGGGCCTACAACACTTCCTTTCTGTCCACAGGGGTTCTTATCAACGTGTTATACACAGTTGGCTGTTTTTGTTAGCTCTTCCTGGTGTTTCCCTGGTTTGCTTCCTGGTTCCGAGCACCTTGTATCACATTCACCTGGAGGGGCTTGCTCACCATTGACCACCTGGAAGGTTGTCACCTGCTTAAGACTTATTGATACACTTTTTAATATCTTGTAAATGTGAGTGCATATTTATTGTTTTCCATTTCATAAATATGAATAATAATAAATGCTACACTTAGATAGTGGCGCTTTTCTCTCCCTTTTGTTTTTACATGGTTTGGGGGTGGGAGCGTCCCCAGATCCTGCTTGGAAGAGAAACTGCTGACGCTGCCACAGTGTGAACTTCATGCCAGTGACTTTATATGGACTTTTTTTCAAGGACTAAGGCCTGATTCACACTTGTACAGGTTGCAGTTTGCATATTGCAGGTGCATTTGTCAATACACATCTTTAAATCTTTGAAGTCTATGGAACCAAAATCCAGAATAAAAACCCTGGCCCTTACCATAAAATGCACAGATGTGAGCTACATCCATAGGAAACCATGTTAAATGGACTGTATTGTGTTTCTGCAAAACTGAAAATGCACAAAAAATGCATAGGTGTAAACCAGGCCTAAAAGACTCACTCTTTTTTTGTCATTTATCATTTCTTGTGTATTGTTATTTTTTGCAGTTGCATTAGTGCCCCCCTTTCCTTGTGCCTGGGTACGTTTTAAAACCCTTTATACATCCTTTTGAAGAAAAAAAAGCCTGATCATGTGACTCATCAAAGTTGTGTGACTGACATTTCCTCTAATCACCTGTTGAGGAAAGAGAACTCTGTGATATAATGCAGGCTCTACACTGCGACCTGCTTTTTATGAATGGGCCACAAAATACAAGCAGGTACATTACATAAGATTGTATAGTGCATGGCAATATCCACTTTCTATTATGAAGGACCCCCCAAGTTTTAAAACTGTTGTGAAGGTAACAATTTTGCTTGAAACATCCTGAACTATTTGAGCTTTCTGAAGTCACAGTCACTGGGCTGACTTATTCAATAATTGCTGACAGAGCTATGAAAGATATAATTGGATTGAAAGATAACCAACACAACACATAGACAGTTGAGAGAGACCACGTGTTTAATGACCGTAAGATATTTCACACCCAGCATGTGCTTTACCCTTGTCACTGCCAGGTAGGCACTCTGCAACACTGAACATTTGACACTGCCTGTAGCCAGAATCATGCAGATACAAAGACAGTATTAATAAATATTTATCACTCTATAAAAAAATATTCAAAAGTCCATCTTTGTGGCAATATTCGCTACTTAAGAACAAATGCTGTAATCTTGGCACAGGTCGAAAAGTAACCATGATGACTTGTTTTGGTGTATACCTGATGTCCTTCCCAGACTTGCTGGTAGATGTAACGCCTATCAAACGATAGTACGTGGTTGGATGTAAAGAAGGAGGGTACTGAAGGCAGGCACCAACTTTTTCAAGATGTTTTAGAACAGCTTTTTTCAATCTTAATGCATTAAAAATCCAGTTTAGTTGAATTAAGTATGAAGTCTAATTTTTTATTTATGCTTTTTTTTATAAAGTTCTTTGCTGAAGGCTAGGTCGCTATGTTGGCCTTTTTTTTTTTATTAAAACAGTGATTGAATTAAATTTTTTGACCTTATCTGTAATGGCTTCCCTTACCATTCTGGCAAAAATCTCCTGGCTGGGTAGACATGTTGCATTTGCAACTACACATTATCTACTTGTGATGCTGGCCCCAGAAACAACTCCCATGAGCTCCTGTGGGAACTTTTTGTAGAGGAGGTGTGGTTCAGCAACATATGCAGTTGCTCCTTGCTCTTGCACCCCCTAAGATAAGCATATAGAGGGGTCTGGCATGGTCCAGCGCAATCCAAGAAGGAATTTTCATGTTGACAAGAGTGGGACATGCCAGCAGCAGTAGGTATGCCAACACATCTAACTGTAGTCTGGCTTGGGTTTGCACCTGGATGGATAACACTAGGGCAAATTTTGGAGTCTTTATTTTAGGCTTGTTATCTGTCCAAAGGAAGTTAGGTCATAACAAACTTCCTGCCAGAATCAGTAGGTATATTTGGGTTGATGGCAGGAGGCACTTGTAAATTAGATAGGCTTTTTTATATGGCGTGCACATATAATATATGTGATTTCTAGTCGTGTAAAGTGATTCACAATTTCTGTTTAATTTCAGCCTTCTAGAGTTGCATGATAGACTCAAAAGCCTAGAATATTTAGTTATACAAATATTCCAAGCTTGGAATGTCAAGTTCTGGCTTGTCTCCCCCCCACACCTCTCCATCAGTCAGTATCACCACCCATTATATTTAGTGACACACAAGGAGGCATAGGGAGGGTCCTGGTCAGAGTCTAGATCTTTAAACTCAGCATCTCTGGTTTTTGGGTTTACGGGACACCATATAAAATGCCAAATTATTCTAAAATTATGTTATACGGTCATGTTGGCTCTCTGTTGTGGACTTTTCTCTCTTTAGGTCTGAATATGTCAAAATGGCTCAAGTCATGGAGAGAGTACTGAGATCTGTAAATAAGAGAAGAACAGTATTCTGCTCAGCTGAAAACTTTGAAACTGGCAAAAGAACTTGTGTAAAGTATACCGTATGGGTAAAATAATGTAGACACCTAACTATCAATATGAGCTAGCTTGTTGGATGTTCCAAAATCATTAAAATGACTATGGAACTGCTGCCTCACCTCCCATTTTCATTCATAGAACAATCCACTCTTCTAGAAATGATTTCTACAAAACCTTTGGCCAATCAGCCAAAACAGCATTTGTAAGGTCAGGTGTAAATGCTAAACAAATCACCATTCCATTCCATCAGAAGGTTGTTCAATGGGGTTGGGATCATGTCTCTGTGCAGACCATTTAATATTTTTCCTCACCAAACAATGGGGATAATTTACTAAAACTGGAGAGTGCAAATCTGGTGCAGTTGTGCATGGTAGCCAATCAGCTTCTCAGCTTGTTTAATTAGGCTGTGACAACAAATCTTGAAGCTGATTGTTTTCTATGCAGAGCTGCACCCGTTTTTGAACTCTCTAGTGTTAGAAAATCAACCCCAATGCCTTTATTGGAGTTGGCCTTGTGTACAGGGGCACTATCATGTTGAAACAGAAAAGGATCTTCCCCAAAATGTTGCCAAAACTTAGCGTGCTGCAGCACTAGCAAGCAAACACCACTGAAGAACTAAATACTAGGGTAACCCTCAAATGATGTTCTTCTGGAAAAGACAAAAATCTTCATGAAGAAATATGTACAGTGCTCACACTTCTACCCTCCTTCTTCACTGCACCATGTTTATTATGAAATTACTGATGTGCTTTAAATTGCTCTAAGCTTGCCTCAGGTCACCGGAGAGATAATAATCTAATGCTATTTTTTTATCTTTTGACATTAAAAATAGAATGCTCTTTCCTGTTTGTACAAATCTGATCTAAAGTGGAAGTGTCGCTTAAGATTGACAACTAAGATGAAAATTCAACAGATCTTTGAAATGTTGGTCCTCACATAACTAAGGAGTTAAGATATACTTTCAGTAAATCTGATATCAGAGCTATGTCTAAGAAATTATTTTAGAAAACTAATTAAAAAAATCTAACAATGGAGTGCTAAGATATCTGTTTTGTGTAACAAGCAAATAAATCTAAACCTGAATTATATAATTATTAAATTATTATAACCCTTGTGACCTGAAGTGGTGTGGCCAACAGGAAGAGCTGTTTCATTATCATTTATTTTCTCATAAATGCTCTACCTCGACTATGTTGTCAAATTGTATCTTTTTAATCATTAATAATTAATAATCTAAACTGGATGAAAAAAAAGCCTGACATATAAGTCTGGTATAATATAGTCCAACACATCAACCAACTTCATAACTTGACATCCTAGGAGGACTCAAAGGAAATTTTAGCTACTGTAGAATGCTCAGAAGATTGTTTTACAAATTGCTTGCACCAAAAGATTAGACCATCCCAAAAGGTCTATCCAAAAGGAAGCGCGTTGTGGGTGTTTGCAAAGGCTGTAAATTGCTGTATGCAGATTTTGATGTCATACCAAGAAATAGACTAGTGGTGACCTGCAGAAAAGGTAAGGACTATAGATAACATTGGCATATGGAAAATGCTTAGCTGGGGTGTAACAGGCTATTTAAACCATTACTACAGAAATGTTCTAAGTGCAGGAACAAAGTCTATACAGCAGAGCACTGATTGGTTTACTCATCAAGGATTAATGCTCTGCAAAACTGTAACAGCATCGATATAACATGCTTTGCAAGATGGTCTAAAGAAGGTCTACAACAAGGCCATCCCACTGGTGACTGTTCACAAGATTTTGTTTTCCTGCTAAGCTTCCACTCAGTACTACACCATCATTTGTATAGTTCTTTGTTTAAGGTATGGTACATCCCATTTTAAGTCAAAACTGTTTTTTAGCCTTTAGGTTTGCTTAAATTGTGTCCTCCAAAACAGGACTTTCTTTTAAAGAGAATGCCGATTGTGTTAGATTAATATCTACCTACAATCCTGCTGCTGAACCAACAAATGTCCTTTGTACAGCGTTCCATGAGACACTCTGGACTTTTGCTCAGGAAAGTCTCTAAATTCCATTAATATTTTGTTTTTCATCATAAGAATGAGAGCAAGTGCTTACAATGTAAGTTCCTTAAGCCTATCTGGCTACACCAATGTTCCTGTATTGGCACATGAGGAGGTGTTTAAAGGTCTTTTTGAAGGTGGCATTGCACAGAGCGTAACAAGCTGGGTTTATTGTGCTGTTCACGTAGCAGAGCCAATAGCCTATGTACCACATTGTTTCAGGGATGCAAGTCTCACAAAATGTGTTTATGAGGACCATGACATTGTAAGGCGTCCATGTGATGATGAATGCTAGCAGAATGGCAAAAATGGTCCTGGTAACTTTCTTCTCCCTAGCTGCCATCTGCCGTTTCTTTCTCACCTGATTACGGGCAATGCTTGCAAACTTCCGTGCCACATTGCCTGGACGAGTATTTGGCAAGCCAGAAGAATCTTTGTGCAGAGGTATTGAGCATTCAGGCACAATCTCTATGGCTGTTATGCACTCATTGCCTGTCTGCTTGGTGACAATCTTGATTTTTGACCACTTTGAAGCAGCATTCGCCCTTGGGTGCAAAGACTGTATACTCTGTGTAGGGGCCAAGACAACACCAGAAGATGCATTACCCAACTGCTTATCTGGAGCATTGTGGGTCATGCTGGCTGTGCTTGATTCATTCGAGGTCTCTTTCTCTTCCACGGACTGGAGGTTGGTCAAAGACTTCTCTATCTTCCCATTTCTCACTCCATTCTCCTCTTCTGGTTTTGCTTCCAAAGGCTCAGGTTTGGGAGGACTCTTGGTTTGTTTTATTAAAGGACTTTTCATAGAGCTAATGGGTTTCTTCTTCTCTTGTCGAACATCTGGACAATGCCTGCGGACCCTGCTCCTGCTGGCCAATGAAATGTGAATATACAGTATGGTCATGATGACTACAGGAAGGTAGAAGGCTGCGATGGCTGTGCCAAAAGTGACTGCTGGATTGGAAAGAAACTGGATGTAGCATTCATCGTTCTTCACTGTCCTCTCACCCACAATGAATTGCCAGAATAGAATGGCAGGTGCCCAAAGGGCAAAGGAAAGGAGCCAGGCAGCTGCAATCATCAGACCTGCCATCTTGGTGGTTCTTCGAGCTGGATAAGTCAATGGTTTGGTAACACAGAAATACCGATCAAAGCTGATGATAAGGAGGTTCATTACAGAAGCATTGCTGACCACGTAGTCTAGAGCCAACCACAAATCACACACAATAGGACCAAGAGGCCAGTAGCCCTTAATAATGTACACAGAATAGAGGTTCATGGAAAAAACACCAATAATAAGGTCAGCACAGGCCAGGCTGAAGAGAAAATAATTGTTCACTGTCTGCAACTGTCGATTGACCTTGATGGAAAGCATGACCAAAATGTTTCCCACCACAGTGACTAAACTAAGTGAGCCTGTCACTGTGGCAATGAAAATCATCTCCATTGTTTGGTACGGGCTTCTTGTCCCCATCGTATAATTTGGACTTTGCGTATCAATGCTTGTAGTATTCAGCCATGAGGTGTTTTCCATTGTAGTTGGCCAATAAGATGAAGAGAGATTGTAGAAAATATCTGCAAAGAAGAAAGAAGAGAAAGGGAAAAAGTTATAAAAATTGTCACAACATTGTCATCTAGATAATTCAACGCAGAGTATAATGTCACCAAACTCTTTTAGAATGTTGCTGAGAAGGTCAGACATGTTTTTTTTTGGTTCTTGCCTAATGACTTTCAAAGATGACAGTGACTAGCATCTTAGGTCATTGTTATTAGTTAATTAGTGTGCCATTTTAATGAGCTTGACAGTTCCTCTAGTCCCAATTCACCAAAGTTGCTCTATTTCTGTACAGAGTGCCGCTGCTCGGGGAGCATTTGCAAAGCTTCCATCGAAGCATATTTTAGAAATGGGAAAGTTTCTGAAATTGCTGTCTGCTCTGAAAGAAAAAATAAAGGTAACTGTCTACTTCATATGGTAATTAGTATTATAATCAACTTTAATACAATGCACCAGTACACTTCTGAGTGCTATAATACCCATGCTGGACAAGACAAAAAAAACGTGTACCACACAAGTGTACTGGGAAGTAAGGGGCAGCAAGTGTGACCAAGAACACTGTGGGCAACCAGCTGGGGTGAAATGGCAACTCCCTGAGCCCCAAGTGTTTGAGTTAATTTGCCTCTGTATGTGCAGAGGGTTCAGATGACAACACCCTGTCCCCCTCGGCAAGTGAATCAAACACTTCTACAACCAAAGGAGTTATTTTTTGGAAACTTCCTGGCTAAGAGCAGAGAAGCACCTAAACCTTATCTAGTATAATAAACCTGGTAGCTGTTATACCCCCTGTACTTAAGGCATTTCAATTTTGAAGGGACAATCCCAATTTTCAGGCCCTGAAAAGGCTGTGGATGGAAAAGTAGGCATCAATTTGGAGCAGGGCTTGGGTGAATTGTGGTAGGATTAAATGTCAGATTCACTCAAAACAGATATTTGCATATTGGGGAGCTACTGGTGCATCAATTCACCAATTGTAGCTTTTTAAATTTCTGAGACTCAATGGAAAGAGTTCCTCATAGCGGTTTCCATTTCTACTCTCATAAAGCCATAATGAAGGTGCCCCCCCAATATATTTGTTTTTTCATTGAAGAATAGAAGAGAATAACAACATTATGTATCTGCCATCATGTTGGCCACGGTGATTGCTTGGAACTGGGAATTCTAGTGGACAGATATCACCACCAGAATCCCTATGAGATATAAACAGCTGTAAGGAAATGTAGTTTGCCAGTAACTGAACAAAACAAAATAAAAAAAATTCCTCATGAAAGCTCCTTTATGTTGCTTACCTGGGGCTGCAAAGCAATATTGTGACTTACTTTGCGCCCCCCCCCCCCCCTATGTGACAGCAATGGTTCTTGGTAAAGGGTTAACCACGTGGGCCTGGGAAGAGTTTCTTGAATTTGATCCCAGTGTTGGCAGAGTCCAACTTTGGGCACCAGAACTAACATAGACTTGTTGCTTTGCCCTGTTTGGTCAAAGCACAGGTTCACAGTAAGGAGACACTGACATGGGGAGGCAGGCAGAGGTTAGAGGATTTGTACTTTCTGATGACACTGGAGCTCACATTTCCTTTGCCAACTCCTGTACATTGAAGTTTTATAATGGACAGTAGAGTTGTCCTTTATAATGAAGGCCCAATATGAATGAGTAGAGGTAGAGTTTATTAGCAAGTTCAGACACTCAAAGTAAGAAGCTTGACATTCTGATGGGTCTGGGAAGCTGATGCATGTATGTGCACATAGCTCTAGGTGCCTACACTTTATAACTAAAGAAGTTTTTTTTCCTACCACCACGACTTATTCTCATTATGGGGTTCAGGGTTGCCAACTGTCAGTTAATTTATAAACAGTTTGTAAAATCTATAATTTTTGCATCTGTCCATGAATTTCCATTACGGACATGCACATTGCTATATGCTACATGTGCCTCTGTGGGTTAAGACTGGTGGTGCCAAGTTAAAGGGGTTGTAAAACCTCAAGGTTTTTCATCTTAATACATTCTATACATTAAGGTGAAAAACCTCCTGTCATGTACCAGCCCCCCAGAGCCCCCCTTATACTTACCTGAACCCTGTCTTTCTCCAGCCGGGAACGAGCACACCAGCTCTAGCTGGTGTCGCGTGTCCAGATTAGATAGATTGATAGCAGCACAGCCATTGACTCCCGCTGCTGTCAATCAAATCCAATGATGCGGTCGCCAGGTGGCGGGGCCAAGTCCTGCTGTCTGTGTCAATAGACACAGCAGCAGGACACGGGAGCACACACGCACTAGTGACCAGAGGGAGAGTGCTTCTCCAACAGGTTACTTGAGAAGAAGAGGAGCCAGGAGCGTCGCGGAGGGACCCAAGAAGAGGAGGATCGGGGCCACTCTGTGCAAAACCAACTGCACAGATGAGGTATATATGATATGTTTGTTTTAAAAAATAAAAATAAAATTTACCTTTAGATATCCTTTAACCACTTCAGCCTCTGAAGAATTTACCCCCCTTCTGACCAGAGCACTTTTTGTGATTCGGCACTGGGTCGCTTTAACTGACAATTGTGCAGTCGTGGCTCCCTGACAACATTTTTTTCCCACAAATAGAGCTTTCTTTTGGTGGTATTTGATCACCCCTGCGGTTTTTATTTTTTGCGCTATAAACAAAAAAAGAGCGTCAATTTAGAAAAAAACGCATTATTTTTTTTACATTTTGCTATAATAAATGTCCCTCAAAAATATATAAAAAAACATTTTTTTTCTTCAGTTTAGGCCGATACTTATTTTTCTAAATATTTTTGGGAAAAATTGCAATAAACGTTCATTGATTGGTTTGCGCAAAAAGTTATAGCGTTTACAAAATAGGGGATAGTTTTATGGCATTTTTATTCATTTTATTATATAAATTTTTTTTTTACTAGTAATGGCGGCGATCAGCGATTTATATCATGGCTGTGACATTATGGCAGACACATTGGACATTTTATGACACATTTTTGGGACCATTGTCATTTATACAGCAATCAGTGCTATACAAATGCACTGATTCCTGTGTAAATGACACTGGCAGTGAAGGGGTTAACCACTAGTTAAGTGTGTCCTGGGGAGTGTTTCTAACTGTGGGGGGGGGGCGTGGCTACGTGTGACACGTCAGTGATCTCTGCTCCCGATCGCAGGGAGCAGTGATCAGTGACACTGTCACTAGGCAGAACAGGGAGATGCTTGTTAGGATCTCCCCATTCTTCCTATCCGTGAGGCGATCGCAGGTATCCCCGTGGCGATCAAGTCCGCGGGATGCCAACCGACTCACAGAGCTTGTCGCGGGCTCGTGCCCGCTGGCTGCCTCTTAAAGGGCCACGTACAGGTACATTAGTTTGCCTGTACGAGCCCTTCTGACGATGTATATCGGCGTGAGGCGGTCGGCAAGCGGTTAAGTAAAATGTGTACATGGGAGTTATTGTCATGCTGTATGTCAAAGCAACAGCATGGGCTACATCCTTCATTTTCTCAGGGTTGCTTTATCTGCTCAAACCAGGAACCAAAACACATTGAGGGGGATTAATCATGAAAAAGGTACCACAGATATATCCTGACTCTTTGTATCATAAATTATTGTACCCCCATCTCATTTCCCCAACTATAACTGCCATAAAAAATATGCTGACACAGAGGTTGGAGTAAAATGGCCGTTTTCGGCCCCTTTATTAAAATTAACAATTATGTAAAACCAATATTACCAAACAAAAACATAACACTTTTGTTTACTGATCCTTGGAGACACTAAGTATCAAAACTTTTTCTTTTGTATCTGCGTAAACTACTTCTCTGGTCCCTGCCGCACTGCACCGACTCGGGGACAAACCACATTCTGTAGATACACCATTGTAACTACCAGTTAATCCAGCATAACTGGCATTCCTCTGGGGACCCATATCTTAGATGGGTCCCAATCATCTAATCACAGCAGGTTATTTTAAAATGCCTCCAAAGACCCAACTGAACGTATACTGTAAAAAAGAAAACAAAACAACACGACAAACGCAAGCATAGAACAAATCAAGCCAATGTAGGGTGGGCAGGAATGCTTCTCTTCCTCGTGTCCTCCCTGGATGTCCGGTTCCCCCTTGTCCCCCTCCCTCCTGTACTTTTCAGTGCCTCTCCCACGCTGGCTGCCCAATCCCCTGCAGCCCCATGTTGCATCAAAACTTTTTCCCTGCGTAACTGACTTCCATGGTCCCTGCCGCACTGCACCGACTCGGGGATGGACCACATTCTGCAGATACACCATTGTGACTACCAGTTAATCCACCATAGCTGGTATTCCACCCGGGACCCATACCTTAGATGGGACCCAATCATCTAATCACAATAGGTTATTTTAAAATGCCTCCAAAGACCCAACCGCCACAGCGCAAAGTATGAAGCCTCAGACCTTTGTGTCCCGTCAAATACGCAATGTCCTCTGTACCCCGTCTTGCAAACCCAGGGACCACAGATCCGTGCCCACCGCATTCAGATGGACACCATCACTGCGGAGATACAGCCATATCTCCCCCTCCAGCTCCTGATGCCATACTACGACACCTCCGTTACGTGCTATAAACCTCCCAACCTCCTTGTTAACCTTCACTCTGGCCCTGTTGAATTTTGCCACTGACCTGGCAAAGTGCCAAGTCGTGCAACCTACTATGTCAGACCACACCACCACAGTATGAGGAAGGGCCAACTGCAGTTGGAGCACGTCAAACTTGACGTCTTGTATTAGGTGTTGGCTGGACTGAACCCCCAGGTCGTAGCCTCCAGCATGCAAGACCAAAGCATCAGGGGGCCTATCCCATCTTGCAACCCTATTTACCTCCGGGACCACCATGCTGTATAACAACCCCGGAACACCTATCCACATAATGCTAGCCTCAAACCTCAAGAAGCCCAGTTGACGACCATTAGGCCTGACATCAGCCCTCTTGGCCCCCCAATGAACAAAGGAGTGTCCCAAGATCCACACGAGGCAAGCATAATCTGAAAAGAAATACACAAAACATAACACAGCACAGAAAACACAACAACACACAACTACACATGCAAAAAGAATAACATCAAGACACCCCAATGAACCTGCGGGTATTAAATCAAGTGTGGACGCACAGAAATTTTGAACCTGTCTGACTCCCACCTGCCGATACGTTTTACAACTGTGGTATCCAATACCTGCCAGACAGTCTCAGTAG
The DNA here is from genome assembly GCF_037356315.1 of Lithobates pipiens. NCBI lineage: Eukaryota > Metazoa > Chordata > Amphibia > Anura > Ranidae > Lithobates > Lithobates pipiens. The sequence continues at coordinate 220,825,012 of NW_027507686.1, read as the reverse complement.
CGGCCCCGATGTCGGAAAAATGAGAAGAATAGCTACTAGCCTCAAAACTGGCAGCCGTGAGGCAGCGCCGCGGAACCGACACAAACTGAAAATTAGACCAAGCCGAACTATCCGAATGAACAAGAAAGGACATTCCCCTCACCGGGACCAGACATGGATTCCAGGATGGCGCTGAGCTCGTGGGAACTGTGAGGGGCTAAAGCGCAGCTGCAGCTGGAGCAGCTGTGCTAGGCAAACAATCAGCTTCGATCTTTCATTTTTGTTACCAAAAAGGTTATTGAAGAATAGTCAGGTATACAGCATAAACAAACAAGTTTTAATGAGTCCTTTAGTTCTCCCATATAGAGGAGTCTATGGCTCCCGTGGTTCAGAGAAGCAGGGTCTACCATTCTATGGATAGTGTAGGACCCACTAACCATGGGGTACTTTGTCGTAGTGAGTGGGCTTAATATATATAATATATATAGCAATATGGTGTGACCAAATCCCCATATTTTTGATAATGTTTTTTGAAAATGTTTAGGTGTTTTAAATAGCCTTACCAAATGTGTGCATTTTTTAACAATATGCTGCAAAACTGAAGGAAATATCAGAACCCAGAGAATATATAAAATGAAGGTAGTGCTGCGCCATGAACCTAAATACTGTGCGTAATAAAGTGTAAGCCCTTGTACACATGGTCGGAGATTCCGATGACCAAATCCGTCTGAGTTATTCCGACGGATTAATTCCGGACGAGGTCCGGAAGTGATGTTGCATACACACGGTCGGACCAAGTTGTCGGAATTTCCGGTTGCCAAGAACGCGGTGACGTAAGCCGCGTACGGCGGGCCTAGAAAAGCGAAGTTCAGCACCACGTCCGGCACCCTTTGGGCTCCTTCTGCTGATCTTGTGTCTATCGCGTGTTAGTAGAAGTTTGGTGAGAGACGATTCGCGCTTTTCAGATTAGTGATTCAGATCGCTACTGCTCTTCAGTTTCTGCTTGTCTTTGCGTATCTGATAATCGGACTATATCTTGGTATATTACACTTTGATTTGCATTTCTTATTGTCTGCTTGCTTCTGCTATTCAGTTCGTTCTTTCAGGCCTTGCTGTTTATCGGTGCTTTCTGTTGTCCGTTCTGACCAGCCGACCGTTTTCAAACCATGTTTCGTCTACGTACTCGTCGTAGAGTTTGTGCTGTGCAGGGCCTTCGTGTTGGGGTACTTACTTTGACACAAGCCGGTCCATGAACAGGGAGGGGAGGCGTTTGTGGACCAAGAATTGGTTGCGCCAGCGTGACCAGTTCTCGCACATGCTTTTGCTCCGTGAGATCCAGGAGAATAATCCTGATGATTTCAGGAATTATCTCCGAATGACGGACCCCGTTTTTCACCGTCTGCTGGCTTTGCTGACCCCTTATATCAGCAGGCAGGATACCTGCATGCGGCAAGCCATCACTCCGGAGCAGAGGCTCATCAGACCTGTTTCCTGATTGGCTAAAGTGCCAGGCATCCTTACTGGATGTCCGGTGCATTGGCGGAAGTGGGACACAGAGGAGGAAGCTGACTGGAGAGGAGATCCCGGAGAAGAGGACACCTGGCAGCCTCCTACACAGGAATCCATCCGCGATCCATCTGTGATGGGGGGTGCTGTGAGCTGAGTGTCCCGCAATCCACCCGCAGGTGGGTTTATGTGAGCGGAGTGTCCCGTGATCCAACCGCATGGGTGAGTTCTGTTAGCGGAATGTCCCGCGATCCATCCACAGGGGGGGTGCTGTTAGCGGAGTGTCCCACGATCCATCAGCACGGGGGGGTTGCTGTGAGCGGAGTGTCCCAATCCATCCGTGGGTTTGTGCTCTGAGTGGGGTGTCCTGCAAAACTGTAGGGGGGTTGTGCTGTGAGCGAGGTGTCCCGCAAAACATCCATAGGGGGTGCTGTGAGCAAGGTGTCCTGAAAACCCATCTGCGGGGGGGGGGGGGGGGGTTGCGCTGTGAGCAGGGTGTCCCGCAAAAAATACGTGGGGGGTGCTGTGAGCGTGGTGTCCTGAATCCCATCTGCGCCATGGTTGTGCTGTGAGCGGGGTGTCCTGTGATCCATCCGTGGGGGGGGGTTGTGCTGTGAGCGGAGTGTCGGAAAGGGGGGTGGGGGGTATTGTCATGCTATCAGTGTGTCAGTGTCTGTTGTGCTGATCTGTATACCATATCTGTGGTGCTGATCTGTATACCGTATCTATGGTGCTGATCTATATACTGTATCTGTGGTGCTGATCTGTATACCGTATCTGTGGTGCTGATTTATATACCATATCTGTAATGCTGAGCTGTATACCTTATCTGTAATGCTGAGCTGTATACTCTGTTCTGTGATTCTGGGGCTGTATACTCCTAACGCTATGGGTGGAAGCAAGTGAAATACAGGGGACGGCGTGGGTGGATTCTATGAGGGGTGGGGCTTATGGGACATCAGAAGGGGCAAATAGGAAGGGCGGGGTCTGGCGCTCCCCCATACTAAAACTTCACCAGCCGCCATTGTTCAGAGTTAACTGTACAAGCTTAGGCTAGAAGCTGATTGGTGGCCATACTAGCTGCTCCAGATTCTGCCTGCTCCAATTTTGTTGTAGACATAATTACAAATAAAGGAATCAAATAGCTAAAACTGGTCATACACCAGTAGGTTTTTGAATGAACATTGATACAAACATTTAAAGGAAAATTCTCATTACTACATTCGATGACATGAATATCCTTTGCAAATATTTCAGAAGACATTTGCTGTTAACATTAAGCTTTAGAAGGAATGGAGTTTCAGGAAACCACATTGGCTCTTGGAAGTTTGTTCATTTGAGAAAAAATGTTCATCCTGCTCCTTTGAATTTTTTCATCACTGCGGTCAAAAACGAATAGCTATTTGGCAACACTAACGATGAGAAAATCAAACTACGTTCTCAAAACGAAAGATTTTAAACACATTTTTTCTAGCATATGGTTCAGTGCAAAGCCCATTAACAAACTGAGAGCTGGCTTTGACATCCAACCTACCCAACAAAAATGTAATTGGTTGTGGTTGAGAATTGCCCAAGTTTTCTTTTCTCCAGTTTTTAATCAAAGGAGCTTACATGCCTAGCACATTAGGAAATATGTTTTTCTGAGATCTCAGTTTTGCAGATATGCTTCTGTAAGATAGTCTGACTTCTCGGGTCACAGTAGTGGTAAGATACAAATTCCTTTTGGACTCTGTGAGTTAGACGGCGGTATCAAAGGGGAAATACTGAAGAGAGAGATACGATTTTGGCAGATTGTTTCAGACACGTGGAGGAAAATAAGGAGGTAGAGTATTATTTCTGTCAAATAATATCTAATGCGATTAGCCTGTGGTGTTAAAGAGCAAGTGGTGCACCGAGTATGGAGAGAAAACTGTTACCTAATGGCGCGTACACACGACCGGACTTTCCGGCAGAAAAGGTCCGATGGTCTTCCCGACGGACTTTCGGGGGAGTTCCGACGGACTTCCGAACGCACATGAGTGGACTAAGTCCATTCGAAAGTCCATTCGTTTTGAACGTGATGACGTAAGACGGGACTAAAAAGGGAAGTTCAATAGCCAGTAGCCAATAGCTGCCCTTGCGTCGTATTTGGTCCGTTGGACCAGCACACAGACTAACGGTTTTCCTGATAGGAATTGAGTCCGTCGGACAGATTTGAAACATGTTCTATTTCTAGGTCCGTCTGATTTTTTTTAAAATGAAAAACGATCGGATTACCCACACACGATTGGAATGACCGACGGACTGATTCCATCCGACCTAATCTGCGGGAAAGTCCGGCATGTGTACACGGCATTAGAGGTGAGTCGCTCTACTCGTTCCATACTGCTGGCTCATAGTCCCACGTTGCTGGTTCTCAGTGAGTCTCAATGGACTGATATCAATCACAACCACAATCACACATGATCAGAAGCCTGTGATTGCCATCGATGATCGGGTGCTGTCTGTGACAGCTTAGCCATTGTCCTGGGAGCGTGCAGTGATGCCACTCTCAGCACAAAACAACACTCCCCATGGATCCATTTGCGTGGCAGCTCAACATTAACCACTTGCCGCCCGTCCATAGGCAAATGACGGTGGCAAAGTGGTTTCAAAATCCTGACCGGACGTCATAGGACGTCCTCAGGATTTTGAGCCGCTGCGGGGGCGAGCATCACGGCAATCGTTGTTGCAGGGTGTCAGACTGACCCCCCCAACTACGATCTCAGTAAAGAGTCTCTGACGGAGACTCTTTACCACGTGATCAGCCGTGTCCAATCACGGCTGATCACAGTGTAAATAGAAGAGCCGGTGATCGGCTTTTCCTCACTCGCGTCTGTCAGACGCGAGTAGAGGAGAGTCGATCGGCTGCTCCTCAGACAGGGGGGGTCTGTGCTGATCGATTATCAGCGCAGCCCCCCAGAGGATGACGAGACTGGACCACCAGGGATGCCACCAGACCACCAGGGATGCCCAGCACCAGGTATGCCACCCTAGACCACCAGGGATGCCAGTCAGTGCCCACAATGGATGCCAATCAGTGCCCACAATGGATGCCAATCAGTACCCACAATGGGCATCACTGATTGGCATGCATTATTGTTTGGCACTGATTGGCATTCATCAGTACAATACAATGCCGCCTATCAGTGCCCATCTGTGCCACCTATCAGTGCCCATCCGTGCCAACTATCAGTGCCCATCCATGCCCATCTGTGCCACCTAGCCATGCCCATCTGTGCCACCTAGCCATGCCCATTCGTGCCGCCTATCCATGCCCATTCGTGCCGCCTATCCATGCCAATCTGTGCCAGCTATCCATGCCAATCCATGCCAGCTATCAGTGCCAATTTGTGCCACCTATCAGTGTCCATCCGTGTCACCCATCAGTGCCACCTATCAGTGCCCATCAGTGCCGCCTTTCAGTGCCACATATCAGTGCCCATCAATGCCACCTCATCAGTGCCATTTCATTGGTGCCACCTCATTAGTGCCGCCTTATCAGTGCCCGTCAGTGCCGCCCCACCAGTGCCCATCAGTGAAGGCGAAAACGTACTTATTTACAACGTTTTGAAACTGAATAAAAAAAAACTTTTTTTTTCAAAATTTTCAGGCTTTTTTTATTTGTTTAGCAAAAAATAAAAACCGTAGAGGTGATCAAATATCACCAAAAGAAAGCTCTATTTGTGGGGAAAAAAATGATAAAAATTTCATTTGGGTACAGTGTAGCATGACTGTGCAATTGTCATTCAAAAAGCAACAGTGCTGAAAGCTCAAAATTGGTCCAGGCAGGAAGGTATTTAAGTGCCCAGTATTGAGGTGGTTAAAGTGGTTGTAAACCCTTACAAGCCACTTTGACCTACAGGTAAGCCTAGATTAAGGTTTACCTGTAGGTCCAAGAAATATCTCCTAAACTGTCACGGTTTAGGAGATATTTACAAAAAGACAGCGGCGCACATGCGCACTGGGCATGCCGCTAATAACAGTGATATGCCGTTAGTGGCAGCTCCCGTGCGCATGCGTGGGAGTGATGTCATCGCTGCTCCGGTGCTGTGAGTGGTCAGAGCAGCGATACCCTGAAGAAGATGGGCGCTTTGTGCTACAGGGGACAGCGGTGACTTCGCTGGCTCCTGTGTCAGGTAAGTGACACATAATGGACTACTATGCGATGCACAGTAGTCCATTATGCTTTACCTTTGCAGGGAGACAAAGAGGAAGTAAACCCACTAAGGTTTACTTCCTCTTTAAAGCTGTTGTAAACCTTTAGGTATACCCAGTGAAGTGACTAGCCCGAACAGTTGAATCAAATCCTCCTACATAAGTTGAACCTGTTTACTTTCAGTTTTCTCTTCTCTACAGCCATTCAAAGGCCAGAATTTATAAAGCTTGTCTGAGTTGTCAGAAAAAAAGGGGATGGAGATCTGAAGTTACACTCTGGAGAGCTCTGGGAGCTGATTGGTGGGAAGGGACACCTTCACACAGCACACAGGAACAGACCTGAGGCTGTCAATCAACTGGAGGTCCCTCCCCTGTCATCCCTTTTTTTCTTGGCACCAGGAAAATTTGTCCAAAGTGATTGATGCTGATAGCAGAGGAACAAAACAGCAGACAGAAATGACACTTAAATAATAAATAATTTCCATTTTTTTAAACAAATAAATATCTTAAAAGTGTGGCATGCATTTATATTTACTCTGATACCCCTAACTAAACTTTATTAGAACCAATTGCCTTCAGAAGTCACCTATTTAGTAAATAGAGTCCAACTGAGTGTAATTTAATCTCAGTATAAATATAGCTGTTCTGTGAAGCCTTCAGAGGTTTGTTAGAGAACCTTAGTGAACAAACAGCATCATGAAGGCCAAGGAACATATCAGAAAGGTCAGGGAAGTTGTGGAGAAGTATTAAAGCAGGATCAGGTTATAAAATAATATCCCAAGCTTTGAATATCTCACAGAGTACTTTTTAATTCAGCATCCAAAAATGGAAAGAGTATGGCACAACTGCAAACCTACCAAGACATGGCCGTCCACCTAAAGTGACAGGCCGGGCAAGGAGAGCATTCATCAGAGAAGCGGCCAAGAGGCCCATGGTAGCTCTGGAGGAGCTGCAGAGATCCACAGCTCAGGTAGGAGAATCTGTCCACAGGACAACTATTAATCGTCCACTCCACAAATCTGGCCTTTATGGAAGAGTGGCAAGAAGAAAGCTATAAGAAGTCCCGTTTGCAGTTTGTGAAAAGAAGTCTGGGGGACACAGCAAACGGGTGGAAGAAGGTGCTCTGGTCAGATGAGACCAAAATTGAGCAAAACACAATGTGTGGCAGAAAACTAACACTGCACATCACCCTGAACACAACATCCCCACCGTGAAACATGGTGGTGGCAACATCATGTTGTGGGGATGCTTTTCTTCAGCAGGGACAGGGAAGCTGGTCAGAATTGATGGGAAGATGGATGGAGCCAAATACAGGGCAATCTTAGAAGATTATGTTATGCCGCGTACACACGACCGGACTTTCCGGCACAAAAGGTCAGATGGAATCATTCTGTCGGATATTACGATCCTGTGTGGGTTTCATCTGACTTTTTTCTTCAAAAATTCTGATGGACCTAGAAATAGAACATGTTTCAAATCTTTACAACTGAATCAATTTCTATTGGGGAAAACCGTTCGTCTGTATGCTGGTTCAACGGACCGAATACGATGCAAGGGCAGCTATTGGCTATTGAACTTCCTTTTCTAGTCCCGTTGTACCTCATAACGTTCAAAACGAACTGACTTTGGTCCGTTCGCGTGTGAGCAAGTCCGTTCGGTCAAAAATCTGTCGGAACTCCGTCGGGAAGACCATCGGACCTTTTCTGCCGGAAAGTCCGGTCGTGTGCACGCAGCATTAGTCTGCAATAGACTTGAGACTGGGGCAGAGGTTCACCTTCCAGCAGGACAACGACCCTAAACATACAGCCAGAGCTACGATTCATGTATTAGAATGGCCCAGTCAAAATCCAGACCTAAATCCAATTGAGAATCTGTGGCAAGACTTTAAAATTTCTGTTCACAGATGCATCCATCCAATCGGACAGAGCTTGAGCTATTTTTCAAAGAAGAATGGCCAAAAATGTCACTCTCTAGATGTGCAAAGTTGGTAGAGACATCCCCAAAAAGACTTGCAGCTGTAATTGCAGTGAAATGTGGTTTCAGTGGCGGCTGGCGCTCAGTAATTTTTTTTTTATATGGGGGGGGGGGGGGGGGGGGGGGCGTGCAAACGAACTGAAAAATACAGAAACAAAGACATCAAATGCAGCCTCCCTGTGCCATCATATGCAGCCACTATGCCCATCAAATGCAGCCACTGTGCCCATTAAATGCAGCCACTGTGCCCATCATATGCAGCCACTGTGCCCATTAAATGCAGCCACTGTGCCCATCATATGCAGCTAACTGTGCCCATCATATGCAGCCACTGTGCCCATCATATGCAGCCACTGTGCCCATCATATGCAGCCACTGTGCCCATCATATACAGCCACTGTGCCCATCATATGCAGCCACTGTGCCCATCATATAAACAGAAAAGTTAGTGCTACTACAGTTGGATTGTGACCAGTTGCCATCTGCTCACTATCATGTATTAAAAAAAAATACAAAAACATCAGCTTCCTTTTTGATAAAAAAACAGAAAAGAAAAAATAAACAAAACAAACAAACAAACAATAAGCAGTCCAGACCAGCAATTCCTAAACAGGTTCCCGTGGAACCCTAGGGTTCCTACAGAGGTGGTTAGAGGTTCCTTGGATTTGATGGTGTCTGTATAGTTCTAGGGCCAACACCACTTGGTAGAACCAGCTGCATGACACCAATGATCTTTTAGCTGTTTGTAAATGTGGCATTCTGACTACCACTGTAAGTGGGGCATTACTGCCACTGACCATCAGTGTAAGAAGCATTTTTTTCCACTTACCACCAATGGTTTTAGCAGTTTTTTCCCCAAGACCAAAAATTATTTTAAGGTTCACTTTGGGGCAAAAAGACTGAGAAAAGCTCCAGCTTAACCATTCAGTAGGTAATAGGCACAGGTATCAATGCATTTTTTAAACAAACCAGCAGATGGCAGTGTTGTACTATTATTGACACAAGAAGCCCAGTGCTGTCTATTCATATATAGCACTCCTGAACATTTATTTGTGTAATTACAAGACTGGAGCTCCTTTCTATACATGGTCTGCTCTCTGTATGATCACCTATATTTACAGATTTATTCCACCCAGGATCATTTTATTATTATATCATTTATCCTAATTATAAAAATGAACTCTTTATTTATAATTATACTATCTACAGAGATCACTTTCAATGAACCTCTTTATTTACAATAAAACTTTAATAATTTCTCTAGACAAAATATTTTTTTTGGATGGAGTGAGCTGGGGTAGAGCCCCTGTCAGGTTTTGATTCCTGCTTATTTAGAAATTGTCTATATTAATCTGGTTCAAACTGCTTTCTAAATGTGTATGTTTTAAATATACTATCAATTGCACACAATGTAATTCCCCCCTCTCCAGGTCACACTGTAAACACAATCCTTGGGAAATAGGATTTGTCTTTGGCCAGGTTTCTGCTCCTCATGTTTATAAGTAAAAGTGATGTACAGTTTGATGTATTTTCCAACAATATATTATTCCAGATTCCATCATGCTGGGGCATTGCTAGGTGGCAAAAAAAACAGGAACTTCAGCCCAAAGTCCAAGGCTGGCAGGGGGGTGGGGTGGTGGGTGGCAGCGCAGGGTTTTTTGCTTGGGCGGTGGGTTTGTGTCATGGGGGGTAAGCTCACTTGCTGGTTGCTGTCTGGCTTACCGGTGCCCATCAATGCTGACCACCACTAAACTCACCTGCCTGCCACACTGACCTACCTACCTGACATACACTGACCTACCTACCTGACATACACTGACCTACCTGACACACACTGGCCTACCTACCTGACATACACTGACCTACCTGACACACACTGACCTACCTGACATACAATGACCTACCTGACACAAACTGACCTACCTGACATACATACACTGACCTATCTCACATACACTGACCTATCTGACATACATACACGGACCTACCTCACATACACTGACCTACCTGACACAAACTGACCTACCTGGCATACACTGACCTACCTACCTGACACACACTGACCTACCTGACCTACCTACCTACCTACCTGACACGCACTGACCTACCTGACATACATACACTGACCTAACCTACCTGACACGCACTGACTTCCCTGACACAAACTGACCTACCTAACATACATACACTGACCTACATGACATACACTGACCTACCTGACATGCACTGACACGCACTGACCTACCCACCTGATATACACTGACCTACCTACCTACCTACCTGACATACACTGACCTCCCTGACACGCACTGACCTACCTAACATACATACACTGACCTACATGACATACACTGACCTACCTGACATGCACTGACACGCACTGACCTACCCACCTGATATACACTGACCTACCTACCTGACATACATACACTGACCTTCCGAATATACACTGACCTACCCACCTGACATACACTTACCTACCTACTTGACACGCACTGAACTACCTACCTGACACACACTGACCTATCTGGAACGCACTGGCTTACCTATCTGACATACACTTGCATAGTGCAGTCAGTCTAACTCTGTACACATGCTTACAGGAGGGGAGAAAATTGCAGACTCCAGCAGGCTTCACTCCTAACTAAAATATATATATATATATATATATATTTTTTTTTTTTTTTTACAAAATTACCCTTTAAGAGACGATGGTGAGAGTCTGTTTTTTTTTTTTTCATGACCACTATGTCATTAGTTTTATATACTTCTCATGTCTGGGTCCATATTGGGCCCTTGGTTATCCTCACTGAAGTCCTAAGTGCAAGTAGCAGGTCTTCAGACAAAGCTCCCTGGAAACTCTATGCAAATACGCCTTTCCACAAGCAGCAATGATTGGCACCCCAGACAAGGCAGACGACATGTTTTTCTGCATGACGTTATCATTACAGCGCAATTATGTAGTCAGAAGTTGCTGACTAAGAGGCTTATTTGCATAGAATTCCCCAGAGGTACGGCATGAAGCTTCTGTCTCTCCTGATTACTGCAGTAAAATCACTTCTGTGGCATAACAAACACCAATCAAAGCCCAGCACTGATGAGACCACCGATCCTGGCACATAGAAGATGGTCCAGGGGTGGGTTGTCCAGCAGAAGCCATAGGATGTTTTACAAACCCAGTGGATGGGAAAACTAAATACAAGCCTGCAGGCAAAGAGACATCCCCAGTCCAGCAAAGAGAAAGCCCCATCCAGCAAAGAGACTGCCCCAGTTCAGCAAAGAGTCATCCTAATCCAGCAAAGAGACTGCCCCAGTCCAGCAAAGAGACTGCCACAGTCCAGCAAAGAGACATCCCCAGTCCAGCAAAGAGTCTGCCCCAGTCCAGCAAAGAGACTGCCCCAGTCCAGCAAAGAGACATCCCCAGTCCAGTAAAGAGACATCCCCAGTCCAGCAAAGAAACTGCCCCAGTCCAGCAAAGAGACATCCCCAGTCCAGTAAAGAGACATCCCCAGTCCAGCAAAGAGACTGCCCCAGTCCAGCAAAGAGACAGTCCCCAGTTCAGCAAAGAGACAGTCCAGCAAAGAGAAGGTCCCCAGTTCAGCAAAGAGACAGTCCAGCAAAGAGACAGTGCCCAGTCCAGCAAAGAGACAGTCCAACAAAGAGACGGGCTAACAAAGAGACAGTCCAGCAAAGAGACAGGAGACAGTCCAGCTAAGAGACAGTCCTCAGTTCAGCAAAGAGACAATCCAGCAAAGAGACAGTCTCCAATTCAACAAAGAGACAGTCCCCAGTCCAGCAAAGAGACAGTCCCAATCCACCCCTCTTCCCCGCTGCTACAGAGTGGAACTTTGGCTGTAACACACACTGGATCAGTTCAGTGCACTCACCTTCCTCAATGTGGATCTGTCACAGTGCGCTGGCCGGTGTTAGAAAAGAGAGGCCGCCATTGTCTCTCGAGTGCAAGCATATCTCCAGTGGCCGGCCCGAGAGGTGTCTGTCCTCTGCAGGTACTTCTCTCCCACCTTCCTTTACATGTCCTAGCTTGTTGGCGCTGGCCCTGCTTTAGGCATGGCCTAGGGTTGCCACCTGTCTGGGATTTACCCGGACAGTTCGGGTTTGGAATCATGTTTCTGGGTTTCAAACTGTCTGAAACACGGACACATTATTCAGACTGGACTATTGCCTGTTACACTCTCTTTCACACTGCCCAAAGCCAGCACTAACAATCCCCTCACATACAGACGGGAGAGGAGAGAGGGCTCGATCTGCTCCTCTTCCTCCCGCCCCTACCCCTCTATGTCTGCCCACACTCCAATCCCTGGCACTGTGCCTCAGAAAAGGAAAGTGGGGCCCGTACATTTGAAGTCCAGCAGCCTCAGATACATCTGCATAAGAGGTGCTGACTGCCAAGGGGTGAGTTAGCTCACCATCCATCCAAAATGTGCAAATAGGCAAAATAAATCACAGGGATAAGCATAAATATATAAAATCTATAGTGCAATATTGGACGCTCTTCAGGGTCCGGTGTGCAAAAATAGTGCAGGTGTGCAAGTGTTTCACAGGAACACTGAGTGGTGATACAATGATATCCAGTGTCGCAGTGACTTTAAGTGCAAATTGTGTCTTCTGTGTCACTGACACCCGTGGTTGTACTAAATGATTACCTTACTGCTGTAAGGTAAACAGCATGTAGAGAAGATAAGGGGAGTTGGATCCCTTCGGATCGGTATGTTCCTGTGCATTCCCACTGTGTGGAGCAGAACCAGGGGGGATCCTTTCCTTTCCTTCCACTGAATAGTTGTTTATAATCACTCAAATGCTCAATATGTCAGGGTATAAAAGAGGATAAAAAGCCTACCATGGTGCAGTATGTTTTCGGTAAAAGCTGAAGTTTATTAGTAAGACCATAAAAGAACTCACATTTCCATGTGTGGATCATGCAATGTAAAAACGAATGCCGGGCTCGTACCTGACTGTCTTTTCCGGTGTCTGTATGCCTCTCGGTATCCTACGCGTTACGTCACAACACACGTGACTTAGACTGCTGCTTCCTGTGGGGGCACTTGTGCGTGCTTGCTCTCGAGCCAGCTCTCTGCATCCATAAGACACAGAGAGCGTGGCTCAGCCCCCGGCTCCCGCCTCACTGGCTGTGATTCACAGCATCTCAGTCAATCAGGAGGGAGAGACCCAGGAGAGCCTTGGGTCACGTGCACATCACTAGATCGAGATCAGGATTAGGTAAGTATTGCCGGGCTGAGGGGGGAGCTGCACACTGAAGGTATAAAACCTTCATCTTTTACAACCACTTTAAGGTTAAAAAACACCCCACTGTCTTTCCTAGCCCCCCATCCCTAAACACTTACCTGGCTTCTATCACCTCTCTAGCGCTATCTCGATTACAACATCACTGCCCTCACTTCCCGGTCTCGCAGGAGACACTGAGGGCAGCAGAGGGCACAGGCTGTTTCTGCTGTAAGTCAAACTCCTGTGAGGAAGGAGCAGGGGGAGAAGCTTATTGGCATTGTGTGTGTCTATGGACTCACACAGCCTGGCTTTGGCATGCACACACAATGGGGCCTCTATAGCACCCAGCCTACTAAGGAAGCACCCAGTGACCGGAGAAGGTGACAGCGTCAGCAGAGAAATACCAATTCTGTACAATATTTCTGTACAGAGCAGGTATATATATTACCTTTTTTTATAAAAAAAAAATGACTTTGATATCACTTATAATATAAATCTATATATCTAAATATATATAATAGTGTAGAAAGACTTATAATCAGATGTGCTTGCACTGTGCTGTGGTCAGGGAGCGCATATTGATCACAGCATAGAATGTCTCTGATCTTCCTCCTTAGGACTATATGTTCCATGATTCCAAGCGCCACCACGTATACATGTCCATTCTAGTCCTCTCTTGTCCATTCCTGTCTAGTATATTTTCCATTACGGAGCCAGAGTTCTCTGCTGCAGGCTAACTCTTCTAGGGTGTCTCTGTTATCTGGGGGAACATAGGAGCAATCCTTACATCTGCACTCCGGAGACCTCATTGGCAATAGGACCCTGCCCTGTGCGGACATTCACAGGCAGCTTGTGGTCTCTCACCAGGAAGCGCAAATGTAAGGGTGGCTCCATAAGACCACACAAGGCAATGGCAAACTTCCAGCAGAGACCTTTGGACTGGCTCATTCAAGAAGAAATGCAACCTTAAGCAGCAGACACGTTAACTGCTATAGCTCCCAACTGTCCCTGATTTGGAACAAAGTCCCTGTCCCTCTTTCCTCCTCATTTGTCCTTCATTTTGGTCTGATCTATATAGTTGCATATAAAATGCACTTTTTATCTTTCAAAAAGTGTTTCCTAGTGCTTAACCTTTTTGTTTCAATGTTTTTATTCGGTTTTTGAAAAATAAAAACTTTATAATAAAACAAAAAAAAGTGCATAATGAAACCATCATCAAAATCACTGAACAAGAAGATGGCAACAATACAATATTTAAAGGATAAGGAGTTTAGTCAGGAACCCGTGGAAAGTCCATCAGTAGGTACCAGGAACTATGACATTGTGGTCAACTGTGAACAGTCCTGTATAGCAATACATGTTCGGCTATATGCCAAGAAGAGACCAAGCAACCGATGGGCTTTACTAAAGGCCAACATTGAAGGTTCAGTGGAGTGGTCAAATGGGACTACACCTGTCCACCCTACAACCAGAGCAGGCTATGGCCATAATAATGAAACTGTGGCAAACCACTATGGTGCCTAGACTTATTTATATTACTTTGAGAACAACAATTAGAAAATTCAAATATATCAATATCGTATATTTTAAGATAAATTGTCACATATAAAACCTGGACAAAGGGTGCATCTAGAGGACCAATATTGCACCTGAGGAGGGAGATAGGAAAAGCGTGTACAGAGAAGAAAAGAAGAAAACCAGAGAAAAGTGCAGAAGAAAGAGACCATACCTATCAGTGTTAAACCTTTCATCCAATTTCTAAATTGATGCATTGGTAAATTTCAAAAGCCAAAATAAAGGAATAGTAGTGGTAAAAAAAAAGCACTTGTGGGTTTAACTAATCATTTTTGTTTGTATAATTCTCCTTTAAGGAGGCGTGGCAGGATGTGTGTCCTATGCCGGGCCGTCTTTAATGCAGCTGCCCCGTGCCTAGTCATTGTTGTGGGGCCCAAAGCATCTGCCCCTTGAGTCCGCACTGGCTAAAAATAGTTAATAAGTGGATTCGGGAGGACCCAAGAAAATGTTTGCCCGGGGTCCAATCAATATTAAAGTTGGCCCTGGTCATATGACTACATACTTTTGCTAATAGTTGTCCCCAGTGGCGTAACTAGAACCTCCAGGGCCCTGATGCAATAAACCATGAAGGGCCCCCCTGAACCCCAGCCAGGGCCCTTCCCTCCGAGTCCTACGGTGGAACTCCAGGGCGTGGTCACAGGTATGACCTTTGTGACCCCTGTAGTTCCACCACTGGTATCAGTAGTTTTTTTTAATTAGTTTTTTTTACATTTTTAGGTGCCCCTAGACAGGATGGGGTCCCCATCCCCAGAAGAGATGAGGTCCTTTTCTCCAGGGCAGATGAAGTTACTGCCCCCAGGTGAGAAGGGGTCCCTGTCCCTAGGGGAGGTGGGGGTTCCTGTCCCCACGTGAGAAGGGGTCCCTGTCCCCAGGGGGAGATGGCGGGGGTATGTCCCAGGGAGATGGAGGGGGTATGTAATGGTGTGTGGGGGATGGGGTCCTCTCACTCACCATGACCAAGCTGCAGGCCGCACACTCATCCATGTTGGCCTGGGCTCCATTCAGTGTGCTGGACAGGCGATCAGCATATCTCCCAGAAAGACCTTTCATCTGTGTATGACGGGGAGGAAGGGGGATGGCAGACAAGCCTACAGTGTCCTCCGGGGAGCCGTCTCTCAGAGGGCTGCACTGCATCTGTGTGCTTAAAGTTTGTTTACCCGGGAGAAATATGCAGTGCAGTGTGGGCCGGACTCGGGGGGGGGGGCAGGACTCTGGCTGGGGAGAACAGACATCAGACTGAGCGGCAATGCATGGAGCAGGAGAGGGGTACTCTGAGGAGCCGGCCGAGGACACAGGTCATGCAGGGAATGCACAACTAAAGAGCAGCTAGTGCGATAGTCGAGCATGGAGCTCTGCTAGTCACCCTCCATCTCCAGCCACCCATGTGCATGGTGCACTGGTACCCCTAGCTGCCTATTGCTGCTGCCGGCCATATGTAGAGGGGGCTGCATGGGCCCCCTGCATCACAGGGCCCAGTTGCAGTCGCGACTGCTGCACCCCCTATAGTTATGCCCCTGGTTGTCCCTCATTCCCATCTAAGAAAGCTGGAAGATATGTATTCTTGCTTTTAAAATTTTAGGGCTTAATAACACTTTATTGCTAACCACGAACCTCCAGCAAAACATATACTAGAGATATGATGTTTTATGGGCTAAATCCTTGCTGTAATAAGTCAATGAAAATGACAGTGCTGACAAAAAATGCTCCAAAATGTTCATCTGAACTGGTCTTCAAAAAAAAAACAACACGACTAGAGATATTTATATAAGTGATGCCATGATAATAATGGAGCAGACTACATCGCCATCACGTCTATGGTGTCACAGCGCCGTGTACCTGAAAGGGGACAGCGGCTTGTCTGCCTGTGAGGTGTAACAGATGGTGTCCCCGATGGTTTCCTCCATACTGTTGACACATTCTCCAGGTATATTACAGACACCACCTGGATCGGCTTGACTAACAGAGATGACGGAACAGTAAATATCCCTGCACATCAGTGTCTGCATCCTGCCTGTCCTCAGCAATACTCAACGATGTTCCGTGAACTTTATGAAAAAGATTATATGGTGAGGAGGCATGGACAGAAAATGCTGCTAACTGCCACTTAAATGGCATTTAAGCAAAGACAACACAGCCCACTCCTGGCCGGCCAGCCGAGCCGTGTCTCTTACGAAGGTAAGTGCACCCAACCAGGCCATTTACTGTATGTTTGAATGGCGACTATCATAACATGCTATAATTTCCTCATGCCTTGTATATCATCTGCTGGCGTGCTGTGCAGGATCTGTCTTCTTCTTATTACAAAGTTGACGTTTACTGTCAAAGACTTCTATTTAATGAGGAAAAATGTAATGTGAAGTCACTGAATCCAACAAAAAACACCATTCACTCTGCTTAACATACTTCAAATGACATTCTTTTTCTAAAAAAAAAAATAAAAAAAAAAAAATAAGGTAATTGTCCAGACATTTTTAATATAAAAAAAAGTTCTTACTGCAAAACTCATCTTGTCTCCAGTGCTTGTCTCCACCAAAAACAACCAGTGTCATTATACTTACTTCCTGTGATCCCAGGTAGTCAGGGACACACCCCCTTGGAGTAGGGTGACCACATTTACAAACTGCCATTCAGGGACCCCCCACCCTTCCCAAAAAAATATGATTTTTTTTATTACTTTTTTTTTTTTTGTCAATTTTCAGAAAAACAAAAGCAAACAGTGGTCCCCAGTTTAGTCACGTGATATACAATGAGTACCTGTTTTAAATAAGTCACTTAGTGTACATCATCCATCCCATCAGGGTCACTTACTTTGGCAAGTGCACTGCATCGGAGTTGTGCTTGAGATTGCTATAAACATAGATGTCTGTGCATTTTTCAGTATTGTGAATTGTGCACCGAACACAATCACTGGCTGCTGCCTAAAACGGGTCCTACTTCTAAATGTGTTCGACATCTCTTAATGGTAGAGGTGGGTCGAACACCCCCTTCGGCTCGCAGCAGAACTCCCCATTGAAGTCTATGGAAGCCGAACAGGAAAAATCAAAAGTGGGCATTTTGAAGACTTATATGTAAGTAATTGGCCATAAAAGGGGTATCGGGGTACAGGTACTGCCCTGGGGGACATGTATCAATAGAAAAAAAAATTCTAAAAACTATTGTTTCAGGAGCAGTGATTTTAATGATGCTTAAAGTGCAACAATAAAAACAAAAAATTCCTTTAAATATAGTGCCTGGGGGTCCCCTTAGTCTGCCTGGAAAGGGGTACACCTGTACCGTGTATAGAACCTGCTGCAGCAAAATGTACATTTCTAAAGGAAAAACATCAAACTACATCACAATCACATTTAAATTGACTTGCGGTTGCAATTGCCGCCACTCGGCTATTGAAAAAAACATTGTGCCCCCCCCCCCCCCCCAGTCTATACCAGACCCATATCTGAGTAAACATAAGACAAGTTTTTGGCGCAAATCAAAAATGATATTATTATATTCCCACTACGAGAAAAAGTCTATAAAAATACATGGAGTAATCAAGTCCGAGAGAGTAATTGGATGCTCTTAGTTCATCTTGTGGGGGGGGGGGGGGGAATCCGCATGCAGGGCTGCCACCTTTGAAGAGCTGAAACCAAGCTCCCGGATTGCTGCAGATAAGGAGAAAAGAGGAGAGGGGCGCCTCTGGGTGCAGATTTTTCCAAACACTTTACAATGTAACAATAGTAAAGTTTGCACTCACATTTGGTAGGTTAAAAGTAGGCATTTATCATAAGAGGTATCAAGAAACGCGTCACATACTCTTGACGTCACAGCTCCGCGCCCTGGCCGTCTCTGCTTCCCAAGCCTCGTTTTGAATCTACATACACTGCGTCCACCACAAGCCGGCACCTATCTAACATCAGTTGTGGACAACGCTGAGGAAAACAGGAAGGATGGCAGATGTGGACCGGATCACTGGCTGATGTTTTAATCAGATACCTCTTATGATAAATGCCTACTTTTAACCTACCAAATGTGAGTGCAAACTTTACTATTGTTACATTGTAAATAAAGTGTTTGGAAAAATCTGCACCCAGAGGCGCCCCTCTCTTCTTTTCTCCTTAACCATATCTGAGTAAGCAGCCTGGCAGGTCAGGAAAGGGGGGGAACGAGCAAGCAACCCCCCCCCACCTGAGCAATACCAGGCCACATGCCCTCAACATGTGGGGGATGCTTTGGGGCAGGGGTGCTCTACCTGAAGGGTCTTCTGTGGACTGGGGGGGACCCCGTATGGTTTTTTTTTTACTGGCAATTTTTTTCCAGCTGTCAACATGGAAGCCGAGTGACAGCTGATGATTTATCGGTTGTTAAGGGGACTCAACCACAGCTGACCCAGCTTCTATTGCGCCCTGATTGGGCACAGTACATTGCAGAGCGTTCGGCAGGGAGAACACCTGCCAAGCACCTTGGAAAGGGTTGAGTCGTCAGCTCATCGGGTGGCTGTGTCAGTTTCATTCTGGGACACTTTTGTTCTGGAATTAAGGTGTCTGGGACCCAGGACAGACCTGCAAAATGTGGGAAAGGACACATGGTCACCCTAGCTGGAAGAATCATCGCTCGTTTATCTTACAGTGCACAAAAGTAGAGGTGAAAAAAAAATAGTCAATCATTTTTGCATATTCATTCTCTATGGGCTGCAATAAAGTGTTACTAAAAGGAAAACTTTTTTCCCCCTAGTTTTGGATAGAGTGTAGAGGGATTAGAGCACCTGTCAGCTCATGTTGCTGTATGTTGTCCTGTTTACCATTATCCTCGAAAGTGAAAGTAAAAGAAAATCCCAAATTTTAGGTTGACATCAGAACAGTAATAATAAGGAAATCTTCCAATGGGTTCTGGTGACAATCAGAAATTCCCTCACTTTGAAGGGATTTCCTCTTATTTTCTGCTTTGGCTATGGAACAGGAAGTGAAGGGAAATTTTCCCTGTGGAACACAGATAGCAAAACACTGACAGAGGTTATACTGTTACTCTATCCGAAACCAAAAGAAAAGTTTTGCCGATAGTTACACTTTAAGTCAACAGATTTCCAGGCCATTCATTTTAAATGAACAAGAAAATGATACCTTTTATTCAATGTAGCAAAGAACAAGGATCACAATGCGTATGGCACTTCAACACAGTTCAGACATTACCATGAGTTACAGTAATACCTGGTAATGCATTAACCTGAACCCTATAATAGCAAATATAATGCTTTTACAAGCTAATTGTAGTTGCCAAACTGTTGTCTTTTAGCTTTTTCATTGTTTTTTTTTCTCTATAAAAGTTTTTGCATGAAGAAGGGTTCCCAGAGCATCCAGGGTTTGCTGAAGAGACAGCACAGAAGACTCTCCCTAATTTAACACGTAACATAATGATAGCACCAAACCATTACATTTAGAGTAAATAATTATGATCTTTTTAATTTCATCAACAGGATGATATGGGATATAATCAGTAACGTGTTTCAGGGGTTAAGAACAATCCCCCTTCATCAGGACTACAATCAAACAAGAAATGTATAATAAGCAAAGAGTTCCCCTGCTTTAAATAGTATGTACAGTATTGAACAGTGCCTGTTGTACCGTGTACTTATGTTCTCTGCTTCCTTTGCGTGAAATATCTGGTGATCATCCATCCCAGCTATATCCGCTACTTTCTGGCTGAAGATCCACTTTAAAGTGGTTGAAAAGGCAGAAGGTTGCATTAAAGGGGTTGTAAAGTGAATCTGCTCTTCTGGGGTCCCTCGGCGGCTGTCTCGGCTTCCTCCCTCAGATGCTTCTCACGTTCATGCGAGCTCCCTCGCATGGTGAGAAGCATCTGCGGGCGCGCTCCCGTGATACAGCCGGCGGCTATAGCCGCTCGCTGTATCACACGGCCCCACCCCCGGCGCTCCGCATCAGTGGATGTGATTGACAGCAGCGCGAGCCAATGGCTGCACTGCTTTCCATCCATCCACTCCAGCCAATCAGCGGCCAGGCTGAACGGTGGAAAGGACGTCGGGGGACGAGCGCAGGACTTTCGAGGGGTGAGGTAAGTAAAACGGGGGGGGGGGGCTAGGGGCGCAGGCACTGTCAGATGTTTTTTCACCTTAATGCATAGACTGCATTGAGGTGGAAAAACATTTACCTTTACAACCCCTTTAAGATAAAAAGCCTTCTGTGTACTGCAGCCCTTCTCAGCCCCCCCTAATACTTACCTGAGACCCATGTTGATCCAGCGATGTTTCACGAGAGATTTGGCTGTCCAGACTCTCCTTCCTCATTGACTGAGAGAGCAGTGAAGTGTCATTGGTTCCCGCTGCTGTCAAAGTCAGTGAGCCAATGAGGAGAGAGAGGGGGCAAGGTCAGGCCATGGCTACAGCTCTTCACGAGTGCCCCCATAGCAAGCTGCTTGCTGTGGGGGCGCTCAACAGGAGGGAGGGGCCCAGAGCTTTGAAGAGGGACCCAAGAAGAGGAGGATTTTGGCTGCTCTCTGCAAAACCACTACACAGAGCAGGTAAGTATAAGATGTTTGTTATTTTTATACAAAAAAAATTACTTTAGTATCACTGCGAGTCCTCGAAGGGGAAAGTGCTATAAGATTACTTGTATGTATGCATATTTCTTGAATAAAAATTGTTTAAATAATAATAATAACAACACGTAAAAAAAGAAGGGAGAGGAGAGGAGAAACATAAAAAGGAGCCTAAGGCTCCACCTGCTGGCTCAAAAGGAGAATGCACAAGACCAATACATAATATTTATCTGACTAAATAAAAAAGAAAAAATATGTTTTTAAAGCTTAATTTTTTTACTTCTCATTATAATACATTAAAAAGACCCCTACCTATTAATGTTAAAGGCTATATGAAAACAGGTATATGGGACAAGCTCACACAGCTTTTATAAAAAAAAAAAAAAAAAAACACATTTCCTTGGTGACCACTAATACCTTTTCCAGTCTTTCTGAAATGATACCTAAAATGACAACTATTTATCTCTTTCAGAAATTCTTTACATTTGGAGCTATTATATTTATCTCTTCCTTATCATCTCATGCCTTTTAGCGCAGGCCCCATTATGCAAATGAGAGGAGAGACTCATTACAATTCTAGCAGTGTTAAAAGAAAGATAGCCCTTGCTACAGTGCTTTGTGCAGAGTATAGGAGGCGGTAATTACACCAATTCCTTACTCTTTTAAGACTAACAAACTGGAAAAAATTATTATTAGCCGACTTAAAGACACCAGCACAGTAAAACATGGAGGTAATGGGTCCAGATTAATGACTTGTGTGTTTTACTCCTACAAAAGACATGATAGGCGTAGCTCAACGCGATATGGGAATTACCGAGAGAAACATTTAAGGCGTAGAATCTGGAAATAGAATATTAATTTGGTCATTTGTATGTGTAGAATGGTGGCGGTCTAATGATGGCAAGAAATCAGATATTTTCTATTTAGTTTGAATGTTGTGACACAATATAATGGAGACAAACTACTTGCCAAAGTTTAAAGTGCTATTAAACCCACATCATTAAAAACTATCAATAACTGCTACATTGTATGCTGTTCATACTTATTCAGACACTACTATGGTATTCATTTTTTGTATTCTGCAAAAACACCCGGTTGAGCCTGCTGTTCTCTATCTCCACCTTCTGTTCATGTCCCCACTGCAGTTGGTGATTTTGCAGAGAGGCAGCGCTGCACATGCTCAGTTTTCAGTGTAGATCTACCCTGAGCATTTCCACCCTATCACATCTGAGCAGCCCATGTGACTATAGAGTCACACACGTGGGCGTATACATAGTGGTAAATGACAGCCCACTCCCTCCCTCCTCCTCCATGCCCACTAACTAGCTAAACGCGATTAGGGTGGGATATTGCATCTTGATTGATGGAGGCTTCACCTCCCTATTATTCTAATACACAGGCTGGAGGGGTGTGACACACCCTGTGACTGGCAGAAATCCACGTATGCCATGTTAGGCTTCATCTCTGTAAAATCTCTAACATTTACCCCTTTTTAACTAATGAACCCAGCAAGCTTCTCATTCACTCTCTTGTTATCTCTCGCCTTTACTATTTCAACTGCTTTCTCAAAGGCCTACCTCTCCATAGGCTATCCCCTCTTCGGTCTATCGTGAATGCTGCTGCCAGACTCCTCTACCTTACCAACCACTCAGTGTCTATCACCCTTCTCTGCCAGTCCCTACACTGGCTTCCGACTGCCCAGTGAATTACATTCAAAATCCTAACAACAAATTACAAAGCCATTCACAACTCTTCCCCGAGCTACATCACCAATCTTGTCTCTAAATATCACCCAATCCCTCCTCTCCGTTCCTCCCAAGACCTTCTGCTCTCAAACTCTCTTGTCTCCTCCTCCCATGATCGTCTCCTCCCCCCATGCTCATCTCCAGGACTTCTCCAGAGCCTCTCCCATCCTCTGGAACTCGCTACCTCCACCGGTCCGGCTATCTCCTACTCTGGCTGCCTTTAGGCAATCCCTGAAAACTCATCTCTGCAGGGAAGCCTATCACACCTCCAACTAACTGAACTTTTATCTCTTCCAGCACCTCATCCCCCACAGTTATAACCTCTTATACTACTTGCCCCACCCTATTAGATTGTAAGCTCTTATGAGTAGGGCCCTCTTAATCCTCTTAAAGCGGGAGTCCACCGGGACTCCGCGTTTTTTTTTTTTTTCTTAAAAGCCAGCAGCTACAAATACTGCAGCTGCTGACTTTTAAAATAGTGACACTTACCTGTCCAGCGCGCCCGCGATGTCGGCACCCGAAGCCGATCGCTAGGTCGTCTGTCGGGTCCTGCCGCCGCCATCTTGGGTATGGGAATCAGGAAATGGAGTCTTTCGGCTTCATTTCCTGGTTCCCTACTGCGCATGTGCGAGCCGCGCGGCGCAATCCGGACGGTCCCCGCTGCCTCTGGGAACTGTGTGTTTCCCAGCAGGCAGCGGGGCACTTGCGCAAAGGGGCGGGCAGTTGCGGAAAGGGGCGTAATCTACGCCCCTTTCCACAGACATCTATCCCGGAAGTGGGCGCAGTTACCTGGATTATCCAGGTAACTGCACCCCCCTCCCCCCTGAAAGGTGCCAATTGTGGCGCCGGAGGGGGGGGGATTCCGATGAGCGGAGGTCCATTTTAGGGTGGACCTCCGCTTTAATCCTCTTGTATTTTATTGTATTGTAACTGTACTGTGTCTCTTTAAATTGTAAATCACTGTACAAACTGTTGTATCCTGTATTATAATAATAATAATAATAATAATATAGTAAAAATAATAATGTTATTGGCAAAAAAATAATAACGATTTGATTTCAATTGTATATCTGTATGACAATTTAAAACAGCTTATTGATATGGATTCTTTATTTTTACTCTGTATCCCACATGCTTTTTTTTTTAACATGTGACCAGCAGCAGGGAACTAGAAACTCCTCCTGCTTATGTTTCCCTGCAGACAGGCTGGGGAAGAGTTGGGTCATGTGACAGCTGGATATGGATTAGGAAAGAAGGTACTTCGATTTTTCTTTTATTTATTACAATAATTACAGCGCCATCATCCCATACAGAAATAGAAAGGACAATGTAAATTAAACAGTGTGTTTTTAATATCACTTTAAGAAAAAGCCCCAAAAGATTGCAAGAAATGAATGGTTTGAGGTCAGTTTTCTTTTATTTTTTTGTTAAAGTTTGTATGTTTTTATTTTTGGTATAATTTGTATTTTTTGTACTATGTGTACTGAATACAATCTTTGATCACAAACACTTTAACCCCTTCCTGCCCAGTTCCGGTGTCCCTATACGTGGATTGGGGGGATGGCAGACTTCCCAATCACTGTGATTGGCTGTCACAGTGGCCACATGATCGGGAGCCGCTCCCACCAGTTCCCAATTGTGACTAGAGACCAAGAGCTGTCTCTGACAGCTCTGTCACTGTTCTAGCAGTGAGCAACATGTGCCCACTCAGCACAGAAACCTTGGTTGTTTGTGGACGCATATGTGTGGCATGTGGATGTTAAAGTGGTATTTAAGCTTCAACTTTTATTTTAAAAAAATAACCAACATATCATTCTTTCCTGCTCTGTGCAATTTTTGTGCAAAGAGCAGACCCGATCCTCCTCTTCTCGGGTCCCCAGCTGGCGCTCTTGGCACATCCCTCTTGACCAGTGCCCCTAATAGCAAGCCGCTTCCTTTGGGGGCACTGGTGTGCTCTTGCTCCAGAGCACTGCTCTATGCGTCCATAAGACACATGCCCCTGCTCTTTCCCCATTGGCTCACTGGCTGTGATTGACAGAAGTGGGAGCCAATGGCTCTCGCTGCTGTCTCAGCCAATGAGGAGAGGGAGTCCCGGAACATCCTAGGTCCTTGTGCACAACATTGGATCAAGAAGGGGCTCAGGTGAGTATTAGGGGAGCTGTGGAGGGAGCAACACATAGAAGGTTTTTTTACCTTCATGCAAGGTAAAAAAAACCTTCAGCCTTTACAACCACTTTAAAGCTAAGGCCGCGTACACACGCGCGGACTGTTCGCCCAACTTTGTCCGTCCAACAGTTTCGGCAAACAGTCCGCTCAAACTTAGCATGGACGGACATGGCCACACACGACGGACGAACAGTTTGCTGAAACCGTGCGCAATGACGTGAACGGCACGTACGACGGGACGAAAAATACGACGTCCTATACACTGCATTATAGCTTTCGGCGTGAAAATCCTTTCTGAGCATGCACGCAACTTTGTTTGACGAACAAGCCTACACACGGGCGGACTGTTCGCTCAAACAAGGTTTCAGCGGACAGTTTTTCGGAAATTCCGAAAAACCTTGTCCGTCCAACTGTCCGCTGAAACTGTCCGCTGAAAGCCCACACACGAGCGGACTGTCCGCCCAAACACTGTTCAGCGGACAAAGTTGGGCGAACAGTCCGCCCGTGTGTACGCGGCCTTTGTCTCTTTGCTGCTGTACACATGCTTTACATGGACAGAAAGGGGTTAAGTTCACCCTTCTTAACATGTTACATGTAAAATCCATATTCAGGGTGTAACATGTTACGAACTGAATGGCCCCGCACCTCCCCGATCCCCGCTGTGACAGATAGCGGAATTCTTCTCCCTCACCGCTAGCTGTCACAATTTAAAAAGAAACGTGGCCAAGCTGTTAATTGCTGTGGTAATTCTTTCATGCTTCCTGTAAGATTGTATCATATGTGTATGTATATATCTTAACCCTTAAAGAGGAAGTAAACCCTGATGGGTTTACTTCCTCTTTCATTCCCTGCAAAGGCAAAGCATAATGGACTACTATGCATCGCATAGTAGTCCATTATGTGTCACTTACCTGACAGAGGAGCCAGCGAAGTCACCGCTGTCCCCTGTAGTCCGGCGCATCCATCTTCTTGGTGGGGTCTCGCAGCTCCGCCGCTGTCATTCAGCGAAGCACACGGGAGCCGACACGCGCTGCAGCTCCGTTGCTGAAAATGCCGTGCTCAGTGCGCCTGCGCGCCGCTGTCTACGGCACATGCGCCGCAGACAGCAGTGCCTGTCTTCGGGCAAATATCTCCTAAACCGTATAGGTTTAGGAGATATTTCTTGGACCTACAGGTAAGCCTTAATCTAGGCTTACCTGTAGGTCAAAGTGTGTTGTAAGGGTTTACAACCACTTTAATACATTGTTAATTATCTCATCAATGGTCATAAAACAGCAACAGATGGGAATATTCACCATGATCCCCAATTGCCTTATATACCTGCAGAATGAAAAAAAAAAATACACACAACTTTAAAAAAAAAAAAAAAAGAAAATCCAAATTTACACTAATTCTCCGTATGCACAATCGGATTTTCCGACAACAAATGTTGGATGTGAGTTTGTTGGCTGAAAGTTTGACCATGTGTACACTCCAACGGACATTTCTTGTCGGACTTTCCGCCAATGAATGTTGGCTAGCAGGTTCTCAAAGTTTCCTCCAACAAAACTTTGTTGTCGGAAAGTCCGATCGTGTGTAGGGGGCATAAGACTCATTGGTTTTAACATATTTAAATCATGAATACATCACTTTCCAATTCTTCTGAATTAGTTCACAGTTGCCCCCTCTCCTTCATTTTGGAACACGGTATATATAGCTATAAATTCCAATTGTGTCCCTTTTCAACAAAATGTCTCACCAATAGCAGTTCAACTCATTTATCTTTAATGGAATACTTTTACTGGGCGATCGTGTCCTTCAGTTTTTGTGTGGTCTGTCCAATATAACAGAGACCACATTGACACCAATCATTAATCATACAGTATACATGACAAATGAACTCTGACATGTTATATTGTCTAGGGTTGGAAATCCCTTATGTGGATGACTGAACG
The DNA here is from genome assembly GCF_037356315.1 of Lithobates pipiens. Lineage (NCBI taxonomy): Eukaryota > Metazoa > Chordata > Amphibia > Anura > Ranidae > Lithobates > Lithobates pipiens. The sequence goes on along the minus strand of NW_027507686.1, from coordinate 220,798,185 downwards.
ATAAGATTAATATATGGTACACTCTTTGAAGCTGCAGAAGACACTGCAGTCTGTGCAGAGAAGTGAGTCATACAGAAGGAAGCCAATAGTACATGAGCAGTGCTCAGATCACAACATGCAACCTGTTCATTCTGCTTTTATCTCTACTACAATGCATGTCAGCACAATGATGCCTAGCCATAATAGCTTGTTCCTGCAGGGCTCCTTTATACTGTCTATTCACCCTGAGTTTATACTGAAACTTACTGCCTGATAAAATCACCATTCTGTATTCAGCCCATCACAATCCTTTCATAGGTAAGTTGCAGAGCACTTCCAGTCTATCTGTTTGTTTTTTGAGGAACTGAACGTCAAAAAATGTTTTTTTGTTCATGCAAAAGCTATAAGTATCCCCTTACCCCTCAAATAAAAAGTCCAGTATTTTTAGCAACTGTTCTGCCTTCAAATGTAGAGTCATTTATGAGTAGAGAACTGCATATAATTAGATATTCTTTTACATGCTGGAGTACTGAGATCGTATCATTTTCTGAGAGAATATTAGTTATGGCCCATGCTAGCGTGACTCTAATTTATTATAGTTGTTGCACATGAATGCATACTCTCAATTACAGGAATTTGACATCCACATTCCCATAGACATAAACCTTATTCAAACTAATTCCAGGATTAAGGTTGGGTTCACACTGCTGCACGGAGCGGCTCACAGCAGCGGTCCAGTGCATCCCTGTTCACTGTTAAAAGAGGAGTTTCCCTTAAGAAAAAAAATTTAAAGTCAGCAGCTACAAATACTGCAGCTGCTGACTTTTAATAATCGGACACTTACCTGTCCCAGGGTCCAGCGATGCGGGGGAACGAAGCCCCGCTCTTCGTCCCCTCCTCTTGGCGGCGCCGGCATTGCAACTGTGGGCACCCGGCTGTGGCTTCACAGCTGGGCACCCACAGCGCTTGCGCGAGCGGCGCCGCACACCGTGATTGGCCGCGCAGTCATCTGGGACCTGTCACGTGTCCCAGATGATTGGCAGGAGGGAGGGAGCAGAGCTGAGCCCTTCCTGCACTGAGGGGAAGTGACGTCAGGTGCCCGGACACTGAAGGAGGCAGACTACAAGGGACCCCCTAGCAACAGGCATTTAGAGGTGAGTTAATTTTTTTTTTTTCCAAATTTTTTTTTTTTTATTAGGAATTTTAAGCATTTTTTTTTTTGGTGTGTGGAAAACCACTTTAAGGTCCGATTTCAGTCCGAATTTTTGGCTGAATTCGTACTTGAAATGGACCAGAAGACGCACAGGACCTCTGTGCAATTTGCACCGGAGCCTCTCCAGAGATGTGTGAATCAGCTCCATAGAGAACTGGCCACAATCTCCTGATATGCGAATTGGATGCGGAGAAACCTGCATCCAATTTGTAATAGTGTGAACCCAGCCATAAGTACACTATAGTGTCAAAGTATATGGACACCCTTCTAAATTATTGAGTTCACATGTTCCAGTGAAGGGTACTGTTAACACTATATCAAGGCATTTTTAGTGTGCTTTCAAACTTGTGATAACTATTTGGGGAAGACCCCTGTATGTTCCAACATAACTGTACCCCTGTGTACAAACCAACTTCATAAAGACATGGTTTGACCAGTATGGTGTGGAGGAACTGCAGTGTCCTTCACAGAGTCCTGACCTCAACCCTACTAAACACCTTTGGGGTGTATTGGGACGTTGATTGTCTTCTAGGTCTTCTCATTCAAATTCAGTATGAGAAGTAGACTATTGGATGAATGGGTACACATTTCTTGAGGACAGTCCAAAATCTTGTGGAAAGCCTTTCTAAAAATAGTGGAGGATGTTATAGGTTGAGGGGGGAGCAGCTCCATATTAATGCCCATCGTTTTAGAATGGGATATCCAACAAGCTCACATAGGTGTGATGGATCAGGTGGTACGCTAAATTGGCCACTTTCGTATTTAAGTATATGCACTAACTTTTGGCCATGTTACATAAGTCTTAATTTAAAGAAGCACTCAATGCTCCTGTGTTGTTTTATCCTCCCCCTCTGACCTGTATGCTGCGTTCTCTTCAAAACACATACTCACTCGCGCAGCGAATCCAGCCCTGTTGCGAATCCTGTGTTTGGGTGACATACGTCAGGTCCCATATAGCCAACATGGTTCTGTTGGGCTGGTTACCTCTTCAGGGTAAGCCTCTTGCCTGTCCCGGCTGCTCTGTGGGCCGATCCGACAGCCTCCTGGGAATGCAATGTAAGGCCGCGCACACACGGGCGGACTGTCCGTCCAACTAAGTCCGTCAGACAATCCGACAGACAGTCCGTCCTATTTTTGAATGAACGGACTTGACCACACACGATGAACAGACAGTCCGCTGAAAGCTTGCGCGATGACGTGTACAGCACGTACGACGGGACTAGAAATACGACGTCCAATACACTGCAATGCAACCTTCGGCCTTTCTGAGCATGCGCCATACTTAGTCCGTCCAACTTGCCTACACACGAGCGGACTGTCCGCTGAAACCAAAGTTGGACGGACAATATTACGGAAATTCCGAAAGACTTAGTCCGCCAGACTGTCCGCTGAAAAAGTCCGCTGAAGCCCACACACGAGCGGATTGTCCGCTGAAACACGTTTCAGCGGACCAAGTCCGTCAGACAGTCCGCCCGTGTGTACGCGGCCTAAGTATACCAGGAGGCTGCAGGACCAAGGACTCATAATTGTGATAGATGTGGGCAGGGGCCAAAGAAAAAAAAGAAGAAAAAACAGATAAACACAGAAAATAAAAATGCAATTCTGATTGTGGAGGGGGTGGGGATGAAGGGGATTAGGGTTACATTCCGCTTTACGGAAACTCCTGACAGTTTTCTTTTCTTATGCCGTCCATGTCCCACCAGGAAGTGCAGGGTAGTCCACACATCCAGGTGAAGAAATCTTTTCTGCATGCATGCTCTGGGAAATGATGAAGAAGAGAGCATTTGGTAGATCCTATTGTTCCTCAAAAGAGGGGGCCTAGTTGTAAGTGCAGCTTCTACTAACCCTGTCTGTATTATCACCTCTATTGAATATCTGTATGAATATTCTTTGTATAAGAAAATAATTGCTTCCTCCAACAGATTAGATGTCCCCATGCAGCTAGAAAGGCCACATTTTTATACCAAATAATTCCTCTTTCAGTCTACTGAAGTTTTCTTGAGTGCACATTTTAGGTTATTACTGTGAAAATTACCTAAAAGAATTTTTTATGTGACTTTTACAGTTTGCTTGCCTGCTATTCCATATTCATGACTGAGTTTTACATACACGTTTATCGATTCACCCATGTGCCTGAATCTCGGACTCAATTTCCCATTCTTGTGAAATGATTGCTGAGATAACAATGCTATCAGCACAATGAACATCTGCACTGTTAAAATCAATCAGGTGCATCTTGCATTTTTCAATACGTGTTTTTGATCCATTGAAGTCTATGGAATAGAATGCACAGATGTGAACTACATACATAGGAAACCATGTTAAATGGACTGTAGTGTGTTTATGCAAAACTGAAAACGCACTAAAAAATGCATAGATGTGAACCAGGCCTAAAGCCACCAAGACAATGCCTTTCATTGCATTGATAGGAGCAAGTCTTTACACGCTCCAAAATTGAATGTTAAAGGCAAACTAAATTTTGAGTTACTTTTGAACAACATTTATCAAGCTCTTGAATGTGTTGAAAATTTTTGTTCAAATTTTTGTTCAAATTTTTGTGCAAATTTTTGCAAAATTTGCACAAAAATTGGAACAAAAATTCTCAACAAGACTCAACAAGAACAATGTTCTCTCTGAAGAGAACATTTTCATGAAAAAATCTACTACGGCTTAACTGCTTCAGATCTGCGCTATAGCAGAATGATGGCTACAGCGCAGATCTGCTTTGCTGGGAGGCCGTTAATAGACTCTCTCCCCTTTGCAGGCTCGCCACGACCCCCTGAAGGGTGCACGTGGCGCATGCTCTGATCACCCGAGTCAATGAGACTTGAGTGATCACAGATTCGAGTAAGGGGCCAATCCCGGCGCCTTACCACGTGAACAGTTGTCAGCCAATGACAGCTGATCACGTGATGTAAACAGAAGATCGGTAATCGTTTTTTTTTTTAATTCTCACGCTGACAGCATGAGGAGAAAAAAAGCCAATCACTGGCTTCTGTTTGAAGGGACATCGGTCCCGAAGAGGAAGAGGTGAAGTTGCCTCATATGTGTCCACCAGTACCACCTGCAAGTGCAACGAATCAGTGCCCACAGTGTCACGAATCAGTGCCCACAGCAATCAGTGCCCACAAGTGTCACCTATCAATGCCCACAAGTGGTGCCAATCAGTGCCACCTAGCAGTGCTGCCTATCAGTGTCACCTACCAGTGCCGATCAGTGTCCATCACTACCACCCATCAGTGCCCATCACTGCCACCCATCAGTGCCACCTATTAGTGCCCTTCAGTACCACCTATCAATGCCCTTCAGTGCCGCCCATCAGTGCCACCCATCAGTGGCACCTCTCAGTGCCCACCAATGCCACCTCATCAATGCCCACCAGTGCTGCCTATTAGTACCCATCAGTGTCACCTTATCAATGCCCATCAGTGTTGCCTTATCAGTGCCTATCAATGCAGCCTATCAGTGCCCATCAGTGTAGCCTCATCAAGGTACATCAATGAAGGAGAAAAATTACCTGTTTGCAAAATGTATTAACAAAATATAAAATTGTTTTGTATTTTTTTTTTTTATTTGGTCTTTTTTAATTTTTTTTTTAACAAAAAATAAAAAATCCAGAGGTGATCAAATACCACCAAAAGAAAGCTCTATTTGTGGGAAAAAAATGATAAAAATATCATTTGGGTACAGTGTTATATGACCGCGCAATTGTCATTCAAAGAGTGGCAGCGCTGAAAACTGAAAATTGGCCTGGGTAGGAGGGGGATTTAGGTGCCCAGTAAGCAAGTGGTTAAAGAAGGAGGGAAAAGAAAAAGATTTTTTACATTTTTTTAAGCTAAATTATAAATACTCACATTCATGTGTATATTTAAAACCAATCTTTATATCAATTTGTTTCTCTTTAATAAAAATAAAGATGTTAAAATATTACAATAAGAACTACATGGTTTTCTAACAAGTTAAAAAAATGTTCAGCTAAAAAAAAAGTCTGCCTTAAATGTGTGCAGCCGAGGGTTCTCTTTAAATTAAATCTATTCCTATTTAATAAATAAACGGAGGCAATCCTCGCTCGTTATAGTGGTAATGATCTGACAGACTGGAAATGCATGCAGATTCGCTCAAGTGTTTTGTCTCTCTTAGTGAAATAAAACTTTAATCTGCTGATTGCATAAAGCTTTTAAGCAAACTCCGTGATGCCCCATACCCAATTCTGTGTCACTGACTTTGAGGTTATTTTAGATGGTGGCTGGCTCCAGGGACGCTGCCCTCTTCCAGGAAGATCCCAGATACAAAAATGAGAAGGCACCAACACATACTAAACATTGCAACTAAACAAACTTAGCATTCATTTTAGAATGACAACAATTTCATCTAGATAAAATATCTCCCAATCACATAAATTAAGATATACTATATACTATATGAACAAAAGCTTGTAGAGAGTTGACCAACACCCAGCGGTATATGGGCAAAAAATATGCTGACACCCCTCTAAAAATAATTTTTTTCAATCTCTGTTTAATTAAACATTTTAGGCAAAAAATATTCTAGGTTATACTGCCAAGCATGAGACATGTCCTCATTGGAACCTAACTATATACCTAGTTAATAACCTCTTTATTTCTATTTTACAGTTCTGTCCCCTATGGCAGTGGTCATCAACCCTGTCCTCAGGGCCCACTAACAGGCCAGGTTTGCAAGAGAACCGAAATACATCACAGGTGATATTTGCTGCTCAGTAACTGCAGTATTCTGGACTGCATCTCCCCCAAGGTAATACATAAAACCTGGCCTGTTAGTGGGTCCTGAGTACAGGATTGATGACCACTGCCCTATGAGACAACGTACATGTAGTACTTTGTGCCATGTTTCTAAGTGCCTTCTAACCCTAGTTATAAGGTCCTCCCTCCTCCTGTCGCCAATCCAACAACAGCTTGGAAGGAGATAGCTGATTCATAGCTGCAACTTGTCTAGGTTGACACTTTCCCAAGTCAAACAACGGCAAGGAGAATGCGGAGGGAGGGAGGATATGTAAGACTCTAAATTTCTCTCGGGAAAATGCTCACAGCCAAGACAATTTGCAGCTATGAATCAGTGATCTCCTTCATAGCTGTTGTCAGATTAACCATGGAAGGAGGGGAGGGGGTCAGGTCGGTCCTCATTTATAGGAATAGAAATCACTTGGAAATATAGGACAAAGTACTATATGTATTTTGTCCATAGGGAACAGATCTATAATACATCTTCTTCTTTCTAACATTTAGACCCCTTTCACACTGGGGCATTTTGCAGGCGTTTTTCAGGCGCTTTAGCGTTAAAAAAAGTGCCTGTAAAGCCTTGAAAGAAGCCGCAACTGCAATCCCAATGTAAAAGTCTGAGTGCTTTCACACTGAGGCGTTGCGTGTGTCAAAAAAAGTCCTGCAAGCAGCTTCTTTGCAGCGCTTTTGGAGCGGTGTATAAAAAGCCCCTTCCCATTGAAATCAATGGGAAGCGCCTGAAAAGCGCCTGAAAAACGCTTTTGGCAGCAGCATTTTGTGAGCGCTTTTAACCCTTTATTTGGCCACTAGCAGGGGTTAAAAGAGCCCCAATAGCGCTCGAAAGATGCTGGTAAAGCGCTGCTAGTTTAAGCGGCGCTTTACGAGCATTTTTCGGGCGCTGACATTGTGAAAGGGCTCTTAAAGCACTTGGGCTTTCACATTGGGATTGCAGATGAGGCTTCTTTCAAGCGCTTCACAGGCGCTTTTTTTAACGCTAAAGCGCTTGAAAAACGCCCCAGTGTGAAAGGGGTCTTAAAATGTGTAAAAAGTGAAAGAAAAATAGAGATGGGGGGGTAGGAGAAGACAAGGCTGGGTTGGAGCATCTGTGTAATATAATAACCATGTACTGTTTTACAACACATGTACGCAGCAAGACCATGTACATTGTGGTGGCATGAAAGGTATTCCATGCATGCCAAATTTAGCCAAATCTCCTATCATTTTAAATCAATTGTGCTTTCCGAGTCTTGTGCCAATGGTAATTTTTCTAATCACCAGGTCTTCTCACCCAGCATTATCACCTGACCTCACAAGTGCAGTTTGGACTGTATGGCCATAAATTTCCATAGACACGTTCCAAAATCTTGTGGAATGCCTTCCAAGAAGAGTGGAGGCTGTAATAGTCACAAACTTGGGGCGGGTGGGTTAAACGCCATATTAATGCTTAAGGTTTGGAATGGAAAATAGCATTCTACCTGCAGAATAACCTCCTACATAGTGTGGCAGACTAACATCTCCATCTCAGGGTTGTGTTCTTGGGTATTTGGTAGGGTGAAAAATTTGTTGGGCACCAATCACTTTAGTCTTTTTAGATTTTATTGCTGAACTCAATTAAGATGTTTGTGATTGCTGGCCCTGTGAGAGACAGCCAGACAGATCTATGACCATTTAAGAGAATTCACTGTCTTGAGTTGCAGTGGACCTCTCTGTACTAAATCTAGCTTGTAAGCCTTTGATAGCATGTACATTGGCGGGCAATGAATCCTTCCTACAATGTCCAGCAGTAGCTTCTACTCAGCTCTTTGACAATTTTCAGCAAGAAGATACTGACTGTACAGGCTCCTTCCAGGCTCCTTCCAGGCAGACAGTTAGCCCAGGTCCCTTTAGATATACCTTCCAGTAGGGCAGCCAGAAATCTGGGCCTCCAGCACATGCCCCTGACTGAAGCAAGGCCCAAGTGAAATCCCTCTGTGCATATGTCTTTTCCTGGCAGATGCCCAGGAGGAACAAAGCACTCTGGAAGGGATATCTAAATACAGTATTTATCATCTCCCAAACTATACATCTGAACAAAAAACTCAGGGATTGGTTGGGTCAGCAAATGTTAATAACTCAATGAATGTCCTTCTCCCTGCTGATTACTGGAATCAGCCCAATATTACCAGACAGGAGCAATCAATGTATTGAGCTTAGGAGAATCAGCAGAGTCCAGAAAAAAGTAAACAGAACTAATTAGGGACACTACAGCTTAGAGCAAGGTCCTACAGGGATATCCAACAAGGTCATATAGGTGTAATGATCTGGTTTGGGTATATCATTTAATAAGCCCTTCAATCAATCTACACAAATTCTATCTCTAAAATAAATATATTCTATGAAATCACATCCAGTTTTGACAAATGTTATCCCATTTGTAGCTGAAAATCTGAACAATCCTACTTAAATTGGTTCTGTTCCAATCAAGGCAAAAATAGTGACTAGAGGAATAAGCTAAGTTATATTTTTTTATCTGATTATATTACAATTTACACTATTCTTGTGTACAATTTTCTGTTTCCTCATTTTATTAAATTTTTTAAGATCATGAATACATATGAAAATGGTCGTCATACTTTACAAATCATATAGATGTTGCTTTCCAAGTGTACATGAGAAAAAAACAATAGTCCATTTGTATCAATACACAACTTTGAATTGCATATACCGGTAACCCTAATAAAGTTACTTAAGCCAAGTAAAAGCAAACTCGAAACAGCAAAGGGAAAAACATAAGGAGGAGCAAAATGAGTAGGAAATAGAGAGGAACAGGTGCACAGGATCTCCCTATTGTGTCAAAAAAGTGAGGTATAGTGAATTCACGAGTCCCAATTGGCTTCAAATTTAGATTGTGAGTTGTTTAAAATGCTTGATAACCTATTATTAACCATGATCCAGATAAGTCTACTCATAACTAATTCCAAGGGAATCACAGACTCATGCCAACATCTGACTATAGCGATTCTATTGGCTAGAAGCATGTATAAGAATTTGCCTGACCCTGAACATTAAAACATGTGCTGCCTAGCAATGCCTCATTAGGAGATTTTTTTTCTATCAACCAAGGTCACCGTATTTATGAGTGAATAATAACAATAAACCTTTGAACTTTCGGGCACGACTACAATATGTGGTATACTGTACCGTCCCCCAGGGCCGTAGATTATTTTTTGTTCTGGAGAGGGTTCAGCAGCAGATACTAAGTAAAAGTCTTTTTAAATGAAATAAATTGTGCCAATATTATAAAAACTGGAAAAAGGAAAAACAATATGCGTTGCCCCTAGGTCCTTTAGAAAATTTAACCTGATTCCAGTTTTTATGAACAATGCCCAGTAAGGTTGGATGTTGTCCAGTATTAGTGTCCAACTGAATAGGTGCAAAGTGAGTGTGCTGCCTACCTACAAGGAGATGGTGCCTATTGTACCTCCTCAGTAAGGTTGGCTATTATGTTACAAAGTATGCCATGTTGTGTCAGACAGAGTACTCACTGACTTTTTTAACTTTTACAGATAAAATAAAAAAGGTGGGGAATACACTGCCGACCACAGGATGGTGCACTGTTATAGCCAATCTTACTGAGCAGGTACAAAGGCCACCATCTTGTGGAAGGCAGCACACTCATTGTGTTCACATATGCTTCATTTTCACTTAATCACAGAATTAAAAAAAACAATCAAATGAAAAATTACCAGCCAGGAATACATGGATGTTCACATCTGAGCGGGTGCAAGAAGGTGTGTAATTGCACACCTTCCTGCACTGACAGAGGAAAAACCTCCGTGCAGAGCCTCGTCTCGTACTTGGGGGGAAGAACTATTCGTATCGGGTTCTTGTTTGGCTGATTGGAGTGTGCGGTAGCTGCCTTTGTGTTCAGAAATGGAATGTCCTAAAGACCTTAACCCCTTTCATACTCGGGGTGTCGTTACAGGTATCATCATCCAAACAGTAAATGTATATAGGAACAGAGGAGAGAGATAGGGACAGTTGCTTAGGCTGTCAACCAAATGAAAATATAAATGTAATAGGAAGATCACTGCAGTAATATGATACTAATAGCCCTTGTACACACGGTCGGACATTCCGACGGAAAATGTCCGATCGGACCGTGTTGTCGGATAATCCGACCATGTGCGGGCTACATCGGACTGTTTCCATCTAAATATCCGACCGACAAAGTTTTAGAGCTGGGCTATAAAATTTTCCGACAACATGATCCGATCGGACAAAAAGAGAGAGAATGTAGAGAATTCCGATCGGACAAAGTGCCACGCATGCTCAGATCAAATTCCTAGACCAAAGCTATTGGCTACTAGCCTGAACGTAGTCCCGTTGTAACGAAATAACATCATCACGTTACGAACACTCGGATTTTCCGACAACTTTGTCCGACCGTGTGTATGCAACACCAGTTTCAGACAAAATCCAATGGATTTGGTTGTCGGAATGTCCGACCGTGTGTGCAAGGGCATAGACTTCCAGGCTTGATAATTGGTTAAAGAGTATGTTCACAGATTTATACAGTCCTCAACAGTTTCGTGATCATAGGACCGCTTCTTCAGGAGGAAAAATCTATAAAGTAGATGGTATAGATAAACAGTCACAAGGAGTCTGACTATAATATGTCAAACTGTATTTATATTGTTTTACATATTATATTCAGACTCCTTTAACTGTTCAACTATACCATCTACTTTATAGATTTATCCTCCTGAAGAAGCGGTCCTATGACCGTGAAACTGTTGAGGAGTCGGACTGTATAAATAAAGGAGTATGTGCCTTCTTGCCAGTAGTCTAATTTCCATTGGACCCTCAAAGTATTTAAGTTTACTTATAGGATAATAATAAGTTTATTTATTTAGGATATTTAGGCTTGAAGCATGTCAATGTAAAGTGGACATTCTTTGTCAACACAATAAAAATAAAATCACTGGATATGTGAAAGGCATGTTAACAGAGGAAATATAAATAAAAGATTGTTGTAATGGCATCTACACACAACTTGTATATTTTATTAATGCCTGTAGTGCCACCAGTGATTCAAATTTCTCACCTTCCCAGGTATTTGCCTTTCTGAATGTTTTCTTAAAGAGGAAATAAACATCCTTTTCTGACGTAGCTATGCCTATAATAAGGTAGTGTAAATATTTCCTAAACGTGCACCATTTAGGAGATATTTACATGCAGCCAGTGACATTACTGACGCATTCGCTCTGAAGGAACGGCCACTCGTGCCATTCCTTTAGAACCCTGTGCCATGAACGACAGCTCCAATGCACATGCTTGGGAGTGACATCATCGCGGATCCGGCCAGTCACAGAACTGGAAGCAAGACGGGTGAAGATTTGGAGCCCCTACAGTGCTGACATTGCGGAGATGTAACAGCTTTGTTTTAAGGTAAGTTTCACATAGTGTGCTAGTATGTGATGCATACTAGCACATTATGACTTTACCTTAAAGGGGAAAAAAAGAAAAAACGCCCAGCGGTATACAACCACTTTAAAGTGAACCTGCATGCAGGCTGAAGCCATTCAACTACCTGTAAGAATGCATAAACACAAACAGACACTTTGTGTATTCCCTTTCAAATACAGGGTTTAATATTATACATATAGGGACTTCAGATCCGCTGAGCTCAAGGTGTCTAAAAAAGATCTCTGTAACCATTATTACATGTTTACATGTATTTTTTTAAATGCAAGCAGTGCAAGTACTTGAATTTGACTTGGTATTAGCCCCTGTACAGCAGAGCTCAGAGAGCAGGAGATAGAAGCAGGATAAGTAGCCAATCAAGCAAGGATCATACTGATAGGAAGAGAGAGGGGAGCACAGAAAGATAAGCTCATCAGTATGCTACTTCTCCCAACATTGTCACAAGGCTATGGGTGGGGTACTGTATTGCGTATTAACATTGTGCCCTGTGCACCATAGGATTTGTAGTCTTGCCATAATGTAGTAGGGAATAGACTGTGTTCATGCTCCCCAACCAGAAGTTTGGGGACGCTCACAGGTACCCCAGGCTGTAGTTGTGATAAATTATGAGTAAATGTTTTGGTAACTTTTTTTTTAAAGAAACATGCTAAGGTCTATTTATTAAAAATTAATTGGGTGATTGTCACACACAGGGGTGGAAACTGCACTGCATTTCTGTAATATATTAATTCCTATGATCATCAGCTCCACCTAGTGGCCAAAATATCATATTGTTTTCTAAAATAGCTCAATGAGAGATTATACCATGTTTTGGCCACTAGATACAGCTCACGGCCATAAGAATTAATCTACTAGAAAAGCTACAGCCACAATTTGTACAGCCTGCATGCATGTGTATGGTGTTCCTCCAACGAATGATATATATAGACCCGAAAGTGTTGCATTGAATTCCTTTAAACAAATTTATTTCAGAAAAAAAATCTGTTAGTATTTGTTTAATTACTTTTTTCGAATGGTTAAAGGTTCTTAGACATAAGATTACTGTCATTCTACTATCTAATAATGTTTAATGGCACCATAAGACTCCTACAGACACCATGTCTGCCCGGTCTTGGAGTGAGAATGAATTATCTACGTAGATTAGTCGATTGCACCTGTTCTTCAGGGATAAGTCTGGAGCCAATGGTGTCTGCTCATAAACTGGAAAATGTGGCCCGTATGAGCTTGTACTAATGCTTTTTTTTTTTTTGGGGAGCAAGTTGGGGAGCATTCCCTTCAATTCCTGACTTGGATACACAACACTGAGTGAGAAAATGAGGAGATTTCTCATCACCTCCTGTTTCAGTTACAACCATACAAGTTTGGATTTCTCATCGGCATGGACAATGGTCATCAGGACGAATAGAAATGAAGAGTCTTCCCAGAGGAGACAGAGGAAGCAATAAACACCTGACAGGGGGGCAGGGGACTTCCCTTTGCTATCCAAAACTAAAGACAAACATTTTGGCTTTAGACATATTTTAAAGCTAAACTCTAGGCTCAAAATTTTAATTTCGCTATATTCCTCAATAGGCACAAGGGAAATAAATCCACTTTTTTGTGCACCAAGTCCAGATATTTCCTTGTATAAGTTGCAGTGGCATCATCACTGTGATGTACATAACATGTGCAGAGGGCAGAGCTGTGGGGGGAACCTAGCAGGCCCCACCCATTACAGGCTATAGGAAGGGGCGGAGACAAGACCAGTCACCCTACACAAGGAAAGAGAGCAGAAGTGACTGGTCTTTTTTACAGTTATACAAGTAAAAAGGCGCAAAGTTCCTAATACAGTGGTATCCTGTAATGGTTTAGTGCTAGGTGGCATATATGTAGTCCACAGTCTCTCAGATAGATCACGGAGAAGTCCATAATTTTTTTTTTCAAAGAAGTATGATTGGTAGTAATGGGGAGGGAGAAGGGGGAGGGGAGGGAAAAAGATGGGGATAATCCACTCTCAGGGCTGCCGTCACGAGGGAACAGAACACTGTTCCCAAAAACCAGAGAGAAAAAGAGAGAGAGAGGAGGCGCCTCTGGGGGCAGGTTTTAAACAGGTTTTAATGTACAATAAGATTTTCTATTAATGCACTCACGTTTCTGTTGTTAAATGAAGGCATGGGATGATATCCCAAAAACTTGGGGCTGTCCTTCTTTGGCTGTCTTTTTTACAGGAAGCTCCTATTTCAAACTTGAATACAACATGGATCCAGAAATACACCAAGATTTATGAACAGTACCCATGTCTCTTGTATTTACGCAATTTTTTTTAACCTGGACTTCAGCTTTAAAGGTGTCCACAGAGAGTAGAGGTTCGGCAAGGCCAGGACAAGGGGTGGGCAGAAGGAGTAGCTGCCCTTGGCACTGTGGTATCATGTGAGGTAAGGGGGGGGCACCGTGAATAGATTGAGGGTGGAGGGGATTTGTATTAGGAGGAGGAGGAATTGGATTGGGGGGAGTAAGAATTGTTCTAGGAGGGAAAATCTCTGTGTATGTGCTGGAAGTGGTGATTCACAGGGATTTATGTTGGGAAGGGGGATGAGAGAAGAGGTTTTGTGCTAGGAGGGTCTATTTGTGAGGTTTGTGCTAGAAGAGGTGATATGGTAGAGGGGGAGGGAATTTGTGCTAGGAGGCGAAATTCTTTTTTTGGGGATGGGGATTTGTGCAAGTAGGGATAATTGGGGGGTGTTTGTTCTAGAAGGGTGGATGTTTATGCTGGGGGAAGGGGGTTGGAGTGGGGGGGGGGGGGGGAGAATGTGTACTCAAAAGGCAAATTTGAGGGGTGGAGGATTTGTGCTAAGAGGGGTGATCTTTTTTTGTGCTGGAGGTATTTGGGGGATAGAGGGGGAAGAGATTTGTGCTGAGAGGAAAGATTTCAGCAGGTGGGCCCATTTGTACTGGAAGGAGGGGGCATTTATATTTAAGGAGTGACCATGCAGATTAGTGCCCAATTTTTCTAGGTGGCCTTGTCCCGAGGTATCTCAATGCACATGCACATCAACACCTTTTTAGTCTCTGCCCACCGACCACAGAGGAAAAGGCAGTAAGAAAGGCTTAGCAGTCACACGACCACATTTATAAGAACAGTAGAAAGGTATTTATGTGATTCCTTTTACAGTTTTTACCTTAGACTTCATATCGGACTCTCTCAGAGGTTTGATTTGGTGAGTCTGAGTAGTAAGCCTTGTCACCTACTTTAAAGGCTCCCCTAGCAAGTGTAAGAAAAAAGAGAGGGGAGCATTGCAAGGCTTCATGGGCCTACCAACCGAAGGGAGCATCACTATGTCACTGAGGACTGACCACCGTGAAGAGGAAGAAGCCCCTGTGGCATCACATGACTGGTCTGAAGAATTCCAGAAAGGGTGAGTATAAAAAAAAGCGGGGGGGAACTGGTCTTCCAGGGGGGCCTTTAATTACAAGGTTTAATTCACACTGACCAACTATAGAAAATAAGAGCTCCATATATGAGGACAATAAGAGACCAAGTAGGCATGACATTGTCACATTTGCTTGCTCTATGCTCCGTTGTCAGGTTTTCTCCCTTGTTTGAGCGCCTTGGCCAACCCCTGGCTAGGACCTCTCTTAAAGGGCTTGTGCACATTGCTTGAGCAAAGCGTCAACATGCTGGCACCTAAACCCCCTGTGTTCCAAAGGGACTTGTCAATTATCTCCCAGTATGGTCTTATGACTTACAGTACAGTGTTCCCAGTGTCTGCCCAGTCTGTACACAGCTCCTGTGAGAGACAGCTCAGTGGTCCCAGTGTTTCCCAGTATTATCAGTCATTCCAGCCTTGTGATCCCCGTGTGTTCCAGACTGTGACCCCTAAGCCCTTGTACACATGGTCGGATATTCCGACAACAAAATCCGTCAGATTTTGTCCAAAACTTGTGTTGCATACACACGGTCGGACAAAGTTGTCGGAAAATCCGATCATAAGTAACGTGATGAGGCTATGTTAAGGATAGTAGCCAATAGCTGTGGTCTAGGAATTTGATCTGAGCATGCGTGGCACTTTGTCTGATCGGAATTCTCTACACACAATCGGACAAAGTCCGATCGGATCATGTTGTCGGAAAGTTTTATAGCCCAGCTCTAAAACGTTGTCCGTCGGATGTTCCAACGGAAACAGTCCGATGGAGCCCACACACAGTCGGATTATCCGACAACACAGGCCAATCGGACATTTTCCATCATAATGTCCGACCGTGTGTACAAGGGCTAAGACTGCTTTGTTTATTATAGTTTTTCATAGTTTGTACCCAGCTTTTGTCACCCCGTGCACTCTTGCCAGCCTTCAGCACTGTGTCCCCCTCTGCACGTGTGCACTAGTGTGTTTCCCAATGAGTTCCGACCAACCTCTCAACATCAGCATCTGTTCACTCCCAGCCTGTATCTCTGTGTGTTCCCTTGCACTCCTACTGTTTTATTTAGGGCTCATTCACATTAGGCACACACACACGGGGATGCCCAGGTGTTCCATGCTTCCCCTTGTAGACAGTCTCTTTCAAGTTAATTGGGCTGCAGCAACTTCGCAGGCACAGTCACTGCTCCCAATTTGACCTCCATGTGGGTGTGTGTGTGTATGTGTGTGTGCACCCCCGAATGCAGGCATAGTGAGTTCAGGGACCCACACGGATGTCAGATTGGGAGCAGTGGTTCGTCTGTGCAGCTGATGTGTTCCAACTGACTTGAATGGGACTGCCTGCATGGGAAGTACTGAACACCTGTTTATCCCCACACAGTTAAAAATGGCCCCCACATGGGTGCATAGGTGCCCTGGGTGAACGAGGACTTACTGTCTAGTGTATCTGGTGCCCCAAAGGGCAAAGGGCAATTGCCTACTCTCAGTACCTGCCGGCTTGGGTGTGTCAGAGGGATGTAACCAGGGAATAGCCTGCAATGTAACATCTCCACCTCTAGGAGCTCTGGCGAAGACCAGGTGGGTCCTCAGATTCTGCTCCTTGGCCCTTCCGAGGGCTCTCACCATCGATAATCTCATTATGCCTTCTCTGTAGCTTTTGCCACCTTCTGCCCAGCTGCTGCAACCAAGTCCTGGTCATTCACCCTGCCCCTAGTGGGAACAGATCTCCAATCTGTCAGAGACCATGCTTTTCTCTCTAGTAGGCTGATTGGATGCTGGATCGTCATGATATTCTAGATATTTCTGAAAATAAATTGAGAAAACACGCAGACGCCAGTGTTCTGATAAAAGGGACCACAGATTGACAAACACATCAAACTTTCCAGTTGCCATGGAAGCAATGAAATGACAAAAATTGATAACATAAACCTGTCTAATTAGTTTAAAGCTATGAGAAGCCAACATCACTGAAGGAAGGTGACTGCTGTTCATCCTGGGGGATCCGGGAGGTGCAACACTGATTAATTCCAAATCCAGCCGGGAACAGCAGGAGAAAACGTATCGGTAAACAGGAAACAACACCCTGTTATAATGGAGTGGAGGAAGCGGCATGTGAAAGGTGTATGGTGGGTGTCGTGCAAACGTCTGATGAATGAAAGTGGAGGAGAAGGGCACAAGTGAAAAGGCCACATCCAACAAGACAGAACACTTTAATGCCCGATTAGACAGCAGAGGAGGATAACAGAAGATATTAGAAAACTAGCAATTACAGGGAGGGATGGGAACATTAAATTAAAGTGGAAAGATATTTTTGTTAAAAGCTTAGATTTAGAGAATGTACTGCGTTCATACAAGACCAATATATCCCTACTGAAAGAATATGTGTGCTTACTTAACATTCTAATCATTTATTTATAACCATTCATGGTTAAAGAAGACTCATTACTTTTTTTAATAAAGTGTTCTATCTCCCAGGGAATAAAGTACATCTAGATCTTGGTACCATTTTCCTACATCCTGTGTATGGCCAGCTATGGGGTTGGTCAGGACACCACCAACGCCCATCCGGCAGCACAGCTAACAAGGAGATGGCTGCATCCATAGGCAATGCTTATCCTCAGCTCCAAGCTTACAAAACATATTAATGTGTTCTGTCAGGCCAGACAAGTTCCTCCACCCCAAACTCGCTCATCCATCTCTCTATGGACCTTGCTTTTGTGCTCTGGTACAAATCATCTGGTGGAGGGGGGATTATAGTGTGGGGTTGTTTTTTAGGGGTTGGGCTTGGCCCCTTAGTTTCAGTGAAGGGAACTCTTAAGGCATCAGCATATCAAGACATTTTGGACAATTTCATGCTCCCAACTTTGTGGGAACAGTTTGGGGATGGCCCCTTCCTGTTCCAACTTGACTGCACACCTGTGCACAAAGCAAGGTCCATAAAGACATGGATAAGCAATTTTGGGGCGGAGGAAGCTGACTCGTTTGACCTCAACCTGATAGAACACCTTTGGGATGAATTAGATCAAAGACTGCGAGCCTGGCCTTCTCGTTCACATCAGTGCCTGTCCTTTACAAATGTGTTACTGGAAGAATGATCAAACATTCCCATAGACACACTCCTAAACCTTGTGGACAGCCTTCCCAGAAGAGTTGAAGCTGCTATAGCTGCAAAGGGTGTGCCAACTCAATATTGAACCCTACGGACTAAGACTGGGATTCCATTAAAGTTCATGTGCGTGTAAAGGCAGGCGCCCCAATACTTTTGACAATATAGTGTATATGTAGTTATTCGTCCCATCTTAATACGTGCTGAGGAAGGCTGTCATCTGACAATGCAGCATGCAAAGAGATGGCCGCATTAAAGCGGTAGTAAACTACTGGCTTTTTTTTACCTGCAAGGCAATTTGATAATGTGCTAGTATGCATTGCATACTAGCACACTATGTAAAACTTATCTTAGAACCAAAACCCTCTGGTGGTGTGCCGTCACCTCTGAAGGAACTTTTATCTTCATCCAGTCTTCCTTCTGGGTTCACGGACTCTGGCCGTGCGAGTGGCCAGAGGCACGACTATGTCAATCCCAGGCATGCGTGTGGGAGCCACCATTTATGGCGTAGGACTCGGTTGACCACTTCTTCAAAACGCATGTTTAGGTGCATCACCAGCTGCATCTACAGTTAATACCTCCTAAACGGTTTAGGAAATATTTACAGTACCTACAGGTAAGCCTTATAGTTGTCTTCACCATGTCTAGATGCCCTAATGCATTGAGTTGCTGCCATGTGATTGGCTGATTAGCAATTCGTGCAGTGGTGGCTGGTGCTCAACATTTTTGTGGGGGGCGCAAACAAATGAAAAAAAAAGAAAGAAAAACCCCATCAAATGCAGCCTCACTGTGCCCATCAATTGCAGCCACTGTGCCATCAATTGTAGCCATTGTGCCCATCAAATGCAGCCAAGGTGCCCATCAAATGCAGCCACTTGTGCCCATCATATGCAGCCACGTGTGCCCCATCAAATGCAGCCACTGTTCCCCATCATATGCAGCCACTTGTGCCCCATCAAATGCAACCACTGTGCCATCAATTGCAGCCATTATGCCCATCAAATGCAGCCACTTGTGCCCATCATATGCAGCCACTTGTACCCAATCAAATGCAACCACTGTGCCCCATCAAATGCAGCCACTGTGCCATCAATTGCTGCCATTGTGTCCATCAAATGCAGCCACTGTGCCCCATCAAATGAAGCCACTGTGCCCCATCAAATGAAGCCACTTGTACCAAATCAAATACAGCTACTTGTGCCCCATCAAATGTAGCCACTTGTGCCCATCATATGCAGCCACTGTGCCCCATCAAATGCAGCCACTTGTGCCCATCATATGCAGCCACTGTGCTCCATCAAATGCAGCCACTTGTGCCCATCATATGAAGCCACTTAATCCCCATCATATGAAGCAACTTGTGCCCCATCAAATGCAGCTACTGTTACCCCCGCCTGCTGTCTGCCTGGCAGTTACCCCATCTTGGTGGCAGGTCAGGCATCGGGTGACAGTGGTGAGCTGTGTGGGATGAACAGCGGATCCTCCATGCTTCCCTGCGTCTCTTCCTCCGTTTCGCTAGGCGTCCATTAAGATCGCCTCTGCCTTCAGCCAATCAGGTGGCAGGTATTAGACCCATGCTTCCTGATTGGTGGAGAGGGGGTTCAGTGTTAGAAAAGCAAATATTCATTTTCTTTTCTAACACACCTGGGTGGGCTCATGGCACAATGCTCTGCCGCCTATTTTGAAGCCTATTAGAGCCTATGGTTCTAATCAGGTGCTTCAAAAAAACACCCCTGCCACTGTATTTCAGACACCCAGCATCCGAAAAGGGGCTGGATACCTGAATAGGGGGTGGCAGCGGCGGCCATGGATAGATTAATGCAATGCAGGAATCTATCCATTAGTCATATGGGGGGGTGGTGAGTATAGAAATGTAGATCTGTTTGATTTGACTTATTGTTGACTGACTCACTGCCTCTGCTGGAAGTCCGAACATCAACTACTATACTAATTAGCATAATCATTAACATCAACTATTCCCACCCTAAGACATCCTTAACAACAGTGCAATGTTGTCACTGTATGTGACACATTGCTGCTTTAATGTGAAACTTCAACAAACCCACGAAATATACAGATAAAATACACATAGGAGATGTTTTTTACCTTCCAAAAGATTTGTGTTTCTGTACATTGAGTCCCCTCCCCAGCCCCAAACTGAGACTGGACAGTGAAAGAAGAGGCAGCACTCTGATGAGCACATGCCGGTCACTCTTTTTTTCTCCTGCTATTAGCATGCTTTCTGCACTGCAATACTCCTAATTGGCTTATTGTGCTGTTTTTTCCTCTCCCAACCTGAGCTCTGCGGCAACAAGCAGATACCAAGTTAAATTCAGGTACTTACAGTCCTTGCATTTAGTAAGGTATATTGCAATATAAAAGTTAGCAGTACACCTTAAAGAGGTCCTCTGTGGTGGAAAGCAGAAAGGACAACTGCAATTCCAAGAATAGGCGGATACAGCCCTCCTCTTCGGGGTAATCCGAATTGGTACGACAAAAACAAATGAAGAAGGAAGGGGCACGCACCTAGTGCATTACCAAACGACATCTATATAAAAATTTCAATGGATAAAAATGGGTATATCTATCAGAAGGTGAAAAGAAAGCAAATCTGTCACTTGAAATGCAAACAAAGACACCTAGTGGCGCTAAGTTTAGCGCCACTAGGTGTCTTTGTTTGCATTTCAAGTGACAGATTTGCTTTCTTTTCACCTTCTGATAGATATATTTAATTTTTTAAGTGGCAGCTGGAGGGAGGGAGTGTGGGAGCGCTGTGATGATACACTAATTGGTAGGTCATTGAGAGTGTATCTTAAGTTGTTGATAAAAATGGGTAGTTACGTGTCAGTTAACCATAGAACCACACAATGCTCTGCGGTGCGCACACACATATGCCATTCACATTAAGGGGTGTAGAGCTAATGCGTTTTGGGGGTGCACCCCCTTCCTCAGAGCTAGGCTACCTCTTTAGAGTTACGGTGGAGGTCTTGCACTAGAATTATTGCCATGTGATACCTCACATGTGTGGTTTTAACACCGTTTACATATGCGGGGCGGGTGCGACTTGCGTATGCATTCACTTCTGTGCGTGAGCATAGAGTGATGTTGGTGCTTTAACATTTTTTTTTTCATATTTTATTTTACTTTTCATTTTTTATTTTTTACCCTTTTTTAAATCACTGTTATTCCTATTACAGGTGATGTAAACATAATAGAAATAGGCATGACAGGTCCTCTTTATTGAGAGATCTGGGGTCAAAAAGACCCCAGATGTCTAATTTACCTTTAAAAGCAAAAGAAAACTTTTTTTTTTTTTTTTTTTTGCATTTTGACTTGCTTTAAAACTTTTTTAACCTGCACCTGACCTCCTTATAAGCTGTATTACTTGCGTCAAGCTGCTATTGACTTGTATGGGAATGGGGGAGCACCCATAAGACACAGGCCCTCATACAGAAGGAATAGAGATTCTGAGCATTACAACCAGTAAATAGATTCAAAGAGTATTGACTCTGCAATACTAATAAATAGCAGCATTTCCCAAGACCAAACTTCAATCCTGGGGACTTTCTCTGGTTATCGGAGCAAATTGGCAGCCGTGGCTTACTTTAATCTCCCCATTCACAACAGACAATAAACACTAAAGACTTCCCTAAGAATAGTGATTACAGTAAGATGGAAACCAGCCCAGACATGTAGCCCATAGACACCATCCAGAAGAAATAGAGAAGAATCCACACTGTAATTGGTACTAGGACCGGGAACGAATGGCAGCCCTGCATCCCGCGGTCAGTCTCTGCATTATTTGCTTAAAATGAGACTGAAGTTCTGTTTTTAGAATTTCAGTTTTAATCAACTAAATACATTACAGCTACATCAAGACAAAATGTATGCTAACTTTTTTTGGAAAACAGCCACATCTTGAATAGAAAAAAGCCTGTATCCTGCCAGCAAGCTGTAGATTCACACTCAGTCGTTTCTCTGCAGAGGTCCTACATGCCCCTGCTGTGTCAGAGCTACAGTTAATCAGCAAAACTTGAAATCCCTGCTGATTGGGGGGTTGCGGGGGGGGGGGTCTAGATTTGGCTCATCAGGGGAGTAGGTTAGACCTCTACAGAGAGATCTCTGCTTCCACACAGATATCAAGGGTCCCTTTCTGTGGAAGGGACAGGCTTTTCTTCTCGGGCTGTGGCTGTTTTTTTAAAAGAACGCCTTTTGTTCTGAAGTACCTGTAATAAATGTATTAGTAATATACATATATGTAATTTGTACAGTATAAAACGAATAAATAGAGTTGTGCTGAACACCCCCCTTTTTCAGTTCCCGCTAGAACTCCCGAACAGGGAAAAAGTTCGGCCCCAAGCCACGAACTCTATTAAAGTCTATGGGACCAGAACATAAAAAAAATAAAAAGTCCCCATTTTGAAGGCTTACATGCAAGTTATTGCCCACAAAAAGACTATGGTGGCCCAGGTAATGCAATTTTTTTTTTAAATGATCATTTTTAAAGGAACAGTGATTTTAATGATGCTTAAAGTGGTTGTATAGCCTTTTTTGGGACTTTTACCTACAGGAAAGCCTATAATAAGGCTTACCTGTAGGTAAAAAAAATATCTCCTAAACCGCAGCGGCGCATGCGCTCAGGGGATTCCCGGCTGAAAGCCCGGCAGACTACGGACGCTGCCGGGAAGAAACCTCCTGTGGGCATGCGTGGGAGTGACGATATCGCGCTTCTGGCCACTCACAGCGCCGGAGCCGCGATACCCGGAAGAAACCCAGAGGGAACATGTCAGCTCCCTTGGCGTGGATCGGACCAGATGTCGGGGCCTCATTCTAAGGTAAGTATTTCATAATGAGTTAGTATGCGGTGCATACTAGCTCATTATGCCTTTTCCTTTGCAGGTATATAAAAAAAAAAAGAACACATCAGCAGGTTTACTCCCGCTTTAAAGTGAAACAATAAAAATGAAAAATTCCTTTAACTATAGTGCCTGGGGGGTCCCCTTAGTCTGTAAAGTGGCGCATCTGTACCATGCATAGAACCTGCTGCAGCGTGCACCAGTCGGTGACGTCACAAGGGGACAGGGCCAGCAGGTGACATCACCAGGCGCCCCCACCCCTTACTTGTTTAAGAATTGTCACCCAGCAAAGCAGGCATTCAGTGGTCAGCCTTTGATGAGTGCAGAGCTTCTTTTTTTTTCCGGGTCCTGTGGTGCAGTGGGCGCTATGATTGACAATGGATCTACATCGGGGGACATTGTTTTATTCATTTTTTACATTTTTTTAATAAAGAACTTGTCAAAAACCTGTGTGCTGTTTTTATTTATTTTTTACACTTTTTTTTAACCTGCAGTGCTTTAAGGCAGCCCATTTGAATACACAGGCTGCTAATGAATTACAATGCAGCCAAAACTGGATATGACCTGTTTGTTCAAGGGAGGGCACCACAGTGTATGGCATAAGCGCTTTTGATGGGTGTGTGGCCAGCTACTGTATTACTTGGGTGGCCTTCAAGGGGAACAGCACTGTGACATTCTACTGTGTGATACTGTAAGCCCCTGTATACACGGTCGGACATTCCGACAACAAAATCCATCGGATTTTGTCCGACGGATTTTGACCGAAACTTGTGTTGCATACGCACGGTCGGACAAAGTTGTCGGAAAATCCGATCGTTCATAACGTGATGCCGTTAATTCGTTACGATGGGACTATGTTCAGGCTAGTAGCCAATAGCTTTGGTCTAGGAATTTGATCTGAGCATGCGTGGCACTTTGTCCGATCGTAGTTCTCTACAATCGATCGGACAAAGTCCAATCGGATCATGTTGTCGGAAAATTTTATAGCCCAGCTCTAAAACTTTGTCGGTCGGATATTCCTACGGAAAAAGTCCGATGAAGCCCACACACGGTCGGATTATCCGACAAGACGGTTCCGATCTGACATTTTACGTTGGAATGTCCGACCGTGTGTACAAGGGCTTATGCTTCTGAATAGTGCTTTTAGTATTCTTTGTATTCCTATTTTCTTCTTCTTCTGCTTGAGTATATTTGCCCAACCCTAGAAAACTGAAAATTATCCCTTACCCTGGGGCTGCACCCACACTGCAAGTCTCCATTGCTAATTTAGGTCTACGGGACTTGTTATATTAGATTTACTTACCTAATCCTCCATGCTGCTAGATGGTTGTCTGCAGTGTCTTCGCCCCTACACTCCAGCACTCTAAAGCCCCATACACACTATCAGATTTTCTGCAGATTTTTTACTTCAGATTTACCAAAACCATATAATATGAGGTCAAACCTTAGGAGTTTCAATTTATATGTAATCAGGCAGGCCCTTTCACTACATGGTTTTGGTAAATCTGAAGGAAAAAATCAGCTGAAAATCTGATAGTGTGTATGGGGCTTTAGGTCCTGATGTCATCAAGATTCAAGCAGGGTCCATAGGCTTGCATTAGACTTGATGATGCCAAAGGAAAATGCACTGCCAGGGCATAGGAGAGCACCATCTGCCAGAGTGTAGTATAAGGTAAGTACAAGTGCTTCTTCTCTCCCCTAGACTAAATTAATAGATAGCCCTTGCACTGTAAGGGATAATTTTTGAATTTCATTTGAATTTGAATTTGGGATTCATTTGAATTTTCAATTTGGGATTTACATAATTTACTTAAAGTGATTGTAAACCTCAGATATGAAATATGAACAAAGCATATCCCTCTATAGTGTATACTTGCTTCAATTAAAGCGGTAGTAAACCCGCTGAAATATTTTATTTTTTTTCATACCTGCAAGGGAAAAGGCATAATGATCTACTGTACACTGCATACTAGCTCATTATGAAATACTTACCTTAGAACGAGGCCCCGACATCTCGCCCGATACACGCCGAGGGAGCTGACATGTTCCCTCGACGTGTCTTCCGGGTATCGTGGCTCTGGCGCTGTGAGTGGCTGGATAGGCGATATCGTCACTCGCGGGAGATTTCTTTCCGGCAGTGTCCGGCGTCTGCCGGGCTTCCAGCCAAGAAACCCCTGTACGCATGCGCCGCTGCAATCAGCGGCTCATTGCCAGGGGAATATCTGCTAAACCGTACAGGTTTAGGAGATTTTTTTTACCTACAGGCAAGCCTTATTCTAGGCTTACCTGTAAGTAAAAGTGAAAAAAAAGAGTATACAACCGCTTTAAGAGCACCAAGGGGTTGATTTACTAAAGGCAAATCTTCTGTGCACTGCAAGTGCACTTGGAAATGCAGTCGCTGTAGATCCGAGGGGTAAATCTTAAATGAGGGGAAGTTCTGCTGATTTTATCATCCAATCATGTGCAAGCAAAAATGCCAGTTTTTATTATCCTTGCATGTCCCCCTCAGATCTACAGCGACTGCGCTTCCAAGTGCACTTGCAGTGCAAAGTGGATTTGCCTTTAGTAAATAAACCCTTGATGTGTCACTTTTGCCTGCTGCTTAGTTCCTCTGCTATCAGCGTGAATCACTTCTGACAAGTTCCTGACACCAAGAGACAAAAGGTGACAGGGGAGGGACTTCCAGCTGATTGACAGCTTCTTCAGCTCAGTTCCTGTGTGCTGTGTGGAGGGGGGTCTCTTCCCTTCAATCAGCTCTCAGAGCTCTCCTCGCTGAGATCTGCAGAGTGTAACTTCAGCTATCCACCTGCTTTTTTTCAGAAATCTCGGCCATTTGAATTGATGTATAGAATAGAAGACTGCAGATAAACAGGTACAACTTATGTATGAGTATTTGTCAAGGTTTACTTTAACCTTTTGCTGTCTGCTTTTTCTTTGTGTGACATAAAATAATGACACTAATATGGGAATGATTTTGGG
Organism: Lithobates pipiens; assembly: GCF_037356315.1. NCBI lineage: Eukaryota > Metazoa > Chordata > Amphibia > Anura > Ranidae > Lithobates > Lithobates pipiens. Next base: position 220,772,434 of record NW_027507686.1, on the reverse strand, counting down.
CTTTAGTAACCCTCAGGAGCCATTTGAAGCCCAGCACAACTATTAAAAGCACCAAACACCTTTGTTTTGACTTTTCCCATGTTAACTTTAATGCATTTTCCTAAAATTGAAAAGGTTTACAGAAATCTCCCAATTTTCGCCAAAATTGTGGAGGAATTAAAGTGGTTGTAAACCCTTACAAACCACTTTGACCTACAGGTAAGCCTAGATTAAGACTTACCTGTAGGTCCAAGAAATATCTCCTCAACCTACACGGTTGAGGAGATATTTGCCAAAAGACAGGCACCGCTGTCTACGGCGCATGCGATGTGCCGCAAGTGGAGTGACGTCATCGCGGCTCATTCGAATGACAGCGCCGGAGCAGCGAGACCCACCAAGAAGATGGAGGCTCCGTACACAAGGGGACAGCGGTGACTTCGGAGGCTCCGTACACAAGGGGACAGCGGTGACTTCGGAGGCTCCGTACACAAGGGGACAGCGGTGACTTCGCTGGCTCCTGTGTCAGGTAGGTGACACATAATGGACTACTATGCGATGCATAGTAGTCCATTATGCTTTACCTTTGCAGGGAATAAAAGAGGAAGTAAACTCATCAGGGTTTACTTCCACTTTAAAAACTCTCGCTTTTACTTGTTCCTAGGATCTATTTTGACCGGGGGGGGGGGGGGGGGGGTCTTTAAAGATAACACACGGCATACTATGAGTATGTGTTACAAACTCGTTATATGTTTGAGGAACGTGTCGATGAGTCATATTAATGAATGTTTTTCTGACTGCTATTATTACTGTGCAGATTGTGAAGATGTAATATAGTTTGACTTCTGTTATCAGAGAGGGGGGTAGGGAGGGATGAATTAACACTGGGAAGAAGGAATGGGGGTTGATGAAGACAGACAAGTCTGTTATATCCTAGAGGCCAAAGATAACCTCTTAGAGGAGCATAAAGTGCCAATGTTGGCAAGAAGCCTCACAGATTGTGATGACGGGGTTAGGCCTGTCAAGACCTGGATCTGAACATTCTGTTGTATCTGGCAGTAGGTCTTCCTGCTGAGCCACCTGAGATGCTGGGCAGTGCCCTGCCTTAGACAAACTCACTTTTCATATTGTCCCTGGTGAACCTTGAACTCCTTGCTCCTTCAACTTCCTATTTAAGTCATGCCTTTGTATTTCCTTTTAGCCAGATTATTTTCCAGCCAATATCTTGCTCTTTATGTTCCTGCTGCTGTCCGCATCTTTATTACCAATCTTGGCTTGTTCCTTGACTACACTTCCACTTGATCCTGACCTGGAACTATTTGTTAGTGACCTTTGGCTTGCTCCTCGATATACGCTTGCGCTTGATCTCAACCTTCCACACCTCCTCCTGACCATTTCTTGTTTAACAATTGCGCTTCTGCTTTTTCAGTATCTGCTACATCTGCTACCACACCACAGCTGGCTAATCTATGGTTGGGTGATCCTGAGGACAGTGACCTGGCACTTGCACGCACCAAAACCCATCTCCACCATCAGGAGCTCTGGTGACAGGCATGTACTGGCCATCGGGACTACTGGGAGTTTCCCGGTGGGCCGATGGCTCAGTGGGCCACTCTGATGTAAATAGGGCTGCTGATGTGACACTCTGATGTAAGGGGGCTGCTCATTGGAAACTCTGATGTAAGGGGGCTGCTCATGAGACACTCTGATGTAAGGGGGCTGGTAATGGGACACTCTGATGTAAGGAGGCTGCTAATGGTACACTCTGATGTAAGGGGGCTGTTCATGGGATTCTCTGATGTAAGGGGGCTGGTGATGAGACACTGATGTAAGGGGGCTGCTCATGGGACACTCTGATGTAAGTGGGTGCTGATGGGACACTCAAAATGTAAGTGGGCCGGTCTGGATGAATTCCAGGGTCAAATTTCTGTCCCAGTCCAGCCCTGTCTGGTGAATACTAGTTGGTGCTTAGACCCCGACCCACATGGCCATGCGGGGCAAGCTAGAAGCCTTCATTAGGCAGGGCTGACTTAATGATTGGGCACCCCTGAGCGGGTGCACGGGGACCCCATGTTAATTTTGCACTACATCATACTTGTCACGCTATTTACTAAGCTGTCCCCAAAATGGCCATGTGAATGGCAGAATCCCAGAACCTGTACTGTGCCCTTCTAATCTCAGTATTGTGCCCTCCTGACTCCCCCTGTACTGTGCCATTCTGCTCCCCCCCCCCCTTACTGTTCTCTTTGTGTTGTTTAGTCTTAGATTTTTTGCATGATTTCTTATTAGTTAAAATCGATTTTATTGCAAGTACTAATACATACATGTTTAATTCTATCAACTATGTATACTTTAATTCTTGAGAGTATTTGTGTAAATTGGGGCAGGCTAGTAGGGGGCCCCAGTGTATTACCTTGCCCAGGGGCCCATGATTCTATTAAAGAGGTTGTAAACTTCAGAAAATAATCCCCCCTCAAAAAAACAACCTGCAAGACAAAGGCATAACGAGTTAGTATGCAACGCAGATTAGCTCATTATGAAATACTTACCTTAAAACTAAGCTGTTGCAGCGGTCCCCCCACACCGCTGTCATGGCTGGCATCTTTCCTGGACCATCTTCCTGGTTTTCGCGCTCCGGCTCTGTGATTGGCATGAATGCGGGAGCCGCTGTTCACGGCATGGGCTTGGAAGGAGCGGCACCCGTGGAGCATTCCTTCAGAGCACGCGTGCGCCAGTGATGTCACTGGCTGTATGCACTGGAAATATCTCCTAAAATGTGCAGGTTTAAGAGATTTTTTCAATACCTATAGGTAAGCCTTATAATAGGCTTACCTATAGGTAAGCGTTTGCATAGGAAGTTTACTTCCTCTTTAAGGCAGCCCTGCCATTAGGGCACTCAAGTTTTGGTAAAATCTTTGTTAGAACGAGTGTTGATGTTTCCTTCATATAGGAAAGAGCAAATATAACCAAGTAACTTGTGTAGTCCATTTTCTAGCAATGGAGGAAAAACTGACATTAAGCCACAGATTTGACACCCTTTCATAATCTAAATCTGCATCAATTCCCTCTACCAAATCATGCCAGCACAACACATGCACACACTAGACCAGCCTTTCTCAACTTTTTATTCCAGAGGAAACCTAGAAATAGTTTTCAGGTCTTGGGGAACCTCTGCTAAAACCAATTAAAGTGGAGGGCCACCCTGAAAAAAAAAAATATAAAAAATTACAAAAAAATCTAAAAAAAAAAAAATGAAAAATTTGTTTTTTTTTTACTTACCAGAAGTGCCTGTTGCTAGGCACATAATCCTAATCTTCCTCTTCCTCCTCCGCGGAGATCTTCTTTCTTCTCTCCTCCTTGCGGCGTCTTCTGGGTAATGGGTCGCGCTGTGTTCTGGGAACTGTGTGTTCCAGAACACAGCGCGTCCCATTCACAAAGCGCCGCGTGACTCGCGTATGCGCAGTAGGAAACGGGCAGTGAAGCCGTAAGGCTCCACTGCCTGTTTCCCTTACAAGGAATGGTGGCACCGGGACCCGAGAGCCGAGGGACGGGTCGGCCTCGGGCGGCCGACATCGCGGGCGCCCTGGACAGGTAAGTGGGCTGATTAAGTCAGCAGCTGCAGTGTTTGCAGCTGCTGACTTTTTTTTTTTTTTTTTTAACGGCCCTCCGCTTTAATTTGAGGTCGGTGAGAATAATTACCCTTGCATGGATGGCTAGCAGGAAAAAATGCCCCCCAATACAGTGGTGTTGTCAAGCTTACAAACAGCAAAAAAGATCATTATGGTAATGTTGTCTCTGTCATGTGGCACAGGCTCCAGAACTATGCAAGCGCCATTAAATGGAAGGTCAATGAGCCACAGCTCAAGGAACCCCTAGCTATCTCTGAAGGAACCTGAGGGTTCTACAGAACCCGACTGAGAATGGCTTCACTAGACCATAAAAATCTCCAACTGACAGAAAAGAGCAGAACAAGGCCCATTTTCATGATAAAGTGCTCTTTATACATTGATGTCAGGTGATCATTCTCAAGTGGCAGTGATCACCGACTTGACATGTTAACCATAGATATAGGCCCTGTTCACATTCATACCGGCTTTACAAGTTGTGTGTCCACCTATTAAACCCCCTTCCAGATGTTGAGCAGGGCTGTCTAAAATGTTTGATATGCAAGAGTTAAGAATGAATACGTGCTGTAGTAAATCTTCATCCTGGGATGGTAACGAGAACTGTTCTCTTATTGGATGAGCTGGAGAGACAGGGTGGTGATGTCATGATCTCCACCTTGTCCAATCAGAGAACACTTAGCATTTATTGAGAAAAATGGTTTAAAATTTAGTAGGAAAGCCTCTTTGCACTGGAGATCACTGCAGTGTCTTCTACAATGATTTCTAGCTTCCAGGGATACTGGTCAGGTATAGAACTTGAATACTTACATTGGTCACAGCTGGACCAATATAGCAATGCAAAATTACTATTTTCTGTATTTTATTTGTTAAAATATTCAATCCATCCCATTGTCTTGATCTCCAAAGCATGGGGACTAATTAACTTGTAGTTTCAAGATAAGAACTAGGAGGGCTAAATAGACTATTTGAAATAACACAGGAAGTGTGTAGAGGATTCAAGACAGCTCTGAATTCCTGTTATGATCAACAGTTTTTATTTTTGTCCTTATAAAGCTATTAAAACAACATTCTTTAAAATGGAAAATATAACTGGCCAAAGGACGGAAAAAGTCCGATCGGATTATGTTGTCGGAAAATCCGATCATGTGTGGGCTCTATTGGACTTTTTCTGTTGGAATTTCCGATGGAAAAAGTTTCAGAGCTGGATCTAAACTTTTCCGACAACAAAATCCGATCAGACTTTTTCTGATCGTGTGTACAGAATTTTGACAAAGTGCCAAAAATTTGGAGACGAAAGCTATTGGCTACTGGCCTCTACGTAGTCCCGTTGTACGTTTTGTACATCCCCTCGTTCTGAATGATCGGATTTTCCGACAACTTTGTGTGACTGTTTGTATGCAGGACAATTTTCGCCCCAAAATTTGTCGGAAAAAATCAGACGGATTTTGTGGTCGGAATGTCTGAACGTGTGTATGGGACATAAGGATTTAAATACAGTTAGAGCAAAGAAAACAAATTCTAATCTCTGAACACATGTTCTTTTATTATATGGCCACTAGATGGAGGCGAGGAGCATAGGAAATATATAGGTCTTTGTAACAATAGATACAATGTAATCGTTCTAATGAACGTAAGTGGGAATTTTCAAATTTCTGCAGCCATTGGTTACATTTATTTGCTAATTCCCTCTAGCATTTACTAGAACTGTTACGTTGTATTTCTTGTTACAAAGACCTATGTATTTCCTTTACTCCTCAGCTCCATCCCGTGGCCATATTGCAGTATTTTACTACTGCCTATAATAAAAGAACATTCGTCCACATGAAAGAAATAGCCTAAAGAACAATTGTTTTTGCCCAATTTGCACAGAACGCATGTAGACAAAAGGTTTGCTGGATGGATCAATGGCTATGCAGGTTTCTTTTTACAAATAAAGCCAACTCAGCCATTTGAAGGGATGTCTACATACCCTTGGCCATATTGTAGGTGTAATGGAGTGTAATAAAACATAAGTTTAGCCTTTTTTTTAAATTATTTTTTGAGCCCTCGCTGCGGCATTCAAAAATAGAACACCAAAGTGAAGCAAAAAAGTGCTCCTATGGTGTGTCATATGGAACTGTCCCAAAAAAGAAGGAGCCTTCCTTGAGGCCCTACTGCACAAGACTCCTGATGGGAGCAAAGCACCCTTAGGCCCACCTAGCCAAAAAGGCCTGGTGGCCCCCACTCCTCATGGTCTACTAAAGCCGACCATGAGTAATAGATGAGGGGCTCTCCCAAAATTATACCCACCCCCAAGACAGGGTAGGAAAGAACCTAAGGGCCACACATCCTCCCCTTGACTTCAAGTTAGACTCGAAGACCCACACCCTGCAACCCAAAGGAAAAAAAAACACATTTGCAGAGTGCCATACACGTTAAGTAAAGTATTGTTACATGCAAGGGGTTAGGTGCCCACAAACATTTGGCCATATAGTGCAATTTTTAATGGCAGGGGTGCAGTACCTGGAGCCACCAGCAGCAAACCCATCACCGCTGATTCAAGCTAATAAATATAAACAGGTATGTTCAGGCATGTACCATTAATAATGAGTTAATTATTCATTAAGGTAATAATAAGCCTCAAGCCGAGTGTTGATCGGTTGCTATGTCCTACAGCACCCGGAGCCTTGTTTTCCGCCTTATTAAACAAAGGGCCATAATTGCTTTAGTGACATCAGAAGAAAGCCACTGAAGCGCTACCCTTCCACCGCTTGACGGTAGTTGCTGCAGACAACTTCTGCCAATATAATGACTTTGTCCCGCTAATTAACACTGCTAGGATTCCCTAGTGTAGGAGTGCAGAACACATGGCAAAAAAAAATAAAAAATATGTCTCATAAAATCTCCTTATCTGTGCAGCCCCCCGAAAATGACAAGTATGTCAATAGCGACAAGCCTATGATCGTAGGAGCAGACAGCAATCATACCGCAGTCCTAATCAGCGTACAGCTTGACACTGCTGAGACATATCCTTCTATTAAGCAAATATCAAATTAAACCCAGATGCCTGTCTCCTGGGGGAGCAGGGAAGGTGGGGGGAGCGTGCAGGCACCCACAGAGGATAAATAGGCTTTTTTTTTTTAAAAAAATTATTGTCATATGGGAACAAAATGTTGATTTATGAAGATGCATGGAAAAATGCTCATTCATTCTGACACGAAAAAATATTCAGGTTGAAAGGCAGACAGTGACGGAGAGACCTCGGGCAGGGACGGCTGAGTTTTTTTTTTTCTTTATTCTTTTTTTTTCCAAAAAAGGGGATAACGGCACAGGGAATGCGCTATTTTTGGAGCTCCGTGTCTGGGGTCTGCAGCCATCGATCAGCAATGACCAGATTATTAAAAATGATATCGTTTGTCAGGCTGAACTGGTGCTGTGTGTGAGTTGGCAAATCACATGCTGTATGTTCTGCCCATGGAATTTTATTTCTGTACTTTAATTAAAGGCAAACTCTGACCAAATGACATTTCATTTGTTAAAACACAATGCATCATAAATAATAATTGCCAATTTCTTCCATAAAATACTCTCATGTCATTTTCATTTTCATCCTATGTTGCATCTTGCTGCTGCGGATCTCCTGAAACCTTTTTATAGCCACTTCCTACCTCTTTGCACTTCATGGTGTTTCTTCCTCCTCCTCTCCAGGGCGAGTTTCCTGATGGTGACCACCGTAAAGTCGTTTTTTTTAGGTGCGTTCCAAGCCTCACTCTCGTGAAACCGGAAGTAGCAGCTATACCTTTCCCAGCAGCTTCTACGCGTTTTGCAATGGAATTGGCGTGATCAGGAAGCTTCCTGATGATGCAAATTACGTTGCGAAATGCGTAGGGGCTGCTGGCAAAGGTATAGCTGCTACTTCCGGTTTTGCGAGAGTGAGGCTTGGAACGCACGCCGCGAGTTGGAATGCACGCCGACTTACAGAGACACAGGGAGAGACCAACAAACAGAGTGGCATCCCCCTCCATATACATGGCTGGACAGCTTAATGCCAGCTTAAAGGGCACTGGAGCATGTGAGTTTATATATGTTTTTTAACCTTTTTTAATAAACCAAAGTACATACTACACTATGATGGCTATCTATGTGTTTGTATGAGATACTCTAGAGCAGTGATGGCGAACCTTGGCACCCCAGATGTTTTGGAACTACATTTCCCATGATGCTCAACTACACTGCAGAGTGCATGAGCATCATGGGAAATGTAGTTCCAAAACATCTGGGGTGCCAAGGTTCGCTATCACTGCTCTAGAGCAAGAGGCACTAAAACATTACTGGTTAATGGAGTAGTTATCCTGAATGAACCGAAGGCGCATACATATTTGGTCTGTCTGGTGAGTGGCCATTGCATTAGGTGGTGGTGGATTCATAGTTGATGGTGGACACAGAAGCACTAAATATTGAAGAGGGAAGATAATCACATGCAATCAGTGATCACTCACTAAGGACATTCATTGTATTATATGAAATATGAACAAAGCATTTCCCTCTATAGGGTGTACTTGTCTTAATCCAGAGCACTAAGTGCCATTTCTGTCTGCTGCTTCCTTCCTCCGCATCAGCATAAGTCAGTTCTGACAAGTTTTCCAAGAGAAAAAAAAAGGGGGAGAAGGGATCTCCAACACACAGCTGTTCTTGTGTACTGTGTGAAGGGGATGTGTCCCTTCCCTCCAATCAGCTCGTAAAGCGGGAGTAAAGCCGCTGACGTTTTTTTTTTTTTCTGACCTGCAAGGGAAAAGTCATAATGAGCTAGTATGCACCGCTGACATGTTCCCTCGACGTGTCTTCCGGGTATCGCGGCTCAGGCCGCGATATCGTCACTCCCGCGCATGTGAGCGGGAGATTCCTTTCCGGCAGGGTCCGGCGTCTGCGGGACTTTCAGCCGAGAATCCCCTGTGCGCATGCGCCGCTGAAGTCAGCGGCTCATTTCGAGGGGAATATCTCCTAAACCATACAGGTTTAGGAGATATTTTTTTACCTACAGGTAAGTCTTATTATAGGCTTACCTGTAGGTAAAAGTTATAAAAAAGACTATACAACCGCTTTAAATCTCTCCCGAGCCCTGAAGAATGTAATTTCAGCTCTTGAAAAGCTCTCGAAGAGAAGAATGCAGATAAACTTATGTAGGAGGATTTGTTTCATCTCTGTGTAGCCCCTGAGGCCAGTCACTTTACTGGGTCTATGGAAGGGTTTACAACTACTTTAAGGTAAATCTGCCAAGAGAAAAAAGATTTGCTGACCTCCATCTGGAAATGCTAGTTTTCTGGCTGTTATAATCCCACCCACCTGGCTTCAATGAATAAGTATGTAGGTCAGAAAAGTCAGAAGTCTTTCTCGCATCAGGTCAATGACAAAAAGGGGTCAATGTATAAAATGCTTGTTATGCAGATGTGACAAACATCCGCATTCTTTGAAAAAAAAAAAATTGCTGTATTAAATTCAGGATCAGGATGAAAGTCATTCAGTCTGCTCCTTAAAGGGGTGTTCCAGCCTTAACATTTTTAAAAAAAATCAGCAGCTACAAACACTGTAGCTGCTGACTTTTAATAAGGACACTTACCTGTCCTGGGCACCCGCGATGTCAGCCCCCCTGAGGCCGATACGTCCCTCGTATCGTGTGTCGGCGCTGCCATCCTCACTAAGGGAAACAGGCAGAGGAGCCTTGCGGCTTCACAGCCCGTTTCCTACTGCGCATGTGCGAGTCACGTGGCGCTTTGTGAATGGGGAGCGCTGTGTTCTGGGACAAACACAGTTCCCACAGCACACCGCACCCCATTCCCCAGAAGATAACGCAAGGAGGAGAAGACTAAAGATCACTGTGGAATAGGAAGAGGCAGATTAGGGTGATTTTTTTATGTTCTAATCCCTTGTACACATGGTCGGACATTCCGATGGACAATGTCCGATAGGACCGTGTTGTCGGATAATCCAACAGTGTGTGGGCTCCATCGCACTGTTTCCGTCGGAGTATCCGACGGACCAAGTTTTCCAGCTGGGCTATAACATTTTCCGACAACATGATCTGATCGGACTTTGTCCGATCATGTGTAGAGAATTCCGAACGGACAAAGTGCCACGCATGCTCAGATCAAATTCCTAGACCAAAGCTATTGGCTACTAGCCTGAACGCAGTCACGTCCTAACGAAATAACGTCATCACGTTAAGTACGATCGGATTTTCTGACAACTTTGTCCGACTGTGTGTATGCAACAGTTTCGGACAAAATCCGTCGGACAAAATCCGACGGATTTGGTTGTTGGAATGTCCGACCGTGTGTACAAGGGCTAAGACTAATGTTGTTTTTGGTTCAATGTATTTAGTCTATAGTTTCAGGTTATTTACTCTTTGGGGTTGAATGTTCTAAGACTAATGTTTTAGGCTATTTTTGGTCAAATGTATGCAACTATTGTTTTAGACTATTTTCTCTTAATGAATTATTAATTATTCTCAGGCTATTGCTTTAGGCATACTTCCCAACAGTCACTCATTTGAAGGGATTGTCCCTTTTCAGGAACCAAAGTCCTCTGTTCCACTTTTCCTATCGGTTGCCCCTCCTTTTGGACAGATATGTGGGCCTTTAAAATAAAGGAATTATTTTTATACCAAAAGTGTTTTAAAAAAAAGCAGTATAAAGGAAAGACAGTGATTAAAAAAAAACATCTTTGGCTTAATAGTTGTTCTAAAGGCAGAAGGTTTTTATCTTGATGCATTCTATGCATTAAGATAAAAAACCTTCTGTGTGCAGCAGCCCCCCTCAGCCCCCCCTAATAGTTACCTGTGCCCCATCTGGAGCCAGTGATCCTCGGCTGTCTGGGACTCTCCCTCATAATTGGCCGAGACACAGCAGCAGGCGCCATTGTCTCTCGCTACTGTCAATCAAAGTCTGTGAGCCAATGAGGAGAGAGAGGGGGCGGCTCCATGTCTTAATGGACACACAGAGCAGCAGCCCGGTTCGGTTGCCCCCAGAGCAAGCTTGCTTTGGGGGCACTCGGGAGGAGGGAGGAGGAAAGAGCCAGGAGCGCCGACGAGAGAGGAGGATCTGGGCTGCTCTGTGCAAAACCACTGCACAGAGCATGTAAGCATAACACGCTTGTTATTTTTAAACAAAAAAAAATAAGATTTTAATATCACTTTAATGCTTAATTCTAAAAATCATTCATTTTTTGCTTATTAATTCTTCATGGGATACATAACTGGGGGTGTCCTTTGCCTATACACTTTGTGCCAAAGGGTGTCCCTATTTCCCATCTCAGAAAGTTAAGATTAAATTAAGTTAAGCATTTTTTACTTATACTAATAATTGCAGTGATCATTAACTTATAGTGGAACTGTGATATTGTGGTGGACATTCGTACACTGACACTTTGCGGGAACCAGTGACACTAATACAGTGATCAGTGCTAAAACTATGCACTGTGACTATAATAATGACACTGGCTGGGAAGGGGTTAAACATCTAGGGCGCTCAAAAGGTTAACTGTGTGCCTAACATGTGTATACTATGTTGTGGTTTTACTAAGGGATGTGGTAGATTTTTTTTCCCCGCTTTCCCTTGTTTACATAGGAAGAGCTCTTTCCTGTATCTCTCTCCGCTGATCAGTGGGTGCCGGTAGACATCCATTGGCTGGCACCCGCTGATCGGCTTGCACTGTGTCTAGTCACAGCACAGCCGAATCGCTGGCGACGCCCACATGCCCCTACTCAGGAGTGCCAGATCACATACTAGGTAAGTGATCTGGCACAGAAGAGCCGCTCTGCCACCGTACATCTAAGTAATGCGGTTTAAATACATTCACAAGGATATTATTTGTAACATTTGCATGAATGCCAATGCATTTGCACATCACATTTTTATAATTAGACCTCTTTGTGTTTCCTTGTTCTTACAGGTGTATACACAGATACAGGGGTGTCGCTAGGGGGTGGCTTTTGGGGCTATAGCCCCGAATCTAGGGCCCATAGCCCCGAGTCTCTGCAGGGGTCCCCAAGGGGAGGGGAGGCTTTCTGGGGACCCTGATTTAAGGGGGAGGCTCTTTGGGAACCCTAATGTAAGGTGGGCTCTCTAGGGATATATATATATACACACACACACACACACACACACACACACACACACACATGTATATTATATACATCTGTATGCCTGCCCAAGCGTATTACTTTCTTTACTATGCTGCTATGGGCTCTAGCCCCAGATCTCTTGTAGACCCAGCAATGCCCTTGCACAGATACATATTTGGATGCTCCGAAATGCTGGAGGCTGGAGCTTATCTGATGCTTACAATCGGAAGGCTTTTTTGCAACCATTCTACTTCAGTTTTCCAGAACACGTGCTGAAAAGTAAAGCTCCAAGTGCTGCCTTCAACCCCTATAATGTAGAAGGAGGACAGAGCTAATAAAGAGAGCTACAAAGTGACTCAGGCACACACGCACCAGCTGAGCATTACCAAAAATGATCTTTGTCTTATGTTATTATAAGCCTTTTATTTTAGCCTAGTATATTTCTTAAGCCTATGCATTCATGGACATGCTATTTATATGCTAATTATACATTGCATAGAGAAAGAAGTAATCTTTCCTATTTGTTCTCAAATAATTAACCAGCTCATTGGGAAAGGGGTGGATCAACAGTGAACTTCCATTGTAATTATAGGAAATTACATAGCTACACGGTTATATGCAACGGGTCGAAGGCATTATATCGGTGGCCTGTACACCTCCAGTCTATATTCCATCAAAACATATATGGGGCGCATAGGCTGGTGACAATGGTGGCTTGGCGGAAAAGCTGACATGGAATTGGTGTGTGCACCTTTAGTAGATTGTACACCGTCTGTAATCATCAGAGTATATATATATATATGGAGTAGTTGGGTCTTGTCTATATTGGTATTACAATTTCAAAAGCTTTAAAAATGTTATCACCGACTTTGGGTTCGGGAAGTTGCCAATCTTGAACGTTTCATTTCACTTTTTTTTGTGTCTGTGTGCATTGTACCATACATTTGCATTACTGTGGTTGTGCAAGGCAGTTTTTGGGTGTTTTAGGGGTGGAAAAAGCATGTGCCACCTTGTTTACGGTTAGTGGAGATAAGCTTTTAGGCTGGTGACAATAGTAGCTCAAATGAAAATGTGGTAGGCCAGTTCTGGCCAAGTAGAGTGTGAATGTGGGTCTTTGGTCGTCTATATACCTCTAGTTGCTCTTCCATCGGAATATATGGAGCACTTATGTTGGTGACAATAGCAGCTCTAATGAAAAGCCTGTAGGCCTGTTCTGGTAGAGTGCATGTAGCTTCAGTAGCTTATACACCTCTAGTTAATATTCCATTGGAATAGCCTGTTGACAATGGTAGCTCAGATGAAAATTTAGTAGGCTTGTTCTGGCCAACTGAAGCATGGAATCTCCTGTAAAGGCTCAGCTCACTCCACCAGAAACCAAGAAGTCAGTTATTTTCTATTGCCATAAGTGATACTATTTCCATCACTTCAATTATGATTGCTGGCTCACGCTGTTTTTTTCATGAAGTTAGAACGTGATGAAGCGTTACTACAGCATCACAAGCAGAAAGGAAGGAAATGATACAAAACGAAGCACAAATGTGTTAATGTGCAGGCTTTCAAATCCAGGACATATGAACATATTTCTGCCCTAAACTTTGACCTGAAGTGTCCATGGTAACAAAAAACTGATCACACTGCACATACGTGGCAACGCAAATAAAAATGCATTAATGAGCAATAAAAAGCACATGGCAGGAAAACACAAAGAGCGAAGGTGAAAGGGCCCTAAGGGTTTCACACATTTATGTTATGTTAGGGTTTCCCTTGTAGCAGCTGTATAGTTGTGGTCAAAAGCCATACTGCAACAGTTTTAAAGAGCAATTCCGGTAAATTTCCAATTTATATTTATTAAAAATGAATGGCAGCCCCATGTCTGCAAAAGAGCGCAATGTTTTGGCTGCAGCTGGTTGCAACAGGTGCAATTTACCCGCTGTCCCATCCACACCAGTGTGAACCTAGCCTTAAAGTGGTTGTACACCCTGTACAACCACTTTTACCTACAGGTAAGCTTATATTAAGGCTTATCTGTAGGTGCTTGAAATATCTCCTAAACCTCCACAATTTAGGAGATATTTACTAAAGAGACGAGCGCTGATGACTATGGCGCATGCGGCAATGTCATTGGCGCATGCGCCCTTTAGAAAGGGCACATTGTGTCGTTTCTAATAGGGGTCATGCCGTGACAGTCACAGAGCCGGAGTTTGTGGCCCCAGAAGGAAGAGGGGCGAAGATGGGCGCTCCCTGCCCGTGGGGACAAAGGCAACAGCGCGGGCTTCGTGTCAGGTAATACGTCATAGTCCCATTGCACACGTTCCTGGATGCGCTCTTGGATTTGGGTGCTTCAGCAACAACCAGCTGGATACTGGTTCAAGTCACAGTGAAGATATTTTCCAGCACCCCATGGAACGACACAAATAGCGTCCAAACAGGTGATTTATTGCATGATCACAACACAAGGATAGTGCAACGTTACATTAGGATGTCTCACATGCCTGACGAAGGGGTCCTGCGCGGCTCCGAAATGTTGCACTATCCTTGTGTTGTGATCATGCAATAAATCACCCATTTGGATGCTATTTGTGTCGTTCCATGGTATGCTGGCAAATATCTTCACCACTACTCGGTGTCAGGTAAGTGACACATAATGGGCTGCTATGCATAGTAGCCCATTATGCTTTACCTTTACATAGACACTGCTACTACAGTAATCTCATTTGCTTCTTGGTCTGAGCTGCCAACCTCCTGTTTTCACACTGCAGCAGGGCAGTTGATCATCACAGTCACCATTCAGAGAATAATTTTAATTTTCTGAATGAATGGAAAGCGTTCTCTGATTGGATGAGGTGGAGAGCATTAATTTACTTCCTTGCTTTCCACCTCATCTGATCAGAAACCGCTTTGCGTTCATTCAGAAAATGCAAAACATTCTCTGAATGGAACCAGTGTCGAGCAGCGGGCCTCCTCTGTTCAGATTGCAGCAGGACAAGCGCTTGGCACGGGGACTTGGAAGCAAGCGGAGATCACTGGAGTAGCAGTGCCTACTTCAATGATTTCCAGCTTCCAGGGCATCAGCCAACTATGATACATAGGTACAATGGTCCAAGCTGAACTAATAAGGCTTGTGCAATTTGTTTCATAATGAATCGAAATTTGGCCGAATTTTGCAGGTTTTGGACATTTGGATGCATCCAAATGTCCGAATAAAAAAAATAACGCATTTCAACTAATACGAAAGAAATTATAGCGGAAATAACGAATTAATTCGACATGATTCGGTAATTTTGTTAAAGATCTAATGAAACAAAAGGTCAACTCAAAGTAAATCTTACAGTCCAATCAGCTGATTAATTTTGTGCTGGAGGTTGGATTACTGGCAAAGTGCATTCCTGAGAACTGAGTGAGAAGGGTGATGTATTGTATTTTAGCAGAGGAGGAGATATTGTCATTGTGTAGGTTAAAAGGTTCAATAAACAAAGACTTTCCAAACTACGAATCATTATTACACATATATATACATATATATAAATATCGAATTTCAAGGAATATGAATGAAATTATAGTGGATATAATGATTGAATTCGACATGATTCAAGATTCAGTATAACGAATATCGACACTCTACAGAAATAACAAATTATCCAAAAACATATTAACCTAACATAACAAATATAATAGAACAAAATTATGTATTTTACGAATGACAACGAACCAAAACTAAACGTAATTTTCTGTTTTGCTCAAGTCTAGAACTAATGTAACTATGTAGAAAATATCCATACCTGGAATTCATCTTTAAAGCGGAGTTCCACCCATAAAAAAATAAATAAAAATCATTGCTGTGCAGCAAATAATATAAGAAATTACATTTGGAGCCTTTTTTTTTTTTTACTTACCTTTTAATCCCTGTTGCTATGTGGTCCCTTCAAATCTTCTCCTTCCTCGCCGCAGCTCCTGACGTCACTTCCCTCGGCACCTTGCTCACTACAGGAGTCAGTAGGCATCGCCAAGGGCTAGAATCGCGTTACTTCAAAAGTGACGCAGTGAAAGGCGACTTTCGGTGCCATTTTTAAAATGTTAGTGTTTTGATTATCTTCGTTGCCATCGCGGGACGGGCACTTTCTTCGCCGCCGCCCGTTGTGATGGCAACGTGAGAAGTTTACGACGCTGCAAGCCTGTCATGCTGTGCATGTGCGAGAACGGCCGGTGCATGCTCGTCACTCAGCTGTACCGTATCCCGGAATAGTATGCTTGTGGGCTTCACATGCCCACAAGTAATATGAGAACGGCCAGGACACTATAATATAAGTTTATCTATTTTTTTATTAAAGTGGACATCGGGGGACGAAATGCACAAAACACGTGAGTGTTATATGTTAATGTTATGACCTAAAGAAATGTTAAAAAAATAACTATTAATCGTTGGAACTCCATTTTGAGTACCCAACTTATCGCATGTGCTCAGGGCTTTTTTTCAGTGGGAACGCGCGAGAACGCAGTTACGGCACCTCCACCACTGAATGTATGTAATGGCAAGGAGTGTTGGGTTGTGCTACAGTGTCTATTGATGCTGGCTGCTGGTGGATCTATTGTTGCTGGAGGGGATCTATTTCTGCAGAAGGGTTGATTGCTGCTGGGGAGGTCTATTGTTGCTGGTGGGGGATCTATTGTTGCCAGGACATTTTCTACTTCCACTGGCCACAGTCTGGCTATTCTTAAGTCTGAAGGATAGTAAACCGGCCCTTTGTTTAGAAAGTTTGAAGACCCCTACTCCGAACCATCTACCTGATAGTGACAATGGTGGACCATACCTACATAATGTGTGTTGGTATGGCCTCTTTTAGTATCCAACAGAGGTGCGTGTAATAGGGTGACAATGTGAGAGCACAACTAGGATGCAGATGCTACCCTATAACAGAAAGTGCCTGAACGAGAATGTAATGGCAGAATAACCAGGTATTTAATAAAAGATGCATGTTCAAAGAGATTCAAAGCTTTTGAAATGACAGTAACATATAAAAGCATATTTTTGCAATAGGGTTTAAATCTGCTTAAATGTTTAATTTTAAAAAACAAAGAATGTACACTAATAAAAACGATTCGTTGGCTTGCAATTTTATCATAAAAATTGAATAATTTTCAACATAAAAATTAATTATAAAACTAATTTGCTTTGATATTTTAAGCACCTTACTTAATTTTTCATTAGTTCTTAATACACACCTTTTACATTTACAAAAACAATGTATTAGGGCCGGTTCCCACTGCTGAAATGCGAGAACGATGCAAATCTACTGAGGGTTCCCGCATTGCATTTCTCCTGGCGGAAGTTCACACTGCCCTATGCGAACTGCTGGGGGTGTCAGTTAAAAGTTAATGTGCGATCTGCAAACTCGGAACGGAATCGGATCGCATGGTGTGAACACTCATGCGATCCAATTCTGCTGCGGACCAAAAAAAGGCTCCTGTACGAGTTTGCTCCGAATGCAATGCGAATTCAGCCATACTATCTGTATGGCTGAAATCGCATTGCACAGAGATCGCATGTGATTTGCACTGCAGTAGGCTGCGAATCACATCCGATCTTGGACATCGCAGCAGTGGGTGCCCTGCCTAATATTGAGTAATCTAGACAAAACTTTTAAGGTATGTGCATTTCAATATTCTAATTGCATTACATTTAATTAAAAAAAAAGATCTTTTCATTTGACTGAAATTGCGTATATATTTATTATATTTTTATATTTTAACTGCTTCTGGACCAGCCATCATTTTACTGCGGCAGGTTGGCTCCCCTGCACGAAACTACGTAACTGTACGTGGGCTCGCGGGTTCCGGATAGCAGGCGCGTGCGCCCGCTGCATGGAGGGGGATATGCCGATGCTCGTGGCCAACAGTCGCGATGACCGCCGGCCACGAGCGATCGTGAGCTGGAAACACAGAACAGGGACGAGTGTGTGTAAACGCACACTTCCCTGTTCTAACAGGAGTGACAGATCGTGTGTTCCTATTAGCTAGGAACCACGATCGGTCACTTCCTGTAGTTAGTCCGTCCCCCTTAGTATCACCTCCCAGGGAACGGTTAACCCCTTCACCGCCCCCTAGTGTTAAACCCTTCACTGCCAGTGACATTTTTACAGTAACTGATCGCTGTATTAATGCCAATGGTTCCAAAAATGTGTCAAAATTGTCCGATGTGTCCACCATAATATCGCAATCACGATAAAAATCACAGATCTCCGCCATTACTAGTAAAAAAAAATAATACTAAAAATGCTATAAATCTATCTGCTATTTTGTAAACGCTATAACTTTTGCGCAAACCAATCAATATACGCTTATTGCGTTTTTTTTTGTTTTTTTTTTACCAAAAATATGTAGAAGAATACATATCGGCCTAAACTGAGGAAAAAAATATTTTTTTATATGTTTTTGGGGGATATTTCTTATAGCAAAAAGTAAAAAATAATGCGTTTTTTTCAAAATTGTCGCTCTTTTTTTGTTTATAGCGCAAAAAATAAAAAACGCAGAGGGGATCAAATACCCCCAAAAGAGAGCTCTAATTTGTGGGGGAAAAAAATTTCAATTTTGTATGGGTACATTATCGCACGACTGCGCAATTGTCCGTTAAAGCAACGCAGTGCCTTATGGCAAAAAATGGTCTGGTCATTAAGGGGGCAAATCCTTCCGGGCTGAAGTGGTTAAAGTGCAAATTACTTTCCTAAAAGGCTTTAAATTTTTTTAATACATTCTGTATTCCATGTTCTTTACAGATATACTGTGTATGTGTGTGTTTCAGTTTGATTTGTTAGCTGAGAAAGAGGCTTTTTTTTTTTCTTTTTCTTTTTTTAAATGTTTACATTTGATGTTGCTTTAATAATATTACATTTGTAACACTTTATAAATAATACATTTTATTTTTGTTTTGAAAAGCCTGTTTCATGAGACTTCCTTTTTAAAAAAAAAAATATTATTGTATTTTTCTAAGAAACATTCAAACATATATCAAATATATTTGGAAAATAAGTTTTACCAACTTAAAAAAATTTAGTAAGTTACAAGTTAATATCACTTAAAACGAAGTAACTAAGTAACCAAGTAATAGGGCAGCACAGTGAGCCGTTTGCACTTTCGCCTCGCAGCAAAAGGGTTGCTTGTTTGAATCCTGACCACGACGCTAGCTGGCTGGAGTTTGCATGTTTTATCCTGTGCCTGCGTGGGTTTCCTCCCACACTCCAAAGACATGCTGGTAGGGTAATTGGCCTTAGTATGTATATGCATGAATGTGAGTTAGGGATATTAGATTGAAAGCTCCTTGAGGGCAGGGATGTGAATGTACAATGTATATAAAAAGAGCTGTATAAATTCACAGTGCTATACAAGTACTTGAAATAAATAAGTTATGTATGTGTTACTACCTTAAACTTTTCTATAAACTGGAAAATTTGAATTGGCTTTACTTAAAGTGGAGGGCCACCCAAAAAAAAAAAAATGCATTAATATTCTTAAAAACAAAAAAAACAAACAAAAAAAACCAAAATAAAATATTCTTATTTAACTTAACTGAAACCGCTGTTGCTAGGCCAGTGATGGCGAACCTTGGCACCCCAGATGTTTTGGAACTACATTTCCCATGATGCTCATGCACTTTGCAGTGTAGTTGAGGATCATGGGAAATGTAGTTCTAAAACATCTGGGATGCCAAGGTTCGCCATCACTGTGCTGGGCTGTCTTCCTAATCTGCCTCTTCCTATTCCGCGGCCCTTCCTCCTCTTCGGTGAGTGGCCCGTTGCCTTCTGGGACATGTGTGTGTCCCAGAAAACAACGGGTCCATTCACAAAGCGCTGCGCGACTCATGCATGCGTAGTAGGAAAGCCACAAGGTTTCACTGCCTGTTTCTCTTCATTAAGGTGGAGGCGCCGGCAGCCGATCTGGATGGATTGGCCTCGGGGAGGCCGACATCGCGGGATCGCTGGACAGGTAAGTGTCCTTATTAAAAGTCAGCAGCTACAGTGTTTGTAGCTGCTGACTTTAAAAAAAAAAATCTTGTCCGGAACTCCCCTTTAACCACTTGAGGACCGAGCCTCTTTCTGAAATTTGGTGTTTACAAGTTAGAAACATTTTCTTTTGTTAGAAAATTACTTAGAACCCCCGAACATTTTTTTTTCTAACACCCTAGAGAATAAAATGGCAGCCGTTGCAATACTTTCTGTCAACTATTTGAGCAGCGGTCTTACAAGCGCACTTTTTTTGGACAAAATACACTTTAAAAAAAAAATAAGACAACAGTTAAGTTAGCCCAATTATTTTATATTGTGAAAGATAATATTACGCCGAGTAAATTGATACCCAACATGTCACACTTCAAAATTGCGCCTGCGACAAACTTTTACCTAAAACTCTCCATAGGCGACGTTTAAAAAATCCTACAGGCTGTATGTTTAGACTTACAAATGAGGTCTAGGGCTAGAATTATTGGTCTCGTTCTACTGATCATGGCGATGCTTCACATGTGTGGTTTGAACACCATTTTCACATGCGGGCGCTGCTCATGTATGCGTTCGCTTCTGCACACAAGCTTGGCAGGACGGGGCGGGTTAAGAATTTTTTTTCTTATTTATTTTACCTTTTTATTTTATGTTTTTACACTGTTCTTTAAAAAAAACGGTGTCACTTTTATTTCTATTACAAGGAATGTAAACATCCCTTGTAATAATAAAAAAGCACGACAAGACCCCTTAAATATGAGATCTGGGGTCAAAAAGACCTCAGATCTCATATTTACACTAAAATGCAATAAAAAAAAATATTTTTATGTCATTTGGAAAAAAAAAATCCCTTTAAGAGCTATGGGCAAAAGTGATGTTTTGACATAGCTTCCGTCCTGCAGTGGTATGGAGACAAGTGGGGGCCATCTTCCCCTCACTCGTCTCCATGCCAAGCCAGGGACAGGAAACGATCGCTAAAATTATTGCTCTCGCTCTACCGATTGCGGCGATATCTCACATGTGTGGTTTGAACACTGTTTTCATATGCGGGTGCTGCTCATGTATGCGTACACTTCTGCACGTGAGCTCGGCGGGACGAGGATATCAGGGTTAGTGCAGCTTGCTGCTGCCATAACAACGGTATTCCTCTGCAAAGTAGCGACGTAAAATGATGGCGGGCGGTCCGGAAATGGTTAAACCTATGGTCTATAAACTGGAAAAATTGAGTTGGCTTTACTTAAAACTATAGTTACAGACAAGTTAAGGTATTTATTCCTAACTTAACCCCTTCCCGCCGAGTATACGCAAATGTGCGGACTCGGTTTTCGGGGGTTATACTGGGATGATGCCCGCAGCTGCAGGCATCTTCCCGGTACCATTGTTTAGAGCGGGCGATCAGCTTTCCGGGGATAACAACCGATACGGATAAAAGCCATTCGGCTATTATACCGGAGGAGCGAGAGGCGACGTTCACCCCTCCCGCCGCCTCCCGCCGCTCTTCCCGGGCCTCCCGTTCGACCGGAAGGCCCGATCGAACATCCCCCGCTTTTGGCGGCTAGTGACAGACTGGAACGAAGCCGGAAATGGCCTCGTTCCAGTCTCCTGGATGTAAACACGG